>NC_092413.1:152934600-154184600 GCF_040894005.1 Engystomops pustulosus
GTGTGTATTATAATGTTCTGCGGGGGGTGGCGTGTGTATTTATAATGTTCTGCAGCGGGTGGCGTGTGTATTATAATGTTCTGCAGCGGGTGGCGTGTGTATTATAATGTTCTGCGGGGGTGGCGTGTGTATTATAATGTTCTGCGGGGAGTGGCGTGTGTATTATAATGTTCTGCGGGGGGTGGCGTGTGTATTATAATGTTCTGCAGCGGGTGGCGTGTGTATTATAATGTTCTGCGGGGGTGGTGTGTGTATTATAATGTTCTGCGGGGGGGGGGCGTGTGTATTATAATGTTCTGCGGCGGGTGGCGTGTGTATTATGTTCTGCGGGGGGGTGGCGTGTGTATAATAATGTTCTGCAGCGGGTGGCGTGTGTATTATAATGTTCTGCGGGGGGTGGCGTGTGTATTATAATGTTCTGCAGCGGGTGGCGTGTGTATTATAATGTTCTGCAGCGGGTGGCGTGTGTATTATAATGTTCTGCGGGGGTGGCGTGTGTATTATAATGTTCTGCGGGGGGTGGCGTGTGTATTATAATGTTCTGCAGCGGGTGGCGTGTGTATTATAATGTTCTGCAGCGGGTGGCGTGTGTATTATAATGTTCTGCGGGAGTGGCGTGTGTATTATAATGTTCTGCGGGGGGTGGCGTGTGTATAATAATGTTCTGCGGGGGGTGGCGTGTGTATTATAATGTTCTGCGGGGGTGGCGTGTGTATTATAATGTTCTGCGGGGGGTGGCGTGTGTATTATAATGTTCTGCAGCGGGTGGCGTGTGTATAATAATGTTCTGCTGGGGGGTGGCGTGTGTATTATAATGTTCTGCGGGGGGTGGCGTGTGTATTATAATGTTCTGCGGGGGTGGCGTGTGTATTATAATGTTCTGCAGCGGGTGGCGTGTGTATTATAATGTTCTGCAGCGGGTGGCGTGTGTATTATAATGTTCTGCGGGGGTGGCGTGTGTATTATAATGTTCTGCGGGGGGTGGCGTGTGTATTATAATGTTCTGCAGCGGGTGGCGTGTGTATTATAATGTTCTGCAGCGGGTGGCGTGTGTATTATAATGTTCTGCGGGGGTGGTGTGTGTATTATAATGTTCTGCGGGGGGGGGGGGGGGGCGTGTGTATATTAATGTTCTGCGGGGGGTGGCGTGTGTATAATAACGTTCTGCGGCGGGTGGTGTGTGTATTATGTTCTGCGGCGGGTGGTGTGTGTATTATGTTCTGCGGGGGGTGGCATGTGTATTATAATGTTCTGCAGGGGGTGGCGTGTGTATAATGTTCTGCGGGGGTGGCGTGTGTATAATAATGTTTTGCGGGGGGTGGCGTGTGTATTATAATGTTCTGCGGGGGGTGGCGTGTGTATTATAATGTTCTGCGGGGGGTGGCGTGTGTATTATAATGTTCTGCAGCGGGTGGCGTGTGTATTATAATGTTCTGCAGCGGGTGGCGTGTGTATTATAATGTTCTGCGGGGGTGGCGTGTGTATTATAATGTTCTGCGGGGAGTGGCGTGTGTATTATAATGTTCTGCGGGGGGTGGCGTGTGTATTATAATGTTCTGCAGCGGGTGGCGTGTGTATTATAATGTTCTGCGGGGGTGGTGTGTGTATTATAATGTTCTGCGGGGGGGGGCGTGTGTATTATAATGTTCTGCGGCGGGTGGCGTGTGTATTATGTTCTGCGGGGGGGTGGCGTGTGTATAATAATGTTCTGCAGCGGGTGGCGTGTGTATTATAATGTTCTGCGGGGGTGGTGTGTGTATTATAATGTTCTGCGGGGGGGGGGGGGCGTGTGTATTATACTGTTCTGCGGGGGGGGCCTGTGTATTATACTGTTCTGCGGGGGGGGCCTGTGTATTATAATGTTCTGCGGGGGGGGGGGGCGTGTGTATATTAATGTTCTGCGGGGGGTGGCGTGTGTATAATAACGTTCTGCGGCGGGTGGTGTGTGTATTATGTTCTGCGGCGGGTGGTGTGTGTATTATGTTCTGCGGGGGGAGGCATGTGTATTATAATGTTCTGCAGGGGGTGGCGTGTGTATAATGTTCTGCGGGGGTGGCGTGTGTATAATAATGTTCTGCGGGGGGTGGCGTGTGTATTATAATGTTCTGCGGGGGGTGGCGTGTGTATTATAATGTTCTGCGGGGGTGGCGTGTGTATTATAATGTTCTGCAGCGGGTGGCGTGTGTATTATAATGTTCTGCAGCGGGTGGCGTGTGTATTATAATGTTCTGCGGGGGTGGCGTGTGTATTATAATGTTCTGCGGGGAGTGGCGTGTGTATTATAATGTTCTGCGGGGGTGGCGTGTGTATTATAATGTTCTGCAGCGGGTGGCGTGTGTATTATAATGTTCTGCGGGGGTGGTGTGTGTATTATAATGTTCTGCGGGGGGGGGGGGGGCGTGTGTATTATAATGTTCTGCGGCGGGTGGCGTGTGTATTATGTTCTGCGGGGGGGTGGCGTGTGTATAATAATGTTCTGCAGCGGGTGGCGTGTGTATTATAATGTTCTGCGGGGGTGGTGTGTGTATTATAATGTTCTGCGGGGGTGGCGTGTGTATTATAATGTTCTGCGGGGGATGGCGTGTGTATTATAATGTTCTGCGGGGGTGGCGTGTGTATTATACTGTTCTGCGGGGGGGGGCGTGTGTATTATACTGTTCTGCGGGGGGGGGCCTGTGTATTATACTGTTCTGCGGGGGGGGGGCCTGTGTATTATAATGTTCTGTGGGGGGGGGGGGGGCGTGTGTATTATACTGTTCTGCGGCGGGTGGCGTGTGTATTATAATCTTCTGCGGCGGGTGGCGTGTGTATTATACTGTTCTGCGGGGGGGGGGCGTGTGTATTATACTGTTCTGCGGGGGGCGTGTGTATTATAATGTTCTGCGGGGGGTGGCGTGTGTATTATACTGTTCTGCGGGGGGGGTGGCGTGTGTATTATAATGTTCTGCGGGGGGTGGCGTGATCCCCGACAAAAATGCGGCCGTGGGACCCTCAGTAAATAAGCCCCATTGTACGGCTCTCGCTGAATTATATTTTAAAATATGTGGCGCTTATGGCTCTCTCAGCCAAAAAGGTTCCTGACCCCTGCTCTATAGGCTTAAACCCCTTAAGGTCTCATTGGTTTGGCTTTGTGCTCTGCCGGTCTGGGTCATGAGTGTAGCACATGGCTGGGTAAAGAAGGGAGGGGGAGTGAGCGCCCCTCAACCCTCCCTTCTCCATTGAAAGCTCAGAGGCTCTGCGGTAAAATATAGCATGTGTCCTGTATTTTGCAGCACTGCTGCCTGTTTTGGTCAGGGTGGGCTGTGACACTGGCCTGCATTTGTTAAAGGGTTTGCGCCTGTTTTCTGTCTGGCTTTGCACTAAAAAGAATGTGCAAACTAGTTAAAGTATCTCCGCCACATTTGTGTCACAGCTGCCCTGTGTCCAACGAGACAGAAAAATGTGCACATACTTAGTCCGACCGTGTCTTTGACATAATTCTGCAATGCGAACAATGTGCAGCAAACAATGGTGCACACGCCCAGAGCAGTACAGGGGGCACCAGATTCATAAAGATTGTGCATAACAATTCATGAATCTGGCGCAGCCTTTGTACAGTTTGTATTTCTGTATCTATACATCAGAAGTTTAACTATACCATAGTATAATTATTACATATTTATAGAACTATTTTGCCTTACCCAGAATAGGAGCATCATGCAAACAAGCTCAACCAGGGTGTACATAATAAGATATTTGAACAAACTTATAGAAGTGACAAATGTGTTTCTTCCTTCTCTGTGTCAAGAAAAAGACAAAATGAATTAAGTCCTTTTTAGCAAACAAACTATACATATATATCAGTAGACTAATCTTCATATTTGTTCATTATCAGTAGCCTAATCTTCTTATTTGTTCATTATTAGTAGCCTAACCAGTAGTATTTATGTCTAGAGCAGCTACCAATAGCGCATCTTACTAGACCTTTTGTGGCTCGCTCAACCGGGGCAGTGCAATACAATTTCCAAAATAGGACTGTCCCGATACAGGACCATAATACTAGTCCAATCTGATGGCCAATGCCTGAGAAATAAAGTTGTTTACATATTTCATGAGACTAGAATAATAAAATGTATTTCTTCTTTTAAATGTTTCTAGTCAGGCAGGATTTATATAATATTTACTATATACTACAGGGGCCGGCAGGCTATATACTACAGGGGGCTGGCAGGCTATATACTACAAGGGGCTGGCAGGCTATATACTACAGGGGGCTAGCAGGCTATATACTACAGGGGGCTGTCAGACTATATACCAGAGGCGCTGGCAGGCTATATACTACAGGGGGCTGTCAGACTATATACTATAGGGGGCTGGCAGGCTATATAGTACAGGGGGCCGGCAGGCTATATACTAGGAGGGGCTGGCTGGCTGTATAATACAGGAGCTGGAGGCCTATATACTGGGGAGGCTATGACCAAAGCATTTCTCTCGGCTTATACTGGAGTCAATAGGTTTTTCCAGTCTTTTGTGTTAAAATTAGTGGTCTCAGCTTATACTCAGGTCGGCTTATACTTGAGTATATATGGTATATGTTTAAATATTTTAGGAGTGATAACGTTTTTTTGGGTGAAAAGACAGCAGTCATAACAAGGCTCTGGTTTCTGAAACACAAGACAACAGTATTATAAATGGCAAGTTTAATGTGGGACCATGCTTAATATCTTGCATTGATGACCAGGAGATTTTAGAACTACATTTATCATGTGAATTGTTTTAGCAGAATTTTCTTTAGTCAAATTTTACTACATTAAAAACTAAATATCTCAACTTCTTTCAAAACTAGGGAAGGATTGTAAAAAAATCTAATTTGAACAATGTATGTATTTTGTCTAATTAGTTTTGTCTTAAAAACTGCATGTAAAATCCTAAACATAGAGATAGCCTAAAGCCTAAAGTAGTGAATCTGTCATCAGTTAAGATAGATTACTCTTGAACAAGAAATATCATGCATAAAAAGGTCAACATGTTCTCATGGGAATATTATTAACTTATGTACTGCCATGCCTAAAGCAAATCGTCATATGGATCAGGTGGTACGGGAGAATGATTTCACAAAAGTAGAAAGTCAGAAATGTTCGGTAGCTGGAGGGTAACAATGTTTACAATGGCCTCGGGCAAAGTGACTAGACTACATTTTGCTTGTAGAGAAATAAAGATTACAGTAGACAGTAGTTCTATAGATAAATCAGTAGATTGGAGCTGCTTGTCATACTTAATGTGTAGGGTAAAAATAACTTACTTTAAAAGTTTGGGTATACATTCAATATTTGGGATTTTGGATGTAAAGGGTGAAGCCACTGATGCCTCCAAGCTTGATAAAGATATTCCTGCATGAGCCACTTTTAGGGCCTGGTGTTTAAATAAAAAAGTAGATAAATGATGTACAATGGGTAAATATTAGCATAGACTAAAGCTGAAATGTTACAGTTTATTAAACCTCTTAGATCTGCTGTAATATTTTAAATATAACTTAACCAGTGGTAGAAAGCCCTTCAATAAGTAAAGTCAAGTATGCAATATCTACAGTTAGCAGTGTTCTCATATGTTCTACAAGCTACCCTCTTCTCCTTACCTTCTCCCCTTTATTTGTTAGCTGTAATATCACAGTCTGTTTTAAAATCTACAAATAATGAAGCTTGTGCTATTTTAAGAAAGTGGTCTTGAGACATATATGTTTTTTTTCCAAATGGCTAAAGGGAAAATAAATGTATGAAGCTACATATTTGGATTTAAGAAATGAACAGAGCAGGTGATAACACTAAATAGAAATTCACATATCGGGTTAATGGCATGCTGGTCCCATTATACACAAACATTTATTTGATTAATGTTTCTGCTGGCTCATTTTGAGAAATCACACTAGGACCCCATATACATTGGCGTGAATGTGGCTGTGAACTGGCCTCACAAATTGCAGCCAGATAGGCCATAAAGAGTGGTCATGGTGCGGTGAGCACACGTTGTCTCACTGTGCTGTGACTGTGTGGTTTAGCCACAAAATGTATGACTTGTCCTATATATTACCTGACTTGCAATGCGGATGCTAGGCTTTCAATGGAGAGAAGAAGGATAAGGACTGCCTTCTCCCTTCTCTACTGGGCTTTTTGATACTCTCAGAATAAGTTCCAGACGAGCACACTGACATGTGAAAGAGGGTTAAAAAAGTATCTCTATTCACCTGCTAGAACTCCATGGCTCCATGCTGTTGAATTTAAAGGGGTATTTCGGGAATATGAACATCAAATACAAAAACCCATGATGCTATAAATAAATAAATATAACAAAACTCAATGTCATTAGTCAAAAATGGAGCTTAAATAGTTTGATTTAATGATTCACTAAATTTTATTGCCTCTCTAAAGTATGCGGAGTTATCACCAAGATGGCCACCACTTGAAACTACAAGTCCCATGCTCCTTTAATTCTCAGTAACTCCTGCTACCTCTTATGATCTGCTCCCAGTGATGACCTAATAGACTTTCTTGCTCTGTTACAATAGTAATGATGTATAACTGCCTTCCCTGCACATCACCACAATGCTGGCCATACTGGATGTGGTGCAACCAACCGACTACAGCCAAACGTAGTGATGATCACATGACCTACCCAGGCAGGTGCAGGGCATGTGATGTGGACATGTGACCAGCGGCAATGTTCTGTCCTGTGTCTGCAACGTGTGGAGGAAATCAACAGACTTATTAAAGGGCCAGTAGCATTTTAATTCTTCATTACAGTGTATGTTAGCAGCCTTTTTCTGCTAAGGGGAGAAAAATTTTAAATAACAACTAATTACATATTAGCTTATAGTTTAAGGACCCATTTGTATATGAATTATACTGATTCCTGGAATACCCCTTTAAAAAGGAATGGGTACCATTTATAAGTGTCATTTCTCAGTAAAATGAACCAGCAGAACTTTTTGTCGAAAACATGTTTGTTTTGAGTTTAACAAGGCCTGCAGTAACATGCCATCAACCTGATGTGAAATCCTGCACACATGTTTCCTTTTTCTTCTTCTTTCTCATTTAGTGAGCATTGTATCTGAAAGACTTCTGAGCCCATTCAAATTCAGAGATAAGGAAGCTACTGCTTAACTCCTAAAGCATGTTTCCTTCAATGATTTTGCAAAGATGAGACTATAAGTGACCGTCTATAAATAATAAAGTCATTAGACTGTTTATCAAACTTCATTAACTCTCAGCTGTCAGGGGATAAGGACAGGACCATGCTGCATATATTTCTACTGCAGGCATGCACAGTGTACAAACTTTTGCTTTGTCTGGCTGCTGTGTGTGGGGAGGCATGGGGCTGGAAAGTTTGCAAGATTTGTCAGTTTTCAGGTACAAAAGCCCTTATAAATGTTCCCCATTGTTTATAGATATGCAGATAAAAAGTAAAAAGAAAATGAAAGATTTGGCTTCATAAAGGAACTAAGATGGCTTACCCCACAATCATTTGCTCCATCTCCACACATACCAACATAATAGCTATAATATAAAATAATGTAACAGTTAAAACATACTTCATTCTTAACAGTCTGACTTTGAATATGGTTCTGTTATAGAATGCCCTCCATATTATTCCTAAATCAGCTGTGAAAAATCTTGATGCACAAGTTGCATACAATTTGCCAAAACTCAACTGTAGAGATTCAGCTCTCTTTGCACACCATAGTTTGTATCTTCTATGACCACCCTCTCTTGGACATATAGCTAGTTAGTTTGGATAGAAACTCTTCTCGTGTAGGTTTTGTGTTATGTTGTATAGTCATCAGAGACCTACCAAGAGTTTGCAACTGTTACTCGTTGGGAGGAAATTTTGAAGCTTTATGTCAACCCCACACACAAGTTGTGCCGGATATATTAAACTTCTTTGTATACCCAGCAAACAACTGGGTGTCCCATTCAATTAATGGCCCGTTATGGCCCATTGAGTGAAGGGTAAGTGTGAGGGGTAAATACTTTAAAGCTTTTACCCAAGCAAAAACCTTCATATGTGCCCCAAAGTGTGAATATAACTACTGAGCTTAAGTACCAGTAACATAAAAAATTTTTACTTACTCAATTTTTTGCAAGTCTTCTATAATTCCAGTTTTTTGTTTGGGGGTCATTCTGCCAAAAATAGTTCCACTAAGAAGTATCTGCAAGAGAATGTAAAAAAGTTAAAAAGTGAAAATGGAAACATTACTAGACATGCCGTTTAGTTGCACATTATGTTACTTTGTGTATGTTTGTTGGGGACACTACATGCATTTGTCACCATAATAATACCATAACTCCAACAACCCCAGCTTTTATTGTGGTTCTTCATATGGGCATCAATGCACATTTATAACCCGTATGTACCACAGGACAGGAAGTTGTCATGAATCCTTATTCTTCAGTCTAATCCCTCCATAAATGGGAAACACACTTCATAGATGCACAACATGTATGTATAGATCCATTAAGGCGCAGGCAAGCTACTAAGCTTATGCCATGTATGTGGGTTGCCAACTGTATTATAAAGCCGAAATCCACTGTAATATGGAAACTAAGAGAGCTCAGAAGACGGATCCCAAAATGTTGACCCCTTACATATATAGCAGGAACTTTACTGACTGTAGTTCAAGTGAGATTAGACAGATGATGGCATGCAAGTAAAAAGAAAAACTGGCGAAGCACCCTGGACCCTGAGTATATTAAATAAAATCCTGGGTTTTACTCGAAGTACTATTTCAGTGGGACTTGCAGGCAGGCACAAAAAATCATTTTATGGTATAAAAATGTACCAGACACTGCAGCTTATATGATGGGCATCATCCTCCTGGTGCCTACACTCTGTGTTTCCCAGCAGCCACTTGACCACAGAGGAGTCCTGGTGCCTGTTGGCAGTATGATATGCCTACCACAACTACAAAATAATGTCCCTAGTGCTCTGCATGTCTTGAATGTAGTGAAACACTACCCCTTTTACTATTTACCTGTATGTATAAAAGAGGAGGTGAAGAGGCACAAAGCGATGGACATCTGGAGATGATGTGATCATTTTAGTGCTAGGAATTCAGCAGAACACATCAAAATGTGTTGGCAGCACTAAAAAACATTGAAGAATAGCACCGCCCATTTGTTTCCTAATGATACGGTTTGAAGCATTACCATTAAATTTAATTGTTATTGGTTTCTTATTTCACCATTGTCGGTGACATTACCATCCATAAAAGGTGGGGTACTTACACCTGGTACCATGTCAAGGAAATGTTTCTTGATAACTTCATATGTTTTCCCACTCATTGCATAGAGACATTCTCCTGCCCGTTCATTGAATCCCCAAGTGATGTCAGATGTTGTGCAGATTACATGCTTCATGTTTTTCTGAAAAACAAACAAACAGTTATTCATATCGTCAGACCCTATTTATTATTTTCAATAAATAACATACAGAATAATAATATAATTTTAAAATAATTAATACAATTCGTAAAGAAGAATAATACATGGCTCGTTATGTGTTACACAATTACTTATTTTATTGTTTGGGGGTACTTGGAGGTAATCTTTTGCACCTTTGCCATTAAACTTTTCTACAGCTGTGTTTTTTATGAAGTGAGACCAAATTTGCTGCATGGACTGTACATCTGTTCCATGAAATTCTGATGCATTGAATGTAGATTGTTATTGGATTGCCAGCGCCGATGCGCCACAAACTGATTGCGTGCGCCAAAATCCCGGGGCAATTCAGGGAAAATCGTCGCAAAAACTGAAATATTCGGGTAACACGTCGGGGAAACGCGAATCGGGCCCTTAGTAAATGACCCCCATTACCTCAAACACTTGTGAACATGACATACATAAGACAAAACACCTCAGACGATGATCAAAAAGAGGTCTAATGTGCATGACCTAAATGGGTCAGACTGTCCCCAACTTTCCAAACATAACCTGAAAACCCACCTGTTTTACTTTGCCTAGAACACAAATTGACCCGGATTTATAAAACTGGCTGTGCCAGTTTCAAGGCGTACTTTGTACATGTATTTATGAAGTGTTTGCGGCAGTTTTGTGTCGTCACTGCACCGTGTCTGCTGCAATGCAAAACTCAACACCTAAACAGGTGTTCTGATTTGTAACGGGCGCCACAATTATGTTGAAAGTCATAATTGTGGAGCACACCCGTTAAACTGAGTGCAGTAAAAAAAATGGTGCATTAGTGAGGCATACTGTAATATGTAATTGCTCTGCTCTCTCACCTTGTGTCTCCATCTTACCTCTAATATGGATTGTGAGTCCTCACAGGCAGGGTCTTCCTCCCACTTGTTACAAACTTCTGTAGTTTTTGTATTAGTATTTGCATTTTATCTTGTCTTAATGTAATGTATGTGAACCCCTTACTGATTGTACAGCACCATTGAACTAATGGTGCTCTAAAAATAAATAATAATGGATGGATACGCTTGGTATTTATTGGCATCGGTCATTTCCATCCACTATTCTTTAGTTCTATCTAATATAATTTAAAATGAAAACCCATATAGTGACTGAAACGGAAATTAAAATTTCTGTAATGGAGACATATACTTAAACGAAATCTGTCACTACATTTTCACAAATACTGCTAGTGGTCGGTTCATATAGAGTCCTATTAACAAAATGACACCCTTCTTTTAGCCAAAATTTGTTCCCTCACATCCCTATAAAATCAACCTTAGTGTTATATCATCTGGCATAAGATGGGGTTGTCCAGCTTGGCCAGCCCCTCCCAACTACTCATTCCCATGCCTTATGCCTTCACACTACTCAGCAATTCAAGTCATGTGACCAGGGTTATGTCATCTAATGTCCTTTTCCACCTATAATTTGCCATTTCTACCCCATGTATGGGAAATAACAGCATGTCTGTAGTTCTCCTCATTCTCCATAGAGGCTTTCTGTCATTTCATGTGATCAGATACATGCATATGGTAAATTTTAAGGGGAAAAGTACCTTAGATGACATAACCCTGTTCACATGACATGAATGCCTAGTGTAAATATTTTCTATTAGTAAAGAGCTTCATATGTCTGTAGCTGAATACTGGTAGATGGTCTCTAAGTACTAGTTCCATACAGCATCATGTCCTAGCAGTGAGATCAGGAACAAGGAGGCAGGACAGTGCCCAAAATTTACAGAGACACAAAGCTGTCATGGTTCATGGTTCAAGGGGTCATGGTTCACTGGCACCCTGGGAGAAAACAAGAGCCATATCTGGAATAAAATGGTCAGTTATAATAAGAAAAACTACTGTAATTAAGATACAGTGCCTCAGTGGCAGATAATTGTAGGTGATATGGGGAGTACTTCTAATCCTTTACCAGCAGGCATTGTTGATTTGGGGGCAAAATTCTAATGACAGATCTTGTTTAAATTTAACTGACTTTATTTCAGTTTAGCAGCCATTTTATTTTCATTGACTTCCAAAAAATTTAAAAATAAGTGAGTTTATAATACAAACCCTTACACAGGTATACAATAATCTTAACGTTATTCCATCCTAACATAAAGAAAATAATTCTAACGGAAACAAATCATTTTAATGTTTGCAATGGAAAAGCACAAGACTTACATTTTGTATGTGTGAATTGTAGTTTCCCACTTGCTGAATTGTAACCGATGCTTGTCTTTCTCCATCCGGTTCACAAGCTTCAAGTAGGAGTAATGTGGAGTCAGCAGGCACCATCCCACAAGTCATTCCCACTGTACAAGCTGTTTGAAGGTTATCACCTTTCAAGAAATTATCAATTAATTGTAGATAACCATTTTATCAAAAACAAAAGTTGTATAGTACAAGAAAGCATTAAGTTGTGAAGTTATGCAGTTATCATTTGATGTACATTTCCCTTTAAAGAGGACCTGTCACTCTGAAAAAACGCACATGAAGCTGCTTACTAAAGCTCCTGGTGCTACCCCAGATGTAGCAGCGTTACACTGCCATACCCTACAGCGCCATACCCTCGGAGAGACGGACCACGCTCGCAGCGGTCCGGCATATTTATGCAGGGGCGGTCCGAGGAGGCAGTGATTGCCACATCAAGACCGTCAGTCACCACCATCCTATCCAGTGGGAGGGGCAGTCCGAGGAAGAAGCAGTGCCTCAGACCGCCCCCTCATGAATGCGCAGGACCGCATGCCTGGGAGTCATCCTTTTGAATCCTACTAAATAGGTAACAAATGTAAAAGACAGCATCTGATTAAATCCACGGTTTAAATATACTATTTTATGCCTTAGGCAAATTAACGCAAGTGGGGTCTATGAGCTGGTTACACAAACTGCGGTCTACTCATGGCTTCCATTGACTTCCATTATGCATGGCCATGTTGCGGTGTACACACATGTCTCACCGTGACCTAGCCAGACAGCCTTATTTAGAGCAGGTCCTATTCCTGTCCAGATTGCACCCCTCCATTCTCCACCCAGCCACTGTACTTGAGAATCCAGCCAAGCTCTGGGAATGACAAAGGAGCTTGTCTACCGCTACATGACAGCAGAAGGGACAACAACAAAGTGTTAATTTTAAAAAAACACAGAAATTGAGTTGAATAAAATGTCTACTTAACTGCGCACAGTAAAAAAAATACCATACCTGTGACCATAACTGTTCTTATATTTGCACATTTAAGTTCTTGAAGAACTGGTTTTGTTTCAGACTTGACTCTATTTTCCATTATCAGAAATCCAAGAAATTGAAGTTCACTCTCCACTTCTTCTCTAAAAGAAATCAAAAGTTCCTTAAATCAACAAGTATAGAAACAAAGAACACAGAGGCCAACATTTATTATGCAGTCTGCACCAGAAATCTAAAATAAAATAAATACATGTACATGATGGTTGCACATGTATGTGTGTATGGTTTTATGTATGAAGTGTCTGTGCTAGTTATGTGTGGCGGCTGCACTGTGCACAGTAAAGGGCGTTCCGATGCAGCTACAGGAAAGGGAACAGTGGAAACGGAGACGACTACAGAAATAGCGGACACTGGAAGCACTGTTACAGGAGAGGGGACAATGGAAGCAAGCTCAGCATTCTACAGGAAAGAGGAGAGGGGCAAGCTACATGAAAGGGAACATTGAATGGGGAGATGCTTCAAAAAGGGCACATTAAATGGGGAGATGCTTTCATAGGGGAAATTGAATGGGGGCATGCTGCCGAAAAGAGGACATTGGAGGGGGCATGTTGCAGAAAGAGGACATTGGAGGGAGAATGATACAGGAAAGGGGGAATTGAAGTGGGCATGCTAAAGGAAAGCGGACATTTGAGGGGGGTTATGTTACAGGAAAGGAGACATTAAAGTGGGCATGCTACAGGAAAGGGGGCAATGAAATTAGGGGAGGCATACTACAGGAAAGGGGACATTGGAAACAGAGGACACATGCTACAAGAAAGGGGACAATATAAGTGGGGTGGTGCTTCTTCAGGAAATGGGAAACTATAAGTTGGGCACACAAGGAGTTATGGTGGGGAATGCAAACATACATTTTTGGCTATGAAACTAGACCCCATCCCTGAAGAAAATGTGTGCTCACAGCCAGTCCCTGTGCAAAAAAAGGTTTTGGACCACTGGTCTAAAGAATGGGAGATACCCGAAGTTGTATAAATAGTTGGAAATACAAGCTGCAGATAAAGATCCAGTCCCCGAATGTTTCTTAAATGGTCTGTTTCTTTGGCTCTTTAGTTCACAGAACCACAAACCTAGTGCAATCTGGGACGAAATTGCACCAAAAGCAATAGTTCTAGGTAAAACAGAACCAAAGAGAACCTCTCTGCATTCCACATAGAAGGCTTTCTTCTGCACTTCTCTACTTTTATTTACATAACTTTGGAATTCTGTGAGATTTTATAAAAAAAATATGGAGTTCTGGAAAATAACTAACGGGCTTCCAGTTGAATGGGGTAGAATCTGGAAACAGAGTGCCTTTAAGGACAAAAATATGTATGTTTCACTTGTTTCTAGTATTTCATAAAGAGGAACGACAACTGTTCCTTTTCTGTCACAAGATAATATTTATTCTGCACCAAATAGTTATTTAAGTAAAGAGGAAATAACTTTAAAAAAAAGACTAAAGGACAAACTGCTAAAATGACTCAGCAAAGATCAGAGCATCCTGGAATGTTGCACATTTCATAAATGTTTCTTACGCTTCAAGGAGCTACGACAATGTACTAATCAAGTCAGGCATTAGTAACTGATATTGACATCTCATGCAAATTCATGATTTTATTTTCTCTTGCTAAGATCTGTAGTATTTCTGTACTAGTAGAGTGTAAGAAATAAGGGCTAAACCCCTTAAATCTGTGGTCTCAAAGAACCACATGACCACCTAACACAGGACTGTGGATGATTTCGTAGTAGCCGACCATGTATACACAAGGTGAAGTACACAAGTAGCAGCTACAGGGAGCTGCCTTGAATCCTCCAATGAGCTTGGTGGGGACTGGGTGGCAGTGGGAAGTTCATTATCAGTAATGTTCCTCCTTCTGTGCCACAAGAAAGACAGGCAGGAACACATCATCATATAAGTGGAGCATTTGCCCCAATATTAGAATTCACAGAGCCACCATCAAGTTATGGAACAAAAACTGATGAAAATAGGTTTAATCACTATTTATATGAAACACATAAGGTTTATAGTTTTCTAATTTCATGTTTCTTGCATTAATTATGTACATCACATTCTCCTCAGCCTGTCTTAAGACTTGGTCACATGGCTCTCCCCTCCCAATGACCCAATTCCTTTTCGGCAACTGACAAAACTTTCTTGTATGAATCAGATACCGGATGTGGGGAATGCTGCCATAAGTAAGTGCAGATTCCATCTCTCATCTCAAGAATTAGGGTGCGCTGCCACCCTACCACTCTCTCTTTCTCTCATAGACACGTATAATCTTCCATTCTTATTTATCCAGTGGATATATACATATCCATATAAGTCTGCAATTTATTTATTTTTTTAATTTATTGTTTCATCTTGAAAAGATTGAAAGTTCAAACACTTTTTATTCTATTTTTGTAGCATTTAAATTTTCATACAGAATAACTCATGTATGTATCAGACCCTTTTTAATTTTTTTCCATTTTTCACTCCCCACATTCAAAAATCTATAACTTTTTTTTATTTTTCCATGTAAAGACCTGCGTGAGGGCTTGTTTTCTACATAACAAATTGCAATTCATAGTGACAGTATTTTATATTTTATGGCGTGTACTGGGAAGCAGGAAAAAAATCCAAATGCAGTGAAATTAGTGAAAAACATTTGCGCCATTTTCTTGTGGGCTTGAATTTTCAGCTTTTACTGTGAGCCCCAAATGACATGTCTACTTTATTCTTTTGGTCAGTACAATCACAGCGATAGCAAATTTGTGTAGGTTTTATAATGTTTTTATACATTTGCAAAAAAATGTAAAAAAATTCTTTATTTTTCCATCTTCTGGCGCTTATAACTTTTTCATTCTTCAATGTACAGAGCTGTATGTGGGGTCATTTTATGTGAGATGAAATGAAAACATTTTTAATGCTACCATCTTTAGGACTTTACAGCCTTTTTACATTTTTAATTACATTTTGTATATGTTACAAAAAAAGTGTCATTTTCGACTTTGGGTGCTATGGGGTTACACCATGGGGTTAAACTCTGGGAATAACTGTAATTGTATTTTGATAGATCAGACATTTTGGGATGCGACTTTTAGTGTTATTCATATCAGTTCTAGGGAAAGGGGAGTGATTTGAATTTTTAGGGGGGTTTTAAATAATTTTTTCCCCTTTTTTTTTTACTATTTTTAAGACAGTCTCTCGTCTTTGTTATAAAACAGATCAAAGCCAAACTTTGCTGGTGGTGATTGCAGGTTTGCCATCTGTGTTCGGTGTTAACGATGTGTGTTTGCTGCAATAGCCCATGAGCCCTCTCCGAACACCTGCCGCAATCATGTGACGTAAAAGTTAAAGTTAGAGGTTAAAGAAAATCCATCATCAAAATCAAGCAGGATAAACCATGGACACTTACTCAAAGATCCAGGCACTGTGAATGTGAAATTATTTGCTATTCATTGCCTCCTTCCTTCTAAAATAAACTTTTAATGCCCATCAATAACAAAAGTAAGTAGCAAAGACACAAAAAAACCTTATAAACAATGTATCAAAACCAAAGAAGACAAGTCTACCTTATTCAATAAAAATCTGTCAATTAGTATTCCAAATATAATTCAATAAATAGCAATACTACATAAAAAGCATTGTCCTTCAAACAATTAATAATAGGGAAAAGAGGCCTAAGATGAAAGTAGCACTATGCAGAATACTAAACCCCCTCCAGTCTCCAAAAACCAATAATAACATCACTTCACAATATTTCATGGAAACTAGTGTCCAAAACTCATTTATAATTAGTGACCTAAAATGCCTACAAGATTTGGATATTTGTCACAAAGAAATCCAGAGGTAACTTCCGCCATAAATATAGAAAATGACCACAACAAATGCAATTTACCTGTAGGCATTTTAGAGGTAAAGGACACACCCCGAACACGTTTCGCACTCCTTCATCAAGAGCACTGACTAGAACACTAGAGCACTTGTTTCTAAAGCCCCTTAGGGCTGCAGCTTCACAGGCTGTTACAATGGGCGGAACATACCTCAACTCCCTGCTCTCTCCCTCCTCCCTCTACCATGCATGCTCATTATAACAGCCTGTGATGCTGCAGTACTGAGGGGCTCTGTAAACTACCCCCAGAGTGTGTCAAGCTCATTATCATAATTATAAATGTTGTTTTAGAAGGAATGAAGCCATGGATAACAAATAACAAGATTACTACAGTCACATTGCCTGGTTTATCGTGCTTGATTTTAATGGTAGGTTTCCTTTAACAAAAGCTTAACAAAAACGTTAAACTGCCTGTAAACATGTCTACTCAGACTTCTTACCTTTGTAAGGGCTCTACATTTATATCTTTATTTGAATTGTAATCTTTATATGCAATACCAATAACACGGAAACCTTGCATCGCATAGTGGTCAAGAATGCAAGAGAAATTCTCTGGCACTGTAGGAAGAAAATAAAAGTAGTGAAAGTAATGATTTTATTACACTGCGCAGAAACACATCTTGCCATTTACATTATATTTTGGACAATATCATCTGAAATAACATTTTATTTAAAGTTATTCATCAGATTATGTATGTTTTTAAAATCCATAATATTGCAAATCCTGGGAACCTGAAAGTCATCAACCATTTGTCTCAGTAAATGGACATGGATTTGAAAATGAAATTGTACACTGTTGCTGGTACACATGGCAGTATTGCATTATAATATAGGCGGTTCAGGTGGTAGCCCAGGGCCATGGCCACCAAGACCACCCCTTAAATTTTATTCTGAGAAGGGCCTTCCCCCATGAAATGCTCATATATCTGTTCATGTTCTCAATACACATATAAAAGACAGCTATGCTTCTGAAGGTCCTGAAACCGCAGATTACTCCCTTAACCCCTTAACGACTTGGCCTTTTTTAGTTTTTTCACTTCCATTTTTCACACCCCACCTTCAAAAATCTATAACTTTTTTATTTTTCCACATAAAGAGCTCTGTTATGGCTTATTTTCTGCGTAACAAATTGCACTTCGTAGTGACGGTATTTAATGTTCCATGGCGCGTACTGGGAAGCGGGAAAAAAATTCCAAATGCAGTGAAAATGGTGAAAAAACACATTTGCAACGTTTTCTTGTGGGCTTGGATTTTACAGCTTTCACTGTGTGCCCCAAATGACAGGTCTACTTTATTCTTTGGGTTGCTACGATCACAGGGATACCACATTTGTACAGGTTTTATAATGTTTTCATACATTTAAAAAAATTAAAACCTCCTGTACAAAAAATTTTTTTTTGATTTTGTCATCTTCTGGCGCTAATAACTTTTTCATACTTTGGTGTACGAAGCTGTGGGTGGTGTCATTTTTTGCGACTTTTGATGGCGTTTTCATTGCTATCATTGTTAGGACTGTGCTACCTTTTGATCACTTTTTATTAATTTTTTTATATTTTCCAAAATGGCAAATTTTGACTTTGGACGCTTTGGACGCTTTGAATTTCATTTTTGACTTTGGACGCTATTTTCCATTACGGGGTTAAACGCAGTGAAAAACCGTTATTATATTTTGATAGATCGGACATTTTCGGACGCGGTGATACCTAATGTGTTTATGATTTTTACTGTTTATTAATATTAATATCAGTTCTAGGGAAAGGGGGGTGATTTGAATTTTTAGGTTTTTTTAATATAATTTTTTTTTTTAAACTTTTTTTTACTTTTACTTTAACTATTTTTCAGACTCCCTAGGGTACTTTAACCCTAGGTTGTCTGATCGATCCTACCATATACTGCCATACTGCAATATGGCAGTATATGGGGATTTTACTCCTCATTCATTACAATGTGCTGATAGCACATTGTAATGAATAGGTTAAAACGAGACAGCTTCGGGCCTTCGTGAGGCCCGATGCTGTCATGGCAACGGATCACCGCTCCCCGTGACGTCATCGGGGAGCGAAGATCCGCGCCAAGATGGCGGCGCCCATGCGGCGCCATCTTTTTGAAGCCTCCGGCAGCATTGCCGGAGGTGATCGCGGTGAAAGCACCCGCGATCGGTGCTAGCACCGATCGCGGGTGTTACCGGTAAGCCTTTGCTGCAATATGCAGCAAAGACTTACCGGCTATGGAGAGGGCTCGGCCCGCGAGCCCTCTCCATGCACCGGGACCCGGCGCGCGCCGTACTAGTACGGGAAGGGGTTAAGGACCGGACCATTTTTATTTTTTATTTCCATTTTTCACTCCCTACCTGCAAAAATCTATAACTTTTTTATTTTTACACTTAAAGAGCTCTGTGATAGCTTGTTTTCTGTGTAACAAATTGCACTTCATAGTGATTGTATTGAATATCCCATGCCATCTACTGGGAAGCAGGAAAAAAATTCCAAATGCAGTATTTGCACCGTTTTCTTGTGGGCTCGGATTTTACAGCTTTCACTGTGCGCCACAGATGATATGTCTTCTTTATTCTGTGGGTCGGTACAATCACTGGGGTACCAAATTGTATAGGTTTTATGTTTTCATACATTTACAAAAATTAAAACCTCCTGTACAATTTTTTTTTTCTTTTGCCATCTTCGGGCGCTAATAACTTTTTCATACTTTGGAATATGGAGCTGTGGATGTTGTGATTTTGTGCAACTTTTGATGAGGTTTTCAATGCTACCATTTTTAGAACTATATGAGCTTTTGATCACTTTTTATTGAATTTTTTTATATCTTTCAAAATGGCAAAAAAGTGCCATTTTGGACTTTGGCCACTATTTTCCTTAACAGGGTTAAACGCAGTGAAAAACTGTTAGTATATTTTGTAGATCAGGCATTTTCAGACACGGCGATACCTAATGTGTTTATAATTTTTACTGTTTATTTATATTTATATGAGTTCTAGGGAAAGGGGGTGATTTAAATTTTTAGGTTTTTTTTATATTTTTTTTAACTTTTTTTTATTTTTTACTTTCACTATTTTTCAGACCCCCTAATGTACTTTAACCTTAGGTTGTCTGATCGATCCTACCATATACGGCTATACTAGATTTTCTACCGCATTCATTAAATGTGCAAATCGCACATTGTAATGAATGGGTTAAACGAGACCACCTCGGGTGTTCGGAAGACCCTAGGCTGTCATGTCGACCAGTTGCCACTCCCTGATGACGTAACGGGGAGTGACAATCGTCACCAAGATGGCAGCGCCCATGTGCCTATTACGGCATGCGCCAGAAGGGGTTAAGAGCAGGCAGAAGGGATGCATCCTCCATTTCTCAAGATTCTAGTACCATATGTAGGAAGCAAATTGCAAACTTGTAGGGGGATATAATATTCATACAGTTCAGGGTCCATGGCAGTCTTAATCCGCCCCTTAGTAGTGGATTTTAATATAGGAGAAGGCCCAAGCCTTCTAAGGGGCCCATGGCCACCCAATCCATGCACCAAATTTTATACTCAGAAGGACATTCTGAGGACAATCCTTGTACATCAGTTACTACTCACAATACACATGTACACAGTGCCCATGACAGTCTTAATCCTCCCCTGCTGGTACACAGCTAATCCATAGTAAATTGGATTTATCTAAAATACCTGTTTCTTTCTTGCAGAACTGAACTACCACCTCTGGAGCTCCTTTCATAAAAACAAAGAATTTCTTTTCTCCTACTGCCTTGGCAATAACAGACATGCGTTGAAGACTTGAAGAGAAGGGAAATTGGTAAAAAATGCAGAATCCTTTGACTGGCACCTATCAATATGAAAATAATCATATAACACATTCATCTATTACATCAAGTTTCTTGAACTTACATACCTATGCAGGGGAGTAACTAGGCTGAATTCTGAATGGAGCCCCCATGTAAACACATTTATACACTCATCTATACACATTTATATAGTTATATACATACAGACATATAGTACTGTATACACAGAAATATAGAATATACACATCACATAAGGTCACACATTTAGAGCTTATAGACATCACCATATATAGACATGCAGTATATACACACCACACACACTTCTAGCATATAACACACTCAATACCCCAAATACTGGGGCCCCATAACAGCTGCTATTACTGCTACCCCTGTAATTATGCCCCTGTACTTATACAATGGGCTATGTCTGTGTATTTCACAAAACATTAGAATACAAAAAATGTATGAGTAGAAATAAATTAATCAATTTGTTACATTTGAGACTGGACATGAAACTGTAGAATGGTGCATACTATTGAATTATTTTTTTTTTAAATGTTTTAAATGTTTAATTAAACATTTTAGTGTTTTTGAAACAATATAAAACCAATGACCTACCCCACCCGGTGAGTATCGTAGTCCTTTTTGCATATAGCAGAAGGCATATACAGCTCGGATAAAGAAGCAAAGGTCCATAAATATTAAGACTAGAGATGAGCGAACATGCTCGTCCGAGCTTGATGCTCGTTCGAGCATTAGCGTACTCGAAACTGCTCGTTGCTCGGACGAATACTTCGCCCGCTCGAGAAAATGGCAGCTCCCGCCGTTTTGCTTTTTGGCGGCCAGAAACAGAGCCAATCACAAGCCAGGAGACTCTGCACTCCACCCAGCATGACGTGGTACCCTTACACGTCGATAGCAGTGGTTGGCTGGCCAGATCAGGTGACCCTGGGATAGACTAGCCGCTGCCCGCGCTGCTCGGATCATTCTGTGTCTGGATGCCGCTAGGGAGAGAGCTGCTGCTGGTCAGGGAAAGCGTTAGGGTGTTCTATTAGCTTACTGTTAGGCAGGAGTGACTCTCCAAGAACCCAACAGCCCTTCTTAGGGCTACAATAACGTTCTACTTTTTTTTTTTTTTATTTGCATCTAGTACCATTTTGTGAGGAATTAGCAGGGGGACTTGCTACCGTTGTGTTTAGCTCTTAGTGGCACACATATCCACCTCAAACACCAAAGTGGGAAAATTTAGTAGGGGTTGGATTTCAATTAGGCACAGTCTGCCATTTGTCCTTTTTTATTTTACGTTTATTTTGTTTAATAACTCAGCGTCATCTCATCTGGCATAGTAGTGTGCTTTCATACTTGGCTAGAAAATAGCCATAGGAGAATCCAAATGGCTTACGCCTACAGTAGCGTTATATATTTGATTTCTGGTTGATCTGCTGGTGGCTGTACTTGCTGCAGTGCATCTACTAGCCAATTGTGAGCAATTTGTAGTGAGACTTGCGACCGCTGTGTTTTGCGCTTAGTGACGCACATATCCATTGCAAAGACCGAAGTGGGAAAATTTAGTAGGGGTTGGATTTCAATTAGGCACAGTCTGCCATTTGTCCTTTTTTATTTTACGTTTATTTTGTTTAATAACTCAGCGTCATCTCATCTGGCATAGTAGTGCGCTTTCATACTTGGCTAGAAAATAGCCATAGGAGAATCCAAACGGCTTACGCCTACAGTAGCGTTATATATTTGATTTCTGGTTGATCTGCTGGTGGCTGTACTTGCTGCAGTGCATCTACTAGCCAATTGTGAGCAATTTGTAGTGAGACTTGCGACCGCTGTGTTTTGCGCTTAGTGACGCACATATCCATTGCAAAGACCGAAGTGGGAAAATTTAGTAGGGGTTGGATTTCAATTAGGCACAGTCTGCCATTTGTCCTTTTTTATTTTACGTTTATTTTGTTTAATAACTCAGCGTCATCTCATCTGGCATAGTAGTGTGCTTTCATACTTGGCTAGAAAATAGCCATAGGAGAATCCAAACGGCTTACGCCTACAGTAGCGTTATATATTTGATTTCTGGTTGATCTGCTGGTGGCTGTACTTGCTGCAGTGCATCTACTAGCCAATTGTGAGCAATTTGTAGTGAGACTTGCGACCGCTGTGTTTTGTGCTTAGTGACGCACATATCCATTGCAAAGACCGAAGTGGGAAAATTTAGTAGGGGTTGGATTTCAATTAGGCACAGTCTGCCATTTGTCCTTTTTTATTTTACGTTTATTTTGTTTAATAACTCAGCGTCATCTCATCTGGCATAGCAGTGTGCTTTCATACTTGGCTAGAAAATAGCCATAGGAGAATCCAAACGGCTTACGCCTACAGTAGCGTTATATATTTGATTTCTGGTTGATCTGCTGGTGGCTGTACTTGCTGCAGTGCATCTACTAGCCAATTGTCAGCAATTTGTAGTGAGACTTGCGACCGCTGTGTTTTGCGCTTAGTGACGCACATATCCATTGCAAAGACCGAAGTGGGAAAATTTAGTAGGGGTTGGATTTCAATTAGGCACAGTCTGCCATTTGTCCTTTTTTATTTTACGTTTATTTTGTTTAATAACTCAGCGTCATCTCATCTGGCATAGTAGTGTGCTTTCATACTTGGCTAGAAAATAGCCATAGGAGAATCCAAACGGCTTACGCCTACAGTAGCGTTATATATTTGATTTCTGTTTGATCTGCTGGTGGCTGTACTTGCTGCAGTGCATCTACTAGCCAATTGTCAGCAATTTGTAGTGAGACTTGCGACCGCTGTGTTTTGCGCTTAGTGACGCACATATCCATTGCAAAGACCGAAGTGGGAAAATTTAGTAGGGGTTGGATTTCAATTAGGCACAGTCTGCCATTTGTCCTTTTTTATTTTACGTTTATTTTGTTTAATAACTCAGCGTCATCTCATCTGGCATAGTAGTGTGCTTTCATACTTGGCTAGAAAATAGCCATAGGAGAATCCAAACGGCTTACGCCTACAGTAGCGTTATATATTTGATTTCTGGTTGATCTGCTGGTGGCTGTACTTGCTGCAGTGCATCTACTAGCCAATTGTCAGCAATTTGTAGTGAGACTTGCGACCGCTGTGTTTTGCGCTTAGTGACGCACATATCCATTGCAAAGACCGAAGTGGGAAAATTTAGTAGGGGTTGGATTTCAATTAGGCACAGTCTGCCATTTGTCCTTTTTTATTTTACGTTTATTTTGTTTAATAACTCAGCGTCATCTCATCTGGCATAGTAGTGTGCTTTCATACTTGGCTAGAAAATAGCCATAGGAGAATCCAAACGGCTTACGCCTACAGTAGCGTTATATATTTGATTTCTGGTTGATCTGCTGGTGGCTGTACTTGCTGCAGTGCATCTACTAGCCAATTGTCAGCAATTTGTAGTGAGACTTGCGACCGCTGTGTTTTGCGCTTAGTGACGCACATATCCATTGCAAAGACCGAAGTGGGAAAATTTAGTAGGGGTTGGATTTCAATTAGGCACAGTCTGCCATTTGTCCTTTTTTATTTTACGTTTATTTTGTTTAATAACTCAGCGTCATCTCATCTGGCATAGTAGTGTGCTTTCATACTTGGCTAGAAAATAGCCATAGGAGAATCCAAACGGCTTACGCCTACAGTAGCGTTATATATTTGATTTCTGGTTGATCTGCTGGTGGCTGTACTTGCTGCAGTGCATCTACTAGCCAATTGTCAGCAATTTGTAGTGAGACTTGCGACCGCTGTGTTTTGCGCTTAGTGACGCACATATCCATTGCAAAGACCGAAGTGGGAAAATTTAGTAGGGGTTGGATTTCAATTAGGCACAGTCTGCCATTTGTCCTTTTTTATTTTACGTTTATTTTGTTTAATAACTCAGCGTCATCTCATCTGGCATAGTAGTGTGCTTTCATACTTGGCTAGAAAATAGCCATAGGAGAATCCAAACGGCTTACGCCTACAGTAGCGTTATATATTTGATTTCTGGTTGATCTGCTGGTGGCTGTACTTGCTGCAGTGCATCTACTAGCCAATTGTCAGCAATTTGTAGTGAGACTTGCGACCGCTGTGTTTTGCGCTTAGTGACGCACATATCCATTGCAAAGACCGAAGTGGGAAAATTTAGTAGGGGTTGGATTTCAATTAGGCACAGTCTGCCATTTGTCCTTTTTTATTTTACGTTTATTTTGTTTAATAACTCAGCGTCATCTCATCTGGCATAGTAGTGTGCTTTCATACTTGGCTAGAAAATAGCCATAGCAATAGGATAGCATTGTTTGGTTTTAAAAACTCAAAAACACAAAAAAAAAAAAAAAACACAAAAAAAAGTTAAAAAAAAATTAAAGCTATAACTCTCATTTTAAAAATGTTTAACCCGAGGGCTAGGGGTAGAGGACGAGGGCGGGGACGTGGGCGTCCAACTACTGCAGGGGTCAGAGGCCGTGGTCCTGGCCGGGGTGAGACACCACCTGCTTATGAGGGAGCAGGGGAACGCCGCAGAGCTACACTCCCTAGGTTCATGTCTGAAGTTACTGGGACTCGTGGTAGAGCACTGTTGAGGCCAGAACAGTGCGAACAGGTGATGTCGTGGATTGCTGACAATGCTTCGAGCAATTTGTCCACCAGTCAGTCTTCCACGCAGTCCACCCATGTCACCGAAGTCGCCACTCCTCCAGCTCCTGCACCTCAGCCTCCTCCCCCCCAGTCTGCCCCCTCCCAGGAAAATTTGGCATTTGAACCGGCATACTCTGAGGAACTGTTTTCTGGACCCTTCCCACAGTCACAAACCACTTGTCCGGTTGCTGCTGAGCAATTTTCCGATGCCCAGGTTTTCCACCAGTCACAGTCTGTGGGTGATGATGACCTTCTTGACGTAGTGGAAGTGTGTAAAGAGGTGTCCGACGATGAGGAGACACGGTTGTCAGACAGTGGGGAAGTTGTTGTCAGGGCAGGAAGTCCGAGGGGGGAGCAGACTGAGGGATCGGAGGATGATGAGGTGACAGACCCAAGCTGGGTTGAGAGGCCGGGTGAACACAGTGCTTCTGAGACGGAGGAGAGTCCTCGACCAGAACAGGTTGGAAGAGGCAGTGGTGGGGCCAGACGGAGAGGCAGGGCCAGAGCTGGTGCATCAGCGCCAAATGTGTCAACTAGTGAAGCTCCCGTGGCGAGGGCTCTTGCGGCGAGGGCTAGATCTTCAGAAGTCTGGAGGTTCTTTAAGGAAACACCGGATGACCGACGGACTGTGGTGTGCAACATTTGCCAAACCAGGCTCAGCAGGGGTTCCACCACTACTAGCTTAACTACCACCAGTATGCGCAGGCATATGAATGCTAAACACCCCACTCAGTGGCAACAAGCCCGTTCACCTCCGGCCGTGCACACCACTGCTCCTTCCCCTGTGTCAGCTGATAGTCAGCCCCCTGCCCAGGACCCTGCCACAAAAACCCCATCGTCGCCTCCACGATCCTCCACAGCATCCACCAGCGTTCAGCTCTCCATACCCCAGACGCTGGAGCGGAAACGCAAATATAGTGCAACCCACCCGCACGCCCAAGCCCTTAATGTGCACATCTCCAGATTGCTTAGCCTGGAGATGCTGCCCTATAGGCTAGTAGAGACCGAGGCCTTTCGCAACCTCATGGCGGCGGCCGCCCCTCGGTATTCGGTCCCCAGCCGCCACTACTTTTCCCGATGTGCCGTCCCAGCCCTGCACCAGCACGTGTCAGACAACATCACCCGTGCCCTGACCAACGCCGTTTCTGACAAGGTCCACCTGACCACGGACACGTGGACGAGTGCTGCCGGGCAGGGCCACTATATATCGCTGACGGCACATTGGGTTAACTTGGTGGAGGCTGGGACCGAGTCTGACCCTGGGGCTGGTCATATACTGCCGACGCCGAGGATTGCGGGGCCTACCTCGGTCCAGGTGTTTCAGGCCTACTATGCCTCCTCCTCCTCCCACCCCTCCTCCACCTCCTCCTCCGAACTACCATCCGTGGGCACGGCGCCATCAGTCGGTAGCTCTAGGCACAGCAGCAGTGCCGTTGCTAAGCGACAGCAGGCGGTGCTCAAACTGCTGAGCCTAGGCGATAAAAGGCACACCGCCCAAGAGCTATTACAGGGCATCACGGCGCAGACTGATCTGTGGCTGGCACCGCTGAACCTGAAGCCAGGCATGGTTGTGTGTGACAACGGCCGTAACCTGGTGGCGGCTCTGCAACTCGGCAGACTGACACATGTGCCATGCCTGGCCCATGTGTTAAATCTGATAGTTCAGCATTTCCTCAAGACATACCCCAATCTGTCAGATTTGCTCACGAAGGTGCGCCGCATCTGTGCGCATTTCAGGAAGTCCAGCACAGATGCTGCCACTCTCAGGGCAGCGCAGCGCCGCCTCCAACTGCCCGCTCACCGACTGTTGTGCGACGTGCCCACGAGGTGGAATTCAACACTGACCATGTTATCCAGAGTTTACCAGCAGCGCCGAGCCATTGTAGACTGCCAGATGTCAACTTCCACCAGAACTGGTAGTCAGGTCAGTCAGCTTCCTCAAGTCTACAATGAGGAGTGGACGTGGATGTCTGATATCTGTCAGGTGCTGAGTAACTTTGAGGAGTCAACACAGATGGTCAGTGGCGATGCCGCCATCATCAGCCTCACCATCCCGCTGCTTGGCCTGTTGAAAAACTCTCTGATCAGCATGAAGTCGGAAGCTTTGCGCTCGTCACAAGAGACGGGGGAAGAAGATTCCCTTGTTGATAGCCAAAGCACCCTTAGGTCTGTTTCTCAGCGCATATCGGAGGAGGTGGAGGTGGAGGAGGATGAGGAGGAAGAGGAGGAGAATGTTGGCGAGACACAAGAGGGGACCATTGTTGAGTCCTTTACTGTTCAGCGTGTATGGGCAGAAGAAGAGGAGTTGGAGGAGTTGGAGGAGGAGGAAATGGACAGTCAGGCCAGTGAGGGGAGTGAATTCTTACGCGTTGGTACTCTGGCGCATATGGCAGATTTCATGCTAGGCTGCCTATCCCGTGACCCTCGCGTTCAAAGAATTTATTCCAGCACCGATTACTGGGTGTTCACTCTCCTGGACCCACGGTACAAGCAAAATCTTTCCACTCTCATCCCTGCAGAGGAAAGGAGTGTGAGAATGCATGAATACCAGCAGGCCCTGGTGCACAAGCTGAAACAGTATTTCCCTTCTGACAGCGCTAGCGGCAGAGTGCGTAGTTCTGCGGGACAAGTAGCGAGGGAGAGTAGGCGAGCAGGCAGCTTGTCCAGCACTGGCAAGGGTACGCTTTACAAGGCTTTTGCCAGCTTTATGTCACCCCAGCAAGACACTGTCACCTGTCCCCAGTCTCGGCAGAGTAGGGCTGATCTTTACAGAAAGATGGTGAGGGAGTACGTAGCTGACCATACCATCGTCCTAAATGATCACACAGCTCCCTACAACTACTGGGTTTCAAAGCTGGACATGTGGCACGAACTGGCGCTGTACGCCTTGGAGGTTCTTGCCTGCCCTGCCGCTAGCATCTTGTCCGAGCGGGTTTTCAGTGCAGCTGGTGGCATCATCACCGATAAGCGTACACGCCTGTCGACTGACAGCGCTGACAGGCTGACGCTTATTAAGATGAATAAAGCCTGGATTTCTCATAATTTCCAATCTCCACCAGGTGAAGGAAGCTCAACCTGAATAATTGATCCACTCCTCCTCCTCCTCATTTTCCTCCTTCTCCTCCTCTTTGTACAGTAAAGCAGAGGAAACTGGCTATTTTTTGACAGGGCCCACTGGCTCTTGCTATAGTACTTTATGCATTTAATTTTTCTGGAGGGCCACCGACCCGGTCCTCTGTTTTAAACAATTTTTGGGAGTGCCACATACAGGCACTCAATCTATTCAATTTTTCTGGAGGGCCACCGACCCGTTCCTCTGTTTTAAACAATTTTTGGGAGTGCCACATACAGGCACTCAATCTATTCTATTTTTCTGGAGGGCCACCTACCTGCTCCTCTGGTTTGAAAACTTTTTGGGACTGCCACATACAGGCACTCAATCGATTCCATTTTTCTGGAGGGCCACCTACCTGCTCCTCTGGTTTGAAAACTTTTTGGGACTGCCACATACAGGCACTCAATCTATTCAATTTTTCTGGAGGGCCACCTACCTGCTCCTCTGGTTTGAAAACTTTTTGGGACTGCCACATACAGGCACTCAATCTATTCAATTTTTCTGGAGGGCCACCTACCTGCTCCTCTGGTTTGAAAACTTTTTGGGACTGCCACATACAGGCACTCAATCTATTCAATTTTTCTGGAGGGCCACCTACCTGCTCCTCTGGTTTGAAAACTTTTTGGGACTGCCACATACAGGCACTCAATCTATTCTATTTTTCTGGAGGGCCACCTACCTGCTCCTCTGGTTTGAAAAATTTTTGGGACTGCCACATACAGGCACTATCCAAATTAAATTGTCTCCATAGCAGCCTCCACACGTTGTCTCCATTGCTACCTCCAAAAGTCGTCCATATAGCTGCCTCCATACATCGTCCCTTTATCAAACGAGGTGTGTCAGGCAGAAATTTGGGTTGTTTTCATGGATTCCACATCAAAGTTGTTAACTTTGTCGCCACCCAGCTGTGTTATCCACAAAATATACTAATAAACTTTTATCATTTACCAATATTATTTCAGCGCTTCTTGCGCATCTGTTTACATTCCCCTCACCCGCCATATCCTAAACTTATAAGAACGCTACTACACTTGATCTTATACAAAAGGTTCTTGGAAGTGCTGTTTGGGGAGTAGCCTAGAGACAGGGGCTTGGATTGGCGAAAGCTCGCCTGGCAGCGGAGCGCCAACTCCATGCCAAGATCCAACTAACATAGTTTTAACTGCAGAACCTTTAATCTACTACTAGTTCACTGCCTCCATACATGGTCCCCTTATCAAACGAGCTGTGTCAGGCAGAATTTTGGGTTGTTTTCATGGCTTCCATGTTAACTTTGTCGCCACCCTGCTGTGTAATCCACAAAATATACTGGCAAACTTTTATCATGTACCGATATTATTTGAGCGCTTCTTGCTCACCTCCTTTGGTTCCTCTCTGCCACCCATTGGTTTGAAGCCTGAGTCCATTTAGGGTATGTCGCCATGCCACTCTCTAGCCTGCTGCCGCTGCCTCTGCATGCCGTCCCCTATAGTGTCAGGGTCAATTATTGCATGTTTTAGATGCTATCTAGCTTCATTCTGTCACTCTGTCATGGCCATGCTGTTGCCCATAATTTTGGCATAATGGTGCGATTAAGCAGCCTCAGAGGCATCCATGCATGCTGCCCCTGCTGTTTCCTGTCCATTTCCGTGGTGTTTCCATCCTTTTCTGAGGTTCCCAGGTGTTTGGCCAAGCTTCCCTGTGCAGAGCCTTGGTCCCCTTGAAAAATGCTCGAGTCTCCCATTGACTTCAATGGGGTTCGTTATTCGAGACGAGCACTCGAGCATCGGGAAAAGTTCGTCTCGAATAACGAGTACCCGAGCATTTTAGTGCTCGCTCATCTCTAATTAAGACCCATACGGTGGTGTCCAGAGACTTATACATTGCAGATAGACTTTATTCACACATTTATCATGAGATACAGCCTTGGAGAATCACAGCCATAGGCACATAGGTGAGGCTTGAATCTAAAAACTATCAACCTAGTAGACCTTGTAGAATCCGGTCTCCAATCAGAGTCAGTGGGGGCAGTCTCAGATATTCCACGGGCCCCAAATAGATCAGATTTATTAAGAGAATTCCTTTTCCGATTTACCGGTATTAGGTATACAATGCCTAGAGGACACCACTAATGTGGAATACAATTCTATGTTGGGTTATTGGAGCACACTGTGACTTACAACAGGTGTTCCAATGGGTTGAAAAACCAATATTGGAAGTTTCGCTCATCTGTACTTAAATATATGTCTAACCACTTCCCCTACTTGCTGACTTTCCTATATGGCTGGCACAAAACTTTGGTTATATATGTAAATTTGAAATCTAAATCCTTGGGTGGTAAAAAAACCCCTACTTTGAAGCTTCCTTTTCACTTATCTTCACTTATCTATTTAAAAAAAGCCAAAACGCTGTGTCGCATCTATCGTATAACGGATAAACTAGTGTCCTTCATCGGTTTATAATATGGATTGTCAATATTTTTGCTGCATGCCTTGCTATTTTTGCTGTCACAAAACCTTGTAATCTCGATAGGCAAAAAGTTAATATAACAATACCAAATCATTTGTATGGGAGTGTATTTATTCAGATTACACCTACATTTAGTGTCTGAGATCCTGGTGTGGCAACAGAATATAAACTAGATTTTCCATCCGTCTTGCATTCATCAAGGTCCTAAGGGGGGAATTAGAAATTAGACATAGAAAATATATACGGTCAATGTGGTTTGTGTTTGTATGGCGCATTCAAAAATTACATATTACCCAGCCTGTTCCTTCAAACATTTTTATATCCAGGGGATCTCCATGTACTTTTCCATCCATCAGAACCAATGAATGACAACTGGCCATTGCTCCAATGAGAAAACTCCAGGGTAAAGTGCAGCCAGGCATGATAGACACCGCCTCCTGAAAACTGATAATCAGAGGATTTATGAGACTGCAGATGTGAAATATTTACATCTGAAATATTTACATATTTTTTTCTGTTGCAGCAAGTATGTTTGATGTCGGCTCCAAAGTTACATGTTGCAGGAGTAAAAAAGAGACATTCTTAACTCCAGGCAGTGATGGAGGTAGAAAAAGATACTGAAGGAGGGATATGGAATAGAACAAGTGGAGGCAGTAATGGAGGGGGTTTGGTAGGGAAGAGACAGCAGTGATGGAGAAGATAAGAAGATAAATGACCGTACCTGTTCCCTTTGGAAGGGACTATCCCCCACAAATCTAAGCCATCTTCTGTTAATGTTCCTGTCTGGGTAAAAATAGTTTAATATTAGCCATTAAGAAATCTGAAGAAAATTATATTTGGTTACAAATTCTTACTCCCTTAGGTTTCCTCACTATGGACATTATCCACATACTACAGATTGCACAAGCATCAAAAAGAGCTATAAAACACATTTTAGATTTTCACCATTGCTTTATCTAAGCTATTTTACCCATGTTTTCTTATAACAACAAAAATTGAAAAACTGGATATCCATTGTAAAGCAAGTTAAAATTTTGTGTGGTACGAGATGCAGGTCATTATGGTGGGTTGAGGGTCTAGTCTGTGGGACCTCACACCTCTTTTTGATTGATAGCAACCTGTCAGCGTAGATGGTATTAAGATTTTATCAAGTAATACCTGGAGTCTGAACTCCCTGTTTTCAAGGATATGGGAGGAGAATCAGAAATCTAAAAGTGATATCATTTACCTCCAGGAAACCCATTTTAACCAACCAGATTGTGTGCGGTTGAAGAACAAAAGATTCCCACATATCTTCGATGCTACAGCTATTGGGAAGAGGTGTGTAGCCTTTAAGGACTCTCTGGCCTTTGCGCTTCATGAATCTCATACAAATAGGAAAAGTTAGAATACAGAATTTGTAGTTATAATATGCTTATTTAACTCCTTACTGCCGCGGCCTGAAAAGGCTCTAGTGACCGGGCATTTTTAGCAAATTTTCGTTTGTGCCGGTTCAAGGGCCATGACTTTTTTTGCATGCTACCCTAAATGTTTTTGCTTTTTTTTTATTACGGAACACATAGAGCTAGTTAAAGAGGTAATAAAAGGTTAAACATTTTTTTTTCATTTTTATTTTTATTTCGAGTTAAAAGTTGAAAAAAGGGTTTTTTTGTAATTTATAGAACTTTTGTCAAATGAACTCAAAATTAACATTATTAATGAATTTCCTATTTTGTTCGGGGTTGTTTTGATATATAATATGTACAGTTTCAGGCAAACGGGGCGACTATGGCAATGCTTTTTGTAGTGTAGCGGGCTCTGCTCCTCTATGCATTGCATTCATTCAGTGCAATGCTGTGAGGAGGAGAGAATGGAAAAGCGGTAATGAACTGCATCTCCCTTCTCCCTAGGGTCTCCGGGTGCCTCTGACAGCTAGTGTGGGACGTTGCTGCAGACTGCGGACTTGCGCCCGCTGACGTTTAAAGTCACAGGGCGGTCCGAATAGAATTAACAATACAAAGTGTACATTAGGCTTTGTTTATAGCCTTAATGTCAAAGAGCATTTCTTTTTGAGAAATGTACTTAACAAAGTCTGTCGGGTTCAACAAGGTCATCTCAGTTTAGGAGGGGATTTTAACCATGTAATTTGCCCATTAATGAAATCCACTACAGCCCATGTCTTTACAGAACCTATCCCCTATATCAACGCTATATTCAAAAATAGTTTATACAATATTTGGAGGATTCACCATCCGACAGAAAAAGATTATACATTCTACTCTAGATTATACATTTACACCAAAATTGCCTATTTCCTTAAATATAAATCTCTATTCTACAAAGTATCAGACTCCACGATAGGGGTAATTACATAGTCTGATTATCCCCCAATTGTACTCACCATTCAAGAGGAATTTAAAGTTTCTCTGAGTTCTGTGTGGATAATCATCAACTTTGTGTTGAAGGAAACCTACCATGAGGAATCTTCTATCAGAAGTAGATCTGTTAGAAGATTCTTCCTGCCTACTAAAATAAAGTTAGGTTAGAAGATAACTAAATTACAGATTAGGGCACAGACAGGCAGGAGAAATCTACAACCAGATCTACTTCTGATTCCTCATGGTAGGTTTTGTTTAACCCAACCTCGGTATGTTTCATCAATGATGAATGAAATATTTGGAGTATTTCCAAATTAACAACAATGGAAAGGTGTCAGATCCCATCTTGTGGTTTGCCCATAAAGTCACCCTAAGGAGTCTACTCATGCTAAACATGCACATATTAAAGGGATTATCCGGGTTTAAAAAAATTTTTATGGCCGGGCTGGGGAGGGCTAGTTAAACATAATAAACATGGACTTACCTCCTCCGGCGCCGCTGATGTCCCGCGCCGCGGTCCCTTCGATCCGTGCCCCTGTAAACAAACAGGGAAGCCGCTCACAGGGAGCTTCCGGTCCGCGATGTGGACGGCTCCTCCCATCCGTCCCTATTTCTCAGCGTTGTAAGCGCTGGGAGATGGTGCGCATGGGAGCATCCGGCGCACAGAGAAGACCGGCCGCGGCGCGGGACATCGGCAGCACCGGAGGAGGTAAGTACATGTTTATTGTGTTTAAATAGCCCTCCCCAGCCCGGCCAGAAGAAATTTTTTAAACCCGGATAACCCCTTTAAGCAAGAAAACATATTACTGAAAAACCTAGATATCCGCAAGAGCTTCCACAATTTCTGACTGATCCAATCAGATTAAGATCCTTAACACTTATAAATATGATTTTGCAGTGCCTTAAAATGTTATCGACCCCCAAGGCATTGCAGATGCCTTTGCAAAGTATAACAGTGCTCTATACAATCAGCACCAAGACCAGGTTATGAGACAATCCGTGAAAGCAATTGTCTATTCTGCTGCCATTGTTGCAGGATCAGGTACGCGACCTTTCATTTACTTTCACTTTACAAGTAACTAAAGCTGTCTCCTCACTTTAAAAAAAACAAGGCTCTCGGCCCAGACTGCTTTTCAGAGGAGTATGATAAACTGCACAGTGAGTCCTTACCACATTATCTGGTTAGGGTTTGTAATGAGTTTAATACCTTTGGGACTATCCCCTCAGAAAAGCTCTGGCATCCATTATCTAGCGAACCTCTTGATGTATCGCGCTGCAAAAATGCACAAGTGCCGGCGTATGAAAAATATCCCCCTGAGTGTTCAAATTACAACTAAAATTTACTTATTTATTGCCAATTTAAGCAGTAACTTGTTCTCACTGCTTTCAATTGTATTGGCTTCCTGAAAACACCATTAGAGTAGGAAAAAGAGAAATTGTATTATTATTGTAGGAAAGACCACGGGGCCTCGAGAAGGAGGTCCAATGATAATGCAGCTCTGCCCACAACTCCTTGGTCCTTCAGCAGTTCCATACAACCAAAGATGTGTTGCTTTAAAATACTACTGAGCACAGCATGTTCTGAGCGGCCTGGGACTACAGGAGGAGGCCTTGAGTCCTGAATGCTAAACTTTGTAGTAGGATGACAATCTGCGTGCTCCCAGAGTGGGTTCTGAGTGCCACCTCTGGTACCTGTACCATAGGTTCACCGTCACTGCCACATACTATAGTATACAAGATAATAACATAACTATTGTAAATATCAACCACATACCTTATCAAAACAGATTAGATTCAACTGTCCACACACAATAATCCGTTGAGGACTGATGCAAAAGATACCTTGCTTTTTTAAACGAGTTTGTGAATAAAGAGTGCAGATGGTCAAAGCTGGAGGCAGAGAGACTGGAACTGCAACAGTGGCCATGATAAAAACCATGAGAACCAACTCTTTTGCTGTAGCCTACAAAATTTATGTAAACAAAAAGAAAACTATCTTAGACAGAGTATAATAAAAGGAACAAACATATATTATTGTTCCCAAAAAATGTTACAATGCAAGCACTGATTTCATAAACCCATAAATGATATACGCAGCAGAAGCAATTATAAAAATAAAAATTAAAGACATTTTGATCATTTAGATTTTCCAAACACTTTATAATGTAGTTATAGCTAGTGTATTTAATTTCTGCGATCCTTCTTTATAATGAATTTATTCCCAGAAAATTGTTGAAAACTATTTGGTTATAAATGTTCTTCAGGACAGTGTACTATAAAGTAATGCCCTGTTATATGGGATTTATTATTTTTTTATTGCTTTATTATTATTATTATTATTATTATTATTATTAGTTATTGCTTCTAAAGCTATAATAATTAAAAGGGGTTAAGGCAGAGGAAAATAATCTCAAATAATATTACAGATGAAGCATTCTTTTGTCTGGTGCCCATAAAGCCCATATAGAGACATGAAAAAAATAAAGTACACCCTGTTTGAATTCTATTGTTTAATATATAAGGACATTAAAAAAATCTTTAACGTCTTAAAATTTAGTAAGTAGACCTATGGTCAAAATGAAATGGGCAACGGCATATTCCACCCTGTAGTTCTTAAACAAAACCAAAGCCAGAATGAAAAAAATGTCTTGTGCAGAACTAAGTGCATGCCAATAGCTTGTAAATAGCATCAATAGCTTGTAGAAACAACTTTACCAGATATTACTTATTATTTTCTATATCACCGACCAGTCGCTATCATATTTCTAGAGGAATTGTCTTTGCTTATTTTCTGCTGATATCCATAACCAATACCTCATCAAGCAGAATAACAGCTTCCAGGTCATGCATTTTTGTATAGACCAGTATGGTGGTCTAATGCAAACAATCAGTTTGGCAGCAATATGCAAATTAGTGGAATGAAATAATAGAGAAAGCTCAATGCTGAAGTCAACTTCTCCCCATTACATAAAACCCTATATGCTTATAGAGTAGTATTGAGCGGAGTTGAGTTGGTATCTGTATCAAAGATGGAAATTTTGGCTCCCGGGACCCTGAAGTTGAACGACAGCCTGTTGTTTGAGCTTCTAGTTTCTGTTTTATAAATTGCTGTAAACTGCTTGATTAACCGCTAAGCAGCCAAACCAGCTTGAAGCCCCTTGGCAACCACAAGAATATCCTAGTGTGATTGGCTAGGACGCAGGACCAGCCTTAGTACTATTTGAATTTACAGCATCATACAGTAATACCTTAAAGGACCAGCTTTATTACTATTTTCATTTAAGACATCATGCAGTCACACATTAAAGAACCAGTCTTAGTATTATTTGCATTTACAGCATCATAAAGTAATATCTTACAAGACTAGTCTTAGTACATACTGGGTTCCATAATCTTAGTGAATCGCTGAATGCAGCATTGTAGACGGACAATGCACTTTTAGTGAACTCGATTGACCTTGTAGGTAAATGTGCCCCACAGTGTATCTTGTGTTGGGTGCTTCTAGTTTATATCAATGAACCTGGACGGTAGAGTTTCATCGATGGACCATGTGATGGTTCAAAAAGGGGATGGGCCTCAAATGTATGATGTAAGATAGTTGTGCAGGCAGCCAAAGTAGAGCTTTTGCAAACAAAAATGGAAGATCGCCTACATTTTTATTTTAAGACAACCTTAGGGAGTTTTAGCAATCTATTCATCTTATTGCAAACTGAAGACAGTCAGGGAGCTATAGCCATAACCAGAAGTCTTACAGCTGCTTACAGGGCTCTAAAAGGAGGTACATAGAATAGAGAATATCGTTATGTAACATGGAGATGGTCTTTTCATTGAGAGGAGAGTTTTTTTCCTCTACACACAATATACCAGCATATAATATATTATAAAAGGCAAATTATACATTAGGGTTGCAGAAGGTTGCAAGAAAAAATACTTACTCCGCTCCGAGCATAAATCACAACAGTATAAATTACTCCAACAACAGAAAGCACTATTAATCCAATCATCACTTTTATCACTTCTCTGTGAAGCTTAAAGTTCATCGGTTTTGGATACAGAATTGAGCGGATTAGGTCTCCCTTTGCTGTGTTGAACCCTACATTTGAATAAGAAATGGCAAATAAATTATATAAACAAAGATGTAGGAGATAATTTCTTTTCAATTATAAAATTAGATTGCCCAATATTATGCATGTTCAAACATGACACATTTACTGCAGACATTTCTGTGAATGAGATCATGAATATATCTGTATGGACAAATCTCCATCTCCCTAAGTATCGTGAGGAGCAGTTAAGACCACTGCTACTGTACTAGCAATCTCAGCATATAGTGAACACATACCCTTGCCTCTTCCACGCCCTTTTAATAAAAATATTCTTATACAGTGACCACAAGCTTTGGAATGACCATCTCAGGGCACCCTAGAACCTAATCTCTACATTATGTTAAATGTTTACAGACCATCTCAGGGTGCCCTAGAACCTAATCTCTACATTATTATGGTCAAGATATGTAGACCAACAATTTAATATACAAGTAACAGGACAAACCTAGACCAGTCATTTGGCTTCTTACAATGAAGATAACAGGTTACATTGACATAGCACACGACTTATGAGAGCTTACCTGTTTATGAGAGTTGTAATTCTGACATGTTAACCAAGGGACCGAGGCACACCCAACTCTGACCCCAAGTTTTAGATTTGATAAGAAGTTGATAAGAAGTTTGATAAGAAGTTTGCTTATGGTACTTCCCTTTCCTTCCCCTCCCTACATCTCCCTCTCCACACCCCTCCATGCCCGAAAAATGCCTGAAAAAAGAAATCACGGCACACAGAGTTAACTCTTGCAAAACAAAAGTAGATTGCAGAGTAAAAGGTGTGGCAGATATCAGGTCACTCAGCTATTAGAGCCCAGTTCAGACTGCCAGATGAGACAATAGGAGTAAAACTCAACATCTCCTGAACCTATTAGAATGGATAGAGGAGGATGCTGATGCAGACATCATTGTTTTGACACCCATGCACATATGAGATGCAGTCCCTGGCTGAATGTAGGAACGTTTAAGACCTCAGGCCACTGAAATCATATACACTTCTGTATTGCTAACAAAAATGGTATTATAGATTGTGCGCTCCTGAAGAGCTCTTGTTGAAGTGTGGTCTTCTGGCTTCTTTTTACTATTTGTTTGTCTTTGCTTGTCCTCAATACCTGGGGATCTTACCTGGCTTCTCCTGTGTACTGCTAGTTAGATGTGGGATGCTTGGTTCTCAGCCCATGTGGCATTAGTGTGTGTAGTCTAATTTAGCTGATGTCTGTTAATAAGAATTTCTGAGCTGCAACATTTCAACAAGTTAGCCACTGGATTTTCTGGTTATTAGGTACATATATAGAAAGTGTCTTCTCCGTATAAAGTCTTAGACTTCTATTTTAATGCTTTAGTCTTGTCCATTGCAAACCCCATGGTAGATCATAATAGCCAGATTAACTTTAATCTAAATTATAATGCTCTGTGCACACCCCTGTCATCTCACCTGTTTGTAAGACTAGAGCTTTAACAGAGCCATCAGCAGGTGGTTTGGTCCTTATAACTTCAGTTCCGCAATACAATATATGTGTTCGATAATTTTCACCACTGTGCAGTTTCCATGGAATTCCATTATCTGTACTTGGTAATGGAACTTTTGTCACAGGAACACTTTCTCCTGGAAGAAAAGTCATACAAAACCATGTCAGTAAGAAGTCAGCCAATATATAGATTTATAGTTTTCTGATTTTGGTGACACATATAATACAGGGAAATGGGAGCAACTATGCATGAAATATAGTTATTTAATAAAATTCATTCAATCCTACTGTACCTGTTAGCATGCCCTCATTTATTACACATCCTCCGGATATCAATAGAGCATCACAAGGAAGGTAAAACTTTCTCTCAGATAGAATTATCACATCTCCTGGTACCAGGTATTTGGATTCAATCTCTTTCACCGCTGAAAAAAATAAGTAATTAATCCTGTATACACTGCTTACATTGAAAAGGTATGAAAGCCGGAAGTCTCAACAATGATTTAACAAATTTTAAGTGGCCTCATGAAAGGTCTTAAAAAAAAAAAGACAACAATTTTCTCACCATTCTTTCCCATTCACTTTATGAAGTTTGTGTATAAGGTATAAAAAAATATTCAGGCTTATTTACTAAGGGTCCCTTGGCCCCTTTTTCGTTGGTTTTCCGACTTTTCGAGTATCGCGTCGGGGATGATTATGTCACAAGCGATCGGATTTTGGTGCATCGACGCCGACTTTCAAGCGACAGAAATCGGGGGGGCGGGCCGTCGGAAGATCCGACGGATTCGGACTAAGCGCAGGATTTAACATTCAAATTTGTGTTGCAAGCCAAGCACTTACATGCCCCGGGAAGAAGAAGGTGAACTCCGGCAGACCTGAGTGGGTAAGTGACACAAGCAGGAAATCAGGCGCACGATCTACGTGAATCGCGGCAGAGTTCATCCTCCTCGGACAGTCTGGATCAGGGAACGTGCAGGGAACGGGTAAGTAAATGTGCCCCATTCTCTTTTCTTAAGAGAATACTTACATGCTACATGGTATCTTGAATGACCTTTCATGCTAAATAAAATCTGATAATGAGAGAATTTTTTAAAATGTTTTTATAGACAAAAAAAAAAGTTCCCCATAAAAAAAATCCTGGAAAATATTTTTTAATCAATACAAATTTACAAAAAAACATAAAAGAAATAAATCCTACCTCCATTTCTTTGAAGCACAGAAACCATCACATTGTTGTGGGATTCCACCATACTGTGTAGCTTAACAGATTGCTAAGGAAAATAACAGAATTTAATGCCAAAACTACGCTCAAATGAATACAATATATTTTTTGTTAAAAAGGAAATATAAATAAAATAACTCACCATTCTCAACAAATAAACTGTTGCAAGAACAGATAAAATCGTTAACAGTATTATGGCCATGGAATATTCAATATAACCCGTAGCAAGCCATGTACTTAGTGAGTAGACTTCAAAAAAATAAAAGGGATTCAAAATCTAAAAATCAAAGAAAAAATTAATTACATACTCAAATATGTATGTGTCAACATGTCACCTACTTATCTGTATGGCTTTTATATGAGAAAATAAAGAAATTGAACTTCAGAAGATCTCTGCTGCTGCTGGACTTTGTCCTCCCTCTTTACTCAAATATGTACCTACAAAAATTGGTTTGGTGATCTAGCACTGAAACAGCTGAGAAAATTCAGTCTTTTATTTCTCCATTCAAAGAATGTCAAAAATAACATGTTTCAGCATAATTCCTTGGTCATGGTTGATGGTTCTGCCCTAGAATAAAAGTTTTATAAACTATTGAAAAGGTTGCCAAGATAGTCGTAGTACTGTGAATAAGAGTGGAGGAATGAGGTTTGCAGTATTCAAACAGTTGGCCACTCTTTTACATATGTTGCCCATGCACTTTAACTGCCTTTCTGATAATCCCTGATTCAGGAGTCCTGCTACTTACTTTTGTACTGTGTGCAGACCCTCCATGCTTCTTTGTTTAAATTTCTGAGCTCTGTTGAATAGGAGGAGATGTAGCAGGAGAGTATAAGTCATCCCACTCCCTCCCCTCTCCCAGTCTCTGCCAGTGTGGACACACTATACAGAGAACGCGTTTCGGCTTACAAAGCCTTTATCAACTTTAGTTGATAAAGGCTTTGTAAGCCGAAACGCGTTCTCTGTATATTTATGACATCAATAAATTACTGAAACGAAGCAAGACGTGAGTGCTGGGACATTCTTTCTCTATTATACTTGGCGGGTTCCACGCCAGTCCTCCTGCACCACATTCTAAAAGAAGCGGAGTGCCGTCCTCCTTTGGACTTAGTGTGGACACACTGTGAAGGGGGTGAAGACACATGGATGTCCTGAAGCAGAGACAGAGATCTGTGTGTGGAGGCAGAGGGCAGCATGCTGAGAATAGGGAAAGGCTACAGCTTTCAAAGGAGGCAAAGACACTGGTGTGTGGATATATAAGGAAAAGTTGGTTTATGGGATGTAATGGAAACCTCGTCAGGCGACGGGACATTTCGCCCGATAGTGGAGGATAGGGAGTGCAATATAGTTAAACCCCCAGCTTCTTAATTGCTAAATGTTAAAGCACAAGATGAAGCCTGGGAAAGTCTAATAGCCCGGCAGACGGACTTAGAGGAAATACCCCCACAAAAGATCCCACTATATATATTTAACTTTAACATAGAAGAAATGCATACCACATCCTTGTATCTTAACGGAGTTTATTTCTGTAAGGGACCCCTGACTGATTAGTGAGGGTACCCTCTGACTGGGGACAGTATTGGTAACAAGGTACCTTGAAATGTGCGATTGCACTTTAAGAGGGGGGTGCTTGCGCTCCTCCGCCCTCGCTCCTCCCGCATCTTCTTCCCCTTTATAACCCCCCCTTCCCTTAGGTCTCTTCTTGCGCCTGAAGCAGTGATAGGTGAGCGAGTAAGGGTGTTTGTGTCCTGGGTCCGTGCCAGGTATTTGTGATGGGCGACCAACTGTTAGCGGCTGCTGGGTTAAGCCTTTGCTCGGGTAGGGTGTTGCGGCCGCCTGACAGGCTTACCCCGACGGCCGCAACTCGGGGTGGTGGGAGGAATGTTCGTGCACGGTCAGCGGCACATATATCATTAGCAGCAGTGTCAGCTGTGAGCACACGTCGGGAGGCAGAGTCAGCGCATCGCATTACTGCCCCACCCCCTGTTTAGTCCAGGAGTTCTACTTCCAGGCAATCAGTATTTCAGCTGCTCGGTGCAGCAAGCGCCTCCTCCCTTCCTGTAGCGGTGTCTTCCAGCGTCTCCCACGTGGGGCTGCCAGGTATCATGGGTGGTCATCATATGCCCCCATCTGCCCCTTTGCAGGCTGTAGTACTACCGGAGGAGTCACTACCGCAGGTTAATGCTGGGCAGGTGGCGGTTCCTCCCTCGCCATCATTAATAGGGGCTAATCCCCCTCCCCCAGCTGGGATTGGAGAGCCTTTTAAAATACCATTTCCTCCGGTTTCTTTATTTCCTTTACCCCTGGAATGTCAGCCAGTATCAGTATTGCCTGCCGCGGGAGGGAGGGGCAACAGGTCTTCATCATCCTCGCCCGCCCGGGATGCCCGCAGGCGGACATGCCACAGCTCTGCAGTGTATTGCCATGGACATGAGAGCAGGGGTTCAAGGTCCTCATGTTGGTCTAGAAGGTCTAGGTCGTCTAGATGGCGCTCCTCGGACAGTTTATCGGGTGCATCGGCGGTGCCTGGTAGACGTGGCCGCGTACGGCAAAAGCTGGACCGCAGTAGGTCTTCCAGGGGCGGCGGCCTGGTTTCAGCTTCAGTGGTGCCAGCAGTGAATGCGTCGCCAGTGGTTCCTCCTGGTGCAGCAGCTGGTGAGTTTACGTTTACCAATGCTTGGGTTGCTGGAGAGCAAGGGAATAATGTGGGGTCTGAGATTTTATTGTCATTGAAGCAATTGTTGAATAAATTCCCTGATTCAGCGGCACCGTCTCCAGTGCCTGCGCCTTCCCCGTCCCCTCCCCCTCTCCTGTCTCCCTCCGCTCCCCCGGGCGTTCATAAAGACTCAGTGCAGTCAGCCCCTTGGGATCTCATTTAGATATGGAAGTTAAGGAGAAGATATGGGCTAATTCATATGTTGATATATGGTCATTGGTGTCAGTAGACCTCCATACGATTGATAAGGAGAGGAGAGTGTGGTCAGAGCGTTCTCAGGATAAGGGTTTGAAGGTAGCTAAGACGATTAATAATTGGCTTCAGGCCTTTATGGTTCTCTGAATCCAGATATGGATTGGGGGGGTGTAAGCTGCTGATGTATGGCTTAGGTTGATGGTAGCACAAAAGCCTTCCTTTCAGTCTGCAGCCACCATGTCCGGGGTTGGAGCCTTGGGGATGGTGGCCATCAAGCGCCCCGGGGCGTGTTGGTTGTTTAATGAAGGGCATTGTAGATTCTTCATCCTCTGTAAATATAAGCATAAATGCTCGTCATGTGGGGGCTCTCACCCCTCAGTGTGGTGTTCCATGTCCTCTGGAAAACAGCCAGTCAGACAGGGCCTCGGTTTTAAAGACCCCGGTGAGCGTGGCCGCGATGGAGCCGTGGATTGCTATGTACCACAATAGGCAGGATGCAGAGGTGCTTCATTTTGGCTTTAGTTATGGTTTCTTTATTCCCTTTCAGTTGTCCAGGGAAGGTTCATTCTCTGATAATTTGTGTTCTGCCAGGGAACTCCCCGAAGTGTTAAGGGAGAAGATTGGTAAGGAAGTTGATTTGGGTAGAATAGTAGGTCCTTTTCGTTCCCCTCCTTTTAGTAGCTTAAGGGTTTCCCTGCTCGGTGTTGTTCCCAAGAAGGAACAAGGTAAATATAGGCTCATTCACCAACTTTCTTTTCCAAAAGGTTATTCTGTCAACGATGGCATCTCCCATGAGGAATCGTCAATGTATCATTTGACAGGGCAGTTATATTGCTTCGCAAGGCGGGCCAGGGCGCCCTTATGGCTAAGACAGACATTGAATCTGCGTTCCGCCTTCTCCCTATTCACCCGGACTGTTATCACCTTCTGGGTTGTTGTGTTGATGGTTTGTTTTATTATGACACTTGTCTTCAGATGGGGTTTTCCATTCTTGTAGGTACTTTGAAATGTTTAGTTCTTTCTTGGAATGGTCAATGCGTTATGAGACAGGTTGTAATTCCATTATTCATTATTTAGATGATTTTTTGTTTATTGGCCCGCCTTCCAGTCTGTTCTGTTCTTTCTTGTTAAAACTTTTCAGTTTCTTATGCAGAAGTTTGGGGTTCCATTGTCAGCGGAAAAGACGCAGGGTCCTCAGACGACTATTAATTTTTTGGGTGTAGAATTGGATTCTGTGGAGATGGTCTTTCGTCTGCCTCTGGATAAGTTGGACATACTAAGGTCGATGTTGGTCGGATTTATCTCTGCCAAGAAGGTAACATTGCATCAAATGCAGTCTCTTCTTGACTTACTGATGTTTGCTTGCAGGATCAAGCCTATGGGTTGTGTTTTTTCAAGGCGTATTTCCCTGGCAACCAGGGGGGCATCCAGGCCCGATCACCATATACACGTTACTTCTCAGCTTAAGTGCGATTTGCATGTGTGGCAGCAGTTTCTTAGTCAGTATAATGGCCGTACTTGTTGGTTGTCAGCTGAAGTCAGTAATTCCGAGTTGTCCCTTTTCTCGGATGCTGCAGGTAGTTGTGGTTTTCGGGCAATTTTTGGGTCTGAGTGGTGTGCCTCCGCTTGGCCTGCTGCCTGGGCAGGCTCTTCTTGGATTGGTAACATTACATTTCTGGAGTTGTTTCCCATTGTGGTGTGCCTTGAATTAAGGGGGGATGAGCTGTCTAACTGGTGCATTTGTTTATTTTGTGATAATATGGCTGTGGTTTATTGTATTAATAAGCTTACTTCTTTTTCTTTACCAGTATTGTCTCTACTTCGGCATTTCGTTTTTAGATGTTTGGAGCACAACATTTTGGTAAGGGCTCAGCATGTTCTGGGTTCTTGCTATTTAATGGCGGATGCTTTGTCTCGCTTCCGTTGGCAGGAGTTTCGGGATCTACACCTTACAGCTGCCCTGGATCGTCGGGAGTGCCTGCCATGTCTGTGGAACCTGACCAGCAGCTAATGGCTTTGGTTCGATCATCTGTGTCTCCTGCCACCTGGAGACAGTATGGTAAGGCGTGGGAAGCTTGGTGTTCAATGTCAGCAGGAAAGCCTGTGGAGTCTTGTGCTTCGGATAGATTGGCGGTCACCTATTCTTATTTGTCTTCTCTTAGGTCTTCTGGTGTGTCTGGGTCTGTTGCACAGAAGTGGCTCTCGGGGGTGGCTTTTCACTTCCATCTCTTGGGATGGCATGAAGTCACAAAGAATTTTGTGATTAGTCAGATTCTCAAGGCTGGATGGAGGGAGGCTGAACCCCCGGATTCTCGCCGTCCTATTTCTTTCTCCCTTCTTCAATCACTAGGTGGTGGGTGCTCGGTGGTATGTTTCTCTCCTCACGAGTCTCTTTTATTTTCGTTGGCCTTCTTTGGAGCGTTCCGTATAGGTGAGCTCCTCCCCTTGTCCGCTTCGCGGTCTGGGGGTATTCTTAAAGGGGATGTTACAGTTGGAGGTGATTCTGTTCGAATTAAGATACGTCACTCTAAGACTGACCCGTATGGTAAAGGTGTGTGGGTTTGTTTGTCAGCAGTTTCTTGCTCTATGTTCCCGGTCTCATTAGCTAATAGATGGGTTCAATCTCCATTCCTGGGTGATCAATTTCTGGTCCATGAGGATGGGTCTCCTTCACAAGTTTTCAGTTTTGTTCGGTTTTTAAGAAATGTTTGGTGACGGTGGGGGTTAACCCCTATGAGTATGGAACTCACTCCTTTCGCATAGGCGCAGCGACAGAGGCAGCCAGGGTCAGTCTCCAGGACTCTGACGTAATGTATATAGGGCGCTGTCGTTCCTCTTGTTTTTCTAAGTATATATTCGTCCGGATTTGCTGCAGTAGTTTTCTCATGTCTTTGTTTCATTTCTAGGTGCGGGGATGCCCTCTAGTACTCGCCCTTCGGTGTGGATACTTGGCCACTCTTATGTTTTCTGGGCTGCGCAGAGTGCCGAGTCTCAGCCCGGTGGAAAGAACCTGGGTTTTTTCGGGGCGGATTTCTTTTGGAGGGGCATTAGGGGGTTACAGTGGCAGCAGGTGCTTCTGGAGGTAGTGGATATCAGCAGATTATCGCCCGGCCCGGTTATTTTAGTAGTCCACGTGGGTGGTAATGACCTCAGTTTCTTAAGGGTGGCTGAGCTTCTAACAATGATGCGGTCAGACGTTGATCGATTTGCCTCCTTTTTTCCTCACCTCACCCTTGTTTGGTCGGAAATGGTACCGTGGTTAGTTTGGCAAGGTGCCAGAGACGCAGGTGCAATGGACAGGGTCAGGAAGACCATTAATTCCCGCATGACCCGATTTATCAGATCAAAATGGTGTGTGGTGGTTAGGCATAGGGAATTAGAAGGTAACAACAGGTCTCTCTTGTGGCAAGACGGGGCACATTTGAATGACATAGGACTGGACATTTTTCTTTCAGGAATTCAGGATGGTGTGGAACAAGCGTTATTCTTGTTGGGTGGGGTATACTGTGCTCCTAGTGGCGGTTTAAGGGGAGATCATTGCCTGGAAGTTCGCAGTGTCGGGTGGGAGTCCATCCGGACAGTCCGCTTCAGGCACGTTAAATGTGTCTTTATGTTGTTTTATTCACGGTTGTAAAGATTTGATTTAAGAGAAATTAAAATAGCTGCGGCCTTTATCACCCAACATGTTGTCTTTCTCCCTTTTATTCGGGAAAAGTCTACCTTAAAGGTTTGGTTATTCATGCAATAATATGTGATTTGTATATCTTAAAGTGCCTTTATAAATTTTTGATGATGTTTCCTTCCCACAGTCCTTGCAGTATCTTATATCTAAGCATGAAATTATTTCATATTATGTTCTCATGCAAAAAATGTTTCCCCACCGGAAAAAGATTTTTATAGCTCAGCCCTTCAAGAGGCTATAGTGAAAACACGCATAATACGTTTAGTCTGAGTCCTCACTTTGCAGGTTGTGCAGCAACAATGTCCCCAGCTCTGTTGCTGAAAGCATTAGACATGTACCCCACTTCTAATAGACTGATAATCATTCATATCTTAATGGCCACTAAACTGGTGGTAACCAGGTAGGAGAGTAAGTGTCCTACCATGAAGGAAGTCACTGACATAGTGAATTCCTTTTGCAAATATGACAAGCACATCTCATTCCAGGTAAAGAACACAAATACATAAGTGGAGTGGAGGTTATGGACTTCAGGCCTGTTTCACCAAGGTTTACGAAATATATTCAGCGCACTTCTCAGGTCACTTTATTCATTGTTCTGTTTTTTTCTTTTAGCGCAAGGTAGCTGTGATAGGCTTGGCCCACAGACAGCCAAGTTAGAGGTGATTAGAGGCTATTGGCCAATGATATACAAATGTATTCTATGCAGTGAGACTTATGCCTGATAAATCTAACTGTGAACATGTGTGTCTTGTTTGTTGTAAAACTTGTAAAAAAAAATTAAAAATAAAAATTTTATAATAAAAAAAGAAAAAACTACACTTTGTAGAACAAAATAGCAAACCAGTGCACAGATATAAATATTTGTTAACATCTTACCTCCTTAAATAATAGTTTCCATATTGGTATTATCTCTACTTGAATTGCATTTGGCCCACACAACTTTTGTCTGTAGTAACAATAGAGCAAAACAGTGAATTATTCATTGAGAATACTTTTACGCAGTGTGAAAATATTCCATTTGCAATGACCAAACTAATAAGAGTCTACAAGGGTGCAGCAGCAGCCAAGGAACCAGTATAGTTCACAAATTCACTAGCCTTAGGTAACATGTGTGAAAAAGACTCAGGACTGAGGTCTATCTTTCTATGGCAATTGATGCGTGAAAAATGCAATGGACTTGCATGTGTCTCAGAGAGCAATGCATTTTTTTGCATCTCCGTAGACTTGTATGGTACATCTTTCACATGCGTGACTTAAAAGTAGAGCATACTGAAATTTAAAAGCGTGTTAAAAAATGTGCATGTGTGTGTGAAAAAAGAATCAAGTCTGAAAAACCCATTGGGGGTCATTTACTAAGGGCCTGATTCGCGTTTTCCCGACGCGTTACCCAAATATTTCCGATTAGCGCCGATTCTCCCTGAATTGCCCCGGGATTTTGGCGCACGCGATCGGGCAGAGAACATAAACGCACTTCACAGGAGGGGTCAGAGCCGGCTACACCTGCTGAGGAGGCTGAGGGCATTCGGAGTGCGGGGGGCTCTTCTTAAGACCTTATTCAACTCTGTAGTGGCACCAGCCATCTTCTTTGGCATAGTTTGTTGGGGAAGCAGCATCTCAGCTAGGGAGAGGAGCAGACTGGACAAACTGATTAGGAAAGCCAGATCTGTCCTGGGGGGTCCTCTGGACACATTGCAGGTGGTAGCTGAGAGGAGGACACTGTGTAAGTTGAAGTCTATTCTGGAGAATAGCTCCCATCCCTTGCATGAGACTGTGGTGGCATTGGGGAGCACATTCAGTGACCGACTGCTTCACCCCAAGTGTGAGAGGGAGCGTTATCGTAAGTCATTCCTCCCCGCTGCCATCAGGCTGTTCAACAAACAAGGCCCAAACAGAAGTAACCTGCGCCCACCACCTAACCAGTCCCTGCAGGTCCCATCCACAGACTAAACATCAAACTGACGATCATTGCTTGTCTCTTTTTTGTCTTTTTATCCCCCTTATCTTTTTGTTCATTTATCCCTAATATTATTGTTGTCATAGTTTGTACTTCACTCTCTGTACCCTCTCTGCTGCTGTAACGCTGTGAATTTCCCCACTGTGGGACTAATAAAGGATTATCTTATCTTATCTTATCAGAGTGCAATGCAAGTTCTGCACATCAAAAGCACATGAATATGCAGGTGAAAAATGCAAGTGTGAAAGGGGCCTTAGTCTTAACTCTTACAACACCATTAAGTAAATGTTTGTTTCTGCCCTAGAAATAGAGTAGGATTGACATTTACCAAGTGCTTCTCACATGTGCTGAGTCTTTTTTCCTCATTCTTCTTTCTTTTAACTGAACAAATGCATAGAACCAGTTTTGTAAACAATATATTATAAAGTGAGTCTACAAGAGGTTTTAATGAAACTAAACTGCAGATAGTATTAGAGATGTGTAACTAAACTATATGTTGCAAATTTTGGCAATCGTCCAGCACCCAGTAGGTATTGTAGATAAAACAATGTTCCTTTATTGTAGTTCAAAAATATCCATGACATAAGCAACAAATATCACAGCGGCTAGCAGTACAAAAACGGTTTATGCGTTTTAACGAGATGTGTTTTAATCATGACCTGATGACCTAATCATTTCATCAATCTTTTTTTTTTCTTTTCATGATATTAAGCTGCAGATAGTGGTAAAGATATGTAACTAAACCATTGTATATGTTGTTAGAAGAAGCAAGACTGAAGCATTTGTACTCCAGGATTGTAGCTGAACTTTGAACACCAGGAGACTCACCTCAAATCCTTGTGTTGTCTGATCTCTGTATGTAAATTGCACCAGAAGCCTGATACGTGTTTTACTCAGAGCAGATGAACGCAGGATTAGCATAAGTTAAAGGAAACCTGTCAGTAGAACACAACCTAATAAACCACAACCAGTATGCTGTCTAGTGGATTAACATCTACCATATCATGTTTCTTTCATTGCCCAGTGTTGTGGCATCATGCAGAAAATAAACTTTGAAGCGAGATATAGATTGGTTATATAAAGTCAAGGAGGCAGAGAGCTAAGCATTGAAGCATTCTCACCTCAGATTACCCCTCCGTTTTGATGTACATCATGTACCAGACTTCTGGTGATGTCCCAGGATGCAGGGCTGTCAATTACAGTGAAGGGGGGACTTTGCAGTGGGGAGAGCTTGACTATAGCCTTAAACTCTCCGCCTCTTTACATCTAACTTCAAAGTTGATTTCTGGATGATGCCACCACACTACGTTGTGAAAGAATCAGGAATTAGAATGCATTAAAATGTTTGAAAATGTATTGCTGCTAATTTGTTAGTTCAATTTCTGCTGACAGGTTCCCTTTAAGTTATCTCTTATACAGGAATATACCTCACTGCACCACACTCAATGCAAGTCCAGCCACAATCCTGTAAATGCACTTTCCAAGTCCTGATGCTTCTAACAAAATACACAAATATATGGTTACACAGCTTTTCAGTGCCAACCACTAATCCATTTTTTTAAATCAAAACTGCTTGTAGACTTACTTAACTTAATTAGGAATATTTTTGGCCAATGGACCCAAAAGACTAATATTTCATTTTAAACTAACATGTATATTATACAGCCTCCCGATATCTTTGGATAGATCATCAATATCAAGAAGCTGGAAGACCACATCAAATAAGCATATCTATCTATCTATCTATCTATTTTTTTTTTTTTTTGTAATTTGATTTTTTATTTTCTTATAATAACATACATACAAAAGACAGGGAATATCATTGCCTCATAAATGGACAGTACCTTTAACTACAATAACAAAATATTAAATTCCCAAACAACATATCATCCCACCCATGCACCCCTAATACCCCACCCCAGCCGGAATACAGGAAAAAAAAGGAAAGGAGAACTAATAATTTCCCAGGCTTTTACTTTTCTTATCATCTCAATCCATTCCATATAGGATGGACTTTTTGCACTGCCCCATTTTTTTGCAATTCCCAATCAACCCAGTAATACTTTTACTAATTACTTGTTTTTGACAAATTCTGTTTAATTCATACACCCCAAAAATAGCCACTTGCAGCGACCCGGGTAGGGTGTTGGAGAACTCATTATTTATGAATTGAAAAATTTCTCTCCAAAAGACATCTAATTCTGGGCAGGACCAGGCTACATGTATAAAATCTGCTTCTCCTACCGCACAACCACGGCAAGTGGAGTTTTCTCTCAATTTCATATTATATAATAACTGAAATATAACTGATGCACCAAATATCTATTATTAACTAAACTAACACACCTCATTCAGCCGCTTTGTATATATAATAGGAGTCTCTGTTACTTATATAAGCAAAACTAAAAGTAAATATGACCTTTGCGACTATTCAACACCACTGAATACACTATGTAGAATAAAAGTGTAAAGGTTGGTGAAGGTGTGCTCTTATCAATAGCTATGACAACTTAGCATTGTGATAACCCCTAGCCTATCTATCAGTGTTGGAAGCCAATATAATCTTTAAAAGGGCTTCCGGGGCAATTTTACACCTCCTTCTGATCTGCGCCCCTCACGCCATTGATGGGTCAATCAGTTTCTGTGACAGCTAGGCCAGAGGCAGGCTATAAATAATATACTGAAATACAGATTTATTACAGTATACGGCATCATCATTCAATCTCCCAATAGACCCCTTGAGAGCCTAAAATAATACAAAAAAAATATTAAAAATTTGTATCCACTAAGTCCACTAATGCTATTTCAAAGGTGAGACAGTACGAGGAAATAGAATCAGAGCAACTATAGCAAAATTGTTCTTCAGGACGCAGCCATTTTTTAGCTTAAAGAAGACCTGTCACCAGAATTTTACTCCCAAGACCAACAATGTCTGCTGGGACAGTGTTACAAGTCCTCCCCATATCACCTAAAATTAGCTGCCAGTGAGACTCTAACTCAAACTGATGATGACCTTCCAGTCACTTACACAAGGCCTTTACATGGACTCACTTCAATCCCCACAAGAGTCTGAATCCAGACCCTACCATCCTAGATCCCTCCGCCCCCTCCGCATCACCCTTCTCTGTGTAACATAAACTCCTGTTTTATTGCCCCATCTTATCTTAATTGAGTCTCACCATATGTACTAATTATCTTATTGTAACATCCCTCAAATGTTGTGTTTTTCTCTCAGTGCTTCATTTGTATCCTTGCCTGAAGAAGGGGCCTGTATGCCCTGAAAGCTTGCACCAAATATAATTTTTCTGGTTAGCCAATAAAGGTATCATTCCTTAAGCACTTTTGTAGTTTTTACACAAAACTATTTACATCAGATTTTTGATTTTTCCTGGCTGACACGGTACGTCTACAATTTTCTCAACATAGTATAACTTAAATGCTGACATTTTTCGGATTTGCAAATTAGCTTACTTGCCTCTATTATTCAAGATAATAGAATAATATTTCTCTGAGGCTGCCAGTGAATGACATCTCATTATTTTGTTTGATAGCTCTGTGTCTTTTCAAATCACTGCCCTCTCGTCCTGTACTTATGGACCATCTGCCAATATTCAACTATTCAATGTACATATTAATCTCTATTTATTTATAAGAAGTATTGTGAATATTGTGTGAATTTCTTTACATGGTGCCTTGTGTTCCATTCATGTCCTGGGGGATGGAGAGGAGTGCAAGTCCATGGAGGCTGCTGTGATTTTATCTCATTAGATACATACATTGGTGCATTTTGCAAATGTAAAGGGCCTAGGACCTTAGATGACATAAACCTAGTCACATGTCTTAAACTGCTGAATAGTAAGGAGGCACAAGGCATGGGGAGGAGTAGATGGGAGGGGCCAGCCAAGTAGGACACGCCAGTTGCTTAATAGGGCTCCAAAGGAACCTGTCACTAGCTGTATTTGTGAAAAGGTGTTAACAAGTTCTTTTTAAGGTTCAGCACTATTTTGTATAATATGACATGCATTACTTTATATGAAAAGTTTAAAAAATTAAAAAAAATTCTAATTTATTTGCTTTTTAATGCTCAAATTAGTAAGTAACATTTGGATATGTCTGGTTTATATTTTTATCATTTTAAAATGTATTTTAATTTTACGACAGCGTCAGATGGCTTACGTATCAAATTTTCGTTAATTTTGGGATCATTTTTGTTTTTTATGATAATTTAAATATACAAGTCTGCAGCCCTCAAACTATTAGAAACAACATTTTGGAAGATTTTCAACCCATTGAGAGCTTCAAAGTAATAAAAACTAAATGGGGGTGAAGTTTTCTTTTGTCATTAGTATTTAGATTTAGCCCTGAAATTTACACATTCACAGTAAGGGAAAATGTGGATGTTAATTTATGTATGAGGGCACAGCAAGGTGCAGAAGAGAATGAGTGCCATTCAGGACCCGGTTTTTAAGACTTATTTTAGTGAAACTATTTAGGGGCCTATACTTAATTGATAAAAATGTATTAACTTTTTGTGTGTAGTGGGGTAAAAAAAACATCAGTTCTGTAATACGGTAATTTTCTACATTTTTTTTCCTACAGCCTAATGAATAAGTTACCTTTATTCTATGGGTCAGTATGATTACAATGATACCATATCTCTAAATTTTTTCTAACTTTGCAAAATAAGACCTAATGTGAGGAAAAAGATCATTTTTGTATTGTCATCTTCCAAGTGGCATAACAGTTTTATATTTTTCTCTACAGAGCTGCTTGAGGGCTTGGTTTTTTGCAGGATATGTTATACTTTTCACCAATACTGAATGTAAACAATTACATTCATTTGATCACTTTTATTGTATTTTATGTGGGATCAGAAATAATAACTTTCAACATTTGTTCATTGTGGAGGTTTGTATGGCAATTTTTACTTTGAGTGTTATACGGGCATGTCAGCTGTTAGTTACAGTTGAAATTATGTGGTTTTTAATACTGATTTAGCTAGGGTGATAAGCTAAACTCCTCCTCTCGTTTCTGGTTTCACCAGCTGAATTCCAATAAATGTCAGGAACTCATCACCCCTTATAGTAAGTGTCAATGTGTACTGTAATTGGGTTCTCTCTTTCATGTTGTATATTCCCCAAATGAAACTACAGTGAAACTCATATTTCACCACAATGTGGCAGATTTATCAAGTGTCTGAAAGTCAGAATATTCCTAGTTGCTCATGGCAACCAATCACAGCTCAGCTTTCATTTTACCAGTGCTCATGAATATTTTAAAGTGGAGCTGTGATTGGTTGCCATGGGCAACAAGAAATATTCCGACTTTCAGACACTTGATAAAAATGCCCCAATGTCTTTGTCACGGGTGCCCCTGCAATCCCCATCTTGGAACGCAGGCGCACCTGTGCCCCTCTCTGTGGTGACGGTTCTTCCCACTCCCCTGGACCTCACTTGCCTCTCTGCGTCCCTGCTCTTGTCTCAGCCGATCAGCATGCGCATCCCCACTCCCTAGAGTGCATGCGTGTTGGCACTCACAGGTTTATAGGGCCAGCTAACCAGATTCCCGTAAATGTTGGCTTCTCTCAGCATTCCCCAATGGATCTTCATGCTATTGCCGATGAGAAAGCTGTTCCCTGTGCTTCGTGCTTGTATTTTGATTTCCTGTTGTGACCCCGGACCTGTTCTTGACTTCGCTCCTCTGCTGCCAGCCATGACCTCATGCTTTGTCCCTGACCTCAATCCATTGCCGCCTGCCTTGACCAACTGCATGTCCCCAACTGCGACATTGCCTGCTGATTCTGTACCTTGACCTTGGCTGCAACAGCGGACAAGTTGCACCTGTGGAACGACCTGGTGGACCATGCTGCAGCAAGACCAACCTGCTTTGTGGCGTGCTCTGGTGAAGACCAAGTGCCACTTAGATTCCGGTCCCAGGTGTCGGCTTTTGTCATCGTCCGCGGTGGTCCAGGGGGTTCACTACCCCAGAAGCCTGACAGTCTTCCCCACATATTCTCTGCTGTATCTAGAGGCCTTGTAAATCATCTTGCAATTAATGCATTACCAAGGAGCCATTCAAAACATCCTGGTAAATGTTCTACATCTGCAACATCCCCCACCGGGGCCTAGCCTTTTCTCGGGGCCTGGGGTCAGCCGGGGCCCGCAGTACCTGAGTGGCTGGCGGTTGCGGCCTAGGCACGCTAGTGTCACGGTGCTTGGTACGGGGGAACCGGAGGGCTGTCCTACAGCCTGGCAGGTCTCCAGCAGGGTGGTGTTGGCAAGAAATGATGAGGGAGAGGCTGCTATAGCGGATCTCCCTGGGGCAACCCCTTAATATCCCGAGGGTGAGTCTCTGGGTGATGGACAGGGTGCCGGTGATGAAGGCAGCCGTATTAGCAGGGACCAGACGGAGACAGAAGTTGAAGAAAACAACTTACAGTTCTTTATTTGAACCGGCAGGAACCGCAGCAACGTGCCTTTAACAGGTAGATGGAGTGCTGAGATGCTTTTGGAGGGAGCCTCAGGAGATAGTTCACCAGCCTGGATGTAGGGGGCAGGCTGGGAGGCAGCTGTGTCCTGGTAGGAAGCTTCAGCTTGTCCTGTAGGGCTTCAGGTATCACCTTTAAAGGTAAGATGATACCCCTTTCCTCACTATACTAACTCTAGTCTTCTTGCTCCACTCTTCAGAGGCAGGGGCTAGGCTCTTCCTGCTCTGTTATGGGCTAGACAGAGATTGCTCACTCACTCACTGAATCTCTAAGATTCTCCTCTTCTAGAATCCCTAGAACATTCCTGGCCAGGGGTTTTATTACTTCCCCTCTGGTCAGGTGGTGGCTGCTCCTCCAATCACATCTCAGCTTACAGAGGACAGGATGTAACACAGATCATTGGATGATAGATTTTACATCATGCACAGATTAACTTCTGCCTTGCCAGGCAGGATTCACCACTGCAATATCCCCTATGTCCTATCAGGACCATGTAGTGTGATGTGGTTACATGCAGGTGGGACGTATTCGCAAACACTCTCTCGCCATTGCATCGGCGAGGGTGTTGCATACCCCGGGGGCAATTGAAAGAGCCGCCCTCGGCTCGACTACAGATGGCTTGAGGGGGCAGAGGTGGATAAGGGCACTTCTGGGAAGTGCAGGCTATGTGAGGTGTAGGGACAAACCGCCCATGGTCCTGGGGACAGGCACCTGGGTTGGTGTCGGACTAAGACAAAAACATGTAGCTTGACAGTTGGTCGCTGACGCCATTAAACCGAACTGTACAGTAGGAAAGGTGTGGTGTCATGTACTGTAATCCACTCCTTGCACCAAGGCCTGTATATTTGTTATATCAACACTTCTTCCCTGGCGGCAATTATATAGTGTGTATATCTGCATTGCGTTAGCATATGCGACACAAGTACCTCCTGACTGGTATCCTTACCCATAGTATGGGTGGCATCCAGGTGCTATCTCTGTAACACCCCCGGTCCCCGTAGGACCCGCAGTTTACGGACTACCCCCACGTGCAAACCTCGGTTTGAGGGATCAGGTAGCGGTCAGTGTTTTACAAAAAGACGGTCCGACACAGCCACACTACAACCTGTAAAGCCTATGAAAGGGTTAATGCAGACTACTGGCATATATTTTGACAGTGTGCAAACAGGTTAACTCACATTGGCTTAGAAGCCCAATGGGTACACATCTTAAAACGTTACAAACGTTACAGAGGTAGCAAGATAGTAAATGTCTCTTTTCCTGCAAAGAAAAGGCATAAAGAGTGCAAGCAGAATGTCCATACCTAAAAAGGAAGGCATTAAGTGCAAAATGATAATAAATTACATGGCAACTTTTCCTTGGAGTTGGCAAAAGTCTCACAGAAGGTCTTTAATGACAAAGTCCATCTTCTGGGTACAGCCCTTGATGTGGGGAAAAGTGCAATAAAGAAGCAAAGGGTCTCCTCTAGTGGAGAGGGACAGAGTCCTTTGAAGAAATCTCCGCTGTGGCAGAGGAAGGGTGCTATCATAGCACAGGACAATAATCAGTTCAAGGTATGTCTCTTGACTGAGATAAATAGGGATGAGAGTCTCAGGAAAGTCTCTGGCTCTTTAGGGAAAATGGAGATAAATACACAATATGTACAGTACCTGAAGTGGGCTACAGCCCTTCAGGGGTTACTCAGTATCTTCTTCGGTGGTAAGTACTTCGGTGTCAGAAAAACGTACCTGCCTCCTCCTTCTGTGTGACACCAGCTGATACTCCTGCAGGTACGCAGGAGCTTTACCTTTTGTCTCCCTTTGAGTTCCGGCTGGGAGAAGATAACAATCTCCTCATCGTCCTCCTCTGAGTCAGGCGCTGGAGTCGGAGTCTCAGCTGCCTCTGATGCTTCAGGGGTTGCAGACAGTGGAGCCGGATCATCCTCCACAGGTAGCAGTATTGGAGACTGCGGTGGGGATGATGGTCTCTCCGAGGTACCTCTTACTGGAGTGGAAACAAAACAGAATTGAGGCACAGTCACAAGTTCCAAGAAACTGGGGGTAGGCGAACACAAGGAGGTCTGTAAGTTGGGGGTCGAGGTGAGAGGTGTGGACATAGGGGCAAAAGGATGTAGACATCTCTTCAGCCGGTTCCTATGTACCCGGAGTAGTGGACGGTCTCCTCTTGAAATCTCGTAGACTTCAGGGGAGAGACTGTCCCTAACTAGGTATGGCTCACGCTCCCAACGCCCATCTAGCTTACTGGTGGGATGGTTGTTGCGCAGCCACACTCGATCTCCTGGGGAAAAAGGCTCAGCACAGGCATTACGATCAAAGTCTCGTTTTTGTTTCTCTCGGGCCTCTTCCAACCGCAGATCCACAACTTCTCTGGCATCCGCCAGGCGCCTCTGGTGTTCGTGAACCCAGTCAGTCTGGGGGAGTAAAGACTGGGAATCAGGGGACTCCATGTCCCAGGTCATATCAGCAGGGAGATGGCCGTGTCTCCCGAACATCAGATAATACGGGGTGTACCCTGTGGAGCAATGAGTGGTATTGTTGTACAGGTACACTAATTCGGGCAACAGTTTTGGCCAGTCAGCCCTTTTTGCAGGGGTCAGAGTCCTCAGCATGTTGATTAGAGTCTGATTCATCTTCTCACAAAGCCCGTTGCCTTGGGGATGATAGGCTGTGGTCCTCAGCTTCTTGCAGCCATATAGAGTGCACAGCTCCTGGAAGACTTGGGACTCAAATGCTGTTCCTTGGTCTGTAAGGATCTGGTCCGGACAGCCATAGGGGAGGATGAAGCTCTTCCACAGGGCCGCTGCGGTAGTCCTTGCAGACAGATCTCTGACAGGTACTGCAACCACAAATTTGGTATAGTGGTCGATGATCGTAAGAGCATAACTGTGACCGGATCTGCTGGGCTCCAACTTCACGTGGTCCAATGCCAGGATCTCCAAGGGCCGTTGGCTCACAATGGGACGTAGAGGGGCCCTTTGATTGTGTCGCTCTCCTCGAGCGATGGCGCAGGCTGGGCATTCTCGACACCAGGCTTCAATGTCGGACTTCATGTTGACCCAGAAGAATCGCCTTCGGAGGGTGGCTTCAGTCTTCTGAGCGCCAAAGTGTCCGGACTGGTCATGGTACATTTCCAGTACTATCTTGGCGTCCCTCCTGGGAATCACAATCTGGTATAGCCGGTCATAAGTGAGAGGGTCCAGAGTTCTTCTCTTTAGCAGACCCTGGTGCATGCTCAGAGTCTTTCTCTGGCGCCACAATTGAGACAGTTCTCCATCAGCTCTTCTGCGCCGGATTCTTTCAGGCACTTGCCCACTAGAGAGATAGTCCATTACTTCTCCTATGGCACGGCTATCAGCCTGAAGACTCATCCAGAGGTCCTTTTCCGCAGGGGGCTCTGACTCTTCTTGAGGAGTAGCTGGCGCTGCCTCTGTCGGTAGGGAGTAAACTCTCTGGGCATCTTGACGCACAAACCGGGCATAGAATGCTGGCATCTCGACATCTTCCCACTGAGCATCCGTGGAGGGTCCCTCCCACTGGTCAGGGAGACGAGACAGAGCGTCGGCGTTGTCATTGGTCTTACCAGCCCGGTACTTGATGGTAAAGTTGAAATTGGCAAGTCTGGAGGCCCACCGTTGTTCCAGTGCTCCAAGACGTGCGGTGTTCAGATGCGCCAAAGGATTATTGTCTGTGAAGACAGTGAAAGATGATGCAGCTAGATAGTCCTTGAACTTTTCGGTCACAGCCCAGACTAACGCCAGAAACTCCAACTTGAAGGAACTGTAGTTCTGGTCGTTTTGCTCCGGTTCTCGGAGGGAACGGCTGGCGTAGGCTATGACCCTTTCAGTTCCGTTTTGGAGCTGGGATAATACCGCCCCTAGACCTTGCTTGCTGGCATCAGTGTATAGGGTGAAAGGCAGACTATAGTCTGGATATCCCAACACCGGAGGCTCAGTCAACCGTTGCTTGAGCATCTGGAAGGCAGCTTCTCGTTTGGCCGTCCACTCAATGGATACTCGGGAACGTTGGCTCTCTTTTGGCAGGCCCCTTAGAAGCTCTTGCAGAGGAGCCGCCAGCTGAGCAAACTTCGGGATGAAACGCCTGTAGTAACTGGCAAATCCCAGGAAGCTTTTGATGTCCCGTACGGTTGATGGGGTAGGCCAGTCGTAGACAGCTGCAATCTTCTCTGGATCTGGCTCAATTCCATGAGCGCTCACCACATGTCCCAGGTACTTGACGCTAGGTTGTAGCAGGTGGCACTTGGAAGGCTTGACCTTCAACCCATGTTGGGTCAGGATTTGGAAGACTTCAGCCAGATGGTGGAGGTGGTCTTCATAAGTCTTGGAGTAGATGATGATGTCGTCCAAATATAGCAGGACGGTCTCGAAGTTGCGATGACCCAAACATCTCTCCATCAGCCGTTGGAATGTGCCTGGGGCGTTGCATAGCCCGAATGGCATGTTGTTGAACTCGAACAGGCCCATTAGGGTGGTGAAAGCCGTCTTCTCTCTGTCTTCTGGTGCCATGGCCACTTGCCAGTAGCCACTGGTCAGGTCCAGGGTAGAGAAGTAGGCAGCTGACCCTAGGGCTACGAGGGATTCCTCGATTCGAGGCAGAGGATAGGCATCCTTGTGGGTGATATTGTTGATCTTCCTATAGTCAACACAGAATCGAAGGGTTCCATCCTTCTTTTTCACAAGGACCAGCGGGGCAGCCCATGGGCTGTGACTTTCCCGGATAACATTGGCTGTCTTCATCTCTTGTACCAGCTTCTTCACCTCTTGGTAGCGGACTGGAGGTATGGGCCGGTATCGTTCCTTGATAGGAGGATGAGAGCCAGTAGGGATGGTATGTTGGATCAGGGTAGTCTGCCCAAAATCCAGTGGGTGTTTGCTGAAGGCCTGGTGGTGCTTCATAACGACATCCAGGACACCTTGTACTTGGTCTGCAGGAGTAAAATCGTCGTCTCCAATATTGAGCTCAAGCCACCAGGATTGCTCGGCAGGCTCACCTTCAGCACTTTGTTTCAGTTCCAACTGTTGGGAGGCAGACAGAGAGGTTTCCACCAAGTCTTCAGGATGCACGCTGAAGAGAGTGGCTACGGCTTGGTACTTTCTCAGATCCACTGGGGAGTCTCCCACATTTAGTAGTCGAATGGGTACTTGTCCTCGGGACACAGTGACTAGGCTCCTGGCGGCTAGAATGGGCAGGTCTTCATCAGCTGGTAGAGGTTCTACTATCGCCTGGTAGTCTTGACCTTGGACGCCCATGCATGCTCGACACCATACTAACGTCTCAGTCCCAGGATGAAGGCGGACAGGTTGGGGATCCTTGATCCGGGCTCTGCAGATTTCTCCATTAGGGCCAGCAAACTTCTGTTGCGCCACTAGAACCTGCATAGTCTCCTGAATTACCTTCCGGGAACCGTTGGGCACTGTTGGCAGGGAGTCGTGGAGAGCCTTCAGCACTTCAGGGTAGCAGTTGCGGAGGACATTGGTACCCAGTACCAGGGAGAAGTTACCGTTTTCGGGCACTCGTGTCACCACTACGCCCTTTCTGGTTAACGCAGTGTCTCCAATGGTTAGCGTGGGCTCCCAGTAGCCGCGGATGGGTACGGGTTTTCCGTTCGTAGCAATAATGTTCAAGTAAGCCTTTGGAGGCTGGACTAAGGATGCTCCTCCTCGGCATTTCTCGAAGGCAGCACTCCGGAGGGTGGTCACTTGAGAGCCGGTATCAATTAAGGCCGGTAGGGTAACTCCATTGATGGTTACATGAACCATGGGGCGAGTCCCCACGAAACTGGGCATCCAGTTAGCATCTCGGGGACTTACAAGTTCTTCCCTTGGAGGTCGTCCCTTAGCTCCAAGGGTTTGTCGTTTAACTGACGACAACCATTCTCTTCATGCCCATATTTAAGGCAGTAGCTGCACCGCTGGCGGGGTTTCTTCTGACTCCAGGTGCTTAACGACTTCGCCTCTCTTGGGTGCTGTTTAGTCGGAGAGTCACGAGGAGTAGCTGACCGTACCGGGTTCTCTGGAGGTTTCCTCCTCATAGCGGAGACAGTTACTTCCAACTGGGTCAACCGATCGAGGATTTGATGCAGGGTGTCCGCCAGGTTAGGGACCGGTCCTGTTATGCCAGTAACTTCCATAGCCGCAGGAGTAGGTGATGCTGACTGCGTGGGATAGCAAGCGAGAGCAGATTCTTCCATTTCCACGGATTCAGGCTCTTTCTGCGGTCCAGTAGGGGGTCGGTCTCCTAATATGTCAAGGCAATTTCCTTAAACTCAAGGAAAGAGGCCTGGGCATGTTGAGAAGAGATGATCTTTAGTTGACACCTTTGATTTCTATCAACAAGTCCATTAATAAATTGTTCCCTTAAGGTTTGATCAGAGGTTTCAGCGTCTTTGGGCTCAAGGCAGGTGATGGCCTTCCATGTCTCCTGTAGGGAGAGGGCAAAGTCTCGGAGGGACTCTTGGGGCTTCTGTCTTTTCCCGAAGAATTTCTGCTTTAACTCGGAGACGGTACACTTGTCAAAGGTGTTGCGTAGCCTATCAAGAATTTGGACCACATTCTGACACTGTTCTCGGGGCCAAGACTTGACTTCCCGGAGAGCGGGTCCTTTCAACTGCCCGATGAGGATGCCCACTTTCTGTTCCTCTGTGAACGGGAGCAAGGCGAAGGTGGCTAACAACTTGGCCCTGAATTCAGGGAGAGTATGTGATTCTCCCTCGTAGTAGGGTAACCAGGGGGCCCCCGGATAGTAGGGCATAGTCAGAGGCATCATGGTGGGGGTCCCAAGGACCCTGGCTGTAGCAGGGGTGAAAGGACTCTCTGGAGGGCTTAACATGCTCCGGTACCCTGAGGAGGGACCAGGGGACGGGACCTGCTCCAATCCCGTATCTTCGTCCTGGGTGGACATGACTGGCCTAGCTGAGGGAAGTCTGTAGGGTTACACAATGTCCGTTGCTAGGGGCGATGGCTAGAATGGGACGTGGGCACTTTAAGACACAGTCACTATTCCCTGGGAGGTAAGCCAATAACCTAGCATCGGAAACAATCTCTACCCCCCTTTAACTTCCCAGCGGTACTCACTCAGGATCAGCCGCGGTGCACGAAGGACTCCGTTCCCGATGTCCGGCAGGCAGCAGAGGAACGGTGATGCTCAGCGGTGTTCTCCTCCAGTCGCAGGACACGTGCGCCGGAACTCCGGATGAGGCGCACGCTGCTGGCAGGCTTCAGGCACAGCCTGCGCCGAAATCCAAGATGGCCGATTAACCCTCTTTGTTGCCGGCCGCACACGCTCCAGCTCCTCCTCCACAGTACTTCGCGCCACTCGCGCAGGGGGCGGAGCCTAGTGGCGACTCTGGAGATACTGGAAATACTTGCTGCGCCACGCGCCTCTGAGGTAAAATGCTTCAGGCGCAGCAGCGCCGGATGTAGCAGAGCTGACAAAGTTCTTTGCAGGGTTTAACCTCTTGAGTGCTGGAGCGGAGCTCGACAGCACGTGGCAGCAGTAATACAGTTCAATGTGAAACACACAAAGTCACTTGGGCCTATACCCGAATGGCAGCAGGGTTAGGCAGTACAATCGTTTCTTAATAAAGTACAGTCTTTAGTGCCAGAATAAGGCACAGAAGTATATATCCTGTGATCGTGACGCCACTTGCAACATCCCCCACCGGGGCCTAGCCTTTTCTCGGGGCCTGGGGTCAGCCGGGGCCCGCAGTACCTGAGTGGCTGGCGGTTGCGGCCTAGGCACGCTAGTGTCACGGTGCTTGGTACGGGGGAACCGGAGGGCTGTCCTACAGCCTGGCAGGTCTCCAGCAGGGTGGTGTTGGCAAGAAATGATGAGGGAGAGGCTGCTATAGCGGATCTCCCTGGGGCAACCCCTTAATATCCCGAGGGTGAGTCTCTGGGTGATGGACAGGGTGCCGGTGATGAAGGCAGCCGTATTAGCAGGGACCAGACGGAGACAGAAGTTGAAGAAAACAACTTACAGTTCTTTATTTGAACCGGCAGGAACCGCAGCAACGTGCCTTTAACAGGTAGATGGAGTGCTGAGATGCTTTTGGAGGGAGCCTCAGGAGATAGTTCACCAACCTGGATGTAGGGGGCAGGCTGGGAGGCAGCTGTGTCCTGGTAGGAAGCTTCAGCTTGTCCTGTAGGGCTTCAGGTATCACCTTTAAAGGTAAGATGATACCCCTTTCCTCACTATACTAACTCTAGTCTTCTTGCTCCACTCTTCAGAGGCAGGGGCTAGGCTCTTCCTGCTCTGGTATGGGCTAGACAGAGATTGCTCACTCACTCACTGAATCTCTAAGATTCTCCTCTTCTAGAATCCCTAGAACATTCCTGGCCAGGGGTTTTATTACTTCCCCTCTGGTCAGGTGGTGGCTGCTCCTCCAATCACATCTCAGCTTACAGAGGACAGGATGTAACACAGATCATTGGATGATAGATTTTACATCATGCACAGATTAACTTCTGCCTTGCCAGGCAGGATTCACCACTGCAATATCCCCTATGTCCTATGTCCCCTATGATGTGGTTACATGCAGGTGGGACGTATTCGCAAACACTCTCTCGCCATTGCATCGGCGAGGGTGTTGCACCTCTATTACCAGTATGTAACACATCCCATATTTGCCATGTTGAATATAACCGTTGATCCCTATGTCCATCCAGGTACTACATTCTTTGGGTTTTATTAAATAGCTCTTGACCAATCTGTTGTTTGGTGACTCATTCTTACTATGAAGAACCATGAGAACCAGTCAATAAAACATGCTAATACTTTCCAATATTTTTGCTGGAAATTGTACATTTTTTACATTGTTATTGTTATATATGTGTGCACTTCCATCACTGTTTTTAGTGGCAAGTAAATCTTTCCTTCTCCTTTGAGCCACCTCCCTGAAGATACTTGAGTAAATTATCTGTTTAACTCCCTGCTTTAAAAAAAAAAAGACTACAGGTCTTCCGATTGTCTCAAGAATGATTTTCATTGCTTTTGTACTTTGTATAGGCAGTGCCCAGGTTACATACAAGACCTGTAGGTTTGTTTTTAAGTTGAATTTGTATGCAAGTCGGAACTGTATACTTTATAATTGAAACCCCAGCTAAATTTTTTTGGCCTCTGTGACAACTGGATTTTAAAAATGTTGGATTGTCATGAGAACCAGGATTAACAAATAAATCTTGATTGCAGACACCTGCAATTACAGATGATTATTGTAGCCCAAGGCGAAAGTACTGTAAATTACCAACAACTCCTGATTATAACCAGGGTTTGTCTGTATGTCGGTGTTGTGAAATCTGGGACCTCCTGTATTGTACTTTTGGGATACCCCTACAGAAGTGTTTAGGTGAATACTTTCTCACTAAGGAGCATTTTTGTTTATTTGGGTTTCCTGTAAATACAGTAGTTGTTTGTAAATCACCCAGGGAGGCCCTTCTGGGAACCTCTAGTCATCTAGGAAAGGCAATGTTCAGAATCAACAAGCTATCCTGTGCCCTTCTCCAGAGGACTCACTGTTCAACATTTTCTTTTCAAAATGTAAGGAGATTATACAACAGATGCCTCCAACCAGCCAAATTGCATATTGGCATACATTTAATGCATATGGGCTACCCATCACGAGCTGGTGGGACACTTTTCAATCAAATAGAAAAAAGTTCCAGGGGCATAAAACTTGGAGGACACTCAGCAGAAACTCATTATGGGCCTGGGACTGATTTCCCTTTGATTTAAAAAAAATAACCCACTAAATTCTAAGATATGGTATATTGTTTCTATGTCTATACTTGCCAACCAAGTATTCTCATCCACGCCTCAATCTCATCAAACATTAAAGCAAATCCGACCTCAAATTATCTTAAAATTTCATCAACATAGACACCCAAATACTATATAACAGTGATGGCGAACCTTTTAGAGACCGAGTGCCAAACTCCAAACCAAAGTCCATGTAATCATCGCAAAGTGCCAACACGTCTATTTAGCCTAAAATCACACCATACCACTCTATATGGGACATATGATACTGCTACATGATGACCATTACCAGTACAACAAGATAAATACCACCATACTGATAATGAACAGACCACTAAAGAAAGTCCAACATCACCAATTATATCACAAAGCAGGAGCAAGTACAGCGGGGAATACTACCCCCATCCAGTGAGGAACACTACCCCCATCCAGTGAGGGACACTACCCCCTAGAGCAGTGATGGCGAACCTTTTAGAGACAGGGTGCCCAAACTTAAACCAAAACCTAATTATTTACCATCAAGTGCCAACTTGACAATTTAAACAGTAACTTATTGCTCTCTTTTGTTCCACAACAGTCAATCGTATCAGCCCCCTGAGGACACCAATACAGTTAAAAGCAGGAAGACAAATTCAGACATCATTGTAGCTTCCCTCCAGGGTCTCTCTGTACAGGAAGAATCGTGGGGCCAGTAGTAGGACCTCCAAAAATATTGTGGCCCTGTTCACACCTTCTTACTCTTGCAGTTCCAATCAGTCAAGGATACGTTACCTTAAAAGAGTGCCAAGAGCTGCATCTCAATTGTCTAGGACTACAGGAAGTTTTAAGTCCTATCTGGTGAACTTTGTCCTGGGGCGACAGCCTGGGTGCCCACAGAAAGGTCCCAGAGTGCCACCTCTGGCACCCGTGCCATAGGTTCGCCATCACTGCCCTAGAGTGAGAAACACTACCCCCATCCAGTGAGGGACACTACCCCCATCCAGTGAGGATCACTACCCCCATCCAGTGAGGATCACTACCCCTGTAGAGTGAAGAACACTACCCCCATCCAGTGAGGATCACTACCCCCATAGAGTGAAGAACACTACCCCCATCCAGTGAGGATCACTACCCCCATCCAGTGAGAAACACTACCCCCATCCAGTGAGAAACACTACCCCCATCCAGTGAGGAACACTACCACCATCCAGTGAGGATCACTACCCCATCCAGTGAGGATCACTACCCCAATCCAGTGAGAAACACTACCCCCATCCAGTGAGGACACTACCCCCATCCAGTGAGGGACACTACCCCCATCCAGTGAGGATCACGACTCCCATCCAGTGAGGATCACTACCCCCATCCAGTGAGAAACACTATCCCCATCCAGTGAGGATCACTACCCCCATCCAGTGAGGATCACTACCCCCATCCAGTGAGGATCACTACCCCCATCCAGTGAGGATCACTACCCCCATCCAGTGAGGAACACTACCCCCATCCAGTGAGGATCACTACCCCCATCCAGTGAGGATCACTACCCCCATCCAGTGAGGATCACTACCCCCATCCAGTGAGGATCACTACCCCCATCCAGTGAGGATCACTACCTCCATCCAGTGAGGATCACTACCCCCATCCAGTGAGGATCACTACCCCCATCCAGTGAGGATCACTACCCCCATCCAGTGAGGAACACTACCCCCATCCAGTGAGGAACACTACCCCCATCCAGTGGGGATCACTACCCCCATCCAGTGAGGATCACTACCCCCATCCAGTGGCAATATGAAGGATTTTTGAATTCGGCAGGGGGTGTGTAGGGTAATGTGTATGTTGTAGGGTGGAGGGTGGGTGCACTGAACAGCAAATCTACATGCAATCAGGCAGGTGAATTTACCATCAAATCACCACATATGACACATGTCTGTGGCCACACACACATACGTATATACATATATATACACTCCCCTTGGTCTGGAGCTCTGGGCACCTGTGCCATGCTGTCAGTGAGGGCAGTATAGTGCACCCCAGGGTCACTGGCAGCATGGTACAGTGACAGGAGAACTGGACCAGGGGCAGAATATATGTGGCCACAGACATGTGTCATACAGGGCAGTTTGGGACACTAAACAATGAGCACCTATAGATGTTCAGTGTCCCAACGCTGCCTGCCTGCTGCCTGTGTAATGCACACAGAGCAACTACTGCTGCACTCCTCTGTACTCACTGTGCGCTGATGCTGTAAGCTCCGGCAGTTTTCTCTCACTCTCCTCCTGTTCCCGGGCTGGAGGAGGAGGGAGTGGAGGGGCGGGCACTGACCTGCTGCTGTGTCTCTAGGCAGTACTAATGACAGACGCAGCCTTCAGTGAAAGAGATCACTGGAGCTCTCGGCGATCGGCAGCTTTTCCTGCCTGCCTGGAGTTCTAATGATTTATATATAGACAGCAGGGGAGATGGTCCGCGTGCCCACAGAGAGGGCTCGGCGTGCCCTCTCTGGCATGCGTGCCGTAGGTTCGCCACCACTGCTATATAACATGCAAAAAAGTTTGCATCTGTATTAGTCAGGAAGATTAATGACAAACATAAAATCATTTTCAGCATTTGAATACACAATATGTGTTCATTACTTATTTATAATGGTGTCATTGGACAAATGAGAGAAGTAGTTAAAGTGACTTATTATAACATAGTTACCTGACTTTTTGTTCTTCTTTACTTAAGCCCAGCCCATATTTTGTATATATATCAGAGCAGGAATGATTCCCTTCCAGAACCCTTCAAATAGAAATACACATATTAATGATAATGATAGCAATATAGAAATGGAAACATAAAATTGTACCCTTACCCAATTTTTTTAAAGAAGCCTTCAGATGGATCCCACACATAGCGAGTCTTCTGTACTTCAATATATCGTACCTGTGAATTAATATAAAAGAGTCATTTGAGTAAAGAGATGTCATCACATGTCCTGTAAATCCCACTTTGTTGTACTTGTGGTCCTGTGCCCCTGCGGGCGATTTTGTATTGGAAAAATATATTTGCTTTGTGGAGCACTGAAATTTAATAAGAACTGGAGAGGGTGCCCCACAGATGATTGAGTATATTAGAAGCCATCATTCTGGAGATGTCTCCATTTTAAGTTTTGGAGGTTTAGAATATTGGTTGGAATGTTGCTTGGAAAGGAGGCCAGATGGATTATAAGAACAAATGCAATGTGCCCCAAGGGTTAAATTATTATTAGTGCCATTAGATCACAATATTGTGATCCCTGGTCCTCGATTACTTTTATATTGTGGCCCTCTACACTATTACCCCCTATAATAGTGTAGCCCCTTGTCCTCCATCCCCCTCATATATCTACTTCCAGTTATCTATGCTCTTAGCTGTAGCACTGGTTCAGGCAAGACAAACGTGGCAGTCCGGGACAATCTCCCAACCGCCGACCATGATAAATTGTGAAAAAATCAGTCCCACCGAGTCTGGGATGGTTGGGAGCTATGATAGTTTTTAATCTAAAAAGCATCATGTTCAATTGCTATGTAAAACCTGTATAATGGTCAGTGACTGGTAACCAAACATAACCCAGCAGCTACTTTCGGAAGATGTGCAGTGACACTGCTTCCAAAGTAAAATGTAAGTACATGCATAACAAGAGATAAGCAGCACTACCTCAAATCATAAGAAACAAGTAGTGCTAGTGTCTCAATAAAAAGATGACATGCAGTGCTATCCCCTCCATAATAAGAGATATTCAGGGTCAGTGACTTCATAATAAAAGATATGCATTGCCAGTGCTTAATAATAAAATATATGCAGTGTAGAGATGAGCAAGCACTAAAATGCTCGGGTACTCGTTATTCGAGACGAACTTTTCCCGATGCTCGAGTGCTCGTCTCGAATAACGAGCCCCATTGAAGTCAATGGGAGACTCGAGCATTTTTCAAGGGGACCAAGGCTCTGCACAGGGAAGCTTGGCCAAACACCTGGGAACCTCAGAAAAGGATGGAAACACCACGGAAATTGACAGGAAACAGCAGGGGCAGCATGCATGGATGCCTCTGAGGCTGCTTAATCGCACCATTATGCCAAAACTATGGGCAACAGCATGGCCATGACAGAGTGACAGAATGAAGCTAGATAGCATCTAAAACATCCAATAATTGACCCTGACACTATAGGGGACGGCATGCAGAGGCAGCGGCAGCAGCGGCAGGCTAGAGAGTGGCATGGCGACATACCCTAAATGGACTCAGGCTTCAAACCAATGGGTGGCAGAGAGGAACCAAAGGAGGTGAGCAAGAAGCGCTCAAATAATATCGGTACATGATAAAAGTTTGCCAGTATATTTTGTGGATTACACAGCAGGGTGGCGACAAAGTTAACATGGAAGCCATGAAAACAACCCAAAATTCTGCCTGACACAGCTCGTTTGATAAGGGGACCATGTATGGAGGCAGTGAACTAGTAGTAGATTAAAGGTGCTGCAGTTAAAACTATGTTAGTTGGATCTTGGCATGGAGCTGGCGCTCCGCTGCCAGGCGAGCTTTCGCCAATCCAAGCCCCTGTCTCTAGGCTACTCCCCAAACAGCACTTCTAAGAACCTTTTGTATAAGATCAAGTGTAGTAGCGTTCTTATAAGTTTGGGATATGGCGGGTGAGGGGAATGTAAACAGATGCGCAAGAAGCGCTGAAATAATATTGGTAAATGATAAAAGTTTGCCAGTATATTTTGTGGATAACACAGCAGGGTGGCGACAAAGTTAACAACTTTGATGTGGAATCCATGAAAACAACCCAAATTTCTGCCTGACACACCTCGTTTGATAAAGGGACGATGTATGGAGGCAGCTATATGGACGACTTTTGGAGGTAGCAATGGAGACAACGTGTGGAGGCTGCTATGGAGACAATTTAATTTGGATAGTGCCTGTATGTGGCAGTCCCAAAAAGTTTTCAAACCAGAGGAGCAGGTAGGTGGCCCTCCAGAAAATTAAATAGATTGAGTGCCTGTATGTGGCAGTCCAAAAAAGTTTTCAAACCAGAGGAGCAGGTAGATGGCCCTCCAGAAAAATGAAATAGATTGAGTGCCTGTATGTGGCAGTCCCAAAAAGTTTTCAAACCAGAGGAGCAGGTAGGTGGCCCTCCAGAAAAATGAAATAGATTGAGTGCCTGTATGTGGCAGTCCAAAAAAGTTTTCAAACCAGAGGAGCAGGTACGTGGCCCTCCAGAAAAATGTAATAGATTGAGTGCCTGTATGTGGCAGTCCCAAAAAGTTTTCAAACCAGAGGAGCAGGTAGGTGGCCCTCCAGAAAAATGAAATAGATTGAGTGCCTGTATGTGGCAGTCCCAAAAAGTTTTCAAACCAGAGGAGCAGGTAGGTGGCCCTCCAGAAAAATTGAATAGATTGAGTGCCTGTATGTGGCAGTCCAAAAAAGTTTTCAAACCAGAGGAGCAGGTAGGTGGCCCTCCAGAAAAATGAAATAGATTGAGTGCCTGTATGTGGCAGTCCCAAAAAGTTTTCAAAGCAGAGGAGCAGTTAGGTGGCCCTCCAGAAAAATGAAATAGATTGAGTGCCTGTATGTGGCAGTCCCAAAAAGTTTTCAAACCAGAGGAGCAGGTAGGTGGCCCTCCAGAAAAATGAAATAGATTGAGTGCCTGTATGTGGCAGTCCCAAAAAGTTTTTAAACCAGAGGAGCAGGTAGGTGGCCCTCCAGAAAAATGAAATAGATTGAGTGCCTGTATGTGGCAGTCCAAAAAAGTTTTCAAACCAGAGGAGCAGGTAGGTGGCCCTCCAGAAAAATGAAATAGATTGAGTGCCTGTATGTGGCAGTCCAAAAAAGTTTTCAAACAAGAGGAGCAGGTAGGTGGCCCTCCAGAAAAATTGAATAGATTGAGTGCCTGTATGTGGCAGTCCAAAAAAGTTTTCAAACCAGAGGAGCAGGTAGGTGGCCCTCCAGAAAAATGGAATAGATTGAGTGCCTGTATGTGGCAGTCCAAAAAAGTTTTCAAACCAGAGGAGCAGGTAGGTGGCCCTCCAGAAAAATTGAATAGATTGAGTGCCTGTATGTGGCAGTCCAAAAAAGTTTTCAAACCAGAGGAGCAGGTAGGTGGCCCTCCAGAAAAATGGAATAGATTGAGTGCCTGTATGTGGCAGTCCAAAAAAGTTTTCAAACCAGAGGAGCAGGTAGGTGGCCCTCCAGAAAAATGAAATAGATTGAGTGCCTGTATGTGGCAGTCCCAAAAAGTTTTCAAACCAGAGGAGCAGGTAGGTGGCCCTCCAGAAAAATTACATAGATTGAGTGCCTGTATGTGGCACTCCCAAAAATTGTTTAAAACAGAGGACCGGGTCGGTGGCCCTCCAGAAAAATTAAATGCATAAAGTACTATAGCTAGAGCCAGTGGGCCCTGTCAAAAAATAGCCAGTTTCCTCTGCTTTACTGTACAAAGAGGAGGAGAAGGAGGAAAATGAGGAGGAGGAGGAGTGGATAAATTATTCAGGTTGAGCTTCCTTCACCTGGTGGAGATTGGAAATAATGAGAAATCCAGGCTTTATTCATCTTAATAAGCGTCAGCCTGTCAGCGCTGTCAGTCGACAGGCGTGTACGCTTATCGGTGATGATGCCACCAGCTGCACTGAAAACCCGCTCGGACAAGACGCTAGCGGCAGGGCAGGCAAGAACCTCCAAGGCGTACAGCGCCAGTTCGTGCCACATGTCCAGCTTTGAAACCCAGTAGTTGTAGGGAGCTGTGTGATCATTTAGGACGATGGTATGGTCAGCTACGTACTCCCTCACCATCTTTCTGTAAAGATCAGCCCTACTCTGCCGAGACTGGGGACAGGTGACAGTGTCTTGCTGGGGTGACATAAAGCTGGCAAAAGCCTTGTAAAGCGTACCCTTGCCAGTGCTGGACAAGCTGCCTGCTCGCCTACTCTCCCTCGCTACTTGTCCCGCAGAACTACGCACTCTGCCGCTAGCGCTGTCAGAAGGGAAATACTGTTTCAGCTTGTGCACCAGGGCCTGCTGGTATTCATGCATTCTCACACTCCTTTCCTCTCCAGGGATGAGAGTGGAAAGATTTTGCTTGTACCGTGGGTCCAGGAGAGTGAACACCCAGTAATCGGTGCTGGAATAAATTCTTTGAACGCGAGGGTCACGGGATAGGCAGCCTAGCATGAAATCTGCCATATGCGCCAGAGTACCAACGCGTAAGAATTCACTCCCCTCACTGGCCTGACTGTCCATTTCCTCCTCCTCCAACTCCTCCAACTCCTCTTCTTCTGCCCATACACGCTGAACAGTGAAGGACTCAACAATGGTCCCCTCTTGTGTCTCGCCAACATTCTCCTCCTCTTCCTCCTCATCCTCCTCCACCTCCACCTCCTCCGATATGCGCTGAGAAACAGACCTAAGGGTGCTTTGGCTATCAACAAGGGAATCTTCTTCCCCCGTCTCTTGTGACGAGCGCAAAGCTTCCGACTTCATGCTGATCAGAGAGTTTTTCAACAGACCAAGCAGCGGGATGGTGAGGCTGATGATGGCGGCATCGCCACTGACCATCTGTGTTGACTCCTCAAAGTTACTCAGCACCTGACAGATATCAGACATCCACGTCCACTCCTCATTGTAGACTTGAGGAAGCTGACTGACCTGACTACCAGTTCTGGTGGAAGTTGACATCTGGCAGTCTACAATCGCTCGGCGCTGCTGGTAAACTCTGGATAACATGGTCAGTGTTGAATTCCACCTCGTGGGCACGTCGCACAACAGTTGGTGAGCGGGCAGTTGGAGGCGGCGCTGCGCTGCCCTGAGAGTGGCAGCATCTGTGCTGGACTTCCTGAAATGCGCACAGATGCGGCGCACCTTCGTGAGCAAATCTGACAGATTGGGGTATGTCTTGAGGAAACGCTGAACTATCAGATTTAACACATGGGCCAGGCATGGCACATGTGTCAGTCTGCCGAGTTGCAGAGCCGCCACCAGGTTACGGCCGTTGTCACACACAACCATGCCTGGCTTCAGGTTCAGCGGTGCCAGCCACAGATCAGTCTGCGCCGTGATGCCCTGTAATAGCTCTTGGGCGGTGTGCCTTTTATCGCCTAGGCTCAGCAGTTTGAGCACCTCCTGCTGTCGCTTAGCGACGGCACTGCTGCTGTGCCTAGAGCTACCGACTGATGGCGCCATGCCCACGGATGGTAGTTCGGAGGAGGAGGTGGAGGAGGGGTGGGAGGAGGAGGAGGCATAGTAGGCCTGAAACACCTGGACCGAGGTAGGCCCCGCAATCCTCGGCGTCGGCAGTATATGACCAGCCGCAGGGTCAGACTCGGTCCCAGCCTCCACCAAGTTAACCCAATGTGCCGTCAGCGATATATAGTGGCCCTGCCCGGCAGCACTCATGCACGTGTCCGTGGTCAGGTGGACCATGTCAGAAACGGCGTTGGTCAGGGCACGGATGATGTTGTCTGACACGTGCTGGTGCAGGGCTGGGACGGCACATCGGGAAAAGTAGTGGCGGCTGGGGACCGAATTCCGAGGGGCGGCCGCCGCCATGAGGTTGCGAAAGGCCTCGGTCTCTACTAGCCTATAGGGCAGCATCTCCAGGCTAAGCAATCTGGAGATGTGGACATTAAGGGCTTGGGCGTGCGGGTGGGTTGCACTATATTTGCGTTTCCGCTCCAGCGTCTGAGGTATGGAGAGCTGAACGCTGGTGGATGCTGTGGAGGATCGTGGAGGCGACGATGGGGTTTTTGTGGCAGGGTCCTGGGCAGGGGGCTGACTATCACCTGACACAGGGGAAGGAGCAGTGGTGTGCACGGCTGGAGGTGAACGGGCTTGTTGCCACTGAGTGGGGTGTTTAGCATTCATATGCCTGCGCATACTGGTGGTAGTTAAGCTAGTAGTGGTGGAACCCCTGCTGATCCTGGTTTGGCAAATGTTGCACACCACAGTCCGTCGGTCATCCTGTGTTTCCTTAAAGAACCTCCAGACTTCTGAAAATCTAGCCCTCGCCGCAAGAGCCCTCGCCACGGGAGCTTCACTAGTTGACACATTTGGCGCTGATGCACCAGCTCTGGCCCTGCCTCTCCGTCTGGCCCCACCACTGCCTCTTCCAACCTGTTCTGGTCGAGGACTCTCCTCCGTCTCAGAAGCACTGTGTTCACCCGGCCTATCAACCCAGCTTGGGTCTGTCACCTCATCATCCTCCGATCCCTCCGTCTGCTCCCCCCTCGGACTTCCTGCCCTGACAACAACTTCCCCACTGTCTGACAACCGTGTCTCCTCATCGTCGGACACCTCTTTACACACTTCTTCCACTACGTCAAGAAGGTCATCATCACCCACAGACTGTGACTGGTGGAAAACCTGGGCATCGGAAAATTGCTCAGCAGCAACCGGACAAGTGGTTTGTGAGTGTGGGAAGGGTCCAGAAAACAGTTCCTCAGAGTATGCCGGTTCAAATGCCAAATTTTCCTGGGAGGGGGCAGACTGGGGGGGGAGGAGGCTGAGGTGCAGGAGCTGGAGGAGTGGCGATTTCGGTGAAATGGGTGGACTGCGTGGAAGACTGACTGGTGGACAAATTGCTCGAAGCATTGTCGGCAATCCACGACATCACCTGTTCGCACTGTTCTGGCCTCAACAGTGCTCTACCACGAGTCCCAGTAACTTCAGACATGGACCTAGGGAGTGTAGCTCTGCGGCGTTCCCCTGCTCCCTCATAAGCAGGTGGTGTTTCACCCCGCCCAGGACCACGGCCTCTGACCCCTGCAGTAGTTGGACGCCCACGTCCCCGCCCTCGTCCTCTACCCCTAGCCCTCGGGTTAAACATTTTTAAAATGAGAGTTATAACTTTAATTTTTTTTTTAACTTTTTTTTGTGTTTTTTGTTTTTTTTTGTGTTTTTTAGTTTTTAAAACCAAACGATGCTATCCTATTGCTATGGCTATTTTCTAGCCAAGTATGAAAGCACACTACTATGCCAGATGAGATGACGCTGAGTTATTAAACAAAATAAACGTAAAATAAAAAAGGAAATGGCAGACTGTGCCTAATTGAAATCCAACCCCTAATAAATTTTCCCACTTCGGTCTTTGCGATGGATATGTGCGTCACTAAGCGCAAAACACAGCGATCGCAAGTCTCACTACAAATTGCTCACAATTTGCTAGTAGATGCACTGCAGCAAGTACAGCCACCAGCAGATCAACCAGAAATCAAATATATATAACGCTACTGTAGGCGTAAGTAAGCCGTTTGGATTCTCCTATGGCTATTTTCTAGCCAAGTATGAAAGCACACTACTATGCCAGATGAGATGACGCTGAGTTATTAAACAAAATAAACGTAAAATAAAAAAGGAAATGGCAGACTGTGCCTAATTGAAATCCAACCCCTAATAAATTTTCCCACTTCGGTCTTTGCGATGGATATGTGCGTCACTAAGCGCAAAACACAGCGGTCGCAAGTCTCACTACAAATTGCTCACAATTTGCTAGTAGATGCACTGCAGCAAGTACAGCCACCAGCAGATCAACCAGAAATCAAATATATATAACGCTACTGTAGGCGTAAGTAAGCCGTTTGGATTCTCCTATGGCTATTTTAGCACACTACTATGCCAGATGAGATGACGCTGAGTTATTAAACAAAATAAACGTAAAATAAAAAAGGAAATGGCAGACTGTGCCTAATTGAAATCCAACCCCTAATAAATTTTCCCACTTCGGTCTTTGCGATGGATATGTGCGTCACTAAGCGCAAAACACAGCGGTCGCAAGTCTCACTACAAATTGCTCACAATTTGCTAGTAGATGCACTGCAGCAAGTACAGCCACCAGCAGATCAACCAGAAATCAAATATATATAACGCTACTGTAGGCGTAAGTAAGCCGTTTGGATTCTCCTATGGCTATTTTCTAGCCAAGTATGAAAGCACACTACTATGCCAGATGAGATGACGCTGAGTTATTAAACAAAATAAACGTAAAATAAAAAAGGAAATGGCAGACTGTGCCTAATTGAAATCCAACCCCTAATAAATTTTCCCACTTCGGTCTTTGCGATGGATATGTGCGTCACTAAGCGCAAAACACAGCGGTCGCAAGTCTCACTACAAATTGCTCACAATTTGCTAGTAGATGCACTGCAGCAAGTACAGCCACCAGCAGATCAACCAGAAATCAAATATATATAACGCTACTGTAGGCGTAAGTAAGCCGTTTGGATTCTCCTATGGCTATTTTCTAGCCAACTATGAAAGCACACTACTATGCAAGATGAGATGACACTGAGTTATTAAAAAAATAAACGTAAAATAAAAAGTAAATGGCAGACTGTGCCTAATTGAAATCAAACCCCTAATAAATTTTCCCACTTTGGTGTTTGAGGTGGATATGTGTGTCACTAAGAGCTAAACACAACGGTAGCAAGTCCCCCTGCAAATTCCTCACAATATGGTACGAGCTGCAAATAAAAAAAAAAAAGTATAACGTTATTGTAGCCCTAAGAAGGGCTGTTGGGTTCTTGGAGAATCACTCCTGCCTAACAGTAAGCTAATAGAACACCCTAACGCTTTCCCTGACCAGCAGCAGCTCTCTCCCTAGCGGCATCCAGACACAGAATGATCCGAGCAGCGCGGGCAGCGGCTAGTCTATCCCAGGGTCACCTGATCTGGCCAGCCAACCACTGCTATCGACGTGTAAGGGTACCACGTCATGCTGGGTGGAGTGCAGAGTCTCCTGGCTTGTGATTGGCTCTATTTCTGGCCGCCAAAAAGCAAAACAGCGGGAGCTGCCATTTTCTCGAGCGGGCGAAGTATTCGTCCGAGCAACGAGCAGTTTCGAGTACGCTAATGCTCGACCGAGCATCAAGCTCGGACGAGCATGTTCGCTCATCTCTAATGCAGTGCCATTGTCTTTATTATAAGAGTCAAACAGTGCCAGTGCCTCCATAATAAGGGTTCTTCAATAATAGTGCCCCATTACAATAGATAGGCAGAGCCAGGGCCTCCATAAGAGTTATACAATGCCAGTACCTCCATAATAAAAGATATGCAGTGCCAGTGCCTCCATATTAATAGATATGCAGTGCTAGTGCTCCAAAAATAAAATATATCCAGTGTCAATGCTTCCTAATAAACCATATGCAATGCAAGTACCTCCATAATAAGAGAGCTGTGTCAGTGGCTACCTAACAGGATATATGCCATATACAGTGCCAGTGTCCCTATTATCAGAGATAAGAAGTGCCAGTAACCCCATAATATATTATGTGCAGTGACAGGGCCTCCATAATAAGAGATATGCCGTGCCTGTGCGTCCATGATAATAGATTATCAGTGTCATTGTCCACATCATAAGAGATATGCAGTTCCATAATAAGAGATATGCAGTGTCAGTGTCCACATTATAATGGATATGGAGTGCCAATGCCTCCATAATAAGAGATATTCAGTGCCAGTGTCCCCATTATGAGAGATTAACAGTGCCTCCCTTATGCAATAATGTGCAAAGCCAGGGACTCCATAATAAAAGATATTTGTACATACTACTATAATACTGCCCCCTATGTACAAGAACATAACTACTATAACACTGCCCCCTATGTACAAGAATATAACTACTATAATACTGACCCCTATGTGCAAGAATAAAACTACTATAATACTGCCCCCTAACTACTATAATACTGCCCCCATGTGCAGGAATATAACTACTATAATAAAGCTCCTATTTACAACAATATAACTACTTTAATACTGTCCCCTATGCACAGGAATATAATAACTATAATACAGCCCCTATGTACAAGAATATAACTACTATAATACCACCTCCTACGTACAAGAATGTAACTACTATAATACCGCACCCTATGTACAAGAAGAAAACTACAATAATACAGCCCCCTATGTACAAGAATATAACTACTATAATACTGCCCCCTATGTACAAGAATATAACTACTATAATACTGCCCCCTATGTACAAGAACATAACTACTATAACCCTGCCCCTATGTACACGAATATAACTACCATAATACTGCTCCTATGTACAAGAATATAACTACTAAAACGCTGCCCCTATGTACAAGGATATAACTACTATAATACTGCCCCCTATGTACAAGAATATAACTACTATAATACTGCCCAGTATTTACAAGAATATAACTACTATAATACTGCCCCTATGTACAAAAATATAACTACAATAATACTTCCCCCTATGTACAAGAATATGACTACTATAATACTGCCCCCTATGTACAGGAATATAATTACTATAATACTGCCCCCGATGTACAAGAATATAACTACTATAATGCTGCCCCATGTACAAGAATATAACTACTATAATACTGCCCCCATGTGCAGGAATATAACTACTATAATAAAGCTCCAATTTACAACAATATAACTACTTTAATACTGTCCCCTATGCACAGGAATATAATAACTATAATACAGCCCCTATGTACAAGAATATAACTACTATAATACCGCCTCTTATGTACAAGAATGTAACTACTATAATACCGCGCCCTATGTACAAGAAGAAAACTACAATAATACAGCCCCCTATGTACAAGAATATAACTACTATAATACTGCCCCCTATGTACAAGAATATAACTACTATAATACTGCCCCCTATGTACAAGAACATAACTACTATAACCCTGCCCCCTATGTACACAAATATAACTACCATAATACTGCTCCTATGTACAAGAATATAACTACTAAAACACTGCCCCTATGTACAAGGATATAACTACTATAATACCGCCTCTTATGTACAAGAATGTAACTACTATAATACCGCGCCCTATGTACAAGAAAAAAACTACAATAATACAGCCCCCTATGTACAAGAATATAACTACTATAATACTGCCCCCTATCCAGAAAGAAGAAATGATGTCCGCGCTTCAGGGATATGCAGGTAAAATAAATTCTTTTATTTCAAATTCTTGTAAAATCCACAATAGGCAAAATTACAAACGTGTGATGGCCCAGGTATGGTGACCAACGCGTTTCGCCCTCTCTCAGGGCTTAGTCATGGTCTCTGTCCCCTATGTACAAGGATATAACTACTATAATACTGCCCCCTATGTACAAGAATATAACTACTATAATACTGCCCAGTATGTACAAGAATATAACTACTATAATACTGTCCCTATGTACAAGAATATAACTACTATAATACTGCCCCCTATGTACAGGAATATAATTACTATAATACTGCCCCCTATGTACAAAAATATAACTACTATAATGCTGCCCCATGTAACAGAATCCCACCCCCTGGTCTTGTCACCCCCCTTCACAACACAAAATTCCCTCCCAGATCTGCCCCCCCTCCTCTACAACAAAGAATCCTCTCCCCAGATCCTTTAACCGGCAGGCTGTAGGAGCTGCTATAGCCACCATGATGTCATTCAAGGTCCTGCAGCAACTAGTGTGTGTATAATGCACAATTGTTTTATCGATGTGATTTCGGCAAAAACACAATAAAATAGTAGCTCCGATTGCTTTAGGTGACCCTGTGCTTTGGTCGTTCGACCCCCGCCGGGGTCGTGACACACAAGTTGAGAGCTGACAAGTATTGTTATCAGGCAGCAATGAGTGCAATGCAATCACCGATATGATCTCTGGCTGTTACACTGCTTTAGGCAGCAATGGCAGAGTGCAATGAAATCACTGATAAGATCTCTGGCTGTTACACTGCTGTAGGCAGCAATGGCAGAGTGCAATAAAATCACTGATATGCTCTCTGGCTGTTACACTGCTGGAGGAAGCAATGACCGAGTGCAATGTAATCACTGATATGATCTCTGGCTGTTACACTGCTGTAGGCAGCAATGGCAGAGTGCAATAAAATCACTGATATGCTCTCTGGCTGTTACACTGCTGTAGGCAGCAATGGCAGAGTGCAATGAAATCACTGACATGCTCTCTGGCTGTTACACTGCTGGAGGCAGCAATGGCAGAGTGCAATTAAATCACTGATATGATCTCTGGCTGTTACACTGCTGTAGGCAGCAATGGCAGAGTGCAATAAAATCACTGATATGCTCTCTGGCTGTTACACTGCTGTAGGCAGCAATGGCAGAGTGCAATGAAATCACTGACATGCTCTCTGGCTGTTACACTGCTGGAGACAGCAATGGCAGAGTGCAATGAAATCACTGACATGCTCTCTAGCTGTTACACTGCTGGAGGAAGCTATGACCGAGTCCAATGAAATCACTGATATGCTCTCTGGCTGTTACACTGCTGGAGGCAGCAATGGCAAGGGAGAGAACGTCCTGCTCTCTGCATACTATATGATGTTAGACCAGCAGCCTATTCAGCCATTTGTGGTAAAGAAGTGACAAAAACTGTACTAAAAATACACCACAGACAGCCCAAAATAAATTGAAAAGTGAATTCCATTTTTATTATTAGGACCCATATTTAAAAATAGGACCCATCCAAAAAAAAAAAATAAATAAAAAGTTGTTCAGAAGTTTAGTTACTCTTTAAGGTGGATATTATTCTACTTTAAAGACATGGAAAGAGAAACATATGATGAAAAATTCCTACATTCCCTCTTTTTCTGAACCTCTCCTTTTATATTACCCCTGTTTATAATGGTCCCATTAACCCCTTACTTACCCTGCCTTTAACTACTTTCATTTTTGCTGTGAGTTGAAGGACATTAAGTAGGTTGCAAGAGTATTTACATCCCTTGAACTTTTTCTGAATATTTGAATATTAGCCACTAACTGAAATGTGTGGTGCATGTGTGGTGCAGATGATAAATCTAGTGGCAGAGCATCCTAGCACCACATACATGACACCGCTAAATAAATACTTCTCAATGTTTAGATGATACAAAGATGGACATACCCTGTGGTGCATGCAGTGACTTCCAGAAAATATCCATATACTAAGCCTATTTTCTGGCTATTTTTTTCATTTTCTTTCTATAATGGTACCCTAATAGACTGCACTATTTTACCAAAAATAACATTTTAACCTGAAGCTTTTTTGTTTCCTTTGTATCAACAACATAATCAACATACCTCCCAAAATATCCAGCTGGACATTCCTGGATTTCAGGGTCTGCCCCAGTGTTGCAGAAGGTCCCGGGAACCAAATTAAGTTGAATGTAATTGTGAAGCAGAGAGCACAATGTAAAGAAAAGGGGGTCAAACGAGAGGGGAAGGAAGCTAGGGCCACTATATGAGGGGAAGAGGACAGGGGCCACAATGTGATGTAAAGGATGAGATGGACCAAAATGTGATTGGTAGGAGAGGGGCAAAACTCTAATGTGGAGGAGGAGAGGGGCCACAATGTGGGGGCCATTAATATTGCTTCTGAAACAATATAATGATTCATATTTTATATTCAACATACTGGGGCAGATTGATCAAGTTGTCTAAAAGTAATGTTTTTAGCTGCCCAGCTTGATAAATCTTCCCCATTGTTCTGTAGTTTAAACAGTATAGTTGATATATACAGTCTCCTAATTCATGTATGTTTAATACCCCATCAAAAGATTCAGTTCTCATTCATTGTAGGATATTATAGTCACTAGAGTTGAATGTAATGGTAAAGCAGAGACATAATGTAAGGAGGAGGAGTGGTCAAAAAGAAAGCAGAGGAAAGAGAAGGCCCACAATGTGTTGGAGGAAAGGGGCCACAATGTTAGGAGGAAGAGGGGTAGGCCAGATTGGAAAGAGGATAAGAAGGGGCCACAATGTGAGGAAGAGAGGGCTAAAATGTGAAGATGAGAGGGGCCACAATGTAAGGGGGGGAGGCAGGGAGCCACATTGTGGTGGAGAGGAGAGGTGCCACAATGTTAGAAGAAGGAGACGTGGGCCAAAATGTGAGGTTAGGAGAACAGGGGCAAAAATGTGATGGAGAGGAGACAAAATGTGAACATGAGGCAACAGGCTACAATGTAATTCAGCCCGAATCTCAATTTCTTGGTGCCTCTTGGTTCAAAGTTCCGGGATGGGGATGTCGTTGAGGCCATAACTGACCTCTAGGAGCCCTTTCTAGCATGGCTTGGCACTTCTTCCCTGTCACGACAGACTTTGAAGACATGGAGATTCCCAAAGATTAGATGCCTTCCTGGAGCTCTGACTTGACACTGCCTAAGTGAGCAGGTCTTCCCAGTGGTTAACCAGAGCTGCCGTTCCCATGGAGCGTCAACAAGATGGCCCCTCTTCCTGGAAGTCTTGAAGTGGGAGTTCTATCAAGACAGAGACAACGCACCAGACCATGCCAAAAAGCACTCCAAGAGGCCAGATGGGGCTTCTATAACCTCACAGTCTCACTATGGAGTCCCAATGTTATCCCATTTCTCTCACTCCTGTGTTAATTCCATGCTCAGGGCCCCTTGGCAAAATAATTGGGGTGATTTGAAGGATTTATGTCTACATTGTTGTGAGAAACAGTGCTAGGAACTAATTTAGGTGTGTGTTATATATATATATATATTGGTTTCTACTTACCCTGTCTTCTGGTCCTATTAATAATTTATGTAGGTCTGCATTTTTCATTGTTGAAATTTCAACATTAGGTGAATCATCTGAAGGATCTAGCTGGATCCATTTTACTTTTTTCATTGTGTATTTCTTGAATTCATCCTGTATAGTTGTAAAAAGGAAAACATCATAAGAGTCACTATAAAGTAACAGCATAGCCATCTCAGAATTGTATGACATATCTAGAGTTAGTTTTGAACAATGGTAAATACTGTACAAAATACTGTAAAAAAAAATTGTCGCAATTTATAATTTTCCAAACAACAGTAAGCAACAATTATAAAATAGGGGGATACTTTAACTTCTTGCTTCTTTTCTAATCTGTGGGGCAGACTTTTTAGAAGGATCATGGTAGAACAAGAATTAAGGTAAGCCAATGTTTTTTTTTGTTTGTTTTGTTTTGTTTTTTAAAGAGGCCATAAAGATTTTGATTTATGCGGAAACGGAAAACAAACTACAGGGCTAAACAAAAGAAAATCAAGCTTCTTGTGTGCATACCACTTGTCAACGTGAGAACTACGTCTATGCTGCACAATCTCCTACAATTTACACTGTAGTTTAATTTGCTGTTGTTAAAATAGATTATCAGTAACCTATTAATTGCAGGGGGGATCACAGACCAATATGAGGCAGTGATCCAGCACAGCGCATAGATATAATGCACCACACATTATATTAAGTAGCATTTAGCAAAATTTTAGTGGAATTGAAGTCAATAGTTGGCTCTAAAGTGACAAGGTGTACATTTTTAATGATTATATAAGATTTCCTGTATATTATTTAATATTTCAAATTCTCAAATAACTTAAAAAGAAGGTTGAATTGAATTGTTCTTTCCAGAAAGCATGTCACTGATATTCATGGACTATGTTAGGTATTAGGCCTTTCAGGTAAATGAGCGATTGTGACCGACACAAATTGCTAAAATTTTGTACATTTTTTGTGGGACAGAACAGGCCAGTGCTCTATATTAATTGTTTGCACCCACCCTTTTTTTAAACTGCATTTTTATAGAAATACATTTTCTAAAATAAAACATACAATCGCAGAGAAATGGTTTGCAAACAAATTCACAGGAATCAGCACAAAGAACTGTATTTGAAAACCATAAAAACCATATTGCGACACACACTGTATGTCATACAAATCACCAGCCTTTAATATTCATGCCTTGTATTATTTTGTGTATTATCCTCTATCTTCATAATGTAACTCAAATGATAACTAAAGTTTATATACTCAACAGGTAGCTCAAGACCTATCAAGAACACCCCAACTATTTGTACCATGAGAACAAATAGATATCATCATGTCCATGGAAAAGCAGCTCTTATCCGAACCATCCTCAGACTACATCCTTCATTGCAATACTACACTTCATTGACTTCATTGCAATACTACACTTCTCCTGTGGTGGAAAAGTAAAAATCAGGCCACATCATGAAAATCTGATTTTCCAGTAGACTTGGAATAGTTTTTAGCAGAGCTGATGTCAGGAGAGGATCCTAAAAGGGACAGGAAGTATATGATATACATTATTGGCAAGTGGTTGCCAATAATGAGACAACGTTCACAATATGGTTACTTACAGTGGTTCTGAGCAATATCACGTCAGCAGCTTCGAGACTGCATGGGACACAGTGACACCAGGCATCCAGTTCAGGTTTCCAATAGAAAATCATTTTAAGGATACCCAAAGATAAGATGTAACCAAAAATGCAAAGAATTTTTCGAAGCGGTTCTTTCTTATAGCCAAACAGCTCCTGTTTAAATGAAATGTAGGTAAGTTATGTACATTTATGAAGTAATGTATATAATACATGGGGAAGTGTGAACCCACATAACTAAATTATATAGTACTGTATAAACAATGCCCGTATTTGGACACAACATCGTGAATTATAGAATGGGAGAAGTTATAACAGACCAACATACAGTGGGTATGGAAAGTATTCAGACCACTTTAATGGTTTTCTCTCTTTGTTTCATTGCAGCCAATTGATAAAATAAAAAATGTTCCCTTTTTGATAATTAATGTGCAGTTCTGCAACCCATCTACAGAAATGTAGATAATGTTGCTAAAAACTGAAAGATCACATGGCCATTTGTATTCAGACCATTTGCTTTACCACTCATATTTAACATATTTAATATGCTGTCCATTTCCTTCTGATCCTCCTTGAGATGATTCTACTCCTTAATTGTAGCCCAGTTGTTCTTAATTTTAACTGATTTGACTTGATTAGGAAAGGCACACACCTGTCTGTATAATACCTCACAGCTCACAGTGCATTTCATAGCACATGAGAATCATGGGGTCTAAGGAACTGCCTAAGGAGCTCAGAAAAAGAATTGTGGCAAGGTATAGATCTGGTCAAGGGTAAAAATAAAATCTTTGCAGCATTCAAGGTTCTTAAGAGCACACAGGCCTCCATAATACTTATATGGAAGAAGTTTGGGACAACCACAACTCTTCCATGACCATCCAGCCAAACTAAGCAATTGTGGGAGAAGAGCCTTGGTGAGAGAGGTAAAGAAGAACCCCAACATCACTATGGCTGAGCTTAAGAGATGCAGTAGAGAGATGAGAGAAAGTTCCTCAAAGTCAACTATCACTGCAGCCTTCACCAGCTTCATGGCAGAGTTCAAATTAAGCCTCTCATAAGAGAGCCTGCATACAGTTTGCAATGAAACATGGTACTGGCCGAATCAGGATATGTTTTTTTTTTCAGCTGCAGGGAGAGGATGACTGGTTGTGATTTATATCCTAGAGGAAAACTTCTTTCAGAGTCCTCTAGATCTCTGGTTCACCTTTAGCTTGTGAACAACTATGTGACCATTCTTGACCGGCTAAGCCAGAGCTCTGTCATAAACCCAATTGAGCATCTCTGGAGAGACTAGAAAATGGCTTCCACCAACGTTCACCATCCAACCTGAGAGACCTGGAGAGGACCGGCAAGGAAGAATGGCAAAGGAACCCCAAATCCAGGTCAAGAAGACTCATGGCTGTACTAGCTCAAAAGCTGCTTCTTACTACTCAATACTGAGCAAAGAGTCTGAATACTTATGACCATTTGATATTTCAGTTTTTCCTGTTTAATAATTTAGCAAAAATATCTGCATTTTTTCTGTCAAGATGCAGTGCAGAGTGTACATTAATGCACCAAAAAAATAACTTTTTTCCAATTGGCTGCAATCCACTTATTTCTGCATATGGTTATGAATAACATACATGTACAGAATTCATAGTAATTCTTGAAATACACATGAAATATTTAATCTCAGAGAAGGGTGTTTTCCGGTGATGTAAAACACACCATATCCAAAATGCATTACTAATTGTATTCTTTTCAAGATAAACAAGTTTCTTTAAGGCCCGTATACATAAGAATATTTGTCATTTTTACAAATATTCATGCTCAATGATACATGATAAAAATGATTGACACCAGTGAAGAAAGATATCATATTTCTATGTATTAATAAACTTATGCTCACGTACTGAAGTTTCCATGCAGCTTCTTCAGTGTATATGACACCTTGATCATTTTTTAATGACTGCTTGATTAAAAACAGGAAAATTCATATATAATATAATTTTAATAAGCATATAAGTAGTGTAAGTGATTTTAATCTTGGGGTCCAACAGCCCTTCTACTATTGTAAGGTGATCACCAAATTTATAGATCTTTGTACCCAGTGCTGGGATATGTAGCACAGAGAATGACACATACACCATCAAAAGCTGCACTCCAAACACTGGGGGTCATTTACTAAGGGCCCGAATCGCGTTTTTACAGCGGGTTACCCGAATATTTTCGATTTGCGTCAATATTCGCTGAATTGCCCCAGGTTTTTGGCGCACGTGATCGGATTGTGGCGCATTGGCGTCGGCATGCACGTGACAGAAATCGTGGGGCGTGGCCGAACGAAAACCCAACGGATTCGGAGAAACTGCCGCATTTTTTTAAAAAAAGTGTCGCTGGACACGCACTTACCTGCACCCAGCAAAGGATCATGAACTCCGGCGGACCTCGCGGGACTTCAGCGCGGCAGCGACACCTGGTGGACGTCGGAGGAACTGCCTTAGTGAATCGCCGGAAGACCCGAATCCACCACAGAAAACGCGCTGCTGGATCGCGAATGGACCGGGTAAGTAAATCTGTTTAGTTCAAGCCAGCAGTCGTGTATATAGAGGGCATGAAAAGGTGATAAAATAGTGAAATGCTATAGGTGAGCTTGAATATTCCAGAACCTCCCCTTTTGCTATTTTCCCAACTGAACTTCATGTATAGTTTCTACTGGAAAAATATTAGAGGGAAACAGAATGCTTATCACTAAGTATCCTTGTGAAAGCTCCCACTTTGCCAAAACAAGCACTAAACATGGCCTTCAAGCAAAGGAGCTACAGAAAAAGACAAGGAAAACAGTTGCAAGGACAAAGTATTTCAGTTTGCACAAAATGATGTTTGAATCATGACATGGCTGACAGTAGACAACATGGCCCCCGGCTAAAACCAGATGGCATGTGGGTGAACAAAATGCTGTCTGGAGAGAAATATCATATCTCTCACAGTATTAACACGGGAAAACAAAAATACAGTAGCATCTTATAGTTAGATTTCTTATTGTATTATATTTAATATTGCATTCCTCATTCTTCACAGAGTAATTAAATGGGTCACCACATTACCTGTGGGTTAAGATAATAGGTAATTTACCAATATACATCTATTGTAAAGTGAATCCTCCAGTCTTTTATCATCTGCCAGACATTCCTGACCATAAAATGGCTCCAGATGGTCTCTATCTGTCCATAAACAATCCCCCTCCCAGGATTTTGATCTTATATCCATGAATACTATCATAAGGTATTGGCAGGGTGATTGTTTAAGATCACATGACACTTCAAATGCAGCCATTTTATGGACAGAAGACTTAACCTTACATATCACGAAAGTGGTGCAGAACTTTTAATAGATGTATATTCCTAAATTACTTAATATCCTGCTCCTACACACACTTTACAAAAACATTAGGTAAAACATTAGGTAAAGTGGCCCACCTTTTTAACAAAGTGCATAGTCTGATACTATCCAATCAGTCCTCATTAGAGATGAGCGAGCACTAAAATGCTCGGGTACTCGTTATTCGAGACGAACTTTTCCCGATGCTCGAGTGCTCGTTTCGAGTAACGAGCCCCATTGAAGTCAATGGGAGACTCGAGCATTTTTCAAGGGGACCAAGGCTCTGCACAGGGAAGCTTGGCCAAACACCTGGGAACCTCAGAAAAGGATGGAAACACCACGGAAATGGACAGGAAACAGCAGGGGCAGCATGCATGGATGCCTCTGAGGCTGCTTAATCGCACCATTATGCCAAAATTATGGGCAACAGCATGGCCATGACAGAGTGACAGAATGAAGCTAGATAGCATCTAAAACATCCAATAATTGACCCTGACACTATAGGGGACGGCATGCAGAGGCAGCGGCAGCAGCGGAAGGCTAGAGAGTGGCATGGCGACATACCCTAAATGGACTCAGGCTTCAAACCAATGGGTAGCAGAGAGGAACCAAAGAAGGTGAGCAAGAAGCGCTCAAATAATATTGGTACATGATAAAAGTTTGCCAGTATATTTTGTGGATTACACAGCAGGGTGGCGACAAAGTTAACATGGAAGCCATGAAAACAATCCAAAATTCTGCCTGACACAGCTCGTTTGATAAGGGGACGATGTATGGAGGCAGTGAACTAGTAGTAGATTAAAGGTACTGCAGTTAAAACTATGTTAGTTGGTTCTTGGCATGGAGCTGGCGCTCCGCTGCCAGGCGAGCTTTCGCCAATCCAAGCCCCTGTCTCTAGGCTACTCCCCAAACAGCACTTCTAAGAACCTTTCGGATAAGATCAAGTGTAGTAGCGTTCTTATAAGTTTGGGATATGGCGGGTGAGGGGAATGTAAACATCTGCGCAAGAAGCGCTGAAATAATATCCGTAAATGAAAAAAGTTTTCCAGTATATTTTGTGGCTTACACAGCAGGGTGGCGACAAAGTTAACAAGTTTGATGTGGAATGCCCTGCAATAGCTCTTGGGCGGTGTGCCTTTTATCACCTAGGCTCAGCAGTTTGAGCACCGCCTGCTGTCGCTTAGCAACGGCACTGCTGCTGTGCCTAGAGCTACCGACTGATGGCGCCATGCCCACGGATGGTAATTCGGAGGAGGAGGAGGTGGAGGAGGGGTGGGAGGATTTGGAGGTATAGTAGGCCTTTGAGACCTGGACCGAGGTAGGCCCCGCAATCCTCTGCGTCGGCAGTATATGACCAGCCCCAGGGTCAGACTCGGTCCCAGCCTGCACCAAGTTAAGTGTAGTAGCGTTCTTATAAGTTTGGAATATGGCGGGTGAGGGGAATGTAAACAGATGCGCAAGAAGCGCATGATGCGCATGGAGCTGGCGCTCCGCTGCTAGGCGAGCTTTCGCCAATCCAAGCCCCTGTCTCTAGGCTACTCCCCAAACAGCACTTCTAAGAACCTTTTGTATAAGATCAAGTGTAGTAGCGTTCTTATAAGTTTAGGATATGGCGGGTGAGGGGAATGTAAACAGATGCGCAAGAAGCGCATGATGCGCATGGAGCTGGCGCTCCGCTGCTAGGCGAGCTTTCGCCAATCCAAGCCCCTGTCTCTAGGCTACTCCCCAAACAGCACTTCTAAGAACCTTTTGTATAAGATCAAGTGTAGTAGCGTTCTTATAAGTTTAGGATATGGCGGGTGAGGGGAATGTAAACAGATGCGCAAGAAGCGCTGAAATAATATCCGTAAATGGTAAAAGTTTGCCAGTGTATTTTGTGGATAACACAGCAGGGTGGCGACAAAGTTAACAACTTTGATGTGGAATCCATGAAAACAACCCAAATTTCGGCCTGACAAACCTCGTTTGATAAAGGGACGATGTATGGAGGCAGCTATATGGACGACTTTTGGAGGTAGCAATGGAGACAACGTGTGGAGGCTGCTATGGAGACAATTCAATTTGGATAGTGCCTGTATGTGGCAGTCCAAAAAATTTTTCAAACCAGAGGAGCAGGTAGGTGGCCCTCCAGAAAAATGGAATAGATTGAGTGCCTGTATGTGGCAGTCCAAAAAATGTTTCAAACCAGAGGAGCAGGTAGGTGGCCCTCCAGAAAAATGGAATAGATTGAGTGCCTGTATGTGGCAGTCCAAAAAAGTTTTCAAACCAGAGGAGCAGGTAGGTGGCCCTCCAGAAAAATGGAATAGATTGAGTGCCTGTATGTGGCAGTCCAAAAAAGTTTTTAAACCAGAGGAGCAGGTAGGTGGCCCTCCAGAAAAATGGAATAGATTGAGTGCCTGTATGTGGCAGTCCCAAAAAATTGTTTAAAACAGAGGACCGGAAAGGTGGCCCTCCAGAAAAATTGAATAGATTGAGTGCCTGTATGTGGCACTCCCAAAAATTGTTTAAAACAGAGGACCGTGTCGGTGGCCCTCCAGAAAAATTAAATGCATAAAGTACTATACCTAGAGCCAGTGGGCCCTGTCAAAAAACAGCCAGTTTCCTCTGCTTTACTGTAGAAAGAGGAGGAGAAGGAGGAAAATGAGGAGGAGGAGGAGTGGATAAATTATTCAGGTTGAGCTTCCTTCACCTGCTGGAGATTTGAAATTAGGAGAAATCCATGCTTTATTCATCTTGATAAGCGTCAGCCTGTCAGCGCTGTCAGTCGACAGGCGTGTACGCTTATCGGTGATGATGCCACCAGCTGCACTGAAAACCCGCTCTGACAAGACGCTAGCGGCAGGGCAGGCAAGAACCTCCAAGGCGTAGAGCGCCAGTTCGTGCCACATGTCCAGCTTTGAAACCCAGTAGTTGTAGGGAGCTGTGTGATCATTTAGGACGATGGTATGGTCAGCTACGTACTCCCTCACCATCTTTCTGTAAAGATCAGCCCTACTCTGCCGAGACTGGGGACAGGTGACAGTGTCTTGCTGGGGTGACATAAAGCTGGCAAAAGCCTTGTAAAGCGTACCCTTGCCAGTGCTGGACAAGCTGCCTGCTCGCCTACTCTCCCTCGCTACTTGTCCCGCAGAACTACGCACTCTGCCGCTAGCGCTGTCAGAAGGGAAATACTGTTTCAGCTTGTGCACCAGGGCCTGCTGGTATTCATGCATTCTCACACTCCTTTCCTCTCCAGGGATGAGAGTGGAAAGATTTTGCTTGTACCGTGGGTCCAGGAGAGTGAACACCCAGTAATCGGTGCTGGAATAAATTCTTTGAACGCGAGGGTCACGGGATAGGCAGCCTAGCATGAAATCTGCCATATGCGCCAGAGTACCAACGCGTAAGAATTCACTCCCCTCACTGGCCTGACTGTCCATTTCCTCCTCCTCCAACTCCTCCAACTCCTCTTCTTCTGCCCATACACGCTCAACAGTGTAGGACTCAACAATGGTCCCCTCTTGTGTCTCGCCAACATTCTCCTCCTCTTCCTCCTCATCCTCCTCCACCTCCACCTCCTCCGATATGCGCTGAGAAACAGACCTAAGGGTGCTTTGGCTATCAACAAGGGAATCTTCTTCCCCTGTCTCTTGTGAGGAGCGCAAAGCTTCCGACTTCATGCTGACCAGAGAGTTTTTCAACAGGCCAAGCAGCGGGATGGTGAGGCTGATGATGGCGGCATCGCCACTGACCATCTGTGTTGACTCCTCAAAGTTACTCAGCACCTGACAGATATCAGACATCCACGTCCACTCCTCATTGTAGACTTGAGGAAGCTGACTGACCTGACTACCAGTTCTGGTGGAAGTTGACATCTGGCAGTCTACAATCGCTCGGCGCTGCTGGTAAACTCTGGATAACATGGTCAGTGTTGAATTCCACCTCGTGGGCACGTCGCACAACAGTCGGTGAGCGGGCAGTTGGAGGCGGCGCTGCGCTGCCCTGAGAGTGGCAGCATCTGTGCTGGACTTCCTGAAATGCGCACAGATGCGGCGCACCTTCGTGAGCAAATCAGACAGATTGGGGTATGTCTTGAGGAAACGCTGAACTATCAGATTTAACACATGGGCCAGGCATGGCACATGTGTCAGTCTGCCGAGTTGCAGAGCCGCCACCAGGTTACGGCCGTTGTCACACACAACCATGCCTGGCTTCAGGTTCAGCGGTGCCAGCCACAGATCAGTCTGCGCCGTGATGCCCTGTAATAGTTCTTGGGCGGTGTGCCTTTTATCGCCTAGGCTCAGCAGTTTGAGCACCGCCTGCTGTCGCTTAGCGACGGCACTGCTGCTGTGCCTAGAGCTACCGACTGATGGCGCCATGCCCACGGATGGTCGTTCGGAGGAGGAGGTGGAGGAGGGGTGGGAGGAGGAGGAGGCATAGTAGGCCTCAAACACCTGGACCGAGGTAGGCCCCGCAATCCTCGGCGTCGGCAGTATATGACAAGCCGCAGGGTCACACTCGGTCCCAGCCTCCACCAAGTTAACCCAATGTGCCGTCAGAGATATATAGTGGCCCTGCCCGGCAGCACTCGTCCACGTGTCCGTGGTCAGGTGGACCTTGTCAGAAACGGCGTTGGTCAGGGCACGGATTATGTTGTCTGACACGTGCTGGTGCAGGGCTGGGACGGCACATCGGGAAAAGTAGTGGCGGCTGGGGACCGAATACCGAGGGGCGGCCGCCGCCATGAGGCTGCGAAAGGCCTCGGTCTCTACTAGCCTATAGGGCAGCATCTCCAGGCTTAGCAATCTGGAAATGTGCACATTAAGGGCTTGGGCGTGCGGGTGGGTTGCACTATATTTGCGTTTCCGCTCCAGCGTCTGGGGTATGGAGAGCTGAACGCTGGTGGATGCTGTGGAGGATCGTGGAGGTGACGATGGGGTTTTTGTGGCAGGGTCCTGGGCAGGGGGCTGACTATCAGCTGACACAGGGGAAGGAGCAGTGGTGTGCACGGCCGGAGGTGAACGCGCTTGTTGCCACTGAGTGGGGTGTTTAGCATTCATATGCCTGCGCATACTGGTGGTAGTTAAGCTAGTAGTGGTGGAACCCCTGCTGATCCTGGTTTGGCAAATGTGGCACACCACAGTCCGTCGGTCATCCGGTGTTTCCTTAAAGAACCTCCAGACTTCTGAAAATCTAGCCCTCGCCGCAGGAGCCCTCGCCACGGGAGCTTCACTAGTTGACACATTTGGCGCTGATGCACCAGCTCTGGCCCTGCCTCTCCGTCTGGCCCCACCACTGCCTCTTCCAACCTGTTCTGGTCGAGGACTCTCCTCCGTCTCAGAAGCACTGTGTTCACCCGGCCTCTCAACCCAGCTTGGGTCTGTCACCTCATCATCCTCCGATCCCTCAGTCTGCTCCCCCCTCGGACTTCCTGCCCTGACAACAACTTCCCCACTGTCTGACAACCGTGTCTCCTCATCGTCGGACACCTCTTTACACACTTCTTCCACTACGTCAACAAGGTCATCATCACCCACAGACTGCGACTGGTGGAAAACCTGGGCATCAGAAAATTGCTCATCAGCAACCGGACAAGTGGTTTGTGACTGTGGGAAGGGTCCAGAAAACAGTTCCTCAGAGTATGCCGGTTCAAATGGCAAATTTTGCTGGGAGGGGGCAGACTGGGGGGGAGGAGGCTGAGGTGCAGGAGCTGGAGGAGTGCCGATTTCGGTGACATGGGTGGACTGCGTGGAAGACTGACTGGTGGACAAATTGCTCGAAGCATTGTCGGCAATCCACGACATCACCTGTTCGCACTGTTCTGGCCTCAACAGTGCTCTACCACGAGTCCCAGTAACTTCAGACATGAACCTAGGGAGTGTAGCTCTGCGGCGTTCCCCTGCTCCCTCATAAGCAGGTGGTGTCTCACCCCGCCCAGGACCACGGCCTCTGACCCCTGCAGTAGTTGGACGCCCACGTCCCCGCCCTCGTCCTCTACCCCTAGCCCTCGGGTTAAACATTTTGAAAATGAAAGTTATAACTTTAATTTTTTTTTAACTTTTTTTTGTTGTTTTGTGGGTTTTTTTTTTTTTTGTGTTTTTTAGTTTTTAAAACCAAACGATGCTATCCTATTGCTATGGCTATTTTCTAGCCAAGTATTACAGCACACTACTATGCCAGATGAGATGACGCTGAGTTATGAAAAAAATAAACGTAAAATAAAAAAGGAAATGGCAGACTGTGCCTAGTTGAAATACAACCCCGGGCCCTAATAAATTTTCCCACTTCGGTCTTTGCGATGGATATGTGCGTCACTAAAACACAGTGGTCGCAAGTCTGACTCCAAATTGCTCCCAATTTGATAGTAGATGCACTGCAGCAAGTACAGCCACCAGCAGATCAACCAGAAATCAAATATATATAACGCTACTGTAGGCGTAATTAAGACGTTTGTATTCTCCTATGGCTATTTTCTAGCCAAGTATTACAGCACACTACTATGCCAGATGAGATGACGCTGAGTTATGAAAAAAATAAACGTAAAATAAAAAAGGAAATGGCAGACTGTGCCTAGTTGAAATACAACCCCGGGCCCTAATAAATTTTCCCACTTCGGTCTTTGCGATGGATATGTGCGTCACTAAAACACAGTGGTCGCAAGTCTGACTCCAAATTGCTCCCAATTTGATAGTAGATGCACTGCAGCAAGTACAGCCACCAGCAGATCAACCAGAAATCAAATATATATAACGCTACTGCAGGCGTAATTAAGACGTTTGTATTCTCCTATGGCTATTTTCTAGCCAAGTATTACAGCACACTACTATGCCAGATGAGATGACGCTGAGTTATGAAAAAAATAAACGTAAAATAAAAAGAAACTGGCAGACTGTGCCTAATTCTACTCAAACCCCTAATAAATTTTCCCACTTTGGTGTTTGAGGTGGATATGTGTGTCACTAAGAGCTAAACACAACGGTAGCAAGTCCCCCTGCTAATTCCTCACAATATGGTACTAGCTGCAAATAAAAAAAAAAAAAAATTATAACGTTATTGTAGCCCTAAGAAGGGCTGTTGGGTTCTTTAAGAATCACTCCTGCCTAACAGTAAGCTAATAGAACACCCTAACGCTTTCCCTGAGCAGCAGCAGCTCTCTCCCTAGCGGCATCCAGACAGAGAATGATCCGAGCAGCGCGGGCAGCGGCTAGTCTATCCCAGGGTCACCTGATCTGGCCAGCCAACCACTGCTATCTACGTGTAAGGGTACCACGTCATGCTGGGTGGAGTGCAGAGTCTCCTGGCTTGTGATTGGCTCTGTTTCTGGCCGCCAAAAAGCAAAACGGCGGGAGCTGCCATTTTCTCGAGCGGGCGAAATACTCGTCCGAGCAACGAGCAGTTACGAGTACGCTAATGCTCGATCGAGCATCAAGCTCGGACGAGTATGTTCGCTCATCTCTAGTCCTCATGGTGTCTGTAGAAGTCATTCCCTTTATTGTTAGCCAAGTTTCACACAACAGTATTTTGTATCAGTACAGTATATTACAGCATTATTATGCCAAAACCAGGAACCAAAGCTACAGAAAAAAGTTGCATAGAAAAATGGCAATTTGCATTTTAGAATTGCACATGTACTGCTAGTGACGGGTTCCTATAGAGGTCCTATTGACTAACTGACTCTTCTTTCAGCTAAAAATTGTTTCCTTCACATCTCCATAAATCTATTTTATCGTAAAAGACCTGGAGTCAGTGGGCGTGTCTTTCTTGGCCAGACCCTCGCATCTACCCCTATCTATCTTGCCCTATGCCTCCTTACTATTCAGCAGTTCATGTCATGTGACCAAGGTGATTTGCAAAATGTACCACATGGATGTTTCTGATGACATGAAATAACAGAAGCCTCCATGGACTTCTACTCCTCTCCATCATCTATGGAGGCTGCTGGAATTTCATGTCATCAGATACATACAGTACAGTATGGGTGCAGTTTCCTAATGTGATGAGGCTAAAGGACCTGAGATGATGTCACTCTGGTCATATGACATGAAGTTAACACAAGGAAGAGCTGTCAGTCAAAATAAAGGGGCATGGTGAACTGGCAACCCAGGAAAAAGAGACTACAACTTATATACAATTTCTTGAATCGAAACAGTTGAATAACATGAATATCTGTATTGAAATATTTGCATGAATAAAAACGATTAAAACACAATATAGATTTCTTCATCACTCAATAAAAAAGTTCTTGAGATTAAAAAAAAAAACCACACAACCGTGCTCATTGGGAATCATGGACATTGTGCTGGCTGGATTTCACAGACCAAAAATTGGGCCAAGAACATAGCAATATATCAGGGAGTTCCTGCATCCCCATGGAACAGTGGCACCAAACCATAATCATGGGTCTTTGTCCAAATGAATCTCCAAATATAAATTTATAAATATCTGAAACCCTGAAATTCTCTGCTAATTTAAAACTGGATGTTGTTTTTAATGCAAAGGCAACTGTTAAGAACATCATCAGAAAATGTTGCTTCAAATTAGCAGTACATCAACTTTTACATGACCTACATGCTTTTCCAGTACAAGTATGTCCTCCACTATCTTCTGGCCCCTGGGGCAGATAATGTGTGAGCGCTCCCACTGTTCTTAATACAAATGGGTCCCACCTTCAGATTCCAGACTGATGGCTGACGTCACCAGTAGTCTGAGGGATCTGAAGGCGGGACTCAGTTTTATCAAACCCTTAATGACCTGACCCTTTTTTGTTTTTTTCATTTCCATTTTTCACTCCCCACCTTATTTATTTTTACACGTAAAGATCTGTGTGATGGCTTGTTTTCTGCGTAACAAATTGCACTTCATTTTGATGGTATTTAATATTTATAATAATGGTATTTAACCCCTTATCACCGACACTAGTTTTCAGCTCAATGACCAGACTTTTCAAATCTGACATGTCTCACGATAATTGGTTATAACTTCGGAACGCTTTAACATATCCGGGTGATTTTGAGAATGTTTTCTCGTGATACATTGTACTTCATGTTAGTTATAAAATTTAAGTGATAAGTTTTGCGTTTCGTTCTGAAAAAAAGTGAAAATTTGGCAAAAGTTTGTAAAAATTCTTCATTGTCCAATTCTTCATTTTGGGTAAAACTACCCAAAAAGTTTGATAATTAACATTTACAGAATATCTGCTTTATGTTGGGATGATATTTTATGCTTCCAGTCATTTTTCTAGAATGTTATGAGGTGCAGAACTTTAGGTGCGATTTTTCTTATTTTCATGAAAATTGCCAAAACTCACATTTTGAGGGACAACTCAGCTTTCAAGTGACTTTAAAAGGCCTAAATAATAGTAAAACCCCATAAATTACACCACTTTAGAAAGTTCACCCCTCAACATATGTAAAACAACTTCTATTAAGTCTATTAACCCTTTAAGTGTTTCACATGGGTTAAAAAATATGGACCTGCGATTTAGAAACTATAGAATTTTTTTGGAAAATACATTAATTTAGGCCAAACTGACAGTTTCAGAATAAATTAAATGATGAAACGCACTGCAACGCTTGATGCCCAATTCCTCCCGAGTGTACTGATACACCATATGTGGTGGTAAACTTCTTTACGGGCGCACGGCCGAGTATAGAATGAATGGAGGCGCCATTCACAGCGGATTTTTATTGTCACATTGTACGACCTATACATTTTTATTTTTTTTGGTAATGCAAACATATGAGGGCTTATTTTTTACGGAATGAGATACAATGTATAGATAATTTCAAGGGGGACACAAACAAAATCATCAATTTTTATTTTGGATTGTTAGCATTTTTTTTCCCCCGCTCACCGTAACGTAAAAATAATATTTTATCTTTATTCTCTGGTTCACTACGATTGCGGTGATACCTCATTTATATAGTTTTTCTTATTTTTGCTCAATTTTCCTGAGCAAAACCAATATTGGAGAATATCGCATTGTTTTTACTATTGACAACTTTTCAGGGCCATAACTTCTGTATTTGTATGTTGTCAGACCTGGTTGAGGGCTTATTTTTTGCAAAAACAGTTGTTCTTTTCAGTCGGATCATATTAGGGAACGTAACTTTTTTTGATCACTTTTTAGAACATTTTTTGTGATGGTGTTTGATGAAAAATTGTATATTATGGGAAGTTTTTCGAGTTTTTTTTTACGTAGTTCACCGAGCGGGTTCAATATTGATTTAGATTTATTCTACAGATTAATATGGACGCGGTGATACCAAATATGTACGTGTTTTTGTGTTTTATTTACTTTATTTGCATTTTATGTGTTACTGGGGAGATTATGGGACTTTTATTTTACTTATTTATTTAATTATATTATAAAAAGATTGAATTTTTTTTTTAAACTTTTTTACATTTTCTACTTCTTGGCTTGAATAAGCGATCATCCGATTGCTTATTCAAGCCTTTACACTGCAATACACTTGTATTGCAGTGTATAGTGTAAGTAACTGAGCATGCCGCGCATGCTCAGTTACTTACAGCCGGGTCCTGCCAGGAAGGCAGAACCCGGCGGGGGGAGAAGCAGGAAGCCCCGGGTCACTCGTCGGGACCCGGGTCAGCGGCAGGAGGGATCGGATCCCCCGGACCGGGGGGGTCCGATCCACGGGGGACACACTTGCACGCCGCGGTCATGCTTGACCGTGGCGTGTAAGGGGTTAAACACCCGGGATCAGAGTTTTTCCAATCCCAGGTGTTAATGCCGGGTCTGGGCTGTGATATCACAGCCCGACACCGGCACCAGCGAGACCCTGTGTCCCGAAATTTTCTTCTGACGTGCCGCCGTAGAAAGGCGTACGCGTCAGAAGAAGTACCCTTAATGACTGCCGTAAAAAGCCGATATGACGGTCATTAAGGGGTTAATTATTAATATTTATAATTTACTAGTAGATTATTCTTCATTATTTTATCCAATAACATATATTAGCCGCATTTCTGACCGCATGTGGTTTAATTTCCCTGACTAAACATAACCTCAGGTCTCAAACTCACTGGTGGTAATATCTCATTGGACCGGCTTATTACGTTCTATTGGGGAGATTTATTATAAGTTTCTGATGTAAAACTGTTCTAGTTACCCATGGTCACCAATCAGAGCTCAGACTTGCGTCTAAATAGAAAGTCGCCATACATGAGTTCAGTCCTATTGTGAAAACTTTGTTGTAAACAGGTTCTATGTCAAAGTGTCTTTGCATTGTGCTATGTTTGCAATGTGAATAGCAATAGCACCACTAGTGTGCCAAAACAATGCCACACATAGACAAAAATAAATGACTGACTACATGTCCAAGTTTGACAAACATTATTAAGTTAATTCTGCAGGAAAATGGCTCTTTAGTTTATACCAACAAAAGTACAATTTAGAGAATAATCTGAGTTTTTCACATCTTACTGTAATCATATTAGCACATTGGAATTTATAATCCAGCAGTGTAAATTCTTACTGCCCACTGTCACGTTCTGGGCTGTATATTATTCATAATTATTTCTTTTAACAAATAACTGACAATCCAACTATGGAATAAGCTGCTTATAAAATTACATATGGTGTGTTCCAAGCCAATATAGGAGCCACACATATCCATTTGTTATATATACAAGTGTATCCAGCAAGTAATATTATGTAATCATTTTGTGGGCAGTTTTGTAAAAAGAAAAGTTATTTACCATTTCATTTTCCAGCCCCTGGTTGAGTAAGTTCTTTGGAGTCATTGTAGGCAGATGTCCCTTACTTGCAGTAGATCTGAGGGTATTTGGCTGGCTCTAGAGCATATACTTTCTCAGTGCACACCCTCCCCTTTCATCCCCCTCAGCTCCACCTTGAGATCGCAGCTCAGGTTTTTCAGGATTGATCAGAATTATGAGATATGTGCTTAAAGAAAACCTACCACTGCTCACATGATGAAATCATACAAACACATACCCTGTAGGCTATTTAACACTGATGCCGACAGATACTTTGGTTAGGCACAGCGATCTTTAGTTTAGCTAAAAAAAGATTAACTCACATAGGTAAATTAGCCCTCCGGTGCTGGTGTGCTTATATGATTTCATCATGTGAGCAGTGGTAGCTTTGCTTTAAAGGTAAATGTTTCTGTAATTGAAAGAAATTGTATTTGAAATAATAATTCATATATACAATAATTGTAAAAGAGACCCTGCAATTATTTGTAATTAATTAATTGTGGTTATGAGCACACTAATCTATTATTGAAATTAATTCTATATTTATGTCATAATCAATGATAAGGTTACAGATGGCAAAGGAGACCATGATAGGAGGGGATGTGTGGAAGAGAAGGGGTAGAGAAAGGGTGTGGAGGTACAAAACAAACATATTTAACAAAATAAAACAGTATTCTCCATGGTTGGTTGTCAACTAATTGTGTTATTATGTATTTGCTTGTGCAGTTGGGTAGAGTTGCAGGCACTGTTACCAAGACTAAAACTTCATTCAGGAGGTGCTATTGACATGAGATTCTTATCAGAAGTTAGTAACAACCCTTCAAATCCCCAGTAGCAAAGAAATCAAGAGACGTCCATAAATTATGTGTAATTATAAAAAATGACACAGGAAAAAAGTGTTGAACGCATGAAGAAGGAGACATGCAAAAAGCCATGAAAAGTAGTGACACCAGCTGAAACCTGTAAGTACTTAGACAGCAATCCTGCTTCTTAGTGATAAAACAATATCAGCTGGTTCAACTGATGGCATATAAAAAAAAGTTCTGTTAAGAATTGTGCCACTATTAAAAAAACAATTCATGAAAGGTAATACCAACCTTATTGTTGACCTTACTGATGGTATTAGTCACAGAAGCATTTCTAAACTTCTGAAGATTATAGTGACCACTGTTTGGGCCATAATCCAGAAGTAGAAAGAACATCAATTCACCATAAACTGGCCACAAACATTTTCACCATGCAAGATTTCAGACTCCAGCATTAAGAGAATTATCATAACAGATGTCCAGGAACCACCTTTGGTGAGCTACACAAAGACCTAGAATCAGCAGGTACAAGGCTAGAGTTATTGCCGCAGATCATTGGGCAACTTCCATAGTCAGAGTTCCAATGCTGGCTAACTGGCCAAAGCATCGGAGCATCTTGATGTATCGAGCTGTGCAGAAGGGGCTGCAACATTATCATATCCCTGAGCACAACCAGCACTGTATAATAAATAACCCCCTTAGCTTTATAATGGAACAACGAGCCACAGAACATATTTAATGATACAACAAGGCGCTGGACATGTACAATGGTACAATGAGGCACAGTGCATGTAAAGTACTACAATGAGGCACAATGGATGTAAAATGGTACAATGAGGCACAAAGCATGTACAAAGGTACAACCAAGCACCGTGCATGTAAAGTGGTACAATGAGGCACAGTGCATGTAAAATAGTATATTGAGGCACAGACCATGTAAAATGGTACAATGAGTCACAGTGCATGTAATATGGTACAATGAGGCATAGTGAAAGTACAATGGTACAATGAGGCATAGTGAAAGTACAATGGTACAATGAGGCATGATGCATGTAAAATGGTACAATGAGGCATAGTGAAAGTACAATGGTACAATGAGGCATGATGCATGTAAAATGGTACAATGGGGCAGATTTACTTACCCGGTCCATTCGCGATCCAGCGGCGCATTTGAATCGGGTTCCGGACGGGATTCACTAAGGCAGTTTCTCCGACGTCCACCAGGTGGCGCTGCTGCGCTGAAGTTCCCCGGAATGCACTGAAAGTACACTGGCCTATTCCTAGTGAAGGTAAGTGCGAGTCCCGCAACACTTTTTTTTAAAAATGCAGCATTTTTTCCGAATCCATTGGGTTTTCGTTCGGCCACGCACCCCGATTTCCGTCGCGTGCATGCCAGCACCGATGCGCCACAATCTGATCACGTGCGCCAAAATCCCAGGGCAATTCATGGAAAATCGGCGCAAATCGGAAATATTCTGGTAACACGTCGGGAAAACGCGAATTGGGCCCTTAGTAAATGACCCCCAATGAGGCACAGTGCATGTAAAATGGTACAATAAAGCTCATTTATTTTATAATGGTACAATGCAATGAAGCACAGCACAGATATAATTTTACGATGAAGCACAGTATATGTATAGTGGTACAATGAGTTTTCAATCAGCCAATGAAATGCATAGTAATGTTAATTTTATTGTGAGCATTTAAAGGGATTCCATTTAACCAGACAATTCCCACTACCCCTCTGACAAGTGACATGTCACTTCTCCTCCACTGAAAACAGGCAAGTGACAAGTTCCCAATCCCCCACTGACAACAGTCAAGTGACAAGTCCTCTCTGCCCAACCAGAAACAAACAAGTGACAAATTCTACTTCACTGTTTCTCCTCATGCCTCCTGAGGGGGTCCTGCATCCTGCTTCCTGGACAAATGATATGGGGACCTGACCTCCTGTGACTGGGAAGGGGCATAGCCTGTGCAGTAAAGCTTCACTATGCTAGGAGCGGGGAGCAGGGCCACCATCATGGGAGTCTAGTGGGACTGTGTTCAATGGCCCCCCCCGTATTTCTATCAAAAGGGGGGCCGAGGGGCCTACAGTACCCACTAAACCCCCCCATTCCCGGGCCCTATATGAGAAAAAAAATGTATACTCACCTTTTGGCTTCTTCTCCCTGCCCCCTTGGCTCAGTCTTTTGCTCTTCCGCCCGGGTGCATCAGTATAATGCGGCGGTGTTGCAACCATGCAATGTCATATAGTATGCGACGCATGGGCCCTTTTACTATGACATCATGCGTCTGCGACACTGCTGCGTCATAGTGATTCCGCGCAGGGGCATCACTATGAGGTGCCGGTGTCGCGACCCAGTAACTTCATATTGTATGCGCGGGCCCTTTAACTATGACATCACGCGGTTGCGATACTGCCGCATCATAGTGATATGCCCTGGCCGGAGGAGCAGAAAACGGGAAGGTGGGGAGAAGATGGAGCTGTGATCAGAAGAAGGAGCCATGGGGCCTGGGAGAAGAAGCCGAAGGTGAGTATAGGTTTTATTTTTTTTTCAAGAGGAGGGGGCGTCTGGCAGGACATTTCATTAAAGGACGCATCTGGCAGAACATTTCATTAATCGGGGCATCTGGCATGACAATTCATTAAAGGGGGCATCTAGCAGGACATTTGATTAAAAGGGAGCATCTCGCAGGACATTTCATTATAGGGGAGCATCTGGCAGAACATTTCATTTCAGGGGGCATCTCTTAGGACATTTCATTAAAGGGAAGCCTTTTACACGACATTTCATTAAAGCGGGCATCTGGCATGACATTTCATCAATAGGGGCATCTGGCATGACATTTCATTAAAGGGGGCATCTCGCAGGAAATTTCATTAAATGGGGCATCGCGCAGGACATTCATTTAAGGGGGCATCTAGCAGGACATTTCATTAAGGGGGCATCTGGCATGACATTTTATTAAAAGGGGCACTAAGGGTGGACATTTCATTAAAGGGGGGCACCTGCTGTAAATTAGTTGGCTGACTGTGAACTGGGGTGCTGACTATGGACTGGTGGGGCTATCTATATAATGAGTGGGCACATGCAGGGGCCATTTATATACTGAGGGGACATGTACTGGGACTATCTATATGGTATGATCGGAGCTCTACAAATTCTCAGTTTTTCATCCTTGTTCTAGGCTCATGTAAAATCTCATCTAACACATAGGATCCTTTAGTGCAGTGGACCCCAAACTACGGCCCGCGGGCCACATGCGACCCGCGGACCGTTTTCATCCGGCCCCTGCCGCTTGGAGCGCCAGCAGCTCCCGCTGCGGAGTGCAGGTCGCGGCAGTCGGGCAGGAGCCTCCGTCCGGACAGGAAGCTCCTGCCCGTCCCTTAATAGTGCTCGATGCGGCCGATGTGTCCGCTCGAGCACTATTATTACAGGTGGAGCGATGTGGCCGGAAGACAACCCCGGCGCACATCGCTCCTTGTACCTGGCTGCGCGGCCGCGTGATGACGTCATCACGCGGCCGCGCACCCCTTCCTGACCGACAGCAGCCCGAAGAAAGAAGACGCGGGAGCCGCTGCCAGAGGTGAGTATGGTTTTAATTTTTTTAACCAGCAGCAGGGTACTATATAAAATGATTAATGATGGAGGGGCAGTATGGACAATAAATGATGGAGGGGCAGTATGGACAATAAATGATGGAGGGGCAGTATGGACAATAAATGGTGGAGGGGCAGTATGGACAATAATTAATGGTGGAGGGGCAGTATGGACAATAAATGATGGAGGGGCAGTATGGACAATAATTAATGGTGGAGGGGCAGTATGGACAATAATTAATGATGGAGGGGCAGTATGGACAATAAATGATGGAGGGGCAGTATGGACAATAAATGATGGAGGGGCAGTATGGACAATAAATGGTGGAGGGGCAGTATGGACAATAATTAATGGTGGAGGGGCAGTATGGACAATAAATGGTGGAGGGGCAGTATGGACAATAAATGGTGGAGGGGCAGTATGGACAATAATTAATGATGGAGGGGCAGTATGGACAATAAATGGTGGAGGGGCAGTATGGACAATAATTAATGATGGAGGGGCAGGATGGACAATAATTAATGATGGAGGGGCAGTATGGACAATAATTAATGATGGAGGGGCGTATGGACAATAATTAATGATGGAGGGGCAGTATGGGAAAAAAATTAATGATGGAGGTACAGCATAGGAAATAATTACTGGTGGGGGGGCAGTATGGGAAATAATTAATGGTGGGGGGGCAGTATGGGAAATAATTAATGGTGGAGGGGCAGCATAGGAAATAATTAATGATGGAGGGGCAGTATGGGAAATAATTAATGGTGGGGGCAGCATAGAAAATAATTAACGAGGGTAGCAGCAAAGGAAATAATTAATGGGGGGAGCAGCATAGAAAATAATTCATGGAGAGGGGTCCCCGTATATTTAAGAATTAATTGACCCAATTAATTAATTCATTGGGCCAATATATAAAATAGTTCACAAGGGGGTGCAGTATAGTAATTGAGGGGGGTCCCAGTGTATTACGGATGCGGTCACATGTACCGCTATTTATTTTTAAACTTTAGTCCGGCCCTCCAACAGTCTGAGAGGGACCGTGAACGGCCCCCTATGTAAAAAGTTTGGGGACCCCTGCTTTAGTGTATCCACAGACCAATTTGACCAGTAATGCTTCAGATGGGAATAAGACACTATTCAGACACGGAGCTGCTATGTTTTTCTCCTAGTCCTCTAGATTCTCCTAGTGGCCAATTCCGCTATGCAGAAAAAATATACATGGACATAGTGTAGACAGTTCCAAACAATTAAATATTTTAATATTAGATCTACTCACATAAAATCAAATAAAAATGCAAAAATAATTCCACAAGGACGCAAAGTCACTGCCCTATCTATATACTCAGTGGGCACGTGCAGAGTCTGGCTCAAAAATATTTTGGTCTAAAAAAAAGATGTTTCAATGAAAAATTTTGTAGTTGTGGGCACTCTCAAAAATCGGCTTAGGGAATTAATTGCATATATCTTTTAATTAAAGGAATAAATAAAATACACATTAAAATAGAAGATGCAAAAAACAATACAATGTTTATGTACAAGTTACAATCTGTGTGCACATACACTCACCGACCACTTTATTAGGTACACCATGCTAGTAACGGGTTGGACCCCCCTTTTGCCTTCAGAACTGCCTCAATTCTTTGTGGCATAGATTCAACAAGGTGCTGGAAGCATTCCTCAGAGATTTTGGTCCATATTGACATGATGGCATCACACAGTTGCCGCAGATTTGTCGGCTGCACATCCATGATGCGAATCTCCCGTTCCACCACATCCCAAAGATGCTCTATTGGATTGAGATCTGGTGACTGTGGAGGCCATTTGAGTACAGTGAACTCATTGTCATGTTCAAGAAACCAGTCTGAGATGATTCCAGCTTTATGACATGGCGCATTATCCTGCTGAAAGTAGCCATCAGATGTTGGGTACATTATGGTCATAAAGGGATGGACATGGTCAGCAACAATACTCAGGTAGGCTGTGGCGTGGCAACTAAACCCCCCCATTCCCGGGCCCTATATGAGAAAAAAAATGTATACTCACCTTTTGGCTTCTTCTCCCTGCCCCCTTGGCTCAGTCTTTTGCTCTTCCGCCCGGGTGCATCAGTATGATGCGGCGGTGTTGCAACCATGCAATGTCATATAGTATGCGACACATGGGCCCTTTTACTATGACATCATGCGTCTGCGACACTGCTGCGTCATAGTGATTCCGCGCAGGGGCATCACTATGAGGTGCCGGTGTCGCGTCCCAGTAACTTCATATTGTATGCGCGGGCCCTTTAACTATGACATCACGCGGTTGCGATACTGCCGCATCATAGTGATATGCCCTGGCCGGAGGAGCAGAAAACGGGAAGGTGGGGAGAAGATGGAGCTGTGATCAGAAGAAGGAGCCATGGGGCCTGGGAGAAGAAGCCGAAGGTGAGTATAGGTTTTATTTTTTTTTCAAGAGGAGGGGGCGTCTGGCAGGACATTTCATTAAAGGACGCATCTGGAAGAACATTTCATTAATCGGGGCATCTGGCATGACAATTCATTAAAGGGGGCGTCTCGCAGGACATTTGATTAAAACGGAGCATCTCGCAGGACATTTCATTATAGGGGAGCATCTGGCAGAACATTTCATTTCAGGGGGCATCTCTTAGGACATTTCATTAAAGGGAAGCCTTTTACACGACATTTCATTAAAGCGGGCATCTGGCATGACATTTCATCAATAGGGGCATCTGGCATGACATTTCATTAAAGGGGGCATCTCGCAGGAAATTTCATTAAATGGGGCATCGTGCAGGACATTCATTTAAGGGGGCATCTAGCAGGACATTTCATTAAGGGGGCATCTGGCATGACATTTTATTAAAAGGGGCACCAAGGGTGGACATTTCATTAAAGGGGGGCACCTGCTGTAAATTAGTTGGCTGACTGTGAACTGGGGTGCTGACTATGGACTAGTGGGGCTATATATATAATGAGTGGGCACATGCAGGGGCCATCTATATACAGAGGGGACATGTACTGGGACTATCTATATGGTATGATCGGAGCTCTACAAATTCTCAGTTTTTCATCCTTGTTCTAGGCTCATGTAAAATCTCATCTAACACATAGGATCCTTTAGTGTATCCACAGACCAATTTGATCAGTAATGCTTCAGATGGGAATAAGACACTATTCAGACACGGAGCTGCTATGTTTTTCTCCTAGTCCTCTAGATTCTCCTAGTGGCCAATTCCGCTATGCAGAAAAAATATACATGGACATAGTGTAGACAGTTCCAAACAATTAAATATTTTAATATTAGATCTACTCACATAAAATCAAATAAAAATGCAAAAATAATTCCACAAGGACGCAAAGTCACTGCCCTATCTATATACTCAGTGGGCACGTGCAGAGTCTGGCTCAAAAATATTTTGGTCTAAAAAAAAGATGTTTCAATGAAAAATTTTGTAGTTGTGGGCACTCTCAAAAATCGGCTTAGGGAATTAATTGCATATATCTTTTAATTAAAGGAATAAATAAAATACACATTAAAATAGAAGATGCAAAAAACAATACAATGTTTATGTACAAGTTACAATCTGTGTGCACATACACTCACCGACCACTTTATTAGGTACACCATGCTAGTAACGGGTTGGACCCCCCTTTTGCCTTCAGAACTGCCTCAATTCTTTGTGGCATAGATTCAACAAGGTGCTGGAAGCATTCCTCAGAGATTTTGGTCCATATTGACATGATGGCATCACACAGTTGCCGCAGATTTGTCGGCTGCACATCCATGATGCGAATCTCCCGTTCCACCACATCCCAAAGATGCTCTATTGGATTGAGATCTGGTGACTGTGGAGGCCATTTGAGTACAGTGAACTCATTGTCATGTTCAAGAAACCAGTCTGAGATGATTCCAGCTTTATGACATGGCGCATTATCCTGCTGAAAGTAGCCATCAGATGTTGGGTACATTATGGTCATAAAGGGATGGACATGGTCAGCAACAATACTCAGGTAGGCTGTGGCGTGGCAACGATGCTCAATTGGTACCAAGGGCCAAAAGAGTGCCAAGAAAATATTCCCCACACCATGACACCACCACCACCAGCCTGAACCGTTGATACAAGGCAGGATGGATCCATGCTTTCATGTTGTTGACGCCAAATTCTGACCCTACCATCCGAATGTCGCAGCAGAAATCGAGACTCATCAGACCAGGCAACGTTTTTCCAATCTTCTACTGTCCAATTTCGATGAGCTTGTGCAAATTGCAGCCTCAGTTTCCTGTTCTTAGCTGAAAGGAGTGGCACCCGGTGTGGTCTTCTGCTGCTGTAGCCCATCTGCCTCAAAGTTCAACGTACTGTGCGTTCAGAGATGCTCTTCTGCCTACCTTGGTTGTAACAGGTGGCGATTTGAGTCACTGTTGCCTTTCTATCAGCTCGAACCAGTCTGCCCATTCTCCTCTGACCTCTGGCATCAACAAGGCATTTCCGCCCACAGAACTGCCGCTCACTGGATGTTTTTTCGTTTTCGGACCATTCTCTGTAAACCGTAGAGATGGTTGTGCGTGAAAATCCCAGTAGATCAGCAGTTTCTGAAATACTCAGACCAGCCCTTCTGGCACCAACAGCCATGTCACGTTCAAAGGCACTCAAATCACCTTTCTTCCCCATACTGATGCTCTGTTTGAACTGCAGGAGATTGTCTTGACCATGTCTACATGCCTAAATGCACTGAGTTGCTGCCATGTGATTGGCTGATTAGAAATGAAGTGTTAACGAGCAGTTGGACAGTTGTACCTAATAAAGTGGCCAGTGAGTGTATAATGTCCTACACCTGAAGATAAAGGGACATAATCGATCCGTTAGATATCACAGAATAAGGAAAAAGGTATATTTATGGATTGTATCGCAGAATTATGATGACAGAAGATGCATATTAATAAGTTGTGTATGGTGGTTAACGACATAACACTATTTACACAATGTATTGTACCGTTCTTACAATTTGATGCTTTGTTGGGTGGGGGGGATCGGAAGGCAGCCACGTGTGCTGATATACAGCCTGACGAACGTGGCCAGCATTAGGGTTTCCTCCATCCAATTAAACCGACTAAAAAAAAGATGTGTATAATGTCATAAATCAATGTGGTCATAGACACCGGTGGGGATGACTACAAAAAACTTCCCGCCAGGCGCCCCAAAATTCCTAGTGGTCGCCCTGGCAGGGAGAAACCAAAGGAACCTGCAAGGGCACTGTAATCCCTCTGTTCTGCCTTCATATAGCAACTATAAAACAACAAAATGGGAACAGCAGAGGACGGCGCATCGGGTAATAAAGTCTGATAACCAATGGAGGTGCTCACCTGGTGGATACTTGAGCTTTATGCATATAACCCCAGTCCTGGGGAAGCAACGAATCCTTGATCCTAGTCGATCGGATATGGCTAGGCGTGTATAGTTAAAGCAGCTCCCACACCTCAAATTACCGGTAACCATAAAGGTTTTGGTCACATATTTTATAAAAAAGGGGGCAAACACAAGAGTTAGGGTGGGGTGCTAGAAAAGAAACACAGCCAATATAGCCCACCGGAGTTGCATAGACGATCACAGATTTCTATACAGCATCATAAGGACCATGACCAGGCTCGGAGATGAAGTCTGTACACTCTGCATGTTGTTAGCAAGTGGTGCATCTTTCAGCATGCCAAGGCAGAGCTAGAGCTTTTTGGCTTTGCATGTCACATTGACGGTGATGGGACAGTGAGCCGTGCAGGTGGGTAGCTGGCATGAATGCCATATTATATTCCAGATTATAGCTACAATATCTGCCAGGTCCGGCCTTGTCTAAACAGGTCTGACTTGGAGAAGAAGGGCTTCCTGATCTTGAGTCCAGAGACTCTTAGTAGATAAGGCACGCTGTGCACTGCTGTGGGGTAGGTTAAAAGTGCTGTGCAAAACATCAGTCTGAATACATTTCCCCAATCAGTATTGGGGAAAATAGGGAGCCTTGCCTAGTTCCAGTCCAAATATCAAAGGCAGGAGAGAGGGTTCCATTCGTTTAAATTCAGGCTGATGGGTTATGATAAAGTTTCATTATTGTGGCAGGAAAGGAAAACATTTAAATGGTAAATTTCAGGAAATGTATTTATTCTGTCATTTGGATTAATAAAGATTTATCACATAATATATATTTAACTTTCTCCTTGTATTTGGGTTTCATGTTTAAACATGAATGTATCATTGTTTATCGTTGTTCCCCGGCATCCATCGTGGCTCCGACATCGGCTCAAGGTCCGCAAGCTGACATCATAGTGTGTGCCAATGCCGGCTCACACACTAGAGCGTCAGCGTGCGGCAGACGTCACGAAGACTACAACGGACCGGGACCCGATGTCGGAGCCGAAATGGTTGCTGGGGAACTTCGGAAGGTGAGTTTACTTTTTGTTTTTTTGCTTGACTCGAGTATAAGCCTAGTTAGAGTTTTTCAGCACATTTTTTGTGCTGAGAAACTTGGCTTATACTCGAGCATGTACAGTAACTCAATTTTATTGCTGTTAAGCTCCTATCACTCAGTGACAGTGTTAAATTCCAGAGTGTGGGAGGGGGCTCTCTAAGCAGACACTTCATGATCCCTCTGTGCTATGAGATGCTGTTTGCTGACAATCTGCTTAGATTATCAGGGTCCATCTTTATCTACACTATCATTTAGCTTCTGAACAGCTTCTAGTATGTCACACGTACAAAAAGAGAGAAGAGACAGCTCAGAGATGAGAGGATCCATAAGATACATAAAACTCACAGTGACAGCTCAGCTCAGCTGTAACAAACACTCTCAGCTCTGCTACATCTGAGCTACAACACACACCGAGTGACTCCTTCCCTGAATAAAGACTGCAACTTGCAGAGCAAGTCTCTGCATTATGCTGCATGATGGTTGGATGTGTTTGTGCGTGTCCCAATCTTTCTCTGTCCAATATCTGTTTTATTTGCCCCATATTAATCTTTCCCTTTTATTAGCCAGTCTCAGATATGGCTTTTTCTTTGCCAGGAGCCAGCATCCTGAAGTCGGCTTCTTACTGTACAGGCACACTGACACTGGTGTTTGGCTGGTACTATTTAAGAAAGTGGTAGTTGAAGACCTGTGAGGCATCAGTTTCTTTAGACTCTAGTGTACTTGTCTTGTTGCTTAGTAGTGCAGTGGGGCCTCACACTTCTCTTTTTACTCTGGTTAGAGCCTGTTTGTGCTCTCCTCTGAAATCAGTAGTACACACCGCTGTGGGAAATCTTCAGTTTATTGACAATTTGTCCCATGGAATGGCCTTAATTTCTAAGAACAAGAATAGACTGTCAAGTTTCACATGAAAGTTCTTTTTTTTGGGCCATTGTGAGAGTTTTGTAGAACAAACAACCAGCTCAAAGGAAGGTCAGTTTTATAGCTTCTCATATCAGCTAATTTGTTTTTAGCTATGCAAGCATTCTTGAACAAGGGTTTTCTAAACATCCATTACCCTTCTTACACAATTAGCAAGCACAAAGTACCATTAAACCACTGGCATGGTGCTTGTTGGAAATGGGCCTTTATGTGGATGTTGCTTTAGAAAAAAACAAACATTTGCAACTAGAATAGTCACTTACCACATTAACAATGTATAGAGTATATTTATGATTCATTTAATGTTAGCTTCATTGAAAGAAAATGTGCTTTTCTTTAAAAAACAAGGACATTTCTAAGTGACCCCACACTTTTAAACATGACTACGGTTAGCACAGACCTGTGAGGAGTCGGTAGGAACCTCTGAGCGGGTCCTGTTCCTGCCCATAGAAGTCTGTGGGAATGTGAAAACTATGGGTGCCACACAGGTGTCACAATAATTTGACCCTTGACGTTTTTGAAACAAGCTAGAGACATTCTTTGACAGTAAATACCGTAAATTCAGAACAATAAAACCTTCTTTATATCTCCATTTACTAATACCTGCTTCTTTTATATACTTCAGTGTACAGAGTTTGTATGGATGTAATTTTTTTGCAGGATTAATCGATGTTTGCATTGATGTAATTTTGTGAAAAGTATAACCGTTTCACCACTTTTATTCATAAACTATGACATACACTGCCAAAGTGTTTTTGTATAAAAAATTGGTTTTACAGAAAAAAAGCTATGTTATATTGTACCTTTCATTAGCATCTGCTGTGTGACTAGGCAGTTGCCCAATAGGAGGGGCTGGAAAGGAGCAGTTCCCCCCCACCCTTGGGAAACATGTGACCTTTTCAAATATATGAATAACTTCCCACACTCAGGATTGGCTGTAGAGGAGCAGGGGGCGTCGCTAAGCCAAGTGATGGGTGTTTTCATATATTTGAAAAGGTCACATGGAGTAGCTGTTTCCCAAGGGTGGGGGCGGACTGCTCCTTTCCAGACCCTCCCATTTGGCAACTGCCTAGTCACACAGCAGATGCTAATGAAAGGTACAATATAACATAGCTTTTTTTCTGTAAAACCAATTTTTTATACAAAAACACTTTGGCAGTGTATGTACTATGCTCTGTGGGGACTGGGGGAGTGCTAAAAATGGGTCTCCTGGTGACAGGTTCCCTTTAATTAATGTTTGGTGGCCTCCTACACAGAGAACTAGGTATTTCTATAAATAAAAATGGATTACATTCTAATTTTCAATAGATTTACTTTAATCAATCACCCCGTGGCCAAAGAACTCTTCTACTCCCCCGAAAATTTCCAAAATATATATTTTCTGTAATTTCAACACATAAATATATGAAAAAAAAGTGATCAAACGGTTATACATTTCACAAAATGGTATCAATGCAAACATCAGCTCAAGCACCTTACCCTTTAGCCTGGGACAGACAGTGCAGGATTGCTGTGGACATTCACTATGTTGTTAATATAAAATACTGTTGGTTAGGGCTCATTCACACGGCCGTTCATGGGGACATACATGCGACTGCAAATTTGCGGCTGCATATACGTCCCCATAGACGGCAATGGCGGCGCGGCGGGCATACCGCATGTGAATGTACCCTTAGATGTAGGAGATTTTTCTGTGGTTAACCCACAGGCCCCATGTGTCACCAGCCCTAGGCCTCATGCACACAGACTGAATGCACTTTATGGACTCCAATCAGGGTACATGATTCCTTTTTTTGTGGCCTGTCAATAAGAAGTGACTGCCCGTGCTGCAAAGACAGCAGGATTAGAAACTGTTCTAGCATTTGAAGTGTGGACAGTCACTTCTTCCACAAAATACCCAATAGAAAGCAGTGGGGCTGCGAGCTAGCCCGCTAAAAAGCAGCTCACAGCCCCAGCACACGGTCATGTTCATGAGGCCTTACACTCGAAGCTTAGGCAAAACTTGGTTGGGGCACAGAGGGTTTTAACCTAAATGAGCTGACAAAAATAAGTAGCCAAAATAATGTGTAGCCAGTAGATCTGCATGTATACTCATTGTTTGAGCAATAAAGTTGCAATATGTCTGTCTAGCACCTTATACTTATAAAATACATTTTTCGTGGCTGCACAACTAAAGGGAATAAGGGCAATAGTCTGCTGTGACATTGATTTTGAGATAACACAGCTTTATCCTGTTAATACAATATGGTCATTTAGAGATATACCCTCTATGGCAGCGGTGGCGAACCTATGGCAAGGGTGCCAGGGGTGGCACTCAGAGCCCTTTCTGTGGGCACCCGGGCTATCGCCCCAGCACACCAGAGAGGACTCAAAGAATCTTTCTGCAATTCCAAGCAACTTAAAAGATGCTGCTTTCAGTCATATATTAAAGTTATACTCACTTTGCTACTTGGGAGTGTAGAAAGAGGGAGAATGTGTAGACAGGACCAAATTATCTCTGGAGGACCTTCTGCTGCCCCCCCCCCCCCCCCCGCCTCTTCCCCAGGACTCACCACTTGCTTCTCGCAGGAAAACAGCTAATGTACATTATACTTAAAAAAAATGGGCAAATATTGACTCGAGAATAGGCCTAGAGTGGGAAATGCATTTGTCACAGCCTCCACCCAGACTCTTCCCCAAGTATACACCCAGCATCCACCCCCAGTATATAGCCAGTCCCCAGTATATAGGCAGCCAGACACCAGTATGTAGGTAGCCAGCCCCCAGTATATAGCCAGCCATCCCCCAGTATATAGCGAGCCTATACATATAGCCAGGCATCCCCCAGGATATAACCAACCAGCCCCAGTATATAGACAGCCCCTAATTTATAGCCAGCCAGCCCCAGTATATAAAAAAATAGACTCAGTCCACGCTGGCTGCGCTCACACTATGATGTTAGTGGCCAGCGTGCACGGACCTGCTGCTGATGGAAGAAAGAAAGGACCTGCAGGGGGTGTCAAAAAGATGAAAACTGTTTTTCTTTTTTTACTCCAGTATAAGCAGAGTTTGGGTTTTCTGTGCTGAAGAACTTGGATTATACTCAAGTATATACAGTATATTTATTTTTTTTAATCTATTTTAATGTTTTAAACTTATTTTTTTATATTTTTTGCCTTGTGAAAACTTAAACCAACAATCCACTAATGTATTGTAGTGCGGTGTAAACTGTCTGGCATGCACACATCAGGCAACCCTGGGGCACTCAGCAGACCTTGGGGCTGCCCTGAAGAGGATCGGATCCCGTAACAAGCATCACGAGGGTCCAATCCCTTAAGGGAAGACCTGTACACACCGCAGTCATGCTTAACGGTTGTGTAAGGGGTTAATGCAGCTCCGATTGAGGGTGTTAGAGCGCAGTGTCAGCTGTAATATACAACTGACCCTGCTGCTTGTGCTGACTCCGCTCATGACCTGGTACCAGAAGTAAGATGTAATAGCATGTCCTGGTGCGGAAAGGAGTTAAGCTCCTGAAAAATTGGATAAAATGACTTCAACTCTTCCCATCTAACCCTACTCGATCTACTATTTAATTGACCACCCTATTCCTGGCCTCTCCTAGACCTCCAGACTATATTACACATAATATTGCACATCATTTTACTGAATGTATACAATATAGAACCCTGGTAATCTCTAGTTTTCTACACTGGTTACCAAAGTAAATGTTCTTTCATTACTTTATATATATTGTTATTATAAGTTAGCTTGGACTATGTTTCAGCTCACATCCCTGTAAAATGTAAATTGCGTCTACTATATTATAATCATGCAATGTTTGAGTGTGCTTTTGGATTTTACTTTGTTTGTTAAAAGTTAAAAAAAGTTAATAAAATGTATTAAAAAATGATAAACTGCTTTGTGAGTTACTTGTGTTTTGCTTGTCTAAATATTTCAATTTGTTAGGTGATCTGAAACATTAAGTGTAACAAACATCTGAAAGATTAAGAAACCAGGAAGAGGCAAATACTTTTTTCAAAACACTGTATACACATCATGAAAATGATGTTAGTAGGTGGAAAGTTCACTGCTTTTTGTCTATTTAAAGGTTTGCACACATTACGCTATGACTAAGAGGCATTCATCAGCTCAAAGAGCGTAAGCATTCTCAGCATGTGTTTGTATTGAGCTCCATTGATACTGAGGGAAGCCCTGTTATTTGGATACTGACCAAACAAGGTGGTGAGCTGAGCTTCTGCTTTTATATGTCCTCCTCACATGACTGGGGACCACGCTATATCCAGAAGCAGCTCTTTTGCCTGGATGTATAAGCATCCATGGATTGGGATTGGCTGTTGCACATCATGTATTTTGCATAACAATTTCTGCTGCTGCGCATGATGAGGAGGAGCTGGTACCATAAGGTGTGAGCAGGCACCTGTATCTCAGGAGAGTGCAGCTCCTGTACATGGACCACAGGGATGACATGCTATCCACACGCCGGTAAGTAACACTGACAAGAATCACTGACATCTTTCACTGCAGAAAGGTATCAGCCCCTGCATGGAAGCTGCCGTGCATCTGCATAGCTAGAAGGAATAGGGCAGAAGAGGCTGGTTACATCTGTTTCTGGGAAAGCTGGGTAAAAACTAATATAATGGTTGTCAATCACCTTTCGTACAGTCTTGAATGGCAAATCTCTTATTGCATAATGTCAGAGCAGGAGAATTTATCACTATGTGAGTAGGAAGCTTTGCCATTTGGGGCTCTGGGAAAGCTGAGTGACATATATGTGAGAACTTTATCAGTCGGCATATTGGGGCTTAGAACCAGATCATAAATAAAAGATCACCGTCAGATGCTATCTATACATTTTGCAGAATTTCCTTTGTCTTTAGCTCCGGTATTCGTAGTTCCCTGTACTGGAACATGTTAGCACTGTTTCCATGGGGACCCTCTGCTTCAATTGTTAAAGCATAGAGAATGTTCAAGTTGACAGGTACATGGATCTGTTATTCTTTGTCTCTATCTTTTGTTAGGAAAGATAACATCTGAACTCTAATATTCCAGAACCTCCCATACTGTGTCCTCATTTTACTTTCTGTCAACCCCCTCATGTTCCTTCTCTAGCAAATTCTATATACATTTAGAGATGCCTATACTCGTCATGTAAGCTAGATGTGTGTATTTCTGTATTACAGGCATAACCGTTTTGTGTTTCCTTTAGATTTCTCCCTTTGTTTTTTGTCAGCTTGTCTTATCTATTTTATATATTAATAAGTGAAAAGTAATTATACAAAATGTGTAGGACCCACTACACCGCTACAGCTATGGGCCAGTGTTAATGTGGCTACTAGATGAAGGGCCATATTTAGAACTAAATTTATACAAAATGTTTCTTTACATACTAGTAACACATAATGCAGCATGCATATTATCACCGGAGCAGATGTATCAAAAGTGTCGGAAAGTAAGAACAGTTAGGTCGGCACGGTGGCTGAGTGAGTAGCACTGGGGTCCTGGGTTTGAATCCCACCCAGATCAACATCTGCAAAGAGTTTACATGTTCTCTCTGTGTTTGCATGGGTTTCCTCCAGGTGCTCCGGTTTCCTCCCACACTCCAAAACATACTGTTAGGTTGTTTAAATAGTGAGCCCCATGGGGACAGGGACCGATTTGACATGCTTTGTGCAGTGCTGCGTAATCTGTGTGTGCTATAAAAATAAAGAATTATTATTATTATTATTCCAGAAGGCCTGGTATATGATAATTGCCTTTTATCACTAGGAGGTGTAAACCAACCTCAGAATCTTTCTGATATCTTGCCCTGTGGGCATCCTATAAACTTGGTTGTAATTCCAGCTTTTTCCTTATAATGCCCCACACACACATGCAGAAATATGGATTATGCCACATTTTCCTTTGATGTGTAAATCCAGATGGGGACTTATACCTGTAACCTTCAGTGAGTAGGCCATAACCTATAGTTTCACTAGTGAAAAGATGTAGACTGGCTCCTCCCCCCCCCCTCCATTAATTTTTTGAGGGGTCTGGTTGAGCACTGCTGCGATTTTAATTGTGGTCTCCGGCCTATGTTTATCAGAATAGAAGAAAAATTTTAGAGTCTCTCTATCTCATGATTTAGATCTTATCACCATATCAACTAATTCCAGATTTATTATTTGAATCCAGATGTGGTGTACAGAAATTTGAAGTCTGCCTTTTCACAAAGTAGCACATTTGGGTGCAAATCTGCTTTTAGTGGTGTAGGAAAAACCCAGGATTTAGCTTGGCTGAATTTGCAACTTTTTTGCACAATTAACACCTAATTTGCCACATTCATCAAGTTGTCTAAGCCAGTGGTCCCCAACCTTTTTTTTCCCAGGGACCAGCAGTGAGCAGCGACCGGTGGGCATGGGTAGGTGGTCTGGCCCGGTCTTGGGCCACGTCCGTGTGCTTTAGGAATACTGATCTAAGCCATGAGAAATTTTGTGTGAAAAATACATGGCATTTTTCAAGACTAAGGTTTTGATGCCCCATAGCAATCAGTTCTTGGAATGTATTAGGCATGGAATCAATTTCAATGAGCTTCCGTGCAAAAGTTGATAAATTCATTCACAATCAATCAGGAGGCATATACAACCATATACAGAATTGTGTGGCTCACTTATATTGTGCTCTTCTAATGGAACTTTAACAACTTTGATAAGTCCTGTTGTTTACAACCTATGATTCTTGTAGAAGCTTTGAAGTGCAATCTGGATTGACTAAGTGCCATCAAACACATGCTGGGAGTTGTACTGCCGTTGGCTCCTTCTGGGGATTGTGTTAGTACATGTAATGTGGTGTGCTTCTTAAGACATTGGTTATAATAACATTGGATAGCAAAAGAAAATACAAACTAAGATATAACTTGCAATTTTGCTTCTTTTTCGGTTCAATGATAGCTAAACCCTAATTGACAAAATCATAAAAGCTGAGCCTGCAGTAAGCAAGCACAGCCAATATATAATGGACAAGCTACAGGCTCCATCCACTATGTAGTGTGCAGGTGCTACCAGCAACACTGCAAATGGCTGATTGGATTTATCTGTGCTTCCACTCCAATTATCTCATATTTGAGACCTATCCTAGGGCCATTAAAGGAAACCTACCACTTGAAGTGGCAGGTTTCAGAAGAAAACACCGAGCACCAGCTCAGGCTGAGCTGGTGCCGGTGCTTATTTTTGTTAGTGTTTTAAACCGCGGTATCGCGCCGGCTATACAGTAGCAAAAATAAGCTCCGGCACCAGCTCAGCCTGAGCTGGTGCTCGGTGTTTTCTTCTGAAACCTGCCACTTCAAGTGGTAGGTTTCCTTTAACATGTCTTGGTTCTTTTGTTATTGTTCATCTCTCTTTATAATGGGTAATCGGTATCATATTGGTGAAGTTCTGCTATTTCTTCTTTGCTCACAGTAACTATTTACAAAAACAATTAGTAATTGCTGAATGAAGGAGATGGCAGGTGTTGGACCCCACCAATCTCAAGTATCACCTAAACTAAACATAGGTAATCAATTAAAAATCTTGTAATACCCCTGTAAGTCATAAAGAATTAAAAATTAACTATGTCATTCTGTCTGATCTAGGCCACATAAAATATTAAAACTTTTACTGATTAGGTGAGGTCCTCCTGTGTTGGCATTAACACAGGGAACAGAGCCAGAAGCTCAGCTAAGTAGTCTGTGTAGTGTCCAGGATAAGGAACTGCATATTATCTTCCATTTAGGCTATCTGCACATGACAATGAAGACGTATTGTAGATGTATTTGCTACAGTTAGAACTCTTTGTTTCTATCGGGTTATGCACAAGGCTCGTCACAGCCCTTTGCACAAGAGAACTTCGCTGAGACACAAAGGATAGAGGATTCCAGTGGTCATTGCTACATGAGACGAGCTCACTCGCAGACACATAGGATGCAGACGGAGGTCCAATACGTCCCGTATTGCCTGTGTTTCTCTGTTACATCTGATCAGTTGGGATTGCCCCTACTGACTGGTATCAGTTACCTTTCCTATTTATACTACTATTCCTGGGATTTTGTTTGAATAATGAGGTCCTACAAGGCTCTAATGTTCTATAGCTTATGGAAGACATTTGACTAAATGCTGAGTGCAGCAAAAGTGTAAATATCTAAGGCAGAACTCTAAGAAAAATTGTGACCAAGCTCCCTCCACATAAGTATTTACATCACAGACTGAAATGCACAAGAGAGCGAGTATAAGTGTGTAAGAAATCTTAGTGTCGGCGCTACTTTCTGGCCAACATCATATTTCATTATAATGCATGGACTCCCATCCTGTGCAAAGTGTGCAGTCTAAGAGATCAGGACGACAAATGGCCTGTTTCCATGGGCTACACATGTTTGTGTGCATTCAGCCTTACAATGCATCCTAGTATTGGTAGGCATGAGAAATACCTCTCATTGACAGGCTGGAAAGTACAGATGCATCATCTATGGCTGTGTAGAGAAGGGTTCCTAAATTGTTGTCTTCTTAACTGATTTTTGTTTGGATTGCTGGGCCCCATTACACATTTGTCCCCAGAGCAGCGGCAATGGCTGCTGTGGTTATCACTTATCAAGGGAAAAATCATCAATATAAGTTTCAGTAACCTCCAGATCTGAGTCAACACAAAAATGGAGTTACAAATGTGACTGCAGATCAATTTGTATTCACTAAAGTTACCCGACACAACCACTGCACAAAGAACAGATCTCTGGCTCCATCTTCTATGTTTATTCAGCTGATGATAGAGAAATAAACAATATAATTGTATTGTAAAAAGGCATAAGAATCTGTCAAAATAGAATAGAATATTTATGGAAATCTTATTTCTGGCAGCATCTGGGACTTTTAGACTGACAGCATCTGGGACTTTGACCAGTAATAATATAAAGGCTTCTAATAGAGGTGCTCAATAATACCCCCATGCTGTTTAAGATCCATACACACTGTTTGGGGAAAATGACCTTTTTAAAGATCAAAGCAGACACTAGTACATGTTTCATACTAGTGACAATGGCCGTATTATGTTTGGCTCATAAAGAGAAAATATTTTAGCAATGTTATCAATCTGTGATACCAAAATCTGTTTGTAACTTGCTTTGAAACATAGATTTGTTTATTCTGTATTTCTGTATACAATTTGTCACATTTGTAATAAAAGTGACACAGATGGCACTTTTTAAATTCTCCACAATTCATTGTTTGAGAAATTACCATATATACTTTAGTATAAGCCTAGTTTTTCAGCACAAAATTTGTGCTCAAAAACCCTAACTCGGCTTATTCTCGAGTCAACTAAAAAAAATAAAGTCAAAACTCTCCTTTCTGACTTCACCCATAGGTCCTCTTCTGTCTCCGGGGACACCTTGGGTCCTTCAGATCTTCTTCGGGTTCTTCCGCTCCTCTTTGGGAAGTTCCGCTCCTCTTCAGGTCCTCTTGCGATGCCAGCAGCTCACAAACAATGCCGTCGGTAAGCGGCTGACAGCATTCTGTGTGCCGGCCAAGCACGGAGACCCGAAGAGGAGCCGAAAATGAGCGGAAGAATCCGAAGAGGACGGAAGGACCCGAGGCGGCGCCAGAGCATCAGAGACCAAAGAGGACCTACGGGGGATGTCGGAAAGGTGAGTACAGTGTTATTTATTTTTCCTGCTACAGGGGCTGGGCAGTCTGTATGCTACAGGGGCTGGGCAGACTATATACCGGGAAGCTGTGACCAATGCATTTCCCACCCTCAGCTTATACTCGAGTCAATAGGTTTTCCCAGTTTTTTATGTTGAAATTAGGGGTCTTGGCTTATACTCTGGTCGGCTTATACTCGAGTATATACAGTACTTATATTTTCAAATTTAATTTAGCTAGAGGTACAGTAAGTTCAAAATGCAGAAAAGATGAGATGTCTTGGTACTAATTGAAAAAAAAATGAAAACACCATATTAAATAGCCAAAAGATGTTCTAGAAAGTGGTCTCTCATTGCAAGATTTATCAGTAAAGTAATACACAAAGCACTATAAAATGTAACACTGTAAAATATTGATTTTATTTGAGTAGTGGAAGTAGCAGTGCTACAAATAACTGAAGATACGCACAAAACATTTATGAAAAGCACCAAACATGAATGCAATCCAAATAGTGTGAAACACAAAGTCCCAAATAGTCAGCTCACCTTCCGTCCAATTCACCTCCAGCGCACGGGTCACAATAGCTCCACGAACTTCGAGCACAAAGAAAAAGACACCAGCGGTTCAAAGGATAGAAGATGCAAAAAAAAATTCTGTTTATTTCCATTCCAGTAAAAACATGCTTGAAGACAAGTTGCACACTCCCATAACAAGGTATCTAGTAAATAACCTACGCGTTTCGCTCCTTAGAGCTTAGTCATGGTCTGATCTTGCATAGGAGTGAAAATCTATTTAAAATAGCGCCTCCTGCCGGTGTGTGACGTCACGGGCACGTGACGACCATCGCGTGACCAAAAGAAAATCGCCCACATGTGACATCATGGGCACGTGATCATCAGCATGTAACCCAGAAGGACTGCCCATCTATGACGTCCTGGGCACGTAACGACCATCACATGACCTGGATGAAAAGCACCAAACACGATTGCAATGCAAATAGTGTGTCACCCGTGCCCCTTGGTGCAGTGCAACTCCCGGCACACAGTCACCTCTCCGGCGCTCCTGCTACCTGACAGGCCGTGAGCACGCCGGCTCTCCTAGCCTTAAAGGGCCAGCGTCCTCCTGATTGAAGCTCGTTAATCCGGCCTCACCCTTATAATCCGGCACCTCCCTTCCTGCCTCGCCGGATCTTCAGTTCAGGATTGTTCCTGTAAGTGAAAGCCCTATCTTCTGTGCCTAAAGGGACTTCGTAGTTTCTGTACCAAGCTTCCCTAAGCCGTTCCTGTACTATCGTGAGATAGTTTTCAGTGTTCCCATAGGCTCCAGTGTGTCTTCAGCATTTGCAGATGCCTCCGTGGCTTCAGTGTGTCCGTTCCTGTCCACCTGGTTGTGTGCCAGCTCCTGCCTGTTTGCCTGCCTTGAGTTCCAACTCATCCTGCTGTCATCCCAGGTTGGGACTGTGTCCTGCTACCCCTGCTTCCCTGGCTGCCACCTCAGGGCCGAGTCGCACCCGAGGAACGACCTGGTGGCACCCCGCCGCAGCAAGACCATCCCGCTTTGTGGCAGGCTCTGATGAAGACCAGGTGCCACTTAGACTACGGTCCCAGGTGTCAGATAGTACCATCTACATCCTCCCACGGTAGTCCAGAGGGTCCACTGGTCCAGACTCCTCGTCCCGGACTCTTCCTACAGAGACTTTAGTTCTGTTGTCTGTGGACCTTTACATAGTGAACACAAATGCTAAAACAGTTATAAAATATTTTAGGTTAGTTTTTGGGAGATTACATTAAATATGTAAAATGTGACTTCTAATCAGGGAAACACACAAGTAGTACAAATTTGTAAATGCAAGTCATATCCCAATATAAAAAAAAAGCCAACACTTACTTACAATTCCATTTGCATCTGCCTAGATTGACAGTTATTTATATAACCTAAATGAAGTTAAAGTAATTGCAGGCAGTCCCCTACTTAAGGACACCCAACTTACAGACAATCCCTAGTTAAAGACGGACCAATCTGCCCACTGTGACCACTGGTGTAGCTCTCTGGATGCTTTACTATAGTCCCAGACTGCAATGATCAAATGTAAAGTGTCTGTAATGAAGCTTTATTTATATACCTTGGCCGTGTCACTGGGGCAATAAATGTTTTTTGTATGGAACTACAATTATAAAATATACATTTTCAAACTTACATACAAATTCAAAGTAAGAACAAACCTATGAAACCTATCTTCTATGTAACCCGGGGAGTGCCTGTATACGGTATGTTTCTGTATAATACCGTATGATTTTCCAATATTATGAAACCATGGTACTCGAAAAATGGTATATTTTACTAAATAAAATAACTACTATGCACATAACATTCGGAATTAAGTTATGTCATTGTAGCAGCATTGTTGGGTTACACTCACCAGCCACTTTATTAGGTACACCTGTCCAACTGTTTGTTAACACTTAATTTCTAATCAGCCAATCACATGGCGGCAACTCAGTGCATTTAGGCATGTAGACAAGGTCAAAATAATCTCCTTCAGTTCAAACCGAGCATCAGTATGGGGAAGAAAGGTGATTTGAGTGCCTTTGAACGTGGCATGGTCGTTGGTGCCAGAAGTGCTGGTTTGAGTATTTCAGAAACTGCTGATCTACTGGGATTTTCACGCACAACCATCTCTAGGGTTTACAGAGAATGGTCCGAAAAAGAAAAAACATCCAGTGAGCGGCAGTTCTGTGGGCGGAAATGTCTTGTTGATGCCAGAGGTCATAAGAGAATGGGAAGACTGGTTCGAGCTGATAGAAAGGCAACAGTGACTCAAATCGCCACCCGTTACAACCAAGGTAGGCAGAAGAGCATCTCTGAATGCACAGTACGTCGAACTTTGAGGCAGATGGGCTACAGCAGCAGAAGACCACACCGGGTGCCACTCCTTTCAACTAAGAACAGGAAACTGAGGCTACAATTTGCACAAGCTCATTGAAATTGGACAGTAGAAGATTGGAAAAACATTGCCTGGTCTGATGAGTCGATTTCTGCTGCGACATTCGGATGGTAGGGTCAGAATTTGGCGTCAACAACATGAAAGCATGGATCCATCCTGCCTTGTATCAACGGTTCATGCTGGTGGTGGTGGTGTCATGGTGTGGGGAATATTTTCTTGGCACTCTTTGGGCCCCTTGGTACCAATTGAGCATCGTTGCAACGCCACAGCCTACCTGAGTAGTGTTGCTGACCATGTCCATCCCTTTATGACCACAATGTACACAACATCTGATGGCTACTTTTATTAGGATAATGTGCCATGTCATAAAGCTGGAATCATCTCAGACTGGTTTCATGAACATGACAATGAGGTCACTGTACTCAAATGGCCTCTACAGTCACCAGATCTCAATCCAATAGAGCATCTTTGGGATGTGGTGGAACGGGAGATTTGCATCATGGATGTGCAGCCGACAAATCTGCGGCAACTGTGTGATGCCATCATGGACCAAAATCTCTGAGGAATGCTTCCAGCACCTTGTTGAATCTATGCCATGAAGAATTGAGGCAGTTCTGAAGGCAAAAGGGGGTCAGACCTGTTACTAGCATGGTGTACCTAATAAAGTGGCCGGTGAGTGTATATTACATATCCTTTGACATAACATAATTATACTTGTCATCTGTTAGATTTATTATTATCTAAAAGATCCAAATACAAAATATGTTGAAGGCTATAAGATATACTCCATACAAATATTTCATAAAAAAAACATATTCCCTTTTAGTAGGTTTTTTTTAAATATGTCCTATCTGCACTAGTGACAAATCCATTTCCCTCTCTTAAAAGTAAATGCTTGTAAAACTTTCAAATATGTAATTTGAACTGTTTGAAATTGCTATTTGCAGATGGCTTCAAGTGACAGAAACAGTGAAGTTGTCCCCAATGACCTCCAACCTGGGGACCTGATTGAAATTTTTCGCCCAGCATACCAGCACTGGGCATTATATCTTGGTGATGGCTATGTCATCAATGTTGCACCAATGGGTATGTATAGAGACCATCCTTTTCTTTGTATGTTTTCTTAGTTAAAGGGAACCAGTCATCGGGATTTCACATTTTGACCTAATGACCGGGTCCCAATAGGCTTTTTAATACTAATCTGCTTTAACAATAAACAATCTTAGTTCAATTAGGTTTTAAAGGTATTTAAAGTCTACCTGTCCCTCTGCCAGCAAATAAAACTGAGTCACAGAGATGTCTGTTATAATCCTGTGTTATCATATTTCTGCCATAACTCTTTGGTGATAAAGAGGGAAAACACCGCGCTCCATGTATAAACAGCGAGGGTTATGTAAAATGGGGAGGTGTTGGACTACTACCAAGATAAGTGTTACTTGGTAGCGGGAATGTACTTGTTGTTCACTGTTGGAGGGTACCTTTTGTTAGCTACTGAGAATACTGGTATACAGGAAAAAATTTCTGATCAAATGTGTCAAGATAGAGTGTGGGTAACCAGATGGGTATCGCACTGCTATTTATAATACACAGGTAGTTCCTCCGCCGTCCACCAGGTGGCGCTGCTGCGCTGAAGAGCATCGGAACACACTGGAGTACACCGAGCTGGGCTGAGTGAAGGTAAGTGCAAGCTCCGCGACACATTTTTTTTAAAAATGTGGCAGTTTTTCCGTATCCATCGGGTTTTCATTCGGCCACGCCCCTCGATTTCCGTTGCATGCATGCCAGCGCCGATGCGCCACAATCCGATCGCGTGCGCCAAAATCCCGGGGCAATTCAGGGGAAATCGGCGCAAATCGGAAATATTCGGGTAACACGTCGGGAAAATGCGAATCAGGCCCTTAGTAAATGACCCCCAATAAGTGCATGTTTTTCGTAAATTTCTCAACAAAATATTTATTTTACAAATGCTCAAGTAACATATATATAGGGACAGAGAAAATATGGACTACGCATTTCGGGGAGAATTTCCCCTTCTCCAGGGTTGTTTTGTTCTGTGGTAGGTAAGGATAGAAACGAGGACAATTACTGATTTAGACAGTAAATAGACATGGTATAGTACATGGTAAACAAACAGAATCTTTTTACAAAAATAAATAAATAGGCATTTTCTTAAAACATTTTTTTTACATAAATCGGTACTGAAACACAAACACACACACACATATATATATATATATATATATATATATATATATATATATATATATATATATATATAAATAGATAGATGGATAGATATATATATATATATATATATATAGAAGTTCACTAATAAAAGCCAGATAGGTATCTATACAAATAACATTTCAGTGTCACCGATATTTTTCGATTATAGACAGTGCTTGTATATAAGGCAGAAAACGAGAACAGAAAAAAACTCATACTGATGGAAACATATTTACACTCAGTTAAATTTTATAATATTCATATGACCTCAATCGGGTTTCATTATTGACCGGTGTCTGAGCGCGTAAAATTTGTGACCAGAGGTCAGCTGGGGCGATGTTAGTAGCCTGAGCCTGTTAGAGTAAAAAGGAAGTAGAGAGGTGAAGGGGAGGTCAGCAGTTAAGGTGGGTGTACTGTATAGTGTGTCAGCAGTGGGTGGGTAAAGTTACCTGTTATGACTGACCTACTTACTGGCATTGCGTCAGGAGGAATGATGTAAAGGATCTGGAGGGGAAGATAAAAGTCCTCTAATTCCCAGGATGGATTATGCAAACAGCTGAGGTGGGTGGTCACAAAACCCTGCTGCATGAGGAGTGAGAGAGATCTGGAGGCTAAGGTACGTTTTGGCTGGAGTAAGGAAGTTGACGGGACTTACTTTAATGCAGCTCTATCTGGGTCGGTAACAGCACAAGCAACACAGTCACAGCCCCAGCTGACGCCGATGTTTTTTTAAGAAAGTACCTATTTATGTAAAAAAAAATGTTTTAACAAAATGCCTATTTATTTATTTATGTAAAAAGATTCTGTTTGTTTACCATGTACTATACCATGTCTATTTACTGTCTAAATCAATAATTGTCCTCGATTCTATCCTTACCTACCACAGAACAAAACAACTCGGACCTGAAGAAGGGGAAATTCTCCCCGAAACGCGTAGTCCATATTTTCTCTTTCCCTATATATATGTTACTTGAGCATTTGTAAAATAAATATTTTGTTGAGAAATTTACGAAAAACATGCACTTATTCTGTCAACATTGTGTATTATAAATAGCAGTGCGATACCCCATCTGGTTACCCACACTCTATCTTGACAACTCTTTGGTGTTATTCCCTAATGACGATCCATGAGTGTTTATCTTTGAGAGAACTTGATTTAGATAGTATATTACCACATGGATAGACTTTAGCTTTGTCAGGTTTCCGAGGAGCTAATGTATATCTTATACCTAACATTTTAATAATTACATGTTTGGCTGTCTACTGGGTGACTCTACTTGTGAACTCTTCCTTATAAATGCATTCTGGGTATCAATGACCATCACATTTTAAAAGCTCTAACTTTTAAGATTTTCATAAACATTTCCAAACTGGTCAATTGTAGGTCCATAGTTTGTTGGTAGACCTCCTGAATAATCAAGTTCTGCAGATTATTTTGCAGAATGGACTTTTCTTGAGTATAGTACTGAATTATGTAATTTAATCATGTCAAGAAACTTCTATAGACTTCAGCTTATACATTGTTCACTATTATGTTGACAGAAGAAAACACGGTTGCTTCGTTTTCAAGTGCCAAGTCCGTCTTCAGCAGAAAGGCTCTTGTAAAGATGCAGCTCCTCAAAGATGTTGTAGGAAGCGATACTTACAAAGTGAACAATAAGTATGATGACAAGTATACTCCACTGCCGGCAGAAGAAATTATCCAGCGAGCAGAGATTCTTATTGGGCAGGAGATATGCTATGACCTTCTGGGAAATAACTGTGAACATTTTGTCACACTTCTTCGGTATGGAGAAGGTGTGTCAGATCAGGTATTGTGTCCTACTGTTATAGGATCCTCTGTACAAATATACAAAACATTCACACTTTTCTACATTTTGTTATGTTCAGGTATTGTGCAAAAATAGCCAAGCCAATAGCCAATACGAGGTACAAAGATGTTAAACAGAATCGTAGTTGGGGACAGGCAAGAGGTCAAGACGGGCAGCTTGGGATCAGACTCGGGGACGTAGCAAGAGGTCAAGGCACGCAACGGAGGAGCATAGAACAGAATCGAGGTCACAACGGGAAATTATAATTTCATATAGCACAGGGCATGGAACATAGCTTGCTCTAGGAAACAAGCCACAAAGATGCGGCAGGGAACACAGGGAGGGGCTGGGAATTTATCAGAATTAGCAGCCGGCCCCAACCACCAATTTTCAGTGCACTGGCCTTTTAAATCTCAGGAAGCCTAGGAGATGGGGACGCTGTCCTCACATGGCGAGGTAAGCGAACCAGCGGGGGAACAATGCAACGTAGAGGGGCACGGGTGCACCTGCAAGTCGGGAGGTGGTAATAAGGACATTCATCTTTTTTCTGTTTCTGATTGATGTATTACGAGCGGCCAAAATGATAATTTTGCTGACTCCAACATATTTTTTTTTTGCTCTTAATGTGGGCGTGGTTTCACCGATCTGGAAATTCCACTTTATTTGTATACTTGTCTTTTTTAAATTTTTGGCACGTTTTGTGTTGCTGCGTAGGTAAAAGGTAGTCTAAATTTCCAACTCTTAGGGAAACAATGCTACATTAACAAGCACAAAATAATGAATTTAAGGGGACCAAACATGCGCCAGAAATAATGAAATAATGCTCTATTGTGTTATATACGGCTATACTCTACTGCTTCATGGGAAGCATTAGAATTATTATTGGCATTTACTGTTTTATTTACACCTTCAGTGTACCTCCCTGTGCCGTGGCAGTCTGGAGACTTCTATAGCTGTGCCAATGGCCTATTACTTCTGAACCTTGTCTATTGCAGGGTTCAATAGAAATACTGTATGCTCCCTATAGACTGCAGTAAAGCTGTTTTTTGCAGTTTATGATCTAAGTAATCCAATAATGGCATCTTCAAGGTTTAAGTGGCCAGCTTAAATTCAATATAACCAAACTAATGGAATTTATGTTTATTAAGCCAATATTTTTTTTTATTTGTCCCCAGTAAAAAGATAATTCATCATCAATAGGCAGTTGAGTGATGCATTTAATTGATGTATTTTTTCGATTGGGATATATACTAAAAGATTCTTACATGAACATATTTCTTTTTCAGGCAAATAGAGCTATAAGTGCCATTGGGTTTGTAACTGCAGCGGCCGGAGCTTTCTCTCTTCTTGGTATATTTCAAAATAAATCAAGACAAGGACAATATTAACACAGAACTAAGATGCTAAAACCAGGAAGACAATACAATAAAACAGTACAATAAAGGACAATGATATTTACTTTGATCAGAATTTTAATGAATATCTCCACTCAACACATTTGTCAATCTGAAAAGCACATCAAAAAACTTTTTTTTACATTAGTTTTCATATATTTCGCCTAAAGCGTTGTAGATAAAGTTCAGGATAAAAAAATTACTAATGAAATTCCACACACCTAAAGAACGTATAGTAAAGCATTTTCTTTTATGGTCACAAAAAAAAAAATCTTGCTTAGGGCAGATGCATAAAACAGCGATAATTGGCCATGTGCTAACAGGACTAAGTTACATACTTTTAAAGGATTGGTGCCTGCAATGCTTAATATAAAGGTCTGTGAGACAAATCTGTTAAAAAGCAGAGCATGTCCTAGTCAAAGCAATTTTTCATAGATCGCTGATAAATGATAGTTTATGAGGATGTACAGAATGCCAGAATGATGAAAAATCATCCATCAAAACCAGATAATATAGTATGTTTTTCATGACTAAAAGGTGGTTTATTCACCCTCGGGTAGACTAAGAATACCTGCGTAAAATGCACTAACACATTGGAAAAAAATTGTATGTATTGTCGCCTGCCGACAGCATACACCGATTCTGGCTGCAGCAGAAATGGTCCTGCTAATGTAAACTTCTGCTGTTTGTCCCCAGTCAAAAGCTACAATAACATACAGAATGTCCTCCAATTAATTTTCTAGCAACATTATAAAACTGTACTTTCCCTTACTGCCCACCTACAGTAACTACTTTAGTTTGTAATTGGCTGAGTTAGCTGCTCCAACTATTGTCTCTGGTCTAACCAGTGATTGGTTGGCGATACCCAAGAAACACTGGGGCACATTTACTTACCCATCCGGAACAGTTCACAGAAAGTGCATTATCCGACGATCATGCACTCTGCTGCGATTCACTAAGATTGTGCGCCCGATATCCTACATGTGTCGCTTCGCCGCTCAGGTCCGCTGGAGTTCCCCATCTTCTTGCCAGTGCATGTATGTGCTTGATCTTGGGACACAATTTGAAACTTAAATCCTGCGCTCAGTTCGGATCAGTTGGATCGTCCGACGGCACGCCCCCCGATTGAAAGCCAGTACAGCTGTGCCAAAATCTGATAGCGTGTGACACAATCCCCTGTTAAATACCTGTCACAGCCGTGAAAAACCTGAAAACGTCGGAAAATCCGTCCCTTAGTAAATAAGCCCCAATGTGTGGTAAATACCTGGGCGCAGTGGCACTGGAGTGCTGGCAGATCACATCAGCAAAAAGTAAGTATAACTTTACTAAGCCTCTGGAGCCATTTTCACTATAAGTTTTTATTAGCTGGAAAAACATATTTTTATTTTCTAACATTACATTTTAGAGAGGAAGACTAGAGTAAAAATGTACTCAAACCCCAATATAAAGAAAATGAAGACAATCTCAGCTTTACTTCTCTCAATGCCATTGATGGCCTTGGTTTTCTATGTTACATGCTCCTGTATTCCATTTATATTACTTTAATAATATATTTGCATAATTTTAAAGGTTTGTATTAAGCACTTTTTATTTCAAGAAATGTTATGTATAGACTGTGGAGGGAGTACGATCTCCCCCTCTCTCTGTCTCTCTCTGGTTCTCTCCCTCTCTCTCTCATTTTCTCCACTCTCCAGGAAGAGGCAAAAGGGTAACAATCTTCAGGCTCCATAGCTCACCAACCTCAACAGCTTTGAACATGAGACTTCGATTATTTTATAGACAGTAATCTTGGAAATCTCATACATAATTTTAATGACTGTTTTGAATGATGTAGGAGAAATTAAAAAGATTTAGCATAAAAATGGGAAACAGCATTAAACAGATTATGGATAGTGGTCTCTTGGCAAGGAATATGTCCAATCTACATCATATGAGTGCCATGACAGTTGCAAGAATATGAAATAAAGACCGTCCATCCAGCCAATATGTGAACATCCAGGTAAAATATTCATCACATAGTCTAACAGTTATGGCATGCATTGGAAGTGGCTAATATCCTTTGTAATAGTGAGATCACATGACATGCATGCAAGCTACGTGCGTCTGGAATAAGGAACCAAAAAGGCTTGACTTTTACAAAATTTGAAATGGAGTGAGTTGCTGACAAAACGTAGAGTAGCCATTCATAACAGCCAATGATCGGTTCCATTGCAAACAATTTTCTCTGCTCCAGCATCAAAAGTTGGGTTTTCATACACATGTTCTTGTACTTCAACTGTAAGTTCTTTTTGATGAGAGTATTGTGTTTGACCCTGAGGAGGCCATGTTGGGTCGTTACACAATGCTCTTTCTAATACTCTATACTGACTGCTTGATCTGTAGTTGAAACATGACTTTATCAGTAGCCACAGTCTTCTGTTTTCAATAAATCCTTCCTGTAAGATATAATATTGTTACTCACTGCAAACAGTTTGTAGCAAGAGATTGTTTCTTTATATGCACTCATTTGCTAAATATACAATATTCTACTACAGCATGTAGGACAAGGCTGCCACTAGGAGGAGCAAATCGAAGACAGAGTTATACAATTCCTATTGAGCATTCATAACTCTGACTTCCCATTGCTCCCCATTCCCAGCTATCAACTAGATAAATGTTTTCATTCAGCATAAAAAATATATTTACAGTACAAATACAACCATACCTATGTGAACTAACCATATTATTATGTAAACCTGATCGATTTACTAAGTGTCACAAATCACTAACATTCCTCTAAAGTGAACATTAATCAGGAAATGAAAACCATGAGTTGCCTTTGCAAATGCTCTACTTCAGAAAGAAGAAATCTAAAGGCAGTGTATTGACCTTTTTTTAAGCAACAAAGTTATAGAAAAAACTCAAATAATATAAGAACAATATTTATAAATTTGATTAAAAGGAATGATACAACAGCATTACCTCAACTAGATAAGAAACAACGAAAAGCACGCTCAGCATGATAAAAGTATTCCATCTCCAGTAATATGGTGTGCAGACGAGCTGTGCCGGAAAAAAACATGATTCATCATTCAAAACACTAATCACAATTGTTATGGCTACAGAGCAGCTTTTGCTGTGAGACGCGTTTTACATCCAATGGTTGCAGTCTTCATCGAATGATGTAAGTAAATGAGGTCTTGATGTGACTCGAAAGGGGTAATAACCAGAACATGTACCAGCAAAATGAATAACAATAAAATGTATTAAGGCTGCATTCACATAAGCCAGTTGCCATTAGTTATTTTGTTTTTATTTTTCTTCTTCTTTTTTTTTTTAATAGAAAATTTATTATTTGTTTAACTGTTTGCAGTGAGTAACTGCTCGCTCAGTTTTGGCTTGTGATTCTGTGGCTAGTGAACTTAAGTGAGTTGAAAAAAGCAGAGTTTGAAAAAGAGAAGTCCACAGAACTGTAAGTAACCTACATATCTCTTGATTTATATACTTATCACTGTTTTGTTACTAGGATATGGCTAGCAAGATTGGTGGTATGCTCCAGTGCACACTCTGCCGCATGTATACACTGCTGGAGCAGGAGTTCCAGGGTGAATACCGCTGTGACAGATGTGCCCATATTTTTCTACTAGAAGCTCGTGTTAGAGATCTGGAGGAAGATATTGCACGGCTGCGAGCAATTGACAATCTTGAGAGGAGTATGCTGCTCACTGAGCAAGCAATAATCGGGGTAGAAGTGGAGGGTGGAGAGGAAAGCCAGCAGGGCAAGGTGGGTAGCTGGGTTACTATAAATAGAGGGAGTAGGAAGGGGTCAAAGAAAAGGAAGGCCAACTCTGACTCTGAACATCCAAGCAAAATTGCAAAATTGTGCAATGATGTCAGAACGTCAGTGTCAGAAATGGCAGCCCTAGCGGATCCTGCTCTCCCTCACAGCCGGGGGAGCAGACCAGCTAGTAGTAGGGTGGATGGGAGTGCAGGCAAGCCAAGGCAGCTAGTGGTTGTAGGGGACTCTATAATCAGGAAGACGGATAGAATAATTTGTCGCCAAGACCGCCTCAACCGAATGGTTTGCTGTCTCCCTGGTGCCAGGGTTCGGCATGTGGTGGAAAGGGTGGATAAATTACTGGGAGGGGCTGGGGATGACCCAGCTGTCGTGGTCCATGTTGGTACCAATGACAGAATAGATGGTAGGTGGAGGAGCCTGAAGAATAATTTTAAAGAACTAGGTTCAAAGCTTAAGGAAAGGACCTCCAAGGTAGTATTCTCCGGAATCCTACCTGTGCCATGCGCTACACAGAGCAGACAGCGGGAGCTCAGGGAGTTAAATGCATGGCTCAGATCCTGGTGTAGAGCAGAGGGATTTGGGTTCCTAGAGCATTGGGCTGACTTTTCACTGGGGTACAAGCTGTTTTCTGCAGATAACTTGCACCTAAGTGGAAGGGGGGCTGCTGTGCTGGGGGAGAGGATCCTAGCAGGGGTGGCGGAGTATTTAAACTAGGATCGGGGGAGGAGGAAAAGGAAGACACTGAAGGGGTAGACAGGTCAGAGAGGGGGCAGGTTATGTTGGTGGGTGGTGAGGTGGGCGGTGTATGTGGGACCAAGGCGGTGGATAAGGAGATCCACAAGTTGCAGAACGGTGGTGAGGATATATGTGCCAGTAAAATTACTTTAAATCAGATAAATAACTGTGGAAAATTAAATTGTATGTTCACAAATGCCAGAAGTATCACATGCAAAATGGGCGAGCTTGAGGCTCTGATATTAGAGGAACAGTTAGATGTTGTTGGTGTAGTAGAGACATGGCTTGATGCATCGCATGATTGGGGTGTTAATATTCAAGGTTTTACACTCTTTCGGAAAGACAGGGCAAGACAGGAGGGGAGGTGGTGTATGTCTGTATGTCAGAAGAGACTTAAAAGCGATTGTGAATGAGTCAGTGGTCTCAGAAGAGTGTGAGGAGGCTGAAACTTTGTGGGTTGAAATTCAAAGCCAAGAGAGCTTTGAAAAAATTGTTTTGGGTGTAATTTATAGACCCCCTAACAGCTCTGAGGAAATAGAGGGTCACATATATAAACAGATGGAGCGGGCTGCACAGGAGGGGACCGTAGTGATAATGGGAGACTTTAACTTTCCGAATATAAATTGGGGTCAGGGCTCGTCTTCATCTATGAAGGGGAAACATTTTATGAACATTCTTCAGGATAATTTTATGGTGCAGCTTGTAGAAGATCACACAAGAGGTGACGCATTGTTGGACCTTGTGATTTCTAACAATGAGGAGATTGTCCAAAATGTCAGTGTCAGGGAACCCCTTGGGAACAGCGATCATAATATAATTATTTTCCTCTTAAACGTTAAAAAGCAGAAACAGGTGGGAAAATCAAAAACTTTGAATTTTAAGAGGGCCAATTTCCAGAAATTCAGGGCTGCAATACAGGATATAGACTGGGATCAGATACTGTCACATGGTGATACTAATGTTAAATGGGAGAAATTCAAATCTATCCTGGGTTTTTATACTTCTAAATTTATTCCAATAGGTAACAAGTATAGACGGGCTAGATCACATCCCGCGTGGCTTACAGCTACAGTTAAAAGGGCAATTAATGAGAAAAAGAGGGCATTTAAAAAATATAAATCTGATGGGTCACCAGAGGCTTTCAATACTTACAAAAAACTTACCAAAATCTGTAAAAAAGAAATCAAATCAGCCAAAATACAAAATGAAAGACAGGTGGCTAAAGATAGCAAAACAAATCCCAAGAAATTTTTCAAGTATATCAATGCAAAAAAAAATGGGTCAGAACAGGTTGGACCCCTTTATTCTGAAAATGGGGCATCGGTGACTGGAGACCAAGAGAAGGCGGAGTTACTTAATAGGTTTTTTAGCTCCGTTTATACAATAGAAGAGAGAACTTCTGACTTGGGTGGTGCCAGTGCGGGTCATGCACCCTGTAATATACTAGACTGGCTAAATGTAGACATTATCCAATCTAAGCTCAATAAAATCAATGTGTACAAAGCTCCTGGACCAGATGGGTTACACCCCAGAGTTCTTAAAGAACTCAGTTCTGTTATTGCTGTACCACTGTCTAAAATCTTCAGGGATTCCGTAATGTCTGGTGTGGTGCCAAGTGACTGGCGCAAGGCAAATGTGGTGCCAATATATAAAAAGGGCTCTAGAACTTCGCCAGGCAATTACAGACCTGTAAGCTTAACTTCCATTGTGGGGAAAGTATTGGAAGGGTTAGTAAAAGACTATATACTGGAGTATGTGACATCAAATAGAATAATAAGTGATAGCCAGCATGGGTTTACTAAGAATAGAAGTTGTCAAACTAACCTTATCTGCTTCTATGAAGAGGTGAGCAGATGCCTGGATGGAGGAGCAGCTGTGGATATTGTGTTCTTGGACTTTGCAAAGGCATTTGACACTGTTCCTCATAGACGCCTGATGGGTAAAATTAGGGCTATTGGTTTGGCAGAAATCATTTGCAATTGGATTGAAAACTGGCTGAAGGATCGTATCCAGAGAGTTGTGGTCAATGATTCCTATTCGGAATGGTCACCAGTTATGAGTGGTGTACCTCAGGGTTCTGTGCTTGGCCCACTACTATTTAATATATTTATTAATGATATAGAGGTAGGAATTAATAGCACTGTGTCTATTTTTGCAGATGACACCAAACTGTGTAGTGTAATACAGTCTATGGAGGATGTTCATAGGCTGCAGGGTGACTTGGACAAACTGAATGTTTGGTCATCCACTTGGCAAATGAGGTTTAATGTGGATAAATGTAAGGTTATGCACCTGGGGGCCAATAATCCAAAGGCAAAATATGTCCTTGGGGGAGTAAATCTGGGAGAGTGCCTTGTTGAGAAGGACCTGGGGGTACTAGTAGATCATAAATTGAATAACAGCATGCAATGTCAATCAGCTGCCTCTAAAGCTAGTAGGATCTTGTCGTGTATCAAAAGTGGTATGGACTCTCGTGATAGGGATGTAATATTACCCCTGTACAAGGCACTGGTTCGGCCTCACCTGGAATATGCCGTCCAGTTCTGGGCACCGGTCCATAAAAAGGATGCCCTGGAGCTGGAGAGGGTTCAACGTAGAGCCACAAAAATGATAAGGGGTATGGAGGGTCTTAGTTATGAGGATAGATTAATACAACTAGATTTATTTAGTCTGGAAAAGAGACAACTACGAGGGGACATGATTAATTTATTTAAATATATGAATGGTCCATACAAAAAATATGGTGGTAAGTTGTTTCAGATTAAATCAAATCAAAAGACGAGGGGGCACTGTCTCCGTCTGGAGAAAACAAGGTTTAATCACCGGAGGCGACAGGGCTTTTTTACTATGAGAACTGTCACTCTGTGGAATAGCCTGCCTCAGGCGCTGGTCACAGCAGGGACAGCAGAGAGCTTTAAGAAGGGTCTAGATGCCTTTTTACACCTAAATAACATTGATGGTTATGTTATATAGAATTGTTTCCCCTAAATCCCTTCCTCATCCAATCCCTTCCCTTCCTTGGTTGAACTTGATGGACAAGTGTCTTTTTTCAACCGTATAAACTATGAAACTATGAAACTATGAAATACAACATACTTACACGTATGCATAAACAGTGAAAAAATGTCATTAAAGGGGTATTCTCACCTGGGCACTCACATTCAGTTTCATTAATCTGCCATATATAAACATTTCTTCAATTAGATGTTATTAAAAAAATGTTCCTGTGTCAAGATAATTCTCATAAATTTAGCCATGTTGTCCCTTAGAAACGAGATTCCTCGAGTACGGCCACCTCTGCTGGAGGGATTGCACAAAGAAAGTAATTGTATATGAAATGTCTGGGAGTTACTGCAGGTCCCACAGCCGTCCTGTGGTAATGAACGCTGAATCCTGGTGGTCCGGCAGGACTCTATAGCGCATGTCTGGCCACCGCTGCCAGAGTGTGAGGTGGTCGTATCCGAGGAAGGTATCTGGTTTCTAAGGGACAACATGGCTACATTTATGAGAAATTATCTTCACACAGGAACATTTTTTTAATTAAAATCCAATTGAAGAAATGTTTACATATGGCAAATGCATTTAATTAAATGTAAATGCCCTCATGGGAAAACCCCTATAATGCTCATAATAAGCAATGCAATGACCAATGTAGTATACATTTTTATTAAAATATATTTATCTCTACTAATCATCCTGTTTTTATTTTACTTCTAGTTTGCACAATTGATATTATAAACAAAAATTTAAGGATTGAAAGGGGGAAACAAAAAATGTCCATGAGAAACCAAAGTAGAGAAGCCGGTGTAAAATTCTGTTCCTTTATATACACAAGAACCTTGGATTTAGAGTTACCTGGTCTACAAGCATTTTGCAAAACAAGCTTGTATTTTACAAAATTGTAACTTGGTTTGCAAGCTAAATTTCGTAATATAAGCATCATATGAGCCCTTCCACCCTCTGTACTGTACCTCCCCCTCTCACACAACTGTTTAACACTGTATTGGAGAAGTATAAGAAACAAAAGTTCTGGATGTTGTACTACATGTGACCAAATATTTTTGCGGTGTGGAGTGAATCATCTGTACTTAATGATTTCTTATAGGAAAACTTGCTTTGATATACAAGGGATATGGATTATGAGCACAAGTTCTGCTTGTAATCCAAGGTATTCGGTCAATGATTTTCAAAACTTTCTTTGATTTACAATATTTTTGATAATGTGTTAAACCAGTCTCATGACAAATATTTCTCAACCAAACCTCAAATCTGCTTTATGAGAACACATTGTTTGTCTACCATTATCCTTCACTAACATTTAGTTAAAGGGGTTGTCCACTTTCAGCAAATAATTGATATTTGTGTAATAAAAAGTCATACAATTTTCCAATATAATCAATCATATATAATCAATTCCTCATTACTTTAGATCTCTGCTTGCTGTAATTCAACAGGAAGCTTCATTGTTTACTTGTTGTGTATAAAATCCTCTCCATGGACATGCATGTGATAACAAAAGAAGACGTTCCAGCACTTTGGCATATCTTCTTAAAGTAACTGTTGATGTGTTTCAAAGTCCTTAATCGTCGAGTGTGCACCTGTATGACATAACACGACCTTGGACCAGTTTCCGTTCACTGGAAATAAACAATGAAACTTCTTGTTGAATGTCATCAAGCAGAGATCTGGAAAATTGATACAGAAAGTATAATGGAAAATTGTGTATCATTTCATTACACAAACAATGTCAATTAATTGCTGAAGGTGGACAACCCCTTTAAGAATTTTACTTGGCCAGGAAACCTGTTCATTGTATGACATATAAGCAAAAGGTTTAAAAAGGGAGCAACACACAAAGCTATCACTGGGTGGCCTAATACAGACACAAATGCATATTATGTTGTGTTGAAAAACTGGTCATTCAACACATTAATGGGTCTACAGAAGAGTAAAGGTAAGAAAAAACATCCAACATAAAAAGAAAAATAGCGCTCGGCACAATCCAGGTTGTGGCGATGGCGGACGTGGGCCAATCGTGGGGCAATAGTGTTTACTGCAAATAGACTCCGGTGATATTATCCTCTTCAAATAGCACTATTGGTGGTGCTCAGCTAATGTGGTAAATAGTCCAATGGGTATTCAAAGAAGAAAAGATAAGCGGCACTCACCATTACTGTGCAATCGGTATCTTTATTTCGGGTGCAAGTACAGGGAGGAGCGGGACCTGGCGCCGAGTCGTTTCGCGCCTACTGGCGCATCATCAAGCCAATGACATCACTCACCCGCGCCGCGCCACAATTTATGCGCACGCGCCGGTGAGTGTGGCCATAGAAACATTATGCACGCGTCAAGCCAATGACGCCGCTCACCTGCGCCGCGCCAGAAAATCATGCACACGCGCCGACGAGCGTCGCCAAGGGAACGGAACACATGCATCAACAACAAGTGACAAACACGGTGAGTATAAAAACAGAGGTTAACCAAAGTTAAAAACATTACATAGACATATGTCTTCATATTGGCAAATAGCAGAATAGGTAATAAGCATCATATTATATTTAGGCAGAGTATAATTTTATACATGTGTCTTCATTCAGGGAAACAACCGGGTAGATATGTGAACGAGGGGATACTTTGAGGGAGGAGACCTAGTAAGGAGATTTCTTAAAGGAACACGCTATAATCATTTTTTTCGTTCAATCCTAAAATGCCGGTGGCATCGAAGTCAATAATCTGTCTGCTCTCTTCTCTCAGCAGTCTTAAATTCCTATCTCCTCCACAAGAATTAATTTTAATTTGGGTGATCCCTGCGAATCTAAGGATTTCCGGATTGCCATCATGACATTTTTTAACATGTTCAATGAGACGGGGGACACCCGTTTCCTGTGGTAATTGACTTAACGTGTTCCCTAAATCTTACATATAATCTTCGTATGGTCTTTCCGATATAAAACCGTTTGCAAGGGCAAAAGATAATGTAAACAATGTGTGTGGATTTGCATGTAATAAACGAGTTGACTACTCGGGATGTGCCTCCGAATTCTATCAATTTTAATTGGCTGTTGTAAATGCAAAATTTACATGAACCACATTTGTAGTTGCCTTTTGGGATACTATTCTCTAACCAGGTAGATTGTGCAGAGGAAAATCTGCTTTTGACTAGTGCCTGTTTTATTGTCGGGCATCGTCTGAATGCTATCACAGGATGAGTGGAAGTGATGTCATGAAGTTGGGGATCTTGACTTAAAATATTCCAATTTTTTCGAATTAAAAACCAGACTGGGAGAAGAACAATTCACCACATTTATAAAAAAAACTGGAGAAAAAACTGGTATTGACACAAATGGAAGTCAAGGAAAAGAAAAGAGATAAGTTCGTGAGGGATAAGATGCACTTTGAACAAGGCACCATCTTTGAGTGGGGTTCTATCAAAAGATATAACCATAGAAAAGGAGGAAGATATCAAAAAGGAAAACGCCCCAGGAACACAGATTTCTGGACTACCGAGTCAGATTCCAGCGCTTCTGAAGATTCGCAGAAAAATAAAGAACACCCCCAAGTGAAAAAGAGGATAAATCCTCGCCACGTCCGAACGCCATGAACACGTTAGTAACTCCATCAACAGCGACCCCTTTAGGAAGCGTACCAGGAGGGGGAGACGGAGGAAGAAAAACATGGTATCAGAACCGCAAAAGGAAACAAGTCTCTTGGCGTCGAGACAGATAAGTGCATACACTCCCATATGTGATCCCACTAATCACCTAAGACAGGACTGCCTAATAAATACTAACAATATTGACATTTGTCCCGACCGGCCAGAACCAACAGCAGTACTAACTGTATCGGAAATGTTTGTCCCCGATTCGTGTCTACTTGAGCCTGATCCATACATGCCTAATGAGTGTACTAATAATGTTATTAACCTTACTGACCTTACGCTTTCTAATGCATGCCTGTCACTATTGTCTAAGGGTTTGAATTTTGCAATAACTAACACTTTTGTCCCTATTCAATTTGATATTGATTTACAAAAAAGTGTACGAAAACTTAACCTTCACAAATTCTTCCAGGATCGGGGGACTGTCGACCCCATTAGAAAGGGAGGTGAAGTACCGGCTGCGGTGGGTCCCTTGGGGTTTTCTCCCCCAGGGTTACCCACACAGTTGGATATTTCTTTGATTGATTGTCTACTCGAGTTTGAGGATTCCAGTTCTCCACTAGAGGTCTCAGAGGACACCACCTTGAAGGTAGAAATGTTCAAAAAAGGTGTTAAATCCACATTTTGTCCCCCCTTGTCCGCTGGCTCACCCCTCGATATATTCTGCCAACGGGTTAAGGAAGACGTAAGAGCCCTTATATACCCCACCGTCAAAAATAACCTTACCACTTATGAGACTAAAGCCCTACAGTGGCTTAAATCCCTCAAGGGGATTATAATAAAGCAAGCGGACAAGGGGGGCAATGTGGTCATCATGACCAGCGAATATTATAAGTCCGAAGCTCTGAGACAATTGGAGGATTTAGAGACATACACCCCACTTACAAACAACCCTACTGTGAAATATCAGGCGCGTCTACGCACCCTCCTGAGAAAAAATGTGGAGAATGGCATCCTTTCAGAACAAACTGCTAAAAAATTACTACCAGAGTGCCCTAAACATCCAGCATGGTACTTTTTGCCAAAGGTACACAAATCGACGTCGGCCCCTCCTGGACGCCCCATCATAGCCGGGATTGGCTCATTAACAGAGCCATTGTCCCAATACCTCGATTGGCTTCTCCGTCCCCTACTTACTGACATACCCTCGTATTTAAAGGACACCAACTCTTTTTTGAAGGCGATCAGGGACATTCATTGGAATAATACATATACACTAGCATCTATAGATGTAGAGAGCTTATATACCCGCATCCCCCAAGAGTTGGGAGTCCAATGCATTCATGACATACTCACTAATGCTGAAAAAAGTCCACCATATATTGATTTTGTCTGTTCCAGTTTGCAACTTGTTTTGTCCCATAATGCCTTCGTGTTCGACGACAGATGGTTTGTCCAGAGAACTGGCACGGCGATGGGTACCCCCGTCGCCTGCACCTTCGCCAATCTATTTCTGGCGTGCCTTGAACACCGTTGCGTCTTTTCTCTGGACAATCCATTTGTCTCGAACACGAAGGTATTCTTGCATTATGTGGACAATATTTTTATAGTTTGGGAAGGTACCCGCAGCCAATTTTTCAATTTTGTTGAATATTTAAATACTAATAATAAAATGAATATGCGATTTACAGCCGTCTATGGAGAAAAAGAATTGGATTTCTTAGATGTTAAAGTAAAAGAAATAGGAAACGAATTGTGTACCTCAGCATTTAGAAAAACCACAGCCACAAATTCCATGTTACATTTCAATAGTTTCCACCCCATTCACACTAAAACCAGTCTTCCATACAGTCAATTTCTCCGTCTGAGAAGAATCAATAGTACTGACACACAATTTGTCAACCAAGCTAAAGATTTAGCCAAACGTTTGTCAGAGAGAGGTTATCCCAACAGATTGCTTCAAGAAGCATATCATAAAGTCACTTCCCTTTCTCAGGAAGCCCTGTTGGCCGATGGTAGGGGACGGAGAAGCCGAAGTGGTGAAAGGGACAATAAAAAGTTTGCCTTCTCTTTTGAATATAGTCCATGTGAAGGAGCCATTCGCCAAGCCATTCGAAAAAATTGGAATATTTTAAGTCAAGATCCCCAACTTCATGACATCACTTCCACTCATCCTGTGATAGCATTCAGACGATGCCCGACAATAAAACAGGCACTAGTCAAAAGCAGATTTTCCTCTGCACAATCTACCTGGTTAGAGAATAGTATCCCAAAAGGCAACTACAAATGTGGTTCATGTAAATTTTGCATTTACAACAGCCAATTAAAATTGATAGAATTTGGAGGCACATCCCGAGTAGTCAACTCGTTTATTACATGCAAATCCACACACATTGTTTACATTATCTTTTGCCCTTGCAAACGGTTTTATATCGGAAAGACCATACGAAGACTATATGTAAGATTTAGGGAACACGTTAAGTCAATTACCACAGGAAACGGGTGTCCCCGTCTCATTGAACATGTTAAAAAATGTCATGATGGCAATCCGGAAATCCTTAGATTCGCAGGGATCACCCAAATTAAAATTAATTCTTGTGGAGAAGATAGGAATTTAAGACTGCTGAGAGAAGAGAGCAGACAGATTATTGCCTTCGATGCCACCAGCATCTTAGGATTGAACGAAAAAAATGATTATAGCGTGTTCCTTTAAGAAATCTCCTTACTAGGTCTCCTCCCTCAAAGTATCCCCTCGTTCACATATCTACCCGGTTGTTTCCCTGAATGAAAACACATGTATAAAATTATACTCTGCCTCAATATAATATGATGCTTATTACCTATTCTGCTATTTGCCAATATGAAGACATATGTCTATGTAATGTTTTTAACTTTGGTTAACCTCTGTTTTTATACTCACCGTGTTTGTCACTTGTTGTTGATGCATGTGTTCCGTTCCCTTGGCGACGCTCGCCGGCGCGTGCGCATGATTTTCTGGCGCGGCGCAGGTGAGCGGCGTCATTGGCTTGACGCGTGCATATTGTTTCTATGGCGACACTCGCCGGCGCGTGCACATAAATTGTGGCGCGGTGCGGGTGAGTGACGTCATTGGCTTGATGATGCGCCAGTAGGCGCGAAACGACTCGTCGCCAGGTCCCGCTCCTCCCTGTACTTGCACCCGAAATAAAGATACCGATTGCACAGTAATGGTGAGTGCCGCTTATCTTTTCTTCTTTGAATACCCGTAAGAAAAAACATGTTTGGGCTGTGAGTGAGAGGTGCATACAAAAATATGACAATATATTGGGGTGGGTTCTTAATTTTAACCCCTTCCTGCTCCACGGCGGATATATCCGCCACTGAGCTGATGCCTGCTCAGCTCTGTATCCTAGCTGAACCAGCATCGGGATACATGGTGTGCCGGCTGTAACTAATAGCCGACACCCCAGTGTAACACCCGCGGTTGGAGTGGGCTCCGATCGCGGGTGTTTAACCCGTTAAATGCCGCGGTCAGTGCGACTGCGGCATCTAACCTGCTTACCGGGGGTCTTTCTCCCACGATAGGGCCCCCCGCGCTGTCTCAGGGGGCGCCGATCGTTGCTATGGCAGTCCTGGGGTCCGATCAGGGTCCTGCTGCAAGTGCCTGAAAGATGGCGTTGACGACGTCATCTTAAAGGCACAGTGTGAGCCTATGCATAGGCTGACACTACTAATACCCTGCAATACATAAGTATTGCAGAGTATTATCATGAACAAGCAATCAGATGATGTAATTTTCTATATAGATGTGAGGATTCTCTTGATTATACCCAAGTGTATTTGGCCCTTATCTTTTAGATACTTGATATTGGAATGTAGTGTTTTGTCACAATTCCACCTTTGGAAAGACAAAGATAATAAATACACACATTTAGTGGTGGTTTTTACCTCCATATTACGGTAAACTGATTCAATATTTGCAAAATAGATAAACAGATAGGCAGCCAGCTGTGCCATCACCAATATGGTAAAGACATCTAAAAAGCAAAAACATAAAACATTAAAAACATTATTGAACTCATCATATAGTTATCAATTTTTATTACAAGCACAGAAGGATCACTGCATATAAAATAAGTAGTCTCCTTATCCTTTTGGATTTGCTACATGGTTTTAATTTTGTTTTGTCTATGTGATAAATAAAGGTGTACTGAATAGTATTTTTTTGTTGCTTTATTAGGTTCTAACATATTTCTTGCTCTGGGTGTGTGACACCTGAGCATCACTCCAGTCCCTGTCATTCAGTTAGGCTATCAATGCTTCCCAATGAGCTCTGATTTGGAGTGGAGTGAAGTTCTGTTAGTAGACTAGTATAAATCATAAAATTTTCAGATCTCAAGACACTAAAGATTGGAAAAGAGAAGGCCATGACAACTGGAGGGACCTAAGCAGGAAAGGCATGATGTATTTGCAGAACGTTAGTACATACTTACAGTTTGTATAAAATGGCTTTCTGAAAGGTCGCCCCTTACAAAATACGATTTCTACAATAATGAGATTCATTCCACTTATGAACCACATGGTGGTTATCATGGAGTTACCATAACCTGAGAGACCCTCATCCATTGTATTGTTTTGTACACTGTGATTCAATGGAGGACATGCACTGTAAGAGAAACAAAGCCCAATTAAACTGACTTGTGTTTTTTTTTATTAACCCACCAAAGGACTCTTTTTCATGTTTGTGGTTCTGTTTTTTGCTCCCCTTCTTCCAATGTCATTTTTATTTTTCCATTTACAGAGATGAGTGAAGGCTTATTATCTGTGGGACACATTTTACTTTTTAATGGAACCATTAAATATTACATGCACTGTAATGGGACTGAAGTGAAATTGCAAAAAAAACACACATTTGCAGCACGTTATTGTGGGCTTTGTTTTCATAGCTTTCCTTTTGCACTCCAAATGACTCCTCTACTTACCGTATATGCTCGAGTATAAGCCGACCCGAGTATAAGCCGAGGCCCCTAATTTTACCACAAAAACTGGGAAAACCTATTGACTTGAGTATAAGCCGAGGGTGGGAAATGCATTGGTCACAGCCCCCCCCCCCAGTATATAGCCACCAAGCCCCCAGTAGTATATAGACAGCAGCCCCCTGTAGTATATAGCTGTCAGCCAGCCCCCAGTCGTACATAGCCTGCCAGCCGCTGCCCCTTTATGGAGCCGGGTAGTTAATTTTAAAAAATTAAAAATCTAAACTCACCGTGCGGCGCGCAGCTCTGACGTCAGCCGCAGCGCTGACATCACAGTGTGTGCCGGCTGCCGGCACACACCATACGATCGCGGCGGCGGCTGAAGTCAGTGACTCTGACATTGCACTGACCTGGTGCCGCAGCCAGAGGGATCTCATAGAAGACTCGCGCGGCCGCTGAAAAGGTGAGTTTAGATTTTTTTTTTTAGTCTTTTTTTTTAGCTTTTTGACTCGAGTATAAGCCGAGCTAGTGTTTTTCAGCACATTTTTTGTGCTGAAAAACTCGGCTTATGCTCGAGTATATACGGTAATTCTTTTTGTCAGTACAGTCACTACGATACGAAATTTATATAGGTTTTATTATGTTTTAATAGATTTTATAACAATTAAATCTCTTGTAATAAACAAAAAATCGCTGTTTTGCCCATAATTTTTTCGTACCTATGTAAGGTGCAATTTTTTGCTGAACTAGTCGTGTTTTCAATTATCTTGGACCTTTTTATGCAAACATTTATGGATTGAAAAGTGGCTACAAGAAACACAATTTGAACATTTGGAAGCTATTTTTCATTACAGCGTTCATGGAATAAGATCATCATGTTTACATGACGCCGAAACCCTTTTTCGTTTATGCGTTTTCATTTTTCACTCCCCACCTTCAAAAATGTATAACTTTTTATTTTTCCATTTAAAGAGCTGAGTGAGGGCTTGTTTTCTGCATAATAAATTGCACTTTATAGTGATGGTATTCAATATTCCATGTCTTGTAATGGGAAGCAGGAAAAAAATTCCAAATGCTGTGAAATTGGTGAAAAAATGCATTTGAGCAGTTTTCTTCTATGTTTGGATTTTACGGCTTTCACTGTTCACCCCAAATGACATGTCTGCTTTATTCTTTGGGTCTGTGCAATCACGGGGATACCAAATTTGTGTAGGTTATCTAATGTTTTCATACATTTACAAAAATTAATACCTCCTGTACAAAAAAAGAAAATTTTTGTTTTGCCATCTTATTGCGCTAATAACTTTTTCATACTTTGTTGTAGGGAGCTGTGTGTGGTCTCATTTATTGCGACTTTTGATGACATTTTCAATGCTTCTATGTTTAGGACTGTAGAACCCTTTGATCACTTTTTATTAAACTTTTTATATTTTTCAAAATTGCTAAAAAGTGGCATTTTTGACTTTGGGTGCTATTTTCCATTATTGGTTTAAAGCAGTGAAAACCATTATTATATTCTGATAGATGGAGCATTTTCGCTTGTGCTGATACCTTATGGGGCAGATTTATCAAGCTGTCTGAAAGTCAGAATATTTCTAGTTGCCTCTATAAAAACAAAGATACCTGCGCTGGCTAAGAGGTTTTAACTGTAAGATAAGAGAGTCGCTATACCACTATTGTTCATACAATGACTTATACTGTACATTATTGTGCACAATGCACTAACCTGTATACGGCACTCCTCCTATATGGGAAGTTTAGCTCCTTCCGTTGAAGAGGTTCGAGTCCCGAAGGTCCCGTAAGTCTTGTGTAGAACAATACCCTTTCCGTGAGGTTTCTTTCACGTTTGCATAGCGTTTTTAATCCAAGTAGTAATCCATGAGGTGCAGATCAGCACAGAAGCCCCGGCCGGTGGCTTCGCTGGATCTGACTAACAGACGGTGACGTCACCCTAGGTACCTCTGTTAGTCAGATCCAGCGAAGCCACCGGCCGAGGCTTCTGTGCTGATCTGCACCTCGTGGATTACTACTTGGATTAAAAACGCTATACAAACGTGAAAGAAACCTTTCGGAAAGGGTATTGTTCTACACAAGACTTACGGGACCTACGGGACTCGAACCTCATCAACGGAAGGAACTAAACTTCCCATATAGGAGGAGTGCCATATACAGGTTAGTGCACTGTGTACACTAATGTATAAGTCATTGTATGAACAATAGTGGTATAGCTACTCTCTAATCTTACAGTTAAAACCTCTTAGCCAGCGCAGGTATCTTTGTTTTTATAGAAGTAGCTATTTGTAGCAGTGGAGAGGTATACTGTTTTTACCTGCGAAGGCTTTTTTTGCTTATTAAAAGCATCCTATCGAACCTATCTACAGTCCTGCGCCAGTGTATACCAGATATACTTTTATTTCTAGTTGCCCTTGGCAACCAATCACAGCTCAGCTTTCATTTTACCAGTGCTCATGAATATTTTAAAGGGGTGCTGTGATTGGTTGCCATGGGTAACTAGAAATATTCTAACTTTCAGACAGTTTGATAAATCTGCCCCAATGTGTTTATAATTTTTACTGTTTATTAATATTTATATAAGTTCTAGGGAAAGGGTGGTGACTAGAATTTTTAGGGGTTTTTTTATATAATTTTTTTTAACTTTTTAAATTTTCTTTAACTATTTTTAGACCCCCCTAGGGTACTTTAACCCTAGATTGTCTAATTGATCCTACCATATACTGCCATACCACAGTATAGCAGTATATAGGGATATTCCTTGTCATTCATTACAATAAGCAAAATGCACATTGTAATGAATGAGTTAAAACAAGACAGCCTCAGGTTTTTATAAAACCCGAAGCAGTCATGGCGACCAATCGCAGCCCCCTGATGATGTCACGGGGAGAAGCGATCCTCACCAAGATGGAGGCACCCATGTGGCACCAATTTTTTTAAGCCGCCGGCAAAGCTGTTAGCACCCGCGGTCTGTGCTAGCACCGATTATTACCAATAAGCCTTTGCTGCAATATATGCAATCAGTCCTTTAACCCGCAGCTACTACATCACATGTCTGTAAGGGGTTAAGTGGCCCAGTTAGGTTCGACCATAGCACTTAACAGGTGAACTGTGATGATTAGGGAAATTAAAGGCAGGAGTCAGCTGTGTAATACCGGTATAGAGATATCTCAGCCACTATGTTGTCAAGTTGATTAACACCTTTATGATCATGTACCTTTTATGTACCAACATCCAGAAAATAAACTTTGAAGTGAGATCTATGTATAAAGTCATGGTGGTTGCAATTTTAGCACTGAAGTCAATCTTATCTCATCTATATAGCCTCGCATTTATTGTAGTTGACAGGGAGCACCAGATTGCTGTAGAGACAGTTAGTAATGTCCCTGTCCCTAAAACCATCAATTACAGTTAAAGGACACCTGTCATCAGGTCTGTGTCACTAGTCCTGTCACCTCTTCCTGTTGGAGCAGCTCACAAGGATCCATCCCAGCCTTTATCTAGTTATTTCATACATTATTCATTGTAAAATCATCTATTCTTTATCATATAAATGAGGCTGGTCACATGGTCAGAGGCAGTGATGTCACCCCTGTTACCCCTCCCCTCTCCTCCCCCTGCTCATGTCTGTGTGTAATGTATAGTAAAGCATGGCTAGTGTGTGTGCTGCATCTGCTGACATGCTGCATCCTCCTAATATACAGGTGAGAGACACAGACATCAGCTACACATGAATCTGACATATTCTGCTGTAACATGGCTGCCTGGAGCTGCTGTATCTCTCCTAAACACACACACATGCACACACAGGCTGCAGGGGGCATGGCCACCAGCACCAGGAAGCACATCATTATACAGCCTCACATCATTATACGGGCTGTCAGTCAAGCACTGGGGGTGTGGCTGTGCCTCCCACTCATGAATAGAGTGGACAGCTTGAATATGCTAATGCTTCATTGGACATTTCACAGGTCATTTGCATACAGCTTTAGGACCTCATTGCTTAGGTTTACAGGCCTGTAGAGGGACAATGAAGGGATAGAGGCAATGCTCTCTAATGGCAGTTTATGAAAATATATTTAGTTTAGGGGGGTTATTTTGCATGACGGGTTCTCTTTAAGGGTAAGCTGGAAGAGCTTGACTTCAGAGTTAAACTCTCTTTCTCCTTGACGTTATACAATCAAATTACATCTCACTTTTCTGGACAATGCAACCGCGCTGGGACATTACATAGACATGATCCGGAGGGTGTTCAACTGTTTGATGACATACTATTAGTGGTTTATTATGTTAATTTCCCTCTAATCTTGATTCTAATTTTATGTAAATCTTTTACATGGTTTTCATAGTCATTTATATTTTTTTTATTCATTAATGTTAGCCTATATCATGTGAGTCTATATCATGTGAATGCGAAGTGCAAGAAGCAGAGCCGGTTGACCATTATAAAGTTAGCTTTATATGTTATTATGCTACTGATATTTGCATAAAGATACATTAGCCTGTAATGTTTAAAAGATAGAAAGATCAGAGATATTTCATTATTCTTAATATCTTGGAAACTAAGTTGACATGGGAATCCGTATCTGTAGGCTTGAGAGGATGATGGATAGATTCTACTTTTTATGTTTGACATTATATGGGATAATTAATTTGGCCTTTATAAGTTACTTGGCTCTTTTATTGTATCCCTGAAGCAGGTGCTTCTCTCCAAATTTCTAGCTTTACTAAGACAAAAAATGAAATGTTAATAGTTTGGCTTCCTCCTCAAAGTTTGTTAAAAATGTACAGTTCCTACAAAGCCTTCTGAACTGGCCAAAAGGGACATTTAGAAGCCAGTTAGGTAGATGACAACTGTCCTGTAAAATATAACTGTTTCTCATCGTTGGTTTCTTAAATGTAGTACAAGTAATTTGGTTGTTTACTACTTGAATGGCAAGGTCTAAAGATTCAATGTTGGAATCACTCATGTTCAATGTGAATGATCGTTTATTTACTTATGAAGTGTTATTCAGCGTGTGGAGACCCAAAGAAAAGCCTGGAACATTCCAATAACACATTTTTGAATCCAAACAGAAACATGCCACATCTCTGCATACCTTGTATAGCTGTAAATGTATAATTATTACAGCTATTCACAATCTACAAACTTTTACATACTTTCCATAACTAACGTTCTTAACCACTATGCTTATTCCGTTATCAATTTTTTAAGATTTTATTGTACATGTACACAATCTTTATATGAGATTGTTGCAATTCACAATAAATATATAAATTCTTTTGGAAAACCATCTCCATACAACAGTGGTGAAGAACCTATGGCACGGGTGCCAGTGGTGGCACTCGCAGCCCTTTCCGTGGGCACCCAGGCCATCACCCCAATTTAGAGTTTGCCAGATAGGACTCAAGGCTTTCTCCTGTGATCCTATACAGCCCAGGACGTGGTAAGCACAGCGCTATTTTAAAGCAACATTTTGGCTGCCAGGAATGCAGGTGGAGCAAGAAGGTGTGGATAGAGATGTATTGTTGTTGCAGCTCCTGCTCTGGGTTACCTAAATTTTCCTTTTCAGGGGACCCTGGAGGGAAGCTACAATCCAAATTTCTCCATCTGAACTCAGGACGCCAATACAATTAAAACCTGTGATACAGCAGGGATCAATAAGTTGCTGCTTAAATTGTCATGTTGGCACTTTGCAATATATACGTGGGTTTTGGCTGTAGCTTGGGAACCCAGTCTCCAAAAGGTTCGCCATCACTGCCATATAACATTATTTAGTGCTGATATCCTTCTAATTCTAATCTAATTCTCTTACCCAATGTCCTGTAACCCAGGAAGATATCCCAGGAAGATATCCTATGCACAATTTAGGGTTTTATCATTTTGTGTATCTCCCTATACACTTTGTTTTAAACAATTTTTTGTCAAGTAACTTTACAGTTATGCTTTAATTATTATCTGATTTAAGACCTACACTGTACCCACCTCTGTAGGAAAGTAATTTTAAATGGTTAGTCAAAAAAGCCATTAAAATATCTATATCAAATGTATAGAGTTAGGAAATAAATTACCTGAAGACATTAGTGTCATTGTACCATGACTGCTTTTGGACCACCGTGAATGCAATTATTTGTATGATAAAACTGAAGATGCTCTGTAAAATCACCGACAATAACAAAGGTGGAGAAATAAGCTGTCCGGAAGGCCGATAAGGAGCTAATTTCGGGGCTGGGCCAGTAAAACTCACTGCAAAAGAGCACCACATTATCAGTATAGGCATTGAAATTATTTTTGAGAAGGTTAAGTACTAACAATACTAAAAGAAAGTTCACATCTGTATCAAGGTATTTGTTATCTTCTGTTAATAAAGAGTCTAAAAGAAACAAAATAGAGAAAGAGGAATACCCGAGTATTCAATACCTAATTTTACCAGAATAAGTGGGAAAACTTATTGGCCCACATTTATCAAAAACAGTGCAAACTGTACTATGTGCAGTTTGCCAGTGAAGTGTGCAAGGTTGGCCTGATTCATAAATTGTGGGGCAAAGTCTTCATTAATATGCACCCCCTGCACTGCACAGTACTAACACACCCCTTTAGGTGCACATTTTTCTGTCTTGTTGGATACAGTGCAGCCACAACACAAAATTGGCACAGACACTTTACAAAACTGGCGCAAACACTTTAATAAATATCGGCAACTGACATGAGTGTAAGCCTAGGGCGTGAAATGTAACAATTTTATGTAAATAAAATGTCCAGCAGTCTTCTCTCATCAATGAAATTTCCAGCAACATGCTCCATTCAATAATGAAATGTCCAGCATCAGCCTCACCTCATCAATAAAATCAATAAAATGTCCACAGCAGCCTCCACTCCACACCCATCAGAACCCCTTAATAATTAAATTCCCCCTATATAATAAAATGCAAGCCTCCCCCACTTAAAAATAATAAACTTATGTACTTACCACCGGCGCACCCCGCAGTTCCTCTTCTCCTTGTGGTTCCAGAGGCACATCTATGCACTCTACACTATGATGTCAGCAGGTCATAATGTGTATATATTTTTAAATACTTCAGTATAAGACGAGTGGGGCTTTTTCAGCACAAAAATTATGCTGAAAAACTTGGCATATATCCAAGCATATACAGTAATAATAATTTGAGAGTTGGGTCAATTATACTCGCCTGCAGTTATGGCCTTATTCATGTACTATATTTTCTTTGCTTTCTCTTGTGAAATGTATTATTCATAATCATTTCACCCATTTCAAGCATGACAGCATTCTAAAATGTATCAAATGTGATCTCCAAAATACATATTAGTTCTAAATAAAATTATTTAAACCAAATTAAAAACAAAGAAATTACTTCACGGCATCATTTAGAAAACAAGGAACTTGGATACATAGTAAATATTAGCATATATGTATAGGCACAAACTAAACAATAAAAAGCTAAAGGAACTGTACTGCAAATCTGTAGGTGCATGCCCATTGTAACATATAGTTACTAGGAAATGTAGTGAAATTGATATATCTGAATTACATACTCTTTGCAAAAAAATTGACTTACTTGTTAATGTAACTGTGATGGTTATAGCTACGTCTTGCATTAGATATTGACGACTACCAAGAATCATTTGTTTCTGCATAAAGAGAACAGAAAAATTAGAAATAAAGGGGTCGACCAAAGTACTGCAATGGATTTATACAGGGAAGATCCAGACCAGGTACAAAAAAGACCTTGGGCATATGCCTGTAGACACCTAATGAATAAATCTAGGCCTTCCACCACCAACTACATCAGACCTCTACATTCCACAAGCCCTCTTGGCTGCAGGACCATGCAGTGTCCAGTTTTGCACCCAATGCAGCATCTCCATGATTGAAATTACCACCATTTGTCCCTAGAGCACCCAAGCTAATTGTTTTACTTACTTACTTCACAAGGTAACACTATAAGAGCTGCTACACATTTTAACTGTGATGGAACCTTATCAAGAAGCCAGCATATAGAGAAGGGACTATGGGATGTCTCAAGGGAGAAACAAAAGCCAGAAATCAATAAGCCAATACAAAAATGTGTCAAAATCGAGCACCCATGCAATTATTAGAGGGAGGGAGTTTGTTCTCTTTCCACTAGCAGAAATATGTATCTATACAACTATGAGTACCGAGAGAATTGGAAACAAAAACTGGAAATTCACATTTTAATTTGTTTATGGGACTAATTAGTAGTTATAGAAAATGAAACTCTGAATATCATAAAAAACTAAGAGAGCTATATACATAGTCCAAGTAATACACCTAACACATAAATCTGGGTTTTCCTTCTGAATACATGCAACATAGGGATGTGTCCTTAAAGGGGATTGCCACTTTTAGTAAATAATTGATATTGTATATGCAATGAAAAGTTATACAATTTTCCAATATACTTTTTGTTTCCATTCCTTGTGGATTTCTAGTTCTCTGCTTGCTGTCATTCTATAGAAAGCTTCTCTATTTACTTCCATTGGACAGAATCTGTCCATGCTGATGTGATGGACATGGAGGTGCAGGAGCCATTATTAGCACTGAGAGTAATAGGAGGCGTGTGATAATAACGGACTTGTGCACCTGTGTGTCCATCACATCACCTGGACAGATTTCTATCCACTGGAAGTAAACTTAGAAGCCAATAGAAGCAAATCAAGCAGAGATCTAGAAAATGGTGAGGAATTGACACAGAAAGTATATTGGAAAATTGTATAACATTTCCTTACACAAACAATATACACTCACCGGCCAATTTATTAGGTACACCTGTCCAACTGCTCGTTAACACTTCATTTCTAATCAGCCAATCACATGGCGGCAACTCAGTGCATTTAGGCATGTAGACATGGTCAAGACAATCTCCTGCAGTTCAAACCAAGCATCAGTATGGGGAAGAAAGGTGATTTGAGTGCCTTTGAACGTGGCATGGTTGTTGGTGCCAGAAGGGCTGGTCTGAGTATTTTAGAACCTACAGAATCTACTGGGATTTTCATGCACAACCATCTCTAGGGTTTCCAGAGAATGGTCCGAAAAAGAAAAAACATCCAGTGAGCGGCAGTTCTGTGGGCGGAAATGCCTTGTTGATGCCAGAGGTCATAGGAGAATGGACAGACTGGTTCGAGCTGATAGAAAGGCAACAGTGACTCAAATCGCCACCTGTTACAACCAAGGTAGGCAGAAGAGCATCTCTGAATGCACAGTACGTCGAACTTTGAGGCAGATGGGCTACAGCAGCAGAAGACCACACCGGGTCCCACTCCTTTCAGCTAAGAACAGGAAACTGAGGCTACTATTTGCACAAGCTCATCGAAATTGGACAGTAGAAGATTGGAAAAACGTTGTCTGCTCTGATTTCTGCTGCGACATTCAGATGGTAGGGTCAGAATTTGGCGTCAACAACATGAAAGCATGGATCCATCCTGCCTTGTATCAACGGTTCAGGCTGGTGGTGGTAGTGTCATAGTGTGGGGAATATTTTCTTGGCACTCTTTGGGCCCCTTGGTACCAATTGAGCATTGTTGCAACGCCACAGCCTACCTGAGTATTGTTGCTGACCATGTCCATCCCTTTATGACAACAATGTACCCAACATCTGATGGCTACTTTCAGCAGGATAATGCGCCATGTCAAAAAGCTGGAATCATCTCAGACTGGTTTCTTGAACATGACAATGAGTTCACTGTACTCAAATGGCCTCCACAGTCACCAGATCTCAATCCAATAGAGCATCTTTGGGATGTGGTGGAACGGGAGATTCACATCATGGATGTGCAGCCGAAAAATCTGCGGCAACTGTGTGATGCCATTATGTCAATATGGACCAAAATCTCTGAGGAATGCTTCCAGCACCTTGTTGAATCTATGCCACGAAGAATTGAGGCAGTTCTGAAGGAAAAAGGGGGTCCAACCCGTTACTAGCATGGTGTACCTAATAAAGTGGCTGGTGAGTGTAAATTATTTGCTGAAAGTGGACAACCCCTTTAAGCCATTGCCAAGTTTAAAGTTGGATTTTAAATCATTATCATACAGTACACCCAATAAAATTTTTAACCTCTCTTAATACTTTTTAAACAACACAAACTTAAATATTTTATTATCATACCCAAAATAGAAGCAGCATACACATAATTCCAATCATGGAATACATTGTTATGTACTTGAAAATGCAGAATGAGGTGACAAGACAGTTTCTCCCTTCTCTGAAATAAAAGTAAATGACAAATAATTTAAGAATTTAATTCCATTAACCCCTTCGCGTCACAACCTTTTTCCGTAAACTTTTAAATTTTTTGTGTGTAAAGAACTGTGTGAGATCTTATTTTCTGCATAAGATATTGTACTTCTCATTGACATTATTTTGTATTCCATACCGTGTACTGGGAAGCTGAAAAAAAATCCAAATGTGGGGAAATTGGCAAAAAAACCTTTCTTGTGGGTTCAATTTTTATGACTTGCACTGTGCACTCCAAATGATACTTTTTCTTTTTTCTTTGGATCCGAACAATTACAGTGATACCAAATTTATATAGGCACTGTATTTTAATAAACAAAAATAAATTAAAACAATGTGTATGAAAAAATATTAGTTGTGCACAGACCTGTGTTGTCATTTTTGCAAGATAATGGGGCAAATTTACTTACCCGGCCCATTCGCGATCCAGCGGCGCGTTCTCTACTCTGGATTCGGGTCCGGCCGGGATTCATGAAGGCAGTTCCTCCGCCGTCCACCAGGTGGCGCTGCTGCGCTGAAAATCATCTCCACGCGCCGGAATGCACCACCTCGGACCAGGTGAAGGTAAGCGGTCACCAAGCGACACTTTTTCGGTTTTTAAATGCGGCGGTTTTTCCGAATACGTCGGGTTTTCGTTCGGCCACGCCCCCCGATTTCCGTCGCGCGCATGCCGGCGCCGATGCGCCACAATCCGATCGCGTGCGACACAATCCCGGGGCAATTCAGGTACAATCGGCGCAAATCGGAAATATTCGGGTAACACGTCGGGAAAACGCGATTCGGGCCCTTAGTAAATGACCCCCAATCTGTTCTTTTCATTGCTACCATTTTCAAGACTGTGCAACCTTTTGATCACTTTTAATAAAGAAGTTTTATGTGATGAAAAAAGGTGTAAAAGTGCAGTTTCTGAATTTTTTGTTATGGGGTTCACCGCAGTGAATAACCTTTTAACAATTTTTATAAAAAAAGTCATTTTGGGACACGGTGATACCTAAACTTAAAAAAAATGTTTTACTATTTTTTTACACCCTTTAGGGTACTTTAACCCTAGACAGTCTGATCTTTCCTACCAATACTATGGTATCTATACCATACTAGAATAATATACTGCAATACAGCACTTATTAACCCGTGAGCCCTCTTTATACATCGTTAACAGCATGAAGAGGTTAATTTATTTAATCTAAAACATTTTTTCCTATATTTTCATAGTTTATCTTTTTTGGATATAGAGTAATCCTGATATGGAACTGTAAAGAGTAATTGTCATTTCAAGTTTTATATTTCTTCTCCTCTTACTAGCTTTGCCCTGCCTCCTAAACTGTGTGGAGCAGAGGTGTCAGGATCATGCATACATGAACATAGAGATTTGGGTAGATAAAAGAAGTATATTAGTCTTCTTGGTGATACATCTGTACTGCTCAAACCTGTGAGAATATGAGTAAAAAACTGCCATAAATCTAATAAACACTATTCAGTCTGTGCTTTGCCATCTCTGCTCCTTCTCCTTGAACAGACCTATTTTAACTACAGTCTTTCTTCACTCAAGGGGTTGGCCACTCATATGAAATGTTAGCAGGGTAAGTATAAGACCCTAATAGGGTCACCCATATTATACCTATTCTATACTGAATCAGGACTTCCTGTTAAAGTTTGATATAAATAACCAACCCCTTTAATACAGATTTGAGCAGTTTAGCAGACAGGAGACAAATAGGTTGCAATTAGAGATGAGGAGTATACTCGTCCGAGTTTGATGCTCGTTCGAGTGTTAGCGTACTCGGAACGGCTTGTTGCTCGGACGAGTATTTCCGCTGCTCGAGATCGAGCATTTAATTAAGAAAAGACAGTGAAGAATACAAAGAAAACAGTGAAGACAGTGAACACAGGATAATTTAAGTGAAGAACACATTGAAAGAACACTGAAGAACAGATGGCAGATGTACACGAACATCTGCAATCTGTTCTTCAGTGTTCTTTCAATGAGTTCTTTCAGTGAAAACATCTGCAAACATCTGCAATTTGTTCTTCTTCAGTGTTCTTTCAATGTGCTCTTTCAGTGAAAAATGCTCGAGCCTCCCATTGACTTCAATGGGGTTCGTTATTCGATACGAGCACTCGAGCATCGGGAAAGGTTTGTCTCGAATAACGAGCACTCCAGCATTTTAGTGCTCACTCATCTCCAGTTGCAAAGTTTATTGTTCAGTTTATTGCTTTCTACATTGATGCCAAATTAACTTTATAGATTTTTTGAAAATAGGTTAAAAATTAAACAAATTAAACCAAACAACCTGAGGGATCCTCCCCTCTTGGAGTCAAGGCAAATAATTAAACATCAAGTAGATAGTGATTTTTCGATTACAAATCTGACTTGTGGTTACTTGTTAATGGAGGTTGTTCCTTTTTTAAGATTAAAACTTACTTAATAAGTTTTGGCACACATTCAATATTAGGTATTTTCGATGTAAAAGGGGATGCAACAGAGGCCTCCAATTCTGATAAAGAGACCCCAGCATGAGCCATCTTCAAAGCCTGAAAAAATAGTGTCACTTAGAATGACATAAATAGGAAGAACATTTTTATCATACCATTTACCTATCAGAGAAAAAACACTATTAATTGCATGATATCAATCCCTTTGTATTATTGCATTGATACATGTTTCCAAATTTATCTTCATTTATCTTTATAATGTTAGATTATCTTTGTTTTGTATGTCTTCCAGGCATTGCTAAACTATGCCTTCAAAATTATTACACAAATGAGGAAAGCATGAAGTCACAAATTTCTGGAAATAATTCTGATTTATATATCAAAGCCAGGGAATGTCCTTTACCCTGAATTCTGGATTTTAGCTTATGAGGCATAAGAAGAGGATGATTAGGAAGGTTGGGGCACATTTATTATGTGTAAAGAAAGGTACACTTTTTTGTCCCACGAGTCATGAGGTTTTTAGATTGTCTCACAAGGGCTTAATAATTTGGCAAATGGACCTATACTTTCAATAATGTATTATAAATGTGTTATAGAACTTTGTAGACCTGTTTTTTGTGTGTCTTAGTGTGCGACACACAATGCACCAGAAAAAGGTGTCATAAACTAAAAGTGTTCAGGAGAAAAAGCTGCAACTAAATTGAGAGACTAAGACATTAAAAGTTGTGAGCATCAGAAAAAGAGGAAATTTGTGGCACAATACATATTAAATAGGAAGCACACCAGAAAAAAATGGCACTCCACTCCAAAAACAGGCCCAAACAGGATAATAAATGTGCCCCTATGTTACAAAGTTTCTTAAAATCATGGATTCAATTTATTTTTATTCATTATTATTTTTCTTTATTTTGATTTAATGATTTAAAGAACTAAACTAGAGCTGTAGAAAAATGAAAACTTAAATCACAAATCATATGAGAGGATACTAAAGGCTACTTACCCCACAATCATTTGCACCATCACCACACATTCCTGCATAATAACTAAGAAGAATACAGCATACATTAGAGGGGTATTCCCATGTAACAAAATAAAACATTCTCCAATTCACTGTTATTAACAAAACTACAGCATTTTGCAGATTCCTGATAATCTAAGCACATTGTAAGCACACAGCATCTCACAGCACACAGGGATCATAATGTGACTGCTTAGAGAGTGCCCGCCCACACTCTGGAATTTTACACTGACCATGAGTTATTTGAGTTGAAACAGCAATAAAACTGAGTAAAATTTCAAAGTAAGGGGTAAAAAATGATATTTATTGTGTAAACATCACTTTGTGAACCTTTTGTCATCTGCAAACCCCTTCAACTTCTCTTTTACTTAATTCTATTTCTAGTTTATTTGTACATTTTTTATTTCTTTTGTGAAGGCAATGCTATTAAAACCTGCCTCATGCATGAACAAGATTATCCATTTACTACTATATTTTGCAGACTACAAGATTCACTTTGTAGCAAGAAAAAATCTTGCTAAAAATTGCCTGTGTCTTATAGCCTGAAGGTCAGGAGCATCATGCTTTACACAATCTCCAAGAGAGCAGAGCCTCTGTACTGCTCCCTCCTCTCTTGGGTGTTCTCACATGGTTATTGGGACCTGGAGTGATGTCAGAAGCATGTAACTGATCATATACTTACTACATCACTAAAGGCCCCCGTGCGGCCAGGGATGGAACAGATAAGAAGCTAAGGGTTGGGAAAGTGTAAGAAGAAGAGGTGTGTGTGTGTTTCTGTGTGTGTGTTTCTATTTATAGCAGTGCCCAGTCACTGTTCCTGTGTGTGTCTATGTGTGTATAGCAAAGCTATGCATATGTAGCAGGCCCCATATGTGTATAACAGAGCCCAGTATATGTAGAAGTGCCCAGTTTATGTAGCAGTACCCAATCATTGTGTGTTTCTGTGTTCATAGCAGTGCCCAGTGTGTATAGCAGTGCTTGGGGTGTATAACAGTGCCCAGTGTACTCCTAGGTATGTGTATAGCAGCACGGTGGCTGAGTGAATAGCACTTCTGCCTTGCAGCACTGGGGTCCTGGGTTCGAATCCCACCCAGGTCAACATCTGCAAAGAGTTTGTATGTTCTCTCCGTGTTTGCGTGGGTTTCCTCTGGGTACTCCGGTTTCCTCCCACACTTCAAAACATACTGTTAGGTTGTTTAGATTGTGAGCCCCATGGGGACAGGGACCAATTTGTCATGCTTGTGCAGCGCTGTGTAATCTGTGTGCGCTATATAAATAAAGAATTATTATTATTATTATTATTAGCAGTGATGAGTGTGTTCTAATCTCTGTACATATGTGTGTAGCAGGACTGTGTGTGCGCGCATGTAGCAGAGCTATGTGTGTAAACATATGGATGTAGCAGACCTGTGATTGCTGTGCTGGTGTGCAACCAACAGGAATATTTTAATTGGTGTTAAATATATTTTTTCTTTTTTGAATGAATAAATCTGGGGTGAATCTTATAATAATGAGTGCCTTATAGTCCAAAAAATATGGTAACTGGTTTTTCCATTTACTGTATTTGACTCAATGTCATGCCATGCCACTGATTACATAAGGCTTCCTGAGAGCTGGGTAATGTCACTGGTTCTTGGGCAGAAGGCTAGGAGTGAGTAATGGGTGGGTGGATATAATAGCATCCAGTAGGTATGCATAATTAGAAACCAAAGGAGCACCAGGCCGCCTGTGCCTTATGCACAGGGGCACTTGGCAATCATTAGTATATTTTTAAGGCCAAAGAAGAAAAGGCTGAAATGTAAGTTTGTTTAGTTTAAATCATGACTACCCAATTGGTAGTTTTCCTTTAAGCATAGTCCATTTATACTGCCTCTATTTAATGTGCAGAGCTTGTTCAGCACTATGTAGGAAGGAGATTGCTTCTCTACCTTTCAGCTAAGATCAAGTGTAGAGTGTAAAAGACAGATGAATATACTGCTTATATCTTCTCCCTACTTCTCCCTGAGTTCTAGGGTTCTAGGCTGTCAGAATCCTGCCCTTCTTGTGTGAGGTGTGTGACTGCAGAAGAAACCACAGCCTTAAGACCTTGCCAAAGCAATGTGCACCTCCCACCTCCAAAATCCAGCAGGCAACCGTAATGAGGTTAAAGCACATTTTCTACAGTGGATTTTCTATGTATACTTGTGTATTGTATGTGAACTATGTATATCAAATATAGGAGCACATAGAATATCACAAGGTTATGTTTAATTAAAAATAAAACCATAGATAAAATACTCAATCTTTTAGAGTTATTTTTTGTTTTTGTTGATTTATTTTTTTATAAACATAATTAACATAGCAAAAGAACTATATATTGTCAAGGCTTTGTGATTCTAAAACCCCCAACCACGATAACTGTCCAGGCATTGCTAATCTATATAGTGTTTTGTATGGTATATCCTGCAAATAGTGTTGTGCTGACATCTAGCTTCCATGTTTAGTTTTTACAGGCTGGACTGAGACCTGAAGGGATAAAGTAATCTCAGGTCAGACCTTGTTAGTTACTACAGGATATTGTTGTAAAACCTAAACTCATGGTGGGGATTGTAGGTATACTGAATACTGTTGCCGCTAATTTTCACTATGCAAGCACCTTCTTAGTTGTTAACAGGCCAGGAAGACTACATAGGAGATTACGCCAGAGAAACTACAACCATCACCATCCAGTGGGCTCCCGCAACATTTACACCAGCACCTAGGTGTTCAGGGAGAGTTTGGTAGGAACCGGTCCACCTCAACGCAACTTCAGCTAGGGCAACCAGATTTCTTCTGCCTACTTTATCACCACTTCCACCTTCCCATCATCTCATTGTGTGGGTACTGCAGATACTATAAGTTATTTCTGAATATATGTTAAAAGGTAAAGTGCTTACAACCCCCTAGTAAACATATCTGATACAACTTACTCTATTTTCTGAAATTCTTCCATAAGACTGGATTTTTGTCCTGGGCTCATTCTTGCAAAAATTGTTCCATTAACAAGGATCTGTAAAGAAATTGTATATCTATTTTATGCCAAAGATGACATTACCACTTATATGGGCAGTGAATTTTATGCCCAGATTTGAAAGTTTAAGGGCATTTTACTTTTAAAGGTAAAACGTCTTTATATTTACTTTGGGAAGTAATTCATAGAAATGATTTAAAATGACTTGATAGGATTTTCCAGTCATTGCAAAATATATATTTTTTCCTTTGTTTTCTAGGTCACAGATCTTGATGCAAGAGTCCTGTGGATTAACAGCAAAAGAAGATATGTTATTATTATTTAACACACATTATTTAACACTATTAATACTATAACAGACTCTCATAACGTCCAATGATACATATGATTTTCTACATTTACCATTGTTATTTGTTTTTGGATTATTTTCAATGATTTGGCAAGACCTCTTATTTAATCTGAATGGAGTTTAAAAGGGATTTGCCCATGAAAGAAAGTTCTCCGATTTTAATTGTGCAGATAGAAGAAGCTATTCATGAGAAGAATCTGCCCTATCCAACCAAAATCAGAAGATTTACGGTTTGGATCCCTAGGCAACCAATATTGTATACACCAGGAATTATAGAGATAGGTTGGGTGATATAACCGTGGCATGCTGAATTTTTGTTAATTACAGTGAATGTGTTATTTTGTTACCCTAAGTACTGTATATTGAAGAATCTTGTCTTCATGGGAATATCCCTTTACATGATTTTACGAGGATACAAGTTAAATTTATGACAGCAATACTAAAGATACCCTGACTTCTCATGTATTATCATAAAATCCTATAAACTACATTCTGATTAAATTTGAGACAAAATTGCATCATTGTACAATGATTACTTCACAGTTTTGTGAAGTGTAAAAAAGTCCAGGGAGAAACTAGCCATACAGCCAAAGCAATAGCATTTTAGTTGGGTTATTTAAGTACCTTTACTACTAAATTTAAGCCCTTGACAAGCCCTTAACAGCTTATCAACATGCTCTGCATATAACCCCTTGACATTCTTTAATATACCTTTGAGATGCGGCCATTTTCTTGGTGTTCTTCACTATTTCCCCAGGTAACTGATGCAGGACTTTCCTCTGGGGCACTTGCTTCTATGACAATCAATTTTCCACCTGGAGGAATCATTCCTGAAGCTTTCCCAACCTTGCAAGCAGTTTGAAGATTGTCTCCTAAAGAAAACATAAGAGAATATAAAAGACAGTATAAAAAATGTACTACTGCACTCACAAGTCCACGGTCTTGGAGCTCACAGTCCTGGGCGGATCCAACACCCTCTAGTAGAATTTGCATAAAGAAAAAGAAAACTTAAATTCCCACTGAAGCTCTCCAAAAAAATTTTTTTTTCAGAGACCAAAGTCTGTAAATCATGTTAGAAATATCATTCGTATCAGATTTCCCTTCTGAGAAGAAGCCAGCATCCAGAAATTCACATGCCTTAAATGTTTCTGACGTGCATCGCTTTTTGCACTTCTTATATAGGATGTAGCCTATTTTCACAATGTGATCCGATTTTATTGCAGTATATTCACATTTCTAAAACTTTAAAATGTGCATATTAAATATAAAATATTGTCAGCCATGGATGCCTAACCATGGGTTTCGCCTGCCTATCATATTCTGCCAAGGGCTAGTCGACTTCACCATTAGGTATCTCTCTAATACACAAAACTGTAAAGTTTAAGTATTCCTAACTAATGAGAAAAGAGCCTATTCTCAATTTAAAAATCCAATAATCATTGCTTCTTACCTTGGCCAATGACGTTCTAGGCGAATAATCCAAGATATCCAATCCCTATCCTACAATTGTACTCAGCTTCTATTTAAAAAACATCATACCCAATCAGAAACCCACCTCATCCCTATGCAGTTTTTAATGTAAAATTTAGCTCCAGTTCCACATGTAAACGATTCCATAAATATAACCGACTATAGGTGAATTCCATCAAATAAAAATCAACCAAAAATACGATCAGTGTAAATGTCATCATCACCATTTGTGTCCTTGCCTCTTGCACTGCTACAGTGTCTCACAGAGCGATTCCTCACACCATACAGTGCACCCCTATTCTTGTTTTAAGCTTCCTACCTGTTCTCTCCACATAACCTTGTCCATGCGGGCACATCAACAAATATATAATATTCATAGTATCACACATCATGCACAATTCCTCTCTATTCTGATGGAAAAAGGTTTTTGGAGAGCTTCAGTAAGAATTTAATTTTTCTTTTCCTTTATGTGAAGAATATAAAAGAATATTGACTATCTATCGTACAACCCAGCGTCTATATATTCTCAAAGAGTACTAGTTATTCATGAGAAGATCCAAAATAAAGCAGTCATTCTAGGGCCACCTTGTGGGAATCTACTTTGTACATTGCTCGACTGAAGACTAAAACAAGCAGATTTTAACCAAACAGTTTGTTTATAGATGTTTTGGAGTTCTTGTTCCTTATAAGTATAGAACAGTCTTCTTTTGATTCAGCTCTTGAGAGCACTTCCTAAAAGCTGGATTTCTGTAAGGAGATCTTTTACCTGCTAATAGTTTAGTTAAAGGAACAAAAACTATAACCCAAAATATCCGATTAGATAGCAGAAAACTCTAGTCATGTTAGAAGGATCTGAAATTAATAAGACATTGCCTCATGAGGTAGATTCAAGTAGAATTAAGCAGTTTTATTTCTTATGTTGACCTTGACACTTACTGGTTTACCTTTAATGCAATAGAGAACATACATTTGTGTATTAACTTTATTTTTAGTGTTTTATACGAATAACCCATATGTCTTATTTTAAATATTTTAGTCTATGGTGATATGTCTACTTATATTTCGTGTCAGGTCTCCATAACATCTATATCTAGTCAACATTCCATATTCAAAGAATTGAACTTATCTTCAATTGTACCATTGGGATGAATAAAAATAGTGTTGTAATATATTTAGTGTGAAATATAGTGTAATACCAGTTATCATTACGGTCCTTATCTTTGCTTCCATAAGTTCCTGCAGCACTGGTTTTGTCTCAGGTTTGAGTTTATTCTCCATTACAAGAAATCCAATAAACATTAAATCAGATTCTACCCTTTTCCTAGTAAAACAAGATATTAAGAATAAATAAATAAAACGTATTTAAATAAAAAATTACAAATGACAATGTTATGGTTATGTGTTGTGGTACCTCTCCAATCCCTCTTTAATCTCGACAATAGTTTCAGATAACTTCTTGTATGCCAGAGAAATCACTCGAAAACCTTGTGATGTATAATGCTCAAGTTCTTTATCAAAATTAAGTGGCACTGCACAACAAAAATAAGTGACGACACAAGTCAATAAATATGACACAAGTTAGGAAACCTCACAGCCTCATCATAAGTCAGTAGGAAGAGATGGATCTTAATGAAGCCATACTATCGATAGGGAATTATACAATTCAAAAACTTTGACATTATAAAGCTTTGACACTAGTATAAATTGAATTTAAAAGAGTATTCATTGAGAATTCTTACTCCGTGCAAGTTTTTATTCTACCTTTTGTACTTAAGGCATTTTCACAAATCTCTTCACTTATGAAAGGAATCAAGAGTTTGAAAAATTGTACAATCGCCATACTGCAACCAGAAGTCAAGATGATGATTTTATATTGCTTTAATAATACCTGTTTCTGGGGCACAAAATTTTTCCACCATTTCTGGAGCTCCTTTCATAAAAACGAGAAACTCATCACTCCCCATGACTTCAACAATGACGGACATGCGTTGCAGGCTGGATGAGAAGGGAAACTGATGCAGGATCGCCAAACCTTCCACTGGCACCTGATTAAGGGTAATCTGTAGTTAAAAGACTAATATTTTCTAACAAGTTGGATGACTGCTGATACTTTCTAGTAAGGAGGAATGAATATGGAATGGAATGATTACCATGACCAGCATCTATCCAAATGACTGATACACTGATGCGTGTTTTGGCATACTGCCATCATATAGGGGTTTGATGAGGCATGGTTGTAGAGTAGGCAGTGCTTGGAGAGTTTACCTTTCCAGAATCTGTTCCTGGTTTCACAATTTTATAAGACTGTGATTCCTCATCTTCATTGTTTATCTTGTAAGTGTCTTGTAAAACCTAAATATAGTAAATATTGATATACTAAATATTGATATATGTATGAGTATATATATAGTATAACTGTCATTTCAAATATTTTTTGTAAATAAATAGTTCAGGTTCATATCTAAAACTGAAGAAGATGCCTGTATCCCCTATCATCAACCCTATCTTGCCTGCTAAACTGCTGTGTTTGCTACTCAGATCACCCTTTGGTAAGGGGTGGATGAGAAAGGAGTATAGAGACCACACCAGCATCGACAAGATAAATCTAGAGTAAAATGACAGGAATCAAAAGCTGAGAGGATTGGCAAACAGTCCCAAATATGGTGATAATTTGCCCCAAATCTGCAGATGCTACACATTGAAGACCTTATTAAAGACAGCAAACACATGTAATTGCAAAGATACATTCCCCCTCATTGCTCCCTGATGCACCATTTTCTTGTGTCTGTGTCTCTCCAACCTGGCTACTCTACTGCTTCCTACATATTTATATGAAGTTAAATTTGCCTTTACCTAACGCAGATCTTCCAGCAGTTTAGCAGGCAGGAGTGAAAATGATTGTTGGAGGTGAATGGATTTTTCACTGATAAGGAATATTAAAAAGTTTCTTATAATCATAGGATTTAACTTTTGAATAAACTATCATGAAATTTAAAGCTTAACTACCGCAATTCAGTAACAAATTTTAGGGTTTTTGCAAATTTCATGATCTATACTTTTTTACATTATAAGTAAATATAACAAGTATATAACATACCCAGTCTGTACTTTGGAACATTTTCAAGTCCAGTGGATCCCCCTGTATTATACCATCCAGGACAATCAATGAATGACAACTGGCCATTCCAGCTAGTAGTGGACTCCATGGCAAACTACTATTAGGTATAAAGCAGTATACTTCCTGAAAACTGCAAGGCAATGCACACATGATCCCATATAATCTAAAATCTAAAATATTTATTTACGTTAAACTTCTAGGGACTTATGATATTCAAAAATTATATTTGGCCTAGCATGAACATATATGTAATTTACATATATGTATGATTGTATTGTAAACTTACCATCGCCCTTCTGAAGGAACAATGCCCCATAATTCCATTCCATCTTCTGTTAAAGTACCTGTCTAGATAAATTATAATTCAAAATTAAGGCACTCATGGTTATTTAAAGAAAAAAAAATTGCTCATAAATCTTAAGAGTAATGGACAATACTCTAGAAGAAAGCCAAAGGCTGCCCGCATCTAAGATTAGTTCAGTTGACAGTTTGTGAAATTCTGGCCACAACATGATCCTTGTTTTACATTTATTACATTCAGGTTTTTGTAAGGATGTCTGTCCACATAGTGTATTACGCATGAGGATTTTCTGTGCAGAAATTCTACTGTATAATGCAGTAGCAGCATTGTGAATAGGATGTATCCATATCCCCTGCAGACACTGGCCAGATTTATTAAAGCCCCTGCACCAGCGCCTTATATGTGTCGCAGGCGAGTCATTTGTGTAGCGGCTGAACTATACCTGAATCACTGAAAGAGGCATTCTGGTCTATAATCGAACCATGTGACACATTTATCATGCAGTGTCCGACAGGAATGTGTTTTACACCCCATGTTAAAAGTGCACCAAAATAAAGTTGCACTCTGTCGGAGCATTGCAGGGGGTGCCAGATTCATGCAGAACGTGCTCAACATTCCTGAATCTGACGCACACTGCACAATACACAGGAAAACAACACAAAGTACAGTTTTCACTGTTTTTGATATATGTGAGCCACTGTGTAAAAACCTGCAGCGTCACATTTTCACCATAGATTCCATAGCAGAATTAATCCCTTGCAATGCAAATGTTGAGCTCTGCCCCTCCTGTCATAGTAATAACGCTGTAGACGGCTACAACTGTTTTCCGTTGCTAGCAGAAAGTTTATGGAATAAGGCACAATGTTACTCTGGTGCCATGAAGATTTAGAGGGATGTAGAAAGTGCTACTGGCATAAGATGACCATTGGACAGGTAACAGCTTAAGATACCCCAATTATCATACATGTTTGATTTTCAAAAAACAGGACAACCAACATTGGTGTTACTTGAAGCTAATGGGCCCCAGAGCAAAGTTGGTGCCAGAGCCCGACTATAATGTATGGTTAATAGTACTAGTCATCTTATATGGGAAAATGACACCCTATGGGCGACCTAAGCACCTTTTGCACCCCCTTCATTTACACCCCTGACAACCAACTACAACACAACTGGTAACAAATACATATTTTATAATAAATGTACCTTGTCAAAACAGATAATATTTAATTGTCCGCACATATTAATCCTTTGTGCACTGAGACAAAATATGCCGCTTCTCTTAAGTCGTGTTTGGGAGTACAATATACAGACTGTGACTGCTGCTGGTAGAGCTGGTGAAATGCTGACAGTCAGGACGACCAATGACCAGAGAATGGTGTTTCCAGCGGAAGTCTAAGTAAGTTTAAAATCACACAAGACACAAAAACACAAGATTTTATTATAGACATTTATTCATCCTAAACCTTCTATTTCTATTTCCTGTTTTATGTCATATGTCACATTATAGCTGAAAAAAGGTTAAACATACAGATGGTGCTGACATCAAGTCATCTGTTTGTCAGTGAATAACATTAACAATGAACTGCATGGAAAATCTCTAGTTTTAACTATTATGGTTTATTATGACCAACAAAGTCCTTTGTAGTCAATTGCCTTTTTTGTGCCTTTTTTGTGCCTAATTTGTCTTTCTTGTCTGTACTCTTTTTGTCTGGACTCTTTTCAACTTTTTAGTTTCATGAGTCAACATCTGGATGCAGGTAAAAGTAAAATTATTGATGTACAGTGAAGACTTGTGCACTGCTTGAGAGTGCACAAATACCCCAATGTACCTAAAAAGTCACTAAAATTAAACTAAAACACTGCCACCGAACGTCAATGAATCTCCACTCTTTTCTGCACTTTCTAGAGCACAGAAAAAATCTCAAAATTGATCATTACAGTTAGAAAACAATTTCTTTATTTTTCAATTTACAAAGTCATATGAGGGCTCCTTTTCCATACTTCCTAATTGCAAAATGTAACATTTTATATAAGTTACAAATTACCTTTAAAAAAATGTAATGCATCTTGCACTAGCCATAACAGTCCCCCCACAGATTCATTAGATTAATGAAGGCTGGATGTAGAATTGCAGAATTGTCTTTGCCAGGAACCTACTGCAGATAATAGTTAATATGCCACCCAGGGCACATCCCTGCTCAGCCTAACAAAACCCTTGCCAATCTCCTGCCCCCGAATGTCCCCTAAAAAATGTAATTAAAAGTCAGTGATCAAAAGTAGTAAAGTTTCCTGGAATGGCGGAATACCCTGCAGGCCTGCTCAACGCTGTCAGGATGGTTAATAGAATAACTCTTTTTGTTAGATCAAAAGTTTGACAGTGTATTAGTATATTACGCTAAAATATTACTACTTAAAGAAAAACTCTAAACATTTCAGTAGTTTGTTGAAGGACATTTCATTGCTTTGTAAAGTTGGGCTCACTTAACAGTTTACTGCTATTTGTATAGAACTGCCGCACACATTCAGATTTAGAGACTGTTCATGCTATGCAAATTGTGTTTGTATGCCACAGATGGGACATTTTTTCTTGATATTGTCTCACAAAGTGCTATTGTTAGAACTCTTACATATGGAACTTCTTTTGGGTGTATCATATCCGGGTGTTTTGCTCTGCAGAGGGCATAACATTCATTTGGCTACATAGTAGAGCTGGGTATGTGTCTCAGGTGTTGTTAAAGTGACCAATCAACTGCCGAGCTCGAGTCCCTGAACTCCATTTATGCACACCTCCTTGTACTTGTAGTCTATATTCTCTTGTAATTTTTGCTGACCCTTACTTGAATTATTTGGTTATTCTTCATTTTTGACCCAATTAGCCTGACCTTGCTTTTTATCTGTCTATCCCTGTGTTTGGGTATGTACACAGAACAGACAAAAGAGCAGGGAACAGGGCCAGATTAAGGTTGGTGGGGGCCCCTGGCGCAAAATCTGGTGGAGGCCCCAACCAAATGCAGCATATGTACACATTCTCTTGCTCACTATCCGCTATCCCCCAGTAATTCACCTACATACAGACACCAACCCCCTAGTAATACATCTACTTAGTTCCGCCAAAACCTCAGTAATACATCTACATTAGAGATGAGCGAGTATACTCGTTCGAGCTTGATGCTCGTTCGAGTATTAAGGTACCCGAAACGGCTCGTTGCTCGGACGAGTATTTCCCCTGCTCGAGATTGAGCATTTAATTGAAAACAGACAGTGAAGAACAATGAAGAATAGAATAAAAACAGTGAACACAGGTTCATTTAAGTGAAAAACACAGTGAAAAAGACAGTGAAGAATAGATTACAGATGTTCGGCACATCTGCTTACTTGTCGGAGGATACGCGCGAAACGGTGCGAACAAAATAGTATGTGAAGAACATTAAGGTACCCGAAACGGCTCGTTGCTCGGACGAGTATTTCCCCTGCTCGAGATTAAGCATTTAATTGAAAACAGACAGTGAAGAACAATGAAGAATAGAATAAAAACAGTGAACACAGGTTCATTTAAGTGAAAAACACAGTGAAAAAGACAGTGAAGAATAGATTACAGATGTTCGGCACATCAGCTTACTTGTCGGAGGATACGCGCGAAACGGTGCGAACAAAATAGTATGTGAAGAACAATGGGGGTCATTTACTAAGGGCCCGATTCACGGTTTCCCGATGTGTTACCCGAATATTTCGGATATGCGCCGATTTTCCCTGAATTGCCCGGGATTTTGGCGATCGGATTGTGGCGCATTGGTGCTGGCATGCACGCGACGGAAATCGGGGGAGTGGCCGAACGAAAACCCGACGGATTCGGAAAAACCGCTGCATTTAAAACAAAAAATGTGTTGCGAAAATTACACTTACCTTCACTAGGTATTGGCTGGTGAATTTCAGGGCATTCCAGTGCGCCTCCGGGGAACTTCAGCGCAGCAGCGCCACCTGGTGGACGGCGGAGGAACTACCTTAGCGAACGGACCGGGTAAGTAAATCTGCCCCAATATATATGTGTGAAGAACACATTGGGGGTCATTTACTAAGGGCCCGATTCGCGTTTTCCCGACGTGTTACCCGAATATTTCCGATTTGCGCCGATTTTCCCTGTATTGCCCCGGGATTTTGGCGCACGCGATCGTATTGTGGCGCATCGGCGCCGGCATGCACGCGGCGGAAATGGGGGGGCGTGGCCGAGCTAAAACCCGACGGATTCGGAAAAAACGCCGCATTTAAAACAAAAAAAGTGTCGATTGGGACGCGCTTACCTTCACTTGGTCCGGCTCGGTGAATTCCAGTGCGTTCAGATGCTTTTCAGCGCAGCAGCGACACCTGGTGGACGGCGGAGGAACTACCTTAGTGAATCCCGGCCGGACGCGAATCCACCGCAGAGAACGCTCCGCTGGATCGCGAACGGACAGGGTAAGTAAATCTGCCCCATTGAAGAACACGGTGAGCAGGACAGAGACATCTGGGAACAGGACAGAGACATCAGGGAACAGGACAGAGGCATCGGGGAGCAGCACAGAGGCATCGGGGAGCAGTGCAGAGGCATCGGGGATCAGCGCAGAGGCATCGGGGAGCAGCACAGAGGCAATGGAGAGCAGGGCAGAGGCATCGGGGAGCAGTGCAGAGGCATCGAGGATCAGCGCAGAGGCATCGGGGAGCAGCACAGAGGCAATGGGGAGCAGCGCAGAGGCATCGGGGAGCAGCACAGAGGCAATGGGGAGCAGCACAGAGACATCGGGGAGCAGCGCAGAGGCATCGAGGAGCAGCACAGAGGCAATGGGGAGCAGCGCAGAGGCATCGGGGAGCAGCGCAGAGGCATCGGGGAGCAGCGCAGAGGCATCGAGGAGCAGCGCAGAGGCATCGGGGAGCAGCGCAGAGGCAATGGGGAGCAGCACAGAGGCATCGAGGAGCAGCGCAGAGGCATCGAGGAGCAGCGCAGAGGCATCGGGGAGCAGCGCAGAGGCATCGAGGAGCAGCGCAGAGGCATCGGGGAGCAGCGCAGAGGCATCGGGGAGCAGCGCAGAGGCATCGGGGAGCAGCGCCGAGAGATCGGGTAGACTTCAGTGGAAGAAGAGGAGCGGATCCCGGGACAGCGTATCTCCCGACAAGTAAGCAGATGTGCCGAACATCTGCAATCTATTCTTCACTGTGTTTTTCACTGCGTTTTTCACTGTATTCACTGTTTTTATTCTATTCTTCACTGTTCTTCACATCTGCTAACTTGTCGGGAGATAATATACGCTCGGAACAGTGAAGAATAGATTGCAGATGTCTGCATACATCTGCTAACTTATCAGAAGACATTCTTTTTCAATTAAATAACACATTTTATTCCCGAACCATGGTCCCTTTGAAAAATGCTTGAGTCTCCCATTGACTTCAATGGGGCTCGTTATTGGAGACGAACACTCAAGCATCAGGAAAAGTTTGTCTCGAATAACGAGCACTCGAGCATTTTAGTGCTCGCTCATCTCTAATCTACATACATATAACAACCCCCCAGGAAAATATAAATAAATATAGCTGCCAACGCCCCTATTAATACATCTATACAGGCAGAGACCCTCAGCCAAGGACAGATGCCCCCCTCCCCACAACAGGGAGAGATCCCCAGCCCAGGCAGATGCCCACCCTCCCCCTCACAGGCAGAGACCCCCAGCCCAGACAGATGGATACCCCCTCCTCATGGGTAGAGACCCCAGCCCAGACAGATGCCCCTCTTCCCCTCACTGGTAGAGACACCCCCAACCCCCCTCCTCACAGGCAGAGACCCCCAGCCCAGACAGATGTTTGGGTATGTGCACAGAACAGACAACAGTGGGGAACATTGCCAGACTAAGGTTGGTGGGGACTCCTGGGCACAAGAATTTGGTGGAGACCTCAACCTAATGCAGCATACATACACATTCTCCTGCTCACTATCTGCTATCCCCCAGTAATTCATTTACATACAGCCGCCAACCCCCCAGAAATACATCTACATAGTAGCACCCACCCCCAGTAATGCAGCTTTAGACAGCCTCCAACCCCCCCCATAATACATCTACGTAGTGCAGCCAACCACCAGTAATATATCTATATATAGCTGCCAACCCCCCAGTAATACATCTACATACAGCCGCCAACCCCCCAGTAATAAATTTACATACAGCTGCAAACCCCCCAGAAATACATCTACATAGTAGCACCCACCACCAGTAATACAGCTTTAGACAGCCTCCAACCCCCCCAAAATACATCTACATAGTGCAGCCAACCACCAGTATTATATCTATATACAGCTGCCAACCCCCCAGTAATACATTTACATCTATACAGGAACGGACCCCCAGGACAGATACCCCATCCCCACCAAAGGGAGAGACCCCCAGCCCAGACAGATCCCCCCTTCCCCTCCAAGACAGAGACACCCAGCCCAGACAGATCACACCCCCTCCCCCACCTCACAAGTAGAGACCCACCTCACAGGTAGAGACCCCCCCTCGCAGGCAGACACCCTCAGCCCAGACAGACCCCCCCCCCCCAGACAGAGACCCCCAGCCAAGACAGGTCGACCCCAAATGTGCCACCCAGAGGATGTCTTGTAAATTACAACCAGTTGTGGCTTTTACTAACATGTAGAAATATTGCATTGAATAGTTTTAAAGAGAAACTAGAGTCCTTAGTCAAATTCAAAATAAGTAAAGTAGACACACCTGTATGTTAATTATGTACAGGGCCATAATGCTGGTTGTGTTACCTGTTCCTACATTTGGCAATTCTAAGGAATAAGAATTTGTCAGATGCCTTATTTACATATGAACAAAAATTTTCTTACAGAGGAATAGGAAGGTCTACTCATAAATGTTCAGTAAAAGTCTTGATGGACATTATGGGGCATATTTACTTACCCAGTCCAGAGGAGGTCCCGATGCACTATACCACGATTCAAGAATATTATGCGCCTGATTTCCTGCATATGTCGCTTCCCCGATCAGGTCTGACGGAGTTCACCATCTTCCTCGCGGTGCATGTAAGTGCTTGGCTTGTGACACAATTTTTAAGTTAAATCCCGCGATTTTTCCAAATCCGTCGGAGACTAAGAGGGCACGCCCCCCTATTTGTGTTGCATGTAAACCGGCGCAATTGCGATTCAATCCGAAAACACAATTGCGATCCCCGAAAACGTTGGAAAACCCAATGGAAATTCGTCCGCAGGACCCTCAGTAAATAAGCCCCTATGTTGCATACATATGCACCGTTCTGGGAGTCTTTTCCCTTGTTCGATTTGCTTGCTGTCTCCACACACCGAGGTAATGATGCCACTTAGGATGGACTTTTAATTTTTTATGGACTCACAATTGAAATATATTGGTGATAATTGCCTATGTAAACTTGGATTTTCAATTAATTTTCTGACAATGCCCCATTCACAGTGATTAGTTGTTAATTAGTGATTGTAGTTAAAGAGCAAATCAGGCTGTAAGTTTTGCAGCTTACTCCAGCAGCAACCAAGGGTTAATGCAGCATTACATAGTGCAGATGTATATAACAGATGTATTGTGAAAGAAACACATAGGGAAAGTCACAGAGTCAGTCAGTAGTTTGTTAATATTAAAAACAGTTTTTTTAGTTATTTCCGACTGGAAGAAAGCAACTTACTCCATTTCTTGCGTATATAACTGCTGTATAAATCACTCCCATCATTGTGACACCCACAAGTATCAGGAGAAATCTGATGGCATCTCTGTGGAGTTTAAAGTTAACTGGTTTGGGGTAGAGTATGGATCTCACAAGGTCACCTTTTGCTGTATTAAATCCTAAAATATATATATATATAAAAAACCTTTGTTAAGAAAAGTTATTAATTCTAATTTTCTTATTGTTCTCACATGTCCCTGTTTGCTTTATTCTATTGACTTTATTGTCCTGTAGTTAATAATTTGTCCTTTTTTAAGGGACTGTACTAGATTGTCTAAAAGTGTTTATGTTCTTTAAGTTGTTTATTTTCTTCAATAAAGAGGGTTTTTTTTTTAAATATAATGGTTATTTTTACGTTACCTGTTCTTAATACAACAGCTTTTACCACACTTCTTTGGGAAGCTTGAGTCTGGATGACCTCAGTTCCACAGAAGAGCACATGTCTTTTGTAATCCTCACCACTGTGTACCTTCCATGGAACAGAATTGTCGACATTTGGTAGTGGCGTCTTTGTCACTGGAACACTTTCCCCTAAAAATATCAGTTTATAAATATTTATTTATTAACATCAGGACGGTAAAGCAGTTGTAGACAAATTATTCAACTCTTCAGTGACTGCGGTAACTCCTTCAAAGGGTTTTCCTGAATAATGATATTAATGACCATTTTAATATTAATATTTAGGAGACTGAGACCCCTCCCCTTTGCTCAGCTAACCCCTGCAGCCTTAGTCAAAGTATCATTCTCAGGTCCAATTACTGTTTACTAGAACATGAGCTCTGCTGCAGTTAGGGCCGTCAAAATACCCTGGTAAGTGACTCGGGCAGCCACCAGACTCACCCACCAGGAATACAGACCTGCCATACATATATCAATAGCACCTGTTTTAAGATATCTGTCTGCCCCAGTCTGTATGCTATGAAGGACCTAGACAGTCCCGGCAGACCCAAGCCTCCAGCTTCCCTCCATGGAGCTGCTGCCCGGCAGAAGAGCTGAAATAAGAATGAGGCAGTTTGGGAACAGACAGGTAAGTATTTATATATTTAATTCTTTAATAATTACTTTATTAATTACCAAAAGGGGGATTGTATAGAAATATGATAGAGGTACTGTATATAGTTAATGCTATAAACTGGGGTGGCTGTGCATAAATTAAGGGTTAGGGAGGCTGCATATAGTGTTAGGGTGGCTGCATATAGATACTGTGGTTGGGCTGTGTAAAGGCACTGGGGGGGGGGGGGGCTGTATATTGACACTGGGGTTGGGGGGCTTGTATATAGACACTGGGGGTGGGTGAACCTGTTTATGGAACCTGCTAGTGGGGGGGAGGCTGTGTAAAGACACTGGGGGTAAAAAGATGCTGTATATAGAAAATGGGGATGGGGAACGCTATATATAGACACAGGTGGTGGACACAGGCTGTATATAGACAATGGGGGTGGTGGGGTCCAGCTGTATGTAGACAATCGGGAGCTGTATAAAGATTAATGCAGTTGGTTGGTCACATGATGCATTTCTATTGTGATTTAAAATGCATTGGGAGAAACATCATTAAAGGGCACCTACCACCACGAATCTACCTATAAAGGTAGATCGGGTGGTAGGTGGATGTATGGGACGTGAGGATAGCCCTTTTTAGAGCTAATCCTCACGTCCCCGCTAGCCTAGCATAAACTTTATTGCCCTAATATGTTAATTTAATTAAGCGGCTACCGGGGCGTGGAGTAGCCGGACACGAGGCTACACGGCGCGGCTACTCCACGCCCCAGTAGCTGCTTTCCCCCGCCTACCCTGTGATCTTCGGCGCGCAGCTCCTGGCAGCTGCGCGCCCTCGCCCGAGAAGCCGGAGTTCTGCGCATGCGCAGTAACTCCGGCCTCGTTCCCGAGATCGCGCATCTTGGCCGGAGTTACTGCGCATGCGCAGAACTCCGGCTTCTCGAACGAGGGCGCGCAGCTGCCAGGAGCTGCGCGCCGAAGATCACAGGGTAGGCGGGGGAAAGCAGCTACTGGGGCGTGGAGTAGCCGCGCCGTGTAGCCTCGTGTCCGGCTACTCCACTGCCCGGTAGCCGCTTAATTAAATTAACATATTAGGGCAATAAAGTTTATGCTAGGCTAGCGGGGACGTGAGGATTAGCTCTAAAAAGGGCTATCCTCACGTCCCATACATCCACCTACCACCCGATCTACCTTTATAGGTAGATTCGTGATGGTAGGTTCCCTTTAAATGGATAGGTATTATATTATTAGGAACATGTGTTTTACATTGTTAAATTATATTATTCTTAAAAGACAAAAGACATGTTTGTTACTTATATATGTAAAATACACATATATGTTTGGTGATTTGTTTTACCTGTTTTGCATACATATCAATAATAATAGCTATTGTTTCCTGTATGAAAGCACTGTTATCTAGGTGACATTATAATGTAAGTATTTTTAAGGGAGCAGTGTGCTGGAAAGAGCTGAAGACATTTGACAGAGAATTCAACACTATTAAACTATGGACGGGGGAAGTCATAATGAAGACCTCTTACTTATGCAGCTGATCATATCTTTTAAAGGAAACCAACCATTTGATTTGATGCATTATGAAGCAAACATACTTTGAGAATGCTGTAGCTACACTGATGATCATGACTTGGTTAATCCCTGTGCTGAGTGATTTTGCTAATAAAACAGATATAACATTATGATAATGAAGCTGTCTCACTTGTATGGCTCCTTCAGCGCTTGGTTCAGGCTTCTCCTAGCACGTGAGTTTTTCTCTGCAGGAGAGGATGATGCAATCTATTTATCTCTCTATTCCCTATATCTATCAAATTCTCCTTAAATCTGAATAATACAGACTACCTCACCATGTTACAGTTTGGGAACTGCACAGTTCTATTATTGTGCAGGGCTAAAGGGAGCCTCTTACTGAATAAAATAGTTTTATTTTGGGGCCCCACTTTTATTTGTTACCTATTGTTATTGTAGCACCTGAATGTCAGAGTTCACCGACTTGATGTTGCTTTGTTTTATAATTACTTATTGTTCTTCAATTAAAAATGGAATTTTTGTTCCTTGTCACAACCTCCTGATTTCTCTGTGATTCACTTTTTATTATGCAGCTCTGTGTTCTAGTTCTGGGCTGATGATTGAGCCTTCGACGGCCAGCTCTCTGCACCTTGGTCCTGGGCAGAGTTCACTCTGATATTTAACACTCTCCAGTGTAAGAATACGGCACTCTTTTTTTTTCTTTTACCTGTTCCAACAAGAGATGAGCAAGCACTAAAATGCTTGGTGCTCGTTAGTCGAGTCGAACATTTCCTGATGCTCGAGTGTTCGTTTCGAGTAACAAGCCCCATTGAAATCAATGGGAGACCCTAACATTTTTCAGTAAAATTACAAACTGAACGAGCACTGTTCAGTGCAGATGTTTTCACTGAAAGAACACAGTGAAAGAACATCTGCGATCTATTCTGCACTGTGTTCTTTCACTGTGTTCTTCAATTAAATGATTAAATTAAATGTTTTAATTGCATTTTTTTACTGTTCTTCACTTTTTTTTTTTAATTAAATGCTCCATATCGAGCAGGGCAAATACTCGTCCGAGCAACGAGCCGGTCCGAGTATGCTAATACTTGACCGAGCATCAAGCTCGGACGAGTATACTCGCTCATCCCTAGTTCCAACCCCATGGCTTTCAAAAATTCTAATGTCATACTAATAAAAGAAAACCTATGATTAAAGTTGGCAAACATTGTCATGTTCAAATTTTATAAGTTGGGTACCTACAGCCATCACCTCTTACCTAAAACCTGGGTACATTCATTTAAAATAAATGCTATACTAAATGATATCCTCTGGTTTTAGAAATGCACCTAATGTATTACCTGTTAACATTCCTTCATTAACAACACAGCTTCCAGTAAGTAATAAGGAATCGCAAGGCAAATAGATTCTCCTCCCCGTTAAAACTATGACATCTCCAGGAACCAAGTACTGAGATTCTAGTTCTTGTATATCTGAAGATGAAATATTGCAATTAGGATACAAATAATAGCACAGTATTAAATAAGAATGACTATTTCAGAATTGTTCTAGTTTATTTATAAATTAAGCTTATAGGGAACCTGTCAGCAGGATCAGGGACTCTACAAGCATATTCACATGAAGATCTCAAATCTGGCATGATCACTGAAGTAAAGTACTTGTTCCCCAGCTTATATGGCATTACATGGATGCAACTGGTGCTGCCAGAGATAAGTCCTGGAACCTACTACAAGTCATGTCTGAAATGGTGGAAAGGATAGGACTTATATTATCAGGTTTGGAATCTTAAACCCCAGCTACTTAAAGAAATGCAGGTGGTGTAGTGGCACATTTTAGGTTGGAAAACACATCATATATCTTAATTTATTCTCTTTGAGGCATATTTATTATATGCCGCTGCTGCACTCGCCCCCAAACAACCTCCAGATCTATCAGTAGGCTCTATCCGACTCCTAAATCCGACTGCTATGCACTGCACAGATGGAGATTTTCTATTCCCGCGCTGACCAGGCACAGAAATATGCCCTAGCCTACACAATTCTATGCCAGGTCAGAGGCCTAGGCACAGGAATACCCTGGGAAGGCCCACACTGCCAGTGATCACTTGACATGGCGTAATGGTGGCGTAAGGTGGGAAATAGGCACAATTTATGGAAGTCTCCCAAGTCTTCCCAAGATGGAAGTCTCAGCACATTCTGAAGCTGAATTTGCACGAGCATATGGGGGACGTATACTCCCGTAGGCATCTATGGCGCCCGAGGTCGGTTGAGCAAAACAAGTGCTCATCGTCCCAACTGTGGCTGCAATAAAGATATAACATGCTCTATATTTTGCCGTAAGAACAGCTATGCGCCTCTATTTGCTATGGAGAGGGGAGGGGTTAGTAGCGCTCACCTCTCCTCCTCCCCAGTGTGCCCGGGCAGGTGGGCACACGTTCGTGGGAATTCAGCCTTATATCCAGCCTCCATTTTTTAAATAAATTGAGAACAGTCTAGCAAAAGCAACACTTATTGTATAAAAACATAAAAGTCATATATATATATATATATATATATATATATATATATATATATATATACACTCACCGGCCACTTTATTAGGTACACCTGTCCAACTGCTCGTTAACACTTAATTTCTAATCAGCCAATCACATGGCGGCAACTCAGTGCATTTAGGCATGTAGACATGGTCAAGACAATCTCCTGCAGTTCAAACCGAGCATCAGAATGGGGAAGAAAGGTGATTTGAGTGCCTTTGAACGTGGCATGGTTGTTGGTGCCAGAAGGGCTGGTCTGAGTATTTCAGAAACTGCTGATCTACTGGGATTTTCACGCACAACCATCTCTAGGGTTTACAGAGAATGGTCCGAAAAAGAAAAAACATCCAGTGAGCGGCAGTTCTGTGGGCGGAAATGCATTATTGATGCCAGAGGTCAGAGGAGAATGGGCAGACTGGTTTGAGCTGATAGAAAGGCAACAGTGACTCAAATCGGCACCCGTTACAACCAAGGTAGGCAGAAGAGCATCTCTGAACGCACAGTGGGGCACATTTACTTACCCGGCCCATTCGCGATCCAGCGGCGCGTTCTCTGCACAGGATTCGGGTCCGGCTGGGATTTAAGATGGTAGTTCCTCCGCCGTCCACCAGGTGGCGCTGCAGCGCCGAAAATAATCTTAACGCCCCGGAATGCACCATCCCATAGAAGGTGAAGGTGAGCGCTCCCCAAGCGACACATTTTCGGTTTTTAAATGCGGCGGTTTTTCCGAATACGTCGGGTTTTCGTTCGGCCACGCCCCCCCGATTTCTGTCGCGCGCATGCCGGCCCCGATGCGCCACAATCCGATCACGTGCGCCAAAAACCCGGGGCAATTCATGTACAAGCGGCGCAAATCGGAAATATTCGGGTAACACGTCGGGAAAACGCGAATCGGGCCCTTAGTAAATGACCCCCAGTATGTCGAACTTTGAGGCAGATGGGCTACAGCAGCAGAAGACCACACCGGGTGTCACTCCTTTCAGCTAAGAACAGGAAACTGAGGCTACAATTTGCACAAGTGGACAGTAGAAGATTGGAAAAATGTTGCCTGGTCTGATGAGTCTCGATTTCTGCTGCGACATTCGGATGGTAGGGTCAGAATTTGGCATCAACAACATGAAAGCATGGATCCATCCTGCCTTGTATCAACGGTTCAGGCTGGTGGTGGTGGTGTCATGGTGTGGGGAATATTTTCTTGGCACTCTTTGGGCCCCTTGGTACCAATTGAGCATCGTTGCAACGCCACAGCCTACCTGAGTATTGTTGCTGACCATGTCCATCCCTTTATGACCACAATGTACCCAACATCTGATGGCTACTTTCAGCAGGATAATGCGCCATGTCATAAAGCTGGAATCATCTCAGACTGGTTTCTTGAACATGACCATGAGTTCATTGTACTCAAATGGCCTCCACAGTCACCAGATCTCAATCCAATAGAGCATCTTTGGGATGTGGTGGAACGGGAGATTCGCATCATGGATGTGCAGCCGACAAATCTGCGGCAACTGTGTGATGCCATCATGTCAATATGGACCAAAATCTCTGAGAAATGCTTCCAGCACCTTGTTGAATCTATGCCACGAAGAATTGAGGCAGTTCTGAAGGCAAAAGGGGGTCCAACCCGTTACTAGCATGGTGTACCTAATAAAGTGGCCGGTGAGTGTATATATATATATATATAAGACAATAATATTTAATATTAGAATTTCTGGGGGGTTTGTTGGTCAAATCTATTAATAGCACTGCCTATCTGTTTTTGGCTTTGTCCACGGTTTGAAACAGCTTATTAAACTGACAGCATATTAGTTACCAATCGTCAATTTAAGCTTCTATTGTCGGTTACTTACCTCCATCTTTCCCAAGCACTGCAACCTTAATGCTGTTATTAGATGAAACCATCTTGTGCAATTTTACTGATTGCTGATAAGAACATAGAAAAATATATTTTAAATAATCTCTCACGTTTCCAAATAAAATAAGTAATTGAGAAAATATATGAGATGACTTACCATCCTCATATTGTATACAGTGGCAGACATGGAAAGCAAGGTTATGACAACAAGAGCAGAAGGAAACTCAATATAACCAGTAGCAAACCAAAGACTCAAAGAGAAGGCTTGACAAAAATAAAATGGATTCAAAACCTATGAGGTACAACAGAGGTGGGTGTTACTTAGGAAATAAACATTTACATAATAAACATGGAAACATTATATTGTTTAAATTATTGTAAAAATAAATTGAACATAGTCAATTCGACAGAAAACAAGCCATGGAATAAAGACAAAATCATTCACAGCTAGAGACACACGGCAGTTATTTGGGGGAAAAGGGGTTGTGCTATGTTCAGTGAATACATTTTACACCCAGGATAACATTCCAGTGCACCTCTTCCAACTAATCCTATATGGAATCAAATGTTATTTACAGGTGAGTGCTAGCTGTGTTTTTTACCACTAGCACACATCCCAATTCGCTTAATATGGGCTCATGGAAAAGACTGCGGATTCAACAGCCCTGTGTATAAGGTGACTGCTGACAGGCTGCAGAAGATAGAGCAAGTCCTGCACATAGAGCGGCGCATGCAGTCTTTTATTATAGATATTATAGAATTTTATGTTATGTCTTTTATGTGCTTATGGTTGTATGAACTTTTAACATTATATGAAAAAAAAACTTACTTCTTTGAAGAGAAGCTTCCAGATGGGAGTAACTTCTACCTCTATTGTGTTCAGGCCACATATTTCTCTTCTGTATTTTAAAATAAATAATTTACAGTAAGTTGCAAAATGACAACATCGTAACAGAAATGTATCGCTAAAAAGGGCTCATTCACACACGATGGAAAAATGTGTGGCAAAATTGAATTTCCCATTGAAATTAGGCTATACAGGCAGTCCCCGGGTTACATACAAGATAGGGTCTGTAGGTTTGTTCTTAAGTTGAATTTGTATGTAAGTCGGAACTGTATATTTTATCATTGTAATCCCAGCCAGAACTTTTTTGGTCTCTGTGACAATTGGATTTTAAAAATGTTGGGTTTTCATAAGAACCAGGATTAACAATAAAGCTTCATTACAGACACCTTTGATAAGCTTTAGCCATGTGAGAAAATCCCAGCTGGGAAAAGTACATACAGGCAGCCACCTACTTAAGGACACCCAACATACAGACATCCCCATGTTAAAGATGGACCCCTCTGCTCACTGTGACCTCTGGTGAAGCTCTCTGGTTGCTTTACTATAGTCCCAGGCTGCAATGATCAGCTGTAAGGTGTCTGTTATTAAGCTTTATGGATAATTCTTGGTACCATTACAGCAAAAAATGTTGAAACTCCTTTTGTCACTAGGGCAAAAATTTTTTTGTCTGAAACTACAATTATAAAATATACAGTTTCAGCTAACATACAAATTCAACTTAAGAATTCAACTTAAGAACAAACCTACAGAACCTATCTTGTAAGTAACCTGGGGACTGCCTGTATATATATTTTATTTATTTCTCTACAAGTGCAAAAACTGTATAGAACCATAGCAAGATAACCTTACTGGAATGGAAGTTTTTTCCAAAAAACAAATTTATGATATATTCACAGGATATTTCATGCCTGTGTGACACAGATACCACCTCTGGAACCTACATCTGTGCCAAAAATCACCTAACATGGAGTGCCAGGTCAAAGTTTCATCCATCGGGCTTATTCTTTGGAGACCTTGCTTTCCTCCAACGTATTGGTCCATCTTCCCTACCTCTTATTGCCTGCATTTAAGGTGCCTCTCTCTAGCTGAGCTTCTATCTGATGGTCCCTCTGACTAATATTTCTCTCCTACTGCTCTTGGAGGGCTGAATTTTTCTCAAAATTTCTTGCATCTCCTATAGATATGACATAAATGTGTTTCATGGGAAAACCCCTTTAACCCCTTCCCGACATTTGACGTAATAGTACTGCATCGCGGGAGGTGCGTTCCCGCAAAATGCAGTACTATTACGTCAAGCTTCTGGCGCCGGCTCCTGAACGGAGCCGGCGCCAGAAGCTGCGGGTGTCGGCTATATATTATAGCTGACATCCGCCTCTAACACCCGCGATCGGAGATTTCTCCGATCGCGGGTGTTAACCCCTAACACGCCGCGGTCGCGATGACCGCGGCGTGTTAGAGGCATTTAAATGTCTACATTACCTGAATCGGACCCCCCCGCGGCGCGTACCGGGGGGGTCCGCTGCTCAGATCGCAGCCCCGGGACTGCCGGTGCCCGGGGCTGCAAGATCTTGATCCGGAAGCCGGGTCCGTGCCTTCTGGCAGGACCCGGCTGTAAGACACTGGGCATGCGCAGCATGCTCAGTGTCTTACATTACACAGTGCAATACATCTGTATTGCACTGTGTAATCTGTAAAAAAGCTTGAACAAGTGATCAGAAGATCACTTGTTCAAGCTTAGATGTCAGTTACTGTAAAAAAAGTAAAGTGAAAGTCCCCCCAAACACCACATTTCCCTTTACACAAGTAATAAAGTATAAAAAACACTAAATCACGAAAAAAACCCACTTATTTGGTATCGCTGCGTCCGTAACAATCTGTACAATAAATCCTAATCATAATTGGACCCGCTCGGTGAACGTGGTAAAAAAAAATACCAAAAAACTTGCCAAAAATTAAAACTTTTTATCAAATTGCTTTACAAAAAATGTTCTAAAAAGTGATCCGAAAAAGTTACAAGCACCAAAATGATACCAATAAAAAGAGCAACTTGTCACGCAAAAAATAAGCTTACAACCAGCTCCGTAAACCAAAAAATACTATAATTATGCCGCTATAAAAATGGCAATACTAAAACAAATGCAATTTTTTCTATTCTAGTTTTCCTTCAATAAAATTGGAAAAATATAAATACAACTATATAAATGAGGTATCACCGTAATCGTAGTGATCCGTAGAATAAAGATAATATATTATTGTTATGCTACAGTGAACACCCCCCCCAAAAAATGCTAAAAATCCAAAACAAGAATTGATTATTTTATTTTCCTCCACACGTAAAAAGTTAATAAAATTGCTTCAATAAGCTAAAAACCCACTAAAATTAAGTTTTTTTTACAGTGCATCTCGTCTCGCAAAAAATAAGCCCTTATTTGTCTAAATTGCTTAAAAAATAAATAAAGATTGTATAGCCTATTCCCAACGAGCGTTGTTATAGAACGGTGCGGCGAGTAGTGACTTTACAACACCGGTCAGGGTAAGACGGCGGCTGTTCACTGATTGGGGTAAGACGGCAGCTGTTCCTGACAGCCATCCATCCTGCCCCATGGACCAGAAGGGTTACGTTCCCCCCACACAACCCCAGTTTATTATCGCTGCTATTGGCTCATCAATTCAGACGAGCCAATAGCAGCGAATTTACTTATGACGTCAGTAATACCGGTCACTATGTCTGTAGACACGGTGATCGGGGCAGGGTGGCGGCTGTTCCTGAAAGCCACCAATTGTGCCTTGCGGTCCAGAGGGGTTTTGTTGCCCTCCTCTGTCCATGTTTGCCGCTATTGGCTGGTCGATTTGGTCCAGCCAAAAGCAGCAATATTCGTCACAATGGGCATCGCTAAGGTGAATAAGAGCAACACTTGGCGATAATTTCCCTACTAAAACGAAGAAAAGCGCTGGCCGTGCACATTGTTCAGATGATGCTGTACAACTCTTACGAGCTGTTCCAATGTGCACGTCCTGCCGTATCATTTCTCCGTTTTCAAGAGGAAGATATTAGGAAACTAATATTGGGACAAGAAGGACGGGGCCCCAGTACCTCTGGTTTAGATGTTCCAGGACAGCATTTTCCCGGTGAATTCTGCTGCTTCTAATGGTAGGACTCAATAAAGAGTCTGTTCCAAAAGAGGAGTTAGGATGGACACTACATACTACTAAGAGACCTGCGACAACTCCAGAGTGACAAAAGTTTAGTTGGTCCCTTGATATATACTACCTCCTTATACACTAGACATTCACAATTCACGCCCAACCTATTGTGAATTAATTTCGGTAAAATGAATAATTGTAACAACTGTTATGTCCCGTTGCTCCCTATACCCCTCCATTATTTCATAAGGGGCGCCACATAACGGGCACTGAACTTTCCAGAAATAATTGAAATTTCCATCTTGGACTCCATTGCACATCGTATTTGGAAACTACCTATATGTTCAAAATGCTCATTTCACCACGTGTATTACACTACACCACATATTACACCTTGCTATATTCCCCAAGGGGTGTACATTCAACAATTAGGGTCACTTTTCGGGTTTTCCTCTGTTTTGGTACCACTACGGCTCTCCAAATGCATCCTGACACATGTGAAGGATTTCTTGCAAATTTGGCCTCTAAAAGACAAACATTCCTCTTTTCCTCTACTGTGCGCCCATAATACATTTTATATGCACATGTGGGGTATTTCTACACTTGGGAGAAATAGTTTTACACCTTCTTGGGGTTATTTAATATATTATCCCTTGTGGCTTACAAAAATTAGAGGTAAAGTGACATTTATAGGAAAATTTTCACCTTTTTAAATGTTTAGGGCCTAATTGGATCATTCACCTGTAGGGGCAAATACATATATTACACATTGCAAAATTCTCTAAGGGGTGTGCATTCAAAGATTAGGGTCACTTTTTGGATTCTTATCCGTTTTATACCACTAGGGTTCTCCAAATGCATGTCAAACATTTCTGTCAAATCTGGCTTCTAAAAGGCAAACATTCCCCTTTCCTTTTACTGTGCGCCCATACAACATTTTATATACACATGTGGGGTACTTCTACACTTGAGAGAAATAGGTTTAGACATTTTGAGGGGTTATTACATTTTTTTATCCCTTGTGGCTATATAAAATTAGGAGTAAAATGACCTTTATAGGAAAATGTTCACCTTTTATCTATTTAATTCCTAATTAAATCAAACACCTTTACGGACAAATACACATATTACACCTTGCTAAATTCTCTAAGGGGTGTGCTTTCCAAAATGGTGATACTTGTTGGGGTTCCCCTCTGTTTTGGTACCACTTCGGCTCTCTAAATGCATGCTGACACATGTAAAGGATGTCTGTCAAATTTGGCTTCTAAAAGGCCAATGCCCCTCTTTCCCTTCTGAGCTTCACTGCGTACCCATACAACATTTTATTTGCATGTGTGGGGCAATTTTATACTCGGGAGAAATGCTAGTACACATTTTTTGGGGTTGTTTCATCTTTAATGCCTTATGGGATACAAAAAATAGCCGTAAAAGTGACTTTTTTGGGAAAATGTTCACTTTTTTCCTTTTAGGGACCTAATTGAAGCAAACACCTGTAGGGGAAAATACACATATCACACCTTGCTGAATTCTCCAAAGGGTGCACTTTCCAAAATGGTGACACTTGTTGGGGTTCCCCTCTGTTTTGGTACCACTAGGGCTCTCCAAATGCATCCTGACACATGTAAAGGATGATTGTCAAATCTGGCTTCTAAAAGGCCAAAGCCCCTCTTTCCCTTCTGAGCCCTACTGTGCACCCATACAACACTTTATATGCAAAAGTGGTGCAGTTCTGTGCTTAGGAGAAATAGTTTTACACATTTATGGGGTTGTTTTATCTTTTATCCCTTGTGGCTTACAAAAATTTGGGGTAAAAGTGACTTTTTTGAGAAAATGTTCACCTTTTTTCACTTTTGGGGCCTAATTGAATCAAACACCTGTTGGGGAAAATACACAAATTACACGCTGCTAAACTCTCCAAGGGGTGTACTTTCCAAAATGGTGTCTCTTGTTGGGGCTTTTCTCTGTTTTGGTACCATTATGGCTCTACAAATGCATCCTGACACATGAAAACTTTTTCAGCCATATTTGCCCTGCAAAAACGAAACAACGCTCTTTCCCTTCCAAGTGCCTCCCTGTGCCCGTACAACAGGGTACAGTGACAAAATGGGTATTGGCATACTCAGGAGGAATTGACCTAAACATTGTAAAATGCATTTTCCTTTTTAACCCATTGTGAAGGTGCAAATTTTAGTGTTCAATGAATCTATAGTGAGATAAAATTACATTTCTCTAATTTCACTTTCATTTATCTTTCACCCTCATGAAACGCTCAAAGGGTTAACAAAATTCCCAAAGGTTGTTTTGAATATTTTGAGGGGTGTAGTTTCTAAAATGGTGTAATTTGTGGGGGTTTTCTGTCATGTAGGCCTTATAAAGTCACTTCTAACTAAATTGACCCTCCAAAAGTAGGTTTTGATGATTTTTGTGAAAATCTGAAAAATTGCACCTAAAGTTATAAGCCTCCTAACATCCTAAATAAAGGAAAAGATGTTTGAAAAATGATGCCAAGTTAAAGCAGACATATGGAAAATGTTAGTTATCAAGTTATTTTAGTGATATGACCCACTTTCCAAAAAGTAGAAAATTTTGAATTTGGAAAACATTGTTTTTCTCAAAATTTTTGCCAAATTTCCATTTATTTCATAAATAAATACTAAATATATTGATTAAATTTCTCAACCAGCATGAAGTACAATGTGTCACGAAAAAACAATCTCAAAATCAACTGGATATGTTAAAGCGTTCCAAAGTTATAACCACTTAAATAGACACATGTCAGATTTAAAAAAATGGGCCGTGTCAGGAAGGTGAAAAGTGGCTTCAGCGTTAAGGGGTTAATATGTATGCAGGGTTCATTAGTACACGCAAATATGTAACCCATTACTCACCGTATTTCTTGCTCTTCTTGTGTAAAACCAGAACCAAACCTTGTGTGTATGTCTGAACAAGTGTAATCATCTTCTAGAGCCCTGTAATACAATGAAATTGGGTTTACATTGAGAATAAGACAGCTCTTACATAGTTACATAAGGACACACAAAGACACATGTCCATCAAGTTCAACCAGGGAAGAGATTTGATGAGGAAGGGATGTAAAAGAAACAATTCTTTATTATAGAATAACGGTCAATGTTATTTTGATATAAGAAGGCATCTAGGTCTTCTTGAAGCTCTCTGCTGTCACTACTGTGACCAGTTTCTCAGCTTGGCTATTCCACAGATTCACAGTTCTTACAGTAAAGAGGCCCTGTTGCCTCTGGTGATTATACTTTGTTTTCTCCAGACGCAGACAGTGCCCCCTCGTCTTTTGATTTGATTTAAGCTGTAACAACTTTCCACCATATTTTTTGTATGGACCATTCATATATTTATATAAATTAATCATGTGCCACTTAGTCGTCTCTTTTTGAGACTAAACAAATCATATTATTTTAATCTTTTCTCATAACTGAGACCCTTAATATCTCTTATGATTTTTGTGGCTCTTTGATGTACCCTCTCCAACTCTAGGGGATCCTTTTTAAGGACTGGTGTCCAAAACTAAAGGAATTTTCCAGGTAAGGCCGAACCAATGACTTGTACAGTGGTAATATTACATCCCTGTCCTGAGAGTCCATAGCACTTTTGATTAAGATCTTGCTGGCTTTAGAGGCAGCTGATTGGCATTGCATGCTGTAATTTATTTTATGATTTACTAGTACCCTCAGGTTGTTCTCAAAAAGGGACTCTCCCAGATTTACTTTCCTAACCCTTTCAGGACCTATGACGAAAATGCACGTCCAAGTCGGGTGCACGTTCCGGCACCGGGACGTGCATTTTCGTCATCCATTTAAATCGTCACCGTGTGTAAACACACGGTGACTACACTGTGACATCGGCTGTCATAGACAGCCGAGTGTCACAGGCATCGGTGCAGGGACCAATCACAGCGCTCCCTGTCCGGCGATCGCTATGATTGGTCGGTGACGTCACACCGACCAATCATAGCTGTATCCTGTGAGAGGAGGCTGGAATACAGCTCCGATCTCGTCATTTCAGTCAGAGTTGTGGATGAGATCGGAGCTGTGTCTGCTGAGCCTCCTCTCAGAACGAAACTTTGTTGCAGTGTGCCCCACAGAGTTCGATTAACCCCTTAGTGTGCCCCCTCATATTCACCAGCTCTTCCAGTTACATTGTCCAGTGATACCGTGATTGCGCCTGTCAGTGACCTGCGTCCATATAGTGTCCAGTGATACCGTGATTGCGCCTGTCAGTGACCTGCGTCCATATAGTGTCCAGTGATACCGTGATTGCTCCTGTCACTGACCAGCGTCCATATAGTGTCCAGTAATAATACCGTGATTGCGCCTGTCAGTGACCTGCGTCCATATAGTGTCCAGTGATACCGTGATTGCTCCTGTCACTGACCAGCGTCCATATAGTGTCCAGTAATACAGTGATTGCTCCTGTCACTGACTAGCGTCCATATAGTGTCCAGTGATACCGTGATTGCTCCTGTCACTGACCAGCGTCCATATAGTGTCCAGTGATACCGTGATTGCTCCTGTCAGTGACCAGCGTCCATATAGTGTCCAGTAATAATACCGTGATTGCTCCTGTCACTGACCAGCGTCCATATAGTGTCCAGTGATACCGTGATTGCTCCTGTCAGTGACCAGCGTCCATATAGTGTCCAGTAATAATACAGTGATTGCTCCTGTCACTGACCAGCGTCCATATAGTGTCCAGTGATACCGTGATTGCTCCTGTCAGTGACCTGCGTCCATATAGTGTCCAGTGATACCGTGATTGCTCCTGTCACTGACCAGCATCCATATAGTGTCCAGTAATAATACCGTGATTGCGCCTGTCAGTGACCTGCGTCCATATAGTGTCCAGTAATAATACCGTGATTGCGCCTGTCAGTGACCTGCGTCCATATAGTGTCCAGTGATACCGTGATTGCTCCTGTCACTGACCAGCGTCCATATAGTGTCCAGTGATACCGTGATTGCTCCTGTCAGTGACCAGCGTCCATATAGTGTCCAGTAATAATACCGTGATTGCTCCTGTCACTGACCAGCGTCCATATAGTGTCCAGTGATACCGTGATTGCTCCTGTCAGTGACCAGCGTCCATATAGTGTCCAGTAATAATACAGTGATTGCTCCTGTCACTGACCAGCGTCCATATAGTGTCCAGTGATACCGTGATTGCTCCTGTCAGTGACCAGCGTCCATATAGTGTCCAGTGATACCGTGATTGCGCCTGTCAGTGACCTGCGTCCATATAGTGTCCAGTGATACCGTGATTGCTCCTTTCACTGACCAGCGTCCATATAGTGTCCAGTAATAATACAGTGATTGCTCCTGTCACTGACCAGCGTCCATATAGTGTCCAGTGATACCGTGATTGCTCCTGTCAGTGACCAGCGTCCATATAGTGTCCAGTAATAATACCGTGATTGCGCCTGTCAGTGACCTGCGTCCATATAGTGTCCAGTGATACCGTGATTGCTCCTTTCACTGACCAGCGTCCATATAGTGTCCAGTAATAATACAGTGATTGCTCCTGTCACTGACCAGCGTCCATATAGTGTCCAGTGATACCGTGATTGCTCCTGTCAGTGACCAGCGTCCATATAGTGTCCAGTAATAATACAGTGATTGCTCCTGTCACTGACCAGCGTCCATATAGTGTCCAGTGATACCGTGATTGCTCCTTTCACTGACCAGCGTCCATATAGTGTCCAGTAATAATACAGTGATTGCTCCTGTCACTGACCAGCGTCCATATAGTGTCCAGTGATACCGTGATTGCTCCTGTCAGTGACCAGCGTCCATATAGTGTCCAGTAATAATACAGTGATTGCTCCTGTCACTGAATATTAGTTACTAGTTGTTGTTTGTTACCTAAAAGAAAAAAAAGCTACAAAAAAAAAAAAAGAATAAAATATAATTTTTTTTTTACTACTATACAGTTGTAGTTCTAGGTATAGATATACACTTTGTGAATATATCTCAAAGAATGGCACAGCGGATGTTTACTGCAGAGGAAGCCTATGCTATGATCTGTTCAGACACAGATACCGCAAGTGAAATTGATGATGAACTTTTCGTTCCTTCATCGTCATCTAGTGACAGCGATGAGCCAGTAGCAAGGCGCTCCAGGCTGAGCGAAAGTCAGCCAAGTACTAGCAGTAATGACCCAGACTGGCTGTCCGCAGAATCATATGCCCCACAAATTCCAGATTTTGTTTCTGTGCCCGGCGTTAAGATAGACACCACAGGCTATTGTGAGGCAGATTTTTTTAAGTTCTTCTTTTCAGAAGATTTAATAAATCTAATAGTCCAACAAACAAATGTGTACGCCGCTCAATTTTTGGCTACACACCCTGAATCACTTTATGTTCGTGATAACATGTGGAAGCCAGTTGACCAGGCAGAAATGCTGTTATTTTGGGGCCTTCTTTTGAATATGGGCCTTGTAAAAAAGCCAACAATCAGATCATACTGGTCAACCGATGTATTGTACGACACCCCTATGTATCGGGACGTGATGCCGCGCAAACGCTTCGAGGCTATAATGCGCTTCATTCATTACAGTGACAACTCATTATGTCCCCCAGCAAGTGACCCCAGCTATGATCGGCTATTTAAAATTAGGCCTCTCGTGAAGCATTTTAATTTAAAATTTGCAGAGGTATATATGCCTGAAAAAAATTTGGCAATTGACGAATCCCTGGTGTTGTTCAAGGGGAGATTAAAATTCAGACAATATCTCCCAAGCAAGAGAGCCAAATATGGCATGAAAGTTTATAAAGTCTGTGAAAGCAACAGTGGCTTTACCCACCATTTTCGGGTATACGAGGGAAAAGATTCAAAAATTAATCCTCCTGAATGTCCCCCCAACCTTAATGTTAGCGGCCGAATAGTTTGGGACCTAATTCACCCACTGTTGGACAAGGGGTATCACTTGTTTGTTGATAATTTTTATACAAGTGTGCCCCTGTTTAGAGCCCTTTTCGAAAAAAATACTGTGGCTTGTGGCACCATCAGGAGGACGCAAAAAGGCCTTCCAAAGGCACTAGTCAATTTTAAATTAAAAGCCGGGGAATGCAAAGCTCTTTGCAATGATCATTTATTGCTGGTAAAATACAGAGATAAAAAGGATGTGCATGTGCTAACCACCATTCATGCTAATGAGAGCAGCCCTGTTCCTGTCCGTGGTAGAAATGCCACCACTTCAAAACCTCTCTGCATACAACAATATAATAAGAACATGGGAGGGGTAGACCTTGCGGATCAAATGCTGCAGCCCTACAGCGCAGTTAGGAAGTCCAAGGTCTGGTACAAGAAACTGGCTATTAATCTGGTGCAAATGGCCCTGTACAATTCATTTGTCATTTACAAAAAGACCGGCCACCAGGGATCTTACCTGGACTACCAGGAAAAAGTAATAAAAAATTTAATTTTTGGAGACCTGGGTAGCGAAGCAAGGGCTACAACATCAAGTGATGCCAGCAGGATAGTTGCAGGACAGCACTTCCCATCCCAAGTCCCACCAACTGCAAAAAAGGCCCGTCCTCAAAAAAGATGCCGTGTCTGCTATAAAAATGGGATTAGGAAGGACACTGGTTATCAGTGCATGACATGCCATGACCAACCAGGGCTATGCATTCATGATTGTTTCTGCAAATACCATACCTCACTAGAATATTAATTTTTTTTATTTAGTCATTCAGAAATGCCCGCATATTTATGCCGTGCCCCCACTTCACATTTATTGGCCACTTCAAAATTAAAATTCTCATTATACCTCTAGATGAATATTATGCGGATTGTAAAAATTGGGTTCCATTTCCTTACTCAAAACTCACAAAAGTAACTAGGTTGGGAATATAAGGTTTCCACACTGATGTGACTTCTGAAGGGATTCTATAATTCACTTGCTCAATTCCTCTGCCAGGAAGATGGGACCTGTAATTCATTGCAGCCTGAATTGTGGCCAGAAAAGCTAAATGCGCTCCTTCCATTGTAGGCCCTGCCAATTGTCCAAAAAGCAGATAATGGCCATGTTGAGTGCATTTTTCATCATGGAAGACACTAAAATATTAAATCTGGGAACCATTTTGGTCATTCTCTTTATTTTGAGCCAAAAAAAACTGTCCCAAATGTGAGATATCGCTGAAAATAATGAAAATTTTTAATTTTCATATTTGCTTTGCATTAATTCTGAAAAAAATGGTAAGGTCTAAATACATGATAATCCTATATATATGGACCAAAAAGGGTGCAGTATCCAAAATGGGATCACTTCTGGGGGATTTCTGTGATCTTCATTGCCAAATTTCTCTTCTAATGGTGGATAGGGTCTAGAATTGGTTGCAGTCTGAATTGTGGCCAGAAAAGCTAAAATGCGCTCCTTCCATTGTAGGCCCTGCCAATTGTCCAAAAAGCAAATAATGGCCATGTTGAGTGCATTTTTCATCATGGAAGACACTAAAATATTAAATCTGGGAACCATTTTGGTCATTCTCTTTATTTTGAGCCAAAAAAAACTGTCCCAAATGTGAGATATCGCTGAAAATAATGAAAATTTTTAATTTTCATATTTGCTTTGCATTAATTCTGAAAAAAATGGTAAGGTCTAAATACATGATAATCCCATATATATGGACCAAAAAGGGTGCAGTATCCAAAATGGGATCACTTCTGGGGGATTTCTGTGATCTTCATTGCCAAATTTCTCTTCTAATGGTGGATAGGGTCTAGAATTGGTTGCAGTCTGAATTGTGGCCAGAAAAGCTAAAATGCGCTCCTTCCATTGTAGGCCCTGCCAATTGTCCAAAAAGCAGATAATGGCCATGTTGAGTGCATTTTTCATCATGGAAGACACTAAAATATTAAATCTGGGAACCATTTTGGTCATTCTCTTTATTTTGAGCCAAAAAAAACTGTCCCAAATGTGAGATATCGCTGAAAATAATGAAAATTTTTAATTTTCATATTTGCTTTGCATTAATTCTGAAAAAAATGGTAAGGTCTAAATACATGATAATCCCATATATATGGACCAAAAAGGGTGCAGTATCCAAAATGGGATCACTTCTGGGGGATTTCTGTGATCTTCATTGCCAAATTTCTCTTCTAATGGTGGATAGGGTCTAGAATTGGTTGCAGTCTGAATTGTGGCCAGAAAAGCTAAAATGCGCTCCTTCCATTGTAGGCCCTGCCAATTGTCCAAAAAGCAAATAATGGCCATGTTGAGTGCATTTTTCATCATGGAAGACACTAAAATATTAAATCTGGGAACCATTTTGGTCATTCTCTTTATTTTGAGCCAAAAAAAACTGTCCCAAATGTGAGATATCGCTGAAAATAATGAAAATTTTTAATTTTCATATTTGCTTTGCATTAATTCTGAAAAAAATGGTAAGGTCTAAATACATGATAATCCCATATATATGGACCAAAAAGGGTGCAGTATCCAAAATGGGATCACTTCTGGGGGATTTCTGTGATCTTCATTGCCAAATTTCTCTTCTAATGGTGGATAGGGTCTAGAATTGGTTGCAGTCTGAATTGTGGCCAGAAAAGCTAAAATGCGCTCCTTCCATTGTAGGCCCTGCCAATTGTCCAAAAAGCAAATAATGGCCATGTTGAGTGCATTTTTCATCATGGAAGACACTAAAATATTAAATCTGGGAACCATTTTGGTCATTCTCTTTATTTTGAGCCAAAAAAAACTGTCCCAAATGTGAGATATCGCTGAAAATAATGAAAATTTTTAATTTTCATATTTGCTTTGCAGTAATTCTGAAAAAAATGGTAAGGTCTAAATACATGATAATCCCATATATATGGACCAAAAAGGGTGCAGTATCCAAAATGGGATCACTTCTGGGGGATTTCTGTGATCTTCATTGCCAAATTTCTCTTCTAATGGTGGATAGGGTCTAGAATTGGTTGCAGTCTGAATTGTGGCCAGAAAAGCTAAAATGCGCTCCTTCCATTGTAGGCCCTGCCAATTGTCCAAAAAGCAGATAATGGCCATGTTGAGTGCATTTTTCATCATGGAAGACACTAAAATATTAAATCTGGGAACCATTTTGGTCATTCTCTTTATTTTGAGCCAAAAAAAACTGTCCCAAATGTGAGATATCGCTAAAAATAATGAAAATTTTTAATTTTCATATTTGCTCTGCATTAATTCTGAAAAAAATGGTAAGGTCTAAATACATGATAATCCCATATATATGGACCAAAAAGGGTGCAGTATCCAAAATGGGATCACTTCTGGGGGATTTCTGTGATCTTCATTGCCAAATTTCTCTTCTAATGGTGGATAGGGTGTAGAATTGGTTGCAGTCTGAATTGTGGCCAGAAAAGCTAAAATGCGCTCCTTCCATTGTAGGCCCTGCCAATTGTCCAAAAAGCAGATAATGGCCATGTTGAGTGCATTTTTCGGCACAGAAGGAACAGTGAAATACAATTTGGAGACCATTTTCTCAGTTTGCTTTACTCCATGTGACATATTGTGATTAATTATAGGAGAAAATTGCATTTTTTACCAAAAATTGCCAATTTTTGCAAGTTTTAAAAAGTAAGAATAAATCATATGAATTTAATTTTATCACTAAATGATAAATCAACATGTTACAAAAAAAGACCCCACCAGAATGACTTGGATATGTTAAAATGTTGCAGAGTTATTCCATAAAGTATCCACATACTCCAGATTTTCAAAATCTTGCAAGGTCCTTAAGGTGCAATCACCATGGGTCCTTAAGGGGCTAAGGACATATGTTGCTTGTGGATTATTAACCTCCCGCTGCATAATCTTACATTTATCCACATTGAACGTCATTTGCAAAGTGAATGAACAAACACCCTGCAGCCTATGAACATGCTCTATAGACTGTATTACACTATACAACCTGGTGTCATCTGCAAAAATAGACACAGTGCTATTTATTCCTACCTGCTATGTGATGTCACATGTTCCTGAATGTAGTCTTTTGGTAACCCTTCCAATATTTTACCCAGAATGGAAGTTAAACTTACAGGCCTAAGTTCTAGAGTCCTTTTAAAATATTAGCACCACATTCACCTTGCGCCATGCACTTGGCACACTACCAGTCATTAGGCTGAATTCACACGACTGCATGGGGGATGTATGTACGGCCGCAAGCTCGAGGCCATCATACGTCCCCCATAGACGGCAATAGCCACATCGTACCACTTCCAACACAGGAAAAAGATAACACATGATCTATCTTTCCCCGTGTGCATGGCTGTACGCTGTGCATCTTTATGGAGAGGGGAGGGGTCACCAATAACAGAACTGAGTTCATGAAGAACTGGTAAAGGAGTCTTGTACACACACATACACTCACCGGCCACTTTATTAGGTACACCATGCTAGTAACGGGTTGGACCCCCTTTTGCCTTCAGAACTGCCTCAATTCTTCGTGGCATAGATTCAAAAAGGTGCTGGAAGCATTCCTCAGAGATTTTGGTCCATATTGACATGATGGCATCACACAGTTGCCGCAGATTTGTCGGCTGCACATCCATGATGCGAATCTCCCGTTCCACCACATCCCAAAGATGCTCTATTGGATTGAGATCTGGTGACTGTGGAGGCCATTTGAGTACAGTGCACTCATTGTCATGTTCAAGAAACCAGTCTGAGATGATTCCAGCTTTATGACATGGCGCATATTATCATGCTGAAAGTAGCCATCAGATGTTGGGTACATTGTGGTCATAAAGGGATGGACATGGTCAGCAACAATACTCAGGTAGGCTGTGGCGTTGCAACAATGCTCAATTGGTACCAAGGGGCCCAAAGAGTGCCAAGAAAATATTCCCCACACCATGACACCACCACCACCAGCCTGAACCGTTGATACAAGGCAGGATGGATCCATGCTTTCATGTTGTTGACGCCAAATTCTGACCCTACCATCCGAATGTCGCAGCAGAAATCGAGACTCATCAGACCAGGCAACGTTTTTCCAATCTTCTACTGTCCAATTTCGATGAGCTTGTGCAAATTGTAGCCTCAGTTTCCTGTTCTTAGCTGAAAGGAGTGGCACCCGGTGTGGTCTTCTGCTGCTGTAGCCCATCTGCCTCAAAGTTCGACATACTGTGCGTTCAGAGATGCTCTTCTGCCTACCTTGGTTGTAACGGGTGGCGATTTGAGTCACTGTTGCCTTTCTATCAGCTCGAACCAGTCTGCCCATTCTCCTCTGACCTCTGGCATCAACAAGGCATTTCCGCCCACAGAACTGCCGCTCACTGGATGTTTTTTCTTTTTCGGACCATTCTCTGTAAACCCTAGAGATGGTTGTGCGTGAAAATTCCAGTAGATCAGCAGTTTCTGAAATACTCAGACCAACCCTTCTGGCACCAACAACCATGCCACGTTCAAAGGCACTCAAATCACCTTTCTTCCCCATACTGATGCTCGGTTTGAACTGCAGGAGATTGTCTTGACCATGTCTACATACCTAAGTGCACTGAGTTGCCTCCATGTGATTGGCTGATTAGAAATTAAGTGTTAACGAGCAGTTGGACAGGTGTACCTAATAAAGTGGCCGGTGAGTATATATATATATATATCAGGATGCATTACCCACACCAGATGTACCTTCTTCTAGATAAAACGAGCTGAAAAACTATTTAGTATCTCATCCTTCTCTTAGTTTCCAGTTGGCAAGGAAAAAAATAGGACTTTTGGGAAAACTGCCAATAGATAACAATATATGATAAAACTTTTTTTTTGTATAAGTGTGTCTTTTGCTGTGATAGGCCGAGACAATATTTTTGGTGAATTGCACTGATTGGGAGGTAGACTGGATGTGAATTCAACACATGCAAATAATGTATCAAGTAGGTACTATCAACAAATATATAAATATACCAAGATTTTTAAACTCACCCACTTTTTTGAAAACTTCCTTCCAATGCATTCCAAAGGTATCTGATTTTCTGAACTCTTATACAACGCACCTAACAGAAGGTAAATAAAAATGTTTACAAACTTTACAGCTAGAGTATACAAGGGACATTATAGAGATCATTCATGTTACCATTTACCATGTGCACTATAAATGCTCCAGGATAAATCATTAATAAAATAATCTCCTGTATACCTTTTTTTACATATAAAATATCTTATTCAGTGAAATTTTGTATAGCATGTAATCTTTTAACAGTGGTGCCTATGAAGGAGAAATTCCTGCCAATACCTATACAATGTCATTTACTGGATGTATTCAACTGTCTAATGGATCAACCTGACATTGCAAAGTGGTGGAAATCATCACATCCAAGATAACTTTTTGTCTGATTATGTGCTAAAAAACAGTTGCCATGATCAGTCCGAGTTCATAGAAAGTGAAAAGTGCTGTATCATACGGACTGACCACACTGCCAGGGATGGAACTCCTTGCAGCATATCAATATATGATGCATTAAGGTCCTCCAATGATAACTGTTTAGGATATGCTGCATATAAATAGAAGCAGGAACTTGGTACAACATATATCAATTTGACGTATGGAGTTCCATCCCCGGCAGTGTGTTCAGTCATGGATGTGAACATGATCATGGAGTGAACTTGTCACATAAAACTTCTCCCCTGTTACTGCTTTTTTAACATATACGTATATTATACCTTGTGAAATTCCACAAGGGGTGTACTTTCCTAAATTTTGACACTTGTTGGGGATCTCCTCTGTTTTGTACAACTGGGGCTCTTCAGATGCATTCTGGCGAAGGATTTCTGTCTAATTTGGCTTCTAAAAGACAAACATCCCTCTTTCCCTTTTATATGCACATGTGGGGCAATTCTATGCACAGGAGAAATAGTTTTACACATTTTGGGGGTTGGTTTATCTTTTATTACTTGCAGCTTACAAAAATAAGGGGCAAAAGTGTCTTTTTTGGAAAAATGGGTGAAACAAGTTAAAGTAGGCATATGGAAAATATAAGTCATCACACTATTTTGGTGATGCGACTAACTTTTCAAAAGTAGAACACTTTTACTTTGAAATACATCATTTTTCTAATTTTCTCAACGACCATGAAGTAGAATGTATCACGAAAAAAACTATCTCTAAAAACACCTTGATTTGTTAAAGCATTCCTAACTTATGACCACTTAAAGTGAAACATGTCAGATTTTTTAAAAAAGGGCTGTTTCAGGAAAGTGCAAAATGACCAGGTCGTTAAGGGGTTAAGGCGTGTTCAGTCAGTATCCATTGAGTGACAACCAATTTGGGTTGACTACTCTAATCTCTGAGTGGTGGCTATGAACCAGAATGTCCTGAATATTTTTGCCCCTATGGTATGTTACACTTGGGTAGGGTGTAATTAATTATTTTATGTCATCAACAGAGGTACGTAGTGACCAATACTTGTGAAAAATCTGCTGTACTTCATCTGTTTAGCCATCTAAAGTGCCAATACATCACTAGTTGTTTTTCTTGTTTAGGCTGTTTGTTTCCAAGGAGTGTCTCCCTTTTCATTATTTTACTTCTAATGAAGGCTCCATGAAGAACTTTTATCATATATCCTCTTGCAGTAAAATGTAAGCATAGTTCTCTACATCCTCTTGCAATGAAGTGTAAGCATAGTTCTCTACTAGAGATGAGCGAACATGCTCGTCCGAGCTTGATGCTCGTTCGAGCATTAGCGTACTCGAAACTGCTCGTTGCTCGGACGAATACTTCGCCCGCTCGAGAAAATGGTAGCTCCCGCCGTTTTGCTTTTTGGCGGCCAGAAACAGAGCCAATCACAAGCCAGGAGACTCTGCACTCCACCCAGCATGACGTGGTACCCTTACACGTCGATAGCAGTGGTTGGCTGGCCAGATCAGGTGACCCTGGGATAGACTAGCCGCTGCCCGCGCTGCTCGGATCATTCTGTGTCTGGATGCCGCTAGGGAGAGAGCTGCTGCTGGTCAGGGAAAGCGTTAGGGTGTTCTATTAGCTTACTGTTAGGCAGGAGTGATTCTCCAAGAACCCAACAGCCCTTCTTAGGGCTACAATAACGTTCTACTTTTTTTTTTTTTATTTGCATCTAGTACCATTTTGTGAGGAATTAGCAGGGGGACTTGCTACCGTTGTGTTTAGCTCTTAGTGGCACACATATCCACCTCAAACACCAAAGTGGGAAAATTTAGTAGGGGTTGGATTTCAATTAGGCACAGTCTGCCATTTTTCCTTTTTTATTTTACGTTTATTTTGTTTAATAACTCAGTGTCATCTCATCTGGCATAGTAGTGTGCTTTCATACTTGGCTAGAAAATAGCCATAGGAGAATCCAAACGGCTTACGCCTACAGTAGCGTTATATATTTGATTTCTGGTTGATCTGCTGGTGGCTGTACTTGCTGCAGTGCATCTACTAGCCAATTGTGAGCAATTTGTAGTGAGACTTGCGACCGCTGTGTTTTGCGCTTAGTGACGCACATATCCATTGCAAAGACCGAAGTGGGAAAATTTAGTAGGGGTTGGATTTCAATTAGGCACAGTCTGCCATTTGTCCTTTTTTATTTTACGTTTATTTTGTTTAATAACTCAGCGTCATCTCATCTGGCATAGTAGTGTGCTTTCATACTTGGCTAGAAAATAGCCATAGGAGAATCCAAACGGCTTACGCCTACAGTAGCGTTATATATTTGATTTCTGGTTGATCTGCTGGTGGCTGTACTTGCTGCAGTGCATCTACTAGCCAATTGTGAGCAATTTGTAGTGAGACTTGCGACCGCTGTGTTTTGCGCTTAGTGACGCACATATCCATTGCAAAGACCGAAGTGGGAAAATTTAGTAGGGGTTGGATTTCAATTAGGCACAGTCTGCCATTTGTCCTTTTTTATTTTACGTTTATTTTGTTTAATAACTCAGCGTCATCTCATCTGGCATAGTAGTGTGCTTTCATACTTGGCTAGAAAATAGCCATAGGAGAATCCAAACGGCTTACGCCTACAGTAGCGTTATATATTTGATTTCTGGTTGATCTGCTGGTGGCTGTACTTGCTGCAGTGCATCTATTAGCCAATTGTGAGCAATTTGTAGTGAGACTTGCGACCGCTGTGTTTTGCGCTTAGTGACGCACATATCCATTGCAAAGACCGAAGTGGGAAAATTTAGTAGGGGTTGGATTTCAATTAGGCACAGTCTGCCATTTGTCCTTTTTTATTTTACGTTTATTTTGTTTAATAACTCAGCGTCATCTCATCTGGCATAGTAGTGTGCTTTCATACTTGGCTAGAAAATAGCCATAGGAGAATCCAAACGGCTTACGCCTACAGTAGCGTTATATATTTGATTTCTGGTTGATCTGCTGGTGGCTGTACTTGCTGCAGTGCATCTACTAGCCAATTGTGAGCAATTTGTAGTGAGACTTGCGACCGCTGTGTTTTGCGCTTAGTGACGCACATATCCATTGCAAAGACCGAAGTGGGAAAATTTAGTAGGGGTTGGATTTCAATTAGGCACAGTCTGCCATTTGTCCTTTTTTATTTTACGTTTATTTTGTTTAATAACTCAGTGTCATCTCATCTGGCATAGTAGTGTGCTTTCATACTTGGCTAGAAAATAGCCATAGCAATAGGATAGCATTGTTTGGTTTTAAAAACTCAAAAACACAAAAAAAAAAAAAAAACACAAAAAAAAGTTAAAAAAAAATTAAAGCTATAACTCTCATTTTAAAAATGTTTAACCCGAGGGCTAGGGGTAGAGGACGAGGGCGGGGACGTGGGCGTCCAACTACTGCAGGGGTCAGAGGCCGTGGTCCTGGCCGGGGTGAGACACCACCTGCTTATGAGGGAGCAGGGGAACGCCGCAGAGCTACACTCCCTAGGTTCATGTCTGAAGTTACTGGGACTCGTGGTAGAGCACTGTTGAGGCCAGAACAGTGCGAAAAGGTGATGTCGTGGATTGCTGACAATGCTTCGAGCAATTTGTCCACCAGTCAGTCTTCCACGCAGTCCACCCATGTCACCGAAATCGCCACTCCTCCAGCTCCTGCACCTCAGCCTCCTCCCCCCCAGTCTGCCCCCTCCCAGGAAAATTTGGCATTTGAACCGGCATACTCTGAGGAACTGTTTTCTGGACCCTTCCCACAGTCACAAACCACTTGTCCGGTTGCTGCTGAGCAATTTTCCGATGCCCAGGTTTTCCACCAGTCACAGTCTGTGGGTGATGATGACCTTCTTGACGTAGTGGAAGTGTGTAAAGAGGTGTCCGACGATGAGGAGACACGGTTGTCAGACAGTGGGGAAGTTGTTGTCAGGGCAGGAAGTCCGAGGGGGGAGCAGACTGAGGGATCGGAGGATGATGAGGTGACAGACCCAAGCTGGGTTGAGAGGCCGGGTGAACACAGTGCTTCTGAGACGGAGGAGAGCCCTCGACCAGAACAGGTTGGAAGAGGCAGTGGTGGGGCCAGACGGAGAGGCAGGGCCAGAGCTGGTGCATCAGCGCCAAATGTGTCAACTAGTGAAGCTCCCGTGGCGAGGGCTCTTGCGGCGAGGGCTAGATCTTCAGAAGTCTGGAGGTTCTTTAAGGAAACACCGGATGACCGACGGACTGTGGTGTGCAACATTTGCCAAACCAGGCTCAGCAGGGGTTCCACCACTACTAGCTTAACTACCACCAGTATGCGCAGGCATATGAATGCTAAACACCCCACTCAGTGGCAACAAGCCCGTTCACCTCCGGCCGTGCACACCACTGCTCCTTCCCCTGTGTCAGCTGCTAGTCAGCCCCCTGCCCAGGACCCTGCCACAAAAACCCCATCGTCGCCTCCACGATCCTCCACAGCATCCACCAGCGTTCAGCTCTCCATAGCCCAGACGCTGGAGCGGAAACGCAAATATAGTGCAACCCACCCGCACGCCCAAGCCCTTAATGTGCACATCTCCAGATTGCTTAGCCTGGAGATGCTGCCCTATAGGCTAGTAGAGACCGAGGCCTTTCGCAACCTCATGGCGGCGGCCGCCCCTCGGTATTCGGTCCCCAGCCGCCACTACTTTTCCCGATGTGCCGTCCCAGCCCTGCACCAGCACGTGTCAGACAACATCACCCGTGCCCTGACCAACGCCGTTTCTGACAAGGTCCACCTGACCACGGACACGTGGACGAGTGCTGCCGGGCAGGGCCACTATATATCGCTGACGGCACATTGGGTTAACTTGGTGGAGGCTGGGACCGAGTCTGACCCTGGGGCTGGTCATATACTGCCGATGCCGAGGATTGCGGGGCCTACCTCGGTCCAGGTGTTTCAGGCCTACTATGCCTCCTCCTCCTCCCACCCCTCCTCCACCTCCTCCTCCGAACTACCATCCGTGGGCACGGCGCCATCAGTCGGTAGCTCTAGGCACAGCAGCAGTGCCGTTGCTAAGCGACAGCAGGCGGTGCTCAAACTGCTGAGCCTAGGCTGATAGTTCAGCGTTTCCTCAAGACATACCCCAATCTGTCAGATTTGCTCACGAAGGTGCGCCGCATCTGTGCGCATTTCAGGAAGTCCAGCACAGATGCTGCCACTCTCAGGGCAGCGCAGCGCCGCCACCAACTGCCCGCTCACCGACTGTTGTGCGACGTGCCCACGAGGTGGAATTCAACACTGACCATGTTATCCAGAGTTTACCAGCAGCGCCGAGCCATTGTAGACTGCCAGATGTCAACTTCCACCAGAACTGGTAGTCAGGTCAGTCAGCTTCCTCAAGTCTACAATGAGGAGTGGACGTGGATGTCTAATATCTGTCAGGTGCTGAGTAAGTTTGAGGAGTCAACACAGATGGTCAGTGGCGATGCCGCCATCATCAGCCTCACCATCCCGCTGCTTGGCCTGTTCAAAAACTCTCTGATCAGCATGAAGTCGGAAGCTTTGCGCTCGTCACAAGAGACGGGGGAAGAAGATTCCCTTGTTGATAGCCAAAGCACCCTTAGGTCTGTTTCTCAGCGCATATCGGAGGAGGTGGAGGTGGAGGAGGATGAGGAGGAAGAGGAGGAGAATGTTGGCGAGACACAAGAGGGGACCATTGTTGAGTCCTTCACTGTTCAGCGTGTATGGGCAGAAGAAGAGGAGTTGGAGGAGTTGGAGGAGGAGGAAATGGACAGTCAGGCCAGTGAGGGGAGTGAATTCTTACGCGTTGGTACTCTGGCGCATATGGCAGATTTCATGCTAGGCTGCCTATTTATTCCAGCACCGATTACTGGGTGTTCACTCTCCTGGACCCACGGTACAAGCAAAATCTTTCCACTCTCATCCCTGCAGAGGAAAGGAGTGTGAGAATGCATGAATACCAGCAGGCCCTGGTTCACAAGCTGAAACAGTATTTCCCTTCTGACAGCGCTACCGGCAGAGTGCGTAGTTCTGCGGGACAAGTAGCGAGGGAGAGTAGGCGAGCAGGCAGCTTGTCCAGCACTGGCAAGGGTACGCTTTACAAGGCTTTTGCCAGCTTTATGTCACCCCAGCAAGACACTGTCACCTGTCCCCAGTCTCGGCAGAGTAGGGCTGATCTTTACAGAAAGATGGTGAGGGAGTACGTAGCTGACCATACCATCGTCCTAAATGATCACACAGCTCCCTACAACTACTGGGTTTCAAAGCTGGACATGTGGCACGAACTGGCGCTGTACGCCTTGGAGGTTCTTGCCTGCCCTGCCGCTAGCGTCTTGTCCGAGCGGGTTTTCAGTGCAGCTGGTGGCATCATCACCGATAAGCGTACACGCCTGTCGACTGACAGCGCTGACAGGCTGACGCTTATTAAGATGAATAAAGCCTGGATTTCTCATAATTTCCAATCTCCACCAGGTGAAGGAAGCTCAACCTGAATAATTGATCCACTCCTCCTCTTCCTCATTTTCCTCCTTCTCCTCCTCTTTGTACAGTAAAGCAGAGGAAACTGGCTATTTTTTGACAGGGCCCACTGGCTCTAGCTATAGTACTTTATGCATTTAATTTTTCTGGAGGGCCACCGACCCGGTCCTCTGTTTTAAACAATTTTTGGGAGTGCCACATACAGGCACTCAATCTATTCAATTTTTCTGGAGGGCCACCTACCCGGTCCTCTGTTTTAAACAATTTTTGGGAGTGCCACATACAGGCACTCAATCTATTCAATTTTTCTGGAGGGCCACCTACCTGCTCCTCTGGTTTGAAAATTTTTTTGGACTGCCACATACAGGCACTCAATCTATTCCATTTTACTGGAGGGCCACCTACCTGCTCCTCTGGTTTGAAAATTTTTTGGGACTGCCACATACAGGCACTATCCAAATTAAATTGTCTCCATAGCAGCCTCCACACGTTGTCTCCATTGCTACCTCCAAAAGTCGTCCATATAGCTGCCTCCATACATCGTCCCTTTATCAAACGAGGTGTGTCAGGCAGAAATTTGGGTTGTTTTCATGGATTCCACATCAAAGTTGTTAACTTTGTCGCCACCCTGCTGTGTTATCCACAAAATATACTGGCAAACTTTTATCATTTACCAATATTATTTCAGCGCTTCTTGCGCATCTGTTTACATTCCCCTCACCCGGCATATCCTAAACTTATAAGAACGCTACTACACTTGATCTTATACAAAAGGTTCTTAGAAGTGCTGTTTGGGGAGTAGCCTAGAGACAGGGGCTTGGATTGGCGAAAGCTCGCCTGGCAGCGGAGCGCCAGCTCCATGCGCATCAGCCGCTTCTTGCGCATCTGTTTACATTCCCCTCACCCGCCATATCCCAAACTTATAAGAACGCTACTACACTTAACTTGGTGCAGGCTGGGACCGAGTCTGACCCTGGGGCTGGTCATATACTGCCGACGCAGAGAATTGCGGGGCCTACCTCGGTCCAGGTCTCAAAGGCCTACTATACCTCCTCCCAACCCTCCTCCACCTCCTCCTCCTCCGAATTACCATCCGTGGGCATGGCGCCATCAGTCGGTAGCTCTAGGCACAGCAGCAGTGCCGTCGCTAAGCGACAGCAGGCGGTGCTCAAACTGCTGAGCCTAGGCGATAAAAGGCACACCGCCCAAGAGCTATTACAGGGCATTCCACATCAAACTTGTTAACTTTGTCGCCACCCTGCTGTGTAATCCACAAAATATACTTGCAAACTTTTATCATTTACCGATATTATTTCAGCGCTTCTTGCGCATCTGTTTACATTCCCCTCACCCGGCATATCCTAAACTTATAAGAACGCTACTACACTTGATCTTATACAAAAGGTTCTTAGAAGTGCTGTTTGGGGAGTAGCCTAGAGACAGGGGCTTGGATTGGCGAAAGCTCGCCTGGCAGCGGAGCGCCAACTCCATGCCAAGATCCAACTAACATAGTTTTAACTGCAGCACCTTTAATCTACTACTAGTTCACTGCCTCCATACATGGTCCCCTTATCAAACGAGCTGTGTCAGGCAGAATTTTGGGTTGTTTTCATGGCTTCCATGTTAACTTTGTCGCCACCCTGCTGTGTAATCCACAAAATATACTGGCAAACTTTTATCATGTACCGATATTATTTGAGCGCTTCTTGCTCACCTCCTTTGGTTCCTCTCTGCCACCCATTGGTTTGAAGCCTGAGTCCATTTAGGGTATGTCGCCATGCCACTCTCTAGCCTGCTGCCGCTGCCTCTGCATGCCGTCCCCTATAGTGTCAGGGTCAATTATTGCATGTTTTAGATGCTATCTAGCTTCATTCTGTCACTCTGTCATGGCCATGCTGTTGCCCATAATTTTGGCATAATGGTGCGATTAAGCAGCCTCAGAGGCATCCATGCATGCTGCCCCTGCTGTTTCCTGTCCATTTCCGTGGTGTTTCCATCCTTTTCTGAGGTTCCCAGGTGTTTGGCCAAGCTTCCCTGTGCAGAGCCTTGGTCCCCTTGAAAAATGCTCGAGTCTCCCATTGACTTCAATGGGGTTCGTTATTCGAGACGAGCACTCGAGCATCGGGAAAAGTTCGTCTCGAATAACGAGTACCCGAGCATTTTAGTGCTCGCTCATCTCTATTCTCTACGTTTTTTCATAAATTCCTCCCCATTTGAGCAGTTCCTCCTGGCTTGGAGGTACTGGCGTACCGGTATTCCCCTTATGAGGGGAACTGGGTACCAGTTCTGACACTCCAGGAGGCTATTTGTTGATGTTTCCTTCCTGTAGTTATTTGGAGGTGTCCAGTCTTGTCAATACTTATGATAAGATCCAAAATGGCAATCTGTTTTTTGTGAATTTCAGGAGTGAATTGCATGCCTTTCTACCAGTCATGTGATAAACTGGTAGAAAGCATATGTATGATCCCCAGTAAAAATACATTTTGTGAAATGTGCAAAAGTTCCTGAGAATACTATTGTTTCTTCCCACCACCCAAGAAATTAGTTGGCGTATGTGGGTGCGCAACTGATGCCCATGGCGGTGCCTTCCACCTGGTGGTAAAAGGCACCGTCAAATGGGAAATAGTTATGTGTCAGATGGAACTGTTGAAGTGAAATGGTGAATTTATTGTTTTTTATATTGAATTCCTTTCATTTAGATAGTGAGTGACTGCAGGTATGCCCAAGTGATGCTGGATGTTGCTATACAAGGATTCTACATTGAGACTCGCAAGGTAAGTATGTGGAGTTACTGTCAAGTCTTGCAATTTGCTGATAACATCTTTGGTGTCCTTGAGATAGGAAGGTAATGCTGTGACAAACGGACAAAGTATTATATTGGTATACTCACTAATCCCTTGGGTTAAGTTATGTGTTTCAAACATTATTGGTCCCCCCAGAATGGGAGTTATCTGTTTATAAACCTTGGGCAAAGCGTAGAAGGTTTGTTAGTCTCAGATGATAAGGAATCATCACAAGGGAAAAGGGGAATAGAACGGAAAAATAAAAATAATTACAAAAAGCTAAGCTATCAACAACTGAATAAAAAGACTGGCCTTGAACATCTCACAGGGCAACATACAACAATGTACCAATCAAACTTTATTTCCCATTTTGTCTACTGGCTCCTGGTGTTTTAAGTACTACCATGGCACCACACATGAACCTTGCCAGTGGACAGGGTACTCACAGTACTATGTCAACAACTATCACACAAACTTCAATTACAACACAGTGGAACCCAAACAGAAATCCACCATCTCTAACGACCCCCCCCCTTCCTGATTCCATCTTCATCTTTTTTAGGGGTAGGAGCAAGCACCATCGTGTACCACGATTGCATATAAAAATCAAATAACAATATGTACAATAAATCTAAAGCAATATTGAAACCACACAGTGAACGGCATAGAAATAATACTTATAACTTCCCGTAATATATAATTTTTCATCAAATACCCTCACATTGATGATACTAAAACAAATGTAATATTCTCCAATATTGGTTTTGCTCAGTAAAACTGAGCAAAGATAAGAAAAACTATAGAAATGAGGTATCACCGTAATCGTTGTGAACCAGAGAACTATTTTTATGTTACAATGAGTGGACAAAAAGCGCTAAAAATTCTAAACAAAAAAATCCAACTGTTAAATAAAATTTCATGAATAAGCTATAGAACACCAAAATGGATTATCTACACGGTGTATCTCATTCCGCAAATAATAAGCCCTTGAAGGATGTTGACCTGTTGCTGTGACAGCAGGTTGTCTATGTGAGAATCCCCAACATGTCATTCAGCACAATCTATAACAGTGTTCCCAAGGCAAACTCTTATAAAACATCAAGAAAATCCCCATATTCTGCAATACAGTAGTTTCACAGTATATCCTAGGATCTGTTAGATCACCTAGGGTTCAACAACCCTAGCAGGTCTAAAAATACAGAGGAAAAATGTTTTTAAAAAAGTGAAAAAAATTAAAATAAAAATCTAAATGTTTACATTTTTTAATCTACTAAAACATAATAATTATGGGTTTTTTTGTCCATTTCACAGCTTTATTTGAATTTTTTTCTATCTTCCAAGTACACGGAATGGAATATTAAATACCATCACTAGCAAGTATAATTTGTTTCGCAAAAAATAGTTATGGAATTTTGAAATTGGGGTACAAAATGCAAAAATGCAAAAGGTCTGTGCCCTTAAAGGGTTAAAATGTGCAGTTTTATCACACAGCACAATGCCACAGGTCTCAACGTGGACGATGACGTGAGCCAACACCTGGGTACGGAGTCTAAGTGGTACCCTGTTTTCACCAGAGTCCGCCGAAAAGTGGGTTGGACTTGCTGCAGCATGGTACCCCCAGGTCACTCCACAGGTGCGACAGTCCGCAGTGGTGGCCAAAGCGAGGTGCAGAATTGTAAGGCAGAGACGGAGTCAGGCATGGGTGTGCCTGCGGAGTCAGGCAGGCATGGGTGTGCCTGCGAACTGAGAGGAGGGCCGCAGAAGCACCCATGATAGTACCCCCCTTCAGCCTCCCCTCTTCTAGGTCTGAAGGAACCTTTGCAGGAGGTCACGGTACAAGATACTGTCCTCGAGCTCCCAAGACCTCTTCTCAGGCGTGAACCCCTTCCAGTCAACAAGGAAGAACCGCTTCCCTCTCAGCATCTTCATTTCTAGGACCTTTTTGACCTCAAAGACAGGAACTTGCTGGCAGAAGCATTTAAAGATGACTGGCTTCAGGAGAGTGACATGTAAGGAGGTCAGGATGCACATGGTGGGAGGAAGGTGCAGCTTATAGGCTACATATTGATGCGCTTCAGCACTTTGAAGGACCCAGGAAATGTGGCCCAAGTTTGTAGCTCAGAATCTTCAGCTGAATATACTTAGAGGACAGCCACACCTTATCACCAAGAGAGAAGATGGGAGGAGACCTGCATCTTTTGTCTGCCTGGGTCTTGGTTCAAGCAGAAGCCTGTAAAAAGAAGAGTTAAGTCTGCTCCCAGATAGACTTGAGATCTTGGACCAACTCTTCCACAGCAGGAACATCAGCAGGGACTGAAAGATGAAGAGGTGTGAGTGGGCGTTGTCCGTAGATGACAAAGAAAGGAGCAGCAGAGTAAAGCAGTCATCCTTTTGGGCGCAGACAAAATGGCAGAGATAACAGCCCAGGGTCTAATTAGTCTAATTAACTCTCCCAACTTGTCTATTGGACTGCGGATGGTGTGCAGAGGAGAAATCCAGCTTGGCATGGGGCCAGAATGCCAGTCTCGTTGTCTAGTGGCAATTCATCCTGTGGCCTCCGTGTCATCTCCGGAATCCTCCAAACCTCTGGTGGGTCTCCTAGCTTCTTATATGTACTTTGCTGACATCATCTCTGAGAAGCAAGCAGAGACTCTGCCACCGCACCATTCGTACAACTGTCCTATAGAGCTGCTGTCGGGCACATCTCCCCCACGGGGTCGGGTGTACCCACTGTCTGTGCATGAAACCGCATGTGATGTCGGCCTACATCATGGAGAATTTGCAGAAAGAGTTCATCCGCAAGTCTTATTCTCCTGCCTCTGCTGGTTTCTTCTTTGTGGCCAAGAAAGATGTTTCTTACAGAGATTATGTCAGCAAAGTCTGTATAAGAAGCTAGGAGACCCACCAGAGGCTTGGAGGATTCCGGAGAAGGAACGGATGCCACAGGATGAAGTGCTATTAGACAACAAGACCCCACATTCACATTCAGTTTTATTAATCTGCCATATATATACATTTCTTCAATTAGATGTTATTAAAAATAATTTACCTGTGGAGTTAATTTCTCATAAATGTAATGATATGGTCCATTAGAAACAAGAGTGTGTCCCTGGATGTGGCCACCTCTGCTGGAGGGATTGCCCAAAGAAACAAAAGTTTTTTGTATATGAAATGTCCGGTAGTTACTGCATGTCTGTGCGTCGTCCTGTACAATGAACGCTGAAGCCAGGAGGTCAGGCAACACTCAATAGCGCATGTCTGGCCACTGCTGCCAAAATGTGAGGTGGTCGTATCCGAGGAAGCTAATCTCATTTCTAAGGGACAACACGGCTACATTTAACCCCTTTAACTCTTCATGGTCACATACAAATGAATATTGTAGGTTATAAAATTTAACAAGTACAAACCTTGTAATCCGGCATGATTAAAGCTTTGTTGATAAGCGAGATTTGATCCGAGATCACCTCATGGAATCCTATATCTGTTGTTTTGAAAGGTTCAACCCAAAATACTTTCTTCTTGGTATATTTTTTGAAATCATCCTAGAGAGAAAGCAAAGCAAGAATAATGAGAACTATGCTGTTAGTGAATATAAGTTTATAACTCTTCAGGCTTTGGCAAATAGTTCTTATTTTTAGTATTGTGAGATATAATGATAATAAATAGACAAATATTAATAATATATATTTTATAGTTTTCTATCATATTTTATTTAGCTATGTTGTGAGAATTTAGGGATAGCTTTATATGCGACACTTACTGAAGAGAAGCCAATAAGGCAAGAAGGGGCATGAGACAGTTTTTTTTTCATGTTTTGTTTTTCAAGTTAATGAGTGAATTAATAGAGTAACTGCACCTGTGTTACTAGCTGTTTTGTTGAGGGTGTGGTCACACGTTGCCGCTACAACTTCATCGCAATATGCTTTGAGGTGGTCTTAGGTGCAGTTTTGTCAATTTAACAGGTAAAAGACATTAACTGAAGGAATGAATTTGATTTTGAAGGGGAAACCTGCTCCACAAATGTCTTTCACCTGTTAAATTGACAAAACTGCACCAAAAATCACCTCAAAGCTGTTTGCAATGCAGTTTTAACTGCAACATGTGACTGCACCATGAGGGTGGATTCACACGTGGTGTTTAACATATGTGTTTCAAAATGCATTGCTACAGCTGAAGAAAGATTTGCCTAATTAAATAGGGGGCTAAAACAGTGGGGGGTGGGTATTTAGAAGGGGTGGGGTTATATATAGGGTTAACAAGCAAAGTAAAGAGGAAATTAAGAATACAGGTAGAGAAAAGAAATGTATAGGTAATAGATATGGGTGAATCAGTTCTAACGAAGTGGAATTCATTTAAAATTTCAGGAAACTTCGGTTCTGCACAAATCCAAAGTTTACGGTGATTTGTGGGAACAAATTTTTTTCCCCCTTTATTAGCAAAATGGCCGCCAGCACAATGTGTTACATGGGGCAGAGAACTCTGGGAAGAAGAAAGGAACACCTTCGATCACATGTGCAGACATGTAAGCCAATTAGTGATTTGGGGGTTCAGTATTCCCCAAATTTCAATTTTTGTTGTTAAAGTTGATATCAAGAAATCTGTGTCAAATCCACATAATCTGTGTCAAATCCGCTGCTTTGTTCAGTAGGCGGGAAAGTAGAGATGTGGAGAGAGGCATGGGGGGTTATGTTGCACTTGCAAGTAGTCAGGCTGTGCATACTGAGACTGTTGAGGAGAATAGCAGAGACAGGGAAACAAAAATCGATGATGATGTAGCTGATCGCACTTGGGAGCTGGGTGAAGCAAGGGCTTCATCATCATCATTGGGAAAAGAGGGTGTCAGCTTTCGCGTCAGGCAGCGAAGCAGGCAGCAAGACGCTACTGTGGCCATGAGTCAGCAGGGTGGCCACAGTGCGAGGACGGGAGCCAAATGGCCACGGGGTACAAAACTTGCTTCGCAGGACCAAGTAAGCAGTGGCAGAGGGGTTCAGCGTGGCAGCACCATTAGTAGTCACTCCGTGTAGAGTGTTGGCGGTAAAATCACCAACTCGGTGGTGTGGCAGATTTTTGTTAAGAAGCCAGAAAAGCCGAGAGTGTGTATATGTTGGATCTGCGTGCAGAAAGTGAAGCGCGGCCAGGGAGCTAATGTTGGCACCACGGCCCTGCGTCAACACATGCAGCATCACCATCCAATGGCCTGGGAGAAATGTGTCTCAGATGTGGTGGTCCATCCTGTCACCGCAGCAACATTTTTTTCTTCAGGTATACTGTTTGTTGTGATGCAGACTGGGTTCCTGGCTTCTATCTGTGTTCCTGCTACCAATAAAACAAATTATTAAAAAAAAGAAGTGATCATAAAAATAAAAAAGGGCGAGGGGTTTGTTTATACGTAAAAACAAACCTTATGCCCATCCTTCGAAATGACAATGAAGAGGAAAATGAAAATGTGGATTATGATGGAGGCAGCAGAGGAACTGCTGATAAATCAAATGGATGCGGCTTCAAAGCATGGTGAAGTACTCATTATGGGGGCCTTTAACTACCCTGATATATACTGGGGGGCAGAAACCTGTATGTCGTACAAACGTAGTAGGTTTTTGCAATTAACTGGTATAAGATCCAACAATAGGGGGGGGTACTTTCAAAAATAGGGCAACAGTAACTCTGAAATTTAGAAGGGCACATTTTCAACAGCTAAAGGAAAACCTTAAAGGACATCTACAACCAGTATGAAGGATTGTAAACTAAGCACACTTACATACTGGTGTGTGCTCCCTCTGGCAGGATCTGCTCTTCTTGTAGCTTCCTATGCCCTGGTTTTTAAGAAATAAAGGTCTTTAAAATTATGCAAATGAGTATGACAGTCTCCAGGCTCCGTTGACTTCCATGGAGCCACTAAGGTTTATTTGCAAAATTTGTTAAACCTTTTTTTGTGCTTAGTTTACAATCCTTCATTCTGGTGGTAGATGTCCATTAAAGGATATTTCCATGAAGACAAGTTTCTTAAATATACTCAGGAAAATAAAATAACATATTCTCTAATTCACTGTTATTAACAAAAATACAGCATTTCACAGATATAATTTTATACAATTTCAGTTTCCCCGTTTTCAGACCCTGGAACTTCTGACTTTAGGGTTAGAGGCCATCTTGGCTTACGCTGTGTAGCTGGGCTCTTTTCTACACCCTGCAGGAGTCCCTCCACTCCCTCATTCCAGGACAAGCTCACACAGATACACACAAAACCAGCAAGTGGAAACTTCTATGGACACTGTTCTCCCCCTGGGGAAGGAGGAGCTACCTCTGAAATGTAGCTGTTCACTCCTATTCTCTCTGTGTAACCTCATGGACTGCAGGACACTATACTAGTAATATGTTACCATGGACATTTAAAGGTAGAGAAATGTGGTGATGTATGAATACCTTGTTTTTTAGAGATTTGAAAATAAATTGTGAAGAATTTTTATATTTTTTGCACACTGATACACATGCACAGGCACATGTATCATAGTTTTGTCTCTCTGAGGTGAATTTTAGAGACATTTGGCGGATAGTTTTTGCACCTTATGTATGATCCTGTATTTTTACATGTGACACATGCTCAGTTTTTCCTATCCCGGCAGGCGCAAATTTTGCCTTCTTTTTGCAAATGTCTCAAATCCACATGGACACAAGCCACATGAGGGGGTTATATACAGGAGAGGACACAAACCATGTGAGGGGGTTATATACAGGAGTGGACACTACTCATCTCTAGTTAATTTGGGATTTAACTAGAGATGAGCGAGCACTAAAATGCTCGGGTGCTCGTTATTCGAGACAAACTTTTCCCGATGCTCAAGTGCTCGTCTCGAATAACGAACCCCATTGAAGTCATTTTTCAAGGGGACCAAGGGTCTGCACAGGGAAGCTTGGCCAAACACCTGGAAACCTCAGAAAATGATGGAAACACCACGGAAATGGACAGGAAACAGCAGGGGCAGCATGCATGGATGCCTCTGAGGCTGCTTAATCGCACCATTATGCCAAAATTATGGGCAACAGCATGGCGATGACAGAGTGACCGAATGAGGCTAGATATCATCTAAAACATCCAATAATTGACCCTGACACTATAGAAGACGGCATGGAGAGGCAGCGGCAGCAGTGGCAGGCTAGAGAGTGGCATGGCGACATACCCTAAATGGACTCAGGCTTCAAACCAATTTAAAAAATTCCTTTTGGCGAGGATAACGTGTAGCACTGTATGTATCAGTATTTTGCCTGGTTAAGACGGCAGTGAGGAACCAAAGGTGAGCAAAGAGCGCTGAAATGATTTGCTATGTGAACAAAAGGTTGACGTTATATTTAGTCGATAACACAGCATGGTGGCGACCAAGTTCCATAACGTATCTGGTGAAACACCCGAAAAATGAGCCTGACATAGCTCGTTTGATAAGGGGACGACATGTGGAGGCAGCCATGGAAACGACTTCCATGATTAAGAGCAACAGTATGTGGCATCCATATTGCGCTGCTATGATTGCAACTTCAGGTCTCCAGCATGGCGGCGACAGATGCGCCGAGTTCCATTATGTATCTGGTGAAACACCTGAAAATTCTGCCTGACACAGCTCATTTGATAAGGGGATGATGTGCTGTATTTCCTCTCGCGCTCCAGCGTATGGGGTATAGACAGTTGAAAGTTGCGCATGGAGACATTGGTGGACGCTGTGGAGGATCGTGGAGGCGAAATGGACAGAAAACAGCAGGGGCAGTATGCATATATGCCTCTGAGGCTGCCTAATCTTGGGATGGAGCTGGCGGTCCGCTGCCAGGTGAGCTTTCGCCTGTCCAAGCCGCTGTCTCTCGGCTCCTCCCCACGCAACATGGGCCCGGGGGCCAGAAGCGTTTACTTTGAAAAAAACAACAATTTTTTTAAAGCAGGCGGGGGCTACAAACAGCACTTCTAAGAACCTTTTGTATAAGATCAAGTGTAGTACTGTTCTTATAAGTAATTGGGTTGGTTATGGCGGGTGAGGGGAATGTAAACAGATGCGCAAGAAACGCTGAAATAAAATCGGTAAATGATAAAAGTTTGGCAGTATATTTTGTGGATAACACAGCAGGGTGGCGACAAAGTTAACAATTTTGATGTGGAAGCCAAGAAAACAACCCAAAATTCTGCCTGACACAGCTCAATCGCTAAGGGGACGAAGGCAGCTATATGGACGACTTTTGGAGGCTGCTATGGAGATGATGTTTGGAGGTAGCAATGGAGACAACGTGTGGAGGCAGCTATAAAAACTACGTGTGGAGGTTGCTATGGAGACAATTAAATTTGGATAGTGCCTGTATGTGGCAGTCCAAAAAAGTTTTTAAACCAGAGGAGCAGGTAGGTGGTCCTCCAGAAAAATTTAATAGATTGAGTGCCTGTATGTGGCAGTCCAAAAAAGCTTTCAAACCAGAGGACCGGGTAGGTGGCCCTCCAGAAAAATTAAATACATAGAGTACTATAGATAGAGGCAGTTGGCCCTGGCAAAAAATAGCCAGTTTCCTCTGCTTTAGTGTACAAAGAGGAGGAGAAGGAGGAAAATGAGGAGGCGGAGTGCATACATTATTAAGGTTTAGCTTCTTTCACCTGGTGGAGAATGGAAATCCTGAGAAATCCAGGCTTTATTCATCTTGATAAGCGTCAGCCTGTCAGTCGACAGGTGTGTACGCTTATCGGTGATGATGCCACCAGCTGCACTGAAAATCTGCTCAGACAACACGCGAGCGGCAGGGCAGGCAAGAACCTCCAAGGCGTACAGCACCAGTTCGTGCCACATGACCAGCTTTGAAACCCAGTAGTTGTAGGGAGCTGTGTGCTCATTTAGGACGATGGTATGGTCAGCTATGTACTCCCTCCCCATCTTTCTGTAAAGATCAGCCCTACTCTGCCGAGACTGGGGACAGATGACAGTGTCTTGCTGGGGTGACATAAAACTGGCAAAGGCCTTGTAAAGCGTACCCCTGCCAGTGCTGGACAAGCTGCCTGCTCGCCTACTCTCCCTCGCTACTTGTCCCACAGAAGTATGCCCTCTGCCGCTAGCGCTGTCAGAAGGGAAATACTGTTTCAGCTTGTGCACCAGGGCCTGCTGGTATTCATGCATTCTCACACTCCTTTCCTCTCCAGGGATGAGAGTGGAAAGATTTTGCTTGTACCGTGGGTCCAGGAGAGTGAATACCCAGTAATCGGTGCTGGAATAAATTCTTTGAACGCGAGGGTCACGGGATAGGCAGCCTAGCATGAAATCTGCCATATGCGCCAGAGTCCCAAAGCGCAAGCATTCACTCCCCTCACTGGCCTGACTCCTCATTTCCTTCTCCTCCAACTCCTCTTCTTCTGCCCATACACGCTGAACAGTGAAGGACTGAGAAATGCTCCCCTCTTCTGTCTCGCCAATATTCTCCTCCTCTTCCTCCTCCACCTCCTCCGATATGCGCTGAGAAACAGACCTGACGGTGCTTTGGCTATCAACAAGGGACTCTTCTTCCCCCGTCTCTTGTGACGAGCGCAAAGCTTCCGACTTCATGCTGACCAGAGAGTTTTTCAACAGGCCAAGCAGCGGGATGGTGAGGCTGATGATGGCGGCATCGCCACTGACCATCTGTGCTGACTCCTCAAAGTTACTCAGCACCTGACAGATATCAGACATTCACGTCCACTCCTCATTGTAGACTTGAGGAAGCTGACTGACCTGACTACCAGTTCTGGTGGAAGTTGACATCTGGCAGTCTACAATCGCTCTGCGCTGCTGGTAAACTCTGGATAACATGGTTAATGTTGAATTCCACCTCTTGGGCATGTCGCACAACAGTCGGTGAGCGGGCAGTTGGAGGCGGCGCTGCGCTGCCCTGAGAGTGGCAGCATCTGTGCTGGACTTCCTGAAATGCACACAGATGCGGCGCACCTTCGTGAGCAAATCAGACAGATTGGAGTATGTCTTGAGGAACCGCTGAACTATGAGATTTAACACATGGGCCAGGCATGGCACATGTGTCAGTCTGCTGAGTTGCAGAGCCGCCACCAGGCTACGTCCGTTGTCACACACAACCATGCCTGGCTTCAGGTTCAGCGGTGCCAGCCACAGATCAGTCTGCGCCGTGATGCCCCGTAATAGCTCTTGGGCGGTGTCCCTTTTATCGCCTAGGCTAAGCAGTTTGAGCACCGCCTGCTGTCGCTTAGCGATGGCACTGCTGCTGTGCCTAGAGCTACCGACTGATGGCGCCATGCCCATGGATGGTATTTCGAAGGAGGAGGTGGAGAAGGGGTGGGAAGAGGAGGAGGCATAGTAGGCCTGAGAGACCTGGACCGGGGTAGGCCCCGCAATCCTCGACGTCGGCAGTATATGACCAGCCCCAGGGACAGACTCGGTCCCTGCCTCCACCAAGTTAACCCAATGTGCCGTCAGCGCTACATAGTGGCCCTGCCCGGCAGCACTCGTCCACGTGTCCGTAGTCAGGTGGACCTTGTCAGAAACGGCGTTGGTCACGTGCTGGTGCAGGGCTGGGACGGCACGTCGGGAAAAGTAGTGGCAGCTGGGGACCGAATACCGAGGGGTGGCCGCCGCCATGAGGTTGCGAAAGGCCTCGGTCTCTACCAGCCTATAGGGCAGCATCTCCTGGCTGAGAAATTTGGAGATGTGGACGTCTGGGCTTGGGGCGTGTGGGTGGCTTGCACTGTACTTCCTCTTGCGCTCCAGCGTCTGGGGTACAGACAGCTGAACGCTGTGCATGGAGACATTGGTGGATGCTGTGGAGGATCGTGGAGGCGAAGGTGTGGTTTTCGCACGGGAGGTGTTTGGGCCGGAGTCCTGGGCAGGGGGCTGACTATCAGAGGCAGCAGATGATGGTGGTGGTTAAGCTGGTAGTGGTGGAAACCCTGCTGATCCTGGTGTGGCACAGGTTGCACACCACAGTCCGTCGGTCATCCGGTGTTTCTTTAAAGAACCTCCAGATCTCAGAAAATCTAGCCCTCGCCACGGGAGCTTCACTACGTGAAACATTTGGCGCTGATGCACCAGCTCTGGCCCTGCCTCTCCGTCTGGCCCCGCCACTGCCTCTTCCAACCTGTTCTTGTCAAGGACTCGCCTCCGTCTCAGAAGCACTGTGTTCACCCGGCCTATCAACCCAGCTTGCGTCTGTCATCTCATCATTCTCCGATCCCTCAGTCTGCTCCCCCCTCGGACTTCCTGCCCTGACAACAACTTCACCACTGTCTGACAACAGTGTCTCCTCATCGTCCGACACCTCTTTACACACTTCTTCCACTACGTCAACAATGCCATCATCACCCACAGACTGCGACCTGTGGAAAACCTGGGCATCGTGAAAGAGCTCAGCAGCAAGCGGACAAGTGGTTTGTGACTCTGTGAAGGGTCCAGAAAACAGTTGCTCAGAGTATGCCGGTTCAAATGCCAAATTTTCCTGGGAGGGGGCAGACTGGGGGGAAGGAGGCTGAGGTGGAGAAGCTGGAGGAGTGCTGATTTCGGTGACATGGGTGGACTGCGTGGAAGACTGACTGGTGGACAAATGGCTAGAAGCATTGTCCGCAATCCACGACATCACCTGTTCGCACTGTTCTGGCCTCAATAGTGCTCTACCACGAGTCCCAGTAACTTGAGACAAGAACCTAGGGAGTGTAGCTCTGCGGTGTTCCCCTGCTCCCTCATCAGCAGGTGGTGTCTCACCCCGCCCAGGACCACGGCCTCTGACCCCTGCAGTAGTTGGACGCCCACGCCCTCGTCCTCTGCCCCTACCCCTAGCCCTCGGGTTCAACATTTTCAAAATTAAAGTTTAAACTGTAAATTATTTTAGTTTTTTTGTGTTTTTTTTATTTTTTGTGTGTTTTTTTTTTTTTTAACAAAACGATCAGAAGAAATTACACAGCAACCACAGAAAATGATGATGATTGCTATGGCTAGTTTCCAACCTACACTGACAGCACACAACTGGATTTTGTGCTATGCCTGTGATGACTTTTAATTTTGAGAAAAAAAAATAAAAATCGGCAGACTGTGCCTAATTTAATCAAACCCCTAATAAATTGTCTCACTTAGGTGTTTGAGATGGATATGTGTGTCACTAAGAGCTAAATAGAATGTTCACAAGTCTCCCTGCAAATTTGTCACAATATGGTACTAGCTGCACTACTAGTGCCAGCAAGGCCAGCCACAAGCAAATTAAAAAAAAAAATATATATATATATATATATATATATATATATAACGCTATTGTAGCCCTAAGAAAGCCTGTTGGGTTCTTGTATGGCTAGTTTCTAACCTACACTGACAGCACACAACTGGATTTTGTGCTGTGCCTGTGATGACTTTTAGTTTTGAAAAAAAAATAAAAGTTAAAAAAAAAAAAAATCGGCAGACTGTGCCTAATTCAATCAAATAAATTGTCCCACTTAGGTGTTTGAGATGGATATGTGTGTCACTAAGAGCTAAATAAAACGTTTGCAAGTCTACCTGCAAATTCGTCACAATATGGTACTAGCTGCACTACTAGTGCCAGCAAGCCCAGCCACAAGCAAAGAAAAAAAAAATATTCTAGCCCTAACAAGGGCTGTTGGGTTCTTGTAGACTCACTCCTGCCTAACAGTAAGCTAATATAACACCCTAACGCTTACCCTGACCAGCAGCAGCTCTCTCCCTAACGGCATCCAGACAGAGAATGATGCAAGCAGCGCGGGCAGGGGGTAATCTATTTCAGTGTCACCTGATCAGGCCAGCCAACCACTGCTATCAACGTGTAAGTGTACCACGTCATGCTGGGTGGAGTACAGAGTCTCCTGGCTTGTGATTGGCTCTGTTTCTGGCCGCCAAAAATCAAAACGGCGGGAAAAGCCGTTTAAAAGGGAACCTACCACCATGATTCTACCTATAAAGGTCGATCGGGTGGTAGGTGGATGAATGGGACGTGAGGATAGCCCTTTTTTGGGCTAATCCTCATGTCCAGGCTATCTCTAAGAAAACTTTAATCAGGGGATATGTAAATTTTATTAAGAGGCTACTGGGTCGTGGAGTAGCCAGACATTAGGCTAAACGTTGTGGCTACTCCATGCCACAGTAGCCTCTTTTCTCCGCCTACCATTGCATCTTCGGCAATGCACAGTAGCTCTGGCCTCGGACATGCTGCGCACCGAAGATGCAATGGTAGGTAGAGAAAAGAGGCTACTGGGGTGTGGAGTAGCCGCGACGTGTAGCCTAATGTCCGGCTACTCCACAACCTAGTAGCCGCTTAAAAAAATTTACATATCCCCAGTTTTCTTAAAGATAGCTGGGACGTGAGGATTAGCCCAAAAAAGGGCTATCCTCACGTCCCATTCATCCACCTACCACCCGATCTACATTTATAGGTAGAATCGTGGTGGTAGGTTCCCTTTAATGCATTTTGAAACCTATTAGAACAGCTGAAGAGAGTGGATTTTCCTAATTACATTACTGTTAATATTTGAATGTACAAAACGCATAGTAAACACAATGCTAACACATGTGTTAACGTGGCATTTATATTGGGTTTTTTAAATGCAAATGTTAACAGTAATGAAATAAGGCAAATCACCTCTCCTCAGCTGTTGTAGTTAGTTTCATAATGCATTAAAAACAAAATTAAACTGCTACATGTTACCACACCCTTAGAAGTAACCAATTTAAAAAAAAAATGTAAACATTTTGACAAAAGAGATTACTGTGCAAAATGTTAAACAGTTAAAGCATGTGAAATAATTCCAATTTACATGTTAAAATCGGGTCCATGAAAAAAAAAAAACTTTGTACCTGTCCTGGCCCAAAAATGGCAAAAGTCGCACGGAACATCTGGAAAACAATGATACATGAGGCACACTGCACAAAGGTGCAGACAAGGTGTAATTGAAAATGAACGAGTGAATGAATGAGTTAAAAGTCACAAAAATGGCGCAAAAAACGGCAAAAGTTGCTAAAATTTGACAATTTACCTGGCTGAAACTATGATAGATGTGCCCCACTGACTTCCTGCCAGCAAACAGAAGCAGCGAGAATTACAAGCTACATGCAGATAAGTTCTTTATCCAAGGATGGAGAGGGAGGCACATCAAATCTGATAGTGTGATAGAGAAGAGAGGTAGCAGAGCTGACTGTGTCAGGTCATCTCTGATCTGTCTCATCTCTATTTCTATGTGTCAGATACTGAAACAATGTTCAGAAGATAAAGATCTGCAAAGCGTATATAAATCTTGTACCTTAATAATCTAACCACATTGTCGGCACTGTTGGCACACTGTATCTCATAGTACTTCAGGGATCCTACGGTGTTTGCTTAGAGAGTCTCCATCCACACTCTGGAATCTTACACTGACTATCATTGAGTGATAAACAGTGGTAAAACAGCAATAAAACTGAATAAAGTTGTAAAGTACCGTATATACTCGTGTGTAAACCGAGATTTTTCTAGCACAAAAAATGTGCTGAAAAACCTCACCTCGGCTTATACACGAGTCAACTAATAAAAATAAAAAAACAAGTCAAAAAAAAAATAATAATAGTCACCCTCCGGTGTCCGGATCTTCGGCGGCAGCTCCCGATTCTCGGCAGCGGCTCCGCTCCTCTCTTCTTTCTTCACTGGCGGCTCCCGGGCTCTTTGCTTACTTCACTAGCCGGCAGTCAGGCGCACACTAAGATGCGGCGCTGTCGCCGCTGATGACGTCATCGGCGGCGACACTGCCGCATCATAGTGTGCGCCCGCCCGCAGTTCGCATGGACGCGACTGCCGGCTAGCAAAGAGACCGGGAGCCGCCAGTGAAGAAAGAAGAGAGGAGCTGCCACCGAGGTTCGGAAGCCGCCGCAAGGACCGGGAGCCACTGCCGAGGACCGGGAGCCGTGCCGAGCATCAAAAGGTGATTATCGTCGGAGGGTGAGTATTAAGTTTGTTTTTTTTATTCACTTGGCATACTGAGGGCAGGCTGTATACTACTATTGGGGCAGGCTGTATACTACTATTGGGGCAGGCTGTATACTACTATTGGGGCAGGCTGTATACTACATGGGGGCAGGCTGTATACTACTATTGGGGCAGGCTGTATACTACTATTGGGGCAGGCGTGGGGCATCTGCATTCATGGGTAAGGTCTGACATATTCAGTTTCCATTTTCCAGTAACAATTTCAGCATCAGGACAAATTCTTTGGTCCTTCCCATGTAATATTTATAGATAGAGCATTTCACTTGAATAATATAAACCATATATGTTTGTTATCCACACCCCTGCCGTGTTTAGCCAGGGTTATGACCCCCTGAGCATATGTCTAAATATATTCATGTTTTTTATATGTAAAATACAATAAAGTCGATTTTTTACTTTTCTATGATTGCAATGTGGTGGAATTTTTGCTTTTTGGTCTAAATATTGGGGCAGGCTGTATACTACTATTGGGGCAGGCTGTATACTACATGGGGGCAGGCTGTATACTACATGGGGCAGGCTGTATACTACATGGGGGCAGGCTGTATACTACATGGGGGCAGGCTTTATACTATTTGGGGGCAGGCCGTTTACTACTTGGGGGCAGGCTGTATACTACTTGGGGGCTGGCTGTATACTACTTGGGGGCAGGCTGTATACTACCTGGGGGCAGGCTGGCTGTATACTACAGGGGGCAGGCTGGCTGTATACTACAGGGGGCAGGCTGGCTGTATACTACAGGGGGCAGGCTGGCTGTATACTACAGGGGGCAGGCTGACTGTATACTACAGGGGGCAGGCTGGCTGTATACTACAGGGGGCAGGCTGGCTGTATACTACAGGGGGCAGGCTGGCTGTATACTACACCCTCGGCTTATACTCGAGTCAATAGGTTTTTCCAGTTTTTGGTGGTAAAATTAGGGGTCTCGGCTTATACTCGGGTCGGTTTATACTCGAGTATATACGGTAAGTGGTGAAAAATTATCTTTATTGTGTAAACATCACCAAGGGATTGAAATTTGAGAATTTTCTTTTGTTGGCAAACCCCTTTAAGAGCATAAACTTGGACAATGTTCACAATAATAAAAGCACTGAAAATAAATTGGATGTTTTTAAAAATATTCTAAAAAGTTCCAGTTAAAGACATATACCATATGGGAATAAACACAATAGAAATAATGTGGTTAACTAGAACTGTAAGGCAGGCAATGAACAAGAAAGTTAAGTCACTACAACACAAAGGTAGCAATGAGGCGTTACATGATAAATAAAGAAAAAAATAAAATCTGTAAAAATTAGATAAAGGCAGCAAAAATAGAGACTGAGAGAAAAATTGCTGTAGAAAGTAAAAAAAATTCAAATTATTTTGCAAATATATAAATAATAATAAACTAAAAACTGTGGGCCCTCTGAGGAATAACATAGGGGTCATGGTGGAGGGGGATGAGAAAAGAGCCAATTTATTGAATATCTTGTTCTCAACTGTCTTTACCCAGGAAAGCCCCATGAGGCATCCTGGGTACTGCATGAATTATTTACTGGGATAGACAGTATTTGAAGATTCCTTAAAGGGGTTATGCCACGAAACTTATTACTTCAAAAACCTCCCAAAGAGGTAAAAATATTTCAAAAACCTATTCATAATGGTTACCTGGAGTTATAAATACTTTTTTATTTGTTATCTTGATACTTGCGGGCAGCTATTCTGTGTCACAGAAAAGCAGATGTGGGAGGGGCCTAGCGGGCACATGTACAGCTCTGACAGAGGCAGTTTAACCACAAGTCCTATAATGCTTCACAGGCGCCTCTCTCTCACTGACCTTCCACCATTGTTACATTACTGCTTTTAGAGTATGCTTCCACCGGATATGTTAAAGTAGTCCTTAACCATACTGATCCCCACCACAGCAGATTCTGCTATAGAAACGCCATGTCTCCTCCACCAAAGCCATGATAATCCTTGTCACTGAATATGTGAGATACATATAAAAGCTACTTCTAGGCAACTACACTAGGCCCGACCTGGCATAGAATTGTGCCTTAGCCTTCTCTGGGAACTGAAGCAGGCTAAGGGCATTGTGGAGTGGAATGCCCTTCAGCAGTCGTGCCCCCTTCACGCCGACATGCTGCGGAGGTGTCATAAGGGGGTAAATAGGTGCGGTTATTTCAGGGCTTGTACTCCTGATTTTAGGCACATCAGCTCTGGTAAATCCACCCCTACACTGATTACTATACTCCTTATGCTGGTTGTATGCACTGGCATCAGGGCCCAGCAAGTAATTCTGCAATATGTAAAAAACATATATGTGATATATAGAATAGCTCCTGCATATGATGTAAACCCCACCCCCTAGATATAAAGCTAAAGGTGGATAGATTAATAATAGATAATACAGTAGATAGATAGAGAGATAGAGAGATAGAGATATGAGATAGATAATAGATAGATAGATAGATAGATAGATAGATAGATAGATAGATATGAGATAGAGAGATAGATAGAGGAGATAGATAGATAGATAGATAGATAGATAGATAGATAGATAGATAGGAGATATCAATGTTGCTGACCTCTGGATGGTTTCCTGCTAGTCAGGGACAGGGGTTCTTTGTAGGACAGCAGGGTAGTAGAGAGGGATACAGTACTTAGTAATTAGGACTTACAGGAGGAGGGCTGCAGGACATGTTTGAGATGAAGTGAGGTCAGGGATCAGCTCTTTTACTTGTTTTGACTTTACTAATGGTGGATACATGATGGAGGGAAGAGCTGCTACACTGCAATATGTCAGAGCTACAGACTGGTTAGGGGCAGTCTGTGCTCTGCATGGACCCTCTGCATTCCTGGGTATATTACCTTGAATGTGCCCCTGTTTGCACTGGTGGAGCCTGGTGTTAGCAGCACTGATACATGTAATGCAGACCACACTGCACTCAGCTACACAGCTCATTCGGCCCCTCCCCCTCTCTCCCATTGGCTGCTCCCTGTCAGCTGACTTCCTTCAGTGTGAGGCAGTGGAGGAATCTGCACTCAGCGATGTAAACAGGAGCAGAAACTGAATGCTTCTGCGCAGACTCGGCCAGGGGAAAAGGCAGTCAGGACGGGACACAGCTACCCGCAGGGGGAGCCAGCAGTCAGCTCACAACAGGATAACTCAGTAAGGCTGCATATTTTTTTAATAAATGTAAATGGTGAAATTATAGTTTACAGTGCACTGAGCTGAACTCTGTCCAGGTGCTTTGGTGACATAACCCCTTTAAGCACTGGTTCTGTTCCAAAGGACTGGCGCATAGCAAATATGGTGCCAATATTTAAAAAAGGTCAAAAAGTGATCCTGGATACTATAAACCTGTGAGTCTCACTTCAGTTGTTGTGACAATATTTGAGGGTTTTATTAGAGATGATAACCTACAGTATGTATGCATAACCTTAAAAACCAGCATCAGCACGGGTTTATGATCGATCGGTCCTGTCAGACTAATCTTATCAGCTTCTATGAGAAGGTAAGTTCTACATTGGACCTGTGGGAGGTTATCGATGTTGTGTATCTGGACTTTTCCAAGGCACTTGATACAGTGCCACATAAAAGGTTGGTACTAGAGATGAGCGAGTATACTCGTCCGAGTATACTGCTCGGTCGAGTATTAGCATACTCGAACCGGCTCGTTATTTGAACGAGTGTCTTGCCGGCTCGAGATCGAGCAGTAAATTAATAAAATAAATTGAATAAAAGTATTTTTATTGTAAAAAATATATTACACATGTTTCCAGAGATTTTACTTGTAAGAACTTGTTCGGAACATCTGGAATGTGAAGAATATTGTTCTTTCAATGTGTTCACTGTTTTTAATGTTTTAATTCTATTCTTCACTTTGCAGATGTGCGCGTGCATCTCCAAACCTATTGGAAGACACGCGTGCACACCTGCAATGTGAAGAATAGAATTAAAACATTAAAAACAGTGAACACAGGACCATTTAAGTGCAGAACACATTGAAAGAACACAATTCTTCACATTCCAGATGTTCGTGCACATCTCCTAACTTGGCAGAGGACACGCGCGAACACCTGGAAAGTGAAGAATAGTGTTATTTCAATGTGTTCTTACAAGTAAAACATCTGCAAACATCTGGAATTTTTTTTTTTTTTAATGTTATGTTTTATTAAAAAAATGCTCGGGTCTCCCATTGACTTCAATGGGGCTCGTTATTCGAGACGAGCACCTGAGCATCTGGAAAAGTTCGCCTCGAATAACGAGTACCCGAGCATTTTAGTGCTCGCTCATCTCTAGTTGGTACATAAAATGAGACTGCTGGGAAAATTGGTGTATTTGGGTAAGCAAATGGATTAGCGATTGAAAACAAAGGGTTGTCATTAACCCCTTAGTGACCACCCATACGGATTTCTCCCTCTAAGGGGTCTTAGGCTAGGCCAACGGGATTCTCCATCGGCCTAACCTAATGACAGCCGGGACCCTGTTATAACAGTCCAGATTCATACACCTAAGTAAGAAAAAGTTATTGCCATCAGAATATGGCAAAATGAAAAAAAAATTATTTGTATTAAAGGTTTTTATTTTTTAAAATTAGTTAATAATAATAATAATAATAATAAGCACCTAATAAAACCTATATAAACTCGGTATCCCTGTGAATGTACCTACCCAAAGAATAAATTACAGATATCATTTAGGGCCCATAGTGAAAGATGTAAACACAGAGCCCACTAGAGAATGGCACAAATTTGGCTTCTTATTAATTTTACCCCAGAAAACAAGCCCTCATACAGCTAAATATTTATTTATATATATATATATGAAAAGTCATCGGCAGCAGGGAGTGCGCTGACGCGGGAACAGTATCGCCCCGAGCCAGCCCAATCCCGGCCGGCCGCGCCCTGCGCTCTGCCGGCCGTGCCCCCCTTCACGCCCCTTCACGCCCCACTGGCGTAAAGGTGGCGGATCGGGGCAAATAATCGCAAGTGCTAGCAATAAGCGCCACTGGCAGAGGTCCTGCTAGAGGTCCTGCTAAATGGGCCTAGCCGTGAGTGACCCTCCTCATTATAGTTACTGTTTGCGTAGCCAATTACGTTAATGACCTCTCTGATTGTGATGCATTTGTAGGGTTAAAGCTGTTGTTTTTATCTGCAAAAGGGGTTTGATCCAGGATATTCAGTCACCCTAAGGAACAATAATACCTGGAGTTATTTGTGCCCATAAGGCTTGTTGTACTCATTTATTAGTGAATTAGATATTCAGCAATAATTGGTACTACCTTTACAATGGTCTTTAAAATGTCTGCTTGCAATTATAAAAAAATCTATAAAACTGTGTAAACAAATAAGACAATGGGGCAGATTTATTAAGCTGTCTGAAAGTCAGAATATTTCTAGTTGCCCATGGCAACCAATCACAGCTCCCCTTTAAAATATTTATGAGCACTTGTAAAATGAAAGCAGAGATGTGATTGGTTGCCATGGGCAACTAGAAATATTCTGACTTTCAGACAGCTTGATAAATCTTCCTCAATATGTTCTGAGCCAATAATAATGTAAATACATACCGTGGTTCTCAGTAATATAATATTAGCTGTCTGAAGGCCACATGGAGTGCATTGACACCAGACATCCCATTCTGGTTTGAAATAAAATAAGAGAAGAAGAAACCCAAGGGAAAAGATATATCCAATAATGCACAAGACTTGTCTCCACATCAATGTTCTGTATCCAAACAGCTCCTGTGAAATCAGAGCAACAACAGGCTGGACTAAATTTAAGTAACAGACAGTGGTGTAACATGACTCCATTGGGCCCCAGTGCTATATTAGCATCAGGCCCCATATAATTAAATCTCCATCCAGTACATTATACTTCAAAATACACACATACTGGATGCACTGCAACCAACCCACTACAGCTAAACATAGTGATGATCACATGGCATGTGGAGCTGTTACTGAAAACTGAGGGACTATGGGAGTTGTAGTATCATTTGTCAGCCATATTGGAGTTAACGCTGCCTACTTTAGAAGGCCTATAAAATTTTGTGAATCATTAAAGCAAACTATTTAAACACCATTTTCTGATTCGTTCATATTCCCGGAATACCCTTTTAATAATCGCTGTGTCTATAAAAAGGGGGACTTTTTATATATTGAGGCCTTTTATTAAATTAGAGGGCAGTTGTATATAAATGAGTAAATTAGACTGACTTTATGTATTAATTAGGAGGGTGCTGTACATTACTAGTAACCAGGGTCATATTTAGTGTTGAGGATACCCTAGGCATTTAAAGTGCCATCAAGCTAATGCCTCCACCCATACACTTTAGAAAGCTGGCAAATGATTGATGATTAACATACACAATGGCCACTTTTAAAAATAATAAAACTTCTTCTTAGCTCTCCCGCGCTTCCATGTCATCTTCCTCTAATACATCCATGTCACACACATCCGGCACCCTCACATTATATCCATGTCACACAGCCTATACCCCAACTTTACATCCATGTCACACACGCACATGGCGCAATAGCACCAGCTGTAACAAATCAGGGAGGCAGGCCGTCGGACTATGCGACGGATTTGGACAAACCGCGGGATTTAACTTAAAAATTGCCAAGCACTTACATGCACCGGGAAGAAGAAGGTGAACTCCGGCGGACCTGATGGGGGAAGCAACACATGCAGGATATCGGGCGCACAATCTTCATGAATGGCGGCAGAGTTCATCCTCGTTGGACAGTCCGGATCGGAGATTGCGCAGAGACCGTGTAAGTAAATGTGCCCCATTACCTTTTCCCTTTGCACATACACTTTTTTACTTCTCTCTATGCCGTGTCTCTTCAGCATCTCATATCGACAGCCTCTAGTTGGAATCTAGTCTTCTTGTGTAAACGTGAAGTCATTGGGGGTCCTTAAGACCACTAGGAAAGAGCATCTACCATGCTCAATGTTCTTTAGAGCACGTGGGGGTGGATGTGCCTCGCACCTGCTCCATGGACACCACAAATGTACATTAAACATTGTTTCCAAGCAGGGGAGGATTAAGACTATCATGGGTCCTGGGCTGTATGAATATTACAGCCTCTACAAGTCTGGAATTCACTTTTTACATATGGTTCTAGAATCAAGCTTGAAGAATGGAAGATATGTCACTTCTGACTGCTTTCAATCTGCCGTTTAGGACCGGTTTCAGATGTACAAGATTTTAATGGGTTATAAGGCTTTCTCAGTATAAAATGTTGTGGGCGGTTTGAGTGACCATGAACCCCCTAAAAGGTTTGCGCCCCTGACTACCGCCCAAACTGCCTGTATTATAATCCACTACTGATAGTAACAGAGTGATCAATAATAAAGGACACAATATTGATGTGCCTGTGTTGATGCATTTGCTTTATGTTTTTAAATCTACAAAACTCATTACCAAATACATCTTGGCCCAGATATATAAAAAAAGTGAGGCAAACGGTCTTCAATTTTAAGGCGCACCATGCACTGCTCTGGAAGTGTGCACCTTTTTTTGGGGGTGCACTTTTTATATACAGCTTGGAACACAATTCTGTCTAAAGGTCTGACTAAGCTCTGACATGTAGATTTTCTCAAAAGTGTCGGCACAGTCCAGACAAAACTGGCGCAAACACTTCATAAATACATTTTCAAAATCCAAGGACGTTCTTTTCAGTGCAAAGTCAGAAAGAAAACTGGCGCAGCCACTTTAATATATCTGAGCCCATGTTTTATGTAAGTAGCAAGATGAATTTTACATTCTTAATCATTATTAGTAATGTTCAAATGCAAAATTCATGTTGTCACTTATGTAAATAACTTATTCATATGTGTTAGGTGATGAGTTTCGCCTGAAGTTTCACAATGGGTTTCAAAATGCAATGCAAACACATCATGTGAACCCAGCCTTAGGATGGCTCTGTAATGCTTAATTAGGGGGTGCTGTATTGTGTGTAATCAGTTTAGGGGGTCCAGTATATATACTAAATGTTGGGTGCTGTATGTGCTATAATTTATTCCTTGGGCTACTGTAAAAAATGTAATGAATTGGTGACAAATCAAATGTTTCATGAACTTTGCATCTAATCCTGATTCACACACTTCAACTCATCTCTATTCAAGGAGCCTCTGAAATGTAGCCAATTATTGCACTATAAATAGGACAATATTTAAAAAGCAAATTATTTAGACATTTAGGTCAGCTGCCAGAAAGGAATAATGAGCCTGAAAAACCTGTCTCTTTATGTAGCAGTGAGTCATATACTGCTATGGAAATCCTAGAGACACTTGTTACAACTATGTTACATTACTTTTTAGACACATATCCTCTCCATGTATTTATAAACAAGTGACAGCTCCTTTTGCTTCATCTAACTGAACAAGAATAGGGAGCTCTCCTGTAGTGGTGGGAAGTCCAGCTCTTTTTACTTAGCTGGATCATTAGGCTCCGCTCAGTAATAAGAGCCACCTTTTCTGGCTCCTAAACGGCTCCCTATTACCATGTTCCCCGAAAATAAGACAGTGGGGGTCATTTACAAAGGGCCCGAATCGCTATTTTTCGTCAGGTTTCCCTAATATTACCGATTTGCAACGTCTTTCCCTGAATTGCCCCGGGTTTTTGGCGCACACGATCGGATTGTGGCGCATCGGCACTGGCATGCATGCAACTGGGGGGCGTGGCGGTTTGTCTTGCAGAAAACAAACCCTCATATGCTCTTTAAACTGAAAAATATAATGCTGTGGAAGGCAGGGCAAGAAGGAAATTTGGCTACAATGATAACTGGAATCATATGTCTTAATATGTAATTAAGCTTATCTTAAATGACATCTTACCATTTCATTCTCTTCTCCAGGGTTCAGCAGGGCACGTGTGTCTGTATGATTGCAATTCATTTCTTGTGCTTTTAGGAGCTTCAGTCTGTGTACAGGTGTCTTGCAGCGTTTAGTGTGAATACCTTCAATAGATCATATTCTTTCTGCTTAATTACATAGAACACACCCTATAAATAATCTCGTCTTCATCTCAGCAACCAATAGGGTTTGGCGTTGCCGTTGCAGTCTTTACAAATGTGTCCAGCACATATTCAGTCTGGCTTACAGTTAGTAAATGTTTAGCTTTTTAGGTTGTTAATTTAAATCAGTAGCTATCTAAGATAAAATTTTATAAAATCTTTCATATAATTATATGTAGGAAACAGGGCAACTAGGTCAAATAATGTAAACGAACAAAAGGAAGGCTGGCATTGAATGCTTTAATGTGGGGATCCACATGTATGCATCAACGTAGCCAATGAGAGAGGGAGAAAAAAAGCGCAGAGAATTCAAGTGTATTTTGCTCAAGAAGGATTGTTTACAGTAGAGTGTCTCTCACCTGGTCCAGTGAAAAAAGAAGCATATCGTAATAAATAGAGGAGATGTTGCCGACAGGACGTCAGGTCCGTTCAACCAGTGTTGGCGGATTTGGCCTTGTGGATCTCCGTGTCAAATAATGTAACAGCTGCTGCCGGTGGCGTAACTAGGAGAGACAGGGCCCCCTAGCAGGCTACTGCATGGGGTCCCATTCCCACTTAAAAATATACATATTAGTATACTCACACATGCGAGTTACAATCACATATAAATACACTCATGTGCATATACACATACATACAGTGCCCTATGAAACATACTCACATACAATGGGGGTCATTTACTAAGGGCCCGAATTGCTATTTTTCTTCGGGTTTCCCGAATATTACCGATTTGCGCCGTTTTTCCCTGAATCGCCATGGGTTTGTTGGGCATCGGCGCCGGCTTGCATGGGACGGAAATCGGGGATGTGGCCGTCGGAAAACCCGACAGATTCGGAAAAACCGTGGAATTAAAAAAAATGTGTCGCTTGACACGCGCTTACACTCAAGATAGGGGGGTGAACTCCGTTGGACTTCAGCGCAGCAGCGACACCTGGTGGACATCGGGCATACTACCTTAGTGAATCGCCAGAGGACCCGAATCCTCGACGGAGAACGCGCCGCTGGATCGCGACAGCACCGGGTAAGTAAATGTGCCCCAATGTATACAGACACCATATACACATCACAGATACTGCATATATACATCACAGTATATAATATATACATATTATGCTGGGCAATATGCAGTAAAATATAGATACAATAGTGCGCATCCTCCATTCATTATTGTGTCAGGTCGGATGACGGGGCCCCCTGACACTGCGGGCCCCATTAGCGGCTGCTATGGCTGCTATCACTGTAGTTACGCCCCTGGCTTCTGCAGAAACTCATAATACACAAATGTGCTGCTATAAAATCTTGTAATGCAAAGCATAGATGCTGAAAAACATCACAAAAAAACACTTCAGCCGCTGCAGAACATCAAAAAACATAGTGTAACTGCTGCAGAATCCTTCTGATACACTCATCCTCTGCTGTAGAAGCTCCTAATAGACTGCTAAGCTGACAAAGAACATCACAACACACACCTTAGCGGGGGATTTGTCACAGATTTAAATCTCAAGTCCCCATAGGTTTACATAAGTGGACGTGTCTGTAAATCATCTGTACATTTATTGTTCTACTGTAACCTTTGTCTACTCAATATAGTAACAAGATCAAACATATACAGACACACACAGCCATTAATATATATATATATATATATATATATATATATATATATAAATATACACATATATATATATATATATATATATATATATATTGTGGGGAATTGCTCTGGTAGTTGACAGGTAGCAGTGCAGGAAGCAGTGACACACGCAGGTTTAAAAGTCCAACTTAAGTGTTTATTCACACTTGCAAAACAGAACACAAATTCAGCCTTGGCTTAGGCACATGCAAAAACATTATAAAAGTAATTCCTGCCCGGCTAGGCGCTGTCTAATACATTTTGAGGACCCTAGCTATCCGGGTACCAGGCTGCCTGGCACACACTCTTGGCCAGCAGCAAGACAGGAGACCCTCAGTTACCTTTGCTGTGAGAATGCAATCTCACTTTCAGCTCTCCAGGTAGGGCCTCCCCTACTGCTTCTGGCCTGCAGACTAAATCAGACCCTAACGAGGCCTGTGACCTGCACCTGTGGGCTATACAAAAGTCCAGGACCGAAGCCCGGGTGGAGTAGGAGTCCCACTACCAGCCTACCCCTACTCCATAATAAGCAGGCCCAGTACGGACATTACAAATGTGTCTGTGTTAGCTAGGCCAACACAGACAAAACAGACTATTCCTGCTTATCATGTCTACATTAACCCTTGGGTTACTGCAGACAAACCCAGGGCTTTTACCACCAGCATTTCATCTGCCTGTAGGACAGATAGCGGTTTTCCCACACAACACCTCTCACTTTCTCACATACCCTCCCCCTCAGTTCAGACCCACCGGGGCGAACTCCTGACATTAAGCAATGCGTTCGGGACAAGGCATCCGCATTGCCCTGTAGCTTCCCGGCTCTGTGCTCCACCATGAAACTGAAATTTTGGAGGGACAAGAACCACCTAGTGACCCTGGCATTCTTCTCCTTAGTTCTACTCATCCACGTGAGAGGAGAGTGGTCAGTTATGAGACGGAACTGTCGTCCCAGCAAGTAGTACCGTAGGGACTCTAATGCCCACTTTATCGCCAGACATTCCTTCTCTACGATACTGTAATTTTTCTCTGCTGGCGTGAGCTTCCTGCTCAGGTAAGTAATGGGGTGTTCCTCGCCATTCACCTCCTGAGACAGGACAGCTCCCAGTCCTACATCTGACGCATCCGTCTGCACAATAAACTCTCTCTTGAAGTTTGGCGCAATGAGGACGGGAGATCCACACAACGCAGACTTCAAGGCCTGAAAAGCACCTTCTGCTTGTTCATTCCACCGCACCATGACAGGCCTTTTACCCTTCAGCAGGTCTGTCAGGGGAGCGGACATGGTGGCAAAGTTTGGTATAAACCGTCTGTAGTACCCTACAATGCCCAGGAATGCCCTGACTTGCTTTGTGCTCACTGGTTGAGGCCAACCCTGTATAGCGTCAATCTTGTTGACCTGAGGTTTAATTATACCTCGACCGATCACATACCCCAAATAGTGTGTCTCCTCCATTCCCAGCGCACACTTCTTGGGGTTTGCAGTCAGGCCCGCTGCCCTTAGAGAGTTCACTACGGCCTGTACCTTGGCCAAGTGACTCGCCCAGTCTTGGCTGTAGATGATAATGTCATCTAGATAGGCGGAGGCGTATCTCCTATGTGGCTTTAACACTATGTCCATTAACCGTTGAAAGGTAGCGGGGGCCCCATGAAGCCCAAATGGTAACACAACATAGTGAAAAAGGCCCTCAGTGGTAACAAAGGCTGTCTTTTCTTTAGCCCTATCTGTCAGGGGTACCTGCCAATATCCTTTAGTTAGATCCAGGGTGGTGAAGTACCGAGCACTCCCTAGTCTCTCAATAAGCTCGTCCACCCGGGGCATGGGGTAGGTATCAAACTTAGACACCTCATTCAATTTTCTAAAATCGTTGCAAAATCGCAACGTCCCATCCGGTTTGGGAATTAGAACAATTGGACTGGCCCACTCACTTTTGGACTCCTCAATTACCCCTAGCTTCAGCATCTTCTGAACCTCCTCTGATATGGCTTGTCTACGAGCTTCAGGGACTCTGTACGGCCTTAATCTTACCCTTACCCCTGGCTCAGTGACAATGTCATGTTTAATTACAGATGTGTAGCCTGGCAACTCTGAGAACACATCTGTATTTCTTGCTACAAACTCTCGAGCCTCTCGCTGTTGCTCTTTGGTTAGGGTATCGGCTATTCGCACTTCTGCCTCCGGCACAGGCTTACCTGCAGCCTGTGAGGGTATCGCAGGAGGTGGACTAGCCAGAACCATCTCTGTATGCAGACTCTCTCTGTCTTTCCAGGCCTTTAACAGATTAACATGATAAGTCTGCTCGGGTTTTCTCCGTCCGGGCTGACGTATCCTGTAGTTCACCTCTCCTATTTTCTCTATCACCTCATACGGTCCTTGCCATTTAGCGAGAAACTTACTTTCTACAGTGGGGACTAGCACCAACACACGATCACCGGGATTAAAGGTCCTTACTTTTGCTGACCTGTTATAAACCCGGCTTTGAGTTCTTTGTGCCTCCTCCATATGCTCTTTGACAATGGGCATGACGGCTGCCACCCTGTCCTGCATATCTGCGATATGGTCTATTACACTTTTGTGGGGGGTGGGCTCTTGTTCCCATGTCTCCTTGGCTATGTCCAGGAGACCCCTGGGATGTCTGCCATACACTAACTCAAACGGTGAGAACCCAGTAGAGGCTTGTGGGACCTCTCGGATGGCGAACATTAAATATGGCAATAGTACATCCCAGTCCTTCCCATCCTTGTTTACCACTTTTTTTAGCATACTCTTTAAAGTTTTGTTGAACCGTTCTACCAATCCATCCGTCTGAGGATGGTACACAGAGGTGCGTAACTGTTTAATATTAAAGAGCCGACATAGCTCCTTGGTGACTTTTGACATAAAAGGAGTCCCCTGATCTGTGAGGATCTCCTTGGGAAGTCCCACCCGGCAGAACATGGCAAACAACTCTTTAGCAATTAGTTTCGCAGAGGTGTGCCGCAGTGGGATGGCCTCAGGATATCGGGTAGCATAGTCCATGACTACCAGGATATGCTGATGCCCCCGAGCAGATTTAACTAAAGGACCGACCAAATCCATGGCGACCCTTTCAAAGGGTACCTCAATAATGGGCAGAGGTACCAACGGACTTCGAAAGTGTACCATGGGAGCATGCAATTGACAATCAGGGCAAGTTTCACAATACCTTTTTACCCTATCATATACTCCTGGCCAGTAAAAACGCTGCAAGATGCGTTCCAGAGTTTTTGTGGTACCTAGGTGCCCTCCCATCACATGCTTATGTGCAAGGTCTAACACCATCTGACGATATGGCTGAGGCACCATTAACTGCTCCCGGGTTTCACCATGGACCTTATCAATGCGGTACAACAACTCCTGATTTACCACCACACGAGGGAACAACTTATCCGCACCTGGGTGCTGAGGTACGCCATTAATTTCTACCACATTTTCTCTGGCGCGGACCAGAGTGGGGTCCTGGAGTTGGGCAGTACCAAAGTTGTCACGGGATACCTCCAAATCAGACAACTGCGGTCCTGTCACTACCTCCTCAGTTTCGCCTGCCATAACATCTAGGGGAAACATTACACTTCCATCTTCTGTGGCGGTCACCCCTACGGCAGGAACTCCAGAGTCTGGGTCATCAGGCTCGGCTTCAGAGATCTGACCAGACAACACAGGAGAACAACCCCCCAACTCTTGGTTTCCCCGCCATAGAGTCCAGAACATGGGGAAGTCCCGTCCCAAGATAGGGTCATGGGGCAAGTTCTTGACAACCGCTGCCTCATGTAGTGTCTCTCCACAGGAGGTCTGGAAGTTAATAACTGTGGTGGGGTAGTCCTTTACGTCCCCATGGATGCACAGGACTCCAATTGTGCGCCCTGTGACTGCCTTGGGGTCTGTGAGGGACCCATTAATCAAGGTCACCCGACTGCCTGAGTCCAGCAGGGCCAACGCTGGATGCCCTGCCACAGTCACCCGGCACAGGTGGCGCTCATCAGCAGAGTCGGGGCTAGTAGCTGTGTAGACAGGGGCAGCATAGAGAGAAACCCTTCTGGCGGAACTGCAGTCCATGGGCTCTGAGGAATTGGGGCAATGGGCTGCAATATGACCTGGCTCATGGCAGGTCCAACAGGTGGGAGCCTCCCCCCTCCTCCTCCCCTGGGGTACTTCCCGGACATTGGGCGTTGTCCTGCCCCGGGAATTTGTGGGTGACAAGACCTTCCGTGCCTTAAGGTCTGTCTTGGTATAAGGGGCTTTCTTTGTTAGGGCCTGAGTGGCACAAAACCTCTCCACCAACCCCACCAGCGCATCGGCATCAGACGGGTCCCCGTGTCCCACCCATTGTTGGATCTCACCCGGCAAGGCCCTCAGGAAACGGTCCAAAACAACCTTCTCGACAATCTGGGCTGGGGTTGATGTCTCCGGCTGAAGCCACTTGCGGACCAAGTGAACAAGTTGGTGCATCTGCCCCCTCGGCGGTAGCGCCTCCTGGTATCTCCAGCCATTCACTCTTTGAGCGCGTAGATGCTGATCCACTCCTAGTCGGGCCAAGATCTCTGCCTTTACCTTGGAGTAGTCCCGGGCATCCTCCTCGCTCAGGTCGTAGTATGCCTGCTGGGGATCAGCGACGAGGAAGGGGGCCAACACCTCTGCCCAGTGTTGCTGTGGCAACCTCTCTCGGGTGGCCACCCTCTCAAAGCCTGTCAGATAGGCCTCCACATCATCCTCGGCGGTCATCTTGGTCATAGCTTTGCGGACCTCTTTCCTGGCGTCCTTCACCGTCATTGCTGGGACAGTCCTTTGCTGAGCAGCGGTCAGGGCTGTTATCTGCTGGAGCAGCAATCTGTTTGTCTCTTGCTGCTGCACGTTGGACTGGACAAGCTGCTTGATTAACTCCTCCATGGCTGTAGCTTGCAGCTTCAGTGCTGTCAACTTCCAGGACATGCACTAGTGTATACTTCACTGCACTTTGCCCGCATCCTCCACCATATGTGGGGAATTGCTCTGGTAGTTGACAGGTAGCAGTGCAGGAAGCAGTGACACACGCAGGTTTAAAAGTCCAACTTAAGTGTTTATTCACACTTGCAAAACAGAACACAAATTCAGCCTTGGCTTAGGCACATGCAAAAACATTATAAAAGTAATTCCTGCCCGGCTAGGCGCTGTCTAATACATTTTGAGGACCCTAGCTATCCGGGTACCAGGCTGCCTGGCACACACTCTTGGCCAGCAGCAAGACAGGAGACCCTCAGTTACCTTTGCTGTGAGAATGCAATCTCACTTTCAGCTCTCCAGGTAGGGCCTCCCCTACTGCTTCTGGCCTGCAGACTAAATCAGACCCTAACGAGGCCTGTGACCTGCACCTGTGGGCTATACAAAAGTCCAGGACCGAAGCCCGGGTGGAGTAGGAGTCCCACTACCAGCCTACCCCTACTCCATAATAAGCAGGCCCAGTACGGACATTACAAATGTGTCTGTGTTAGCTAGGCCAACACAGACAAAACAGACTATTCCTGCTTATCATGTCTGCATTAACCCTTGGGTTACTGCAGACAAACCCAGGGCTTTTACCACCAGCATTTCATCTGCCTGTAGGACAGATAGCGGTTTTCCCACACAACACCTCTCACTTTCTCACAATATATACACTCACCGGCCACTTAATTAGGTACACCATGCTAGTAACGGGTTGGACCCCCTTTTTCCTTCAGAACTGCCTCAATTCTTCGTGGCATAAATTCAACAAGGTGCTGGAAGCATTCCTCAGAGATTTTGGTCCATATTGACATAATGGCATCACACAGTTGCCCAGATTTGTCGGCTGCACATCCATGATGCGAATCTCCCGTTCCACCACATCCCAAAGATGCTCTATTGGATTGAGATCTGGTGACTGTGGAGGCCATTTGAGTACAGTGAACTCATTGTCATGTTCAAGAAACCAGTCTGAGATGATTCCAGCTTTATGACATGGCGCATTATCCTGCTGAAAGTAGCCATCAGATGTTGGGTACATTGTGGTCATAAAGGGATGGACATGGTCAGCAACAATACTCAGGTAGGCTGTGGTGTTGCAACGATGCTCAATTGGTACCAAGGGGCCCAAAGAGTGCCAAGAAAATATTCCCCACACCATGACACCACCACCACCAGCCTGAACCGTTGATACAAGGCAGGATGGATCCATGCTTTCATGTTGTTGACGCCAAATTCTGACCCTACCATCCGAATGTCGCAGCAGAAATTGAGACTCATCAGACCAGGCAACGTTTTTCCAATCTTCTACTGTCCAATTTCGATGAGCTTGTGCAAATTGTAGCCTCAGTTTCCTGTTCTTAGCTGAAAGGAGTGGCACCCGGTGTGGTCTTCTGCTGCTGTAGCCCATCTGCCTCAAAGTTCGACGTACTGTGCGTTCAGAGATGCTCTTCTGCCTACCTTGGTTGTAACAGGTGGTGATTTGAGTCACTGTTGCCTTTCTATCAGCTCGAACCAGTCTGCCCATTCTCCTCTGACCTCTGGCATCAACAAGGCATTTCCGCCCACAGAACTGCCGCTCACTGGATGTTTTTTCTTTTTCGGACCATTCTCTGTAAACCCTAGAGATGGTTGTGCGTGAAAATCCCAGTAGATCAGCAGTTTCTGAAATACTCAGACTAGCCCTTCTGGCACAAACAACCATGCCACGTTCAAAGGCACTCAAATCACCTTTCTTCGGTTTGAACTGCAGGAGATTGTCTTGACCATGTCTACATGCCTAAATATATGTATGTTTATACACACAAATATGCATGCTCGCATAAACCCAAGTATGAACACATACATACAGACATATTAATACACAAGCAAAGACAAATACATGCACTTTTGCACACATATTTAAGGTTATAGATAGTATGTTCATTTATTCAAATACAAACATTTCACACATATATCTACCCAATGTGAAGCATCCATCAGGCATGCTGTTGATAAAGGGAATTTGGGTTCTTTTTATTCAGTTCCTATAGGTTTCAGTGGTTTTATCTAGCCGCTTAGTTTGTGCTATTTATCCTGAGCACCCACTCCAGTCCTTCATACATCACAAGAGTAACATACAACCCTCGCAGATACTTATATTTAAAATACTTTACTAATCTTATACGTTTGACAAAGTAACTACATAAAATACAATACAAAATACAAAGAGAACACAACTACACAGAGGCCTCCTTTCCTGCCCCCTCCTGGACCACAATAATGTATATACGATATATTCTTACACTACCGCAGCTCCTGGACATACCCTGAAGCAGGAGTCACAGCCATTACCTGACCACCTGCAGGGCACAGAGCCACGTGTGAATGGGATACAGCTACATGTTGTACATGTAGTTACACCAATATATACACACTCACTGCAGACAGTTATGTATATATGGTAAAACACAGAACACCTGGAATAACTATATTATATCTTATATTTATTCTTATAAAGTCATATACATATACAGAAAACACACACAATATAACTTGGTTCCTTATGGTAAGTGCTGGTCGTCCAGGAGAGTCAGGAAACATAGAGAGCAAGATTCCTGGTTTCAACAGCCTAAATATCCCTGTGGGAAAGCCCCTGCCCACCCCCATAACTTAACCACAAGACCCCTCAGAATAGACCCCAGTGTGTGCAGAGAATCTCACACCTTCTTCTTGTTCAAAGCCTTTTGCTATGTTTATGACCAATTGGAGGTCTATGGTCTATAGTATACAGCCCTGAGTACTAATATACTTTCCATAGTGATCAGGGAAGTTCTCAGGACACTTTCATTTTGTGAGACATAAAAAGAAGATCCAAATTTAAAATGATTACACTGGAGATGAAATGATGATATGTACATAAACATTAAATATTTACAAAGTCTATTCACATGAAGTGAATGCTGAGGCTCTGCCTCGTACCTATAGGATGTGTTTCATGGAAACTGCATTTATCCAAACTATCACCCATAGAAACCAATCACAGCACAGCTGTCACTTTACTACAGGAGCTTGGGGAATAAAAGCTGAGCTTTGGTTGGTTATTTGCTATGTGCACAAATCACAGGCTTTTCAATAGTTTAAATAAATAGAGCATAATGCATAATATATGGTGACAGTGACTACACCATATATATCCAGTATTTTTCCCCGCAGATGTAAAGCAGAAGCTATATTATGCAACATGCAATACCCAGTAGAGATAAATATGATTTTGCCAATTTGTTTTTCTAATAGTAAGTTATGTTTACAAACCCTTAAATGGCATAAATGAAAGCGGAGCTCTGATTGGTTGCTATGTGCATAGTTTTGTTTACACAATATCAAGTATCTGCTCGTGTTATTATTTATTTTTCTGAGGTGAAGTATTAAATAGGAATCCAATCAACACTGGGTATATACACTCACCGGCCACTTTATTAGGTACACCATGCTAGTAATGGGTTGGACCCCCTTTTGCCTTCAGAACTGCCTCAATTCTTTGTGGCATAGATTCAACAATGTGCTGGAAGCATTCTTCAGAGATTTTGGTCCATATTGACATGATGGCATCACACAGTTGCCGCAGATTTGTCGGCTGCACATCCATGATGCGAATCTCCCGTTCCACCACATCCCAAAGATGCTCTATTGGATTGAGATCTGGTGACTGTGGAGGCCATTTGAGTACAGTGAACTCATTGTCATGTTCAAGAAACCAGTCTGAGATGATTCCAGCTTTATGACATGGCGCATTATCCTGCTAAAAGTAGCCATCAGATGTTGGGTACATTGTGGTCATAAAGGGATGGACATGGTCAGCAACAATACTCAGGTAGGCTGTGGCGTTGCAACGATGCTCAATTGATACCAAGGGGCCCAAAAAGTGACAAGAAAATATTCCCCACACCATGACACCACCACCAGCCTGAACCGTTGATACAAGGCAGAATGGATCCATGCTTTCATGTTGTTGATGCCAAATTCTGACCCTACCATCCGAATGTCGCAGCAGAAATCGAGACTCATCAGACCAGACAACGTTTTTCCAATCTTCTACTGTCCAGTTTCGATGAGCTTGTGCAAATTGTAGCCTCAGTTTCCTGTTCTTAGCAGAAAGGAGTGGCACCCGGTGTGGTCTTCTGCTGCTGTAGCCCATCTGCCTCAAAGTTCGACGTACTGTGCGTTCAGAGATGCTCTTCTGCCTACCTTGGTTGTAACGGGTGGCGATTTGAGTCACTGTTGCCTTTCTATCAGTTCGAACCAGTCTGCCCATTCTCCTCTGGCCTCTGGCATCAACAAGGCATTTCCGCCCACAGAACTGCCGCTCACTGGATGTTTTTTCTTTTTCGGACCATTCTCTGTAAACCCTAGAGATGGTTGTACGTAAAAATTCCAGTAGATCAGCAGTTTCTGAAATACTCAGACCAGCCCTTCTGGCACCAACAACCATGCCACGTTCAAAGGCACTCAAATCACCTTTCTTCCCCATACTGATGCTCGGTTTGAACTGCAGGAGATTGTCTTGACCATATCTACATGCCTAAATGCACTGAGTTGCCGCCATGTGATTGGCTGATTAGAAATTAAGTGTTAATGAGCAGTTGGACAGGTGTACCTAATAAAGTGGCTGCTGAGTGTATTATACCATAAAATATAACAGGACTGTAAGGAGCATATCCCTTTAAGACTTGCTGCTGTGTCAGTTACTGTGGCAGGTGCCACACTCAGCAGCCAATAGGATTGCAGGACATCACTTCAATGCAGGGAAAAAAATGACAGTTGGTGCCAGTCAGTGAAAGCTCTCAGAGTGATAAGACAGGCTCCCGCTACTGCACCCAGACCGCTTGGAATTGCTTTATTTTAGCCAAAACCCGGATTTACGCAGAAGATCTACCGCCGACGTTGAGTAAAGACATGAAGACAAAGAGACGGGAGACTTCACCAGCAGATCCCCTGGAGCCTGCCCCCAAGAAGAGGAAGATAGACCTGGCACAGCAGGACGAAAAGATGGCGGCCACATCGAATGAAGACAGAAGAAAAGACCTAAAGAGGAAGAGGCAGGAGACATCACCACCAGAACACCAGGAGCCTGCCCCCAAACAGAGGAAGATAGACCTGGCACAGCAGCAGGAAGAGATGGCAGCCTTCCTCAGCCTCCTGGAGGATGAATACATCACAGACTTCCTTTCCAGTGACAGCGGCAGGACCTCTTCAGACAAGTACCACCTAGCCACTGCCTGCGAGTATTTAAGAAGAGCAAGACTTCCCACTATGCACTACAGGAACTACTTCTTCCCAGCACTCTACCTGGCCAGTCAGTTTGAAGAGCAAGACTCAGACATTCGCACAGAGATCCTCTTCTGGGCCTTGGAAGGATTCTGGTTTCTGGAGATTGAACATTTTCTCCATTACCGCAACCTGCTGCTCAAGAAAATTGGCTTCAAAGCTTGGGTAGACCTGGACACCTGTCACCAGATAATGGCCGAGGACCCCACACATTGGGCATGGAGAAGAGAAAGACCAACATGAACAACCTACCCGCGCCCAGCTGTTCCAGCACCCAGGGAAGATTACAGAGTCTACCAGCTATGGCTTCCCCTGTGTCATCATCCAACTTCAGCTATGCAAGCAGCAGGTCTGCAAGGAAGCCTGAATCATCATCCATACCTACCTCTGCCAGGATGTGAGATGACAGCTGCGAGACCATCATGGAGAAGGAGACCAGAAAAGCAACATGGATGAAGCCATCTGTCCATTGGTAAGGTCCAGAAACCACCTCACAGCACATCACATTCAGCACATCACTGTAGGTAGCCACATGCAGTCACTGTAGGTAGGTCCATACAGAAATGTTATAGCGTTACCTCCCTTAGTATGCCCAGAGGAAGGGCAGTACAGCGGCCATGGTTTCCCTGCAGGTTTCCTCCACAGGGGGTTTTTCCTGTCCTGAGCGCCGCTGTACCCTCTCTGTGAGTGACGGGAGGTAACAACCAATTACATTAAAAAAAATATTCAGAATAAATGTCACATTATTTAACTTTCTATTCTGTGTTGTGTCTTTTATTTCTAACAATGGATGTAACTTGTTACATAAAGGTTCATAAAGGGCTAAATGAAAATAAATTAAAAAAATTATATATATATATATATATATATATATATATATATATATATATATACAATAATCCAAAGCAAGGCAGCACTCCAAAAAAAATTAACAACAGGGTGATCTTTATTTCAGCTCCTGCAACATTTTAGCTACATAGCAGCCTTTGTCGAGCTTGCTGTGCAGCTGAAACGTTGCAGGAGGTGAAATAAAGATCACCCTTTTTTCACTATTTTTGGACTGTTCTGCCTATTTTTTGTATATATATATATATATATATATATATATATGATAGTCGCAGCACTCAAGAGACTAAATTTGGACCTGGATAAATAGTCCCAAAAATAATTCAAAATAAAGAAAAGATGGCAGCACTCCAAAAACTTGTGAGAAAAAAGTACTGGTTTATTCCAACATGTGCCAAGCTACGTTTTGGCTCCTATGGCCTGGAGACTTCCTCAAGCAAAGGTGTACACAAAGTGAGGGAAATTTATGTAAAACACAAAGGAAGTGACATAATTTCAAAATACATATAAATCTGTGAAATCATGAATTCATAATATAACATCATACAAAAAAACACAATAATGTAATGCAATGTACATTTATGGACATATAGAAAGTGCAAAACTTTAAGTTGAAAGGGTCAGGTGCTCTCCATTACAACTTAAAGCACTTTTGCACTTTTTATATGTCCATGAATGTACATTGCATTACATTATTGTGTTTTTCTGTATTATGTTATATTATGAAAAGATTTATATGTATTTTGAAATGATGTCACTTCCTTTGTGTTTTAAATAAATTTCACTCACTTGTGTATACCTTTGCTTGAGGAAGTCTTCAGGCCGTAGGAGCCAAAACGTAGCTTAGCACATGTTGGAATACACCAGTACTTTTTTCTCACAAGTTTTTGGGTGCTGCCATCTTTTCTTTAATATATATATATATATATATTTACATGGAATTTACATGGAGGATCTTTTTCTATATATCTATATCATATATATATATATATACAGAGCTTCGGACATCTTTGTATACAACAATATGGGGGTCATTTATCTTTTTTTTCCCCCTTGTCTGCACTCTTTTTGCACCTGTTGTGAGTCTATTTTTATCACCCCAATTATCTTTGTCGTTTTGGCTCTTTGTCAAATGCAGATCTTTTTGCATACTAATGCCTTTCCTAAGCATGATCAGGTCTGGCATGTTATCGTGCAATTATTTGCGTCCATATAGGTGCATTAGTATAATAAATTGGGTGTAAACATCTGGAAAAAGGCACAATGTAATGACAAATAGGGTGAAACAACACGGCAAATTGAGGCGTAATATTCCAAAATAGGCACAAAATAGCCATTACGCAGCAAAAAGGCGCAAAGACCCCCTATATGTTCAGTTCCTTATGCCTCTGAAGTTTTATTCTATGCTGCTCCGATATTTCTATGTGGGCAGATATCAGGGCAGATATCTGCCTTTGTAGATATCATCCACACTGTCACTGATATGAAGAACTTGTTGGAGTGATAAGATATATTGGACCACAATTTTCAAAAATAATGCAAATTGCCTGTGCAGTGTGCAGTGCACTGCACGTCGGACAGAATTGTGGCGCACAATCCAATTGTGCGCCAGAATGCCACTTTTGGTGCAGCCCTTTATAAATACAGGCGGTCCCCTACTTAAGGACACCTGACTTACTGACGACCCTTAGTAACAGACGGACCTCTCTGCCCACTGTGACATCTGGTGAAGCTCTCTGGATGCTTTGCTTTAGTCCCCAGCTGCAATGATCAGCTGTAAGATTTCTGTAATGAAGTTTTATTGAGAATCCCTGGTACCATTGCAGCTAAAATTTTGAAAATTCAATTGTCCCTGGGCAAACATTTTTTTTTGTCTGAAACTACAATTATAGAATGTACAGTTTCGACTTACATACAAATTCAACTTAAGAAAAAACCGATGGACCCTATCTTGCACGTAACCTAGGGACCGCCTGTGCAAGCAGTTTGCACGTTCTTTTTAGTGAAAAGTCAGCCAGAAAACTGCTGCAAACACTTTAATAAATGTGGGCCACTGTATGAGCTGCACAGAAAGGGAATAGAGGGACAATAGACTAACACCTCCCATACATAGCAGATAGCTGCTGGCTGAACATCTCTCCCAACTCCTTCATACACATGCATGCTTAGATTGGCTGATTTTGTATGTATAATTAAAGGGATCTTGTAGGAATTGGGGCAGAGGTATGAAAAAGTATACCTACCCTGTAGCAACTCTCACATTTCTCAACACGGCGCTGGCCAGACATTCAGAGAGTGATCACAGGACCTACTTCATTCAATGAGTTGACCCCGCAGACCTGCGGACAACGAAAGAAGTGGCTTTGCATGATAAATGTTACTTATGTCCTGTGGTTCAAAGAGGCCACTGATTGGCCAAAGCAGGTCCTATGGCACTCCAAAACTTGCCTACGGTAGTGCCAAAAATCCGAAGTCCTAGAGGACAGCAAACTGGAACCTGAGTAAGTATGCTTTTTTCCACACCTGCCTCCTTGGGGTTTTCCAGAAACCCCTTTAATGAAGTCAAGAGTGAAATAGCAGCACAAAAGAGCAAATGGATTTACCCAATACCAATAATTTTTCCTTATCTGTTAACAGGGGAGGGGGAGAGTTGCGAGATCATATACATATTATATGGTTATCCTAACCTGGGAAAAACAGTGGGGTTTCATTTTCATCTAATGTGTATGGGGGCCTTTACAGTCCAAAAATGAAAATCATCTTATGTGCATTCCGTGTAGCAAAAAAGTCAAGATAATGCTCCACACAATACACAGTGCTAACATATAACATCGCTATACATTGCACATATTAATAATGTTGCCATGCTCTTCCCCCCTTATATGGCAATACAGAGGAATACATTGCAGCTATTTGATCGTAGAGACATACTGGGGAATTCTTTAAAAAAATACCTGCAAGATAAGACTCCTACAACCTTACCTGTACACATATATACGTAGTATCCCTATATGTACTTTAACCCCTTAACGACGAAGCCACTTTTCACCTTCCTGACACGGCCCATTTTTTCAAATCTGCCCTGTGTCACTATAAGTGGTTATAACTTCAGAACGCTTTAACATATCCAAGTGATTTTAAAATTGTTTTCTCGTGACACTTTGTACCTCATGTTAGTTGAAAAATTCTGGTGGTATGTTTTGCATTTATTTATGAGAAAATCAGATATTTGGTGAAAATTTGGAAAAATTCTTGATTTTCGAACTTCAAAATGTTCTAATTTTTCCATACATAGTCATGACCGCAAAAATACTTAATAACTAACATTCACCGAATGTCTATTTTATGTGGACATGGTTTTTTATGCATACTCTTATTTTTGTAGGATGTTATGGGGCTTTGAACGTTAGGTGCTATTTTTCACATTTTCATAAAAATCGCAAAATCCTGCTATTGAGGGACCTGCTCAGGTTTCAGGTCACTTTGAGAGACCTAAATAGAAGTAAAACCCCATAAATTACCCCATTATAGAAACTATACCCCTCAACGTACGTAAAACAACTTTTATGAAGTTTGTTAACCCTTTAATTGTTTTACAGGGTTAAAACAAAATCAGATGCAATTTTGAAAGTAAAATTTTTTTGGCGAAATGAATGTGTTTTTCAAAAAATTTACTCATTTTCAGTGGATAAAATACCAAAACGCTCCACAAAATGTAATACCCAATCCCTCCTGCATATAACAATACCCCATATGTGGTGGTAACCCGCTGTATGGGCACACGCCAGGGCATTGAGGGGGAGCTGCGCCATTCAGAGCAGATTATGCATTGTCACTTTATAATGGCTATACAATCTTTATTTTTTTGGCAATTTGGACATATAAGGGCTTATTTTTTTGTGACATGAGATACACTTTACAAATACTTCATTTTAGTGGGTCATTAGCTTATTGATGAGATTTTATTAACTCTTGAATGTATGGGTGAAAAGAAAATTGTCAATTTCGGTTTACTTTCTTTTGGTATTTTTTGTGGGTCATACACAGTACACTAAAAATACTATATTATCTGTATTCTACAGATCACTATGATTACGGTGATACCTCATTTATATAACTTTTCATTTATTTTTACAATTTTACTAAAAACTAATATAGAGGAAATCTCATTTGTTTTTGCATCACCATCTTTTCGGAGAGGTAACTTTAATATATTTTTGTGTACAGAGCTAGTTTAGGGCTTATTTTTTACATGTTGAGTTGTTTTTTTTCAGTGGTACCATTTTGGCGCACATAACTTTTTTTGATCACTTTTTAGAACATTTTTGTGTAGAGATTTTATGAAAAATGTACATTTTTGGCGTGTTTTTCGGGTTTTGTTTTTACGGTGTTCACCGAGCGGGTCCAATAATGTTTCTGAGTTATTGTACGGATTGTTACGGACGCGGCGATACAAAATATGTGGGTTTTTTTGGCGATTTTGTGGGTTTTTTTCACTTTATTGCATGTGTATAGGGAATATTTGTGTTTAGGGGACTTTAACTAATTCTTTTTATAAAAAAATGTTTTTATTTAATATTTTTAACTTTTTTATTTACTTTTACAGGTTAGCTTGAACAAGCGATCCACTGATCGCTCGTTCAAGCTCTTCTTCACATGCTCAGTGTGTTACAGCCGGGTCCTGTCAGAAGGCAGGACCTTGCAGCCGGAGGAGGATCGTGCAGTTCACCGTCTTAGGGGTTAACACCCGCGATCGGAAAAATCTCCAATCGCGGGTGTTAGAGGCTGGTGTCAGCTATAATATACACAACACACATGTTCACACATTACTTGTACAAATACACATTTAAAACACATGTTCACTTTACACAAACAAATTCCAGGGATATACTCATTCACATGTACACATTACACATTTATACATAGTACATGCATATACATGTTAGTTGTGCACATACACATGCATACTGCATTCACACTAAACATGCATTTGCACACACAGCCTATGTTACTTGTACATATATGTAACACACAGATACTGTATATGTATTACACCAACTTACTATTCTTCCACAGAATCTGATACTTGGACTGCTGGATGGTAGTTTAGGCAGCCATAGCATATCATCAGTTGGGGGTGAAGGGTACACAGGAGTGAGCAGCTGGGGTTGGGGACACAGAAGTGTTCAGCTTGTGTGCAGCTATGTAGGGGACACAGGAGTGCGGAGCTGGGGGACACAAGAGTGTTGATATTGTGAGAAGCTGTGGAGGGAGATTATTAGGATCTACTCACTTAGAAGAGCCGGTTCACCTGGCTCCTCAACCACTCCCTATTGAATATATAATAGGGAGCCTCAGTCGAGCCAGTCATCCTCTCCACTCCACTTTTAAGCCAATTTTATTGGGTAAAGGGGGCATGGTGAGCCATTTAGGGGCGGGGTTAAGTAAGCTATCGGTTCATTGAGGGGAGCTAACTCCCGATGTTCACGCAACTCTTGTGGGCTCGTTAGCGAATGACCCATCACTACACGGGAGTGTGCAGCTGGGGTTGGGGACACAGAAGTGTGCAGCATGAGTAGGTGGCACAGGAGTGTGCAGCTTGTCTGCAGCTGGGGTGTAGGGACACAGGATTGAGCAGCTGGGGTGGGAAGGAGTGAGAAGCTGGGGGAGGGCAGGAGTGGGAATCTTGGGAGGCAGGAGTAAGCAGTTGGGAGGGGGCAGGAGTGAGTAGATGAGCTGGAGGGACACAGGAGTAAGCAGCTAGGGGGGGGGGCATGTGTGAGCAGCTGGGGGGGTAACAGTTAGAAGCAATGGAGGTGTACAACAAAGCAGTGTTCAGCAGTCTGAAGAGTTGGTAGCTTAAGTGTGAAGGGGTTTGTATATATAATTTAGAGGAATTAGGAGGATAGGGCAGGGGCAAGAATATAGGAAACACTTACATCCTTTTCTCCAGCTCTGTTCTTCTTCCTGTGTCACCTCCCTCCCTGGCACTGTGAACTACATACTATACATAGCAGAACAGTGTAGCAGAAGGAGCAGACAAGCTCCACCTAGATGGTAAGCTTCTAGAGTGTTCATGGAAAGACAAATTTGAAGGAATAGTATACGAATGGTACATTGAGAAATAAGGAAAGGTGATCAACAATTGCTCTTAAATACGGAACAATTTTCTCAGAAGAAGTGACAAGGTTTCTGTATAATCAGCATTGCACTGTATTTTGGTGCAGAATTTTGATGTGTACACCACTAACAGATGTGCAGAAGCTGAAGCCCTGTTCTTTTAGTGCAAAGTTGGACTCTATAGTTTTGTTGTGCTCCAAATCATGCTGGATGGAATTTTACATTAGATTAGCTATTACTTGGTTTTGTTTATGTCAGAATTTTGTGACACTAAGGCTATATTCACACGAATATAGACGTATATAGGGCCGACGTTTATACGTCCCCCATACACAGCAATGGGCTAACGGTGCCCTATGGGAGCGGTACGGTGCAGTACAAGTAAAGTGTATTACTTATTCTTAAATGAGGACAAACAGTGACCCCTAGTGTTGTAACATAATGCTTCATTCTCTTAATCATTTCCATTAAGGTGGTAGAGGTACTGTGAAAATAGCTGATACTTACAATTATTATACTATTAAAGATACACTATCCAATCCCCATACTATACATTGTGTATTATGAGATACATGAACTTTCCACTATAACTGTAGATTTTTAACTCACTTTAGTGATACTGAAAAGTAGGGTCATTGATTTTATAACGTTAATATAATAAAAGTGATGGCATCACACAGTTGCCGCAGATTTGTCGGCTGCACATCCATGATGCGAATCTCCCATTCCACCACATCCCAAAGATGCTCTATTGGATTGAGATCTGGTGACTGTGGAGGTTATTTGAGTACAGTGAACTCATTGTCATGTTCAAGAAACCAGTCTGAGATGATTCCAGCTTTATGACATGGCGCATTATCCTGCTGAAAGTAGCCATCAGATGTTGGGTACATTGTGGTCATAAAGGGATGGACATGATCAGCAACAATACTCAGGTAGGCTGTGGCGTTGCAACGATGCTCAATTGGTACCAAGGGGCCCAAAGAGTGCCAAGAAAATATTCCCCACACCATGACACCACCACCACCATGACCCTACCATCCAAATGTCGCAGCAGAAATCGAGACTCATCAGACCTGGCAACGTTTTTCCAATCTTCTACTGTCCAATTTCGATGAGCTTGTGCAAATTGTAGCCTCAGTTTCCTGTTCTTAGCTGAAAGGAGTGGCACCCGGTGTGGTCTTCTTCTGCTGTAGCCCATCTGCCTCCAAGTTCGACGTACTGTGCGTTCAGAGATGCTCTTCTGCCTACCTTGGTTGTAACGGGTGGCAATTTGAGTCACTGTTGCCTTTATATCAGCTCGAACCAGTCTGCCCATTCTCCTCTGACCTCTGGCATCAACAAGGCATTTCCACCCACAGAACTGCCGCTCACTGGATGTTTTTTCTTTTTCGGACCATTTTCTGTAAACCCTAGAGATGGTTGTGAAAATCCCAGTAGATCAGCAGTTTCTGAAATACTCAGACCAGCCCTTCTGGCACCAACAACCATGCCACGTTCAAAGGCACTCAAATCACCTTTCTTCGGTTTGAACTGCAGGAGATTGTCTTGACCATGTCTACATGCCTAAATGCACTGAGTTGCCACCATGTGATTGGCTGATTAGAATTTAAGTGTTAACGAGCAGTTGGACAGGTGTACCTAATAAAGTGGCCGGTGAGTGTATATATATATATACATACATATATATATATATATATATATATATATATATATTTATAAAGAAAATGGCAGCACTCCGAGATTCAATGTGAAAAAAACGTAGATATATATATATATATAAAAATGTATGTTTATACACACAGATATGCATGCTCGTATAAACCCAAGTATGCACACATACATACAGACTTAATAATACACACGTAAAGACAAATACATGCACTTATGCACACATATTTAAGGTTATAGATAGTAGGTTCATTTATTCAAATACAAACATTTCACACATATATCTACCCAATGTGAAGCATCCATCAGGCATGCTGTTGATAAAGGGAATTTGGGTTCTTTTTATTCAGTTCCTATAGGTTTCAGTGGTTTTATCTAGCCGCTTAGTTTGTGCTATTTATCCTGAGCACCCACTCCAGTCCTTCATACATCACAAGAGTAACATACAACCCTCGCAGATACTTATATTTAAAATACTTTACTAATCATATACGTGTGACAAAGTAACTACATAAAATACAATACAAAATACAAAGAGAACACAACTACACAGAGGCCTCCTTTCCTGCCCCCTCCTGGACCACAATAATGTATATACGATACATTCTTACACTACCGCAGCTCCTGGACATACCCTGAAGCAGGAGTCACAGCCATTACCTGACCACCTGCAGGGCACAGAGCCACGTGTGAATGGGATACAGCTACAGGTTGTACATGTAGTTACACCAATATATACACACTCACTGCAGACAGTTATGTATATATGGTAAAACACAGAACACCTGGAATAACTATATTATATCTTATATTTATTCTTATAAAGTCATATACATATACAGAAAACACACACAATATAACTTGGTTCCTTATGGTAAGTGCTGGTCGTCCAGGAGAGTCAGGAAACATAGAGAGCAAGATTCATGGTTTCAACAGCCTAAATATCCCTGTGGGAAAGCCCCTGCCCACCCCCATAACTTAACCACAAGACCCCTCAGAATAGACCCCAGTGTGTGCAGAGAATCTCACACCTTCTTCTTGTTCAAAGCCTTTTGCTATGTTTATGACCAATTGGAGGTCTATGGTCTATAGTATACAGCCCTGAGTACTAATATACTTTCCATAGTGATCAGGGAAGTTCTCAGGACACTTTCATTTTTTGAGACATAAAAAGAAGATCCAAATTTAAAATGATTACACTGGAGATGAAATGATGATATGTACATAAACATTAAATATTTACAATGTCTATTCACATGAAGTGACTGCTGAGGCTCTGCCTCGTACCTATAGGATGTGTTTCATGGAAACTGCATTTATCCAAACTATCACCCATAGAAACCAATCACAGCACAGCTGTCACTTTACTACAGGAGCTTGGGGAATAAAAGCTGAGCTTTGGTTGGTTATTTGCTATGTGCACAAATCACAGGCTTTTCAATAGTTTAAATAAATAGAGCATAATGCATAATATATGGTGACAGTGACTACACCATATATATCCAGTATTTTTCCCCGCAGATGTAAAGCAGAAGCTATATTATGCAACATGCAATACCCAGTAGAGACAAATATGATTTTGCCAATTTGTTTTTCTAATAGTAAGTTATGTTTACAAACCCTTAAATGGCATAAATGAAAGCAGAGCTCTGATTGGTTGCTATGTACATAGTTTTGTTTACACAATATCAAGTGTCTGCTCGTGTTATTATTTATTTTTCTGAGGTGAAGTATTAAATAGGAATCCAATCAACACTGGGTATATATGATACCATAAAATATAACAGGACTGTAAGGAGCATATCCCTTTAAGACTTGCTGCTGTGTCAGTTACTGTGGCAGGTGCCACACTCAGCAGCCAATAGGATTGCAGGACATTACTTCAATGCAGGGAAAAAAATGACAGTTGGTGCCAGTCAGTGAAAGCTCTCAGAGTGATAAGACAGGCTCCCGTTACTGCACCCAGACCGCTTGGAATTACTTTATTTTAACCAAAACCCGGATTTACGCAGAAGATATACCGCCCACATTGAGTAAAGACATGAAGACAAAGAGACGGGAGACTTCACCAGCAGATCCCCTGGAGCCTGTCCCCAAGAGGAGGAAGATGGACCTGGCACAGCAGCACGAAAAGATGGCGGCCACATCGAATGAAGACAGAAGAAAAGACCTAAAGAGGAAGAGGCAGGAGACTTCACCACCAGAACACCAGGAGCCTGCCCCCAAACAGAGGAAGATAGACCTGGCACCGCAGCAGGAAGAGATGGCAGCCTTCCTCAGCCTCCTGGAGGATGAATACATCACAGACTTCCTTTCCAGTGACAGCGGCAGGACCTCTTCAGACAAGTACCACCTAGCCACTGCCTGCGAGTATTTCAGAAAAGCAAGACTTCCCACTATGCACTACAGGAACTACTTCTTCCCAGCACTCTACCTGGCCAGTCAGTTTGAAGAGCAAGATGCAGACATTCGCACAGAGATCCTCTTCTGGGCCTTGGAAGGATTCTGGTTTCTGGAGATTGAACATTTTCTTCATTACCGCAACCTGCTGCTCAAGAAGATTGGCTTCAAAGCTTGGGTAGACCTGGACACCTGTCACCAGATAATGGCCGAGGACCCCACACATTGGGCATGGAGAAGAGAAAGACCAACATGAACAACCTACCCGCGCCCAGCTGTTCCAGCACCCAGGGAAGATTACAGAGTCTACCAGCTATGGCTTCCCCTGTGTCATCATCCAACTTCAGCTATGCAAGCAGGAGGTCTGCAAGGAAGCCTGAATCATCATCCATACCTACCTCTGCCAGGATGTGAGATGACAGCTGCGAGACCATCATGGAGGAGACGACCAGAAAAGCAACATGGATGAAGCCATCTGTCCATTGGTAAGGTCCAGAAACCACCTCACAGCACATAACATTCAGCACATCACTGTAGGTAGCCACATGCAGTCACTGTAGGTAGGTCCATACAGAAATGTTATAGCGTTACCTCCCTTAGTATGCCCAGAGGAAGGGCAGTACAGCGGCCATGGTTTCCCTGCAGGTTTCCTCCACAGGGGGTTTTTCCTGTCCTGAGCGCCGCTGTACCCTCTCTGTGAGTGACGGGAGGTAACAACCAATTACATTAAAAAAAATATTTAGAATAAATGTCACATTATTTAACTTTCTATTCTGTGTTGTGTCTTTTATTTCTAACAATGGATGTAACTTGTTACATAAAGGTTCATAAAGGGCTAAATGAAAATAAATTAAAAAAATTATATATATATATATATATATATATATATATATATATATATATACAATAATCCAAAGCAAGGCAGCACTCCAAAAAAAATTAACAACAGGGTGATCTTTATTTCAGCTCCTGCAACATTTTAGCTACATAGCAGCCTTTGTCGAGCTTGCTGTGCAGCTGAAACGTTGCAGGAGGTGAAATAAAGATCACCCTTTTTTCACTATTTTTGGACTGTTCTGCCTATTTTTTGTATATATATATATATATATATATATATATATATATATATATATATATATGATAGTCGCAGCACTCAAGAGACTAAATTTGGACCTGGATAAATAGTCCCAAAAATAATTCAAAATAAAGAAAAGATGGCAGCACTCCAAAAACTTGTGAGAAAAAAGTACTGGTTTATTCCAACATGTGCCAAGCTACGTTTTGGCTCCTATGGCCTGGAGACTTCCTCAAGCAAAGGTGTACACAAAGTGAGGGAAATTTATGTAAAACACAAAGGAAGTGACATAATTTCAAAATACATATAAATCTGTGAAATCATGAATTCATAATATAACATCATACAAAAAAACACAATAATGTAATGCAATGTACATTCATGGACATATAGAAAGTGCAAAACTTTAAGTTGAAAGGGTCAGGTGCTCTCCATTACAACTTAAAGCACTTTTGCACTTTCTATATGTCCATGAATGTACATTGCATTACATTATTGTGTTTTTCTGTATTATGTTATATTATGAAAAGATTTATATGTATTTTGAAATGATGTCACTTCCTTTGTGTTTTAAATAAATTTCACTCACTTGTGTATACCTTTGCTTGAGGAAGTCTTCAGGCCGTAGGAGCCAAAACGTAGCTTAGAACATGTTGGAATACACCAGTACTTTTTTCTCACAAGTTTTTGGGTGCTGCCATCTTTTCTTTAATATATATATATATTTACATGGAATTTACATGGAGGATCTTTTTCTATATATCTATATCATATATATATATATATATATATATATATATATATATATATATATACAGAGCTTCGGACATCTTTGTATACAACAATATGGGGGTCATTTATCTTTTTTTCCCCCCTTGTCTGCACTCTTTTTGCACTTGTTGTGAGTCTATTTTTATCACCCCAATTATCTTTGTCGTTTTGGCTCTTTGTCAAATGCAGATCTTTTTGCATACCAATGCCTTTCCTAAGCATGATCAGGTCTGGCATGTTATCGTGCAATTATTTGCATCCATATAGGTGCATTAGTATAATAAATTGGGCGCAAACATCTGGAAAAAGGCACAATGTAATGACAAATAGGGTGAAACAACACGGCAAATTGAGGCGTAATATTCCAAAATAGGCACAAAATAGCCATTACGCAGCAAAAAGGCGCAAAGACCCCCTATATGTTCAGTTCCTTATGCCTCTGAAGTTTTATTCTATGCTGCTCCGATATTTCTATGTGGGCAGATATCAGGGCAGATATCTGCCTTTGTAGATATCATCCATACTGTCACTGATATGAAGAACTTGTCGGAGTCATAAGATATATTGGACCACAATTTTAAAAAATAATGCAAATTGCCTGTGCAGTGTGCAGTGCACTGCACGTCGGACAGAATTGTGGCGCACAATCCAATTGTGCACCAGAATGCCACTTTTGGTGCAGCCCTTTATAAATACAGGCGGTCCCCTACTTAAGGACACCTGACTTACTGACGACCCTTAGTAACAGACGGACCTCTCTGCCCTCTGTGACCTATGTTGAAGCTCTCTGGATGCTTTGCTTTAGTCCCTAGCTGCAATGATCAGCTGTAAGATGTCTGTAATGAAGTTTTATTGAGAATCCCTGGTCCCATTGCAGCTAAAATTTTGAAAATTCAATTGTCCCTGGGCAAACATTTTTTTTTGTCTGAAACTACAATTATAGAATATACAGTTTCGACTTACATACAAATTCAACTTAAGAACAAACCGATGGACCCTATTTTGCACGTAACCTAGGGACCGCCTGTGCAAGCAGTTTGCACGTTCTTTTTAGTGAAAAGTCAGCCAGAAAACTGCTGCAAACACTTTAATAAATGTGGGCCACTGTATGAGCTGCACAGAAAGGGAATAGAGGGACAATAGACTAACACCTCCCATACATAGCAGATAGCTGCTGGCTGAACATCTCTCCTAACTCCTTCATACACATGCATGCTTAGATTGGCTGATTTTGTATGTATAATTAAAGGGATCTTGTAGGAATTGGGGCAGAGGTATGAAAAAGTATACCTACCCTGTAGCAACTCTCACATTTCTCAACACGGCGCTGGCCAGACATTCAGAGAGTGATCACAGGACCTACTTCATTCAATGAGTCGACCCCGCAGACCTGCGGACAACGAAAGAAGTGGCTTTGCATGATAAATGTTACTTATGTCCTGTGGTTCAAAGAGGCCACTGATTGGCCAAAGCAGGTCCTATGGCACTCCAAAACTTGCCTACGGTAGTGCCAAAAATCCGAAGTCCTAGAGGACAGCAAACTGGAACCTGAGTAAGTATGCTTTTTTCCACACCTGCCTCCTTGGGGTTTTCCAGAAACCCCTTTAATGAAGTCAAGAGTGAAATAGCAGCACAAAAGAGCAAATGGATTTACCCAATACCAATAATTTTTCCTTATCTGTTAACAGGGGAGGGGGAGAGTTGCGAGATCATATACATATTATATGGTTATCCTAACCTGGGAAAAACAGTGGGGTTTCATTTTCATCTAATGTGTATGGGGGCCTTTACAGTCCAAAAATGAAAATCATCTTATGTGCATTCCGTGTAGCAAAAAAGTCAAGATAATACTCCACACAATACACAGTGCTAACATATAACTTCGCTATACATTGCACATATTAATAATGTTGCCATTCTCTTCACCCTATATGGCAATACAGAGGAATACATTGCAGCTATTTGATCGTAGAGACATACTGGGGAATTCTTTAAAAATATACCTCCAAGATAAGACTCCTACAACCTTACCTGTACACATATACGTAGTATCCCTATATGTACCTTAATTTATACACATTGGCCCACATTGCTAAAGGTGCTTGTGCCAGTTTACTGTCTGACGTAACTCTCATGTGCACCACAATTCTGCAGCATGAACAAAGTGCACCAAAAAAAATATAGTGCACACTTCCCGAGCAGTGCAGACGGCGCCAGATTCATAAAGATTGTGCACCAGTTTTAAAAAATCTGGCGCACTCTACACACTCCAAATGCAATCTGGGCCATACAGTCCAAAAATGAAAATCATCTTATGTGCATTTCGTGTAGCAAAAAAGTCAAGATAATGCTCCACACAATACACAGTGCTAACATATAACATCGCTATACATTGCACATATTAATAATGTTGCCATGCTCTTCACCCTATATGGCAATACAGAGGAATACATTGCAGCTATTTGATCGTGGAGACATACTGGGGAATTCTTTAAAAAAATACCTGCAAGATAAGACTCCTACAACCTTACCTGTACACATATACGTAGTATCCCTATATGTACCTTAACCCCTTAACGCCGAAGCAACTTTTCACCTTCCTGACACGGCCATTTTTTCAAATCTGCCCTGTGTCACTATAAGTGGTTATAACTTCGGAATGCTTTAACATATCCAAGTGATTTTAAAATTGTTTTCTCGTGACACTTTGTACCTCATGTTAGTTGAAAAATTTTGGTGTTATGTTTTGCATTTATTTATGAGAAAATCAGATATTTGGTGAAAATTTGGTGAAAAATTCTTGATTTTCGAACTTCAAAATGTTCTAATTTTTCCATACATAGTCATAACCGCAAAAATACTTAATAACTAACATTCACCCAATGTCTATTTTATGTGGACATGGTTTTTTATGCATACTCTTATTTTTGTAAGATGTTAGGGGGCTTTGAACGTTAGGTGCGATTTTTCACATTTTCCTAAAAATCGCAAAATCCTGCTATTGAGGGACCTGCTCAGGTTTCAAATCACTTTGAGAGGCCTAAATAAAAGTAAAACCCCATAAATTACCCCATTATAGAAACTACACCCCTCAACGTACGTAAAACAACTTTTATGAAGTTTGTTAACCCTTTAATTGTTTTACAGGGTTAAAACAAAATCAGATGCAATTTTGAAAGTAAAATTTTTTTGGCGAAATGAATGTGTTTTTCAAAAAATGTACAAATTTTCAGTGGATTAAATACCAAAACGCTCCACAAAATTTAATACCCAATCCCTCCTGCATATAACAATACCCCATATGTGGTGGTAACCCGCTGTATGGGCACACGCCAGGGCATCGAAGGGAAGCTGCGCCATTCAGAGCAGATTATGCATTGTCACTTTTTATTGGCTATACAATCTTTATTTTTTTGGCAATTTGGACAGATAAGGGCTTATTTTTTTGTGACATGAGATGCACTTTACAAATACCGTATATACTCGAGTATAAGCCGAGTTTTTCAGCACAAAAAATGTGCTGAAAAACATAAACTCGGCTTACACTCGAGTCAAACAAAAATCGACACAAAAAAAAGAAAAAAAAATCAAAACTCACAGGGGCTGGCAGGCTATGTACTGGGGCAGGGGCTGACAGGGTATATACTGGGGGGAAGGAGCTGGCTCGCTGGCTATATACTACTGGGGGCTGGCTGGCTATATACTGGGGGGCTGCTGCGGCTATATACTACAGGGGGGCTGCTGCGGCTATATACTACTGGGGGCTTGCTGGCTATATACTTGGGGGGGTTGCTGTGACCAATGCATTTCCCACCCTCGGCTTATACTCGAGTCAATATGTTTTACCAGGTTTTTGTGGTAAAATTAGGGGTCTCGGCTTATACTCGGGTCGGCTTATACTCGAGTATATACGGTTTTAGTGGGTCATTAGCTTATTGATGAGATTTTATTAACTCTTGAATGTATGGGTGAAAAGAAAATTGTCAATTTTGGTTTACTTTCTTTTGGTATTTTTTGGGGGTCATACACCGTACACTAAAAATACTATATTATCTTTATTCTACAGATCACTACGATTACGGTGATACCTCATTTATACAGCTTTTCATTTATTTTTACAATTTTACTAAAAACTAATATAGAGGAAATCTCATTTGTTTTTGCATCACCATCTTTTCGGAGATGTAACTTTAATATTTTTTTGTTGACAGAGCTAGTTTAGGGCTTATATTTTACATGTTGAGTTGTTTTTTTTCAGTGGTACCATTTTGGGGCACATAACTTTTTTTGATCACTTTTTAGAACATTTTTGTGTAGAGATTTTATGAAAAATGTACTGCGCATGCTCAGTGTGTTACAGCCGGGTCCTGGCAGAAGGCAGGAACTGGCAGCCGGAGGAGGATCGCGCAGTTCACCGTCTTAGGGGTTAACACCCGCGATCAGAGACAGGGCCGCATCTGCCATGAGGTGAGATGAAAATCTCGCCACAGGCGGCAGAATGCGGGTCCCTGTAAAGGGCGACGAAATTTGCCGCTCTAAAGTGGGCGATTCGGGCGTCCATTAACGCCCGAATCGCCCACCAGCTATAATAAATCGCGCCTGTCTCTTTAAGACACAGGCGTGATTTATATGCGGAGCGATGCAGCGCCTTTCCGGCAGCTGCGTCGCTCCGTTCTAAGCAGTGACACAGGCGTCATGACGTCACGCGCCTGTGTCACTGTGCGGAGCCGCGGCTCACAGGAGAGCCGCGTGAAGACCGGAGCCGCGCGCCGAGGGAGCAGCTGCCTGCAGGTGAGTATGATTTTCTTATTTTTCATGTACTTTAATTAAATGTGGGGAGGTTTCATGTTATACTGGGAGGGGGGGTACTATATAGGGCTAGAAAACGTTTAATACTGGGGGGGGGGGCGCTATAGATATCATATGGGGGCCATAATTATTTTATACTGGGGGGGGGTGCTATATATATTATTTGGGGCCATAATTATTTTATACTAGGGGGGGGGTGCTATATAATACAGTATATTACTAAGCTGGGTGGATGTATATGGGATACAGTATATTACTAAGCTGGAGGGCTGTATATGGGGTACAGTATATTACTAAGCTGGGGGGATGTATATGGGATACAGTATATTACTAAACTGGGGAGCTGTATATGGGATACAGTATATTACTAAACTGGGGAGCTGTATATGGGATACAGTATATTACTAAGCTGGGGGGCTGTATATGGGATACAGTATATTACTAAGCTGGGGGGATGTATATGGGATACAGTATATTACTAAGCTGGGGGCTGTATATGGGATACAGTATATTACTAAGCTGGGTGGATGTATATAGAATACAGTATATTACTAAACTGGGGGGCTGTATATGGGATACAGTATATTACTAAGCTGGGAGGCTGTATATGGGGTACAGTATATTACTAAGCTGGGAGGGGGCTGTATATGGGATACAGTATATTACTAAGCTGGGGGGCTGTATATGGGATACAGTATATTACTAAACTGGGCGCTGTATATGGGATACAGTATATTACTAAGCTGGGGGGGCTGTATATGGGATACAGTATATTACTAAGCTGGGGGGATGTATATGGGATACAGTATATTACTAAACTGGGGGGCTGTATATGGGATACAGTATATTACTAAGCTGGGGGCTGTATATGGGATACAGTATATTACTAAGCTGGGAGGGGACTGTATATGGGATACAGAATATTACTAAGCTGGGAGGGGACTGTATATGTGGGGCAAGATTTTATTTAAGCTGTAGGGGATCTGTATATAATTTAATTGGGTGGTGAATAAGGAGGCCTTTAAATATATGAGAGCAGGGATATATAAAAATAAATGTATTATATATATATATATATTCATTAGGGGGTGCTATATATTTATTAGTTATAGGATACAGATTACTTTGCATCATGTAAACCAAATGTTGGGGGGGGTCTGTAATAATAAATTGGGGGTGTTGTATATTGATTGGTGCTTAGCATGCTATAATTCCAGTAGACTAATATATATATAATATATATATAATATATATATATTATATATATTATATATATATAATGAAGGGATGTGTTATATGTGGGGAGAGTGCGGTCAGTTGTGTTGTGAGGGGTATATATTATTTAGGAGCACAGTGTTGTTATCCAGGAGACTTTATACTGTAAGTGACTGTGGTATTTTTAGGGACGCTGGGTGGAGATGCTGCACAGAGCTGAAGATATCCGGCCGTGAATTCAGCAGTGATACGTCATGGATTGGAGAACCCGGAATAAAGTTCTACTGATGGAAGAGATTGTCATCTATAAGGTACTAGATGTCACTAATGACTCCCAGAACCTGTAGTCAGTCACACAGTGTCAGGGAGCTGTCTGTAGGATTGTTAATTGTTAGTTAAGGATTTACTTAACAGGGAGCGTGGGGGGGGCAGCATTTTAATATTCGCATCAGGCAGCAAATATGCTAGAATCGGCCGTGATCGGAGAAATCTCCAATCGCGGGTGTTAGAGGCTGGTGTCAGCTATAATATACACAACACACATGTTCACACATTACTTGTACAAATACACATTTAAAACACATGTTCATTTTACACAAACAAATTCCAGGGATATACTCATTCACATGTACACATTACACATTTATACATAGTACATGCATATACATGTTAGTTGTGCACATACACATGCATACTGCATTCACACTAAACATGCACTTGCACACACAGCATATGTTACTTGTACATATATGTAACACACAGATACTGTATATGTATTACACCAACTTACTATTCTTCCACAGAATCTGATACTTGGACTGCTGGATGGTAGTTTAGGCAGCCATAGCATATCATCAGTTGGGGGTGACACAGGAGTGAGCAGCTGGGGTTGGGGACACAGAAGTGTTCAGCTTGTGTGCAGCTATGTAGGGGACACAGGAGTGCGGAGCTGGGGGACACAGGAGTGTTGATATTGTGTGAAGCTGTGGAGGGAGATTATTAGGATCTACTCACTAAGAAGAGCCGGCTCACCTGGCTCCTCAACCACTCCCTATACTAGAATATATAATAGGGAGCCTCAGTCGAGCCAGTCACCCTCTCCACTCCACTTTTAAGCCAATTTTATTGGGTAAAGGGGGCATGGTGAGCCATTTAGGGGCGGGGTTAAGTAAGCTATCGGTTCATTGAGGGGAGCTAACTCCCATTGTTCACGCAGCTCTTGTGGGCTCGTTAGCGAATGACCCATCACTACACGGGAGTGTGCAGCTGGGGTTGGGGACACAGAAGTGTGCAGCATGAGTAGGTGGCACAGGAGTGTGCAGCTTGTCTGCAGCTGGGGTGTAGGGACACAGGATTGAGCAGCTGGGGGGGAAGGAGTGAGAAGCTGGGGGAGGGCAGGAGTGGGAATCTTGGGAGGCAGGAGTAAGCAGTTGGGAGGGGGCAGAAGTGAGTAGATGAGCTGGAGGGACACAGGAGTAAGCAGCTGGGGGGGGGCATGTGTGAGCAGCTGGGGGGTAACAGTTAGAAGCAATGGAGGTGTACAACAAAGCAGTGTTCAGCAGTCTGAAGAGTTGGTAGCTTAAGTGTGAAGGGGTTTATATATATAATTTAGAGGAATTAGGAGGATAGGGCAGGGGCAAGAATATAGGAAACACTTACATCCTTTTCTCCAGCCATGTTCTTCTTCCTGTGTCACCTCCCTCCCTGGCACTGTGGACTACATACTATACATAGCAGAACAGTGTAACAGAAGGAGCGGAGGCGGAATCTGCACTAGAGAGGCACTGTACCCTGCCAGCATTGCTGTAGGTACACAGGTTCTCCCTATACTCTAGCACAGCAGTAGCACCCACAAGCTCCACCTAGATGGTAAGCTTCTAGAGTGTTCATGGAAAGACAAATTTGAAGGAATAGTATACGAATGGTACATTGAGAAATAAGGAAAGGTGATCAACAATTGCTCTTAAATACGGAACAATTTTCTCAGAAGAAGTGACCAGGTTTCTGTATAATCAGCATTGCACTGTATTTTGGTGCAGAATTTTGATGTGTACACCACTAACAGATGTGAAGAAGCTGAAGCCCTGTTCTTTCAGTGCAAAGTTGGACTCTATAGTTTTGTTGTGCTCCAAATCATGCTGGATGGAATTTTACATTAGATTAGCTATTACTTGGTTTTGTTTATGTCAGAATTTTGTGACACTAAGGCTATATTCACACGAATATAGACGTATATAGGGCCGACGTTTATACGTCCCCCATACACAGCAATGGGCTAACGGTGCCCTATGGGAACGGTACGGTGCAGCACAAGTAAAGTGTATTACTTATTCTTAAATGAGGACAAACAGTGACCCCTAGTGTTGTAACATAATGCTTCATTCTCTTAATCATTTCCATTAAGGTGGTACAAGTACTGTGAAAATAGCTGATACTTACAATTATTATACTATTAAAGATACACTATCCAATCCCCATACTATACATTGTGTATTATGAGATACATGAACTTTCCACTATAGCTGTAGATTTTTAACTCACTTTAGTGATACTGAAAAGTAGGGTCATTGATTTTATAACGTTAATATAATAAAAGTTATATTTTACAAGTGACTAAAGGGCTTCAATGAGGCCCTGTGAAAACCTTTTTTTTGTAAACACCTTTTAATGGCTAACTAAAATAAAAGATGTTACAAGTAGAGATGAGCGAACACTAAAATGCTCGGGTACTCGTTATTCGAGACGAACTTTTCCCGATGCTCGAGTGCTCGTCTCGAATAACGAACCCCATTGAAGTCAATGGGAGACTCGAGCATTTTTCAAGGGGACCAAGGCTCTGCACAGGGAAGCTTGGCCAAACACCTGGAAACCTCAGAAAAGGATGGAAACACCACGGAAATGGACAGGAAACAGCAGGGGCAGCATGCATGGATGCCTCTGAGGCTGCTTAATCGCACCATTATGCCAAAATTATGGGCAACAGCATGGCCATGACAGAGTGACAGAATGAAGCTAGATAGCATCTAAAACATCCAATAATTGACCCTGACACTATAGGGGACGGCATGCAGAGGCAGCGGCAGCAGGCTAGAGAGTGTCATGGCGACATACCCTAAATGGACTCAGGCTTCAAACCAATGGGTGGCAGAGAGGAACCAAAGGAGGTGAGCAAGAAGCGCTCAAATAATATCGGTACATGATAAAAGTTTGCCAGTATATTTTGTGGATTACACAGCAGGGTGGCGACAAAGTTAACATGGAAGCCATGAAAACAACCCAAAATTCTGCCTGACACAGCTCGTTTGATAAGGGGACCATGTATGGAGGCAGTGAACTAGTAGTAGATTAAAGGTGCTGCAGTTAAAACTATGTTAGTTGGATCTTGGCATGGAGTTGGCGCTCCGCTGCCAGGCGAGCTTTCGCCAATCCAAGCCCCTGTCTCTAGGCTACTCCCCAAACAGCACTTCTAAGAACCTTTTGTATAAGATCAAGTGTAGTAGCGTTCTTATAAGTTTAGGATATGGCGGGTGAGGGGAATGTAAACAGATGCGCAAGAAGCGCTGAAATAATATCCCTAAATGGTAAAAGTTTGCAAGTATATTTTGTGGATTACACAGCAGGGTGGCGACAAAGTTAACAACTTTGATGTGGAATGCCCTGTAATAGCTCTTGGGCGGTGTGCCTTTTATCGCCTAGGCTCAGCAGTTTCAGCACCGCCTGCTGGCGCTTAGCGACGGCACTGCTGCTGTGCCTAGAGCTACCGACTGATGGTGCCATGCCCACGGATGGTAATTCGGAGGAGGAGGAGGTGGAGGAGGGGTGGGAGGAGGTATAGTAGGCCTTTGAGACCTGGACCGAGGTAGGCCCCGCAATTCTCTGCGTCGGCAGTATATGACCAGCCCCAGGGTCAGACTCGGTCCCAGCCTGCACCAAGTTAAGTGTAGTAGCGTTCTTATAAGTTTGGGATATGGCGGGTGAGGGGAATGTAAACAGATGCGCAAGAAGCGCATGATGCGCATGGAGCTGGCGCTCCGCTGCCAGGCGAGCTTTCGCCAATCCAAGCCCCTGTCTCTAGGCTACTCCCCAAACAGCACTTCTAAGAACCTTTTGTATAAGATCAAGTGTAGTAGCGTTCTTATAAGTTTAGGATATGCCGGGTGAGGGGAATGTAAACAGATGCGCAAGAAGCGCTGAAATAATATCCCTAAATGGTAAAAGTTTGCCAGTATATTTTGTGGATTACACAGCAGGGTGGCGACAAAGTTAACAACTTTGATGTGGAATCCATGAAAACAACCCAAATTTCTGCCTGACACACCTCCTTTGATAAAGGGACGATGTATGGAGGCAGCTATATGGACGACTTTTGGAGGTAGCAATGGAGACAACGTGTGGAGGCTGCTATGGAGACAATTTAATTTGGATAGTGCCTGTATGTGGCAGTCCCAAACATTTTTCAAACCAGAGGAGCAGGTAGGTGGCCCTCCAGTAAAATGGAATAGATTGAGTGCCTGTATGTGGCAGTCCCAAAAATTTTTCAAACCAGAGGAGCAGGTAGGTGGCCCTGCAGTAAAATGGAATAGATTGAGTGCCTGTATGTGGCAGTCCCAAAAATGTTTCAAACCAGAGGAGCAGGTAGGTGGCCCTGCAGTAAAATGGAATAGATTGAGTGCCTGTATGTGGCACTCACAAAAATTGTTTCAAACAGAGGACCGGGTAGGTGGCCCTCCAGAAAAATTAAATGCATGAAGTACTATAGCAAGAGCAAGTGGGCCCTGTCAAAAAATAGCCATTTTCCTCTGCTTTACTGTACAAAGAGGAGGAGAAGGAGGAAAATGAGGAGGAGGAGGAGTGGATCAATTATTCAGGTTGAGCTTCCTTCACCTGGTGGAGATTGGAAATTCTGAGAAATCCAGCCTTTATTCATTTTAATAAGCGTCAGCCTGTCAGCGCTGTCAGTCGACAGGCGTGTACGCTTATCGGTGATGATGCCACCAGCTGCACTGAAAACCCGCTCGGACAAGACGCTAGCGGCAGGGCAGGCAAGAACCTCCAAGGCGTACAGCGCCAGTTCGTGCCACATGTCCAGCTTTGAAACCCAGTAGTTGTAGGGAGCTGTGTGATCATTTAGGACGATGGTATGGTCAGCTACGTACTCCCTCACCATCTTTCTGTAAAGATCAGCCCTACTCTGCCGAGACTGGGGACAGGTGACAGTGTCTTGCTGGGGTGACATAAAGCTGGCAAAAGCCTTGTAAAGCGTACCCTTGCCAGTGCTGGACAAGCTGCCTGCTCGCCTACTCTCCCTCGCTACTTGTCCCGCAGAACTACGCACTCTGCCGCTAGCGCTGTCAGAAGGGAAATACTGTTTCAGCTTGTGCACCAGGGCCTGCTGGTATTCATGCATTCTCACACTCCTTTCCTCTGCAGGGATGAGAGTGGGAAGATTTTGCTTGTACCGTGGGTCCAGGAGAGTGAACACCCAGTAATCGGTGCTGGAATAAATTCTTTGAATGCGAGGGTCACGGGATAGGCAGCCTAGCATGAAATCTGCCATATGCGCCAGAGTACCAACGCGTAAGAATTCACTCCCCTCACTGGCCTGACTGTCCATTTCCTCCTCCTCCAACTCCTCCAACTCCTCTTCTTCTGCCCATACACGCTGAACAGTGAAGGACTCAACAATGGTCCCCTCTTGTGTCTCGCCAACATTCTCCTCCTCTTCCTCCTCATCCTCCTCCACCTCCACCTCCTCCGATATGCGCTGAGAAACAGACCTGAGGGTGCTTTGGCTAGCAACAAGGGAATATTCTTCCCCTGTCTCTTGTGACGAGCGCAAAGCTTCCGACTTCATGCTGACCAGAGAGTTTTTCAACAGGCCAAGCAGCGGGATGGTGAGGCTGATGATGGCGGCATCGCCACTGACCATCTGTGTTGACTCCTCAAAGTTACTCAGCACCTGACAGATATCAGACATCCACGTCCACTCCTCATTGTAGACTTGAGGAAGCTGACTGACCTGACTACCAGTTCTGGTGGAAGTTGACATCTGGCAGTCTACAATCGCTCTGCGCTGCTGGTAAACTCTGGATAACATGGTCAGTGTTGAATTCCACCTCGTGGGCACGTCGCACAACAGTCGGTGAGCGGGCAGTTGGAGGCGGCGCTGCGCTGCCCTGAGAGTGGCAGCATCTGGGCTGGACTTCCTGAAATGCGCACAGATGCGGCGCACCTTCGTAAGCAAATCAGACAGATTGGGGTATGTCTTGAGGAAACGCTGAACAGGCCAGGCATGGCACATGTGTCAGTCTGCCGAGTTGCAGAGCCGCCACCAGGTTACGGCCGTTGTCACACACAACCATTCCCGGCTTGAGGTTCAGCGGTGCCAGCCACAGATCAGTCTGCGCCGTGATGCCCTGTAATAGCTCTTGGGCGGTGTGCCTTTTGTCGCCTAGGCTCAGCAGTTTGAGCACCGCCTGCTGTCGCTTAGCGACGGCACTGCTGCTGTGCCTAGAGCTACCGACTGATGGCGCCGTGCCCACAGATGGTAGTTCGGAGGAGGAGGTGGAGGAGGGGTGGGAGGAGGAGGAGGCATAGTAGGCCTGAAACACCTGGACCGAGGTAGGCCCCGCAATCCTCGGCGTCGGCAGTATATGAGCAGCCCCAGGGTCAGACTCGGTCCCAGCCTCCACCAAGTTAACCCAATGTGCCGTCAGCGATATATAGTGGCCCTGCCCGGCAGCACTCGTCCACGTGTCCGTGGTCAGGTGGACCTTGACAGAAACGGCGTTGGCCAGGGCACGGATGATGTTGTCTGACACGTGCTGGTGCAGGGCTGGGACGGCACATCGGGAAAAGTAGTGGCGGCTGGGGACCGAATACCGAGGGGCGGCCGCCGCCATGAGGTTGCGAAAGGCCTCGGTCTCTACTAGCCTATAGGGCAGCATCTCCAGGCTAAGCAATCTGGAGATGTGCACATTAAGGGCTTGGGCGTGCGGGTGGGTTGCACTATATTTGCGTTTCCGCTCCAGCGTCTGGGGTATGGAGAGCTGAACGCTGGTGGATGCTGTGGAGGATCGTGGAGGCGACGATGGGGTTTTTGTGGCAGGGTCCTGGGCAGGGGGCTGACTAGCAGCTGACACAGGGGAAGGAGCAGTGGTGTGCACGGCCGGAGGTGAACGGGCTTGTTGACACTGAGTGGGGTGTTTAGCATTCATATGCCTGCACATACTGGTGGTAGTTAAGCTAGTAGTGGTGGAACCCCTGCTGAGCCTGGTTTGGCAAATGTTGCACACCACAGTCCGTCGGTCATCCGGTGTTTCCTTAAAGAACCTCCAGACTTCTGAAGATCTAGCCCTCGCCGCAAGAGCCCTCGCCACGGGAGCTTCACTAGTTGACACATTTGGCGCTGATGCACCAGCTCTGGCCCTGCCTCTCCGTCTGGCCCCACCACTGCCTCTTCCAACCTGTTCTGGTCGAGGACTCTCCTCCGTCTCAGAAGCACTGTGTTCACCCGGCCTCTCAACCCAGCTTGGGTCTGTCACCTCATCATCCTCCGATCCCTCAGTCTGCTCCCCCCTCGGACTTCCTGCCCTGACAACAACTTCCCCACTGTCTGACAACCGTGTCTCCTCATCGTCGGACACCTCTTTACACACTTCCACTACGTCAAGAAGGTCATCATCACCCACAGACTGTGACTGGTGGAAAACCTGGGCATCGGAAAATTGCTCAGCAGCAACCGGACAAGTGGTTTGTGACTGTGGGAAGGGTCCAGAAAACAATTCCTCAGAGTATGCCGGTTCAAATACCAAATTTTCCTGGGAGGGGGCAGACTGGGGGGGAGGAGGCTGAGGTGCAGGAGCTGGAGGAGTGGCGATTTCGGTGACATGGGTGGACTGCGTGGAAGACTGACTGGTGGTGGACAAATTGCTCGAAGCATTGTCAGCAATCCACGACATCACCTGTTCGCACTGTTCTGGCCTCAACAGTGCTCTACCACGAGTCCCAGTAACTTCAGACATGAACCTAGGGAGTGTAGCTCTGCGGCGTTCCCCTGCTCCCTCATCAGCAGGTGGTGTCTCACCCCGCCCAGGACCACGGCCTCTGACCCCTGCAGTAGTTGGACGCCCACGTCCCCGCCCTCGTCCTCTACCCCTAGCCCTCGGGTTAAACATTTTTAAAATGAGAGTTATAACTTTATTTTTTTTTTAACTTTTTTTTGTTTTTTTTGTGTTTTTTGTTTTTTTTTGTGTTTTTTGTTTTTTTTTGAGTTTTTAAAACCAAACAATGCTATCCTATTGCTATGGCTATTTTCTAGCCAAGTATCAAAGCACACTACTATGCCAGATGAGATGACACTGAGTTAGTGCCTAATTGAAATCCAACCCCTACTAAATTTTCCCACTTCGGTCTTTGCTATGGATATGTGCGTCACTAAGCGCAGAACACAGCGTTCGCAAGTCTCATTACAAATTGCTCAGAATTGGCTAGTACATGCACTGCAGAAAGTACAGCCACCAGCAGATCAACCAGAAATCAAATATATAGAACGCTACTGTAGGCGTAAGTAAGCTCTTTGTATTCTCCTATGGCTATTTTCTAGCCAAGTATCAAAGCACACTACTATGCCAGATGAGATGACACTGAGTTAGTGCCTAATTGAAATCCAACCCCTACTAAATTTTCCCACTTCGGTCTTTGCTATGGATATGTGCGTCACTAAGCGCAGAACACAACGGTCGCAAGTCTCACTACAAATTGCTCAGAATTGGCTAGTACATGCACTGCAGAAAGTACAGCCACCAGCAGATCAACCAGAAATCAAATATATAGAACGCTACTGTAGGCGTAAGTAAGCTCTTTGTATTCTCCTATGGCTATTTTCTAGCCAAGTATCAAAGCACACTACTATGCCAGATGAGATGACACTGAGTTAGTGCCTAATTGAAATCCAACCCCTACTAAATTTTCCCACTTCGGTCTTTGCTATGGATATGTGCGTCACTAAGCGCAGAACACAGCGGTCGCAAGTCTCACTACAAATTGCTCAGAATTGGCTAGTACATGCACTGCAGAAAGTACAGCCACCAGCAGATCAACCAGAAATCAAATATATAGAACGCTACTGTAGGCGTAAGTAAGCTCTTTGTATTCTCCTATGGCTATTTTCTAGCCAAGTATCAAAGCACACTACTATGCCAGATGAGATGACACTGAGTTAGTGCCTAATTGAAATCCAACCCCTACTAAATTTTCCCACTTCGGTCTTTGCTATGGATATGTGCGTCACTAAGCGCAGAACACAGCGGTCGCAAGTCTCACTACAAATTGCTCAGAATTGGCTAGTACATGCACTGCAGAAAGTACAGCCACCAGCAGATCAACCAGAAATCAAATATATAGAACGCTACTGTAGGCGTAAGTAAGCTCTTTGTATTCTCCTATGGCTATTTTCTAGCCAAGTATCAAAGCACACTACTATGCCAGATGAGATGACACTGAGTTAGTGCCTAATTGAAATCCAACCCCTACTAAATTTTCCCACTTCGGTCTTTGCTATGGATATGTGTGCCACTAAGAGCTAAACACAACGGTAGCAAGTCCCCATGCTAATTCCTCACAAAATGGTACTAGATGCAAATTAAAATAAAAAAAGTAGAACGTTATTGTAGCCCTAAGAAGGGCTGTTGGGTTCTTTGAGAATCACTCCTGCCTAACAGTAAGCTAATAGAACAGCCTAACGCTTTCCCTGACCAGCAGCAGCTCTCTCCCTAGCGGCATCCAGACACAGAATGATCCGAGCAGCGCGGGCAGCGGCTAGTCTATCCCAGGGTCACCTGATCTGGCCAGCCAACCACTGCTATCGACGTGTAAGGGTACCACGTCATGCTGGGTGGAGTGCAGAGTCTCCTGGCTTGTGATTGGCTCTGTTTCTGGCCGCCAAAAAGCAAAACGGCGGGAGCTGCCATTTTCTCGAGCGGGCGAAGTATTCGTCCGAGCAACGAGCAGTTTCGAGTACCCTAATGCTCGACCGAGCATCAAGCTCGGACGAGCATGTTCGCTCATCTCTAGTTACAAGCAAACCTTAAAGGGAACCTGTCACCAGGAGACCCATTTTTAGCACTCCCCCAGTCCCCACAGAGCATAGTACTTACACTGCCATAGTGTTTTTGTATAAAAAAAATTGGTGTTACAGAAAAAAAGATATGTTATATTGTACCTTTCATTAGCATCTGCTGTGTGACTAGGCAGTTGCCCAATAGGAGGGTCTGGAAAGGAGCAGTCCCCCCCCACCCTTGGGAAACATGTGACCTTTTCAAATATATGAATAACTCCCCACACTCGGTATTGGCTTTAGAGAAGCAGGGGGCGTCGCTAAGCCAAGTGATGGGTGTTTTCATATATTTGAAAAGGTCACATGGAGTAGCTGTTCCCCAAGGGTGGGGGGGGGACTGCTCCTTTCCAGCCCCTCCCATTTGGCAACTGCCTAGTCACACAGCAGATGCTAATGAAAGGTACAATATAACATATCTTTTTTTCTGTAAAACCAATTTTTAATACAAAAACACTTTGGCAATGTATGTACTATGCTCTGTGGGGACTAGGGGAGTGCTAAAAATGGGTCTCCTGGTGACACGGTCCCTTTAATAACATAATAACTCTTTTCTTTGGGTCAAAACACATACAGCAATCCCAAATTTATAGAAATGCTTTTGAGGGGAAAAAATAACTTTTTGCATTGCCACATTCCAAGCACCATGGGGGTCATTTACTAAGGGCCCTATTCGCGTTTTCCCGACGTGTTACCCGAATATTTCCGATTTGCGCCGATTTCCCCGAATTGCCCCGGGATTTTGGCGCATGCGATCGGATTGTGGCGCATCGACGCTGGCATGCACGCAACGGAAATTGGGGCGCGTGACCGAACGAAAACCCGACGGATTCGGAAAAACTGCCGCATTTAAAAAAACAAATGTGTCGCGGAGCTTGCACTTACCTTCACTAGGAATAGGCCGATGCTCTTCACCGCAGCAGCGCCACCTGGTGGATGTCGGAGGAACTGCCTTAGTGAATCCCGGCCAGACCCGAATCCACCACAGAGAACGCGCCACTGGATCGCGAATGGACCGGGTAAGTAAATCTGCCCCAATGTCTCTTTTTGAAAGTCATGCTTGATGTTTTAAGGTAACAAAAAGAGGCATTGTTTTCTTTGTCCCATGCTGGAAAACATATTATCATATTTCCCAGTCTCTACTCACCTATAAAGCGGCCTTAACTTCTCTCCATAAGCAGAATTCTTACTTCCTGGCCATAGCTCCTTCCAATAGCCTGTTCAATGCAGATTTTAAAAAATCTTTCTCTGCATTTTGAATACTGCCAGAACTTTATAAAACTTTATTTTACATTATCTGGCTCCCTGACCGCAGCGTGTGTTCAATGCTGGATGGGGGAGGGGCAGCTGCAGTCTGTGTGCCTGCGTCTCGTCTCCTTATGCATTCCTACTCTCCTCCTCACCATCCTCCTCCCCTTCCTGCCTAATGCACATGACAGGAAGAGGGGAAGAAGGCAGTGGGAGCTGTATTAACGTGGAGAAGAGGAGACTGAGACACAGGTACACAGGCTGCTGCAGCTGCCCCCTTCCCTGGGCTCATCATGACAGGGAGAATGTTTAGTAAATTTAGCTGTATATCTAATATTTTTATTTAATTATTGAAAATTAAAAATACTTGCACAATGTCATTGGGGGGATTTATCACAGTCCATTTGCATGTTATGTGCGGGTTTTTATTGCTAGCCAGTAAGTGCATGATTTGGTATCTTTCCCTATCTTCCCTTACTTTTTGATGTAAATGTCGCAGTCTAGCAGAGGCACAGCTGAATGATGCATTCTTGCGGCTTTCATATAAAATTTTGCAAATTGCACCTTAAATGTTACAAAAATGTTGATGTGTAGACCTGCCTTTTTAAGGTGTTTTTGCAACATTTAAGATGCTATTTTGTGATATTTTAAACAAACAAGAATGGATGGAAAATGGTAAAGGCACACAAATGTCACACCTACACGCTAGCAACATTTTGATCACAAAAATTCATACATCACACCGACTAGAGTCGTGACAAATCCCCCATCCTCCCTCTGCCATTATGTAGCCATAGCCTTTGGAAAAAGTTCACATCACAAACACTGGCCCTGGGCTGTAAAGAGATTGTGATTCCCCCAACCCTCTACGGTTTTTAAATAAATTGATGTTTAGTGGATAAAAAATTGCAAAGTAACAAAACTGGATAGAAACTATAACATAATTAAACATATAATATGAAGAAGGTATCAAAATCTATTTGACTAAATCTTGTAGTAGCCAAGCTACTACAAAGATACATTATCAGAAAACTACTACATAGATTTAATACCAGAACCAAGATTATTACATACATATGTTACCAGAATCAAGGTTGCCACATAGAAATAGAATTAAAAAAACGTTCCTGCATAGATACATGCCAGTACTCGGGTAGCTATAAAGATACCAGAAGAAAGATATATACAGGTAGATGCATTGTATTATGCCCTAGCAGAGGCAGGGTTTATTGTAGACCCAGTATATTGCCAATACACTGTATTACAGTACATTGTATAAGTGATCAGGCCCCCTAGGGTTCAAGTCCAAACAGGTAGCAACCAGAGGTTCATGGGATCGTTGTTTGTGTCCCATATAACTGCATATCCTTTGTGTCTGGAGCATTAGAAGCAATGTATGTTTTGCCTATTAAAAGTAAAATAATGATTAAGGCTATGTATGGGGGACATATATACAGCCACAAATTTTTGTGTCGCGGCTGCACAATACCTGACATGACACAAAATTCTGCACTGAAGGGAATGTTCCATTGCTCGGTCGGACCATGCGTCTTATTTATAACGGAGAGTCCAAAAGAAATGTGTTGCACTCCCTATGTTAAAGATGCATCAAAAAAAAGTTGGTGCACTCTGTCAGAGCAGTGCAGAGGGCACCCAATTCATATATCAGGTGCACTCTGTACTATACACAGGCAAACTGCACATAGTACAGACTTCACTGTTTTTAGTAAATCTGGCCATAATGTTTAGGATTTTGTATGTTTTTTTAAATATATGTATTCTAGGGAAAGGGGATGATTAAAACTTTTACTTATTTATTCTTCATGTATGTAATTGGTTGTATGTATGGATGTAGGAGACAGTGATCAGGGTTTTGGTTGTGTTTGAATGCATGTATATATGTTCTTTTGTAAAGATTTGTTAGCATATATACCATGTCAGCTTTCTTCCAAACAGAGCCGCACCTGAATGAAGCTTAGGCTTGTAGTGCAGCTCAGTGTTGTATAGAAGTGAACGGAGCTTAGATGCAATACCTTGGATTACCAATGGTCAGATGTAGCGCTGTTTATGGAGGGAAGCCCACTAATATCCAAAGCAAAAAATTTAAAAACTCCTTTGCCCCACATTGATATATTCCCATAAAAGCTTTGAGTCCCTCCAAAATAGATGAATGCCACTGGCATCTCAGCTGTCACTTCAGTGGAATACCCTAACCGCCCTCCCTGCCACTAATTTTATGTGGTGTGTATGCACAGACTAATAAGAAAAGTAGGTAAGGGCTATCTATCTCCCTTCCCGCTGTGAAAAATCTTCTAGTAGCAGACATTGCAGCATATAGTAGTATCCAGCTTTTTTCAAAGGTAAGAACAGTAAAACAGTAGTCACTCAATCTATTGTTTGTATGCCATAGCTCCATTCCTGCCCTGCAGATCACGACTTCTCCACCCTCATTCAAAGAGCTGCATTGTTGAAGCTCCTATGCATTGAGTTGGAAGCTCCACCCCTCATCACAATAAGCCCCACCCCCTGAGTGACATAAACCCTAAAATGCAGCAAGACACAGTGTAACACAATGATGGTCAGATGACCTGCTCTATATGTCATGGGGAGAGTTACCAGCTTAGAGAGCAGCCATAGTTGGTTCTCTGCCTGCTACAGTGGGAAAAAGCTACAAGATATGTTTTGCTATTTATCATTTTTCTGCTAAGCATAGCAAAATTCTAATTAAGAACCAATTATACATCACCTTATATTTGGCTTATTTGAGTACTGATTATGTTTATTCCTGGAATACCCCTTATAATAATGAGTGCCCTAAAGCCCTGCAGTCAATTCATTTTATGAATACATTTATTTAAAAAAAATATTTACTCTAGGATCTGGAGGACGTTGAGTCAAAAGAAATGCTTTATTTAGTTAATAACAACCACACTGATATGTGTTATTAAATTTTATTTATTTATTTATTTATTTTTATTTTTTTTTATTTTATTGTTTTTACAAAAAAATACATACTCTATAGTTCCAATATTTAAAATAGTTCCAATATTTAAAACTGTTATTAAATTTTATTACAACTTAAATGAGCAAATTATTAAAAATTCACTTTGCTGAGGATTTGCCAAATTTCACAGGTTTTTTTTTTTTTAATTTAGAATTTTTGTAACTTTCAGTTTTCACTAAAACCCCTTTAAAATGACTGTTTTAACGTTCCTGTTAGGCGCTTGTTTCTGATGTGTGGGTCAGGCACACATATACACGTGCTCTAATGTTGCATGAACATACTTGACATGTATGGAAAATACTACTCTATGGTGAAACATCAAAAACACATTACACTCTGAGATAAATTGAAGTGCAATGCATTTTCACTGATCCATCGCCATAAAAAAGATATACCATAGTCATCAATTTTTTATGCGTGATAAAAATGCAGCAAAAAAACCTCTGTATTCACCTTTCTGACACCCCCACAGGTATTCTTCTGTCTTCAGCTCCAGCTCTGTCTTCAGTTCCCAGCGTGAACTCCCGTCACACCCACCATGACGTCAGCCGCTTGCTGATATCATAGTGTGTGCCGCTGAAAGTGGTTTTTGGGACGGGACCGCATGAGGAGCCGAAGAAGGGGCCAGAGCTGAAGACAGAAGAGGACCTGCGTGGGCCGTTAGAAAGGTGAGTACAGAAGTTTTTTTTATTGATTCGAGTTTAAGACGAGTTAGGGTATTTCAGCACATTTTTTTGTGCTGAAAAATTCGACTTATACTCGCGTATATACAGTATTAATATTTAAGTAGGAATGAACCCAAGGACTTACAAATATAAGAAGATTACCACAGTCACAGTGCCTGGGTCTATGACTAAGTGCCCTTGGTTTATCATACTTGGTTTTGGTGGTAGATTTCCTTTATAGGAAATCAACCACTTAAATAAACAGAAAACCATCTAAGAAAACCATCAGACCTTGTCCCCCGCTCGTCTTGACATGCCGGGTACTCTAGAAAAGAAACTTAGAATTAGCAGCACAGAGTGCGCTGACAAGATAAGCGTGCTGCTTATTATAAGTTTATTTTCTAGAAACCAGTGGAGGGCAGCGTCTGGATTAAGATGAGGAGCGCAGGTAAGTATCCTAAGATTTAGTTTTTTTTTAAGTGGTTGATTTATTTTAACCACTTACTGACATGTGACATACTCACGTCACATGCCGGCTGCTGGTGTATGGAGAGGGCTCACGGGCTGAACCCTCTGCATACAAGGTGGGTGTTTGCTCCATATTGCAGCAAACACCCAATGGTAACACAGGCAGCACTTGGCAATGATCGTAGGTGTTAAACCTTTAAATGCCTGAGGCATTTAAATCCTGGAGGTACCATCTTGGATTAGATCGCTGCCGTGGAGATCGGTTGCCATGACAGTCTCAGGTCTTCTGAAGACCCAAGGCTGTCTGGTTTTAACCTATTCATTACAATGTGTGATTTGCACATTGCAATAAATGATGAGCAAAATCTCCATATACTGCCATACTGCAGTATGGCAGTATATGGTAGAATCAATCAGACAACCTAGGATTAAAGTACACTAGGGGGTCTGAAAATAGCAAAAAAAAATAAATTTTATTAAAAAAAAACTAAAGATTCAAATCACCCCACCTGTCCTAGAAGTCATATAAATATAAATAAACTGTAAAAATCATAAATGTGGTATCGTCTCTCAAAATGTCCGGTCTATCAAAATATAATAACATTTCTACGGTGTTTAACCCCATAACGGAAAATAGCGGCCAAAGTCGAAAATACCACATTTTTGCCATTTTTTAAAATATAAAAAATTCTGTAAAAAGTGATGAAAAGGCCGTACAGTCCTTTAAATTATAGCACTGGAAATGTCATCGAAAGTCACAAAAAAAAGTCATCACCCACAGTCCTGTACACTGAAGTATGATTTTTTTTTTATACAGGAGGTTTTAATTTTAGTAAATGTATGAAAACAATATAAAACCTATATAAATATATAGGTTTTATATAGGTATAGGTATATAGGTTTTAAAAAAAAGTAAAAACAAAATTATATTTAAAAAAAAGTAAAAATTCAAATTACCCCACCTGTCCTAGAAGTCATATAAATATAAATAAACAGTAAAAATCATAAATGTGGTATCGTCTCCCAAAATCTCCGGTCTATCAAAATATAATAACATTTCTACGGTGTTTAACCCCATAACGGAAAATAGCGGCCAAAGTTGAAATTACCACATTTTGCCATTTTTCCCCGTAACACGGGGAAAGATAGGACATGTCTTATCTTTGATCCATGTACGGAGCGATATGCGGCACAGTACCGCTCCGTACTGCTCCGTGCACCCATTGCCGGTCTATGGGGGACGTATATATGGCTGCAAGCTTGCTGGGGCATGTGTGGGGGCTACTATCTACTGCTGTGGCATGTGTGTAGGTTACCTGTATACTGCTGCGGCATCTGTAGGGGTTTATATATACTTCTGGGCATGGGCGGACTGACCATAGACTTCACCGGAAGACTTCCTGGTGGACCGCTGCTCTGAAACAGCTGGTGGGGCCGGCCCCTCCTCTCCCTCACTACAGGATGTGTCAGGCTGTCAGGCACATCACTTCCTATTCAGAGGCTGCCTGCACTGCCCTCCCACCCTGATGCATCCATATGATAAACTAACCTTCTGCAGACGTCAGCCCTAGTGCTGGGCTCCTCATAAGCCCTGGCCTGCACATTACACAGAGCTTCTCCAGCTAAACACAGGAGGCCATGCCCCCATAGCACAGCCCGAGCTGGTGCATGCTGTGTCTGGGGGGGATAGGGGGCTGGTGCATGCTGTGTGTGGGGGGGTTAGGGGGCTGGTGCATGCTGTGTGTGTGGGCAATGGAGGGCTGGTGCATGCTGTGTGTGTGTGTGGGGGGGTGGAGGGCTGGTGCATGCTGTGTGTGGGGGATGGAGGGCTGGTGCATGCTGTGTGTGTGGGGGATGGGGGCTGGTGCATTATGTGTGTGTGGGGGGGAGGGGGCTGGTGAATGCTCTGTGTGTGGGGGGGAGGGGGCTGGTGAATGCTCTGTGTGTGGGGGAAAGGGGGCTGGTGTATTTTCTGTGTGTGGGGGATGAGGGGCTGGTACCTGCTGTGTGTGGGGGGGATGAGGAGCTGGTACCTGCTGTGTGTGTGGGGGATAGGGAGCTGGTGCATGCTGTGTGTGTAGAGGAAAGGGGCTGATGCATGATGTGTATGTGGGGGGGGGGCTGGTGCCTGCTGTGTGTGGGGGATGGAAGGCTGGTGCATGCTGTGTGTGTGGGGGATGAGGGCTGCTGCATGCTGTGTGTGTAGGGGAAAGGGGCTGGTGCATGATGTGTGTAGGGGGGGTAGGGGGCTGGTGTATGCTGTGTGTGTAAGGGAAAGGGGGCTGATATCTGCTGTGTGTTCTGGTGTATGCTGTGTTTGGGGGGAGGGCTGGTGCCTGCTGTGTGTGTGGAGGATGGGGGGCTGGTGCCTGCTGTGTGTGTGGAGGATGGGGGGCTGGTGCCTGCTGTGTGTGTGAGGGATGGGGGGCTGGTGCCTACTGTGTGTGTGGGGGATGGGGGCTGGTGCATTGTGTGTGTGGGGGGGTGGGGGGATGGTGCCTGCTGTGTGTGTGGGGGATGGGGATGAAAAATGTGTACATCAGCAGTATGCAAAAAAACGAGCATGTGAACCCGATCACATATGCGTTTTAATGCAAACGCATGCAATCAACACCCTGTGTCTTGTATTGTGTAAATGCAAGACACCAGGCGCTGATTGTGAACGCAGGCGTTTGCATACAAATGCATATGCGAACGACCGCAGGCCGCCCCAATGCGCTTTGCGTCCCTTACAAAACGAAATCAAAACGCTAACGTGTGGCATCACCCTTATTGTCGCATATGGTTAGTTGACCCCGCCTACTTGAGTTGGCCATGCCTACAGTAAATTGGTCCTGCCCATACCATTATATATATCACTTTAAGTCTTTTTCCAGGGCCACTTGTTGAGGGCATGTGTTGAGGTTTTCCAGGGCATGTGTTGAGGCTACTATTTACTGCTGGGGCATGTGTGAGGGCTACTATCTACTGCTGGGCTATGTGTGCCTCTTACCTGTATACTGCTGGGGCATGTGTGAGGGCTACTATCTACTGCTGGGGTATGTGTGCCACTTACCTGTATACTGCTGGGCATGTGTGAGGGCTACAATCTACTGCTGGAGTATGTGTGCCACTTACCTGTATACTGCTGGGGCATGTGTGAGGGCTACTATCTACTGCTGGGGCATGTGTGGGGGTTTATATATAATGCTGGGAATATGAAGTGGTTACTGCTGTGGCAAATGTGGGTCTACTATATAATGCTGGTTATGTGTGGGGCTTATTTTATACTGCTGGACATGTGTGGGGGCTACCTGTATATTGCTGGGCATGTGTGAGGGCTACCTTTATACTGCTGGGCATGTATGAGGGCTACCTTTATACTGCTGGACATGTGTGGGGACTACCTGTATACTGCTGGGCATATGTAGGGGTTACTATATACTGCTGGGGAATGTGTGGGGGCTACCTGTATATTGCTGGGCATGTGTGAGGGCTACCTTTATACTGCTGGGCATGTGTAGGAAATAAATGTATACTGCTGGGGATATGTAGGGCTTACTATATACTGCTGGGGAATGTGTGGGGGCTATGTGTATACTGCTTGGGACCCAAGGGGATGTAAAAAGAATTATAAAAGCAATATTAACTTTTTTTCCTTAAAATGAACCTCTGTTTCCAGAAAACATATATAAATTATCAAATAATATCTTAAAAATGAAACAAAATACCAAATATATAAAAAAAATGTAATTTATTTTCCTAAACAGTAAAAAGTAACATAAATAACCATCTAAATCATCACTTTTTTGCCACTCTTAAAAATTCTAATAAAAAAGCAATCAAAAGGTTTATCAAAATGTTATCAATGAGAGCGACAGCTTGTCCTATAAAAAGACAGCAGCTTTATGCCTAATATAGACAAATGTGTACATTTCTCTCACTGAAAACAATTTGCCCGTGTTTGTGTGCCATGTGTCACCAGTATGGAACCTTTAGCCATACTGCAGGTAGGCAAAATTGGGCCCTTTGTCACTTGCAAGTTACCCAATTTTGCATTGCCATAGAAGAATATTGGGGGTCAATTTTGGCACATAACCAGTCAGACTTTATTTTCTCTCATTTTTTGAATCCCTAAGCTTTGACAGAACCCAGCAAAACTCTGAAGCTTGTCATTACAACATTTGACCATCTGCTGTTGGACCAGCTATCAAGGCTCCATTTTCAGGATGCCAACACGATTCATACTAGTACCCAAAGTATACACTACTGATGGGGCACATAGTGGGCATGTGAAAGAGTGCTGCTGTACTTTTAGAGATTTTGTTGGAATAATTTCCTGGTATATTGCCAAAAATGTACAGCCCTTGAGCTACCACAGTGAAATATCCCAAACAGAAACAACATTTTGGAAACAACACTCAGGGTATTTGTCAAGGATTATAGGGGCACTTTGATGCGAGAATTTTTCAATAAATATGACATTTTATTGTCTATATGTTGCACCCAGCTAGTGCCACTATGAAAAGCCATCCACATACTTAGTTAAATCACATTGACAATTCAATACCTATCATGGTATACTGTTCCATCGCCTTATTTAGCCATGTTTATTTATTTATTTTCAGAAAATTGCTCTTCCTCAGACAGAAAGAAGTCACCATGTCAGCCTTTACCCTGATATGGGTGTCATGAAAACAATGTAAACTTATATCACTTTTCCTAATGTATATTTTTAACATGCTTCAGTCCATAAAATGCAGGTGTTGCATTGCATGATCTATGAATCAAGGTCTGAATTAAAGTAAAATTCATATAGTCATTTTACAGGCTTCTGAATTCTAATTTTAACAGATATGGGCCACATGAGTGTCATAGGCACTGGGTCCCACACAGTGGCATTGTTAAATAGTTGAGTTAGCAGTATTGACACCCTAGTGATGACTGAAGGTGAACAAGTTGGGTAGTAAACCAGGTCACTAGTGAAAAAGTGGATTCCAGAGAATTCCTGACAAGGGGTAAGACAGAGTGGTTGTAGGAGGAGGTGAGAGTGACACTGGCCATGTGAAGAGAAATCAGCCTACCTCCCTACCCCTTCTTTAGGAATTCACGTCACCCATTATTAATATGGGGGGGTGGCATGACTGTATACTGAATCTCTCTCACTTCAGACTGGACATCAATAAAAATCTTCTATGGATGAATGCTGGCTAAAATCTCATGGGTAAAGGCACCTCAAGGTACTTTGAGGTTTGTAGGGTTGGGGGGGGGGGGTCGCTGGTGACAGGGTCTCTTTAAATTCCCCCACTGTCTTTTGTGATTCAAATATTCATGGCATAATCAATCTCCCTCTAAAATCAATGGGAGAGAGCTGTGTCTTTTATTTTCCTAACCTGGGAGACTTATTTCCTTATACCTTATCCAGAATTCTCAGCAGAGGATGCATGGTCTTTAAGACTCTGCCTACAAAGAAAATTTCCATAAGGAGTTCAATCCCCTTCTTGTCAAAAACAGAGAGTTACAGTGAGCTTAAGGGCTGAAGGTATAATCAACATTAATTATTTTTCTTCAATCCAAATTTATTTCATGTTAAAACATTAAAACCAGTAGTTACCTTTTGCCCTATTTTAATACAGTGATTGATAGGTGCCATGTAGTGATACAATAGCTTTACAAGCTTAAGTCACATTACAATATTTCCTGTTTTTGCTTTCTATCAGCTAGGGTCAGGTGATGACAATTGTTCTGTTCTATGCTTCAGTCTACCAGAAGGAGGTTTGTAGATAATCCAGGAGGAGACAAAGGCAGCCGCAGGATCATGACAGAACAATTAAATGTTCTCTAACTATCCAGAATCCCATCATATTACAACTTCTGTAACTCAAGTCTTTCTAACAATCGACCATTCCTTTATTAGGTTGGTAGGCCATGTTAGTCCTTTAAATGCAAGAAAATGTGCAGATGGATGTCATCATTGCTTTCACTGTATAGCAATGTAGTTGTATATTATTGTAGATGGTCAGTTCCATTGGAAACAATTTTCTCTGCTCCAGCATCAAAAGTTGGGTTATCATACACATGTTCTTGTACTTCAACGGTAAGTTCTTTTTGATGAGAGTATTGTGTTTGACCCTGAGGAGGCCATGTTGGGTCATTACACAATGCTCTTTCTAATACTCTATACTGACTGCTTGATCTGTAGTTGACGCATGACTTCATCAGTAGCCACAGTCTTCTGTTTTCAATAAATCCTTCCTGTAAAATATAATATTGTTTTGGAACGATTATGTAAAGATTTCCTTAGTATACAATATTCAAGGCTGCCAATAGGAGGAGTAAACTGAAGATGGAGATATACAATCCATATGGAGAAGTTATAGAGCTGCTATAAAATACATAAATTTCTATATTTAGCATACTGTTCTAGCAAAACTACATTGATTACAAATATTGACATAACCTTCATCAACTATATACAGTATTTTTCGGACTATAAGGCGCACCGGAGTAAAAGGCGCATCTGATTATAAGGTTGAATGACCAGCAGGTGGCAGACCTGTGCACAGTACAAGGCAGCTGTTGTCTGTAAGTAAGGTTCATATATAAGGCGCACTGGACTATAAGGCGCACCTTTGATTTCTGAGAAAATCAAAGGATTTTTAGTGAGCCTTCTAGTCCGAAAAATAGGGTAATATTAAAAATATGCTAGCAACAGGATATAGGATACAATTATTTTAGATATATGAGCTTTGCCTGATTCAACATTATTATAGACATTAAAGACTACAATTTTCTACAGGCATAGTAGCTAATGGAGGACTGAGAATCATTCATTTGGAGCTGCTGAAGCATTTTCTTGTAGGATATAAAATGTCCTTTCTCAAATTATCTCTTTATGCAAAATTTTCACCCTTTTACCTATAAGACCTATCCTCCAAATTCATAGGCAAATGAGAAGAGATGTGTCAAGTTTAGAGGCTGTGTCACCTTAAGGGTTGCAGGGGCGGTGCCCCTAACTTTGGTTCTATAGTACCTACATACATGATTATGTTGTCATGTTAAAAATCACAATTTCTTACCTCAACTAAATATGAAACAACAAAAAGTACGGCCACCATAATAATGGTATTCCACCTCCAGTAATATGGCGTGCAAACAAGCTGTGGCAGAAAAGAAATAAAGGTTTATTTTAGCAAATTTTATTTACAGCACCTAACACACTTTTATAGAGCTAAATGCAATTTTTATGTGGTTGTGTATGACTCCTTAAAGGAAATCTACCACTTGAAGTGGCAGGTTTCAGATGGAAATACCGGGCACCAGCTCAGGGTGAGCTGGTGCCGGAGCTTATTTTTGTGAGTGTTTTAAACCGCGGTATCGCGGTTTAAAACACTTTTTAAACTTTATAGCCGACGCAGGGAGGTACGCGCTCGGCGCTTACCATGCGCGCGGCTCTCCTTCACTTCCTATGTAGCCGCGCGCACGGTTGCGCGCATGGTAAGCGCCGAGTGCGTACCTCCCTGCGCCGGCTATAAAGTTTAAAAAGTGTTTTAAACCGCGATATAGCGATACTTCAAGTGGTAGGTTTCCTTTAAATGGGCTTTTCTCAAAACTATGTGATCTTGTGATAAGTTAATACAATATTAGGATGTACTGACAATCCTATTTTCATGTATGTGTGGCCACACTATGTGGAGTGGGGAGGTGGGAATTGCATCCTTTATTGATTTTATTAGTATGTTGTGATATTGTGTTACATCCTGTAACCTGTTTGATCCATAACAAGATTGATCTGTCTATTCAACCTTACAATCTTGTTAGCCACCCATCCTATTAGCCATCACTGATGGAGGTGGCAAGAATCTGACAAGAACTCACAGCTTTTTAGTAATCTCCTGCTGTTCTGCTTTAGAACCTTATATAAGCAACAGGAACTATAGTAAAGCATCAGTCAAAGGAGCCATAGCAAAGATCCCATGTTCTCTTCTGCTCCAGACATCGCTCTACTCTGGCTCTACTCATACTACTAGCATCAGAATCCAGATACAGTGCCTTGCGAAAGTATTCGTCCCCCTTGAACTTTTCTACCTTTTGCCAATTTCAGGCTTCCAACATAAAGATATAAAATTGTAATTTTTGGTGAAGAATCAACAAGTTGCACACAATTGTGAAGTGGATTGAAATTTATTGGATATTTTAAACTTTTGTAAAAAATAATAAACTGAAAAGTGAGTGTGCAATATTATTCGTGCCCTTTACTTTCAGTGCAGCGAACTCACTCCAGAAGTTCAGTCTCTGATCTCTGAATGATCCACCTATGTGTAATCAAATCTCAGTATAAATCCACCTGCTCTGTGATAGTCTCAGGGTTCTGCATCATGTAAACCAGGAACACACCAGTCAGGTCCATGATACTGTTGTGGAGAAGTTTACAGCAGGATTTGGACACAAAAAGTTTGCACAAACTTTTAACATCCCAAGGAGCCCTGTGCAAGAGATCATATTGAAATGCAAGGAGTATCAGACCACTGCAAATCCACCAAGACCCGGCTGTCCCTCTAAACTTTCATCTCAAGAAGACTGATCAGAGATGCAGCCAAGAGGCCCATGATCACCCTGGACAAACTGCAGAGATTTTCAGCTAAGGTGGGAGAGTCTGTCCATAGGACAACAAACAAGTCGTAAACTGCACAAATCTGGCCTTTATGGAATAATGGCAAAAGGAAAGCAATTTCACACAGTTGGATTATATTTATCTTCATCAGACATTTTGGACAACATTGGATCATTCAGAGATCCTCACTACACTTCTGGAGTGAGTTTGCTGCACTGAAAGTAAAGGGGACGAATAATGGTGCTTGCCCCACTTTTCAGGTTTTTTTTTACAAAAGTTTAAAATTGTGTCTTCACAATTGTGTCCCACTTGTTGTTGATTCTTCACCAAAAAATTACAATTTTATATCTTTATTAGAGATGAGCGAGCACTAAAATGCTCGGGTCCTCGTTATTTGATATGAACTTTTCCAGATGCTCGAATGTTCGTATCGAATAACGAACCCCATTAAAGTCAAAGGGAGACCTGAGCATTTTTTCACTGAAATAACACATTAAAAGAACAGTGAAGAACAACAATTTACAGATGTTTACAGATGTTTTGTGTGTAAGAACACATTGAGAGAACACTATTCTTCACATTGCAGGTGTTCGCACGTGTCTTCCGATAAGTTAGGAGATGTGCGCGAACATCTGGAATGTGAAGAATAGTGTTCATTCAATGTGTACTTCACTTAAATGGTCCTGTGTTCCCTGCGTTCACTGTTTTTATTCTATTCTTCACATTTCAGATGTTCGCGCACATCTCTTAACTTATCGGAAGACACGTGCGAACACCTGCAACGTGAAGAATAGTGTTCTTTCAATGTGTTCTTGCAAGGAAGACATCTGTAAACATCTGTAATTTGTTGTTCTTCACTGTTCTTTCGTTAACTAAATGCTCATTATCGCATCAAGCTCGGACGAGTATACTCGCTCATCTCTAATCTTTATGTTTGAAGCCTGGAATGGGGAAAAGGTAGAAAAGTTCAAGGGGGCCAAATACTTTCCCAAGGCACTGTATATACATACATTATATATATATATATATATATATATATATATATATATATATATCAAGTCTATTAATTTTTACTTAAAGTCTCAGCATATTTTTTAAACATTCTTTTTTTGGAAAAGGAGACCATAGAAAACTACAAACCAGGCCAATATGAATCTTCATATGTTGTGGTTTAAGGGCCATAACTTCCTTTTTTATGCATTACTGTAACAATTTTTACAGCAGTTGTCTTTGAGACAAATAGGGCTAGTAAAAAAAATAAAAACGGTAAAGGACCTTTTTTATTTGTTTATTTTTTCGGGAGTTAAATTTACAAATAGTGGGGAAGAGGTTTCTTGTAACCTATATCATATTTTTCAAATTAACTCAAAATGAAAATTAGGAATAAATTCACTGGTGTGTGATGGTCATTTTGAGAAATCATATGCATAGTCTCAGACAAATGGGGCAACTACGGTGATTTTTTTTTTTATAATATAAGAGAGGGATTTTTATTTTATTGGGAAATATTAATATTTATTTCTAAATATTTATTAATCCTTGTATTGTGTGTTTTCCACTGTAACTGGGGCATCTATAAGAGACTCATTACAAGCGAAAACCACCCCATGTGGGGGCAAATGTCTGGTCCAGAGTTATTTTGAATCTGATCATACACAGCAGCTCTGCACAATCTTTGCAGAACCAGGCAATCATGTGACCGAAGGGCAACGCCGGTCCTCTATTAACTTCATGAATTGTGATCCATGCCAGCTGACATTTTTTTGTGATTTTTAGCCAGAAAACCTCCTATATCAATTAACAGAAATACAAGCTTACCTCCATAATACGATACACAGATTCCATATTGGCAAAATAGACAAATAAATAGGCAGCCAGTTGTGCAATCAGCATTATTGTAAACAAATCTACAAATAAAAATGCACAAAATGTTACAATATTGATGATTCATTTACATTACACTTTTAAGGCACAGGAGGATGATTACATCTACCATGTACCATGAGTATGCACTGCCTTTAACTTCAATAGTTAATTTAAAAAAAAACTGTACATGCATGGCACATTAAAAAGCTAAGCTGAGTTGACTCTCAAATTTAAAGTGTTGCATATAGAAACCAGCACACTTCCTGACATGCAGTTGCCAATATATACTGCAAAAATAAATTACTGCCAAATATCATGCGCATGCTCTTCGTAGACAAATTATGCCTTCCCATAATTGCACTTGTAAACTGATGTTTCTGCTCTGTTTAAAAACCCCTAAGCTGCAGACCTGACAGACTCCCATTAGGCCGTGGCCATACGTTTTTCTGGGGGTGGGGGACGGGACTCGACCTATTCTCAGTTTTTAGTGAAACGCATGAAATTGGTTACGCATATGCAATTGGGTGAGCATTGCAGCAAGGAAGGCTGATTAGTAAATTCTGATCCTTATTACTGAAAACTTTGTGAGCGAAACATTCTGGATTCTAAAATTTTTCATTTTATGAACCTTTATTACACACACAGGCCAAAACAAGCAACAACTGGCCACATATCATACTTACAGTTAGTATAGATTGGCTTTCTGAAAGGTCGTCCCTTACAAAACACGAATTCTACAATTATGAGATTCATCCCACTTACAAACCAAATAGTGGTTGTTAGGAAATTTCGATTAACCAAGAGAGCCTCACTTATTGTATTGTTCTCTACACTGTGATTCAGTGGAAGACATCCACTGTAAAAGAGAAAAGAAGCCAAAGTTAACAGACCTGTGAAGTTTTCAGTATCTTATGTTATTAATCTCCAGCCTATATGCTGTTTTGTTTTATTTAGTTTTTTTAATTTCTGCATTCCAAATGAAACAAATTTTTATTTTTCACTTTACAAATTTCAATTTTAGCTGTTCAGTTTTCCTGTATATAATTTTTTAAGAAGCCATAGAAAAAGTATTTTCTTTATTTTCCTGACATTGATGGCAGAATTTAAGGTTTCTCTTAGACCTCAGGGTGACTCTTATTATTTTCTTGCCCTATGGCAGTGATGGCAAACCTTTTAGCGGCCGAGTGCCCAAACTGCAACCCAAAACCCAGCTTCTTTATCCAAGGTGCCAACCCAATATTAAAGCAGTAACTTATTGCTCCCTGTTCAACAACTTTCAATCATATTGGCCACCTGAGGACAACAACACAGTAGAAAGATGGAAGATTTTCATAATTTTAGCTTCTTTCCAGTTTCCCTCTGTACACAGAGAATCGTGGGGCCAGCAGGAGGTCCTCCAAAAATAATTTGACCGTGTCTAATTCTCCCTCTTCCTACAGTCCCAAGTAGCGAAGTCAGTATCAAAATATGACTGAAAGCAGCATCTTTTAAGATGCTTGGAACTGCAGGAAGATTCTTTGAGTCCAGTCTGGTGTGCTGGGGCGATGGCCCGGGTACCCACAAAAAGGGCTCTGAGTGCCGCCTCTGGCACCCATGCCATAGGTTCGCCACCACTGCCCTATGGTATATCTTATCCCCTTTTGTTCCTCTTCTATGAGACTCTATGGGTAATTTAGTACATGTTTTTTGTCTAGTTAAGTGCTGGCACAGTTATTTCCTGTGATTTTATGTGTTCAAAGCCATTAGAACACATGCTATGACTAAGAATCTTACTGATTTTAAATGCCTCAATTTATTTTTAGGGAGCAATGCTGGAAATTAATGTCCTCAGTTTTGCCTGGATGCTGGACTACTTTGCACTTTTGCTTATTCTTGGTTATACACACTGATACCGGCTCAGGATTCCGTGCACCAGCGTGCAGTTGGTGTAGTTGTGTGTCAAACACAAGGCCCATGGGTCAAATCCAGCCCGCGACCCTGTGTTATTCGGTGCAGCTTTTTTTCCCCTGCCCCTTTGTTGTGCTCGTAGAGAGTGCAACATAGGCGTAGGGCAACTACAATACTTATCTTTCCTCACTACCCAGGCTACTGGGGTCCCAATGTGGCTACTGGGGGAGCACCGTGGCTACTGAGAGTTCTGAAGGAGCACTGAGGCTACTGGGGGCACTAGGAGCACTGTGGCTCCTGGGGACATGGGGAAGCATTCTGGATTCTGGGGGGCACTGGGGGCACTGTGGCTACTGGGTGTGCACTGTGGCTGTTGCTGTGGGGGCACTCTGACTATTTTTTTCGTTGTTGGGTACATACAAGCCATGTCGGTGTCTCAGGTTATTGTTATTTACACTATGTTCAACATCTTGGTTATCCTCACAGAGATGATTGTAATTGTATCACTGTATGAATGTAACTACTAAACAGCTCAAGTAGAAACATTTATACAGTAATAAAATGACAGTCGGCTCCCTTTGAGGCAACCACAAGGCTGACGCGGACTTCCGTAATAATGAGTTTAACACTCCTGGTGTAGGTGGAAGGTGAGCTGAGATGATATTGCTTTTTGGTTTTTGTCAGTATACAAAAGGTGACAAATATTTCATAATTCTTAGATTTCTGGATGGTACCCGATGGATGCCTCTAATTTGTCCAATACTTCTCACCATGTTACAACCATAGCATTATGAGCTTGAATAGAGGTGTGGGGGAACACTAGATAGATGTGTCTCCAGATATAACTATTTAAGGTCCAAATGTTCTGTTCTTGTTTAGCTCTGAGGTTTTGATATTTATGAGCTTTTGTCTGACCTCCACTGCTGCCTGCTACTCTACAGTACTTTGTTATAACTGGAAAGCAAGAAAGCAGAAACCATAAGAGAAAGCATATTATCACAAGATGCACTTGACAAAAATATCAGTAAAGTAGTTATTTTATGACTTATAGTTATTCATTGCAACAACTGCCATTTTGAGCATTATGGATTTTAGCACTCTACCCATAATTTGGTAGAGAGTCAAATCCATAACCTTCAAAAGACTTTTTCGGTACCCAGGGATTGTTCCAGAGCACCAGCACCATCATCCTCTAATTATTTACCCTACTATGATTGGGAGGAGATACCGATCTACTATAATTTCTTTCTCTTAAAACTATTATTTGCCGATTGGTAACCTGTCAGCTTATTTTTCCACAATTGTGTCAGGCAACAGGGGTAGTGGACCCAGTCGACTACCGCGAACTATGACGTAAGCTGACACCTGGGACCGTAGTCTCCGGCAGATGGACATATTGTGGTGTGGTACCACCAGGTTGTTCTACAGACGCAACTTTGTCATGGCGGCGGCCAAGGCGTAGTACAGAATTGTAAGGGAAACTCTTGGTCGGGGACAGGCAGGAGGTCGAGACAGACAGCACAGGATCAGAGTCAGGGAAGTTGCGGTAGGTCAGGACAGGCATTGTAGTCAGGAACGGAATCGAGGTCACAATGGGAAATCGGGATAATCACGAAAGGCGGCCAGCGGCAATTATCGTTGCTCTGGGTCTTTAAATGCTAGCGAGCCTAGGAGGTGGGATCGCGCGCACCACAGAAGCCACAAAGACCGACTTGAGCCGGGAAGGTCAGTTACCATGCAGGCTGGCTCCGGGGGCACAGGGAGGAACACGGCTGTGCCTGCGACCTGGAATATGGGTCGCAGGAGCACCCGTGCCGGTTACAAACGGTTTGTGTGCAGTTGTCTTGTTATAAGGTGCGATGAATAATAATATCAGGTATTACTTGCAAAAGATATGCTTATGATGCCTATTATTGACCTCATTCAGTTGACCTATTTTGCTTTATTGTTCTTTTATGTCTAAGTTTTAACACAATGTTTTGTTTTAATAATTTTTTATAAAAATCACAGTTGATAAAAAAAAGTTACCTGAAGACGTCAGTGTCATGGTACCATGGCTGTTGCTGGACCACAACAAATGCAATTGTTTGTACAATTAAACTACAGATGACGTGGAAGAGCATTGACAATAACAAAGGTGGAGAAATAAGCTGTCCGGAAGGCCGATAGGGAGCCAATTTTAGGGCTGGTCCAGTTAAACTCACTGCAAAAGAATACTACGATGTAAGTGTATTTGTTAAGAAGATTTTGAGGCTAAATATAACATGATATACAAAAAAATTTAAATTAACCCTTACAGGACTCCCTCATTCCAGAAGCGATAACTTTTTTATTTTTACGTTAACCGAGATGTATATGGCCTTGTTATCGCAAGACAAATTGTACTTTTTAGTTGTGTTATTTTAAAGTGCGGTGAAATCGACAAAGAACTCATTTGCGGCATATTCTTGTGGGTTCTGTTTTCATGGCTTTCATTCTGTGCTTCAAATGATATTTCCTCTTTATACTATGGGTTGATACGCTTACATGGATACTGAATTTATATAGGTTTTACTAGAAAAAAAAATTATTGTACAAAAAAAATCTTTGCCATTTTGCAAAATTCTGAGGCCAATAACACTTTAGTGTACAGACCTGATAATTCTTTGTTCAAATACTCATGGATAGAAAAATGGCGAAAAAGTGGCGATTGGGGCATTTGGGTGCTATTTTCCGCTACAGTATTCACGGCCAGGAATAATCTTTTTATATATTGATAGAACGGGCATTTTGAGAGGTGACAATACCTATCATGTTTATTATTTTTACTGTTCATTTATTTTTATGCGTAATCTAGGGAAAAGTGATTTAAACTTTTGAATTTTTTGTATTTTTTTTTATATTTTTAATATATTTTATACTATTATTTCAGACCCCCTGGGGTGCTTTCTACTGCTTGCTCATACTATATACTGCAATACTACTGTACTTTTGATATTAAATCATATAGTTACATCAATTGTAATAGTTATTTTGTTGTTTACATTGTGGAATGTGTGATCTAAAATATGTAGGAGCTACTTTTCATAAATTTAAAACAAGAATGTTGGAACACCTAGGAGATATAGGAAAAAAGAGACTATGATGATTGTTCCGAAAAAAAAATGATCTCAGGTATGTCCAAAATTTGAATGAAAAACATTGTGGTAGCACTCAGGGATTTACGGCCTATGCTATAGAACAAACTCAATATTTACCAAGATGTGGTGATTGCAGCAGACAATTATTTGGTAGAGAAAACTATTGGATATTTCATTTAGACACTCTGTTCCCTAAGGAGATGGATTATAAATAGAGATGAGCGAACATACTCGTCCGAGCTTGATGCTCGTTCGAGCATTAGCGTACTCGAAACTGCTCGTTGCTCGGACGAATACTTCGCCCGCTCGAGAAAATGGCAGCTCCCGCCGTTTTGCTTTTTGGCGGCCAGAAACAGAGCCAATCACACGCCAGGAGACTCTGCACTCCACCCAGCATGACGTGGTACCCTTACACGTCGATAGCAGTGGTTGGCTGGCCAGATCAGGTGACCCTGGGATAGACTAGCCGCTGCCCGCGCTGCTCGGATCATTCTGTGTCTGGATGCCGCTAGGGAGAGAGCTGCTGCTGGTCAGGGAAAGCGTTAGGGTGTTCTATTAGAATAGTGTTAGGCAGGAGTGATTCAACAAGAACCCAACAGCCCTTCTTAGGGCTACAATACCGTTATACTTTTTTTTTTTTTATTTGCAGCTAGTACCATATTGTGAGGAATTTGCAGGGGGACTTGCTACCATTGTGTTTAGCTCTTAGTGACACACATATCCACCTCAAACACCAAAGTGGGAAAATTTATTAGGGGTTTGATTTCAATTAGGCACAGTCTGGCAGTTTCTTTTTATTTTACGTTTATTTTATCATAACTCAGCGTCATCTCATCAGTGTGCTTTCCTACTTGGCTAGAAAATAGCCAAAGGAGAATCCAAACGGCTTACTTACGCCTACAATAGCGTTATATATATTTTATTTCTGGTTGATCTGCTGGTGGCTGTCCTTGCTGCAGTGCATATACTAGCCAATTGTCAGGAATTTGGAGTGAGACTTGCGACCGCTGTGTTTAGTGCTTAGTGACGCACATATCCATCGCAAAGACCGAAGTGGGAAAATTTATTAGGGGCTGGATTTCAATTAGGCACAGTCTGGCAGTTTCTTTTTATTTTACGTTTATTTTATCATAACTCAGCGTCATCTCATCAGTGTGCTTTCATACTTGGCTAGAAAATAGCCAAAGGAGAATCCAAACGGCTTACTTACGCCTACAATAGCGTTATATATATTTTATTTCTGGTTGATCTGCTGGTGGCTGTCCTTGCTGCAGTGCATATACTAGCCAATTGTCAGGAATTTGGAGTGAGACTTGCGACCGCTGTGTTTAGTGCTTAGTGACGCACATATCCATCGCAAAGACCGAAGTGGGAAAATTTATTAGGGGCTGGATTTCAATTAGGCACAGTCTGGCAGTTTCTTTTTATTTTACGTTTATTTTATCATAACTCAGCGTCATCTCATCAGTGTGCTTTCCAACTTGGCTAGAAAATAGCCAAAGGAGAATCCAAACGGCTTACTTACGCCTACAATAGCGTTATATATATTTTATTTCTGGTTGATCTGCTGGTGGCTGTCCTTGCTGCAGTGCATATACTAGCCAATTGTCAGGAATTTGGAGTGAGACTTGCGACCGCTGTGTTTAGCGCTTAGTGACGCACATATCCATCGCAAAGACCGAAGTGGGAAAATTTATTAGGGGTTGGATTTCAATTAGGCACAGTCTGGCAGTTTCTTTTTATTTTACATTTATTTTATCATAACTCAGCGTCATCTCATCAGTGTGCTTTCCTACTTGGCTAGAAAATAGCCAAAGGAGAATCCAAACGGCTTACTTACGCCTACAATAGCGTTATATATATTTTATTTCTGGTTGATCTGCTGGTGGCTGTCCTTGCTGCAGTGCATATACTAGCCAATTGTCAGGAATTTGGAGTGAGACTTGCGACCGCTGTGTTTAGCGCTTAGTGACGCACATATCCATCGCAAAGACCGAAGTGGGAAAATTTATTAGGGGTTTGATTTCAATTAGGCACAGTCTGGCAGTTTCTTTTTATTTTACGTTTATTTTTTCATAACTCAGCGTCATCTCATCAGTGTGCTTTCATACTTGGCTAGAAAATAGCCAAAGGAGAATCCAAACGGCTTACTTACGCCTACAATAGCGTTATATATATTTTATTTCTGGTTGATCTGCTGGTGGCTGTCCTTGCTGCAGTGCATATACTAGCCAATTGTCAGGAATTTGGAGTGAGACTTGCGACCGCTGTGTTTAGCGCTTAGTGACACACATATCCATCGCAAAGACCGAAGTGGGAAAATTTATTAGGGGTTGGATTTCAATTAGGCACAGTCTGGCAGTTTCTTTTTATTTTACGTTTATTTTTTCATAACTCAGCGTCATCTCATCAGTGTGTTTTCATACTTGGCTAGAAAATAGCCAAAGGAGAATCCAAACGGCTTACTTACGCCTACAATAGCGTTATATATATTTTATTTCTGGTTGATCTGCTGGTGGCTGTCCTTGCTGCAGTGCATATACTAGCCAATTGTCAGGAATTTGGAGTGAGACTTGCGACCGCTGTGTTTAGCGCTTAGTGACGCACATATCCATCGCAAAGACCGAAGTGGGAAAATTTATTAGGGGTTGGATTTCAATTAGGCACAGTCTGCCATTTCCTTTTTATTTTACGTTTATTTTTTCATAAGTCAGCGTCATCTCATCTGGCATAGCAGTGTGCTTTCATACTTGGCTAGAAAATAGCCATAGCAATAGGATAGCATTGTTTGGCTTTAAAAACTAAAAAACACAAAAAAACCCAAAAAAAACTAAAAAACACAAAAAAAAGTTACAAAAAATGAAAGTTATAACTTTCATTTTCAAAATGTTTAACCCGAGGGCTAGGGGTAGAGGACGAGGGCGGGGACGTGGCCATCCAACTACTGCAGGGGTCAGAGGCCGTGGTCCTGGGCGGGGTGAGACACCACCTGCTGATGAGGGAGCAGGGGAACGCCGCAGAGCTACACTCCCTAGGTTCATGTCTGAAGTTACTGGGACTCGTGGTAGAGCACTGTTGAGGCCAGAACAGTGCGAACAGGTGATGTCGTGGATTGCCGACAATGCTTCGAGCAATTTGTCCACCAGTCAGTCTTCCACGCAGTCCACCCATGTCACCGAAATCGGCACTCCTCCAGCTCCTGCACCTCAGCCTCCACCCCCCCAGTCTGCCCCCTCCCAGGAAAATTTGGCATTTGAACCGGCATACTCTGAGGAACTGTTTTCTGGACCCTTCCCACAGTCACAAACCACTTGTCCGGTTGCTGCTGAGCAATTTTCCGATGCCCAGGTTTTCCACCAGTCGCAGTCTGTGGGTGATGATGACCTTCTTGACGTAGTGGAAGAAGTGTGTAAAGAGGTGTCCGACGATGAGGAGACACGGTTGTCAGACAGTGGTGAAGTTGTTGTCAGGGCAGGAAGTCCGAGGGGGGAGCAGACTGAGGGATCGGAGGATGATGAGGTGACAGACCCAAGCTGGGTTGAGAGGCCAGGTGAACACAGTGCTTCTGAGACGGAGGAGAGTCCTCGACCAGAACAGGTTGGAAGAGGCAGTGGTGGGGCCAGACGGAGAGGCAGGGCCAGAGCAGGTGCATCAGCGCCAAATGTGTCACGTAGTGAAGCTCCCGTGGCGAGGGCTCCCGCGGCGAGGGCTAGATTTTCAGAAGTCTGGAGGTTCTTTAAGGAAACACCGGATGACCGACGGACTGTGGTGTGCAACCTTTGCCAAACCAGGATCAGCAGGGGTTCCACCACTACTAGCTTAACTACCACCAGTATGCGCAGGCATATGAATGCTAAACACCCCACTCAGTGGCACCAAGCCCGTTCACCTCCGGCCGTGCACACCACTGCTCCTTCCCCTGTTTCAGCTGATAGTCAGCCCCCTGCCCAGGACCCTGGCACAAAAACCCCATCGTCGCCTCCACGATCCTCCACAGCATCCACCAGCGTTCAGCTCTCCATACCGCTGGAGCGGAAACGCAAATATAGTGCAACCCACCCGCACACCCAAGCCCTTAATGTCCACATCTCCAGATTGCTTAGCCTGGAGATGCTGCCCTATAGGCTAGTAGAGACCGAGGCCTTTCGCAACCTCATGGCGGCGGCCGCCCCTCGGTATTCGGTCCCCAGCCGCCACTACTTTTCCCGATGTGCCGTCCCAGCCCTGCACCAGCACGTGTCAGACAACATCATCCGTGCCCTGACCAACGCCGTTTCTGACAAGGTCCACCTGACCACAGACACGTGGACGAGTGCTGCCGGGCAGGGCCACTATATATCGCTGACGGCACATTGGGTTAACTTGGTGGAGGCTGGGACCGAGTCTGACCCTGCGGCTGGTCATATACTGCCGACGCCGAGGATTGCGGGGCCTACCTCGGTCCAGGTCTTTCAGGCCTACTATGCCTCCTCCTCCTCCCACCCCTTCTCCACCTCCTCCTCCGAACTACCATCCGTGGGCATGCCGCCATCAGTCGGTAGCTCTAGGCACAGCAGCAGTGCCGTCGCTAAGCAACAGCAGGCGGTGCTCAAACTGCTGAGCCTAGGCGATAAAAGACACACCGCCCAAGAGCTATTACAGGGCATCACGGCGCAGACTGATCTGTGGCTGGCACCGCTGAACCTGAAGCCAGGCATGGTTGTGTGTGACAACGGCCGTAACCTGGTGGCGGCTCTGCAACTCGGCAGACTGACACATGTGCCATGCCTGGCCCACGTGTTAAATCTCATAGTTCAGCGTTTCCTCAAGACATACCCCAATCTGTCTGATTTGCTCACGAAGGTGCGCCGCATCTGTGCGCATTTCAGGAAGTCCAGCACAGATGCTGCCACTCTCAGGGCAGCGCAGCGCCGCCTCCAACTGCCCGCTCACCGACTGTTGAACGACGTGCCCACGAGGTGGAATTCAACATTAACCATGTTATCCAGAGTTTACCAGCAGCGAAGAGCAATTGTAGACTGCCAGATGTCAACTTCCACCAGAACTGGTAGTCAGGTCAGTCAGCTTCCTCAAGTCTACAATGAGGAGTGGACGTGGATGTCTGATATCTGTCAGGTGCTGAGTAACTTCGAGGAGTCAACACAGATGGTCAGTGGCGATGCCGCCATCATCAGCCTCACCATCCCGCTGCTTGGCCTGTTGAAAAACTCTCTGATCAGCATGAAGTCGGAAGCTTTGCGCTCGTCACAAGAGACGGGGGAAGAAGATTCCCTTGTTGATAGCCAAAGCACCCTTAGGTCTGTTTCTCAGCGCATATCGGAGGAGGTGGAGGTGGAGGAGGATGAGGAGGAAGAGGAGGAGAATGTTGGCGAGACACAAGAGGGGACCATTGTTCAGTCCTTCACTGTTCAGCGTGTATGGGCAGAAGAAGAGGAGTTGGAGGAGTTGGAGGAGGAGGAAATGGACAGTCAGGCCAGTGAGGGGAGTGAATTCTTACGCGTTGGTACTCTGGCGCATATGGCAGATTTCATGCTAGGCTGCCTATCCCGTGACCCTCGCGTTCAAAGAATTTATTCCAGCACCGATTACTGGGTATTCACTCTCCTATAGTACTTTATGCATTTAATTTTTCTGGAGGGCCACCTACCCGGTCCTCTGTTTTAAACAATTTTTGGGAGTGCCACATACAGGCACTCAATCTATTTCATTTTTCTGGAGGGCCAGCTACCTGCTCCTCTGGTTTGAAAACTTTTTTGGACTGCCACATACAGGCACTCAATCTATTTCATTTTTCTGGAGGGCCACCTACCTGCTCCTCTGGTTTGAAAACTTTTTTGGACTGCCACATACAGGCACTCAATCTATTTCATTTTTCTGGAGGGCCACCTACCTGCTCCTCTGGTTTGAAAACTTTTTTGGACTGCCACATACAGGCACTCAATCTATTTCATTTTTCTGGAGGGCCACCTACCTGCTCCTCTGGTTTGAAGACTTTTTTGGACTGCCACATACAGGCACTCAATCTATTTCATTTTTCTGGAGGGCCACCTACCTGCTCCTCTGGTTTGAAAACTTTTTTGGACTGCCACATACAGGCACTCAATCTATTTCATTTTTCTGGAGGGCCACCTACCTGCTCCTCTGGTTTGAAGACTTTTTTGGACTGCCACATACAGGCACTCAATCTATTTCATTTTTCTGGAGGGCCACCTACCTGCTCCTCTGGTTTGAAAACTTTTTTGGACTTCCACATACAGGCACTATCCAAATTAAATTGTCTCCATAGCAGCCTCCACACGTTGTCTCCATTGCTACCTCCAAAAGTCGTCCATATAGCTGCCTCCATACATCGTCCCCTTATCAAACGAGGTGTGTCAGGCAGAAATTTGGGTTGTTTTCATGGATTCCACATCAAAGTTGTTAACTTTGTCGCCACCCTGCTGTGTTATCCACAAAATATACTGGCAAACTTTTATCATTTACCAATATTATTTCAGCGCTTCTTGCGCATCTGTTTACATTCCCCTCACCCGCCATATCCTAAACTTATAAGAACGCTACTACACTTGATCTTATACAAAAGGTTCTTAGAAGTGCTTTTTGGGGAGTAGCCTAGAGACAGGGGCTTGGATTGGCGAAAGCTCGCCTGGCAGCGGAGCGCCAGCTCCATGCCAAGATCCAACTAACATAGTTTTAACTGCAGCACCTTTAATCTACTACTAGTTCACTGCCTCCATACATGGTCCCCTTATCAAACGAGCTGTGTCAGGCAGAATTTTGGGTTGTTTTCATGGCTTCCATGTTAACTTTGTCGCCACCCTGCTGTGTAATCCACAAAATATACTGGCAAACTTTTATCATGTACCGATATTATTTGAGCGCTTCTTGCTCACCTCCTTTGGTTCCTCTCTGCCACCCATTGGTTTGAAGCCTGAGTCCATTTAGGGTATGTCGCCATGCCACTCTCTAGCCTGCAGCTGCTGCCGCTGCCTCTGCATGCCGTCCCCTATAGTGTCAGGGTCAATTATTGGATGTTTTAGATGCTATCTTGCTTCATTCTGTCACTCTGTCATGGCCATGCTGTTGCCCATAATTTTGGCATAATGGTGTGATTAAGCAGCCTCAGAGGCATCCATGCATGCTGCCCCTGCTGTTTCCTGTCCATTTCCGTGGTGTTTCCATCCTTTTCTGAGGTTCCCAGGTGTTTGGCCAAGCTTCCCTGTGCAGAGCCTTGGTCCCCTTGAAAAATGCTCGAGTCTCCCATTGACTTCAATGGGGCTCGTTATTCGAGACGAGCACTCGAGCATCGGGAAAAGTTCGTCTCGAATAACGAGTACCCGAGCATTTTAGTGCTCGCTCATCTCTAATTATAAACCCTAATTATGTTCCATTACTGATGAAAAGAACTATTTCATAGTTAGTTGACTTATTTAAACACCTACTGGTCTGAATGGATGCTTAAATTGTCTCCCACATTTCTTTTATAATTTATCTAGTGCCGATGCACACTGCGCATGCGTTGTGAACGAGTTGTTCCTCAGGAGAGCGCTTGTGGTTGGTGTTTACCGGTGTTTGCATAAGATAGCAAACTTTTATGTACTGTAGGCAGTAAGTCTTTTGATACATGGAATGTGATATTATTTAGAATGTACTTGGATCTTAATTGGTACAAAGATTAAAATATATTATTGACATATCAGCATAAGTATATTATAAGTTTGTATGGTGAATTTTATAATACTGATGGTGTATTTTGGAAATTACTGTTTTTAATTATATCATCTTTTCCCCTTTTTTAATCTGTATGTATTCAAACAGGGAGTTGAGATGTACTGCTACAATAGTATAGTATAGGTGAAAGGACACACTGTAGGAGGTTTATTGGTAATGTTCATTATTTATATTCAGTATGTAAAAGAATGGTTTGTACATAACCTTAGTATAAAGTATAGTGAAATTACTCTATATACAAACACTAGTTGTCATATATCATGTCTACAACACTTACTTGTCAATGTAACGGTGATGGTGATAGCCATATCTTGCATTAGGTAATGGCGAGTTCCAAGAACCTTTTGTTTCTGCATAAAAGGGGAAGGAAAAAGGGTAGAACCGTTAAACACATAAATAAGAATAACATTACAGTGAATTTAAGTGGACGATATGTTGCAGAAATATTTGAAAATCGCACCATACATCTGATAGCAGCGCAGCTCATGCAATTGCTCAATGTATAAACTGCCTTTTACTAAGTATGGAGCTCAGATATTTCTGGAACATATCAGCTGTTTCGAAATGCACCCCTACCAATGGAGTAAAAAGTTTTAAAGCGTCTAAAAATAATTCAAACAAATTTTTTGCACTTTTTTATAGGAAAATTCTTTATCAAAAATGCAATAGAAACATTAAAAACATAATAATCAAATGTATTCATGAAAATCTGCATATGAACAATCATAGATTGTTTCGCCGACCCTTTGTGGCACGCCCCGGAAGAAGCTGAGAACGGCGAAACCCAGGGTCGGGCCAGCGAGTGGAGCTGGCGTCCCGTTTTGTAAACTGTTTTATGCGCATTTTAAACATACTCTTGTGAGTATAACTTTTAAGAATAAAATACAAGGTTTTAAGAACGTAGTATGCGATTTGGTGCCTACTTTCTCTTTTAGTTTTTGCTACCACACTGTTGAGTGAGTCTAAGGAGAAAACTGCACCTTAAGGACGTTCTGAATAGTGACCTACATCTTGTTGCCAAACTTTCCTCATCGGTAGAATATAATTGAAGATCTTTGAAAGAATTTTGAACAACAGCCGTATTGGAATCATTGGGAGCTCCGGTCAGGGTTTTTTATACTCCTTTTTTTATTGGCTAAACATATTAGGTAAACACACCAAGGTGACAAAAAGTGGGCCCCCGTCGAGGCAATGTGGATAAACGCCTATTGCAACTAGAGGCAAGATGGATCGATTGAATTCATTGAGTCCCAATGGTTTAAATGAGGGGTTCACCTTTGCAGCTTTCTTGTAGGAAGTTACATGCTTTCTCCCTTGCATTATAATACATTGAGGGTACCAGCCCCGTTTTCATGCACTCTTCTACCCCCCCTCCCCCCCCTCTTTGGTGGTTTGTCTCTTATGCCCTATCTATAGAAAACAGCGCTTAACAGCGCTTGTTATAAATATCTATACCTAAATGAACTATATATGTGGGATGTAGCAAAATACATTATATTTTTTAATAAAAAAAAAAAAAAACTTTATATTTTGGAATAATTTGCTAACCTATCAAGATAAATATTCAGTTGGAATTAGAACTATATTATTCTACATAAATTTGATTCCTATCATCATTAATCCATTGCCAATCATGCGTTGCACCTTTAATATAAATCTATACAAACAGCCATGAGAAACACATTGGTTTAATTCAAACATAATAGTTTCAACTGGTAAGATTGAATATGGCCCAGATCGATTTTATAAATGGTTTGTGCCTCACCGAGTATACTTTAAAACGTATGAATACAGGCGCCCTATACTTACCATCTGGCGTAAAGAAACCAAGTTCCCACACAAGCGTATTTGCCAGCCCGATGTAGGGCCTTGTAGTCTAAGTGCCGGCGCATGCGCTTTTCACCCTACGTAATGAAAAAATCAAAGTCCACGCGCATGCGCACTTCAACACCCCTACGGACGGACCTATAACCTAAGTGCCAGCGCAGGCGCACTGCCACTATCCTTTCGGTGAAGGGAAGTAAAGTCGGTTCACATGCGCAGCGCATAAGTAGGACGTAAGTACTAAGCTCCAATTGGAATTCTTTATATCGTTGACAGGTACCAACCATTGGACAAAATCCTGTAAACCCCATGGATGACCTATCCAGTATTGGTCTGGCCGATCTGACATCACAAACGGAGTCTTTAAAGCCTGACTCCTCATTTCCAACACTCATATATAGCCCAGGCACCCCTGAGGACGCCATCATCTTGGCAAAACATGTCGGGGGGGGCTATTATCCTTTTTTAGACAGCAATGATATGGTGTTTAGGGATCAGTTCATATGTCCATTAACAGTTAGAAAATGAGGAGGAAAAATATTCATAGACAGGGAGAGCTCTAGTGGATCTACATACCAGTAAATAGTGACTTGGAAGTCAGCCAACGGTAGCACACTGCAACATCAGTGAATACAGTTTTAGCAACTAAGTTGCAGAACTAATAAAAACAATACTGATTTAATACATAGACAAATCAGAACTATACCACTGGCGACCTCTAGTGGTTCCCCCTGTATTGAACTGACACGATAGACAACTCCGCTCTATGGAGTTTCTACAATATCCTACGCCATGGATTTGTAGAAATTTTAATTGTGTGTTTTCAAATAGGTTTCAGCAATCCAAGTTAACTTTTAATATGTTCGACCATTAAAAAGTCTAAGTTTTAGACCAATGGGTCTCAGTGAGGTCCCCAGGGACCTTTTTTGTAAATAACTAATCTGTGTGTATGGACCCAGTCACATAACACATCCACGTTTAGCACTTGATTTAGCAAGAAAAAAACACAGCTATAATGGTGGAAAAAATACACCACATTTATCAACTGAGAATTTCGAAAAGAATGCAAATTTAAATCGCAAAACTGCACTATGTAGGAGTTAGTGTAAGTTGGTCCATTGCTACGACAGGGAGGAGATTTATCTTAAACTTGCTCAATTTTAAGTTTGAGGTATCTGAGAATTTCCTATGCAAAAACATTGCAAAAAGGCAGAAATTGAGCAGATGTTAAACATAGGTGCGACTGGTGCAGTCTATTCTCATAGAACACACACAGCTGAAGGCATTCAACACAGCACATACACCGGACTATAAATCCGACTATTAGAAACCTGCCAGTCTAACACATAGACAATTGTGCAAAATACTGCCTGATAATAAATCCCCCCATAGATTTAAAACATTCCATCCCATTGTCCTACCCGCCACAAGTTTCTCCACTGGCAGGAGGAAGAAAAGAAGAAGGAGAAACAACCCTCCTATGTGTTATTCCTTAACCAACACTTCTCAATTTGCTGGCCTGAAACTGAGAGCCTTTGCCACCTTTCTATAGTAGGAGGGTCTTTTGCACTGCATTTGTGGACTATACAAACAATTTCAATATTCATAATTCTTACAATCAACCTCCCAAAGCTCTATAGTTGCTCATCATCTACCAGACTAAGGACAGTCACATTCAAATTCAATGCAGTGAAAACATATCCAAAGACATCTTTCCAAAAGATATCTATTGATGGAAATGTCCATACCGTTTGAAGGAAATGTGCCTCTGGGAGTTCACACCTGCCATACAAGTCTACTGGAGTGGACCGGTAATAAGATTACTTCCCTTAGAATTTTAGACCATGCTCGATATCAATTTCTCTTTAAAGTCAGATGTAAATTTGCTGTATAAAGATACAATGGTGAAGAGCTCAGCATGGAAGTAAAGCTCTCCCTGCCCTCCATTGCTGGGATTGACATCATGCACCAGACTTCAGGACACTCAGTTAGTGATGTCCCTGCATCCAGGACTATCACTTACAGGGAAAGGGACATAAAGACCTTGGGGGTCATTTATCTATATTTTTCTTCCTCTTTTTAATGTCTTTTTTTAAACATTTTTTGGCACATTGCAAGTTTTGCGCTTTGTTGGGGACATTTTAAAGTGTCCTCTGGACATTTATTTTTCATTAGAAAGACCCATGTATCTTCTATTCCAGATGTGCTATATGTCGCAAATGTGCAAATGACATTTATCATTTCAAATTGTCTAAAATTTGCAACATTTTTGGCGGATACATTTCCAGACCAAACCATACTTAGATAAATGGAAAACTTAGAAAATGGAAAAAAATGACTTGAGACATATGTGAGACATTTTTGCCACATTTGTAACAAATGTTTTAAAAAGAGATCTGAAAAAACACAAGAAAAAATTGAGATTGATAAATTACCAAAGAAGCAGACAGAAAAACATAAAAGGAAAATGATCTGGAAGGTGTTAATCTGTTTAACAACAAACTGGTAGTTATTTTTTAGGTCAAATTCAGCTGACAGGTTTCCTTTAACATCTAAATATTGAAAAGTAAAAAAAAATACCTCCAAACAATTTTAGATTAATAGTTAAGAGTTAAAAGTTACAGTGTTATGTAGAGAAACTGGACAGGAATATAACAATGTTAAGTCGTATTCTATGATACTGGCAATTCCAGTTTTTGGGACAATATAATGAACCTTACTTTTTTTTATTTGAGTATAGGACATCAGTCTCTTAATGAGGCTAAAACTCATGACATGTCATTTTCGATCTGTCTTCGATCAAGGTAACACAGCTAATACACAGACAGTGCTTTCTGTACTGTACATAGTTGTGTCCATAAATTTTTATACTAACATGATGCAGAGAATTTAACATGACTTGTCAGCCAGGACATGTAAAAAGCCTTTTTTCCTCTATTTTTGTTAGCAACTGTAAAAAAAAAAGCAAAAACTGCATCCAAAAGGTCCGTCTGACAGATTTCATTTTGGTGGCAAAGCACACCCTCAGACATACCGGGATCCTGGGGCTTATTAGTATATCCAGTTTGCAGTATGTTGGCCCGGGGGTGGGGGATTAAGAATAGTGTTTTCCCCTCAATGTATTAAACCAAACAAGCTTTAGAATTGTTTAAAGAATGTATATCCACAAAAAGATCTGTACATTTCCAACAATGCACAAATGTAACATATTTTTTGATCATACCCAATATAGAAGCACCAAACATATAAGTTCAATCATAGCATACATTGCTATATACTTGAACATGCAGAATGAGGTGACAAGACAATTTCTTCCTTCTCTGAAAAGTAAAATAAAAAATGTAAATAAACATTAATAGTAAACATTAAATACAAAAATACAAAGACTAATTGCAGAATTTATTTAATTGTGTACACCTACAAAAAAGCCACATTTAGAAAAGTACTTTTCTATACACAAAATATTACCTACAATCATAGCCAGAATATGGAATATATGTAATTCTTTACTATTACAAGACATCCTCACATTATTTATAAAATCTATAGATCACAAATTCACAGAAGACAATACACCAAAATAACAGTCATGAATCTATCTACAATAGCAAACATCCAACATCCAGGTGGCATATTTTATCGAAAGTAAAAAATTAAAACCTTTAGTTCAATTTGGTTCACTAGGCTTAAACTAACCGTGACAAAACACCATTCCAGTACACTGAACCTCTTGAATTTTCCTGCTTGAAAACAATAGATCAGAGAGAGAAAAATGTAGTTCTTGTGCTATTGTCATGATAGAGGAATATGGGAAATCATTAGACATATTAGATAATCTGCTGGTCCTGCCAGAATAGTTTGGCTCAGCCAACATTCCTGTAATATGAATTGGGGTGTGGTTTTGTTTAGGCTGAATTAAGGTGTATAGTTCACTTTATGGATTCGTTGGAATCATTTATATTTTAGTAGAAGTTTAGCTCATGGTGGATAGAGGGGACCAGACTACCCATCTGCATGGCATTGTCAGAGTACCGTGAAGATGTATTGGTGATAATAAGCTCCAGGCCTGGTTTGTTTAGTTTCCGCTAACTTCTGTTACTAACCTTGAAATAAAAATAAACCAGGAGAACAGCCCTCTCTTGCTTCAAATACTGTGGCCCTGTGATAGCCTCCTGGACATTATACCTATGGCATAACTGGAGCATGCAGAAGTAGGCAGTTGGTAATCTCACTGGGTTTGGTGGAGATTAATTCCAATTTTTGGTTGGTTTTCTGGATTAAGCTGTTTGGATTAAGGAGAGGGTCACCTGTCTACAGCTTCTCACACGCTCCATGTCGGACATCAAAACTGTTGTTGTATTTACATATGTTGTTAACTTTGGCCTAAACAGGAGCCTACAATACTTTATCTCTCAAGTGCAATGTTGTTTCAATTGATGAACACATGGTAAGTGTGTCTTTAAAGTACAATGTCTAGAATGCATCAAAAAATGTTCCACAAACTCATTTTGTGGAGACTACAGAAGTAGGCAAGAAAACTGTGGGATAAAGGATAGTGTACAGTAAAGTACAGTTCTCCTGAGTGTAGAATGTCATAGCATCATAGAGGTTCCTCTTCCTTAAAGATGCTGTCCCAACTTTTCAAGTTATCCCCTAACTATAGGAGACCCAGCAATCCAGGGAACAGGAATTCCGTTCTCTAAATTGATGAAGCTGCATGTCACACATGCATTTTGCCACTACTTCCAACTATTATGGGAGCAAAGGAAATCGCCAATCACATTGCTGGGCTATCTTTGGCAATCAGCACCAGAGACATTGAATGGGAATGTTTGTAGCTCAGGGGTTTGCTCAGCTATTTCAACGAGTGAACGCACCCTCAAGCACTTCCCTGTGGAGTAAGGTTCTCTGTATTAAAGAATGATTCATCTTTATTGGAAGAGGAAGATTATTAGATTATTAGGGATGTGTGCAGGTTGTTTAAAAATAATAGGCAGTGCAGCTATTATGGGTCAGGACAATGCAGAAGGAGAAGGATGGAGAATGAGCACCCTGGAGAAGAAGGAAATAAAACTGGGTAGGTGTGACCACCTGAAGGAATGACGTTGGTGGGAATGGATTGTCGGACTTACAGTTTTTAAGCTCTAATTAGAGATGGGCAAATCAATTCTAACTATTCTAAATTTGTTTCGAATTTCAGGAAAAGTTTGATTTGTCACAAATCCAAAGTTTACAGTGTTTCATGGGAACGAATTTCAAAAGATTTTTTTCCCCCCTTTATTAGCAAAATGGCCACAAGCACAATGCGGTACATGGGGCAGAGAACTCTGGGAAGAAGAAAGGAACATGGCGGTACTGTTCCTCAGTGTATGGGGGTAGTGTTCCTCACTGTACGGCTGTATTCTTCAATGTATGGAGGTAGTGTTCCTCACTGCATGGCCATAGTGTTCCTCACTGCATGGCCGTAGCGTTCCTCACTGCATGGCCGTAGCGTTCCTCACTGCATGGCCGTAGCGTTCCTCACTGCATGGCCGTAGCGTTCCTCACTGCATGGCCGTAGCGTTCCTCACTGCATGGCCGTAGCGTTCCTCACAGCATGGCCGTAGCGTTCCTCACAGCATGGCCGTAGTGTTCTTCACTGCATGGCCGTAGTGTTCCTCACTGCATGGCCGTAGTGTTCCTCACTGTATGGCAGTATTATTCACTGTATGGAGGTAGTCAGGGGTGTAACTTGAAGGGATGCAGAGGATGCGGTCACAACCGGGCCCAAGAGGCTTTTGGAGCCCATAAGATCTCACTTTCCCATACGAGAAGATTAGTACTATAAACCATACATTATAGTCGGGGCCCTGGCACAGACTTTGCACTGGGGCCCGACAACGTTAAGTTACGCCACTGGAGGTAGTGTTCCTCACTTTATGGCTGTATTCTTCACTGTATGCAGGTAGTGTTCCTCACTTAATGGCTGTATTCACTGTATGGTGGTAGTGTTCCTTACTGTATGGTGGTAGTGTTCCTTACTGTATGGTGGTAGTGTTCCTCACTGTATGGTGGTAGTGTTCCTCACTGTATAGGGGTAGTGTCCCTCACTGTATGGGGATAGTGTCCCTCACTGTATGGGGATAGTGTCCCTCACTGTATGGGGGTAGTGTCCCTCACTGTATGGGGGTAGTGTCCCTCACTGTATGGGGGTAGTGTTCCTCAATGTATGGGTGTAGTGTTCCTCACTATATGGGGGTAGTGTCCCTCACTGTATGGGGGTAGTGTTTCTCAATGTATGGGGGTAGTGTTCCTCAAAGTATAGGGGTAGTGTTCCTCACTATATAGGGGTAGTGTCCCTCACTGTATGGGTGTAATGTTCCTCAATGTATGGCGTTAGTGTTCCTCTCCGTATGGAGGTAGTGTTCCTCAATGTATGGCGGTAGTGTTCCTCTCTGTATGGGGATAGTGTTCCTCACTGCATGGGGGTAGTGTTCCTCACTGCATGGCGGTAGTGTTCCTCACTGCATGGCGGTAGTGTTCCTCACTGCATGGCGGTAGTGTTCCTCACTGCATGGCGGTAGTGTTCCTCACTGCATGGCGGTAGTGTTCCTCGATGTATGGCGGTTGTGTTCCTCACTGTATAGGGGTAGTGTTCCTCACTGCATGGCGGTAGTGTTCCTCACTGTATGATGGTAGTGTTCCTCGATGTATGGCGATAGTGTTCCTCACTGTTTTTTTTAAATTTTTCCATATTCTGGCGCTAATAAGTTTTTTATACTTTTGTGTATGGAGCTGTGGGTGGTGTAATTTTTTGCGACTTTTCATGATGTTTTTATTGCTATCACTTAAAACACTATAAAACCTTTTGATCACTTTTTATTGAAATTTTTTATAGTTTTCAAAATAGCAAAAAAGTGCCATTTTCGACTTTGGGTTCCATTACGGGGTTAATGCAGTGAAAAACCGTTATTATATTTTGATTGGGCATTTTTGAACCCAGCGGTAGACTTTTAGTTTCACTATTTTTTCAGACTCTCTAGGGTTGTCTGATCGATCCTGTCATATACTGCCATACTACACTCCTCATTCATTACAATATGATGATCGCACATTGTAATGAAGGGTTAAACTGAGGCAGCCTTGGGTCTTTGGAAGACCCAAGGCTGTCATAGCGATGGATCGCCGCTTCCCAATGACGTCACAGGGAGCGACGAACAAGATGGACGCGGCCATCTGGCACCATTTTTTCAAGTACCGACCATGTGTGTTACCGGTAAGCCTTTGCTGAAATATGCAGGAAAGACTTACCGGCTATGGAGAGGGCTCAGCCAGTGAGCCCTCTCCATGCACCCGCACCCGGCTTGTGATGTACTGTTACGTCAAATGTCGTGATTCGATTCAAATCGAATTTTATCGGAAAATTCTGCGAACCATGACAAATCGAATTTTGACAAATAATACTTAGCAGATGCAATAGACAGTAGCTAACACTACCAAAGGTGTCCCTTAAAATGATTATTTAGCATAATCCAAAAGAGAAACAAATTACAATTTTCATAAGCCTGGAAAACTTACTTGATAAGTTTTGGCACACATTCAATATTAGGGGTTTTTGATGTAAATGGCGATGCTACGGAAGCCTCCAGTTCTGACAGAGAGATTCCAGCATGAGCCATTTTTAAAGCCTGAAAAACAACATTAGATTATTTCAGATCACAGAAAATCCGAGGTGAGCCGATAGGCCACACCGCCTACGATTTCAACAGAAAACAGATTTGTTCTGGCTGTAAATTTGGAGGTTGTATTTATAAATATGGATTTCATATTGAAAATAGTCCAAATGTAGCATTATTTCACTGGTATAAGAAAACCTATTTCTCTGGGTTTTACAAAACATATCATATTGCGTCATAGTATTTGCTTCAAAAAATTTTGATATAAGAAACAGTGTGGTTGTTGATTTGACTTATGCAAATAGGATCAACATTTTTTGAAAGTGGCACATTTCATAAATAAATTACAGCAGGTAGTTGCACTGAAATTTAAGTTGCACTTAAACAAACTAGGTAAATTAGATTTAACACAAATAAATTAGTTGTGTACTCTGTATTTCTCAAACTTTTAGGCAAAAAAAATTGAAATCAAAAGCCGTATATTATATACTGTTGGTACAGAAAGTATTGAGACCCCATTAAAATTTTTTGTCTTTGTTTCATTGCATATTTTATTGAATCACTACGTGTTACGGCTCCAGGCTGGAGCCTTTTCAGGTGCAAAAGAAATTTCCTGATGAAGGCTCCGGCCCGGAGCCAAAAAGCGTAGTGATTCAATAAAATAGAAATAGTCAACTACCAGTTTTCTTGTGGCCATTGGACGTTGCAGCGCCTATACCAGTGGTGGCGAACCTATGGCACGGGTGCCAGAGGCGGCACTCCGAGCCCTTTCTGTGGGCACCCGGGCCATCGCCCCAGCACATCAGACAGGACTCAAAGAGTTTTCCTGCAGTTCTAAGCAACTGGGAAGCAAATATGCTGCTTTCAGTGATATTTTAAAGTGACTACTTAGGAAGAGGGAGAATGTGTAGACAGGGCCTAATTATCTTTGGAGGACCTCCTGCTGGCCCCACGATTCTCTGTGTACAGAGGGACACTGGAAAGAAGCTACAATGATGCAAAATTTCCATCTTTTTTTTCTACTATGTTGCTATCCTCAGGAGGCCAGTATGATTAAACGTAGTTGAAGAACAGGGAGCAATAAGTTACTGCTTTAATTTTTGGGTGGCACTTCGCAACCCCAAATGAGGGTTTGGGGTTGCAGTTTGGGCACTCGGTCACTAAAAGGTTCGCCATCACTGGCCTATACCATCGAGAGCCTCAACCCCAAGTGCATTGCATCTATCCTGCTCATCCACCTTCCTGGGTGAGCGGACCACAAAAGAATCTCGTGGCTAGCAGAGTCTCCAGTCTCCCGGAATGCTCAAGAGCGACTTTGTTCTCTGACACGCTTAGACCCTTCTGTTACCAGGTGAGAGTTGCAACAATCCACCTTTCACCCCTTGTAACAAAACCACTTGAGTCTCGTTGAGCTTTTGCTTTTCTGTTTGTGGTCCATCCTACCCTATACGAGCGGAAAGCCTCCCCTGAGAGGACACACTCGAACCCAGTATTTTTCCAGATATTAGAGAAACTATTGATGGTTACTTACTCCACAGTCATTAGCTCCATCACCACACATTCCAGCATAATAACTAAGGGAAATAAAAGAAAACAATACATTTTCTTTTTTTAACTGCATACATATACTCCTCTACATACAGAAATTTAGGGCAGTGGGATTTAATGGGGCACTGGCCTCCCGATGTATTCAACCGCTAGCTCTGCTGGCATTCAATTGTCCTTTAGCCTAGACCCATTAAGATTATGAAGGGGCATAGGCAATAGCTAGCGTGCAGGCGCATTAGAGAATCAGCCTATGTGGACCCACTTCACCAACTGCCACAGTCCCCTTTATGGCCCCTCCTCGGTCAATTGGTGTGGAGGTGGTGTGAGAGGGAAATTAGTGATATTGTTGGTGGTTTGCACGGAATTGTCATTATTTCTGAGCTTGTATGCCAGATAATGGTGTATGAACCCTAATTAAATGTAATACACCTGATCTTTTATTTGTTTCATGAAAAATTTGTAGAGGGTGTACCACTAGCTTTTCATATTTGGTAATTTGCTAGAGTCTCATTTCAAGAAATTAGTTTCCACAATAAGTCAAAGTAACAAGAAATGACATCCATATCCAATATGATCTGTGACTACTGCTCTCTATCCCTACTGGTTTTCAGGTTTTATAGAAACACTTAGTTCTCTAATCCATCCCCTATAGAAGTACACAGAGTTTGCTGAAACAACATAGTTCAAAGAGTATGACAGCTTATATTTGACAGCAGGGGGCTGCAGGAGCATGTTGAAGTTTAGATGAGATCCCAGTGGTGGGATCTAACCTAAACTTCTTTCAATGGAATGCCCCTCTAAAACTGCCAATACTAGAAGATATATATATGAGATGAAGGTTTTTACTTAAATTCATTATCGAGATCCTTGTGATTATATAAGTGGATAACTTTGGATTTCCACAACTTTCAAACTCAAGCAGAGTATCAGCTAGGTAAGTTTACTTACTCTATTTTCTGAAATTCTTCAATAAGACTTGATTTTTGTCCTGGACTCATTCTGGCAAAAATGGTTCCACTGACAAGAATCTGTAAAAAAGTGTATTTAAAAGTTAATATAAACAATAGTGCAAACATATAAGTATTTATATATGGGCCATTTAAAAAATATATATATCAGACAATGTTACAAAGGCTGCAGTGTAAAGCTTGCCAAAAATTGTTGCCTCATAAAATTGCACTTTTGCAGGTAAGACTTAGTCTTACCTGCAAAATCACATAGGACACAGGACGGCAGGGCTTCCTTCCGGACCATATGGATGTGGCCTGAGGGGACTTCTATTAGTAACAAAGACTGTTTCTCACAGACATTAGAATACAGAACAACAATATTTAATTGATGGCATAAAATATTTGCTGTAAGTGCTGCTAGCTCATATAACATTATCCTTATACTTACTTTGGGAAGCAATTCATAGAAATTATTCACAATAACTTCATATGATTTTCCTGTCATTGCAAAATAAAATTTCTTGATCTTGTTATCTGGGTCACAGATGTTAATGCAAGAGTCCTGTGCATAAGGAGGAAAAATTTATTATTTTAACATAATCACAATATACAGCATAGTGAATGTAATGGTGTCGAGACTCTACCACAGTAGCAGCACACAGCAACAGGGTATGTAAGATCCAGCAGTAAACTAACCAAACTTTCTAGTTTTTCTGGCTGCAAAATATCATTAATAAATTATATGTGCATCAGCTGGAGAAATTACCCTCTTAATAATCTAATTAATCTAAATTTTCTAAGTACAACTATTTAAGTGCACAGAATTATTCCAGAACACGCATTAGAGAATATGGCCTTGCACTCCATCATAATCGTCAAAATCATAATTTTCACCTGGTCTCACCATCATTCACTGGTATGTCTGCTTAATTCGACACTAAAAGTCCCATAATCTCTTGTGTTTCTCTGCACCCCTAATGTTTATTAGTATGAGTAAATGTATATCTGTTTCCCTGTTCTCCCTGGAGACTTCCTGACTCTTTTCTGGGTCTTTCTGCCCTCTTGATTAACACCTGGTATTTGTAACTAATTTCTCCTGGTGTATAAAGAACAGACTACAGGTCACACCTGACTGTGGTCTTACCCAACTTTTCTATGTGCAACTATTTAAGTGCACATAGTTTCATAGTTTATACGGTTGAAAAAAGACACTTGTCCATCAAGTTCAACCAAGGAAGGGTAGGGATTGGATGAGGAAAGGATTTAGGGGAAACAATTCTATATAACATAACAATCAATGTTATTTAGGTGTAAAAAGGCATCTAGACCCTTCTTGAAGCTCTCCGCTGTCCCTGCTGTGACCAGCGCCTGAGGCAGGCTATTCCACAGATTAACAGTTCTCATAGTAAAAAAGCCCTGTCGCCTCCGGTGATTAAACCTTGTTTTCTCCAGACGGAGACAGTGCCCTCTCGTCTTTTGATTTGATTTAATCTGAAACAACTTACCACCATATTTTTTTTATGGACCATTCATATATTTATATAAATTAATCATGTCCCCTTGTAGTCGTCTCTTCTCCAGACTAAATAAATCTAGTTGTTTTAATCTTTCCTCATAACTAAGACCCTCCATACCTCTTATCATTTTTGTGGCTCTACGTTGGACCCTCTCCAGCTCCAGGGCATCCTTTTTATGGACCGGTGCCCAGAACTGGACAGCATATTCCAGGTGTGGCCGAACCAGTGCCTTGTATAGTGGTAATATTACATCCCTATCACGAGAGTCCATACCACTTTTGATACATGACAAGATCCTACTAGCTTTAGAGGCAGCTGATTGACATTGCATGCTGTTATTCAATTTATGATCTACTAGTACCTCCAGGTCCTTCTCAACAAGGGACTCTCCCAGATTTACTCCCCCAAGGACATATTTTGCCTTTGGTTTATTGGCCCCCAGGTGCATAACCTTACATTTATCCACATTAAACCTCATTTGCCAAGTGGATGACCAAACATTCAGTTTGTCCAAGTCACCCTGCAAATAACCAAAGAAGCGACAAAATGAGCGTGCGTTACTAAAACATAAAATTTATTGATATGCGTTAAAATGGGTCCTTCTACCTGCAGCTCCAGGGAACGGCTATGGGGGCGGCTTGTGCCCCCTCATATGCCAATTTGTTCCTGGGGCTGTGGGAGAGGGACCTCTTCCTGTCGGATGGTGGAGATGCAATGTGCTGCGTCCTCTTTTGGGCGCGGTACATTGATGACATCTTCATCATCTGGCAGGGAGATGAGGATGGACTGAAATCCTTCTTTGATGTGCTGAACAATAACCAACGGAATATTAAACTTACTTGGTCATTTGATTCCAACTCCATAGATTTCTTGGATATTCGTGTCATGAAGGACTCCTCAGGATATCTTCAGACGGACGTCTTTAGGAAAACTACATCAACTAACAGCTTACTACATGCCACCTCAGCTCACCCACCTCAGACCATCAATGCTGTACCCATTGGTCAATTTTTACGCATGAAGAGAATCTGTTCTTCTTCTGAAGAATTTGAAAAACAAGCCGAAGATCTCTCGTACCGCTTTCTCGAACGCGGCTACATCAAGAGAAGTATTTCCAAAGCATACAGAAGAGCTTGTACTACTGACCGTAACTCTCTTCTCTACCCTAAGAAATCTGGGAAAACTGTAGAACCCCCTCGATTCATCACTACTTACCACAACCGGTGGAAGGATATGCAGCACATCCTTCAGAAATTCTGGCCGATCCTTACTTCGGATCCCATTCTGGAAAAAATAATAACCCCCTTCCCATCTATTGTGTCCCGCAGAGCACGCAACCTCAGGGATTCACTTGTGCATAGTTACTTTGTTCCTGACCCACCTACACGAATTTTTGGAGCACAACCACCAAAATGGGGCTGCCTTCCGTGTGGGAAATGTATTGCATGCCCAAATGTGGAAAAATCAACACACTTCTCCCGATCAGACGGGACAAGACAGTACAAGATCACATGGCCCATCAACTGTACCACCAAGGGCGTAATTTACTATGCCACGTGCCCATGTAGAAAAATTTACGTGGGCATGACGACACAGGAACTTAAACTCAGGGTACGCGAGCATGTCACCGGGATCTTGGCTTCATCAGCTGTGCTCCAAGAGGAGGATATCCTGAAGTTGAAACCTATACCTCGGCATTTTAAGCAAACTCATCACTCAGATCCATCAGGTTTTAAGGTAATAGGAATAGACCACGTTAACTTAGATCTTCGTGGTGGGGCTCTAAAACGGAGATTACTCCAATTAGAGTCGAAATGGATTTGGACACTTCATACAGTGTCCCCTCACGGACTAAATGAGAACTTCGGGTTTTCTGCCTTCCTGTAGATATTTTTCATCTACAGGCTCACCCTTCTGCCTTTTTCTGCTGCTCTCTGTGTCCGTCTCTTGTGGTGCTCCTTCATGTTTTTAATCCATTTGTATGTTTAAAAATTTTAACTCATTTTGTCTTTTCTCATTTTTTCTTTTAGTATAGAACGTTAATTCTGTGCCGGAAGACTTGGAAGCCACTTATGTTTATTGCCCTTCGGCGACACTGGACAATCGTTGGAATGATTTCGTTTCGTCATTTGCCAGTCACCAGGACCGCGATGCTCTGTTTGTCTTAGCGATCTTTCTACCCTGCCTCCACTTCATCTTTTCTCCTGTCCCATGGTCCACCACACCCTTGTTCACTGTGCTTTCTTTCCACCTTCATGTTTTTTTGGCACTTTTTGCTGCTTTTCACACACCATTTTTTGCACACTCACCTTTGTCACTCAGCGTCACTTTTCGCATCTTATCTCCATCATCATGCCTTTGGATCATCCTCGCACTCATGCACCTGCGACTTTGATTATATGTTGCATATGACCACTCAGCACCTACCTGTGCTCACTGCTCTCCATCTCTCCAGGACCTCTCACCTGTATATGGTCCCGGTGTACCATTTCACATCACATCACTTTTCCTTGCAACACTTTACGTTCTTCCGTCCTTGCGGCTTTTCATCCGCTGACGGTCCTCTTCTTGTAGTTCGCATACTCATCCACGTTTGCACACTCACCATTGTACACTCACCTCACACCACCCATATCACTCACATCGCATTTTGCACATCACTCACACCACTCACTTCAACATTCACTTTTTATATAGTTGGCTGGGCAACCTGCTCTTTCTTTTGCCAATGTGTGTAGCACTTGGTTTATGCACATTCATCCTACATTTACATATTTTATCATTTTGCTTCAAGACACTGGCGATACATTATTTCATCCCACATCCAACATGGCGTCTGAAGTCCTTAGGTGCAAGGTGCGCATGCCCGTTGACCGCTGTGCGCCCGCGCGTGTGGGCGGCGGCTCATGTCGTCATCCGGATCATGTGACTTGCTCCGGGTGACGTACTTGTCCCGCCTACCCACAGCGCGGACGCACAAGTCACGGACCATGCGCCCAATATACTTCACCTCCCGCTCATCTGGCGCAGGTGCGCCTCGGTTCTCCTATTGGCTAGCTTCCATGATTTAATCTTTCCGCGCCGTCCACAGCACCACCCCTTGACAAAGTCCTGCGAGGACGAAACACGTGTCGGGGAGGTGCTGGGCAGCTCTCCTCTTATGCGCTGGTGATACTTTATAATTGTAGGTATAACTGTTTCATTTTTCTATTTGCGCTTCCATTAACTCATTCAGTACTGACTGATCTCTAGGGTTTTGCACTATGCACTTTATGATGTTATGAAATATCTTGTCTATTGTCTACTAATTATTTGTGCTGCCCAGCGCCTATCTTTGGCTGTTTGCCTTGTAACCACCTGGTATTACGTAATTGTCTTATTTTTTTAACGCATATCAATAAATTTTATGTTTTAGTAACGCACGCTCATTTTGTCGCTTCTTTGGTTATTTGCTTTCTGAGCTTAGCAATTTGTACATTGTTGGTGCCCTACATCTATTGTGGCAACATCGTCTTAATTTACGGTACATTTGGTCCATATTTTGCTTTAATAGGTCTTTCAAGTCACCCTGCAGCCTATGAACATCCTCCATAGACTGTATTACACTTAATTATTCACAATAAGTCAGTCCATAGACTGTATTACACTTAATTATACACATAATTATTCCAGAATTGAATCAGAAGGGAACAAAGTGACATAATCTGTAAGAATTTTGTCTTTCAAAATGTTATCTGAAAAGTGCAATAACCTCTTTTCTCTATCACCTTCTCACTCCGAATCTTTTGTACAACATGATGCCACTATAGGTGGCTGCCTGTGCATTGGTTTTGTCTTTTTAACTCCCCCCCCCCCCCCTCCTACATACCCAACCCTCCCAGCGGTACCAACTTGGCCTCTCACCCTATCTCTCCCCACTAAGCGGATCAGCAGCAGAATGGACTCCATGACAAACAACTGTTTGCAACAGAGTGCTGGAAACGGATCCTGGCAGACAAAAGCACCAGCATCAGCTTCATCGGAGCACCTGAAATGTAAGTGATAACACCAAAGCCTTACCGCAATGCTGGGGGAATTCTGCACCAAGGCACCAGTAGTAGCCACAACCAGGCTTGGTACTTGGCATAAGTGGAGCTGTAGGCAGTGACTCTTCTGCCAAACCAACACCAGCAGCAGCACACCACTAGTTCACCACAACACTGTTAACACCATATGGGGACCACTCGTGTAGTATCCCCTACACATGTCTGTCTAATATGTGTCTATGTGTCATTGTGACTGGTATATTTTTGTACCGTAATTGCTTCCCCAGGTAATGTTAAGTAATGTGTTCATGTAACCTGTATTGTGCTGTATCACAATGTCCTATAACTATGTTGCAACCAGGGAACTAGCAACATATAAGAATGCACTCAACATGCCTCTAAAAGTATTTATGTATTTGTATAGTTTAACCTGTCTCTAACTGTGTAACAATTGCCGGAACACTATGTACAAAATAATTCCCCCCAGAGTGTATTGTATTGTATTGTTTGACCAAATAAGTTAAGCAACTATGCAGTGTTTTATTTATGAATATAGTTCATGTTGTATTTCTTCAATTGCATGTTATTCAAAAAAAGTCCTGGTTTCCTCTGCACCTAACGCACCATATGACTACATTTATGGGAAACTATCGTCATAAACGTATGATTTTTTTAAAACATCCAATTGAAAAAATGTTTATATATGACAGATGAATTAAATGAAATGTGAAAGCCCCTTTAACTTTTTGAGGAAACAAAGATTTTATAGAACTGTCACTACCTGCTGGTTTATTCTCTCAGTAATTTACCTTTATGGAACAGTACACGCTTGAGGCTAAATGCATAATACTGCCAATTACCTTTGTAATGTGACCATTTTCTTGATTTTCTTCACTATTTCCCCAGGTAATTGATGCTGGAGAATTTTCCTCTGGGGCACTTGCTTCTATGACAATCAAGTGGCTTCCTGGCGGAATCATTCCTGAAGCTTTCCCAACCGTGCAAGCAGTCTGAAGATTGTCTCCTAAAGAAAACATGTACCTGATGATGTACCTCACCTCGATGCTATAATGCCCATTACTGGGGTCCCTTTTTCCTTTAACCATGGTTCTAGTGGGTAGGTGTGGATCGCTTTTGCATTATATTTATTATATATAGCTTTTATATGTTATTCATTCCCTGGATATCCTCACAACATTTGTACTTATGAAGTACTATTTTTAACATATGTACTTACTGAGGACCACAGGCACATCTACATCTTAGAGATATTTGATACCTTCCACAGTCATCTGTAGGATGGTTTTGGTTTGGTTTTTGTAATAATTATGCATTCATGCCGGCACATTTAGAGCATATCATCTCTACTGCAGAAGAAATAAAGCTGGTTCTCTAGTGCCTTCTATAGGTAGCTATACTGGAATCAAGTCCTGTCTCAAGTGCCTTAAAGGGGTTTTCCCACAAACAAAAGTTAGGCCCTATCCACGGGATAGGGCCTAACTTGTGGATCAGTGGAGGTCTCAGCAATGAGACCCACACAGATCACAAAAACTAGGGGTTCAATGGGGTCCCACGTAACTCTGTTGGATCCCTCGTCGCTCCTCACACTAATGGAGCAGATGGCCATGCAAGATCTTTCTGCTCCATTAATCTCTATGGAGTTTTCGGAGATAGGTGAGTGGGACCCTTGGCAATTTCCCAGGGGTCCGACGGAGGTACTTGGGACACCATTGGACCCATTGTTTTCGTGGATATGTCTAACTTTTGTTTGTGGGAAAACCCTTTTAACCCCTTCCCGACATTTGACGTAATAGTACTGCATGGCGGGAGGTGTGTTCCCGCAAAATGCAGTATTATTACGTCAAGCTTCTGGCGCCGGCTCCTGAACGGAGCCGGCGCCAGAAGCTGCAGGTGCCGGCTATATATTATAGCCGACACCTGCCTCTAACACCCGCGATCGGAGATTTCTCCGATCGCGGGTGTTAACCCCTAACACGCCGCGGTCGCGCTGACCGCGGCGTGTCAGAGGCATTTAAAGCTAATATAAGTTGAATCGGACCCCCCCGCGGCGCTTACCGGGGGGGTCCGCTGCTCCGATCGCAGCCCCGGGACTGCCGGTGCCCGGGGCTGCGAGATCTTGATCCGGAAGCCGGGTCCGTGCCTCCTGGCAGGACCCGGCTGTAAGACACTGGGCATGCGCAGCATGCTCAGTGTCTTACATTACACAGTGCAATACATCTGTATTGCACTGTGTAACCTGTAAAATAGCTTGAACAAGTGATCAGAAGATCACTTGTTCAAGCTTAGATGCCATTAACTGTAAAAAAAAGTTAAAACAATAAAGGTTTTTTAAAATAAAAATAAATAATAAAATAAAGTGAAAGTCCCCCCAAACACCACATTTCCCTGTACACAAGCAATAAAGTATAAAAAACACCAAATCACAAAAAAACCCCACTTATTTGGTATCGCCGCGTCCGTAACAATCTGTACAATAAATCCTAATCATAATTGGACCCTCTAGGTGAACGTGGTAAAAAAAAAACCCAAAAAACTTGCCAAAAATTAAAACTTTTTATCAAATTGCTTTACAAAAAATGTTCTAAAAAGTGATCCGAAAAAGTTACAAGCGCCAAAATGATACCACTGAAAAGAACAACTTGTCACGCAAAAAATAAGCTCACAACCAGCTCCGTCAACCAAAAAATACTATAGTTATGCTGCTATAAAAATGGCAATACTAAAACAAATGCAATTTTTTCTATTCTAGTTTTCCTTCAATAAATTTGGACAAATATAAATAAAACTATATAAATGAGGTATCACCGTAATCGTAGTGATCCGTAGAATAAAGATAATATATTATTGTTATGCTACAGTGAACACCCCCCCAAAAAAATGCTAAAAATCCAAAACAAGAATTGATGATTTTATTTTCCTCCACACGAAAAAAGTTAATAAAATTGCTTCGATAAGCTAAACACCCTCTAAAATAAAGGTTTTTTTACAGTGCATCTCGTCTCGCAAAAAATAACCCCTTATTTGTCTAAATTGCTTAAAAAATAAAGATTGTATAGCCTATTCCCAACGCGCGTTGTAATAGAACGGTGTGGCAGGTAGTGACTTGCCAACACAATTCAGACACATTGATCGGGGCAAGATGGCGGCTGATCCTGAAAGCCATCCATCCTGCCCCATTGAACAGAATGGTTACGTCCCCCCGCACCCCCCCCCCAGTTCATGATCGGTGCTATTGGCTCATCAATGCAGACCAGCCAATAGCAGCGAATTTACTTATGGCGTCAGTAATACCGGTCACCATGTCTGTAGACACGGTGATCGGGGCAGGGTGGTGGCTGTTCCTGACAGCCACCAATTGTGCCTTGTGGTTCAGAAGGGTTTTGTAGCCCCCCTCTGTCCATGTTTGCTTCTATTGGCTGGTCGATTTGGTCCAGCCAAAAGCAGCAATATTCGTCACAATGGGCATCGCTAGGGTGAATAAGAGAAACACTTGGCGATAATTTCCCTACGAAAAACGAAGATATGGTACAAAAGCGCTGGCTGTGCACATTGTACAGATTATGCTGTACAACTCTTACGTGCTGTTCCAATGTGCAGGTCCTGCCGTATCATTTCTCCGTTTTCAAGAGGAAGATATTAGGAAACTAATATTGGGAAAAGAAGGACGGGGCCCCAGTATCTCTGGTTTAGATGTTCCTGTATTTTGCCAGGGCAGCATTTTCCCGGTGAATTCTGCTGCTTCTAATGGTAGGACTCAATAAAGAGTCTGTTCCAAAAGAGGAGTTAGGATGGACACTACATACTACTAAGAGACCTGCGACAACTCCAGAGTGACAAAAGTTTAGTTGGTCCCTTGGTATATTCCACCTCCTTATACGCAACACATTCACAATTGACACCCAACCTGTTGTGAATTAATTTAGGTAACATGAATAATTTTAACAACTGTTATGTCCCGTTGCTCCCTATACCCCTCGATTATCTCATAAGGGGCGCCACATAACGGGCACTGAACTTTCCAGAAATAATTGCAATTTGCATCTTGGACTCCATTGCACATCGTATTTGGAAACCACCTGTATGTTCAAAATGCTCATTTCACCACGCGTATTACACTACACCACATATTACACCTTGCTATATTCCCCAAGGGGTGTACATTGAACAATTAGGGTCACTTTTCGGGTTTTCCTCTGTTTTGGTACCACTACGGCTCTCCAAATGCATCCTGACACATGTGAAGGATTTCTGTAAAATTTGGCCTCTAAAAGACAAACACCCCTCTTTTCCTCTACTGTGCGCCCATAAAGCATTTTATATGCACATGTGGGGTACTTCTACACTCGGAAGAAATAGTTTTACACCTTTTTCGGGGTTATTTAATATATTATCCCTTGTGGCTTACAAAAATTAGGAGTAAAGTGACATTTATAGGAAAATTTTCACCTTTTTAATGTTTAGGGCCTAATTGGATCATTCACCTATAGGGGCAAATACATATATAACACACTGCAAAATTCTCTAAGGGGTGTGCATTCAAAAATTAGGGTCACTTTTCGGATTCTTCTCTGTTTTATACCACTAGGGTTCTCCAAATGCATGTCAAACATTTCTTTCAAATTTGGCTTCTAAAAGGCAAACCTCCCCCTTTCCTTTTACTGTGCGCCCATACAACATTTTATATACACATGTGGGGTACTTCTACACTCGAGAGAAATAGGTCTACACATTTTGGGGGGGTTGTTAAATTTTTTTATCCCTTGTGGCTATAAAAAATTAGGGGTACAATGACTTTTATAAGAAAATGTTCACCTTTGTCCTATTTAAGCCCTAATTAAATCAAACAGCTTTATGGACAAATACTCATATTACACCCTGCTAAATTCTCTAAGGGGTGTGCTTTCCAAAATGTTGACACTTATTGGGGTTCCCCTCTGTTTTGGTACCACTACGGCTCTCTAAATGCATCCTGACACATGTAAAGGATGTCTGTCCTAAAAGGCCAACGCCCCTCTTTCCCTTCTGAGCTTCACTGCGTACCCATACAACATTTTATTTGCATGTGTGGGGCAATTTTATACTCGGGAGAAATGCTAGTACACATTTTTTGGGGTTGTTTAATCTTTAATGCCGTATGGGATACAAAAATTAGCCGTAAAAGTGACTTTTTTGGGAAAATGTTCATCTTTTTCCTTTTAGGGACCTAATTGAAGCAAACACCTGTGGGGGAAAATACACATATTACACCTTGCTGAATTCTCCAAAGGGTGCACTTTCCAAAATGGTGACAATTGTTGGGGTTCCCCTCTGTTTTGGTACCACTAGGGCTCTCCAAATGCATCCTGACACTTGTAAAGGATGATTGTCAAATCTGGCTTCTAAAAGGCCAAAGCCCCTCTTTCCCTTCTGAGCCCTACTGTGTACCCATACAACACTTTATATGCAAAAGTGGCGCAGTTCTGTGCTTAGGAGAAATAGTTGTACACATTTATGGGGTTGTTTCATCTTTTATCCCTTGTGGCTTACAAAAATTTGGGGTAAAAGTGACTTTTTTGAGAACATTTTCACCTTTTTTCCCTTTTGGGGCCTAATTGAATCAAACACCTCTTGGGGCAAATACACAAATTACACCTTGCTAAACTCTCCAAGGGGTGTACTTTCCAGAATGGTGTCTCTTGTTGGGGCTTTCCTCTGTTTTGGTACCACTATGGCTCTCCAAATGTATCCTGACACATGAAAACTTTTTCAGCCATATTTGCCCTGCAAAAACGAAACAACGCTCTTTCCATTCCAAGTGCCCCCCTGTGCCCGTACAGCAGGGTACAGTGACAAAATGGGTATTGGCATACTCAGGAGGAATTGCCCTCAACATTGTAAAATGCATTTTCCTTTTTAACCCATTGTGAAGGTGCAAATTTTAGTGTTCAATGAATCTATAGTAAGATAAAATTACATTTCTGTAATTTCACTTTCATTTATCTTTCACCCTCATGAAACGCTCATAGGGTTAACAAAATTCCCAAAGGTTGTTTTGAATATTTTGAGGGGTGTAGTTTCTAAAATGTCATTTGTGGGGGTTTTCTGTCATGTGGGCCTTATAAAGTCACTTCTAACTAAACTGACCCTCCAAAAGTAGGTTTTGATGAATTTCGTGTAAATCTGAAAAATTGCACCTAAAGTTATAAGCCTCCTAACATCCTAAAAAAAGGAAAAGATGTTTGAAAAATGTTGCCAAGTTAAAGCAGACATATGGAAAATGTTAGTTATCAAGTTATTTTAGTGATATGACCAACTTTCCAAAAAGTAGAAAATTTTGAATTTTGAAAACATTGTTTTTTTCAAAATTTTGGGCAAATTTCCATTTATTTCATAAATAAATACTAAATATATTGATTAAATTTCTCGACCAACATGAAGTACAATGTGTCACAAAAAAACAATCTCAAAATCAACTGGCTATGTTAAAGCGTTCCAAAGTTATAACCACTTAAATAGACACATGTCAGATTTTAAAAAATGGGCCGTGTCAGGAAGGTGAAAAGTGGCTTCAGCGTTAAGGGGTTAAAGTATGACTAGAGATTTTACTGAAACTTGACACATCTATGCAGCCAGATTTTTTGTTAATCCAAATCAGTACAGAACAGGGTAAAGCTTGGCTGATGAAAATGCCTTTGATACAGAACCTGCAGGTACTGCTACAAGCTGGATTTCTGCAAGAAAAACAAGTACCCTTAACCCCTTACCGCCGAAGAAACTTTTTACCTTCCTGACATGGCCCATTTTTTCAAATCTATAAATGGTTATAACTTCGGAACACTTTAACATATCCAAGTGATTTGTACTTCATGTTAGTTGAAAAATTTTCAATTTTCTACTTTTTGCACACATTGTCATAACAGCAAACTTGATAACTAACATTAACCTAATGTCTGCTTCATGTGGACATGGATTTTTATGCATCCTCTCATTTTTGTAAGTTGTTATGGGGCTTTGAACTTTGGTGCGATTTTTCACAAAATTTCATAAAAAACACAAAATCACGCTTTTGAGGGACCTGGTCAGATTTAAATTGTGTGCAATTTAGAAAAATTTACTTTTTTTTAGCTAAATAATGTGTTTTTCGAATAATGCATACCATACATTTTCAGTGGATAAAATACCATAGCTCCGCAAAGTTTGATACCCAATTTCTCCCAAGTACCCCATTACCCCATATTTGGTAGTAACCTGCTGCATGGGCACATGCCAGGGCATTGAAGGGAAACTGCACCATTCACAGCAGATTATGCATTGGCCCTTTTTAACGGCTATACAATCTTTGTTTTTTGACAATTTGGACATACAAGGGCTTTTTTTCTGAGACATTAGATGCAATTTTTAAACACTTCATTTTAGTGGGTAATTCGCTTATTGATGAGATTTTATTAACCCTTGAATGTATGGAGGAAAAGAAAAATTGTAAATTCTGGTTTCTTTTCTTCTTGTATCTTTTTAGGGCCTTACACCATACCATAAAAATAACATATTATGGTATGCTTATTATATAGATCATTACGATTATGGTGATACCTCATTTATATTGTTTTTTTAATTTATTTTTACAATTTTACTGAAGAAAAACGTATTCTTATAACACAGTCTAATACAGATATACACACATGTTACAGCTGGGTCCTGCCAGGAGGAAGACACTACGCAGCCCCGGGGGGGTCCAATCTAGTGTGACCGTGGCGTGTAAGGAGTTAAAGTCTGTGATCAGAGAAAATGTAGATCGTGGGTGCTAGAGACGAGTGCCAGCTGTAACATACAGCTGACAACTGCAGCTTCTGACACCGGCTCCGTTCAGTGCCAGAAGCATGATATAATAGTACTGCATGATGTGGGAACTCACCTCCCGCCATGCAGTACTATTATGTCAAATGTTGGGAAGAGTTTAATAGTTGTGTCAAATACATCTCACCCAGCCCATATAGTAGCACTGCACTGACAAGAAGCATTAGCTGTGTATATCCAAATATCTGTCTACATTTGCCTGTCTTTGTACCCCTTGTCCATATTTCAAGGCTTTCTAAAGAGTAGAGCATTGACTTACAGTGCAACTACCCAGAATGTAGTATGTACTAATTACACATTTGTATTCTTTATGCTTAGATTGCCACTTACAATAGGTTACATGGTAGTTTTACTTAAGATGTATGAAATACAGTCACAAATTAATAATATTTTTTTTTGGTCATTAAATCAAACTACTGCATACCAGTTATCATAACGGTCCTTATCTTTGCTTCCATTAGTTCCTGCAGCACTGGTTTTGTCTCAGGTTTGAGTTTATTCTCCATTATAAGAAATCCAAGAAACACTAAATCAGATTCTACTTCTTCCCTGGTAAAACATGATAATAGGAATTTCTAAATACAAAGTATATATCTCACCAATGAGTTACAGCGATGATCAGTTATAATAAACAACCATATCTATTGATAATATGTTATATATTGGTACCTCTCCAAGCCTTCTATAATCTGGACATTATTTGTAGATAATTTCTTATATGCCAGAGAAATCACTCGGAAACCTTGTAAAGTATAATGTTCCAGTTCTTTGGTGAAATTCAAAGGCACTGCATAACAGAAATAAGAAAATGAATGATAAGCTTAGTGGCCATAAGGGTGTGTGTGGTTACCACTCTATAGGGTTGAGGGAGTTTATCCATTCCTATCAAAAGCAAGGCCAAAGCAGGGGAAAACAGTATGGCTGTTTTATATAAGGTGGACAGTATTCTATAAGCTTCTTGATTGTATTACTGGACATGACCATAAAATATGGTCAGGTAGGGAACCTCTGCCACCGCAGTTTCTCCAACACAATGGGGAAGTTGTAGGAAACATTTTGTTTAAACGTGAAGGAGTAAAATACCATCTCATGCGTGTTTTTGTGATGGTTTCTTGGTGTGAGGAGCATCAAAGTAAAGTGTTTGCTGTTTGAATTGCTTTTATCCATTGGATATCTGAGAAGGTAGCATTTAAATCTGATTCCCATTGGTGCATGTACGAAAGTTTTGTGAATTTTTTTGAGTTTTCCAAAATAAAATAACAGACAAGACAAGAATCCCAATGTACAAATTTTTATGTTGGAATATTATATGTATGTTTATGAAAAAATAAATAAAAACAAGTTTAAAAAAAAAGGAAAATGAATGACAAAAGATATTATGTAAGACATACACCATGCTTATCATTCCATCCCAAGGCCCACAATATTTGTGCATGGTCATACCTAATTGTAGAAGGCCTGCTTAAACAATGTATTTAATCTATTTAAAATTCCAATATCTAAGTATATTGGCTGCTTTTGGCAAGTACAGAGTGGTCTCCTATTCCCTTACCCTTTGGAAAATCATAGTCAAAAATCTGATGTATCATGGTGACACAGGAATCGGTAGACAGGTAAGAATGCATTCTGTTTAGGGTCAATAATTTTTATCCTCATATTAATACCTGTTTCTTGATTACAAAATTTTTCCACCATTTCTGGAGCTCCTTTCATAAAAACAAGAAACTCATCGCTTCCCAAGACTTCAACAATGACGGACATGCGCTGCAGGCTGGATGAGAACGGAAACTGATGCAGGATCGCCAAACCTTCCACTGGAACCTGATTAGAAATAATATGTTTTAATTTAACCCCTTAAAATATTTTATTTTTAAATTGTATTTTTTCATTTGAACTATTTTTTTTTAGACCCTCTAGGGCAGTGGTGGAGAACCTATGGCACACGTGCCAGAGAGGACACGCAGAGCCCTCTCTCTGGGCATGCGCACCATCTCCCCTGCTTTCTCTTTATTGATCAGTGAAGCTTCGGCAAGCAGGAAAAGCTGCTGATCCCGATAGATCCAGTGATCTATCTCCCTTTAGGCTGCATCCTGACCTGCTCTGTGCTCGATAGTGCTGCCTTAGACACAGCAGCAGGTCAGTGCCCGCCCCTCCTCTCCCTCCCCATCCTCTCCTGCAGCCTCGAACACAAGGAGAGTGAGGTAAAATGGCCACAGCTGCAGCTGAGTACAGATAAGGTATATGTGCAGCCCCTGAGGAGGAGGGCAGGAGCTGCTCTGTGTGGTTTTCAAAGGCAGCAGCTGAGTGTTCAAAGTTGGACCTGTCAGGCAGCTTTGGGACACTGAACAACTATAGGTGCTTATAGTTTAGTGTCCCAAACTGCCCTGTATGACAGAGATCCATGGCCACATATATACTGCCCTTGGCCCAGATCTCATGTTGCTGTGCTATGCTGCCTGTGACCCTGGGGTGCACTACACCGCCCTCACTGACTCTGGACCAAGGGAAGTGTGTATGTGACAGGGTAGATGGCTGTCATATGTTGTGATTTGATTCAAAATTCACCTTGGCTCCATACCCTTCACCCTACAATACACACTTTGCCCTACACTCCCCAATCCTTCTTATTGCTCCTGCTACTGTCAATATTTGTTCCATGAGCAGCTAAAGCATCATAGCCTTCCACCCCTGTTTAGGATGTGATGTTGGTCTTTCTTTAGTGGTCTGTTGAATCAGTATAGTGGTATTTATCTTGTTCTACTGGTAAAGGTCATCGTGCGGCAGTATTATATGTCCCTTTTAGAGTGGTAATTTCGGTTAATATTGGGCTAAATAGCCGTGTTGGCACTTTGCGATGATTACATGGACTTTGGTTTGCAGTTTGGGCACTTGGTCTCTAAAATGTTCGCCATCACTGCTCTAGGGTCCTTTGACCCTAGATGGTCTGATCGTTCCTACCATAAACTGCAATAAGACCGTATTGCAGTATGTGGCATTTTTGCACAGCATTCATTACAATGATCCACTGGCTCATTGTAACCAAACTGCAGAAACCAGACAGCCTTGGGTCTGCCAAAGATCCGAGGCTGTCATGGTATGTGTTCTTACTGGTGATAAGCTGATGCAGCATCAGGTTGATTGTGCAACTGGTCAGACAGTTTTCTATCTTGCTGGTTTGTTGACTGATTTTAGAAACTCATTATTAAAAGTTATGTTTTATGAATTTTGAAGCCCTGTTTGGATTTTGGCTCTTGCATCTAGTGGTGTTGACGGGGCTGGGGGGCTACTCCACCCTTCCCTCCTTTTTGTACTTTTTGGATTCACACAGAATACTTAGACATGCAATTAACTTTTTTATTCTTACTTTCTAAATTATTCAGAATGTATTAAATGCAGATTGCAAAATCATTATTTTGTTTAAATAAATATTTCTGATAAAATAATAATCTTGAGAAATGGCTACTCTGCCCTGTTTATTCTCTCTATATATAGGTTCCATACCATATTTTGATGAGAGATTTATAGAGAGTTTACCATTTTAGAATCTGGTCCAGGTCTCACAATTTTATGCTGCTGTGATTCCTCATCTTCATTGTTTATCGGGTCAGTGTCTTGTAAAACCTAAATGTATAAATGAATAAATACTGATCACATTGTACATCATTATACAAACATACTCTGCAACCTGATCTGATGTCATAATTTTAGCAAGTTTCAATTACCGTAACTATGTTCTGAAAGAATCTATGAAGCATGCACTGAACAATAAAATCTTTGGGGCAGATTTTTCAAGCTGTCTAAAAGTCAGAATATTTCTAGTTGCCCATGGCAACCAATCACAATTCCCCTTTAAAATATTCATGAGCGCTGGCAAAATTAAAGCTGAGCTGTGATTGGTTGCCATGGGCAACTAGAAATATCCTGACTTTCAGACAGCTCAAGGAATCTGCCCCTTTGTGTCTGAATTGTGTTCCCAAGTTCCTAGGTGGTAAGATGAATACTTGGATGTTTAGTGATTTAATGCTATAGGATCATTTTTAAACTAACAAATGTATTCAATGAAGTAAATTTGATAATATTGTCTGTAAGCTAGACATTGCAAAGTCAGACTTATCTGTTATAAACTATGCGAGTATCTAATGGTGAATGATAAATCAGTTGCATTATGATACTGTCTAATCCACAACTACTTTTTTTCTTTTGAATAAACTTAGTGCATGGCATTTACATCAGAACTTTTGGAACATTTTTAATAGTAAATCACCCCACCATGCCTACTGTCTTAATCAATACCTTAGCATTATGTTAAATTGTGATGTTCCAATTGTGGTGCTAGTTGGACATTGGTTGGGATTTATCATGGCTTTTATGGATGAATACCAACCATGTACAAGTCTTGAGTTAGTCACAATTACGTGCAAAGGAAGCGGAGTGCCACTGTTTGATAAATCTGCACTACTGTCTCTATGTGCTAGAAACAGCTCTCATCAGTCCCATTACCTTGATAAAACAGTTTAAATACTGGGCTAGAACAGAACAGAAATATAATGGAACATTTTCATAAACATGACAGTAAAGAATTCTAGGTTACACAGAACATACCCAGCCTGTACCCTGGAACATTTTCAAGTCCAATGGGTCCCCCTGTATTGTTCCATCCAATACAATCAAAGAATGACAACTGACCATTCCTGCTAGTAGTGGACTCCATGACAAGCTAGTCTCAGGCGTAAAGCAATATTTTTCCTGGAAACTGCAAGGCAATGCACATATGATCACAACAAAACAATATTAAAATATTAACATCATTAGGATAGGTTAACAACATCAGGTTAGTGTGGACTATCAACTGTTCCAACAAGCACACCATGCTGCTTCTCCCTCATCTGCTCAATTGAAGCCAACCAGACTACACCTTGCCTGATTCCCCTGGCGATTCTTGGGTTCTAAGGAATGCCTGCTTGATTTAAATGGCCAAAGAGGCCCTTAACCTGGCTCTTATCAGTTTCTGCCTGCCAAAACTATGTCTTGTGTTTTGGATTCTGCCGGAATGCCACCTGGACTTGGAATGTTGGACTTTTTTTCTGGGTAATCTCTGGTGCTTTGTAGACTGGTGTACTCTAACCCACCTATAGCAATAGCTTTCCTGACAAGGACACTTGGATAATGCCCTTAGGATTAGCCCATAGACAAATTGCTTAGGTTTGTTTAGAACCTGCTGTTTGTTATGTGGGAGAACTATACAGTACATGGAAGAAGGAGCAAATGAGCAGAAGGCTTCATCCACATTGTAGTGGCCATGACAGAGTACTTTTTGCTCATCTCCCTTTCAAATATATTGATTATAGGAGTTGTGATGAACTTACCTTTCTCCATCTGAAGGCACAATACCCCATAATTCCATTCCATCTTCAGTTAAGGTACCTGTCTAGATAAATTAACATTATATATTGAGCCATTCAAGGATATAAGTAAAATCAGTGGGTTTGATTTTAATATATTCATTGTTGTGGTGATTTGACTAGGTAAGAACACAATGGCAGATTTAGTTATATTATTGAGGACAGGTATAGTCCTGAAATGTATAGTGACAGATGTTGGATTTTTTTAAAGACCTATAAGTTGCTTAATATGTATCAGCATTGTAGAGAATTTCTATAACATTTTCCACCCCACCTCATTACTTTCAATTTATATAACTTCGCTCAGAAGCCCCACCCATTGGCAGGCAACTAGAAAACCATTGTTATTGTAACAGCTTCTACCACAATATCATTTATATTTAATAGGTGAACCAATTACCACATGCATCTGGTGCTTTACTTCAAAACAATGTTACAATACTTTACCTTATCAAAACAGATAATATTTAGCTGCCCGCACATGTTAATCCTTTGGGCACTTAGACAGAATATGCCGTTTCGCTGAAGCCGAGTTTGGGAGTACAAAATACAGACTGTGACTCCTGCCGGTAGAGCTGCTGGAATACTGACAGTAATAAGAAGCAGTGACCACAAGACGGTGTCTTTTGTGGAAGCCTAAAGGTGGTTCAAGCACAAATACAAGATTACATTATCAAAAACATAACTCAAACCTATGATCACTATTCCCTGTTAACTAATATTTTACCTTTTAATTATAGTATATAAGGATAGTCTTGCACTGCAGAGTGCTATCCAGAAAACATGTGCTGGCTACAAATCGTAATGATGTATAATGTGCCCCCTGCACTGCCCCAACAGAGTGGAACAACTTTTTTGGAACTATTTTCTACTACTGGTGAGAGGCAGCCTTAGATTTGCGCAAACATTTTTGACTTTTTTTTTTAAAAAAGTCAAAATTTTCACATTTGTATTCCGGTAAAAACTCTGGGAACACTACAGAAAACTAGTTTTGTGAAGTGCAAAAATTTTGCACTGAGCAGCCTAGGGATTGATAGGAGCTAAAACAGCAATAAAACTGAATAAAATTGTAAAGTAAGGGGTTAAAAATTTAAAATTATGTTTATTGTGTAAACACCACTAGGCTGTTAAAGGATTGTGAACCAAACATACCTTGAGAATGCTGTAGCTACACTGATGCAGAAATATATCTTGTTAAATCCCTTATCCAAGTGACTTTGCACAAAAAACATTTATAAAATACAGGAGCTTGGGAAAGCTGGGTGCATACTGTCTGCTGTGTTTCACAGAGCTTCACAACTGTTCAGGCAGGACTAATCAACCTGAGCTGGATGACTCATACACAGCAAGTGGGGGATGATGCAGCGATTGATTACTTTTGCCTGTCATGGACAAGACAGTGAATAGAGCATTATCTGAAGCAGTGCATAATTAGGGTTAGAGGAGAAGTGCCAGGGCAGCCACAGGAACAACCTCATTATAATAAATTTATAATTGATTTTTCAGCAAAACCACTCAGTACAGGGATTAAACAAGATATGTTTATGCATCAGTGTAGCTACTGTATTCTAAAGGTATGTTTGGTTCGTAATGCATAAAAACAAATGGTAGATTTCCTATAAAATTTGAGAGCTTTCTTTCATAGGCAAACCCTTTTAAGATATGAATCAATGATTATTTTGCAGATGCCTCACTGGCACCTAATGTTAATATAAATCACGTTTTTAACAGTAATTTCAGCTTTGGAGAGCCCCTATCCTACTTCTACCATTGACAATATGGTAATGACAAAAAGGTGAATTTCTGGCCTCTCAGGGATCACCTGGTGGCATTGCACAGGGCCCTGAACAAGTGACACCCCAACCACTTAAACTTATGTAAAGCAATATACTACGAATACATAAGCAGGGCCGGCACCAGCACTTGGTATACCTGGGCAAGTGGCAGGCCCCAATGCTGCTGGGAGGGGGAGCCCACATAAGGCTGTACATAAGGAATCTATAGGGGTGAGGGGGCGGTATCTAAGTAATTCATAGGGTGCAAGGGGGGCGTTATATAAAATACCCATGAGGGGGCTGTATATAAAATAACCATAAGGGGGCTGTTTGGGATGACAAACCAGGGAATATTTTAGGGAACAGGAGACTGTTTTAGTTTCTGGATTTTTAATTCCACTGTGTGATTTTACGGCAAAAGGGCCTTCTGAGGCTCTGTCGCCCAGGGGCCTACTGAAACCTGGAGCAGACCACACACATAAGGAATAGTCCACAGTTGTTGATGTGAAAATAACTGTTGCTATTACGTTATTATATCATGGATCAAATTTTCTTTATAATGTAAGCTACTTACACCACTTTTTGCATAGACAATAGCTGTGTAAATCACGCCAATCACCGTAACAGCAACTAGCCCCATCAGAAATCTGATTGCGTCCCTATGGAGTTTGAAGTTAACTGGCTTGGGGTAGAGGATAGACCTAACAAGGTCACCTTTTGCTGTATTAAATCCTAAAACATTGAAAATAATATTCATTAAATAAAAGATATTATATAGAGAGATCACAACCCCCCCCCCCCATAGTAATACACATGCTGGACCAGTTAGACAGTCACTGGCTGAATCAGCTGTCGCTGTCTACAAGTATATATGTAGACAACACAATCCTTTACATTTGCCCTGCTTGAATGGCAGCCTCAAGACAACTCTCCCTTAACAATTTGGAACTAGTCCTACTCTTAAGTTTACTTAAGTCAGGTGCACCCCATGTGGATCATGTCTGTGTATTATTGATCTATAAACTCACATTTCAATATTTGGAATATGTTTATAATACACACTAATTATATTCACATTACCTGTTCTTACTACAACAGCTTTTACTGAACATTTTTGGGAAGCTTGAGTCTGGATGACCTCAGTTCCACAGAAGAGCACATGTCTTTTGTAATCCTCACCACTGTGTACCTTCCATGGAACAGAATTGTCGACATTTGGCAATGGAGTCTTTGTCACTGGAACACTTTCGCCTAAACATACCAGTAAAAAAGGCAATATTTAATAGGGATATTATTTGATAAGGAGACCCCAAAGCGTCTGTAAAAAAAACCCTCTTAACTATTTAATGGATACAGTTTTCAGCCCCATTCAAGGGGTTGTCTCAAGTTTGACTGCTTCAAGATAGGAGGTAAAATTCTTATTGGGGGGAATCTCATTCAAGTCAATCATGGATCATAAGGCTGTAAGCATTCTACACACTTTTCATATTGTATGATTTAAAAAAAAAATTAATTAGCATTTTATTGCATCAAATAAGTATTTGATACCCTTCCAAACAGTAAGAATTCTTTCTCTCTGTGTTAATCTGCACTCGTTACATGTATTATTTCCATCTGCTTGAACTCGTTTCCTGTATAAAGGACACCTGTCCACACACTACATCATTGACACTCCAACTTCTCCATCATGGGAAATACCAAAGAGTTGTCTAAAGACAACAGGGACAAATCTGTAGACAAGGCCTGGATGGGCTGCGGGACAATAGGCAAGCAGCTTGTTGAAGAGCCAACAACTCTTGGCACAATTGTGGTGAGTGATCAGTTTAGTTTTTTTTTTTACCCACAGGCTATACCCTACAGGTTGCTGGCAGGGAATACATAATAATAAAGGGTGGGCTGGCTATATACTTTGAGGGGCTGGCAGGCTATATACTACAGGGACTGGCAGGCTATATACTACTGGGAGCAGGCTATATACTACTGAGGGCTGGTAGGCTATATACTACTGGGGGTTGGCTATATACTACAAGGGACTTGCTGGCTATATACTGGGAGACCCTCGGCTTATACTCGAGTCAATAGGTTTTCCGAGTTTTTGGTGGCAAAACTAGATACTTCTGCTTATACTCGGGTATATACTGTATCAGTTTTATACTTGGTATGATTGAGGTCTCTAGGATCAATACATAACATTGTCTGCAGGTTTTGATGGTCAGAACTGCTGATGTCCATTGAAATATTTTAATTTTTATTACCACCCTTGTATTTTGTCGAACAAATGTCCATATAGTGATCGAGTCAAATATGACAATGCAAACTTTCTTTTTTCATTTTTACCTGTTAACATTCCTTCATTAACAACACAGCTTCCAGTAATTAATAAGGAATCGCAAGGCAAATAGATTCTCCTCCCTGTCAAAATCATGACATCTCCAGGAACCAAGTACTGAGATTCAAGTTCTTGTATATCTGAAGAGAAAATGTAAATTCAGTTCTTGACCATGTAATCCATGATAACATCCTTAATGAAAAATCATTGGTGGAAATAGTGTACAATATTACAGTATAGTGTTAAATATGAATGACAAAATAAGGGGCTTTTATTTTGTTCCCAGGATAGGAGCTCAGAAAGGACCAGCTTGTCCATCTGCAGCTGAAATTTGAATAGGTGTTTAAAAAAACTATTTTAACCTTGTTTTTATGTGAATAATTATAATAATTTTTAAAAATAATACTTATTTCTGCAATATGTGCTCATTAAGCCTAATAACAGACTTACGTTTGCCAATTCTATAGGAATTTTTATTCCATTTTACAGGATTACAATGGAAGATGACAGCTCTATAGCAAACACTATCATTGCATCCACCACTGACATTACATGAAGCTACAGCTTATCTAGTTCCCCAATCTGAACAGATCATGCCTAGAAATCTCTCCCACAGATATCAGCGTTGGTCTATTGTTGTCAATAGACTTGTGGCTGCTGTAAGGCGTGCCACTAAATGTTGTTAATAGAATAGAAGCTCAATCAAGACGACAGCACCCACAAAAGAACTACTTACAAATGAATCAGAAGATTAAAACAAATATGTTTTTCATACATTTACTTTAAGTGTCAGATCTGGCATACAGAGTAAAGTAACATGTTTGCTGATGAGGCCCCCATTATACAGCTAATAATGTGAAAACATACATTTATTTCTAAGCTTACCTTTTCCTAATAAAGTTAAACTTTATCTAGATAACTAATAACTAAGAGCTAAATATTGATAATCCAGTTACCTCCATCTTTGCCAAGAATGGTGACCTTCATGCTGTTATTAGATGAGACCATTTTATGTAATTTAACAGATTGCTGTGAAGAAATAATGTAATTAATTATAAGAAATTACCCAAAAAAGTTGTAATAAACTATATAGAATCTGACATCACTTACCATCCTCAGATTGTATATAGTGGCACCAATGGAAAGCAGGGTTATGGCAACGAGAACGGCCGAATACTCAATGTAACCAATAGCGAACCAAAGACTCAAAGAGAAGGCTTGAAAAATATAATAAGGATTCAAAACCTGTAAGAAATCACAGAGCTCAGTATTATTTGATTATTAATAAATAAAGCTGGATGTATGTGTTTGTGTGTATCTCTGTTAAATGAATTTGTACTGTTGCAATCACCAAATTTTGTACAGTTGTTGCCTGTGACTCAGGAAACATCTTTAGACCAGGTTTTAAGACAAAATTTTTACCCCGCGCTTTCCAAAATCCACTTATTACCCAACATATACAGAAACTATTGCTGATGCTGCTGTGGCATTTGAAAACTGAGCCGTGATTGGCTGCTGTTCTTCTACAGGTCATTAATATGAGCTCTCAGCTGTGATTGATTACTATAGACAATGAGTAGAAGACGCTTATGTATGAGGAAGGAAGGATAGAGACAGAGATAGGTGGAGACTTATCTGAGGTAAAACTATTCCAGTTGCCTATGGAAACTAATCATAGATCAGCTGTCATTTTATAAGCAGCTGTGGGAAATTGAATCTTGAGCTCTGATTGGTTGCCATGGGCAACTAGAGCAGTTCTGATAAACATGACAGTCGGAGACAGAGACAGTCATTGAAATGAGAGTGTCAAAGACCGAAAAGCACTTGAATGAGAGTGCCCGAGACAGACAGTCACTTAAAATGAGAGTGCGAGACAGACAGTCACTTAAAATGAGAGTGCCGAGACACACAGTCACTGGAATGAGAGTACCCGAGACAGACAGTCACTGGAATAAGAGTGCCCGAGACCAACAGTCACTGGAATGAGAGTACCTGAGACCAACAGTCACTGGAATAAGAGTGTCCGAGACCGACAGTCAATGGAATGAGAGTTCCTGAGACCAACAGTCATTGGAATGAGAGTGCTCGAGACAGAGACAGTCACTTGAATAAGTGAAAGAGATTATCAGAGACAATGGGGTTCATTTACTAAGGGTCCGAACGCCGCACTTTCGTCGGGTTTCCCAAATATTTATGTTTTGCACCAGGAAGAAGAAGATGAACTCCGGCGGACCTCAGCGTAGCAGTGACAACTGCTGGATATCGGGCGCACGACCTTGGTGAATCCCAGCAGAACCGAATCCTTGTCCGACAACGCGCCGCGGGATCGTGACTGGACCGGGTAAGTAAATGTGCCCCAATGTTTGGTAAACAAGGGTGCCACTCTCCAATTGTGTGGGATGGTGCTTTTATCAGATTCTCAATCCAAATATCCAATAGAAAAGAACAAAGCAAAATATTTGTCCTAAAGCATTTTTGATAAATAATGCTAACCAATATATATCAAATGATATAAAATATGCTCCATATATTTGTCTTCAGATGACCAAAACTTCACACAAATATTCTTGTGATTTTTTTTTCGCTTTAATGAATATTGCACTTTTGGTGGAGATGCAAATACATGATATTTGAATTAAAAGAAAAACTAAAAAGAATTCAAAAGGATGTGTGCTGTGTTCTTTTCTATCAGAGACATACAGTCACTGAAAGAGACTGCCAAAGACAGACAGTCACTGAAAGGGACTGCCAGAGATAGACTGTGTCAGTGACTGAGACAGTCAGTGACTACTTACTATCCCGGGCAATTACAGGAGCTACAGCTAGTCTAATATATAAAGCTGAGGGTATGTATGTATGCATGTATGTAAATCCACTAAAGGAATCTGTACCATTGCATTTACAATCACCAAATTTTTCACAATCGCTGCCTTTGACCCAGAGAATGCCATTTTCACCCCTTGTTTTCCAAAATCTACTTATTAACCACCATATACAGGAGCCATTGTCTGCTGCTGCCGTAGCACTTGTAAGCTGAGGCGTGATTGATTGCTGTTCTGCCACAGGTCATTAATATGAGCTCTGAGCATTTATTGGTTACTATAGGTAATTAGTATAAGACAGCTCATGTGCGAGGTAAGAGGGATAGGGATACAGAGATAGGGGGAGATTTATCAGAAATATCTGAAGTAAAACTGTTCCAGTTGCCCATGGAAACCAATCAGAGTTCAGCAGTATTTTTAAAAAAGCTGTGCAAAAATTAAACTTGAGCTTTGATTCGACGCCATGGGCAACTTGAACAGTTCTGCTCTCAGACACTTCTGATAAATCTCCCCATAGACAAAGTGACATTCTGAGACAGAGACTGGAATGAAAGTTTCAGAGACAGTCACTGAATGAGAGCATCAGAGACAAACAGTCACTGAAAGAGACTGCAAGAGACAGACAGTCACTGAAAGAGACAGCGAGAGATAGACAGTCACTCAAAAAGACTGCCAGAGACAGTCACTCATAGAGTGACAGTCACTGACAGAAAATCAGAGACAGCGACGGTCAAAGAAGTTTATAAAAAAGGTACTGTCAGTGACAGAAATTATCAAATACAGAGACGCTGGGAGCTACAGCTAGTATATCATATTTTTAGGATTATGTCAGGATCCTGTTGTATTTTTACGCTTGACTACTAGTGGTTGCGGTTTCGATATTTCTGAAATTTTGATTCCTGTGTGGGTCTTACTACAAACACTGATTGAGTATTGTGACTTCCAATCTACTGCCCCTAAGTTCTTCTTATGTCTACTGCTGTTCACATCTCCTCCATTCATCCCTGCAACTAGGTTATTTTGCTTGGCTTTCTCAAATAAATAGGCAAGGGCCATTGGAGTTTGAGAAAGTCCTGGTATGCTAGCAGTTTGGCATACACGCTGGTGGGCTTTGTGACTGTCCTTGCGGGAACTCGATGGTTGGCACAGTGAGAAGAAGGAACTGTAAGGTACTATATTTTTAATATATCACCTGCCTATATTGCCTGAATATTTTATCATAATTTAATTGGGAAAATTACTTTCTCTTGTTTTTTAACCCCTTCCCTTCGCGGCCCCTTTTTTGTTTTTGTGTTTTCATTTTTCACTCCCCACCTTCAAAAATACATAACTTTTTTAATTTTCCATGCACTTAGCTGTGTGATGGTTTGTTTTCTGCGTAAAAAATTGCACTTTAAAATGGTAGTATTTAATATTCCATGTTTGTACTGGGAAGTGGGAAAAAAATTCCAAATGCAGTGAAATTGGTAAAAAAATGCATATGCGCCGTATTCTTATGGGCTTGCATTTTACGGATTTCACTGTGCGCCCCAAATGACATGTTTACTTCATTCATTGGGTCGGTGTGATTAGGGAGATACCAAATTTGTATAGGTTTTATAATTTTTCCATCTATTTACAAAAGTATGACCTTTTGATCACCTTTTATAGAATTTTTTATATTTTTTAAAATGACAAAAAAAGTTTCGACTTTGGGTGCTATTTTACATTACGGAGTTAAACACAGTGAAAAACATATTTTATTTTGATAGATCCGGCATTTTCAGACATGGTGATACCTAATGCGTTTATGATTTTTTTTACTGTTTATTTATAACAGTTCTAGGGAAAGGGGGGGATGGATTTTAATTTTTAGTCTTTTTATTATAATTTTTTTTTTAACTTTTTTATTTTTTTTAAACTATTTTTCTGGCTCCCTAGAATACTTTAACCCTAGGTTGTCTGATAGATCCTATCATATCATGCTACAGTATGTCAGTATATGGGGATTTTCCTCCTCATTCATTACAATGTGCTGTTCGCACATTGTAATGAGAGGGTTAAAACGAGACAGCCTCGGGTCTTCGGAAGAAGAGGCTGTCAAGGCGACGGATGAAGCCGCCACGAACAGTGAGTTAACAGCCGCAATCAGTGCTAGCACCGACTGTGGGTGTTAACGGTAAGCCTTTGCTGCAATATCAGCCTGTGAGCCCTCTCCATGCACCCTCACCCTGCATGTGACGTAATATTAAGGTCACATGTCAGTAACGGGTTAATCATGGATAATAACAGTCACATTTCAAATATCTTTAAATACATCAAATGAATATGAATAAAACTAAATTAGTGTTTAACTCCCCTTAGTGTACTTTGCACCTAATATTAATTGGCTAGTTCCTTTTTACAGACACCACTTCTAACAAGTCAGAAAACTTCCTGAAAATGGTCAGTTCAGGTGCAAATTACTCCCATAATACCAAGCTAATTGAAAAAGTGCCCCAAATTTTAAGATACATATCTGGAGTTGTCCAGTCAGAACTTCATCATAGATGAGGAAAAACTCGCCTGGATGCCCAGAAGGCACAGAAAAGACCTGGCTGACCAGGTATAAAGGAGCAAACCACACAGGATTCAAACATACAGTATTATCAGTACTAAGACTTTTCACAGGATTTATGACTCATAAACCCGACTTTTACAAATTTCTCTGTTATCATTTTGTTCCTGTGGTTATATTATGTTATGCTTTAAGATGAAGCTTTATTTTAATTCAGTGACAGTGTAATGTTTCTGTAATCTTTTTATCCTTTGGTCAAAGGTAGGACAATGTTATAATATGTTTTTTTTGAAAAATAAGTTAAAATAATAAAACTATAGAATAAAATACACATTTAGTTTTAATTGTATTATTTTATAATAAACACATGTCCAACATATCTATTTTACCCATACAATAAAAGAAGCAAAAATATTAAAACAAAAAATGCTAAAATGTAGTCTTTTCTTGTCCATGTGTTTACAAAAAAGGAATATAAAGCTTGGTAACCTCTAAATAACAGGACAAACCTAGGGATACTATGAAATTCAGCTTGGGGTTACAGCATTCAGACGGAGAATGGTCTAGATCAGTGATGGCGAACCTTTTAGCGGCCAAGTGCCCAAAAAGCAACTCAAAACCCCCCTTATTTATCGCAAGGTGCAATCAAAAATTAAAGCAGTAACTTGCTGCTCCCTGTTCTTCAACAACTGCAACACAGTAGAAAGGTGGAAAATTTGCATCATTTTAGCTTCTTTCCACTGTCCCACAGAGAATCGTGGGGCCAGCAGGAGGTCCTTCAAAGATAATTCGGCCCTGTCTATTCATTCTCCCTTTCCTACAGTCCCAAGTAGCGAAGTAATTATCAAAATATGACTGAAAGCAGCATCTTTTAAGTTGCTTGGAACTGTCTGGTGTGCTGAGGAGGAGCCCACAGAAAGGGCTCTGAGTGTCACCTTTGGCACACGTGCCATAGGTTCGCCACCACTGGTCTAGATCTTTCTGTGAAAAAGACATAGTCCAGTGTACTTCTGGATTTAGAAGTGCAGGAATCTGCTGTTGTTAGCTGCTGATTGACATTAAAAGAAAGTGATTGACAGCTTTTTTTTTTTTATTGCCAATCAAGCAGAGAGGGTTATCAATAATGATTAAGACACCCACCTCCTTTTCAACTAACAGCTCCCTCCACTCTGCATTGGCTACTTTTTTTAAAAAAAATTGTGCTGTACTTTTTCTTGTGATTAAAAAACAAACTCACCTCTTTAAAAAGCAGCTTCCAGATTGGAGTCACTTCTACCTCTACTGTGTTCAGACCACATACTTCTCTTCTGTATAATAACAATAATTACAATAACATATAAATAAGATGTAAAATAGTAGACCAACAAAATAGTTATGATCTCAGAAACTTAAGAAAAATTATTAAATTAATAGGTTTTCAAATAACTGTAACAGTTAAGTAAAAAAGAAGCTTTCTATAGAATGACAACAAGCAGAGATCTAGAAAACCATAAGGAATTGCTACAGAAATATATTTTAAAATTGCATAATTTCTCATCATATAAACAATAGGGGAGATTTATCAAAAGCGTCTGAGAGCAGAACTGTTCTATTTGCCTGTGGCAACCAATCAGTCTTACATCAGACACCTTTTTGAGGTCAATGATACAAATGAAAACATCAATGTTCTAGCCAGACAAGTCACAATGGCAGCCGTTTTAAATAAATCCCAACAGGTAGGGGGCAAAAGTATGTGTAAATATTTATTTTGTTTGTGTATTTTATTTTTGATCATTTCATCTCAGTCCCTGCATTTGGCTACATTTGTGATCACTGACATATCCTACAATGTTATTGTAGCATGATTTTTTTGCAAATCTATAACATCCATGCTCTAGCTGTCCATTAACCCCCTCTTGTTCCCATTTCTGATTTCATATGGAGGCATAAAGCAGAGTTTTGCTGTTGGATTACAGATTTATTATAAAAAGAAGAATACTAAACATGGTAAACCAGGGACACATACTTATAGATTCACACTGTGCCTGTGGTAATCTTCTTATATTAGTTATCCATGGCCTCCTCCCTTCTAAAAACAAACTTTTAAAATTATACTATTGAGTCATTAGGGCTTCTGGGGGATTTTACCACAGTCATGGTGCCCACCTATTAGTAAGTGTCCCTGTTTTATCATGCTTCATTTTGATGGTGGACTTCCTTTAAATAAGGCAACTTTCTGTACATGTCTGACTTCCAAGAAGCCTAGCCACAGGACTTGGGATAACATGTCCATAATGCCGTCACCCTCTGTGTCTCTCTTCTCACTGTCCATCCACAATTACAGAGATTGAGACTGAGAGGAGTTGCATCTTGCTGCAACTCCTCTTATTCACTAGAGCTCAAGTATGTAAAGAAAGAAGCATGTAGGGTCCACACACGATACAAAAGTAAGTAGCAGGACTGCTGCATCACTAAATACTCAGGGATATAAACAAAGCATTAATGGCACACTTATGACCTCTTATGTACAGGAGTTGCCAACCTCTAACTATTTTACCTATTTCCACTCACCTCATTTCCTGCTCTTCTTTAGTGAAACCAGAACCAAACCTTGTGTGTACATCTGAACACGAGTACTCATCTTCTAGAGCCCTGAATCACAAAGAATATATGGGGATAAGAGAAATAACACATAATAAAATAATGGGGGACCATTGAATATATATAATTTTGCAACTAGTTCTCCAAAAGTATTTTGAGCTGTGATTGGATTAACAATGTTTTTGGTGAATAAAATTTGGAAGTTTAAAAATAAGGATCAGGAACTTCAGACATTACTTGGCGTTAACCAACACATGTTAATACATAATGGCCCACAGATATATTGTTGTGTCTGCAGCAGTTTTTTGTCTATAGTTGCATATAAAAAAGTGCCTTCGGAGCTTGCACATGTATATAGAGTATTATGTTTATGCACCACATGTTTTAATACTGTGCACATAAAGGGGCGGGGTAGTGTGTATTTCTAGTTTGCAACACATTTATTACTGAGATGCGACACAATACTGTCACAACAGCATGAAGTAAAGTGCACCAAGAAAAAATATGTGCAACTGTGTCGTATTCTGAAAACTGACCGGATCAACTAAGAGCGTGCGACCCTATTAAATTATGTATCGCAACTTGCAAAAAGCAAGTGCAAAGAAAAGTAATGCAGAATGCACCAGTTTTAATATATCTGGGCCACTATGTAGAAAAATATTAGAAATTAGCTCACCCAATTTTTTGAAAATTTCCTTCCAGTGTGTTCCAAGCATATCTGATTTTCTGTACTCTTATACAGCGCACCTAACAAAAGGTAAACAAAATCATAGCTTCGGTGCTTATGGGACACTACATGGAGCTTTTTTTCACTTCTGCATAAAAATGTTATGTTAAGTAAGGAGCCATGCAGAATTTACTTAAAGGACACCTGTCATCAGGTCTGTGTCACTTGTCCTGTCACTACTACCTGTTGGAGCAGCTCACAAGAATTCCAACCCAGCCTTTATCTAGTTATTTCATACATTAATCATTGTAAAATCATCTATTCTTTATTATGTAAATGAGGCTGGTCAGAGGCAGTGATGTCACCCCTGTTCCCCCTCCCCTCTCCTCCCCCTGCTCATGTCTGTGTACATAGCTCCCAACCGTCCCGATTTTGACCGGACTTTCCCGTTTTTCGTACCTCTGCCCCGCGTCACGGGCAGCTATGAGATTGTCACGGATTCTCCCCCCAGGTCCCGCTGTGTCCCGGCACTGTGTCCGCATAGTAAATACTTTGAAAGTCTGAACTCACAGTACAGAATGGCTTCTACAGACATCGGGAGGGAATCCTTTTCAGAGAAGTGTCGGGCTTAGCGCAGAGCAGGGACCACGTCATCAGCTTCAGATCAGCATCTGTCCATATATGGTCACTGCATCTCCTAGGGTTCCCCAGAGCAGACATCGGGAGGGAATCCTTTTCAGAGAAGTGTCGGCTTAGTGGAGAGAGCAGGGACCACGTCATCAGGTCAGATCAGCATCTGTCCATATATGGTCTCCAGGGCTTCCCCAGACACAAGCTCTTTATATAATTAAATTAAATAAAGTTTTGCCCAGGCTGAGATTTGAACCTGGGACCCTCTGCACCATAGACAGGAGCTTAACTAACTGAGCTATAAGCCCAGTTATACAGAGCTAAGGATTTCTGGTAACTAAGACATGTTATCAGCCAGTGTTACATTGTGACAGACTAATGCACTGATATATAGAGAGGGATCTTATCAGAGATTATTATTGTAATTATTGAGACTATTATTATTATTATACATTTTATTATTTTTATTATTATGGAGATGATTATTAATAATGGTAAAAATAATAATCATCTCAATAATAATAATAATAATCTCCATAATAATAATAATAGTCTCAATAATTACAATAATCTGAGCAGATCCCTCCTCTATATACCAAGGCAGTAAATCTGTGTCACAGTGTAACAAAAGACATAGTTCTTAGTTACCAAAATTCTTCACCTTGTTATTCACAGAGGCTATAGCTCAGTTGGTTGAGGCACTGTGTTATTATTGTACATGGACACTGCAGGTTCTGGGTTCAAATCCCAATGAGGATACTTTTTTTTTTATTGAGATGATTTTTATTATTTTAATATGGCTAAAATTTGGGGCGTGGCCAGGGAGTGATTGGGGGTGTGGCTTAGGGGGATCGCGTGCCGCCATTTTGTCCCTCTTTCCTTTTCACAAATGTTGGGAGGTATGTGTGTATAATGTATAGTAAAGCATTGCTAGTGTGTGTATGTCATCTGCTGACATGCTGCATCCTCCTAATATACAGGTGAGAGACACAGACATCAGCTACACATGAATCTGACATGTTCTGCTGTAACATGGCTGCAGCCTGAAGCTGCTGTATCTCTCCTAAACACACACACATGCACACACAGGCTGCAGGGGGTGTGGCCACCAGCACCAGGAAGCACATCATTATACAGCCTCACATCATTATACAGGCTGTCAGTCAAGCACTGGGGGTGTGGCTGTGCCTCCCACTCATGAATAGAGTGGACAGCTTGAATATGCTAATGCTTCATTGGACATTTTACAGATCATTAGCATACAGCTTTAGGACCTCATTGCTTAGGTTTACAGGCATGTAGAGGGACAATGAAGGGATAGAGGCAATGCTCTCTAATGGCAGTTTATGAAAATATATTTAGTTTAGGGGGGTTATTTTGCATGACGGGTTCTCTTTAACTGTTCAACATTTTTTTAAACAAACCATAGAATATAGCTAATTGTATTGTGGCAACTACAAAGCTTGATTTTCCCTTGTAATGAGGTTGTTCACTCTAGAGGCAGCAGAGAGAAGGAGAAGCTTGGCAGAATAATATTTCATTCATTTTGTGGGAAAATAATAACTATAACTAATTAACCATGTTCTTTTTAGTGTACTTTTGAGTCTACTTACATAAGTAGCTCTCATCCACTAAAAGGCTACCCTTCCCAGAATGAACAGATATTGTAATGAATAACAAACTTATCTCCATGTAATCTATTATACCTGACTGCGGATTGGCATTAAGTTCACTTGAAAGGTTTCCTTCAATTCCTTTATTTTGTACAGAAAATGTTACCTACATTTTGATATAGAACTCTTTAGAGCAATGTGTACTTCCCAGGATCACTGCAATGCAGCATGATGCTCAAGGTGGATGCACCATGTAGGGGCATAAGTAGGAGAGGCTGGGGCCCAAAGCAGACAAGGGGCCTCCATTACCTTTAAAAATATGTATACACATGTTTATACAATCAGACACATTTATACACTCATATATACACACATTTATACACTTATTTACACATACATGTATGTATACAGTCATACACACATATATGCACACAGCATATACACATAATATACACACTACAGAGTAGATACAAATTATATATGGTCCTTCCTGACGTAGAAATATGCTACAGCCTGTAAACTTGAACTGGTGTGATGGTATAATAATCTAAATGTCTGTTGGTTATTTCAGGGCGTCTACACCAGTTTTCTGGCATAAGAAATGTTCACCAAAATATATACACTGCAGATCAAAATTAGAGAACTATGTATGATCACTTGATTTTTCAGATATAATGTAATTTCCATTGAGCAATATTTGGTGGATTTTTGTAATCAAAGTATACTAACATAAAACCTTTATTTTTCAAAAACTTTGATGATCCAAATTAGAAAATAGCAATGACTTTAGCGCAGAGAAAGATTATAACTACATTTTCAGTAGGTTACACCAATCACCAAACAATAGACCATAATTTTGTCATCATAATTTTCTAGAGGTTTTTCCTTGGGTCACTGTTCACAATACTCCACAGAAAAGTTGAGTCTAGCCTTTTGATTCTTTCTGCTAATGAGAGGTTTGGTCACTGCAGAATGGACTTTCAGTCCAAACCAGAGGTGTATTTAGTAGACTTCTTCATGCCCCCCCCCCCCCTTAGAAAATATGCATACAGTATATAACCACATACATAGAGTATATACACACACCATGCACACATATACATCATTTACACACATACAGAATATCAGAAATATAGCATATTGTAGGGGTTCAACTCAAATGGTAGCCTTTAGGCGTCTTTATTTTGGACATAAAAATAACAGGAAAAAAGGGCAAAACAAAACACATAGTCCATATGATAAATCTCAGTCCATGTTATCAAGCACAGTTCACATTCACAGACACAGTACCGTACTTCACCCTCCTGGGTTAGGAGCACCTTTTCAGTCCTCAGACTTCCCCACACAGGAAGGCCCAGCTCTGGCTCTGCTATTCCCTGTGTTCCACTCAGCTACACACAGGTAGGGAACCACCCACCCTTCTCCTAAAACAGGTGGCTTTACATAGGGCTGTAAGCCTGGCCTGGACCGTGGGAGTAGCCATCCCACCCAGCACTGTGACTGCTCCAGAAAAAAACCTTCCCGGATCAGCTGCATTGCAGCTATGCTAAAATAACAAAAGTGTGTCAGTGGCCGAATGCCGCTGACACCAGCAATATTGGTTTTTACTTCACCAAGGCCCGGCACCACGGTGACACGTATCTACCATCCACCACAACACCTTGTGCCTTTCTACAATATATATATATAGCATAAATACACACATATGACATATACACACATACATTTATACACTCATACACATGTATACATACATACACACATACTGTCCACATTTATCAAAAACAGTGCAAACTGTACTATGTGCATTTTGCCTGTGTTGTGTGCAGGGTGCGCCTGTTTCATGAATTGTGGAATTGTTCTTCATGAATCTGGCACTCTCTACACTGCTCTGACAGACCGCACCAATTTTTACATAGGTTGTACAACACATTTCTGTCAGACTCTGCATGCTAAATGTGGTGCATGGTGCAACTGTGCACCAAAATGCCCCTTTCATTGTCGAATTTTGTGTTGTGTTGGGTATAGAGCAACAGCGACACAAATGAGTCGCGTGCGACGGATCTGTGGCATGGACACTTTGTTTATGTTTGCAGATAAAAGAATGTGCAAAGTCTGACAGAAAACTTTAGTAAGGGTTTTAATAAATGCGACCCACTGACTATCAGGCAGTCTTCTTATTCCAGGGATCAGAGGTCACAGATATGATTTAATGCAGCCCAGTAGCTGCAGACCACATTGGGGAAGTCTACGGCAGGAAGTACAGAGTAGAGTTTCCTGGGTTTCCAGTCCTGCAGTACCCTCCCATAACATTTCTTGTTGTACTGCGGATTGTGTGTACTGTTATTTGCATATTATGCTTTATAATGGTACGGATGCTCCATTCTTTAGTTTGTCAGTTTGGGTGGCTGGGCCTTATGACACTGCACGCAAAGAGAACCTGTCATGAAAAATAACCCCCCTAATCTAAATAGATTTTCATAAACTATTAGAAAGCATTGCCTCTATCCCTACATTGTCCCTCTACATGCCTGTAAACCTAAGCAATGAGGTCCTAAAGTTGTATGCAAATAACCTGTGAAATGTCCAATTTGTCATTAGCATATTCAAGCTGACCAGCTTATTCATGAGTGGGAGGTACAGCCACACCCCCAGTGCTTGACTGACAGCCTATATAATGCTGTAAAGGCTGCTACATGTGCTTCCTGGTGCTGGCCACGCCCCCTGCAGCCTGTGTGTGTGTGTAAAGGAGAGATACAACAGCTCCAGGCTGCAGCCATGGTATAGCTGAACATGTCAGGTACTTGTGTAGCTGATGTCTGTGTCTCTGTGTATTAGGAGGATGCAGCATTTCAGCAGATACAGCACACACACAAGCAATGCTTTACTATACATTACACACAGACATGAGCAGGGGGAGGAGAGGGGAGGGGGAACAGGGGTGACATCACTGCCTCTGACCATGTGACCAGCCTCATCTACATAATAAAGAAAAGATGATTTTATAATGATTAATGTATGAATTGACTAGATAAAGGCTGGGATGGGATCCTTGTGAGCTGCTCCAACAGGTAGTGTTGACAGGACAAGTGACACAGACCTGATGACAGGTGTCCTTTAACAGCTGCTATGTTACGCCCCTGGCATTATACGAATCAGCCATAGTATTCGGATTTAGAGCTTAAGATACTGAACAGAACATACCTTGTAATCCGGCTTGATTAAAGTTTTGTTGATAAGAGATTTCTCATCCGAGATCACCTCCTGTAATCCTTTATCTGTTGATTTAAAAGGCCCAACCCAAAATACTTTTTTCTTTGTGTATTTTTTAAAATCATCCTAAAAAAAAATGAAAATCGTGAATAATGAGAACTATGCTGTTAGTGAATATTTAATTTGAAAAGCGCTATGGAATTTGATGGCGCTATATAAATAAAGATTTTTATTATTTGCTAAATACACTCACCGGCCACTTTATTAGGTACACCATGCTAGTAATGGGTTGGACCCCCTTTTGCCTTCAGAACTGCCTCAATTCTTCGTGGCATAGATTCAACAAGGTGCTGGAGGAAATTCCTCAGAGATTTTGCTCCATATTGACATGATGGCATCACACAGTTGCCGCAGATTTGTCGGCTGCACATCCATGATGCGAATCTCCTGTTCCCCCACATCCCAAAGATGCTCTATTGATTGAGATCTGGTGACTGTGGAGGCCATTTGAGTCCAGTGACCTCATTGTCATGTTCAAGAAACCAGTCTGAGATGATTCCAGCTTTATGACATGGCTCATTATCCTGCTGAAAGTAGCCATCAGATGTTACAGGGTACATTGTGGTCATAAAGGGATGGACATGGTCAGCAACAATACTCAGGTAGGCTGTGGCATTGCAACGATGCTCAATTGGTACCAAGGGGCCCAAAGAGTGCCAAGAAAATGTTCCCCACACCATGACACCACCACCACCAGCCTGAACCGTTGATACAAGGCAGGATGGATCCATGCTTTCATGTTGTTGACGCCAAATTCTGACCCTACCATCCGACTGTCGCAGAAGAAATCGAGACTTATCAGACCAAGCAACGTTTTTCCAATCTTCTACTGTCCAATTTCGATGAACTTGTGCAAATTGTAGCCTCAGTTTCCTGTTCTTAGCTGAAAGGAGTGGCACCCGGTGTGTGGTCTTCTGCTGCTGTAGCCCATCTGCCTCAAAGTTCGACGTACTGTGCGTTCAGAGATGCTCTTCTGCCTACCTTGGTTGTAACGGGTGGTGATTTGAGTCACTGTTGCCTTTCTATCAGCTCGAACCAGTCTGCCCATTCTCCTCTGACCTCTGGCATCAACAAGGCATTTCCGCCCACAGAACTGCCGCTCACTGGATGTTTTTTCTTTTTCGGACCATTCTCTGTAAACCCTAGAGATGGTTGTGCGTGAAAATCCCAGTAGATCAGCAGTTTCTGAAATACTCAGACCAGCCCTTCTGGCACCAACAACCATGCCACGTTCAAAGGCCTCAAATCACCTTTCTTCCCCATACTGATGCTCGGTTTGAACTGCAGGAGATTGTCTTGACCATGTCTACATGCCTAAATGCACTGAGTTGCTGCCATGTGATTGGCTGATTAGAAATTAAGTGTAAACGAGCAGTTGCACAGGTGTACCTAATAAAGTGGCCGGTGAGTGTAGGTTACAGACAGGTCTAGGGCTAGCAGTCCGAGGGAAAGGAAAAGTATGCAAGCGACTACTTAAAATAACTTAAAATAGTTTTTCTATTGTTTTAGGAAATAGTGTATTTTTTATTATTATTAGGTAGTTATAAGGTATTAGCTGTTCAGTGGTGGTGATTTTTCTGCTGTGCCCAGGCTTCCCAGTCCCACACTGTATTTGCAGCATCATAATATATTTATATTGTTATTTAGTGTGTAGGGATTCTTTTTGCTTTTTTTTCTATCACTAGATCTCAATGCTTTTGATAGAGTTTGGAAATATTGGCCCATGAGATTGGGTTGGAAGCAGCGTTGAGTGATCAACCTCCACCCTGTATACAGAACCTTATGTTTAGTGCATTATGCTGATAGTTGCTATGTTAAAAATCAACTAGCTGGGTGGTGTGTAGATTCTCAACAGTATAGTGTGAAAGATATTTGGTGTGTGATAGTAGTTGAGTTCAAAAGTGGCGAGTCTGGTATAGAAGGTTGTGAAGAAATAAAACCACAGGTATATTGTGGGAAATGAATGTGACCGGAAACAGCGGAGTGAAAAACAGAACATTCTGGTGGTACAAGTATAGTCAGGATTCCCAGAGGTATAAATCCATTTATATACGGAACAGACAACATGTTCCACATCTCTACAGCTGGTGCTTCATCAGGTCTACTAAGTGATAAAGAATAAAACACAGAAGCAACTAAACGTTTGTATGTTTTGTATGTTTGTAACAAAATGTCTGGTATACAGGATTGTATATGTGTGATGAGAATTTTCAAGCACCTCCTCCACCCTTTGAAGTGACCAGAATCCTACATGCAACAGTTCTTTCTGGATGGATTTTGCGTACCAAGCTTGTAGCACACCACTTAAATGTGTAATGGGCAAATAGTTTAGTATTAAATATTATAAATTTCTGTCTCAGTTCATTATGGTCCTCAAGTTTTCTGCTTGCAGCCATTTAAAAATCTAATAGTCAGTGAAATTGGATATACATACCGTGGTTCTCAGTAACATAATATTAGCTGTCTGAAGGTCACATGGAGTGCATTGACACCAGACATCCCATTCTGGTTTCCAATAAAATAAGAGGAGAAGAAACCCAAGGGAAAAGATATATCCAATAATGCACAAGACTTGTCTCCACATCAATGTTCTGTATCCAAACAGCTCCTGTGAAATCAAAGCAACAACAGGCTGGACTAAGAATAAGCCACAGAGAATATTGCATAAACAAAAGAAAAGGGGGACCTTTTAACAATATTTAAGCTCTGAATATTCATTCATCCCAAAGGAAGCACAGATCAGTGGTTGAGATTAAGTTGTGCTGGTTTCTGCATTACTTAATACAGACAATGTATAATAGACCCTATGGGGGATATTTATCATACGCCGGTGCTCGTGTGCCAGCGCATGATAGGACCATTGCAGCATTTTTGCCGCACGATACATCAAGAGGCCTCGGCTTTATGATGTATCGGGCAGGCTGCTGCGCAGCATTTATTCTACACCAGAGAGGGCGCCGGCAGCAGCGAGTGCGGCGGCATGGGAACAGTAATGCCCTGCGCCGGCACACTCCGAGCTACGACCTCCCCTCGGCTAGCCGCGCTTCCCCATTGCTTCCCTTCACACCCCACTGACGAGCCGCAGAGACCCTGATAAATATGCCCCTATGGCTCTTATTTTGTATAATGCCCTTCTTTGTGGCACCTAAACTGCACAATGCCTCCATAGTGGCCCTCCCTGTATACTCCATTGCTAGCAAATAAAAATCTCTCCTTACGTCCATCAGCAAATCTACTTTAGTCTTTGATGTCAGCAGATGTAAAAATAGCCATTTCTATTATATTGCACATGTTATCATCCAGTAGTGCTACAGGCTAACGAATCCCTTCCTAAATATTGTGTAATCACTGAGGATGCAGATTGATTTGAAGTTGGAGTATACTGCCCAGGACAGAGGCACATCCCTTGAAATCCAGGATTATCTTACTGAATCAAGAGACAGATAATCCTCTGGCAAATTTCCCTTCCACTCACAGAAGTCATGACTTAAATGTTCCCTTGCCACCATATGAATCAAAATCTTGGGTGTGTGTGAACCTTTGCCACCATATACCATGTAGATTCTGAGGGATCTTTGGGTGACCTCAGCACCAGGCTTTTGTTTTAGAGTGGATTGTGGGTGCATTGTTTAATATTACCCTGAATATTAAAAAAAACTTTTTCAGTTGTTATGAAGTGATGAATAATTAGGAGTGCAAATATTTTAAATGACTCAAATCAATTTGGCAGGCATTAATCGTTTAATTATGGTTCTTGACGCACCAAAGTTTTTAAAGGATTTAAAAGTAGATACAATTAAAATGGTAACATTTTGGAAGCTACCTGAGATATTACAACATATGTCTTAGTCATTGAACTAGGGAACTCATTAAAGACCAGAAACAAAAAAATGTTTGCAATACCTTCTTTGAACAAATGACGTGACTGTTTGGAGACGTGTTTCTCAACCCCAGACCCCGGACTGTTGAGAAACACTGTTCCAGAGAAGAGATTACAAATTTGTTCTGCTATTGTGATTTCGCTACCTGCTGCCTCAGAGGCTGATCTAAGTGTGAATATGTGAGTCAGGATATGTGTACGCACCTCTGTGTATCAACATGTAAACCCATGTATGAAAGTGGGTCGATGTGAACCCTGGTGCCATATTTTTAATAAAAAATCTACTTTATTAAAAAATGGGGGAGATTTATCATGCACAAGCATATGATGAAATCCCCCGCCCCTTGGGAAACATCAAGAGGCTCCGGCCACTTGATCTTTCTGTCGGCCGTGTTGTGGAGCATGCCTTTAATTCTTCACTTCTGAAAGTTCGCTTTCTGCAGAAAGTGCCTGAGGAATCCCTGTCCACTGCCGGCTGTACCCCTTTCACACCCACTTAGCGTGGAGGTGGCATAAAAAGGAAAATAATCGCAACTACTGGTGGTTCGCCGGTAATTGGGATTTTCCACTCACTTCTGCAGGGCTTCCCCTGAGATGCACCAATTCTTTAGAATTAATTTTATTCTAAATAAAAGATCGAATATGACAAAATTGAACCCGTGCCTCCCAAATATCTTTTTTTGTGGGGTAATATCCATTGGAAATTACCTACTGAGCCTATGTACAATAATACACTTGAGGCGCATATCCAGCGCCTAAAAGGGGAAAGATGTGGCAGCAGTACATGCCACATAAGTTCTCAACAGAGTTGTGCCTCAATTCTAGAACAACACCATAAGGTTAGTATTAACCTATTCCATCAGACGCTAATGGCCTATCTTAATATGATCTTGCGCTTGGTAGCGCTGCTTTGCCTCTGTTTATTTTTTTTTCTCAAACATCACTAATTCTCTGCAATGCTCAACCCCTTGTAGACTAATATCAAACCTTCAAAGCTACTCTAAAGTGTAACTAGGGTGTTATTCTGCATCACTGGCCACCCCATGCATGTGATGAATGCCCTGTTTATCTTTGTTATTTAGTGCCCACACCCTCCACCCCACAACAACCACTTTGCCCTACAGACCCCCTGCCAAATTGGACTCCCTAATCCTTCACTATGCTCCCGTAATAGAAAATAGTGCCTCAAGTTGAAAATGCCACTTTTTCACCATTTTGCATCATTTAAAAAATGTAATAAAAAGTGATCAAAAGACCACACAGTCCTCAAAAACATCATCTCATTTTGGAACAAATGACACCCCACACAGCACCGTACACTGAAGTATGCAGTTAGGGCCATAAAAATTGGCTGTAGAAGATGGCGAAATTAATTTTTGTTTTTGTACAGAAGGCTTTAATTTTTGTAAATGTATGAAAACATTATAAAAACTATATAAATTAGATGTCCACTTAATGGTACCGACCCAAAGAATAAAGGAGAAATGTACTTCCCAGTACTCGGCATGGAATATGAAATACTGTCACTATGAAGTGCAATTTTTACACAGAAAACAAGCCATCACAGAGCTCTTTACATGGAAAAATAAAAAAGTTATAGATTTTTGAAGGTGGGGAGTGAAAAATGGAAATGAAAAACAAAAAGGGCCAGGTCGTTAAGGGGTTAAGCAGCATTTCCAATAAAACCAATGAATGAGCCAGTTACTGCAATTTTGGAGCAACGGCAGATTATTAGATGTTTGCACACTGCATCTCTTGCCTGTGTGGGGAATGGGGTGTAGCAGATTGCAGTGGGTACCAGGTACTGAGGCAGGAGGTGGTGGAATGAAGTGCGATTTGTTACGCAGAAAACAAGCCTGCACAAATGTCTTTCCATGGAAATCTAAAACAGTTATAGATTTTATACGGTGGGGATTGAAAAATTGAAAGGGGTTTACTCAGGACTATTGTCACTGTATGGGTTAATGAGTATATGGTGTAACATTCCTCACTGAATGGTGGTAATACCATATTTGTCACTATATTTGCTCCTAGTATAGCTGTCAGGCTTGCGGGTTGTGGACCACTGCAGACGATGACTCAAGCCACTACCTGGTACCCGGTTTTCACCAGAGCCCGCCGCAAAGCGGGTTAGACAAGCTGCGGCGTGATACCACCAGGTCGTTCCTCAGGCGTGACTTGTCTGCAGTGGCGGCCAAGGTTGAGGTACAAGAACGGCAATCAATCTCGTGGTCAAAGTCCAGGCACAGGGTCAAGGCAGGCGACAGAGATGCAATGTCAGGATTCAATCCGAGGTCAGCAACAGGAGGTCCAAGCAGGGGGTACGGGAACACAGAACAGCAGCACGGAGGAACACAGGTATACGGAAACACGGAGGAGCTCAGGTAACACAGGAACACGGAGGGACACAGGAACGCAGCAGACACAGGAACGCAGGAGACACAGGAACGCAGTAGACACAGGAGACTCAGGAACGCAGGCTAATCGCAGCAAAGCTTTCTCTCAGGCTGTGAGGCACAAAGATCCGGCAGGGCTTGCAGGAAGAGGCAGGCTTACATAGATTTGGGCAATATGGCCAGCGCCAATTAATGGCCCGCTGGCCCTTTAAATCTTGAGAAGGAGCTGCGTGCGTGCCCTAGCAGTCGGGGACGCGCGCGGACCGCGGAGGGAAGCGAGCCGGGAGCCGGGCCAGGTGAGACGCGCTGGCGGCGTACTGGCGGGGGCTGGGCAGCACGGGTGAGCCCGCGACCCGCGATATGGGTCGCGGGACCACCCGTGACAATAGCTTTATTGGTATTTCTATAATGGTCTTTATTACCAGAATGATTCCATTAATGTTGTTATAATGGTGGTGCCATGATGTGGCAGTATTATTTATCTCTTGTATAGTGGTATTCTGGCATTATTGCTCTGTTGGCACCTTGCGATAGAACCGTTGCAAATTGGTTTGCAGTTTGGCCACTTGGGCTTTTAAAGGTGCACCATCACTTTCATAGACTATAAGCTCTTGTGAACAGGGCTCTCACTCCTGTTTCATATGGCTATGTTGTTACTCATTAATGTCTTATTTTATTTGTTTATGTCCCACCAAAATATGTAAAACACTGTGGAATATGATGGTGCTATATAAATAAAGATTATTATTATTAATATAATTAAATCAACATATATTCTACAGCTTCGTCATCGTCTCTCCATGCATTATAATTTAGGCCTCATTCACATGGACATTTAGAGGACGTATGTATGGCCTCAAGCTTGAGGGCTTATATACGCCCCCCATAGACAGCAATTAGCAAACGGAGCGATTCGGTGCCGCACTGCATACACCGGGAAAAGATAGGACATGCCCTATCTTTCTCCATGGGGAGGGGTCACCGCTCCTCCTCTCCATGGTGCCGGATGTGTGCCCCGCTGGGTGAATGTAGCCTTATGGTGTATTTCTAAAGCCTGTTGCAATATTACCAGTGATATGGAATAATTCTATGTATTTAGTTGTCTTGTTATAATTGCTTATAAAACGTAAAACTATTTTTGCTATCTACTAGTGTGAGATGACAGGAGGCATCTTCTTTCTCATAACTGTTAATTTTGCTGAATTAGTTAAAAATAAGATCACATATCTATGTTTGCCATAGTTCTTCTCATTGTTTGCTTTTGACACTGAAAGAGGTCAAGGTAACCGACCATGTCCTGTAAAAAAAACTGTGTCTGCCAAGGCTAACTAGCGCCCTCACACCTATGTCCTCTATACATTCCATGTTTGTGATTGTTTTTTAATTCTGTTATTTTATATTGTGTTAATTTGTGATTGGATAATGTATTCCTAATTAAATGTACAATTTTTGCATATAAACTGTATGTCTCATGAGCTCATGTACAGAGCTCATGCATATGCATAATATGCAAAAGACATTCGTAAAATTGTTACACCATGCTGTTTTATGGTATCTTAGCTGAAAAGAATGTTATAATAACTGCATACATTATATATGTTTTGCCTCACAGAGTTTTAAAAGGCCTTAGAAAAAACAACTAGGAAAAATTAGTGTACGGAGAAGTCAAGAAAGGACTCCTGGACATAATCCCACTTCAAGAAACAGCAGGGTCAACCACTGAATCCAGAACCGATGTCCACGTCTGTATTGTGCTTTCAGTTGTTCTATTCCATCACGTAAAGAGGAAACCCGTAAAGAACTATTAATTTCATTAGTTGTATAAATACATCAGTTTTCATTCGTTGGTCATAATTTTTTCAGTTTGGCTTCAATGTCAAAACAATCATAGCCAGGACAATAGGTAGGCAGTGGTATACATCTGCCTAGGTCAGCACCTAGGTCAGTGATGGGCAACCTTTTGAGCTTGGTGTGTCAAACTTCGCCAAAAAACCAAGCATAACTCGGGTGCTGTGTCACCTTTAGAAAAAACCTAATTTTGTAATAACATGTCCAGCAGCGGCCTGCCCTTATTAATAACATGTCCAGCAGCGGCCTGCCCTTATTAATAACATGTCCAGCAGCGGCCTGCCCTTATTAATAACATGTCCAGCAGTGGCCTCCCCTTATTAATAACATGTACAGCAGCGGCCTCCCCTTACTATTAAAATGCCCCTAGCGGCCTTCCTTCCCTAATAAAATACCCCTAGCGGCCTCCCTTTACTACTAAAATAGCCCTAGCGGCCACCCTTTACTACTAAAATACCCCTACCGGCCTCCCTTTACTACTAAAATACCCCTAGCGGCCTCCCTTTACCACTAAAATACCCCTAGCGGCCTCCCTTTACTACTAAAATACCCCTAGCGGCCTCCATTTAAATATAATATAATAATAAACTTATATACTTACCCAGTGATGTCTTCTTCCCTGTAGCTTTACTGCAGGTCTGACGATAAAGGCGTCTCGGCTCCTCCAGGTTGCACCGCGCACCTCGGGTCACGTGACTGATGTGACCTGATGTAAGGTCGCCTCAGTCACGTGACGAGCAGCGCGCATTGGACTAGCAGCCTGGAGGGGCCGGAGCAGTTGCAGACAGTGGGCGGACCAACACGGCGCCGGACAGGTGAGCAGGGGGCAGAAACACAGGGACGGGGGCAGCGTAGGGGTAGCAATTACACAGGGGCAGCACATTACACAGGGAGGGGGACGGACAGCGGGCGCTGGGCGGTCGCGTGTCACCAAAAATGACTACGCGTGTCAGTGCTGACACGCGTATCATAGGTTCGCCATCACTGACCTAGGTCTAGATAGGAGAACAGTTTCAATACGCCCTCCTGTGGCTGTTCATCAATGTTTTAATGCATTTTAAATAAAATATGCCACTTCTTTGTTTTTCTCTTACAAATGCAAAGCAAAGCATTTCTGCTGAATGGAAAGAAGAGTGAAAAATCACCTGTTACCTGCGGCAAAAGGATCAAGAGGTTGAAATTCCCAACATCTGGTACTAGGGAAGAGTCAGGAAGCCAGAAGAAAATAAAAGGTTCAGCTAGTCCTGTCAAATTCCCTGGGTGTGAATAACTCATGTTTGGCTGATAAATGCATATTGTTGGCTTATAGGTGCAGTTTGAATTTTGGACTTTCTTTTAATGCTATAAAACCAATGGTAATGAAAGTCTAGTGAGCTCACCTGCAGTATTATAAATTACTGTAGAGGCTCAGTAGACGTAGGTGCAGTATGAATAGCATGATAATTCTAAAATATAGTTATGGCAATATTTAATGATAGTTCCCTGCCCTTACAGCTCATCAATGTGTCAATTATGGGCTGTTTTTATGTTGTGTTGGCAGGTTATTTGAGACGGAAAAGAAATGTTACACAATCTGACCAAACAGGTTGTGCAGGTCTGCTTAAAGTCGCTGAGAAATTATTTAAATGTGGCTGTACGCTCACTGAGGAGATATAAAAATATATAAAATGAAAAACATCTTTGCTGCTCATAGTGCAGATTTTAATTCTGATAAATCTCTTCAAAAGCTTAAAGTTAATTCGTGATTGGTTTCTTTAAGTTTGCAGAAAAAAAACACATGAAGGACTCCAAGACTATGGGGACATGTATAATTATCTCTGCTGGTCAAATTGTCTCATTTTTGTGACTTTTGTTGTTTTTGCAACTTTTCACCTGTCGTTTTTAAACTGCACCTTAGTCTGCACCTTGTGCAGTGTGTCTTATCTATCTTTATTTTCCAGAAGTTCCGTGCGACTTTTCACTTATGTATCACTTTTTTTGCTTATTTTTGTGACTTTTTAGGCGCAAATCGGCACCTGATCCAGGGTAGATGAAAAGGAAGGATTTTTTTCATGGATCCTATTTAAATGTTTAACATTATTTACAGTAACCTGTTTTTTGAACATTCAGAAATATTAGCATTTTCTTTTTTTTTTATTTATTGGTTACTTCTAAGGGTGAGGTCACACGATGCTTTTCAATTGCGTTTTGAGGTGATTTGCCTAATTACATTACTATTAACATTTGCGTTTCCAAAACGCAATATAAACGTGATTTTAACGCATGTGTTAACATCACGTTTACTATATTTTTTGTAAATGCAAATGTTAACAGTAATGTAATTAGGAAAATCACCTCTCCTCAGCTTTTGTAATGTGTTTCACAATGCAAGTAAAATGCAAACGCACCCAATGTGATCACACCCTTAACACCATGTCTGACCGCAACCTCATGTGTCGTCATCTCCCTGGGGTGTGACTAGAGTGCTTAAAAATGCAGGACACAGTGAAGAACACATTGCAGATGTTTCCATACATCTGCTAACTTATCAGAAGACATTAGTGCAGAAAGGTGTTCTTCACAATAGTATGTGAAGAACAATATGTGTGAAGAACACATTGCAGATGTTTAACATCATTTTCCTTTTTGAAGTTCCACGAATATTCCATTGAATAAAAAAAAAAAATAAACAGGACTGACTTCCTTATTTCTCAATAAAATGACACATTTTATTGCAGAGCCTTGTTCCCCTTGAAAAATGCTCGAGTCTCCCATTGACTGTATTGGGGTTCGTTATTCGATACAAGCACTCGAGCATCGGGAAAAGTTCAACTTCAGTAACGAGCACTCAAGCATTTAAGTGCTCGCTCATCTCTAGTTATAACATTGGAATGTTTTAACATATGTAGATGATTTTGAGATTGTTTTCATATCTTTTTTTTTTTTTTTGAGATTCTTCATTTTCAAAGTTTGAAATGTTCTGCTTTCCAGATAGCTAAAATACCCAAAAATCAAGATAACTAACATTTCTAGGGTGCCTGCTTTATGTGATATTTTATGTGTCCTCTCTTTTTTCTAGGATGCTATGAGGCTTAGAACTTTAAGTGCGATTTTTCAAATTTTCATGAAAATCGCCAGAACTCAGCTTTCAAGTGACTTTGAAAGGCCTAAATAATAGTAAAGCCCCTATATAAACTACACCCCTCAACGTATGTAAAATAACTTCTATTAAGTCTATTAACCCTTTAAGTGTTTTACATGGGTTAAAACTAAATGGAAGTGCGATTTAGAAACTTTTTAATTTTTTGGGAAATACATTTATTTAGTATGACACTTTCATAATGAATAAAATGATGAAATCATGAAATGATGAAAAGTTTGATGCCCAATTTCTCCTGAGAGTAACAATACCCCATATGTGATGTTAACTGCTGTATGGACACATGGCCGGGCATGGTAAAGAAGCAACGCCATTCAGAGCAGATTTGTATTGTCACAATGTACAGGCTATAAAATTTTAAGTTTTTTGGTAATGCGAACATATGAGGAATGCCTCGGGGCACACGCTAGACCCCGGGGCTGCCGCAGGATGCATCAGATCCCCCAGTAAACACACCAGGGAGGTCCGTTCAACGGGGAACACATTTACATGCCACGGTCATGCTTGAGTTTTTCCGATCCCGAGTGTTAGTGCTGGGTCTGGGCTATGATGTCACAGCCCAACATCAGCGAGACCCAATGCACTGCAATCTTCTTAATGAGCGCCGTAAAAATTTTTATTCATGGCCACATAATCACATTAGTGTATTAAAATGAACCTAACCCAAACTAGTACTAATGACAATGTGCAAAGTCATCCAAGACCCTCACACATAACCATACTGTATATTGTCTCCTCTCTCTTAGCCATCATGGTGAACATAAGTTTCTAGTGATGCCCCATCATTCATGCCCCCGCACATGGCACATTTTTAAAAATATTAGTCTCCTGTATGGGTCTCCTTTCATTCCTTGTGACAGGAGAGGCTCCTCCTCTCCTCTTCTTCTGGATACCTCTAATTAAGGGGTGTCAAACTCATTTTCACAGGGGGCCACATCAGCCTTGTGGGTGCCTTAAAGGGGCTGAATGTCATTTTATTAATGTAGAAATGTATCTACTCAAGTTGTTTACTAACCACAGTTGCCCCCACAGTGCCCCCCACTTTCCCACTGTGATAATACCACTGCAGATGCTTTGGCCCCCTTTAATGAAATTTCCACAGCAGAGCCCCCCTTTAATAAAATGGCCATTGCAGAGCCCCCCTTTTATGAAATGGCCATTGAAGAGCCCCCCTTTAACCCCTTCCCGGGTGCAGGTGCATGGAGAGGGCTCGCGGGTCGAAGCCGAAAGGGCGAAACCTAGGTCGGGCATGAGGTCCTCTGGCATTTTTAACCATTTTGATATGCATGCTTTTAATATTCTGTTTGTGAGTATGCTGGAATAAAATTCATTTTACTGTTATCCTTGGTGATCTGCACCATCTGTCCACATTCTTCCTGATACAGGACCGGTGCTGTGATCGCGTGCACGAGAGTGTAGCATGGTCTCCCACAGGATCCAGTATAGAGAAGTGAACATCGTGACAGGAGGAATTACTGAGGAATTTCTTCCATCTTCGATCTATAAGGAGACCGTTCTGTAGAATTCTCAATCTTAACGTTGTATTGTGGAGTTAGAGCACTAACATTGTTTTTTATGTAAAGTCTGTTGCACGCCTTATGTTAAAAGTGATCCACAAAAAAGTTGTTGGTGACCTCTATCGGTCCAGTGTGGGGCCGCGACAGTTTCATGATTTCTGGCATACGTACTTAATGAATCTGCCGCATCCAGCATTATACATGGGCAGAGAACTTTTAGTGCAGTTTCCCACATTCTTTGTAAATGTGCCCCAGGGTCTTCAATAATCTAGTGCACACTGCATGCGCTGATAGTGCTTAAACTGAGTGCACTATGTCAGAGTACATTCTGCACAGTCTACAGAAGGGACATACCTGCCACCCAACTCCCCTATAGGAGCAGGTTTCTGTTTTGCCGATAAGAAAGATGATTGACTATTGTGAACTCATTCATTTTAAAAAAAAAGCCAAACTCTTCCCCATTAATCAGTTAATTGTTTAGTCGGATATTGGGTGACTGTTGGTTCTCTAAAACTGATCTTCCTGGGGCCTAAAATCTGTTTTGAATTAAAGAGGGAGAAGAATGGAAGACTTCATTTAATACATTTGAATATCTGTTAATGGCATTCGAAGCGTGTGATGCCCCGGCTGTCTTACAACAGTTGATAAATGATATCTTATAGCATATAGCATCAGTCACTCATAACGATCATATCAGGAATCAGGCCATGTCTTCCATCAGGTAGGGCGGCAACACCTCGGGTGCAAGTCGGTGGAGAAAAAAGGGGGGCAAACAGCCACCCACATTCCTTACACCTCGTGTCCTGGTGATGTCATAGTGTGCACACGGGCAAAGTGCTCGGAGCTGGATTGTGCTATTGCTACCTACATACTGGGTGGGAGGAAGCACTGTGCTGGGGCTACCTATATACTGTGATGGGGGTGGTGGGTTGTAGTGTGCTGGCTTGTTATGTACTTGGGGGGCAGTGTGCTGGATACCTATATACTGAGGGCAGTGTTCAGTGCAACCAGGACTTGGTCCTGGTGCTGTATTTCTGTATGAAGTTTGTGCATAATGGCTCCAAGGATGCACAAGCATGGAGGCAGTGCTCTAGGGAGGAGCAGGCAAGCAGGGACAGAAGAGGCTACTGCTCTTCCAGGGAGAGAATACTCCATGCCCCAGTAGTCTCTCCAGAAAAAGCATATTATTTAGATAAAATGTAGTTTTGTGTAGATAGTAGTCTATAATTAGCTAAAGATAGATTATGGTTTAGAATGTAGGTAGCAACCTACCATCAGATCTACTTTAATAGCAGTGACATAACTTGGAAAGACTGGGCCCCATAGCAGACTTCTGCATTGGTCCCCTTACCTTTATAAACAGACGTATTTGTACACACCTGTTCATACAATCACACAAATTTATACAAACATTTATATACTTATATACACACATTTATACACTCATAGTATATACAGTATGGGGGTTATTTATCATATGCCGGTGCCCGTGCAAAAGGGTATGATAGCCTCGCCGCTGCCGCGTCTGCGGAACGCTTATTTCTAGTCCAGGCCCTAGGGTAGAAAATTTGCTGGCAGCAGCAAGTTCTCAGGTGTGGAGACAGGAAACTCTTGTGCCAACCCACTTCCCGTCTGCCACGCTTCCATCACGCCATACACATAAATTTCTTATTATTTATTCATTCTGTACCCCAGGCCCGTCTCTCTGTGTAACTGCTGAGAGTAGCGCCTACAGGGCCCTGCTCAGAAGGGACATAGCAGGATGGGCCTGGGGGCATGCCTTACCACAGCAAACCCTGTAGCAGCCACTATGAATGCTACATCAGTACTGTAGTTACGCCACTGCACATATATATCTATGTGCACGCACACATACATACACACATATATATATATATATATATATATATATATATATATATATATATATATATATACACACACATATATGTACAGGCGGTCCCCTACTTAAGAACACCCGACTTACAGGCGACCCCCAGTTACAAACAAACCACTGGTAATTTACTGTACTTTAGTCCAAGGCTGCAATGATCAGCTGTTAGTTATCAAAGATGTCTGAAATTAAGACAATCCAACAATTTTAAAATCCAATTGTCACAGAGAATTATACTCACCTCCAACTCATTCCAGCACTGGTCTCCTATAGATAGCAGGCATCAGAGTTTACACTGAATGCCTACTATCTATATAGGCTATTAACTTACCCGTAGAAGTGAATGTCACATTTCTTCGCAGTGGTAATAGTAGCATCTCCTCCAGCTTCCCCTGCAGTTGTTGCAATATTAACATTGGGTCACCTCAGTCACGTAACCAGGGCAGACGCACCAGAAGGTGGGGGGACGCTTATTTGGTGCATTGGCAAGCAGGGCAGACTCTGCCAGGGGCAGGGACAGAGTGAATGACGTGCCTGGCCCAGGAAGCATAAATATACTAAAGAATACCTCTGTCTCCTCTCCACTGTGGAGTAGAGAGGGGCAGGGTGAGTGGGGATTAGGTAATGGCAACGCGAGCAGAGCACTGTCCATGACAGCGCATAGACTACGCATCCTCCATGTAATGAAGTTTGGGGCATGCAGCTCTGGAAGCCAATCTTGGTGACAATCATGGCTCCCCGTGACGTCATCAGGGAGGCGCGAACGGTTGCCATGACAGCCTTGGGTCTTTCGAGGACCCGAGACTGTCTCGTTTTAACCCATTTATTACATACTACATACAGTAGTATGGCAGTATATGCTAGGATTGATCAGACAACCTAGGGTTAAAGTACCCTAGGGGGTCTAAAAAAGTGTAAAAGTAAAATAAAAAAAATTATAATAAAAAAACCTAAAAAGTCAAATCACCCCCCTTTTCCTAGAACTGATATAAATATAAATAAACAGTAAAAATTGTAAACAAATTAGGTATCGCCGCATCCAAAAATGTGCAATCTATCAAAATGTAATAACATTTTTTCACAGTGTTTAACTATGTTTAAAAGTCGTAAATGGCACTTTTCTGCAATTTTTTAAAATATAAAAAAATCAATAAAAAGTGATCAAAAGGATGTACAGTCCTAAAAATGGTAGCATTGAAAATGTAATCAAAAGTCGCACAAAATGACACCACCCACAGCTCCATATACTGAAGTATGAAAAAGTTATTAGCCCCAGAAGATGGCAAAATGAAAAAAAAATATTGTACATGAGGTTTTAAATTTTGTAAATGTATGAAAACATTATAAAGTCTATACAAATTTGGTATCCCCTTAATCGTACTGACCCAAAGAATAAAATATATATTTCACTTGGGGTGCACAGTGAAAGCCGTAAAATCCAAGCCCACAAGAAAATGTCGCAAATGCGTTTTTTCACTATTTTGACTCCATTAGGAATTTTTTTCTGGCTTCCCAGTACACGGCATGGAATATTCAATACCATCACTATGAAGTACGATTTGTTACACAGAAAACAAGCCATCACAGAGCTCCTTACATGGAAAAATAAAAAGTTATAGATTTTTGAAGGTGGGGAGTGAAAAATGGAAATGAAAAGCAAAAAGGGCCAGGTCAATAAGAGGTTAAGCAGCATTCCCAATAAAACCAATGAATGAGCCAGTTACTGCAATTTTGGAGCGACTGCAGCTATTTGCCTGTGTTGGGAATGGGGTGTAGCAGATTGCCGTGCAATGGGTACCAGGTACTGAGGCAGGAGGTGGTGGAATTTGGGTGCTACGGGTGACAATTCCTACCCAAGGATGAGGGGGTTTCAGGTGGCTAATACCCGAGCAGGGTTGAGGGTGCTATAAAATTTGATCTTGGGCCCAGAGGACTCTAGGAACACCAATGTAACAGATTATGTACTTGCATGTTACATATGTAATTGTATTCTAAAAGTAACTATTGTGCTATTATTTTCTTTTAAAATACATTACTTCTATGTTTTACCATTGTCCCCTGTCAGAAACTGATGCATAAATGTGTATGTTGTGATAATCTTTATCATTAAAGTATATACTTTAAGACAGGAAAGATCGGTTTACATTTACAAAGGTCAATGAATTAGAATTTCGACATAAATACCTTGTGCTAAAATTTTGGCACAGGCAATGATTATTGGTTTGTATTACAAAGAAGAAATACGCATAGGAAAGTGGGAACTCAAAGTGACCCAAACCCATTATTGCTATGTAATAGATTTAGACTAAAATAACAGCCTTGTTACTCTCTTAGACAGCATTAGTATGGTATATTCAAGTCATTATCTGTCCTTATTTTCACTTTTCTTTATAGTACATGTAATAATTATTTTACACTTTTTTAAGAAAAAAAACAGTAACTAATATTAAATGAATGAAACTGATTTTGCATTCAGTTTCATCTTAAATGTCGTCTCACCATTTCATTCTCTTCCCCAGGGTTCAGTAGGGCACGCTGGTCTTTATTTTCGGTATCCATTTCTTGAATTTCGTGGATGCCTTGGATCACAGGAGCTACAGTCTGTGCACAGGTTTCATGCAGCGTTTGGAGTGAGTGTCCTCAATAGCTCCTATTCTTTCAGCATTAAACAATGAACACACCCTCTTAATTAACTCATCTCCACTCAGAAGTTCTCAGTGCTCACCTACACTATTGTATTCAGTGAAATGCAGGATTGTGGCTTTCAGTTTGACGTTTACATATTCACAGATGTGTCCAGCAAATATTTAACCAAATGCTTAGCACTTTATTCCTAATAATTTAAAGACAGCAGCTTACAAATATAATAGGCTATGCGGATAGAAACTACAGAATCGCATAGTAGTCAGATAAAACATATCAACTGATAACCCTGGAACCTCTTTTACACTTGTGTAATTTGTACACTGTCTATAATCAGTATTTGTAAACCCAGACCACAAATGACATGAAAAGACAAAAGTTATTATAGAAAACTTGACAACCTCCTTGCTATTCTGCATTCAATGTTTTGGCTTATGAAAAATTATTGTTGAACCATCACCCTGCTCCCAGTCAGGGCCAACAAGACTATTGTCAGCACCCATTCAATGGCAGCGAACCCACAAATCACTATAGTGGAGGTCTCCTATGTTTCAATAGAGTGCTTGTCATTTACTAATAAAAAACAATGTTAGTGCTCTAACTCCACAATAAAACATTAGGATTGAGAATTCCACAGAACGGTCTCACCCAGTTCCCTATAGATTGAAGAAAATCCTTGGTAATCCTTTCTGTCACAATGTTCACTTCTCTATACTGGATCCTGTGGGAGACCACGCTACACTCTTGTGCACGTGATCACAGCACCGGTCCTGTATCAGGAAGAATCTGGACAGATGGTGCAGATCACCAAGGATAAGAGTAAAATGAATTTTATTAAATCGCATGGTGAATAATATTAACCCCTTCCCGACATTTGACGTAATAGTACTGCATCGCGGGAGGTGCGTTCCCGCAAAATGCAGTACTATTACGTCATGCTTCTGGCACCGGCTCCTGAACGGAGCCGGCGCCAGAAGCTGCAGGTGTCAGCTATATATTATAGCCGACACCTGCCTCTAACACCCGCGATCGGAGATTTCTCCGATCGCGGGTGTTAACCCCTGACACGCCGCGGTCGCGCTGACCGCGGCGCGCAAGGGGCATTTCAGAAGAATCGGACCCCCCCGCGGCGCTTACCGGGGGGGGTCCGCTGCTCCGATCGCAGCCCCGGGACTGCCGGTGCCCGGGGCTGCGCGATCCTCCTGCCGGAAGCCGGGTCCTGCCTTCTGACAGGACCCGGCTGTAACACACTGAGCATGCGCAGTGTATTACACTGTGTAATGTGAAGAAGAGCTTGAACAAGTGATCAGTGGATCACTTGTTCAAGATAACCTGTAAAAGTTAATAAAAATGTTAAAAACACTACATAAAAACACTACATAATAAAAATAATTAATTAAATAAAGTTAGAGTCCCCTAAACACAAATATTCCCTATACACATGCAATAAAGTGAAAAAAACACAAAATCGCCAAAAAACCCCACATATTTGGTATCGCCGCGTCCGTAACAATCCGTACAATAACTCAGAAACATTATTGGACCCGCTCGGTGAACGCCGTAAAAACAAAACCCGAAAAACACGCCAAAAATTTACATTTTTCATAAACTCTCTACACAAAAATGTTCTAAAAAGTGATCAAAAAAAGTTATGTGCGCAAAAATGGTACCACTGAAAAGAACAACTCAACACGTAAAAAATAAGCCCTAAACTAGCTCTGTCAACCAAAAAATATTAAAGTTATGTCTCCGAAAAGATGGCGATGCAAAAACAAATGAGATTTCCTCTATATTAGTTTTTATCCAGTAAAATTGTAAAAATAAATGAAAACTATATAAATGAGGTATCACCGTAATCGTAGTGACCTATAGAATGAAGATAATATAATATTTTTAGTGTACGGTGTATGACCCCCAAAAAATATGAAAAGAAAGTAAACCAAAATTGACAATTTTCTTTTCACCCATACATTCAAGAGTTAATAAAATCTCATCAATAAGCTAATGACCCACTAAAATGAAGTATTTGTATAGTGCATCTCATGTCGCAGAAAATAAGCCCTTATATGTCCAAATTGCCAAAAAAATAAAGATTGTATAGCCAATAAAAATTGACAATGCATAATCTGCTCTGAATGGCGCAGCTCCCTTCGATGCCCTGGCGTGTGCCCATACAGCAGGTTACCACCACATATGGGGTATTATTATATACGGAAGAGATTGGGTATCAAATTTTGTGGAGCGTTTTGGTATTTTATCCACTGAGAATTTGTATATTTTTTGAAAAACATATTAATTTAGCCAAAAAAAATTTTACTTTCAAAATTGCATCCGATTTTGTTTTAACCCCTGTAAAACAATTAAAGGGTTAACAAACTTCATAAAAGTTGTTTTACATACGTTGAGGGGTGTAGTTTCTATAATGGGGTAATTTATGGGGTTTACTTTTATTTAGGTCTCTCAAAGTGATTTGAAACCTGAGCAGGTCCCTCAATAGCAGGATTTTGCGTTTTTTATGAAAATGTGAAAAATGGCACCTAATGTTCAAAGCCCCATAACATCCTACAAAAATAAGAGTATGCATAAAAAACCATGTCCACATAAATTAGACATTTAGTGAATGTTAGTTATTACGTTTTTTTGCGGTTATGACTATGTATGGAAAAAGTAGAACATTTTGAAGTTCAAAAATCAAAAATTTTTCCAAATTTTCACCAAATATCTGATTTTCTCATAAATAAATGCAAAACATACCACCAAAATTTTTCAAATAACCTGAAGTACGATGTGTCACGAGAAAACAATTTTAAAATCACTTGGATATGTTAAAGCGTTCCGAAGTTATAACCACTTATAGTGACACAGGGCAGATTTGAAAAAATGGGCCGTGTCAGGAAGGTGAAAAGTGGCTTCAGCGTTAAGGGGTTAAAACGTAACATTTATTTCATCAGTAAAATATATCAATCTAAAAAAGACCACTATTGCCACAAATACTGCACCAAAACCAACACCTTTTTACCACTATGGAGTATTGGCATATATACAAATTATATACAAGGCACACATATACGTGCCATCGTAACCAACGATGACAAGGGGGGTCCCAGACAATTTGTGCCTATGGGAGAAAGTCACTGGTATTCACAATACATACAGACAATGTACCAATAGAAGGACAGCCAAACAATGAACGCAATAGTTCCAAAAAGTCAAATACCATTAGATCCAGATCATGTTAACTTACTGATCTTAATACAGACCCGGTAATAAGAGTAGTAATGCTGAAACAATTATCACAGTATGCGGGAAAAAAATGGAAAATTCTTACCAATCCTGGGTGCAGGAATAGACCATCAAATTCATGCAGATGATGATGAAACAATATGTCCCTTACAAACTAATACAGCACCTATTGTTGTCCATAAACTCCCGTCCTGACAAGGACGGTCCACAGCTGTTTCCTGTTACGGGACCATCTGATGACGTAGGGGTGAAACATCAAGGGCGAGCTACATGATAGGGACCTATATGTGTGCCTTGTATATAATTTGTATACATACCAATACTCTATAGTGGCAAAAAGGTGTTGGTTTTGGTGCAGTATTTGTGGCAATTGTGGTCTCTTTTAGATTGATATATTTTACTGATGAAATAAATGTTAAGTTTTAATATTATTCACCATGCGCTTTAATACTGATTGTATTTATAGTGTGTATAAATGGCCATTCCTGTAGTAAAAATAATTTTATTCTAGCATACTCACAACGAAATATTAAAAGCGCGCATATCAAAATAGTTAAAACTGCCAGATGACCTCATGCCCGACCTAGGTTTTGCCCTTTCGGCTTCATCTGGGGCCTGATCTCTGAGCAATTTATATTTTCAGGTGCATTTGAGAGAGAAGTTAACCCTATATGGGGTATAGCTGGAAACAAAAAAACTCTTTTCCACATGATTCTCCCAACAGCCTATGACAGTGATGGCGAACCTATGACACGGGTGCCAGAGGTGGCACTCTGAGCCCTTTCAGTGGGCACCCAGGCTTTCACCCCAGGACAGAGTTCACCAGGCTGTCCCAGACATCTTGAGATGCTGCCCTTTTTTTTTAAGGTGACAGATCCTTGACTGATTAGAACTGCAGTAAAAGTGAGAAGCTATAAACAGGGCCAGAATATCTTCCCCTTGATGGCCCCATGATTCTTCCCGCACAGAGAGAACCTGGAGAAAAACTATAATGATGACTAAATTTGCCCTTGTGCTTTAAATTGTATTGGTGTCCTCAGGGGGCCGAAACAATTTAATGGGAGCAATAAGTTACTGTTTAAATTGTCGCGTTGGCACTTGATGTTAAAATAGGGGGTCTTGGTTGTAGTTTGGGCACCTAGTCTCTAAAAGGTTCGCCATCACTGGCCTATCAACATAACAATATCATCTTACATCCAAACTTAGTTTACAAATGGCATTTGCAAATAACATTTATAAATATATCCTGACCACATGCATGAAGCACCTACACAACATATATCTAAACAAAACACATTCAATTTCACTTACCTATCTTCTAAAATACAGTAAGACCTAAAAGCTATAAAACATGTAGTATTCCTATTTGATCCTTACAGTCTCGAATCTCCCAACAAATTAAAACAAACCACCTCACCCTCCATATCAGCTCTCAGATCAGCTCTCAGATCAGGCACACACTCCCTTACAAAAAAATATTTCAAAGGAGTGTGGCCAGCCATGAAAGAGTGAGGCCGCATGGACCCTGAGCTCCGCTGTGCATCCCTCCTCATCCAGCGCCATCAGGCACCCAGGCATAGGGAAACCCACCAGAAAAGGGCTAGTTAAGACCCCTCACCCACGGCCACTTCTTCGCCGAGAATATGGCCTCAGCTCCTCTCAACACGCGGAGCCAAGATGGCCACCGCCACCCGTCCCCGCCACAAGCGGCTACAGTGGCTCTATCAGCACCAACAGCAGGTACGGGCGCAGCATTAATTAACCCCGGCCGCTCTGTTTCAACCCCAAGCAGCGCGTCTGCGAAGCCAGCAGCCCGGTTCGAAGACAGAATTATGGCACACGTCGCATCAGAAGAATTGGCACATGCTGCTCCCAATCAGCCTACCACCTACCTGATGCCACCGCCTCAGTGAGGTCTTGCAGAAGCACCAGCGGGGTGCAGGGCCTGCTACCAGCAGCGCAGGAGCTGCTACCAGCACCGCAGAGCCTGCTACCAGCACCGTGGACGACATCCCTCTGCAGGGGGAGGAAGAAGAGGAGCTACCCGGAGAAGGGATAGATCCAGACCAGGCCGAGACACGGGCTGGAAGTCCACCCAGAACCCCTACAGGTGACAGGCACAGAGACATGAGTGGGGACCCAGGGACTTAAGCCCTCACAAAACTGACCAGAGGCCTTCCTGTGAATACAGGACTGGAATCCCCTTAACTTCCTCCCTGCCACATGGGACACATAAAGGGAAAATGCCCACATCTGCTCACACAGGGCATACACCTAACCCATACCCAGGAACACTCACTCCTGCTAGGGGCTTGATGTAAGATCCCTCTTCAACACAGCTAGGACTCACTGGTGAGAGAATGCCCACCTTATCTGATCTTCATACCTTATATGCCTCTTTGCCCACTAAGGCTAACATGTCTAACTTCGCAGCGCAGATCACTGCCAATTGCAAGCAGGAACTTGCTAAACTTCACTATGAGATTTCAACGCTGCCAGGCAGAATCGATGTCCTAGACCAGGCCAAATCCTCAATGGAAACGTCCCTTGAGACCTTACAAGACACAGTTCAGTGCCAAATGCTATTTGCTATACAGCAACATATAGATGATATCGAAAATAAAAGTAGGAGCAATAACCTATGTATTAAAGGCCTGCTGGAAAGCGTCTAACAAGCTACTCTTCTCTCAACAGTGATCGCTATTTTCAATGGCCTTTTAGAGCGCCCACCATATATTGAATCGATGGAGCTCATCGGGCCCTAAGACCCCCTGACCCGAACTTCCAAACCCCTAGAGATGTCATCTGTCGGATCGACTTTTATGCGCTGAAAGAGCAGCTTCTCTTCAAAATCCGCTCCCAAAAGCAGATAACATACCAAGGGTCTACCATAAAAATAATGCCGGACTTATCCCGCTATACACTAGCACAACGTGCTGTTCTTCGACCCCTCCTAGATTTGCTGCGTGAACGTGACTAGAGATGAGCGAGCACTAAAATGCTCGGGTACTCGTTTTTCGAGATGAACTTTTCCCGATGCTCGACTGCTCGTCTCGAATAATAATTGAAGTCAATGGGAGACTCGAGCATTTTTCAAGGGGACCAAGGCTCTGCACAGGGAAGCTTGGCCAAACACCTGGAAACCTCAGAAAAGGATGGAAACACCACGGAAATGGACAGGAAACAGCAGGGGCAGCATGCATGGATGCCTCTGATGCTGCTTAATCACACCATCATGCCAAAATTATGGACAACAGCATGGCCATGACAGAGTGACCGAATGAGGCTAGATAGCATCTAAAACATACAATAATTGACCCTGACACTATAGGGGACGGCATGCAGATGCAGCGGCAGCAGTGGCAGGCTAGAGAGTGTCATGGTGACATACCCTAAATGGACTCAGGCTTCACCAAAGGAGGTGAGCAAGAAGCGCTGAAATGATTTCCTATGTGAACAAAAGGTTGACGGTATATTTAGTCGATAACACAGCATGGTGGCGACATAGTGACCAAGTTCCATAACGTATCTGGTGAAACACCCGAAAAATGAGCCTGACACAGCTCTTTTGATAAGGGGACGACATACGGAGGAAGCCATGGAGACGACTTCCATGATTAAGAGCGACAGTATGGGGCATTCATATTGCGCTGCTATGATTGCAACTTCAGGTCTCCAGCATGGCGGCGACAGATGGGCCGAGTTCCACTATGTATCTGGTGAAACACCTGAAAATTCTGCCTGACACAGCTCGTTTGATAAGGGGACGATGTATGGAGGCAGTGAAGTAGTAGTAGATTAAAGGTGCTGCAGTTAAAAATAAGTTAGTTGGATCTTGGGATGGAGCTGGCGCTCCGCTGCCAGGCGAGCTTTCGCCTATCCAAGCCCCTGTCTCTCGGCTACTCCCCAAACAGCACTTCTAAGAACCTTTTGTATAAGATCAAGTGTAGTAGCGTTCTTATAAGTTTGGGTTATGGTGGGTGAGGGGAATGTAAACAGATGCGCAAGAAGCGCTGAAATAATATCGGTAAATGATAAAAGTTTGCCAGTATATTTTGTGGATTACACAGCAGGGTGGCAACAAAGTTAACAAGTTTGATGTGGAAGCCATGAAAACAACCCAAAATTCTGCCTGACACAGCTCGTTTCATAAGGGGACCATGTATGGAGGCAGTGAACTAGTAGTATATTAAAGGTGCTGCAGTTAAAACTATGTTAGTTGGATCTTGGGATGGAGCTGGCGCTCCGCTGCCAGGCGAGCTTTCGCCAATCCAAGCCCCTGTCTCTCGGCTACTCCCCAAACAGCACTTCTGAGAACCTTTTGTATAAGATCAAGTGTAGTAGCGTTCTTATAAGTTTGGGTTATGGCGGGTGAGGGGAATGTAAACAGATGCACAAGAAGCGCTGAAATAATATTGGTAAATGATAAAAGTTTGCCAGTATATTTTGTGGATTACACAGCAGGGTGGCGACAAAGTTAACAAGTTTGATGTGGAAGCCATGAAAACAACCCAAAATTCTGCCTGACACAGCTCGTTTGATAAGGGGACCATGTATGGAGGCAGTGAACTAGTAGTAGATTAAAGGTGCTGCAGTTAAAACTATGTTAGTTGGATCTTGGGATGGAGCTGCCGCTCCGCTGCCAGGCGAGCTTTCGCCAATCCAAGCCCCTGTCTCTAGGCTACTCCCCAAACAGCACTTCTAAGAACCTTTTGTATGAGATCAAGTGTAGTAGTGTTCTTATAAGTTTGGGTTATGGTGGGTGAGGGGAATGTAAACAGATGCGCAAGAAGCGCTGAAATAATATCGGTAAATGATAAAAGTTTGCCAGTATATTTTGTGGATTACACAGCAGGGTGGCGACAAAGTTAACAAGTTTGATGTGGAAGCCATGAAAACAACCCAAAATTCTGCCTGACACAGCTCGTTTGATAAGGGGACCATGTATGGAGGCAGTGAACTAGTAGTAGATTAAAGGTGCTGCAGTTAAAACTATGTTAGTTGGATCTTGGGATGGAGCTGGCCCTCCGCTGCCAGGCGAGCTTTCGCCAATCCAAGCCCCTGTCTCTCGGCTACTCCCCAAACAGCACTTCTAAGAACCTTTTGTATAAGATCAAGTGTAGTAGCGTTCTTATAAGTTTGGGTTATGGCGGGTGAGGGGAATGTAAACAGATGCGCAAGAAGCTCTGAAATAATATCGGTAAATGATAAAAGTTTGCCAGTATATTTTGTGGATTACACAGCAGGGTGGCGACAAAGTTAACAAGTTTGATGTGGAAGCCATGAAAACAACCCAAAATTCTGCCTGACACAGCTCGTTTGATAAGGGGACCATGTATGGAGGCAGTGAACTAGTGTTAGGGTAGGATTCAAGACATCCTCTTTTAGTATGCGTTGGCTGCGTGTTTCTAATCAATAAGCATGTGTGCACATTGTAAGAAATTAATTCAGACACATTTGCTGATTTAAATCTCACTCATGAGATCATGGCCATGGCAAATCTGCACTGCTAGAACTTTATTTGGTTTCACAAAACTATATAGAAATTATGGAAGAAGCAGAAGGGGCGGAGAATTCCCAGCTCGTGTAGTCTCTTGATTGGAGAACTTCCTTGCTGTTGCTTATTGACGTCAGGATTGAAGTCTTGTTGACATTCTTTAGCTTTAATTGTTTTCATTATGATCACGAGGCCAGCGCCATCTTATAATGAAGTCTCTGTTACAATGATTTTAGGAAAATAGAACAAGTAGAAATGACAGGATTTGATCAATCAGCAGGTTTACCTTAACAGTCCCCCCTAAATCCTGGAATTTCTCTCAGCTACTCTTAGTCTAGAAGGACCTATAGATCTGCCCATATGTGCTTCGCTCTCCTCTTCACCAGTTGGATGACAGCAGACCCCTGTTAGGTGTGCCCCCATTTAGTGGACTTTCACATATGGGAATCAAATCTCTACTCTACCTCTCCCTACTCCAGGGGCTGCTTGATATGTTTCAGGGGTGGTTGATCATAGAGGGATATCTTCATTATGCAAATTTAGGTAACTTAAGTAAGGGGTCTTTGGCTTGTCTAACTACTGATACCGATGATACTAGGTGGACTTGATGAGAGGGACCACATAACCCGCAATAAGTGACAAGAGCAAAATCACAATCCCCAATATCATCCGCACTTAAAGGAAACCCTTCCAATCCCCCAACTACAAAGTGAAGGATATAGCGTCCACTTCTGAGTTTCTCTTGAGGTCCCTGGACAGTACTTCAATCTTTTCAAGAGCATGGGTAATGGATCCATAGGGGGCGATGTCATCCGGGATGTACATGCAACAAGCCACTCCCACCATCTTACAGACTCCTCCCTTCTCAGCAAGGGTCATGTCCAAAATCATGCAGTTCTGGGAAGCATCTCGGATATAATTTACAAATCTCTGTTGATTACAATAAAAACAGTTACCCAACCAATATCTTTACTCATAGCTCTCTGGGGAATAATGGACTCTAGACTTGCCCATATCTGATTGTGGGCCTTGTACTCATCTGGGACCCCCCTTGGTGCTCCCACTGTATCTATATAAACGTTGTCATCTAGGTGCTTCTCTCTCAGACCTCCAGAATCCTTTGGGATTCTCTACCTTTTCTTTATGTGTCTGATCAACCTTATCCCTGGGGATCACGAGGAAGGAATACACAAGTGTTATCACCGTACACTCACCTTCCCAGCCTCTAGGCCTAACCTGACTCTCCTATCCCCACAAATCCAGTACACATCAGACACTGCTAATACAGGGTTACCTGTGCTGTCAATGTTAAAGAAGGTCATTGTCGTGTTGCACCAACCGTAGGTAAAGTCTCCTACCCTGGGGGCATCCTGGTCACCCCTATAGTTACAATGATAGTCATGGTTGGGGTGTCCCTGAGCATACAGTCAGTCAGAAGAGACTGACTAGCAAGAAGAATAAGTAAGCATGGAATAGAAAGCGTGGAAGCATGCTGACTTCCCTCTAGCTTCACAGACGTGGTACTGGTCAGCAGGACTTGGAAAGGACCATCATAGCGAGGCTCCAGACTGTCTCTCTGGTGCGTCTCTTTACCACCACGTAGTCTCCAGGCTTCAGGTTATGCGTCCTGAGGTCTCTGTCTGCATCTGAAAAAGGAATCAGAAACACTTTTGCAAGGCCTGGCTCAACTGTATGGCATGGTTCCACCTGGTTTCCTGCCATCAGCTATAGGGCCTTTGGGAAGTCGGGGCCTAGTCTGGGTGCGCAGCCAAAAAATACTTCAAAGGGGGGCAATCCCATCTTTCTGTTGGGTGTGGTCCTAACTGAATGGTGGGCAGCGGGAAAGCACTCGCACCATGGTTTCCCTGTTACTTCCATAGCCTCCTGGATCTCTAACTTAGGAGTGCTGTTTAGTTTTTCATTCCCACCACTAACTTGGGAAGGGCAAGGGGTGTTCAGGGCCTGTTCTACACCCAGGAGGGACAAGGTTTCAGGTCTTTACCTGTCCAGTGAAGTGGGTTCTGCGACCGGACTCTATGGTCTCTGGAAGACCAAACTTGCAGAAAAATCTCACTCACCAACTTCTTGGCTGCAGCTCTGGCAGTAGCCTTGGTCATGGGAGAAGCTTCTGGCCACCCTGGAAAGAGATCAATGCACACAAGCACGTTCTCCTACGTACCACTTTTTGGTAGCTGGATAAAATCCATCTGCAATCTCTGGAAGGCTTCTGTGTCAGACGGCAGGCGAACTAATTACAATGGGTATGTGCAATATGATTACTAATTACTGCTATCATGATAAATACATTTGTTTACCTTTAAAGTAAGATATAAAATAGAGCTGTCTTATTTGTTCCATGATAAGCTACAATGAAATGTGTGCTCTTAGATTAAGATATGCCCCCCATTTGGATGTACAGGCACTATGCACTTTAAACATTGTATACCGATTTTAGGATCATTCCTCCTTCTGGATTCATAGCATATCTCCTCAGGCACACCTCCCTTAGGAGGGCAGCACTTATCCCCATGCATCACCCTGCAAGATTTGTCTGATTTTGTGTAGTGTCTCCGCTTCCCCTTATATGTGACCAGCCTGTTCTCTTTGCTTTTAAATTGTTTGTCATTTGATTTGTAATAAAGATATAATTGTATTTTGCAATTTTTTGGTTGGAATGACTTTTTTTGTAGATAGGTTTTGTGTTTATTGAAGTCAACCACGATGTATATGTATGAGTTTATTACAACAGTGGAATAGGAGAAGGAAACCCAAGGAAATATAGATTGAAATTATATGTTACTATACTCCCTCCACTGTATGTACATGCGTGCAGCTGCATTGTTAGTACTAATCTCTGGAAGGGATACAGCGGCTTGGGTGTCACCTTCTGTGGGGACTTTACCACCTTACCTGGGCTTTGGCGGGCACAGACTATACAGGCTTTCACTAGTCTAGTGACAGGGGTAGTAATGCCTGGGGCAAACCACTTGTGGTTTATGAGCGCTAGCATGGCCATTTTGGATATGTGTTTGTGTCCGTGGCCTACTTGACTTACTGTTAGGTGCAAGGCTCCGGGCAGGCACACCCTCTCTCCCAGCATCCAGGTCCCATCGGCATCTGGGCTCCAGCTTTCCTCCACACTTCCTTCACTTCTGATGACTCTCGGGCCACCAGGGACTGGAACACCTGTGGATCAAACTTTTAGCTCAGAACTCACCGCTGAGACTTCAGGACAGTCTCCAGGCTCCATCTGTGCAGCTGCCTTCGCCATCCCGTCAGCCACATACTTGCCCTTGGCTTGTGGAGTTACCAAATTGTGTGTGGTTTAACTTTTACTATCCCCACCTCTTGTGGAAGTAAGAGAGCATCCATGAGCTCTTTAACCAGCATGCCATGCTTAAAGGGGGTCCCTGCAGGGGTGAGGAAATCTCTAGCCTTCCATATGGGTTCATAGTCGTGTTTAGACCCCAGGACTATACCTTGAGTATAGATGTTTGTCCTTTTACCTTCCACCAGCTGTAGCGCTTCCCTGAGTGCCGTCACTTCACTTCCTGCGCTGACCTATGTGGAGGGAGTGGTTCTGCTTGTACTACCTCATGTGCACCACTGACCACTGTATATCCAGTGTAGAACCATCTGTCTTCTCCTGGAGACCTGGAGCCATCTATGAGAAAAAACTCAACATCTGCATTACTCACCCTTCTCTCCCCCCCTCTGAAACCTGGAAGACTGGCGATAGAACGAAGGATTCAGAGCTGTGCACCTTATCAGTGTGTCCTGGGGCATCAGGAGTGCACACTGGAGTTATGAGCTGTCTGGCCTTGGCTCACATGCTTGGGCTGTACTTGGGTGAGGACACTGTGCGAGGTATGTGGGGTTTGAACAGTAACTGAGTGATCTAGGATCTAGGATCAACTCACTGACCTTGCTGAGCAGATTGCTGGCTGCAGCTACTGACACATGAGGGGCTCCCCTCAAGACTGAGTCTAACTGGGCCTAATAGTGGGCCACTTGGGAGGCCACCATGTTCCTGGGCTAGGACACCTGTGGCCTAGATACTCCGTGCAAAATAAAATAAAATGTCTGGTTCAGTGGCATGTGCCTAGGGCCGGGGAAGACTTGCCAGCTTAGGGCTATGGAATGCATCAATTGCCTCCTGACTAAGGGCAAATGGGGAAGAGGCAATTCAGTCAGAAAAGGGGCAGCATTGGGCTGGAGGCAGCAGACCTTATCCTAGGCCTCTAGGAGCTGGCCAGTCCTAGAAACATGTGAAGAGGCTTAGGGCCTCAGGGCAGGGGCACATTCTGGACTGCCAGCTTTCTTTCCTCTGTCAGGTATCTGCCTGTGGCTGAGAAGCAGTGGCCTAGGAAGACCACCTTCTCCTGGCAGTATTGGAGTTTGTCTCTGGAAACTTTACAACCCTTCTGGAACAGAAAACACATAAGGTCAATAAATGCATCCAGGCAAACAAAAACAGTAGGTCATCCGCATACTGAAAAGGAGAACATCCAGTAAGGGGCTAGTCTGCCAGTCTACTCCCTGTAGGGCCGTGGGGTATTGGCTGGGTGAGTTTTACCCCCCTTGTGGGAATCTACATCAGGTATACTGGAATACTACAATGGTAAAGGAAAATAGGTCCTGGCAATCTTCATGTAGGGGCACAGAGAGGAAAACATTTGCCAAATCAATAACAGTGAATAATATGTCACTCTCAGGGACTGCTGCCAGTCTGGGCTAGGGACCACTGGGCTTCAGTACACTCATTGGCAGCTTGGAGGTCATGGACCATGCTACATGTATCCGGTTGTTCTTTCTGAATCATTTCATGACCGGGAATGGGCTAAAATCATCATCGGGCTAGCAGTGGAGAGTCACACATCAGTTCTACAATGAAAGGCAGTAACTCTGTTTGGGGGGGCCGTTCAGAAGGGGGACTGTTCTCGCTGACATCCCTGTCCATTACCACCACCCCTTGTCCTGCCCTGTTGGGGGCGTCTCCGCCACTCACTATAGTAATGTCTCCTCCCCACAGTCGAAAACACGCCCACTTGGGTCGGTCGGTTGAGACTATTGGAAATGTTGTCAGTCCCTTTGCTGTGGTCTGTGAAACTGGTCTCTGTTTCCCTCTGGCTTTCAGTCACAATCTTATCAATCCCTGTATACGCAAATCTGGTAGAGATGTCTCCAGTCCGTTAACACCTTTGGTAACAACCCATTACAAAACAGATGTACACTACACTGTCAGGTCATTCCCCATGTGTCCCAAAGCTGCAAACCGTTCCCACGGGACTCTTCCATTACCGTGTGCGTCTCCGCTTTATCTCATCCAGACATATAGGATTCTCTTAACTATCTATAAACTTTTGGCCAGACTCCAACATCTCAACCAAATCCAGGTACACTTATGTTGGTTTTTAATCAAAAAGGAACAAAAGTCAGTAATAGGCTCTGTAATACAGTTGGGGGGCTAGTTCTTGCTTAGATTGTTCATGAGTTACACAGGAGGACATCACATCATACTGTATTCTTGTTCCACAACCAAATAAATTCCTTCAAGTCTTTTTTAGATTGTCAGGGAGAAGTCTAAATGCAGCGATCTGCCCCCTTATGTAAACAACTTCAGCTTACTGTAGCGTCAAGGTCAGAACAGAACACAAAGTGATAACACAGCTCAGACAGAGCCCTAGATTTTTGGAGAACTTCAGCGTCAAGGCCATGTACATGTCTTCACAAAACAAAACGCAGCTCCAACAGCCCCCACCCTTCTGTTAACCCCTTAAACGCCAGAAAGCAGGTACCAGAGACATTGCAACACTTTTTATAGTAATTTTTCTCTAATTGTCGGAATCAATAAATTTTAATAATACTCAAACAAACAACATCCCTCACTCCAAGACCCCTAGCAGACGCCCGAAAAGATGAAAAAAAAAACGTCTGGCAGGACGCCCCAAGCATGGTCAGATGTTGTCCTACAAAGCCCCACAACAGCTTTTATGGTTGCCAACAGCAATCAACTTTCAGGGACTTGAAGGGAATATAACTTAAAATGGCCGCCACTGAAAAATAAACCGACTTAAGATGGCCGCCACTGAAGAATGGTAGGGCGTGTCATCTTCTCTAACCACCAGATACAGGGGTGCAGTCTGGATTACAGGGGCCATTTTTCACTCCAAGGAAAATATAATTGAATCTCTTTTTCTCAAATATCACCTGTCTCTTTCTTAAACGGCACTCTGAAGGATCCCTGTCACTCTGTCCTGGTCCGTCAGTCAAAGTTGGAGGTTCTCAGAGTCTGTTTGCATGTTTACAAGTTGTACAATCATCAGATCCTCTAACACAGTGTTTCTCAACCTTTCTAATGCTGTGACCCCGCAATACAGTTCCTCATGCTGTGATGACCCCAAACCATGCAACTCACAGTAAAAACACTGTAAAATTGCGGCTCCGATGGCTTTAGGTGACCCCTGGTTTTGGTCGTTCGACCCCCGCTGGGGTCCCGACCCACAGGTTGAGAACCACTGCTCTAACACATCCCAAAACTCTCAAACCTTCATTATTACTTTTTATTTCACCGCAAACCTGTTCCATTAAATCAAATTGCACTTTTTCAACAGTCCTACTTAATTCATCCTACTTGACTCAACAACCTTCTCTCTACTTACATCAAGCAATCTTCTGTCTACCTCATTTTTCCCTTCTTTGCACTGAACTATCGCTAGCGCACCAGTGGTTCCCTCTGGGAGGACGTCCTTTCTATTCCGAAACCGCAGCATAATTTGTCCGAGACCCTTACCGTGCAGCTGCTCATGGCTTAAGGGCTGACCTTCAAGCTCCCCGATCACCAGTTATAGAGACTTAGCTCACCGCGTGTCAGTTACAGAGGTTTATCAGAAGGTCTGACCTTCAAGCTCCCCGATCACCAGTTATAGAGACTTAGCTCACTGCGTGTCGGTTAGAGGTTTATCAAAAGGTCCCCGCTTAACGATCTCCCTTTTTCTCTTAATTCCTGTCAAAATCCCCAGACACCCGTTCTTTACCCGTTCTCCTATTCTGGCGGCCTATGTGTGCAGACATCCGTCCTTTTTCTCCTAATTCTAACGGCCATATGTCTGATCTTCACTGCGGCTTCGCTATACTCCTCTCTATATGAACTTCGAACGTCCTCCCCCTCCCTTTCTGTTCTGGCTCAGCAAAGCGCATACACACAGCAGCCAAGGCACTTCTCACACAGAACTATATAACAATTCAGACCCCGATGCAGGACACCAGGTGGCTATACACATTTACCCTCCAATCCCAGCAGTCTACAGCCACAGGTATCACCACTCCCCGAGTCACAGGCAAGTCACAGGTTAACATATGTTATCTGAAACTTACCGTGATCGTGGGCTGATCAGACCCAGTCGGGAAGTGGTAACCCCAGAGGCTGCAAACGGTGCTGGAACGAGGGGGCGTCCTGGTCATCCTGATCGCGAAATCCCAGCGGTGCCTCAAATGTTAGGGTAGGATTCAAGACATCCTCTTTTAGTATGCGTTGGCTGCGTGTTTCTAATCAATAAGCATGTGTGCACATTGTAAGAAATTAATTCAGACACATTTGCTGATTTAAATCTCACTCATGCGATCATGGCCATGGCAAATCTGCACTGCTAGAACTTTATTTGGTTTCACAAAACTATATAGAAATTATGGAAGAAGCAGAAGGGGCGGAGAATTCCCAGCTCGTGTAGTCTCTTGATTGGAGAACTTCCTTGCTGTTGCTTATTGACGTCAGGATTGAAGTCTTGTTGACATTCTTTAGCTTTAATTGTTTTCATTATGATCACGAGGCCGGCGCCATCTTATAATGAAGTCTCTGTTACAATGATTTTAGGAAAATAGAACAAGTAGAAATGACAGGATTTGATCAATCAGCAGGTTTACCTTAACACTAGTAGTAGATTAAAGGTGCTGCAGTTAAAACTATGTTAGTTGGATCTTGGGATGGAGCTGCCGCTCCGCTGCCAGGCGAGCTTTCGCCAATCCAAGCCCCTGTCTCTAGGCTACTCCCCAAACAGCACTTCTAAGAACCTTTTGTATGAGATCAAGTGTAGTAGTGTTCTTATAAGTTTGGGTTATGGTGGGTGAGGGGAATGTAAACAGATGCGCAAGAAGCGCTGAAATAATATCGGTAAATGATAAAAGTTTGCCAGTATATTTTGTGGATTACACAGCAGCGTGGCGACAAAGTTAACAAGTTTGATGTGGAAGCCATGAAAACAACCCAAAATTCTGCCTGACACAGCTCGTTTGATAAGGGGACCATGTATGGAGGCAGTGAACTAGTAGTAGATTAAAGGTGCTGCAGTTAAAACTATGTTAGTTGGATCTTGGGATGGAGCTTGCGCTCCGCTGCCAGGCGAGCTTTCGCCAATCCAAGCCCCTGTCTCTCGGCTACTCCCCAAACAGCACTTCTAAGAACCTTTTGTGAAAGATCAAGTGTAGTAGCGTTCTTATAAGTTTGGGTTATGGCGGGTGAGGGGAATGTAAACGGATGCGCAAGAAGCGCTGAAATAATATCGGTAAATGATAAAAGTTTGCCAGTATATTTTGTGGATTACACAGCAGGGTGGGACAAAGTTAACAAGTTTGATGTGGAAGCCATGAAAACAACCCAAAATTCTGCCTGACACAGTTTGTTTGATAAGGGGACCATGTATGGAGGCAGCTATATGGACGACTTTTGGAGGCAGCTATGGCGATGACGTGTGGAGGTAGCAATGGAGACAACGTGTGAAGGCAGCTAAAAAGACAACGTGTGGAGGCTGCTATGGAGACAATTTAATTTGGATAGTGCCTGTATGTGGCAGTCCAAAAAAGTTTTCAAACCAGAGGAGCAGGTAGGTGGTCCTCCAGAAAAATTAAATAGATTGAGTGCCTGTATGTGGCAGTCCAAAAAAGTTTTCAAACCAGAGTAGCAGGTAGGTGGTCCTCCAAAAAAATTAAATATATTGAGTGCCTGTATGTGGCAGTCCAAAAAAGTTTTCAAACCAGAGGAGCAGATAGGTGGTCCTCCAGAAAAATGAAATAGATTGAGTGCCTGTATGTGGCAGTCCAAAAAAGTTTTCAAACCAGAGGAGCAGGTAGGTGGTCCTCCAGAAAAATTAAATAGATTGAGTGCCTGTATGTGGCACTCCCAAAAATTGTTTAAAACAGAGGAACGGGTAGGTGGACCTCCAGAAAAATTAAATACATAGAGTACTATAGCTAGAGCCAGTTGGCCCTGGCAAAAAATAGCCAGTTTCCTCTGCTTTAGTGTACAAAGAGGAGGAGAAGGAGGACAATGAGGAGGAGGAGTGCATACATTATTCAGGTTGAGCTTCTTTCACCTGGTGCAGAATGAAAATGCGGAGAAATCCAGGCTTTATTTATCTTGATAAGCGTCAGCATGTCAGCACTGTCAGTTGACAGGCGTGTACGCTTATCGGTGATGATGCCACCAGCTGCACTGAAAACCCGCTCGGACAACACGCTAGCGGCAGGGCAGGCAAGAACCTCACACTCCTTTCCTCTCCAGGTATGAGAGTGGAAAGATTTTGCTTGTACCGTGGGTCCAGGAGAGTGAATACCCAGTAATCGGTGCTGGAATAAATTCTTTGAACGCGAGGGTCACGGGATAGGCAGCCTAGCATGAAATCTGCCATATGTGCCAGAGTCCCAACGCGCAAGAATTCACTCCCCTCACTGGCCTGACTGCCCATTTCCTCCTCCTCCAACTCCTCCAACTCCTCTTCTTCTGCCCATACACGCTGAACAGTGAAGGACTGAACAATGGTCCCCTCTTCTGTCTCGCCAACATTCTCCTCCTCTTCCTCCTCATCCTCCTCCACCTCCTCCCATATATGCTAAGAAACAGACCTAAGGGTGCTTTGGCTATCAACAAGGGAATCTTCTTCCCCTGTCTCTTGTGACAAGTGCAAAGCTTCCGACTTCATGCTGACCAGAGATTTTTTCAACAGGCCAAGCAGCGGGATGGTGAGGCTGATGATGGCGGCATCGCCACTGACCATCTGTGTTGACTCCTCAAAATTACTCAGCACCTGACAGATATCAAACATCCACGTCCACTCCTCATTGTAGACTTGAGGAAGCTTACTGACCTGACTACCAGTTCTGATGGAAGTTGACATCTGGCAGTCTACAATCGCTCTGCGCTGCTGGTAAACTCTGGATAACATGGTTAATGTTGAGTTCCACCTCGTGGGCACATCGCACAGCAGTCGGTGAGCGGGCAGTTGGAGGCGGCGCTGCGCTGCCCTGATAGTGGCAGCATCTGTGCTGAACTTCCTGAAATGCGCACAGATGCAGCGCACCTTCGTGAGCAAATCAGACAGATTGGGGTATGTCTTGAGGAAATGCTGAACTATGAGATTTAACACATGGGCCAGGAATGGCACATGTGTCAGTCTGCCGAGTTGCAGAGCCGCCACCAGGTTATGGCCGTTGTCACACACAACCATGCCTGGCTTCAGGTTCAGCGGTGCCAGCCACAGATCAGCCGTGATGCACTGTAATAGCTCTTGGACGGTGTGCCTTTTATCGCCTAGGCTCAGCAGTTTGAGCACCGCCTGCTGTCGCTTAGCGATGGCACTGCTGCTGTGCCTAGAGCTACCGACTGATAGCGCCATGCACACGGATGGTATTTCGGAGGAGGAGGTGGAGGAGGGGTGGGAGGAGGAGGAGGCATAGTAGGCCTTTGAGACCTGGACCGAGGTAGGCCCCGCAATCCTCGGCGTCGGCAGTATACGACCAGCCCCAGGGTCAGACTCGGTCCCAGCCTCCACCAAGTTAACCCAATGTGCCGTCAGCGATATATAGTGGCCATGCCCGGCAGCACTCGTCCACGTGTCCGTAGTCAGGTGGACCTTCTCAGAAACGGCGTTGGTCAGGGCACGGATGATGTTCTCTGACACGTGCTTGTGCAGGGCTGGGTCGGCACATCGGGAAAAGTAGTGGCGGCTGGGGACCGAACACCGAGGGGCGGCCGCCGCCATGAGTTTTCGAAAGGCCTCGGTCTCTACCAGCCTATAGGGCAGCATCTCCAGGCTAAGCAGTTTGGAGATGTGGACGTTGAGGGCTTGGGCGTGTGGGTGGGTTGCACTATACCTCCTTTTGTGCTCCAGCGTCTGGGGTATGGAGAGCTGTGGAGGATCGTGGAGGCGAAGATGGGGTTTTCGCACGGGAGGTGTTTGGGCCGGGGTCCTGGGCAGGGGGCTGACTAGCAGATGACACAGGGGAAGGAGCAGTGGTGTGCCCGATCCGGAAGTGAACGGGCTTGGTGCCATTGAGTGGGGTGTTTAGAATTCATATGCCTGCGCATACTGGTGGTAGTTAAGCTAGTACTGGTGAAACCCCTGCTGATCCTGGTTTGGCACAGGTTGCACACCACAGTCCATCGGTCATCCGGTGTTTCTTTAAAGAACCTCCAGACTTCTGAAAATCTAGCCCTCGCCACGGGAGCTTGACTACGGGCAACATTTGGCGCTGATGCACCAGCTCTGGCCCTGCCTCTCCGTCTGGCCCCACCACTGCCTCTTCCAACCTGTTCTGCTAAAGGACTCGCTTCCGTCTCAGAAGCACTGTGTTCACCCGGCCTATCAACCCAGCTTGGGTCTGTCACCTCATCATCCTCCGATCCCTCAGTCTGCTCCTCCCTTGGACTTCCTGCCCTGACAACAACTTCACCACTGTCTGACAATCGTGTCTCCTCATCGTCCGACACCTCTTTAGACACTTCTTCCACTACGTCAATAATGTCATCATCACCCACAGACTTCAACCGGTGGAAAACCTGGGCATCGGAAAATAGCTCAGCAGCAACCAGGCAAGTGGTTTGTGACTGTGGGAAGGGTCCAGAAAACAGTTCCTCAGAGTATGCCGGTTCAAATGCCAAATTTTGCTGGGAGGGGGCAGACTGGGGCGAAGGAGGCTGAGGTGGAGGAGCTGGAGGAGTGCTGATTTCGGTGACATGGGTGGACTGCGTGGAAGACTGACTGGTGGACAAATGGCTAGAAGCATTGTCCGCAATCCACGACATCACCTCTTCGCACTGTTCTGGCCTCAACAGTGCTCTACCACGAGTCCCAGTAACTTGAGACATGATGAACCTAGGGATTGTAGCTCTGCAGCGTTCCCCTGCTCCCTCATCAGCAGGTGGTGTCTCACCCCGCCCAGGACCAAGGCCTCTGACCCCTGCAGTAGTTGGACGCCCACGTCCACGCCCTCGTCCTCTACCCCTAGCCCTCGGGTTAAACATTTTCCAAATTAAAGTGTAAACTTTTAATTTTATTTTTTTTAAACAAAACGGTGCTATCCTATTGCTATGGCTAGTTTCTAACCTACACTGACAGCACACAACTGGATTTTGTGCTGTGCCTGATAACTTTGAGTTATAAAAAGAAATTAACGTAAAAAAAAATAAATCAGCAGACTCTGCCTAATTCAAATCAAACCCCTAATAAATTGTCCCACTTCGGTGTTTGAGGTGGATATGTGTGTCACTAAGAGCTAAACACAACGGTCGCAAGTCCCCCAGCAAATTACTCACAATGTGGTACTAGCTGCACTACTAATGGCAGCAAGCCCAGCCACAAGCAAACCCAAAAAAAGTAAAATATAACGCTATTGTAGGCCTAAATAAGCCGTTGGGGTTCTCCTTTGGCTATTTTCTAGCCTACACTGAAAGCACACTGCTTTGCCAGATCACTTTGAGTTATAAAAAGAAATTAACGTAAAAAAAAATAAATCAGCAGACTCTGCGTAATTCAAATCAAACCCCTAATAAATTGTCCCACTTCGGTGTTTGAGGTGGATATGTGTGTCACTAAGAGCTAAACACAACGGTCGCAAGTCCCCCAGCAAATTACTCACAATATGGTAATAGCTGCACTACTAATGGCAGCAAGCCCAGCCACAAGCAAACCAAAAAAAAGGAAAATATAACGCTATTGTAGGCCTAAATAAGCCGTTGGGGTTCTCCTTTGGCTATTTTCTAGCCTACACTGAAAGCACACTGCTTTGCCAGATGACTTTGAGTTATAAAAAGAAATTAACGTAAAAAAAAAATAAATCAGCAGACTCTGCGTAATTCAAATCAAACCCCTAATAAATTGTCCCACTTCGGTGTTTGAGGTGGATATGTGTGTCACTAAGAGCTAAACACAACGGTCGCAAGTCCCCCAGCAAATTACTCACAATATGGTACTAGCTGCACTACTAATGGCAGCAAGCCCAGCCACAAGCAAACCAAAAAAAAGGAAATTATAACGCTATTGTAGGCCTAAATAAGCCGTTGGGGTTCTCCTATGGCTATTTTCTAGCCTACACTGAAAGCACACTGCTTTGCCAAACCAAAAAAAAGTAAAATAAAATGTTATTGTAGCCCTAAGAAGGGCTGTTGGGTTCTTGTAGAATCACTCCTGCCTAACACTATTCTAATAGAGCACCCTAACGCTTTCTCTGACCAGCAGCAGCAGCTCTCCCTAGCGGCATCCAGACAGACAATGATCCGAGCAGCGCGGGCAGGGGCTAGTCTATTCCAGGGTCACCTGATCAGGCCAGCCAACCACTGCTATCGACGTGTAAGGGTACCACGTCATGCTGGGTGGAGTGGAGAGTCTCCTGGCTTGTGATTGGCTCTGTTTCTGGCTGCCAAAAATCACAACGGCGGGAGATGCCATTTTCTCAAACGGGCGAAGTATTCGTCCGAGCAACGAGCAGTTTCGAGTACGCTAATGCGTAATGTTCGCTTATCTCTAAACGTGACATATCTTATAGATGGGGATTCCCCTTTGCTTTATATGTCCGCCAAGGTGGCAAGGAATTCTTTCTACACTCTACTGATGATCTGCCATGCTTCCTACGTGATCTGAACTTACTCACAGTACGTTTTTCTGCTTGGCCCTCTTTTTCTACACCAGCAAAAGGGCGAATTAACCCACTGTCTGCCAACCTAACACCACTAGGGCTACCGAAGAGGAGTCCCCGGAAACTACCTCCCCATGCCAATGGTCATGAACCGCCACCTCCACCCTGACAACAAGGCTGCACTCTCTCTAATGACTGTTCCTGAGTATCACCCGGATGTTGCTGCCATACTCTGATTTTCCTGCTCCTACACTAATATGCCCTTTTTTCTGTGGTTCGTAATAGTTTCCCCTTTATAAAATGTGACAAATTGTCTTTGTTTTTGCCTGATGGCCTACTTTATTACCATACTATCATAGGGATGCTAGCCGAGGCTCACCTGGCAGGAATCTCCCACCCCAATAGTTTGAGGATCTCGGTCGGCACTGGTTGTCAGCCCGAAACCCTCTATAACATTTGTTGATAGATACTGCTGCAGCTCCTTTTCCCTCCTTTGGCGCTGCTTTAGTCTTGTTCTCTCTACTTCTTTTCCTACTGCTTACCCCTCTCTCTCTATAGCAGACTAGACTACATCCTGACTCAACACAACACACTTCCCTAGTTAGCCTCCACGCCAATTGGCAACATACTCCAATATACACCTCTTCTTGTCCAAACGAGAATGGTCATGGAGGTTAAATGAGTCGTTGCTGCTAGATCCCCTCTGCACATCCAAAATATCATAAACAAACATAAACAACTACATCCAGGAATGAGAGAACGACCCGACCGCCTTATTTACCCAATGAGACACCCTCAAATGACTTAATCGGGGCATATTTGTTAGACATGGGGCCTGTCTTAAAATGGAAAAGGCTCACAACCTGCAGACAGCCCTAAAAAAGGTCTCCCTTGAATTTCAACACAAACAAGCCCTATCGACCCCCACACTACGCGACTTACAGGCGCCAGGTTAGAAGTCAAATGCCTACTCGACCTCGCCTATGCTGGAATGTTGCAAATTTGCTGCAGTAGGTTTTACAAGTATGGTAAAAAATGTGGCCAAATGTTAGCAAGAGCCCTGAAGAAGTGGGCAGCCCAATCCTTCATCTCAAGCATCAAAATTGCCCCGAACAAAGTAGCTTGTTCCACCTCGGACATCTGCGAGGCTTTCCATTCTTTCTACGCTGATTTATACAACCTGCCAAGCGCCCCACCCCCACCCTCTTCCTCTCGGGATACCAATCTACCCCCCCTCCCCATTCACTCCGCCCGCAGCAGACACCATTTCCGCGCTATAGGCACCCTTCTCACACACAGAATTGTGTGTGGTTAAAGCCCTGCCTGGGTGAAAAAGCCCAGGCCCCGACGGATTTACAGGGACATTTTACAAACACTTCTTATTAATACTGAGCCCCATTCTACTGAAGGCATTCAATACCGTACCCCCGGAAACCCCCTTCCCCCCACAAACCACCGTCGCACATGTTGCGGTAATCCCGAAGCCAGGCAAGGACCCTCAATACTGTGCCAGTTACAGACCTATTTCTCTCCTTAATGTTGATTTAAAAATTTACGTTAAGCTTATAAACAATCATTTGAATCTCCTTTTGCCAGATCTTGTTCACAAGGACCAAGTAGGGTTCGTGCCTGGCAGGGAAGCCGGCGACAATACCATTAAAACCCTTGACATCATACATTATGCCCAGTCCCACCAAATTCCTATGATGATACTATCCCTGCACTCCGAGAAGGCCTTCAATAGAATCTCATGGTCTTCACTGGCAGACACCCTTCACAACATAGGGTTAGGCCCAGTTTTTACTGTCAAAATACTATCCCTATACAGCAACTCATCAGCTAGATTGAAAATAAATGGATCCCTCTCTGCTCCCTTCTACATCTGCAATGGAACTCGCCAGGGCTGCCTCCTCTCCCCACTCCTTTACGTCTTGGTGATGGAACACTTGTTAGGTGCTGTTCGTGTTAATCCCAATGTCCAAGGTGATTCCATAGCAGGAGTTGAATACAAATGCTCGGCCTTTGCTGATGACCTCCTAGTGTAGGTCACCAATCCAGCCCACTCTCTACCAGCCCTGATGTCCACCCTATTGGCATTCGGGAAATGGTCCCATTTTAAAGTCAACATGACAAAGTCTGAGGCTCTAAATGTATCCCTGCTGCATTCAGATGTAGAATCCCTCAAATCCAACCTCCCCTTTACATGGCCTTCGGGTAGTATCACCTACCTAGGTGTTAAAATTTCTAATGACTTGTCTCAAACACTGGGTTCTTTAGGGCATCCACACATTTAGCGACCTTTTTACAGACAAATTTCCAATCCCATTTCAAGAACTGAAAACTAAGTTCATGCTTTCGGATGCTGATTTCCTTCTTTACGCCCAAATAAGAGCATTACAACCCAGGGGCCCTACTCCTTCCTTGTCCCTCCCAGACCCTTTAACAAAAGTAGCAGGGGAAAACTAGCATAATTCTGAAGTCCACTAAACATATATATGAAGCTATTAGAAAAAAGGAGGCCAAGAACACCATGTCACACCTCATAAAATGGCAGAATGCCCTAGGGCAGTAATAGCGAACCTATGGCACTGGTGCCAGAGGTGGCACTCTGTGCCATTTCTGTGGGCACTCAGGCCATCAACCTAGGACAGAGTTCACCAAACAGGACCAAATCCATTAAATCTTCCTGCAGTCCCAGGCAACTTATGAGATGCTGCGTTCAGCACTATTTTACAGCGACAATTTATTGGCTGTTTGGAACTGCTTGAAAAGTGAGAAAGTGTTAAAAGAAGTGCATTATCTTTGTGGTTCTCCTGCTGGACCCACCATTATTCCTAAACAGAGAGACCCTGGAGAGAAGTTACAATGAGAGTCTGAATTTGCCCACCTTTTTCAACTGTATTGGTGGCCTCTGGTGGCCGATACAATTAAAAGATGTGGAAGAACAGGTAGCAATAAGTTACTGCTTAATATGGCACATTGGCACATCAGGGTAAATAAGTGGGTTTGGGTTGTAGTTTGGACACTCGGTCTCTAAAAGGTTCGCCATCACTACCCTAGGGAAAGACATAGACCAGAATGAATGGGCCTCAGCATTCTATTGGGCCTCTAAAGCATCCAACTCAGCTAACATGATGGAAGTACACCAGAAAATTCTAACATGGTGGTACTTCACACCAAAGAAATTAGCAAAAATATATCCATGTACATCTGGAAAGTGCTGGAGAGATTGGGGGTCTGAGGGCTCCCTACCACACATTTTCTGGGAGTGCCCAAAATTAAGTACCTACTGGAACATGGTATTTGTTCTAAAGTATCAACAAGAATCATTAGATTGGATCGGGTATTGGCACTGGTGGGAATGGGGATTACTAAAATACCGACTAAGAGTCGTAAATTAGTGGGTCATATAATAATAGCGGCTAAGCTGCTAATAGCAAGGAAATGGAAAAGCAATGCCCCCCCCCCCCGACGATACATGAACTAACCGACATGATGGCAGAACACTGCATGTACAAGAAATTAGTAGCCTACAGAAATGGGACCCTTTCAGAAATTTAAAGACATGTGGGACCCTTGGGTGAACTTATATCCCTTGTTATCCCCAGATACAGCAGGCTTATCAGCATAACATCTTTCAATAGTTCACTCGAATACCAGCATTACACATTATTTATTGGTATTTTCCTCGCTTGTGAGAGAAGTGAGTTTAAATACTTACCTTCTGTGCCTATTGGTTGTTGTTGTTGTTTTTGTTGTTGAACATAGAGTTATGGTGTATGACCAGGATCTTTCAAGTGCATATAATCACTAGAGGAGGATTCCCCTCATAAAGAGCACCTAAGCTAATGGGTTCTGACCAAAAATAAGACGATTATGTATAGAATTAGCGGACTATTGTAAAGGAAGCCAAATTGTCTCATGCATGTTATTTTGTATCCTAATATCAACAGTCATACATGGTTGTAATGTTTGATAAAACGTTAATAAAAATTCATTTAAAAAAAAAATAATAATTCTAATGACTTGTCCAAACTGTTTAGTAATAACTTCTCCCCCCTGCTAGCCAACTTTATTTCAGATCTGGACACTTGGTGGAAAAAAGATTTCTCTTGGTTCGGCAAGTTAAATATCCTCAAAATGACCCTTCTCCCCCGACTACTATACCTCCTGCAAACCATACCTATTGCCATACCCATATCCTTCTGGGAGAGGATAAGCCGATGCTTTTCTACATTCATTTGGTCCCCAGGCCGCCCCAGAGTAAAAAGAGACATACTGATATTGCCAAAGGATAGGGGAGGTGTTGCTCTCCTGGACTGTCGCCTCTACTACTTGGGGGCAACACATGCCAGATTACTGGATTTCTTCCACCACAAACGTTTCAAAGCATGGGTGTCTCTGGCGCAGAGTATCTGTCCCAGGGAGATTTCCACTCTCCCTTGGACCTGGTCCCCCAGCCCTAAAGATCACACGTGTGAAATTTTCTCCAGCTCACCTAGATCTGCGGTAACTTTTATACGCTAGCACAGATCCACCCCGCTGCAGGGCAATATATCCATGATAAGAGAAAGAATTCCAGATCCAGCTATGTGCAGAGTAAAACCGACCTTTATTTCATTTTCAGGGCATCCATCAGGTGGCATGGTCAAATTGTGAACGCGTTTCTAGCACAAACAAGTGCTCTTAATCCTGATTAAGAGCACTTGTTTGTGCTAGAAAAGTGTTAAGAGCACTTGTTTGTGCTAGAAATGCGTTGACGACTTGACCATGCCACCTGTATTTTACCTGATGGATGCCCTGAAAATTAAATAAAGGCGGTTTTACTCTACACAAAGCTGGGTCCGGAATTCTTTCTCTTATCGTGACTAAAGATCACAGCCCTCTCTCATTTTCCACCAAACACACATCGCGCATTTTGAAAGGCCTTGGTCCATGACGTTTCCTGGTAGACAAACAGGGGCCCCGCACATCCGTCATGGACAACCCGCTATTCCCACCTGGTCTCTCTAAGGGTGAATTCCTCTCAGGCACTCACCACAAACCTCTCCGATTTACACAGGTACTAGCGGGCACCACTCTTCAACCGCTCTCTGTTCTTCTCTCAGGCAGCACACCAACAGCCACCCATCATCTCCAATATGCGCAACTCCAACACTTTTACACCTCCCTCAAACCACACACTCAACTATCCCATACCCTGACGCATTTTGAACAAATGTGCACAGCACGCGACCACACACCCCATGCTCTCTCAGAGATGTATAAATTGTTAGTTAACTACTCCCAACCACATACCTAAACCGTCGTTCTGCAAAGCTTGGGAAACAGAATTGTGAAAAACATTCTCCGAAGGCCAATGGTCACAATGTTTCTTCCTAGGACAGAAAGCAGTTATAGCCTCCAAACACCAGGAAACTAGCTACAATATACTGACTAGGTGGTACAGAGTGCCCTCGGTTCCCATCAGTTCCGGATAAATATTGGCATTGTGGGTCTACGGGAGGTACAATGTCTCACATATGGGGGCAATGCCCTCGTCTACAAAACTTTTGGTCTGGTGTTCTTCAAGTAACTGAGGAGATCACAGGTCTTAAATTCCCCAACACCCCAGAAGCAGTCCTACTATACATGTTTGACATACCAGTCTCAGCATATAAGAAATCACTGACCAAGCATCTCCTGCAGGCAGCTAAAACAATTATTCCAAGGAAATGGAAATCTGACTAAACTCCCCCCCCCACACACACACAATGAGTGAGTGGTTCGGGGAAATAGCCCTGACGCACAGAATGGAAGAACTTATCGCTCAATCACCAAAGGACCGCACGCGATTCTCTAAAACCTGGTTCCAATGGCAGCAGTTTGTGAGCTCTCCGCTCTACCCCACATTGCAAGATTAGACTTTCTGTGGAGGTGGTGCAGCTGGGAAATGCCTCACCCACTCCCTCTGCACTTTCAGCTGAGCCCCTGGTCCCTTCCCTCCTTTTCCCACCCCTGCCTACTTAACTATTGTTCTTTCTCTCTCTTCTTTTCTTTCTGTGTCCCCCGGCTGTGCTGTAATTGAATGCCATGAGCAACTAGATCTGTGTGGATCCTGATGAAGTTATGCACATGTTATACTGTACATTACTTATATAATCCCCTCCATGTCACAGCCAACTTTGCTTTATAGAATATGGCAGTTTTTAGGTTTCTCCATGGTGCATAAAATTTGTTTTCTATTAAAGTGACCATGTGTGGATTTATTTTTTGAGCGATGAGATGCATTTTTGAATGATACTATTTTGGGGGGTGTTGAAAACCCATCATAACTTCAGACAACATAGACATCTCAACAGCCAGCAGAAGAATTAGACTGGATTGGGCTGTGTAATGCTTCTGATCTACTGGATAAACAGCCTGCATCTCTGAATAATAGAAAGTGCTAGTTTACCTTGAGGGTCAAAAACCATCAAAACAAAAAATAACTTTTGACTGCTGTATATCATTACCCCCTGTGGATGTTCCCAGGACTAGGAGAAGCAAATTCTTACATAACCTGTCCTTGTCCTTCCAGTTTGTGGAAGATATGTCAAGGAGGGAGTAAAGGATGTCCTATTGACCTCTTTACCATTGCTGAATTGGCTAAGACAGTAATGAAAGTGATCCAAGAATGTTAGAGTTGTTGTTGTTGACATAATTGTCTTTACAGAGCAACTTGCTCATTGTAACGAATCTGCAGAAACCTCAGGGCTGCCAAAGACCTGTGGCTGTCAGGGCAATAGATCGTTGCCCCCTGATGATGTTCGGAAGAGCGACGCTAGCACCGACTGTGGGTATAAGCGGTGGGTGTTTCCTGCAATATGCAGCAAACCCCACCTCTGTATAAAGAGGGCTCAGTCCTCAGCGTGAAGAGGTTAAATGTACCATAGATTGTTGTACATGGAAAAAGAGTCACAAGACTTTCTTGATGGAATTCAGATGGTTATTCTGATGTATGTGATGGCATGCCTATAATATATTAACAAAAATCGATTTTTTTTGTTCAACAATAAATGTAATGTCTTGTTCATGGAAAACAAGACCATTTTAGGAGCAATAAAGAAGAGCAATAAGACACTTATTTTTGAGTAAACACGTTTTTGGCATAAAAGTTGTCAGGCTTAGAGGTTGTGGATCCTCTGAACCACTGCGGACGATGGCACAAGCCACTACCTGGGACCGGAGTCTAAGTGGTACCCGGTTTTCACCAGAGCCCGCCGCAAAGCGGGTTGGACTTGCTGCGGCGTGGTACCACCAGGTCGTTCCACAGGCGTGACTTGTCCGCAGTGGCAGCCAAGGTCGAGGTACAGAATCGGCAGGTAATCTCGTAGTCGGGGTCAGGCAGGAGGTCAGGACGGGCAGCACAGGTTCGTGGTCAGAGTCGTAGCAACAGGTCAGGACAGGCGGCAAAGGAGCGTAGTCAAAAACGGAACTGGGGTCACAACAGGAAATCTCAAGAACAGCACAAGGCATCAAATACTGCTTTCTCTAGGGCGCAAGGCACAGAGATCCGGCAAGGGTAACAGGAAGAGGCAGGGTTAAATAGTTTAAAGGGAAAAGGCCAGCGCCAATTAGTGGCGCGCTGGCCCTTTAAATTTGCAGAACTTGCCGCGCGCGCGCCCTAGCTGTCGGGGACGCGCACGCACAGCCGAAGGGGACGGAGCAGCTGCGGACGGAGCCGATGCCGGCGGGGCAGGAGCCGGGACCTGTGAGTAGCGCTTGCGGCGCGCTGGCGGGGGACCGACGGCACGGGTGAGCCCGCGATCCGCGACGGGGATCGCGGGACCACCCGTGACAGAAGTGTTGATATAATTGCAAATTCTTGTGCCCTGCAGGAATTTGTGTTTATTATATTGACTATGTGACCTCCATGCCATGTTGGAGTGGAGGGGACGTAGATGAGCACAGCTGCCGGTGGAGTGGAGGGACATAGGGCATTCATGTCCCATGCCTGCATACTTTTCAAAACTGTGCAAAGTTTTGTTCTTTCTTTTTTTTCCTTTGTTCACAAGTTTTGTGTGTGTGTTTAGCTGGTATGTATTGTTTGTACATAGGTGACTAGTTAAGATCTTTCTTCCCTACCCTCTACCGGTATATTTCCTTAGTTCCTGTCCCTTAATTTGCCCTTTATTCATATTATTCATATTATTCATTATTCATATTACCCTGTATTTATAGCCTATTGTTCAACCCTTAATAAAGAGGGACGAAAAACCAACAAAGACTACAAAGAAACACAATGAATAGTACCAAATGCAAATTTTTATTGAGCCAAAAAATAACACACTGGTTAAAAATGATCCCACTCCAAAGGGGACACAAGCAAGAGTTGCATCTCAGGCAACATATCAAAACATTCAATAGCAGGGGTTAGCAGGGGTTGCTGCTATCTCGGGCAACGATCACATCAACATGGGTAAGCCTTACATATTGGGCAGAATTACTTACCTGGTCCCTTTCGCGATCCAGCGGCGCGTTCTCTGCGCTGGATTCGGGTCCGGCCGGGATTCATCAAGGTAGTTCCTCCGACGTCCACCAGGTGGCGCTGCTGCGCTGAAGTTCCCTGAAATGCACTGAAGTTCACAATTCTATCCTGGATGAAGGTGAGTGCAAGCTCCGCGACACAATTCCCTTTTTTAAATGCGGCGGTTTTTCCGAATCCGTCGGGTTTTCGTTCGGCTACGCCCCCCGATTTCCGTCGCATGCATGCCGGTGCCGATGCGCCACAATCCGATCGCGTGCGCCAAAATCCCGGGGCAATTCAGGTACAATCGGCGCAAATCGGAAATATTCGGGTAACATGTCGGGAAACCGCGAATCGGGCCCTTAGTAAATGACCCCCATTGTGTACTCTGTTTAGGTAATATGACTCGATATTTCCTATGCTTCCCAACAGCACCATTTTACATCTGTACATGGCCACTGATGCCTATATTTGTTTACATTTAGCATTGAATGTTTTGATCTGTTGCCTGAGATGCAACTCTTGCTTGTGTCCCCTTTGGAGTGGGATCATTTTTAACCAGTGTGTTATTTTTTGACTCAATAAAAATTTGCATTTGGTACTATTCATTATGTTTCTTTGTAGTCTTTGTTAGTTTTTCATCCCTCTTTATGTTGAACAATATGTTATATGAATGTTTCCCAACAAACCCCATGGAGTATACCTATCATAGGGAAGCGACACTATTATACTGTGATAGACGCTGCATGACCATTGTAGCATTGCTACTTTTCCCTAATTGTGTGTGTTCAATTTTGGTTTATATTACCCTGTATTGTATACTTAGAAATTACAAGTACCTAGGTGTCATAATTGATGACAAACTAGGTTGGTCTGAACACTGCAGCGTAGCAACTAAAAAAGCAGCATCAAGATCATATTTTCTCAGGAGACACAGGTTCTTCAATGTAAGAAACAAGATCCTGAGAATGTTTTACGAGTCCTCAATCGCAAGTGTGGTATTCTTTGTTATCACCTGTTGGGGAGGCACTGTCAAAAGAAGAGAGGAGAATAAAATGTAAAAAAATATTAAGAGGGCTCAAGGCACTGTTGGCCTTCAACTCGGTCAGTTTGGCAGGAAAGATGCCAAAAACAGTAAGGGGCGCACCTCTGCTCCATGTCTGGCTGCTGATTCAGCTGTTTGCCTCTTTATTTAGAAGAAGCTCATTCATGGAAAAACTGCACTCAAAACTGTGTTAAAACAATGCTATAGCACACAAAATATAACAAACATGTGACAAGAAGATGAATAAAAATAGTTATAAAAAGTAAGTAAGCGAGGTCCTGGGTTTCCTGTAAAACAATGGATTCAGGCTTGGGGGGGGGGGGGGAGTGGCAACCTCACTGTCATCCATATAAAAGTACATTTAAGCGAAATAACATATCCTTGTCTGCTGTGTAACATATCTGGGCTAAAAACATTTTTACTGCAGTTACAAATTCACCAATAGTATTATTGTGTACATGAAATAAAAATTGATAAAAGCTGTATGTACTGTGAGACACTGAAGGGGTTAACTGTGGATGGGCGGTTTGTTTACCCTAGGGTTTCCTATTATGCAAGGCCTGAGTGCTGAGGTTGTGTTGTCCAGCACCTTGGACACAGGTGGTAGAAACAGCCTAATCAGCCTGCATAAAGCTGCTGAGCAGAGCGGAGAGAGCGTCGTCTCTCTGAAAGGAGGCTGGAGAGCACACAGCCCTGACCTCTGTGCCTGGAGCAGCAAAGTCTTTTTCTTAGTGGTGAGTTAGAGAATCACTGTATAGTTAGTACCCTGACGGGTAGGTTATTATTTGGTTTTGATGCCTGAATGTGAAGGCTGTTTATTTTGTTTATGCTGCAATAAACGCAGGCAAGACCTGTTTTGGACTGTACCTTGGTGTCCCTGTCTTGAACTGCATCACAAAACCCCGCTACCACGGTCTCTACTGGGCCAAATCTCCCACAGTACACAAGGAACATAAACCATTCAGTAAAAAAACGTAAATGAGCGAATTTCTCTTTGTTATCTAGAGATAATATCTCCTGGAGGGGGAAGAGGGCTTAACATCAGAGAAAGCCACAGAGTAAACACTGCATGTCTATAACCAAGAAAATTTTACTATCACTTAACATGTTTTTTATTTAGTTTACATAGCTGTTTACAATCTCTCCACTCTTTTCTTATGGGCTTATTCATGTGTAAACCTCTAAAAGGTCATATATGTTAAATGAAGGGCCTGGGGGTAATGCACCCACATATTGAGACAGAACTATTAGACCATTAGTATAGATAGATAGATAGATAGATAGATAGATAGATAGATAGATAGATAGATAGATAGATAGATGTAGTAATTTGCACCAAGAGGGTTGATTCAAGTCTATGGGGGGACATGTATCTTTATTTGTACTAGTTTAATTGTCTCATTTATGCAACTTTTGTTGTTTTTGCGACTTTTGCTGTCGTTTTTCAAGTATACCTTGGTCTGCACCTTGTGCAGTGCGCCTTATGTAACTTTATTTTCCAGATGTTCCGTGCAATATTTCACTTTTTTTTGCTTATTTTTGCAACTTTTTAGGGTCAAATCTGCACCTAGTCCAGGGCAGGTGCAAAGAAAGAGGTTTTTTCATGGACCCTGTTTTAATATTTCACATATATATTTATTTCACATGCTGCATATATGTAAAATTTTGCACATTAAAGTGGGCATTGAGAATTTGGGCTTTTTTTTTTAAATTCATACATTTTTGCTTTTACTTTTTATATTTATTGGTTACTTCTAAGGGTATATATCTCTGATTGCTGAATCATTTTTCACCCATCTACTGTGTCTTTAAATCCAGTCTCACTCTCTGCAATGGTATATATCTGTTAATTGCCCTAGTATTGCATGTGTCTGTTTCTTTCTGTAACATTTGACCCTTTTCTGTCCTACCTGATTTAATGTTCATCTATGCCCCTCAATGAGTTTGTTTTTCTCTGTTCAGAACTTGATCCACATGTGTTAAGTCTCCTAGATTAATTGTTTTATGAGCTAAATGAGGGCCTGGTCTCTTGTCTTCTCGGGGTATAAATTTAGTGATAGTATAGGATGCTTGCATTCCTTGTTTGCTTAGCATAATATTCTGCTAAGTAAAATAATATTCTGAGAAGTATGAAACTGCAGTTTGACATTGCAGTTAGACAGGGCAGGAGACAGGTAAGATGGCAGAGAAAAATGAACAATTATGTTTGTCTCAAAATGTTTTCCATTTTCTCCCTGTTTGCCATGGTTGTTTTACTTGCCCACCGTCCATCTATTCCACTAGTACCAACTATCCATATCAATGCCTCCCTTCTTCACTCACCTTTCTTTACCACTCACACACTCTATACGTTATGTAACCAGACTAACTTATCACAGTTTTCTGCTAAGAAGCAAGAAATAACTTCTTATAAATCTCTAAAGCATCTTTTGTCTCTTCTCTTTCTCCTTCTGCTTGCTGCAGGGGACGTCTCTCCTAACCCAGGCCCACCTTCTGCTTATTTTAACACTTCACACAGAAACCCTGCTAACCTTATAAAGATTCAGTGTATCCCCTCTTCTCCTTCTCCACCTGTAACCCCTTTTAAATGTGCCTTATGGAACGCCCGCTCTGTGTGTAATAAACTAGAATCAGTTCATGACCTCTTTCTTTCTAAGTCTCTTGACATGCTTGCCATTACGGAAACCTGGATCCAGCAGGATGACTCTGCCTCCGTTGCAGCATTGTCTTATGGCGGTTTACACTTTTCGCACTGTTCCAGACCTGAGAATAGGCAGGGAGGTAGGGTAGGCATACTACTCTCTCCACAATGCACTTTCCAGGTCATTCCTCCTGTTCCTTCTCTTACTTTCCCATCTTTTGAGGTCCACACCCTCAAACTTTTCCGCCCATTCTCTCTTCGTGTGGCTGTAGTATACCGTCCTCCTGGCTCACCCTATCAGTTTCTTGACCACTTTGCCTCTTGGCTCTCTCACTTTTTATCCTGTGACATTCCAACCATCATCATGGGAGACTTCAACATCCCTGTTAACACTCCCATTTCCCCTCCTGCCTCTCAGCTCTTAGCACTAACTACTTCTCTCGGTCTTTCACAACTCTGCGATTCCCCCACTCATAGTGAGGGAAACATTCTCGATTTGGTCTTCTCCCGACCATCTTCAATATCTGATTTTACCAATTCCTCCTTTCCACTTTCAGACCATAATCTCCTTTCTTTTACTTTCAATAATCCTTCTCATTCTCAGAAGCCTTCCACCCATCACTCATACCGGAACCCACGTGCAATAGATACTCATAAACTCACAGAAAACTTACAGACTGTACTGTTCCCCATCTCCTCTTTCACCTGTCCAAACCTGGCTACTAACCACTATAATCACACTGTCAGAAGTGCCCTAGATGAGATGGCACCACTCACTATCCGAAATTTTCAACACACACGCAGGCAACCTTGGCACACTGAACAAACTCGTTTCCTTCGGCAGTGCTCCAGGATTGCTGAACGTCTGTGGAGAAAATCGCGCACATCTGCAGACTTTCTACACTTCAAATTTATGCTAAAAACTTATAACTCTGCCCTCCACCTTGCTAAACAGGTCTATTTTACTAATCTCATATCCTCTCTCTCTAACAAACCCAAAAGGCTCTTTGATACCCTTCACTCCTTACTAACACCAGAGGTGCAGCCACCTGTCACAGACCTTGGGGCTGAGGATCTGGCCGCCTATTTTAAGGATAAAATTGATTGTATCCGCCAGGAAATAATTGCTCAATCCACTCACCCCTCCAATCCCCTTCCCTCCCATACCTTATCTTGTTCAATCTCTTCCTTTGAGCCACTCACAGAGGAAGAAGTGTCCAGGCTCCTTTCCTCTGCTCGCCCCACTACCTGCATCAGTGACCCCATCCCCTCACATCTGGTACAGTCTCTCTCCCCAGCAGTCACTTCTCACCTAACTAAAATTTTCAATCTCTCTCTCTCTTCTGGGGTCGTCCCCTCTTCTTTCAAGCATGCTACTGTTACCCCTTTACTAAAGAAACCTTCACTGGACCCATCCAATGCTACTAACTACCGACCAGTTTCTAACCTCCCTTTCATCTCCAAACTCCTGGAACGCTTGGTCTATTCTCGACTAACCCGCTATCTCTCAGCTAACTCCCTCCTTGACCCCCTACAATCTGGTTTCCGCCCTATGCATTCTACTGATACTGCTCTAACTAAAGTCTCCAATGATCTCCTCACTGCAAAATCCAAAGGTGACTATTCTCTCCTCATTCTCCTGGATCTATCGGCAGCGTTCGATACTGTGGACCACCAGCTCCTCCTTAGGATGCTTCACTCCATTGGCCTAAAGGACACTGCACTCTCTTGGTTTTCTTCCTATCTCTCTGACCGCACTTTCAGTGTCTCCTTTTCTGGATCTTTCTCTTCTCATCTTCCTCTCAGTGTCTCTTCTCTTCTCTCTCTATACTGCCCCCATTGGACAAACCATCAGTAGATTTGGTTTCAAGTATCATCTTTATGCTGATGACACCCAGCTATATACTTCTGCTCGTAACATCACCCCTGCCTTAATCCAGAACACTAGTGATTGTCTCTCTGCTGTCTCTAACATCATGTCCTCTCTTTTCTTGAAACTTAATCTTTCTAAGACTGAACTTCTTGTCTTTCCACCATCTACTAACCAACCCAACCCTGACCTCTCCATCTCGGTCTGTGGGATCACTATAGCACCAAGGCAGCAGGCCCGCTGTCTTTTGGGTTGTGCTGGACTCTGACCTCTCCTTTTTACCATATATTCAATCTCTTGCTCGCTCTTGCCGTATGCATCTCAGAAACATCTCCAGAATCCGGCCGTTTCTGACATTTGAAACTTCTAAAATGCTAATTGTTGCACTTATTCACTCTTGACTAGACTACTGTAACTCCCTACTAATTGGTCTTCCACTCTCTAAACTCTCTCCTCTTCAATCTATTCTTAATGCAGCAGCCAGGCTCGTCTTTCAGGCCAAACGCTACACGGATGCCTCCAGTTTGTGCCAATCACTGCACTGGCTACCTGTCTCCTTCTGTATTCACTTTAAAATAATAGCCCTCATCCCGTGCTCTTCGATCTGCCAGTGACATTAGATTAATCTCTACCTTAATTCGAACCTCCCATGCACGTATACAGGACTTCTCCCGAGTTGCACCAATTCTCTGGAATGCCCTTCCCCAGACTCTGAGACTAATACCTACCCTCCAAAGCTTCAAACCTGCTCTTAAAACCCATCTCTTTAGGCAAGCCTATCACACTCGCTAACTGCATGAAATGTCAACTCTCCCTTTACTAATCCATCCTATGTCCTATCTTCCATCTGTTATCTGGCAAACAGCTGATATATACCAAGCTCCAGGCTTCTCTGCAGTCTTTTTCACCTAGGACCCTGTAAATAAGATGGCGGCTGATGGCTGGTTCAAGCAGCAACATCGTTGTTTAGTAAATTATTTATTAAATTATTTTATATTGTTCCCTTATAAAGAATGGCTGGACCATTATACAACCTCTTGTGTCACCCCCTCATCCTCATAGTCTGTAAGCTCTTGTGAGCAGGGCCCTCACTCCTATTGTTCCATATGACTGTTTGTTCTTTGTAATGTAATATAGTTGTATATGTCCCCTATGATTTGTAAAGCGCTACGGAATTTGATGGCGCTATATAAATAAAGATTATTATTATTATTATAAGGGTGAGGTCATACATGACATTAACACGTGCGTTTTCAAATGCATCACAACAGTTGAGAAGAACAGATTTGCCTAATTACATTACTGTTAACATGTTGTTTATAAAACGCATGAAAAACACAATATTAACACAAATGCTATCATCTTAACAAACACATTTGTTAACATTATGTTACCATGTATGTTAACATATCAACATATGTATTTTGTAAACACAATGTTGACAGGAGGCAAATCTCCTCTTCTCAGCTGTTGTGATGCCTTTGAAAATGCATTTGTTAACGCCACGCGTGACCACAGCCTTATATGTCGTCATCTCCCTGGATTGTGACTAGAGGGCTTAAAAATGTAGGCCATGACTTTAAATCCAAATCCTCAAATGGCTCTTGTCCATGTGGATTTAAGAAATTTGCAAGAAAAAGTCTCAAAAAGAGTCCTAAAGTTGCACCTGCAACTGAAGGCTAAACATGTATCACAAGAAAAGAGAGATACATATATGATCATACATAAGGGGCAAAAAAGACCTTCCAAATGACTCAAATATACAGCAAAGAAAAACATCTATACATACATGTCCCCCTATGACTTGCATCAAAGTGGACCTTTTTATTGACTTGCATTAGCTGTAGTCTAATCTCCACTAATGGTTTCTGATATCATGATCTCCACTGGCTGCTGTCAGGCTTGAGGGTTGTGGATCCTCTGGACCACTGCAGACAATGACACAAGCCACTACCTGGGACTGGAGTGTAATTGGTACCCTGTTTTCCCCAGAGCCCGTCGCAAAGCGGGTTGGTGCCACTAGGTCGTTCCACAGGCATGACTTGTCTGCAGTGGCGGCTAAAGTCGAGGTACAGAGATGGCAGACAATCTTGTGGTCAAAGTCCAGGCACAGGGTCAGGGCAGGCGGCAGAGGTGCAACGTCAGAGTAAACTCCGGGGTCAGCAACAGGAGGTCGAAGCAGATGGGTACGAGAACACGGAACATAGGACAGCAGCATGGAGAAACACTGGTACACAGGGCAGCAGCACAGAGGAACACTGGTACACAGGAACATGGAGGAGCTCAGGTATCACAGAAACACAGAGGGACACAGGATAGCAGGAGACATGGGAGCGCAGGAGACACAGGAACGCAGGTAAATCGTAGTAGAGCTTTCTCACAGGCTGTGAGGCACAAAGATCCGGCAAGATAGCAAGGAAGGTGCTGGACCTTTAAATGGGAAGTGATCAGCCAGTGCACCAATTAGCGATGCACTGGCCCTTCACATTTCCTGGAGGTGCCGCATGCGCGCCCTAGGAGACGGGAACTTGCTCGCACGGAGCTCGGCAGGGAATCAGGCACGGGAAGAAGAGAGCTGCGCTGGCGCCACGCCTGTGAGCCCCGTAGAGCACAGGTGAGCCCGTGACCGGCGATATGGGTCGCGGGACCACCCATGACAGCTGCCCTGAGAGGACGGGCTGTATTGCCAAAAAAAAAGCTTTCAGTGTGGTTTTATGTATGATTTGCCACAAAGGGCAAGACAATGGCAAATGAGGCATGGCCTTAGTTAAAGAACCTTAAAAAAATGTAAAAAATGTAAAGTTCCAAAATGTGGCATCTTTTTCTAGGCTGGACTTAGCTAACTAATAAGAGCTGAAAACTTAGACAGACAGTCTAAATATTGCCAAATGATCTTCAGGAAGCCTTATAACTTGATTAAAACAAAACCAGTAAATCTATTCTATTTCCTCAGTACAGTGCAGGGAAATGATTTGGCTTGGTGAGAGGCTTGTGACGGGAAGTAAGAGTTCTCCTTAAGGAGACTGCCAATTAAGACCGCCGTGAAGGTGTGTGGAGTCTTATAGCCATTGATGCTCCACTAGAGGATTCTAGGAAAATATGAAAAGTTTTCCAGGATGGGATAAGAAAAACATACCTCTTTTAGCTACCTTGTAAGGCAGTTCCCTTGACATCAAGCATGACCTTCAGAAAGCCTTATATCATGATGTGGGATTAAACCAAACCAGTAAATCTATTCCAGAAGGAACAGATTCCCAACAGCAGACAGCACTGTTTAGACCTGGTTGGTTTGGTTTGAATCCCTCATAATGTCATAAGGCTTCCTGAAGGTCATGCTTGATGTCAAGGGAGCTGCCTTACAAGGTAGCTAAAATCACATCCTGGAAAACTTTGCATATTTTCCCAGGATACCATAGTGGAGCATGCCTACACAGTGGTCTTAATTGGAAGTCTCTATAAGAAGAACTTTTACTTCCTGACCCAGGTCAGGAAGAGGAAAGGACAGCAAGCCCTAATATGAAGCCAGGGTCAGTGAGAGGGTATACCAGAGGCAAACTCGTAGTTAAGAGATTAAAGGGAACCTGCCACCAGTTTTTCACACTATATTGCCATAGATGTCCCTGGATACCAGGTAAAATTATAAAGTTGATACAACAGTCTCAGTCAGGTTACTGATATAGTCGTGTTTTAGAAAAAGCTAAATTATTGGAAGAGAAATCCTACCCCAAGGATAATTTTGTAGCATCAGGCACTGGTGTTAGTTAGGGCATATTTAAACTATAACTATATTGACTTTTGAGCACTATATTAGACAAGGGCTGTCACAGCTTCACATTCTGCTAACAGGGACAAGACAAATGAAACCTCCTCTATTATCACACATTTTTGTACTATCCTGACTGCTAATGCAATAGCTTGGCTTCCAGTCATAGTAACTGCTGCTTCTGGTCTCAGTGACACAACAGCATTTGTCCCCCTGCAGTTATCTGCGATGGATTCAGTAGATATGGCAGTGGCCAGAACAAATAGCACCAATGACAAAGGTGAATCTAAAGCAGAAAAATGCATTTTTACAGATGCTATCAATAATATATCTTTATTTATATAGCGCATCATATTCCACATACTTTACAGATAATGGTGTTCATGTACAAAACAAGTCATCACAGAGAAATCAAAGTGTCCTATGAAACAATAGGACAGATTTACTAACAAATCTGATCACTATGCCTTTTAACCCCTTAAGGACGGAGGGTTTTCCGGCTCATTTCTCGCTCTCCAACTTCAAAAATCCATAACTTTTTCATTTTTACGTGTACAGACCTGTGTGAGGGCTTATTTTGTGCGTAACAAATTTTACTTTCCCGTGATGTTATTTATTTTAACATGCCGTGTACTGCGAAGCTGAAAAAAAATTCCAAATGTGGAAAAATTTAAAAAAAACCGCACGTGCGTCACGTTCTTGTGGGCTCAGTTTTTACGACTTTCACTCTTCGCTCCAAATAACACACCTACTTTATTCTTTGGTTCGGTGCGATCGCGGTGATACCAAATTTATATAGGTTTTATTGTGTTTTAATACATTTTCAAAAATTAAACGAATGTGTACAAAAAAGAAAAAAAAATTTTTGCCATCTTCTGACGCTAATAACTTTTTCATACTTTGGCGCACGGAAATGTGTGAGGGGTCATTTTTTGCGAAATGAGGCGACGTTTTCATTGCTACCATTTTGAGGTCTGTGCGACATTTTGATCATTTTTTATTTCATTTTTTATGTTATGTAAAAAGGTGTAAAAGTCGCATTTCGGACATTTGGGCGCCATTTCCCGCCTCGGAGGTCACCGCCGGCCGTAACCGTTTTTATATTTTGATAGATCGGGCATTTTGGGACGCGGCGATACCTAATATGTCTGTGATTTTTACTGTTTGTTATGTTTTATATCCGTTCTAGGGAAAGGGGGGTGATTTGAACTTTTAATATTTTATTAATTTTTTTTATTTTTTAAACTTTTTTTTTTCTTTTTTTTTTCACTATTTTTTAGACCATCTAGGGTACATTAACCCTAGATGATCAGATCGCTCCTACCATATACTGCAATACTACAGTATTGCAATATATGGCGTTTTTGCAGGTCTTACATTACAATGAGCCACTGGCTCATTGTAACGAACCTGCATAAACCATGTAGCCTCGTGTCAAGAGAAGACCCGAGGCTACCATGGTAACCGATCGCCGCCCCCCGATGACGTTCGGGGGCGTGGCGATCGAAAAAAAGATGGCGGCGCCCACGCGCCGCCGTCTTTTAAACGCCGCCCGCGACTTTGCGGGCGGCGTTTAGAGGGTTAATAGCCGCGATCGGTGCAAGCACCGACCGCGGTTATTAGCGGTGGGGGTTTTGTGCAAAATGCAAAAACCCCCACCTCTGTATGAAGAGGACTCAGCCCGTGAGCCCTCTTCATACATCCCTTATACCTCTATACCGTAGAGCTACGGCGCAGAGCGTTAAGGGGTTAAAAGTCATATTTTTATTCTTTAATCTGTAGGACTACAATGTGCCTGAAACTGTACATTATTACTGATCCAAATTTATCTTATTACAGAACAGTATGTTACAGGAACTTACTCTGAAGTATTTTTCTGAACTTCCTCAGCTAGCAAATGTATGTAAAACTGTAGTCAGAAACAATAAGCAAAACCTGTATCCCAATCTGTGTCCAAAGCCCAAATCATCCTCTTGTTTCAATGTGCAGTTCCAGAGGTTCATTTCGAGCTGTTTTTTTGTTGTTGTACTCTACATAATTAAAATATAGATAATTTATTGTTCAATAATTTAAATTTTGATGTATTATCCATTAATTCCATCTTCATCAGACTTGTAACACGGGTTATTGTAGAAAGTTTCCTTGTGTTCTTCATCCAGTAGGTTGGCATATTGTGTTTTATTGGCAGGAGGCCAGTTTGGGTCATTCTGAATAGCTCTGTACAATTCTCTGTACTTGCTATGAGACTGGTAATTAAAGTTTCTTTTTAGAAATAGCCAAAGTCTTCTATTTTCAATAATAGATTCCTTAAAAGAGGGAAAGTTAAAAAAAACTGTAAATATAGCACTCTGTAATAGAAATATAACCTTAGGCTAACCATTTACAACACTGGTCAAAATTTTAGAACAACTCAATATTTCCAGCCTTTCCAGTACTGATATGTACATAGATTACTGTAGATTATTGTTTTGCATGTAGTTTGAAATGAAAGCATAGAAGAAATACACAGAGTAGAGTTACACAATGAAGGCATTTATTCTACAGTTGTTTTCAGGTGTTGTTTATATGTTTCTTCCCAACATTGTTGCAGAAGTTCCCACAAATGTGCTGCACTTGTAGGTTACCTTGCATTCACCCTTCTGCACAATTCATGCCAAACAAGCTCAATGTGGATGTGTTCTTCTCCTCTAGCTCTGACTTAGAGGTATGGATTGGTCATTTCCTTGATTTAATATGACCCCTTGACCAACTAGGACTACATCAGAGGGTATTGTAGGGCACATGAAAATACAGTGGTAGCCTTTGTGTCTGTTATTTCAATAATCATATGTAGGTCTCCAGGTCTGGAGTCAACAAAAGAGCCCTAGATAGTCATACTTCCATCTCTATGCTTGAGAGTTATGTTATACATTGATGAACCATCCCTATACCTACTCAATGATAAGATCTTCTTCCCCTCTTCAATAGTCCATAGGAGGCACTGCTTGACCCAGGGAAGGTTTTTTTTTCCTAATTTCACAGTCTCAGCAGTGACTTTCTTGCTAATAATTAACCTGATGCAGATAGTCTTCTCTATACATTTAAAATGGAAATGTGTTAATTGATGGCTAACCTGTCTACCTACTAATAAAAGAAGAATTAAACCAATGTTTGTCTAAAGTTTTATGACTGTGACATACGTTTTTACTCCTTAAAAAGTTGTTTATATACTTTATTTATATCCATCAATGATTGACTTGTGCAAATCGCTATGAATTTTTTTTTTTTCATTAAAATGTGCTCTTGTTTAGACAGATGGTTGGACACTTTTTCATTTATTGTAGTTGGTACCTCAAAACCTGTTATCTGATTTTGTAGTGACCTTTGGTCTGACAGATCTCTTCCTATCAGAGTTTCCCTCAGTTCCCAAATATCTTTTGTTGGAAATTGTACTGACTTAAGTTCTTAGTAATTTCCCTATAGACCATTTCAAAGTTTATAATTTTGTCTGTCTTCTTTGGTTAACTCCCATTTACCTGCCATTATGATGCCCATAAACCTGTCCTAGAGTGTCATAACACAATCTATTCCTATACTCACTTTGAAGAATCACAGGGTTTTAAAGTTATCTCTAAAATTTGAGAGACCTCTATAAATAGTTTGCATCCCATTTTATACTGTGCTGCAGCTGTCCTTGATGTCCTTCATGAATGGAAAAATTAGACTACCGTTGGTTTTAAAGTCACAATATATATTATTTTTAAGTTTTAACTTATTTGTGGTACTATAACTGTATTAAGGTCAAAATATGGAGTCATTATAAAATTTGTTACTAATGGTGTATAGTGGCAATAAGATAGCATTCAAAATCAGAACTTCAATAAGGTGCATTGATTAATATTATAATATTGATTATCTTTAGAAGTGAAGGGACCAAGTTACCAGAGCTAGAGAGAATTCATATTTTCTACCAAGCTGCAGACCATACATTTGGTTGTAGTTGTGTCTCTCCACCACAACATACAGTTACCTTTTTATGCCCAACAAGCTACAAAAATGGGTTAGCTTCATTATTAAGAGTAAACTTGGTTATTATTAATCAAAGAATGAATGTTGATAATAACAGATTTGTTGAAGTCCTTTTACAGGAGCTATCAGAGATGACTTTGAGGGAAATGTTGCTCCAAGGATTTTTCTGTCTGATACATTTGGAGTGGGGAAGGGATTTTTCCACAAAGGATCATTTCTGTCTCTTTTTGGGGTTTAACACTTCAAATAAAGGTCAATAAAGGTATTTTTTTCCAGCTAACTATGTAACTATATAAAACAGTTCAGCTTACCTCAACAATGAAAGAAATAAGAAAGAAAATGATCAACATTACAAGAACCGCAACCCTCCAGATCGTGGGTGTACAGACAAGCTAAAATGTGAACAAAAAGAAGACAAAAATTAACTGTATTCATACATATATAGCTTCCCTGTTCAATCTGTAACTGTGCAACAATTTGTCTTGGCAGCAAGTACCAGGCAGGGATTGGTCAGAGATAATAATAAACATTGCAATATACTTAATTAGGAAATCAGGGAATATATGAATGGTTAATATACCCTATATGCTCGAGTATAAGCCGATCCAAGTATAAGCTGAGGCCCCTAATTTTACCACCAAAAACTGGGAAGACCTATTGACTCGAGTATAAGCCGAGGGTGGGAAATGCATCGGTCACAGCCAGTCAGCCCCATGTAGTATACAGCTAGCCAGCCCCCTGTAGTATGCAGCCAGATTTCTATAGTATACAGCCTGCCAGCCCCCTGTAGCATACAGCCAGCCTTCTCCCTGTAGTATACAGCTAGCTCCCTATAATATACAGCTTGCTAGCCCCCAGTAGTATACAGCCAGCCCACTCAGCACTTAAAAAAAATAAACTTATATACTCACCCTCCAGCAGCCCCGATGCTCAGCGCAGCTCCCCAATGTCAGCACGGCTCCTCTTATGTCTTCCCCATAGCCCCTCTTCTTTCTTTGGTCTTCTGTAACAGCCTGTAGAGACGTGGCCATGCGCTCTGCCAGCATGCGCATACTATGATATCATAGGATGTGCTGGTCATCAGATAACATGGTCACATCTCTGCCAGCTATAACAGAAGATGGAAGAAAGAAGAGGAGCCTCGGGCAAGACAAAAAAGGAGCCGCACCAACATCGGGGAGCTGGAGGGTGAGTATAGCTGAGGTTTTTCAGCACATTTTTTGTGATGAAAAACTTGGCTTATACTAGAGTATATACGGTAAATAATGTGATAAAAAAGAGGGTGTGGGAGATCTCTAACCTATTATATGTTTATACGATAGAATTCTGTGAATTTTTCTATTGTTTTCCTTTAGCCATATACTAGGAATCCTTTTGTTTCCTTTTTGACATATTATATGATAAAGGCATGTTATTATAAAGTGATGTTATAGGCCTATAACATCACATTAAATGTTAACAGACATACTTATGGCCTGTATTATAGATAAAGGGGTATTCTTATCTGGGCATTCACATTCTGTTTTATTAATCTGCCATATATAAACATTTCTTCAATTCGATGTTATTAAAAAAAATTACCTGTCTGAAGATAATTTCTCATAAATGTAGTGATATGGTCCCTTAGAAACAAGACTGACTCCTTGGATATGCCCACCTGCGCTGGAGTAATTGCATAAAGAAACAAAATGTTTTTGTCCAGTGGTAATGATTGCTGAAGCCAGGTGGTCAAACAGGGCTCAATAGCGCATGGCTGGCCACCGCTGCCAAAATGTGAGGTGGTTGTATCCAAGGAAGCCATCTTGTTTCTAAGGGACTGCATGGCTACATTTATGAGAAATTATCTTCACACAGGAACATTTTTTTTATAATATTTAATTGAAGAAATGCATACATATGGAAAAATAATTAAATTAAATGTAAATGCCCAGATGGGAATACCCCTTTAATGTCTGGATGGAATCTTTGATACAATTTAATAATGAGACTTAAAAAAAAGTAAACCTGCTTCCCTAGGCCTTTTCTTCTGCTTCTTTGTCCTGTGGTGAGCTGTGTATCTCCAACAACAGAGAATACAAGGAAGCTAAAGATTAACTGTATCCTAACCTACAGCATATTTACTTGATTCATCTCTCAGGAGATTAGACTATCCAATGGCTGCCTGGAAATACCCCAGGGCACTCAGGTTTTGGGCCTGCGTCTAATCGGAAATTATGCTGCATCTGATGAGTGGCCTCCTCAGAAGTCCTTTCTGTTCTCCAAGGGACTTCACTTCCTCTGTTGTTTCTTGGTACAAGGAAGCCACTCTTTGAATGAATTCCCAGTCGGGTACAGTTTGCAAACAAGAACTACCATAGCAACACAGGAACATGGAGCAGGAGCATGGTAAGTATTTCATTAGTGCATAGAGGATAGAAAGCTGATTTACAGAAACTGGGAAAAGCAGTAAAAAATATGGAGGGAAAGCAATGGCATTATTGTCAGCACTATTTATTTATGCTAATTAGTTAATTAGTTAGTTAAGTTAACAAGATAATATTAATAAATGTTATACTTACTTGCAAACCCTTGTATATCCGCTGAATATCAGCAAATAAAATAAATAGACAAACTGCTAATTGTATCGGGAGCAGAACTACAAAAATATCTGTAAAAAAAGAAAAATAAGTATAATGTTATTACATTCTCCATTTTTGCGCCCCTTACTTCAATACTTATAGCAATATAGTCCAACTGGGTATTAGAACAGTACATTTGTGTGTAACATCTACTAAACTAAAGTGTCACTAAGAAGTTCAGATGAAGTGCATATTAGATAGTTTTGTGGTAGCAGATTGACTGTATGGTATGCAGAAAGTGCCCATCAAGCCAATCCAACTTGTGGGAGGGGCTTCTGGAAGCATGGGGTGAAATTTCTCCAGATTACCTTAGCAAAACAACAGCGAGAAAGCCAAAGGTCTGCAGTGCTGGAATTGAAGCAAAGGGAGCTTCTTTGATGAAAACAAAGTTTGAAGAAGAAAATTATTATTTCAAATGAAAATAAAATATTTCAGACCTTGTCAATGTTTGGACTATAATTTCTATTCAATTTACAACTCATTTAAAGGATAAACTATGAGTTTTCATGGAAAAACACAAAATAGTCTGGATACGGCATGGGAGTGGTAGTGTATATGCCTTATCTTAATAGATACTATAAATTGCTTATTACAAAAAACATAAGTGGCTGGATATGTATTAATATCTAATTATTTTCTAATACCAACAAATATTCAATATCATCTTTTCATTACCCAATTTTTTGCAGTAAATCTCAAATCCTACCATCTCTGAAATGTATGAAAACAATGGGGGGCATTTATCATTATTTTTTGGTTTGATGAGTGCTTTTTTGTGCTTGGCTGGTATCTTCTTTTTGCATAACATTTATTGTATACCTGGCTTTGTACTTAAATGTGAGGCACACTTTTTTGCGCCTCAAACATTCCACGAACAAACTTTTGTGAAAAAGCCACAAATGAACCCGCAGATTCAGCCCTACCATGTATCAATTCAGACAGAAAAACACCCAACAGTGAGCAATTGCCTTTATTCCAACATTTGGGGGCAGAACCAACTGAGTTTAGAGACAAATTAGTTGTTGCAAGTTTGAGTGCACTTTGCTCAAATGTCACATAAAAACTCAACAGTGACAAAACAGTTGGAAAAAAAAAATATCAGAAAACCACTGATAAATGCACTCCACACCATTATATTCTCTTGCATTTAAAATATACTCACAGTTAGTGTATATAGGTTTTCGGAAAGGTTTTCCTTTGGAAAACACAAAGGCCAGAATTATACAGCTAATGGTTGTTATTGACCACAATGTTGTGCTCTCAAAATTTTCATATTCAGAAAATTCCTGAAATTCTGCAGTGCTGCCATTCGTAAAGTTGAGGTTATCAAAATTGGTTACACAAGCACTAAAAAGAGAACATTATATTTAGTAAAACATAGAATATTATAAATTACCGTAAACATTTATAAAATTTATGGTAAGAGGCTTCAATTGAAACTTTCACAATATTTATTGTGAACTTCCAAAAGAAAAGAAGAGAAAACATACAGTAACACATTTAAATTTTACCCTTGTCAAAATGGAAACCACCAGAAAAGCACCAGTACATTTAATCAGTATAGAATGCTCAGCTCTGAAATCTTTATTGAAATAATATATATCTTGACTCAGAATTCGTTTCAGATTAACACAAACTGTACTTATAATGATGGTTAGCACTGAAATGTAGACTGAAGTTGACATGTTTATGTCCACTTAAACTATAAAATAGTTAACATACAAAATAAGACAATGATATTTCTCTGATATTACAGTGTACAGTATGCCCGGAGGAATTACTCTAAATATTCAAATAGTAGAGCAGGGGTCTCAAACTCGCGGCCCGCGGGGCAGCGATCCGTCTCCATGGTAGCCTCGGGTCTTCCGTAGACCCGAGGCTATTTCGTTTTAACCCCTTCATTACAATGTGCTGATAGCACATTGTAATGAATGAGGAGGAAAATCCCCATATACTGCCATACTGTAGTATGGCAATATATGATAGGATCGATCAGACAACCTAGGGTTAAAGTACCCTAGGGAGTCTGAAAAATAGTATAAATAAAAATTAAAAAAAAGTTTTTTAAAAAAAAATTATAATAAAAAAACATTAAATTTCAAATCACCCCCCTTTCCCTAGAACTGACATAAATATAAATAAACAGTAAAAATCATAAACACATCAGGTATCGACGCGTCCGAAAATGCCCGATCTATCAAAATATGATAACGTTTTTTACAATGCGTTTAACCCCGTTACGGAAAATAGCGCCCAAAGTCGAAAATGGCACTTTTTTGCCATTTTGAAAAATATAAAAAAATCTATAAAAAGTGATCAAAAGGTCGTACAGTCCTAAAAATGATATAATTGAAAATATTGTCATATTTCGCAAAAAATGACACCACCCACAGCTCCGTACACCAAAGTATAAAAAAGTTATTAGCGCCAGAAGTTGGCAAAATCAAAAAAATAATTTTTGTACAGGTTTTAATTTTTGTAAATGTATGAAAACATTATAAAACCTATACAAATTTGGTATCCCCTTAATCGTACCGACCCAAAGAATAAAGTAGACATGTCATTTGGGGCGCTCAGTGAAAGACGTAATATCCAAGCCCACAAGAAAATGGCGCAAATGCATTTTCATTGCATTTGGAATTTTTTTCCCGCTTCCGAGTACATGGCATGGAATATTTAATACCATCACTATGAAGTGCAATTTGTTACGCAGAAAACAAGCCGTCACACAGCTCTTTACGTGTAAAAATAAAAAAGTTATAGATTTTTGAAGGTGGGGAGTGAAAAATGGACATGAAAAAACAGGAAAGGGCCCGTAACCGGTTAATCCCCTTCCCTCCGGTACTTGAAAAAGATGAAGTCGCCGCTCTGAACGCACTTGGTGCAAGTCAGAGCGGCGACTTCATCTTCTTCGATGGGAGGGACACGGGGAGGCAAGTACCGGGGGGGAGGGGGGGATGGAGTGTCCCTGACTGGGCTCAGTGCGGTAGGAGCTTGGGACCCCTCGGTGCACAGGACGCGTTCATAGAGAAAACACGTCTCCCCGCTCGGGGCTTTCCTTGCGCTGGGAGACGCCATGACATTTGAATCTGAATAATGATATTTTGTAAGCGCATTTTGTGTGGAAAACTTGATGCGGCCCAGCCTTACCCAGAATCTACCTCCAGCGGCCCCCAGGTAAATTGAGTTTGAGACCCCTGTAGTAGAGAATGGCAATAGTGGGGAAAATAAAAAGACAGGTTTTTTATGAAGATGGCAGGCTGAAGGAGGGGGAGAAATAACAACGTAATTCAATACAAATTTACCTAAAATTAGACGTGCTGTACCATGGCTGCTTCTGTACCAGTACAAAGGCACATATCTGAATGGCCAAAACGAGAAGAATATTAAACATCACAGATAACAGAAGAGGGGGTGATATCAGTTGGGCTGGAGGTCTGTATGGAGCCAGTTTTGGATATGCTTGGGTTAAACTCACTGTTGTAAGAAACATAAAGCAAAATAAAATTACATCGAAACCATGTAATCGTTGCATGTCAATATCATGCTGGAACCATTATAAGCACACCACCATAGAAATCTGTTCACTTATATGTTATTACTGATCTGTTACATTATAGATAGTGAAATCGAAATGCTGACAATGGCTTTTTGTATTGTCACTGCTTTTTTAATTACTGTTTATCTGGACAATCCTTCAAATCTTAAGGGAAGGTATAAGAGTTGATAGGATAAGCAGTAGTAATTAATGGGTTTAAGACTTTATCAAGTTACAAGTTAAAACGTTTGAAGTTATTGGAACATTCTTGTTCTTCTGATTGACACATGGTCTATGGATACAGAGAAATATAATAAAAATGTACCCATTAAGCCAGGGTCACAATTAGGCCTCATGCACACGGCCGTATGGTCTTTTCTGTTCTGTTCTGTATATATACGGGACATATTGCAACAGTATGGCAATTCTTCTCGGTGCATGTGAGTGCTTGATCTTGCGACACATTTCGTTTTTTAAATTCCACGGTTTTCCTGAATCCGTCGGGTTGTACAAAGGCCACGCCCCCGATTTCCGTTGCGTGAAAGCCGGCGCGATTGCGCCAAAATCCGATTGCATGAGCCAAAATCACGGCAGAATTCGCAGAAAAAACTGAAAAATTCAGGAAACCCGACGAAAGTGAGGCCGCAGAGCCCTTAGTAAATGAGCCCCATTGTCCCAAAAAATGCATCAAGATTTTGGCACATTGTTGTCAATAACTAAGCCAGCTAAATATCCGGTGAACATCATCTTGACAGTGTAAGTGAGTTCCATATTTATCATCTAGCATCAATCACTGGGATACATCTGGTAATTTCGTCCTTATGCTTATACAATTTTATGAATAATGTCATGTCATTTTTCAACAGCTCTTCTCCATTAAATAGTGTGTTCCAAGTAAACAGTTTCACGTAATCCCAGAAAAAGTTAATGACTAATAGAGAAATGAATTATGTAAAAACACACAAAATATCTGCAAGTAGCCAACTTACTTGTTAAACACACCAGCACTGTTACTCCCACATCCTGGATAAGGTATTGGTACAGACCCACTGATTTCAGTTGCTGCGAGAATTGAAAGGAATTAAGAAGTTTTTATGAATTAGATTTAAATGCAACCAGCTAAATGAATCCTATTAAAAACCTAATAAACTATGTACTTGTACTTTTATAATGGACAGTAGGTAGTCAGCCATTTTTGTCACCTAACTGACACCTACTTTCTTGTGTTGTAACGTACAAGTGCCCTAAGGGTCAGAGAAGGACATATGGGGACAAACAGGCATGCATGGCTACAAGAGGCTGTGACAGCCAGGGGGTGCAAGATTCAGGAGGCAGTCACTAATGTTACTACAACCAAACAACTCAAATTACATTGCCATTTTAAATTTGGAATCTAAGTATTAATTATTGGTAGTCTATTACAACAGCATATATTGGTAGCTGATAATAAAAACAAAAAGCCACTTACCCAATAGAACAGGAGTAGGCAAATAAATTGTATCATTGCATATAGCGTTACATATTTAAAGACAGCAAATGAACTGACCAAAGCAGCTCGACCTTCCCTATAAGAATGCAAAAGCACATAAATTAATGGATTTAATTGATTTATTAATAACAACCTCAATACATTACATCTCATTAAGCCATAATATCTCATTTTGCATGGATTACATAAACTACCATTGTTAGACTATGTAATCATTTCAAATGAGAAATCTAGTGGCCATTTCAATCAGTCTACATAATGTAGGACAGGTACTGCAAAGCAAAGGTTCAGGTTGTAACCATTCTCCGAAAAATAAGGATGTGAAACAGTAGGCCCTATGTACTGAGAATTCCCTAATTTGGCACAAAATGGATTTTTGAAACTAGACATCTCTATTGATGCCTAAAGAGGCACCGTTGCTAGATGATGGTAGGTTATGTGATTTAAAGGACATCTACCAGCATTTACAACTCTATGAGCTTGGAGGAGCTGGACTGCTAGTGCTACGGGGTAATGTATAAATTAAAATATGAGGCTCCTTGAGGTGTTAGGGTTATGTAGCCTGAGTGCCCCAGGGTAATTTACATAAGTTTTATAACTCTATATTTCCACAATTGCGACTATAGTTCCTCATGAGCTTCTTATCAGTAGACTAATGGTAGATGTCTTTAAGAAGACAATTCTATATTTTCAGTCCTCTCCAGTTTGGAGCTTGTTGAGTAAAACTATAACTTGCTTAGTGGACCTCTGTTTGAGTACATTTTGTAAGTCACAAAAGTAAAATTTCATCTATCATGTATTATATTGTTGTGAGAGAAGCAGGACTGAGTCTTTGAGACAGCCAGAGACTCTCTGGAGAAGGTAGAAGCAGTTTATTACCACTTCTACCTTCCCTCACTACATAGCGCTGAAGTCTTATAAGACCCAAATCTTCCCGTCAGGAGGTCATTTCCCCTGTAACTAGGGTTCTTACAAATGCCCAGTTACAGTGGAAAACCTGTAAGAAAAAATCTAAATAAAAAAAGTTAAACATTAAAATGTCCCCCACGGGTCTTATGTGACCTTATGGAGGACATTTAAAGAAAATAAACAAGCAATAAAATAAGAAAATATATAAAAAATACACATTAATATTTCAAAATAAAATCGTGAAAAATCCCCTGCTACACTATGAAAAACAATTGCCCCTTTTTCCAGAGACAATACATATTACATATCAAAATGACTCTCATACAATAGTGAATTAATTTATAATGTTAATTTTGAGTTAAAGAACATTACAAAAAAGCATTTTTTTCATGTCTTGTAAACGAAAGTATGCTTTTTTAACTAGCTTTATGTGTCACAAAACAAACTCCTGAAACATTTTTAAGGTAGAACACAAAAAAGAAATAATTACCCTAAAACCACAATAAAAAGGCCCGGTCAGCCTTTTCATGGATAAGGGCTTTTCAGGATTAAGTGGTTAACACTGTAAAACTTCTAAACATCTGCTCAATAATTAACCAGTAATGAAGGTAAACCAAGAGGAAGACAAGAACCTATAAAAACCATATACAATTGAGACAATCTCTTACTTTATGAGCTCAGGAACGCATTGGATATTTGTTGTTTGAGAAGTAAACGGTGAAGCCACAGATGCCTCTTGTTCTGACAAAGATATTCCAGCATGTGCCACTTTTAGAGCCTACAAGAGCAAACAGCATTTCCAAGTTACAGTATATCCATCAAAGATGTCTATTACAATTTCAGAATATTTACCTAAAGTTTTCAGAGATGTTATGTAGTTATGTAGACTTCAGCAGTAAATTTCAATAAAGATAAAAAATGCCTCGAAACACTAGCCAATTGTGTAAATTATATTTAGAGGAAGAAAATATTCCAATGTAAATGTAATGTGGCAAGGATTAGTCAGAATTTTCTGAATCCAAATGTTTAAATCTTGTTTGAGTTCGGGTCCTTAACCCAGACCCCAGTGTCTTTGGAACCAATGATCTTTCTCAAAATTGTGGCACCCAGCACCGCCGGTGCCAGAAAAATTTTGGACCATGGGGTAAAAGTTGGTTTGGGTCTGCTCAACACACTACAGAGCTATTGAACCCCATAAATGACACAATGACACACAAGAAGGTGAACTCCGGCGGACCTTGGCGGGGAAGCGATACATGCAGGATTTCAAACGCACAATCTTGGTGAATCGCGCCGGACTCCATCTTCTTCGGACTGTCCGGATTGGGGAGCGCGACAGGACCGGGTAAGTAAATGGGCCCCAATATTTTCTAGAAGAAGATTGGATTAGATAGCCACTTGGTCGTGAAAGTGATTGATACACCAAAGTTTTAGTCAGAGCTTTACATTCTTTAGATGATGTCTTTAACCATTCTCCATTATGCAGTCCTGACAGTTTATTAGACACACTGGCCCACATTTTGCAAAAAGCAGGAGGTGCCAGATTCATAAATTGTGGCTCACGTTTTTCGTGAATCTGGCGCCCCCTGCACTGCACGGACGGAGTGCTCCAATTTTTTTTGGTGTACCTTTAACAAAGAGCGTGCAACACTATTCTGTCACTATTCTGGACATTGCATGCTGAATTTGATGCACGGTACAACTGTGCAGAATTTTGTGCCAGTCCACTGACTCGACTCTGGGGTCCCCCCTCATCTATGATTATTTTGGTAGCAGTATCGTCTGGGTCATGATGAAACATGCCATGTTGAGATGCAAGCATCTTTTGGCCTATGCATCTTCCTATATCTATTTGACACTCGGGGGGTCATTTACTAAGGGCCCAATTTGCGTTTTCCCAACCTTTTTCCCCAAATTTTTCAGTTATGCGTCGATTTCCTCTGAATTGCCCCGGGTTTTTGGGGCATGCGATCGGATTGTGGCGCATCAGCACCGGCATGCACGCGACGGAAATCGGGGTCGTGGACGAACGAAAACCCGACGGATTTGGAAAAACCGCTGCATTTAGTGTCGCTGGACTCGCGCTTACTTTCACACACGATGGCTCGGTGAACTCCAGTGCGTTCCGATGCTCTACAGCACAGCAGCGACACCTAGTGGACGTCGGAGGAACTACCAAATCCACCGCAGAGAACGCGCCACTGGATCGCAAATGGACCGGGTAAGTAAATCTGCCCCTCTGTTTTAATTTTACTGACCCTTGTATTCAGGGATTTAGATGATTAAGATGATTAGGGACATTGTGCCCATTTAGGGACAGGCTCTAGTCGTGAGTAATCATTTAGGATTACCACTCCTAGTTGAGGCATTTAGGGCACAATAGGGCACATGCCATATTATTAGGACTCACCATTTAATGATACTATTTCCAAATTGAGCTATTTGGTATATCTATTTCTATGCCTCTGTGTCTCCTTGTCCTACTTACCTGTCTGTCTACCTGTTTATATTAACATTTCACCTGATACCCTCTGAGAAGATCTCCCGGGTCATCACGTACAGGTATTAGAAGGTATGACGTTACATTATCATATCTTGTCTGCTATTGTGTTATCCTAACTGTGTTATCCTTTATGAGGGTGATCCCCCTTTATCTTGATTGATTAAAAGTTTTATTTTAAGTCAGATCTCCACATTTTTACTGTTGTTATGAATTTCTAGTGGAGTAACCTGGAATCCACTTTACCTGTTTTTCTGTGTATTGTACAGAATTTTGTGTCGTGTCCGATATACAGAAATACTTTGTATATGTGCAAGCAGTTTGCACTGAAAAGAATGTGTAAAGTCAGACGAAAACTGGTGCAGGGGCTTTAATATATTTGGGCCATTGTATTTATAAGGTGCATTGTGCATTGTATCCAGTCTAATTGATCTACTAATTAAGTATCATAGTTGATTACATCCACACCCCCCAATCCTCCTCTCTGGTTTTCCTCAAAGAGGGAAAAGCTTATCCTTTGGGATCACATTCTTCTGTGTAAACATTGCAATACAAATGGGAGGAAAGCTGGCCATGACTGTTGATTTGGATATGACCGGCCAAAAAGATGATGTACATGGTGATGTGACAAATATTTATGGGGTGTTCTTAATGCAGATAAAGCACTGCCACAGGAAGAAGTTTATTCCCATGACATTTACTACTGATAAATAAATATTATTTATATTTGTTTAATATGATAACCAATACATATATCATTTTTATATTGCACAGTCCTATAGTTACTCACTCCACAGTCATTGGCTCCATCTCCGCACATTGCCACGTAGTAACTGTAAAAGGAAGAGTAATTATCTATGTTGATGCTCATTCACATGCCTTAAAAATATTATTATTTTAGGGTATTTCACTACTATATAATTATTATATGATTATTCTCAAATGATAACAGATTTTACAAATTTAACTAATCTATATATTATAAGATCCCTTAATATAATAGAACAAAAAAATGTGTCATAATTGGTTTGTCCATTTTGCATCATTCAGCTGCATTCAATAGATGATGCTGTGTGACATGTGGCACTCAGGTTGATCATGATATCAATTTAACTTGTTTTACTTCTACCAGATTTACCATATTTTTTGGCCTATAAGGCGCACCAAAAATCCTTTAATTTTCTCAGAAATCAAAGGTGCGCCTTATATATGAACTTATACAGAAATGTACTACAGACAAGATGTACTGTACATTTACCAGTGTTTAATAGTTCCATCCCCAGAAATTTCCTGCACCTTCCCACACAGGATACAGGGTCCCTGGCTCCTGAAGTGCCCTGGCATCACAACTAACATTGTGCCCATCCTGCCCTCCCCTAGCACGGAGAGACCGGAGCTGCCATAGTGCCGACCACGAGGCAATCATCATCATCAGTAAGAAATCCCCCATACCTGACAGCCCTGTAACAGGGGAAAGAGAAGGAGTCACAGGGAACCCCACAGGAATAACACCCTGCCTGAGGAGGGAAGGAGAAGGGGCAGAGGGAGACCGCTTAACCCCTGCTGCATCACCCTGCATTAACCCCCAGCAGCCCATACCTCTGAGATCGGAGCTCTCTGACACGCTGAAGACAAGTTTTCAGGGAAGTGTAGCAGGCTTGAACTGTGCACAGGTCTGCCACCTGCTGGTCATTTTTAGGTATTGCATTTGATCCTGCGCCTTATACTCCAGTGCGCCTTGTATATGAACCTAGTTGTCTTAGCAGGCATTTATTAGAAGTGCGCCTTATAGTCCGGTGCGCCTCATAAGCCGAAAAATACGGTATTTAGAAAGGGTAAAGATTAGAGATGAGCTGATCCAAGTATACTTCTCGGTCGAGTATTAGCATACTCGGACCGGCTCGTTACTCGGAAGAGTATCTCGCCAGCTCGAGATCGAGCATTAAATTAATTGAAGAACAGTATTTTATTACATAATAAAATATTCCAGATGTTTACTGATGTTTTGCTTGTAAGAACACATTGAAATAAGACTATTCTTCACTTTCCAGGTGTTCGCGCGTGTCTCCCGCTAAGTTAGGAGATGTTCGGAACATCTGGAATGTGAAGAATTGTGTTCTTTCAATGTGTTCTGCACTTAAATGGTCCTGTGTTCACTGCTTTTAATGTTTTAATTCTATTCTTCACTTTGCAGGTGTGCGCGCGTGTCTCCCGATAGGTTCGGAGATATGCACGAACATCTGGAATGTGAAGAATATTATTCTTCCAATGTATTCTGCACTTAAATGGTCCTGTATTTACTGTTTTTAATGTTTTAATTCTATTCTTCACTTTGCAGGTGTGCGCGTGTCTCCCGCTAAGTTAGGAGATGTGCACGAACATCTGGAATGTGAAGAATATTATTCTTCTGATGTATTCTGCACTTAAATGGTCCTGTATTCACTGCTTTTAATGTTTTAATTCTATTCTTCACTTTGCAGGTGTGTGCGCGTGTCTCCCGATAGGTTCGGAGATACGCGCGCACAGCTGCAAAGTGAAGAATATTTTATTATGCACTGTTCTTTTAAAGTTTTCTTTTACTAAAAATATGCTCGGGTCTCCCATTGACTTTAATGGGGTTCGTTATTCGATACGAGCATCCGAGCATTTTAGTGCTCGCTCATCTCTAGTAAAGATGTTTCATGGCATTTTGTATTTCTTATGCCTCTCACAGCCTTCAGCTTTAGAATAGTTTTAACTAGTCATATGAAATAGGATTTTAAAAAGAAACAGATCCTACAGTTCATACAATTATACAACAATTATATGTTTTTAAGGAGCAGCACCCCTGTACTTTTGTTTGAAATTTAAGTTTAAACTTTATTAAAAATGAAGCACTAGTGCTTTGACGGGGTTCTAGCCTTCCCCCGCTTCTCTCACCTCCCTGCTCTACACTCTCCCTCATTGGCTGTGTGCCAAAATCTGATGGCAGCCCACAGTTAAAACTGGGCTGATGCAAGATTTCAGCAGATAAAAGGAAGCAGGAAGGCGGGGTGGATGCTTTGGGAGTCAGACCCTGGAGGAGCTCCTGTGATGTCCCACAGAGCACTAGAGATTCAATTAAAATTTAAACTTTTGAAAATAAAAGCACAAGAGCAGAGCTCCCCAAAAAATATACCCGGCATCTAATTCCGTAGTCTCACTGCTCTTATAGTAAGAAATACGGCCTATTGTGATGTGCACTCTTGCTTGTGATTTATATGAGGGTATGTCCTTGTCATGAGCATCCACATGTACCTTAATATAATTCAATATTGGGATGTACTAAATCATTAAATAATTATTTTTTATAATTTTTTATAATTAATAATTAAATAATAATTTAAAAATAACTAATTTTACCATCTACCAATACAACCAATACCTTTTCTGCAGCTGTCAAACATAACTCTGCTGCAGCCCCTTCCCTACTGTATTTTAGTGCTATTGTAAGGGTGTCCTCACTTAATTAAACTTAGAAAAAAAAATTCAATCAAATATGTATTTCATTGAATTTTTTCACATCAGCACACTACAATATTTTGCACTAGGATTAAAAGAAAGGTAGAAATGTAAAACTGTCTATCGACATGACCCAAAATGATTTTACCTATGCAGTCAATAAGAAAAAAAAATGTTTTGTGTCTATTTTGTTTTACAAGTATCTGACCATTATATAAAGTTTATGGCTGATCAAAACCAGTTCAATATTGTGTTTCTTTTAGCTTCTCAGCCTCCTACTGCAAAACATTTCTGCATGCTTGAAGATGATTTTAATGATATGAGCCACAATGATAAGTCATTGTTTACTACTCATCTGTAAACTGATTTACATCCTATGTCTGCGATGAGTCAGGTAGTATACAGCTTATTTACATAGCAGGAAATGGTTTGACATCAAAGACATTGCACAATATAGGTTTCCTAACATCAATTGATGTTGTATAACTTACTCTATCTTTTGAAACTCTTCAATTAGATTGGATTTCTGGCCTGGAGACATTCTGGCAAAAATTGCACCATTCATTAACAACTATTGTAAAAAGAAAGAAAACAATATTTGAAACTTTGACATATTTTCCTTCTTCGGAACAATTTGTACATAATTTACATTTCTGAAATACTTCATATAACATAGGCAGAAAAAAAAAATAAAAACACAACAACTAAAGCTCATGGGAATTAGAAATAGTGACATCCCCTTTTACATTTGGCTTCTGGGACATATTTTTTGCTATCCCTAATTGTCTCAGCTGAAATTCCCTGCCAGACCAAAAAATTATTAGTGACACACCCTAGACTTGAACCAGTTGCTATGAAGACTACCCTGGAGGGGTAAGACACTTTTCATATATCTTGCACTGTGTGTATTATAATAAATCATGTAAAGTCATTAAAGGTTACATTTTAGTATTATTTGCCACTTGGATTTTGATACATTATTTTGATACATTATTTTAGTGAATAACAAGAAGACCATTGCTTTGGTTTTCCATATTGTTTTATACATAATTCCAACCAGACTCTCACACCACCTCTTTGCCTAGCCCCCTCTCTGTTGGCATCCCTCAGGGCTCTGTTCTGGGACCCCTGCCGTTCACCCTCTTCACCTCTGGCCTGGGACTCCTAATTAAGTCCCATGGCTTCTAATATGATTCATATGCAGATGGTAAACAAATCTATATTTCTGGTCCAGATATATCCTCCCTTCTAACCAGATTTCCAGCGAAACTGTCAGCCATATCTTCTTTTTCTTTTCCCCTTTTTCTAAAACTTAACATGGACAATACAGAACTCATAATCTTTACTCCACCTAACACATCCCTCCGACCTAACCTAGCCATCACAATTAATGACTCCACACTCTCCCTGGTCCCTAAAGTCCGATGCCTTGGAGCCACCTTTGACTCTGCCTTATCCTTTAAGCCTCACATACAGGCCCTTACTACAACCTGCCACCTCCATCTCAAGAACATCTCTCGCATTCGACCCTTCCTCAATCTAGAGTCTACAAAATTACTAGTCCCTGCCCTCATCATCTCTGACTTGGACTACTGCAACACTCTTCTCTGCGGTCTCCCAGCAAACTCCCTAACACTCCTCCAAATCTATCCTAAACTCTGATGCGCGACTAATCCATCTGTCTCCTCGTGTGTACTCTGCTTCTTTTCTCTCCCAGTCTCTCCACTGGTTACCCATTGCACAGCGAATTCAATGACCTACAAAGCCATCCACATGTCCCCTCCATATATCTCTGAACTCATCAGCCAATAACCCCCCACCGCGACATGTTATCTCCATTCCTCACAGAACCTTCAGCTTCACTCTATTACTATCCACTCTTCTCACAACCTCATCCTGGACTTCTCCCACTCATCTCCCAAACTCCAGAATTCTCTACCAAAATGTGTCAGGCTGTCCTCCACTTTCCAAACCTTCAAATGTAACTACAGGAAAATCTGTACCTTATTAAAGTAATAATGTAAACATTTTTAAAGTTTAACCATAACAACCTGCAATATGGTACCTTTGGTAGTAAGCTGTAGAAGTGTTGTATTATAACCTGGTAAGTTTTCCCAGTCATAGCAAAGCAATAGCCAGCAATGCCCTGGCATTTATTAGCTTTCTCAATGTCAACTACCTGGTGGCAAAATGAATTGTATTAAATAAACCATAAAACAAAAATCTATTTATAAATACATCTCAGAAATAGTGAACATTGCTATGTAGTAAACTATTTCCATTTCCAAAAAAAGCATTAGTAAAACAAACATTTTTTATTTCTCGATTTGTCTAATTTGTTGTTATGAATATATATGCAATAAGAACTGTCACAATGGAAATTTTATTAGTAAATTCTATAACATATTTGCATAATCTCATACTTTTGCTATGGTTTTTGTGATGTGGTAGTTGGGGTGGAAACAAAAATCTTAGGCGCTCCTGTGCACAAGATACATGCTGAGAAACACTGCAATTTGATTGTGCGCCTTTTATTCATAAAAGTGATTCTTGACATTCTCTGATTCATTTGTCTACAAGAAATCCCTTTCTCTAGAGGATTTAGTCATATTATTTTAACTTCATTGTCAGCTTTCAGGGTGCGTTCACACATTCAGATTTTCAGATGTAGTTTTTGATGTCTAAACCTGAATGTTTAAACCTGAATATCTGAAAAGCTGAATGTGTGAATGTATCCTTAACTACTACATCAACTTTAAACATTATTTTATGAGAAAACCACACAACGTTGGCATTTTTTTGAATACGTGCCTGAGTTAGCCTGGAACTGATGACCAGGTCTTCTTTGAAATTGCATACATTGCTTTATTTTTTAATTTAAATTTTAGAATTAATGTGTATTTACAAAATATCCCACTTTGCATAACTTTCCATAACCACATCCCCCCACTGCACTTCCTTTCCACATTAATTCTCATGTTAGAACAGGGCAGGATAAACCCCATGATCGTAATTTAGTGGTCATTTAAGGACCCCCAGATCTGTACTTAGCATATGCCTGACCAAAGGCAGGTTCTTATAGAAATCAGTAAGTACTTGTAGATTTAATACACTGTACTATATTAGTAGTGTAGTATATCACATAAATGATTAAACAGTTACATGGTCAAGTTCTGTTGGAAAACAATGAAAAATATAAATCACTGGTTACAAAAAAAATAAAACAAAGCAAAAAATATAAAATCTAATAAACGTAAAAACATTAAAAATATAAAATTGATGTTTATCAATGCCTTACTGCCATTTCGCCAGTATCTGCATTTTCCATTAGCTTCCATGTTATGGAGGCAGGGCAGCTGACAGTTGCCTCAGTGGCTTCAATTAGAATCACTTTGATATAATTTTGAATGATGCCAGAATTTCTTCCAACAGTTATTGCTGTCTGAAGATTATCACCTGAAGGTAAAAGAAACAAAAAACATAAATATGCTGGATTTTTGGATTTCTGTTACCACCACGGTAACTTGCTCCCCTACTTTTCACCTACTATGTGGTGAAAAATATATTTTTTTTATGATGATTCTTAATATGTATTTTTAATTTTCATTTATGTCTGAGATGGATGGATGGTGAGATGAGGAGCCTGACAGTATAAAGTTGTAAACATTAATACCCTTTCGATTGCAATATAAGCCTTGGGTAAATTGAAACATTGAAGCTTTGAATTTCAAAAAACCTTTAGGGTTTTCCAAAAAATTCAATATTGTTGGCCTGATCTTATGATACAAGGTCAGGCATAGCACTGATCACTAGTTTTAGGCTGTGACCGGCAATGTACATTTTGTGTAAACTGTTTCACTTAGTATTGTAATTACTTATATAGCACAGAGTTACCGTAAGATGCAGTGCCACAATGCCTTAATATGCACAAAAAATTATACATGTGTGACTGCTTAAAAATGAAGAAACTGCACTGCCTGCACAAGCACTAACAGCATTAGCCCCTCATAAACTCATTAATAAGTGCAAGAGTTTGATAATATTTAACTTAATAGGAAGCAATGTATGGTGTGTACCTGTAATCATAACTGTCCGGATTAACGCATTGTTTATTTCTCTTAAAACTGGGATGGTTTCTGGTTTCAACCGATTTTCAAGTATCAGAAGACCAAGAAATATCAGATCTGATTCCACCTCCTCCCTATAATACAATGGAGATGATTATGTGAATACATATGAATACAAAGAATGTTAAACCTTTCTGCAACATAAATCCTTGAAATTTTTATGGTTTGAGTATAAATGTAAACTCTAAGATTACTAAGCAGAGTTTACTTGGTTTCAAATATTTTATCCATATCATTTATTTACCTTGAGTAAATATCCATGTTCATATTTTTTGTGCATTGTACTGTTTTGTATGCCAGGCCTATTACTCTGAAACCCTGGAGTGTGTATAGCTGGAGCTCACTGGAAAAATTTTCAGGAACTGTGAAGCGAAACAAAATATATTTCAAGTACCTTTACTTACAGCCATTGGTATTTTTCTAAATACTGTATATACATGAGCATAAGCCAACCCGAGTATTAGCCAAGGAACCTAATTTTACCACAAAAAACTGGGAAACCTTATTGACTGGACTGTAAGCCTAGGGTGGGAAATGCAGCCCTTACTCTAATAAAATGTCCAGTAGTCCCCCTCATCAATAAAATGTCCAGTAGTCTTCCTCATCAACAAAATGTCCAGTAGTCTCACCACATAAATGAAATGTCCAGTAGTCTCCCCTCATCAATATAATGTCTATTAGTCTCCCCTCAAGAATGAAATGTCCACAGCAGCCCATTCAATTAATAAAATCTCCAACAGTATCCCCATTAATAAAATGTCCAGCAGAGTGTCCCCATTAATATAATGTCCAGCAGAGTGGCCCCTTAATATAATGTCCAGCAGAGTGCCCCCTTAATATAATGTCCAGTAGAATTCCCCCATTAATATAATGTCCAGCAGAGTACCCCATAAATGTAATGTCTAGCTGGAAGCCCCCATTATTGTAATATCCAGCAGAGTGCCCGCATTAATAAATTGTCCAGCAGAGAGATCCTTTAAAAAATAAAGTTAGTACTCACCCTTCGGTGCTGACTTACAGCATCCTCTTCTTCCTGCAGCAGATCTTCAGGTTCCTGACAGGGCCAGCAGATGTACGTCTATATGATCTCCTGGCACAGAACTATGAACTATTAGCAGGCAGTGACACTGCCGAGTCATAGTTTCTGTGCTGGCAGATCACATAGACGTGCATCTGCCAGCCGGGCTTGGAACGGGAACTGGTGCTGTGGGGAGGACATGGTGCTGGAGGTCGGCAAGGGAGGGTGGTTACTAACTTAATTCTTTTTATATACCCGAATATAAGCTGAGTGGGACTTTTTCAGCACAGAAATTGTGTTGAAATTCTTGGCTTAAAATGACCTATGTACAGTGTGTTACATTTTTCATATTATTGTTTTTAGATAGAAAATACAATGATTACCGTAGGTTCACTAAACAGGGCACTCCTTGCTCTGTTATCAACTGTTTGGCCCTGAACAATATGTACAATTTGTATACATATATAAGGTGTTCAGAATAACACTGTAATGCTATTTATACTATGTATACTATTTAGAAGCTTAAAGGGGTATTCCCATTTCAGCAAATAGATGTTTGTGTGATGAAAAGTTTTATAATTTTCCAATATATTTTTTGTACCCATTCCTCGTGGTTTTCTAGCCCGCTGCTTAAAAAAGTTTCTATTTCTACTTCTAATGGACAGAAATCTGACCATGGTCACAAAGGTGCACAGATAGTTATATCACAGAGAGTAATCAGAGCTGTGTGTTATAACGAGTCATGCACCTGTGTGACCGTGGTCTGTTTTTTATCCACTGGAAGTAAATATAGAAGCTTTCCATGGAATTACAGCAAGCAGAGATCTAGAAGACTGTGAGAAATTGATACAGAAATTATATTTGAAAATTGTATAACTTTTACATTATACAAAGAACATTTATTTGCCAAAATGGCAATACCCCTTTAAGATAAAGAAGATAACTTAATACACAGATGTAGCAAAAGCTTAACCCCCTAACAACTTGGTATTTTTTTGTATTTGTGTTTCCATTTTTCACTCCCCACCTTCAAAAATCCATAACTCTTTTTCCATGTACAGAGCTGTGTGTGGGCTTGTTTCATTTGTGACAAATTGTATTCAATATTCTATTCCAGAGCCCTAAGCCCAGGACTTGTTATATATCACACAGCTCTGATTACTCTCTGTGATACTAATGAGCTGTGCACCTGTGTGACATCACATGACCATGGACCTGTCTTTATCCACAGGAAACAATGAAGCTTCCTGTTGAATGTCAGCAAGCAGAGATCTAGAATACTGTGATCTAGAATATTGTGTGGAATTGAAACAGAAAGCATATTGAATGGTATAACTTTATTGATACAAACAATATCAATTATTTGCTAAAAGTGGACAACTCTTTAACTAGTTTCACAACTAGCTAACATAACTCTTGAACTAAGGCATTTCAATGATTTTTATTGCCTTCTGATATAAGACATCCTGGTGCAGAAAGTTATCATTCTGCAGAAGTCACGTTAGAGTGCTACATCAGTACCATTAATACATTTCTCTCTATTAAATTGAGATGACGATACAGATTATCAGTTACATTATGTTCTCGGTCTACAGATATTTTAGTTATTACTGCATAGCATTTTTACATGCTTGTAAGGCAAGTAACTAAGGCAAGTAATTCCAAAACATTTGATCAGCACTATGACGACTATCATCTATCTTTTAATTATATTTATTAACAATTACCTGATTCAGGGGTGCAAAAGCTTATTACCATTTCTGGTGCTCCCTTCATAAAAACTAAGTGTTCTTCACTTCCTATAACTTGGGAAACAACTGACATACGCTGGAGGCTTGAGGAAAATGGAAATTGTTGTAGAATGACAAGGCCATCCACGGTAGTCTACCAAAGTATTTAACAAAAATGTTCATTAATGTAGCTCAGAGACAAATATAGCATGCTAATAAATGCATTTCTTCATCACTGTACATTTTCTACTACATCTGTTTAGTTAAGAATATTAGTTTATATATTAGTATAGAATATGTATTAAATCGTCTTTCTTACAGGGATGAATTGTTTACAATGCCCTGTGCTATATCCACAGTTTTATCTAGGAAAATAACAGTAAACTACACTTTGAGTATATGACATATGTTAATGTTGTTCTAAAACAGAATAAACATCACAAAAAGAAGTGTGTATGTGCACATAACAATGGCTATTGCCAAGCTTGTCCAAAATAAGATTTACAAATCTTTTGCAGGTTTAATGGTTTGCATTACTAATGTGACAAGTGACATCTCAGAGCCTTAACTTGTGACTGCAACAAGGCTACACTTGGCGTGGAGGTGGCATAAGGAGGAGGACTGTTGCAATTCCTCGCCTTGCGTCAGAAATTGCAACTTTATCAAGGTTTGCACACCAGTACAAGTATTGAGAAATCCAATCCAATGAAGTTAATTTTTGAGGAGAGTGTTATAAAATGTAATATAGAATGTGCAAGCTTGAGATACTATACAAGTGCCCCAGCTTGTGATATTCAGCAGAGTTTAATTGTGATTTCCTGTATTAGAAATATAAATTAAAAAGGCTAAAAAAAACTTTGAATAGATTTCCCTATACAATTTAATTGGTAAAAATTAGTTCATTAAAAAGAAAAAACCTACCATGAAATATTGACTTTTTATTAGGTTTTTTTTTTTTTTTTTAATTTGACTTACTTCATTAGAATTAATTCCAGGTTTTACAATGAGATGATGCTTTCTTGTCAGATTTTCATTACTGTCCATTTGACAGGATTGGTCAATTTCCTTTAGAAGCATAATAGTAAAAGTAATATTATATTGGTGATAATAAAATTTAAAAATAGATTTATACATGTTTATTATGTAATTGAAATGAGACATTTTAACAGTTTTTGGCTGTAGTCTTCTGGGTAATAACTAAAGAGGGTAAAGAGGATGCAGTTGCAATCAGGCCCTATTGTCTTTGGGAATCCATAAAGATACTTTTCTACAATGTGGAAGCAAATTAAATGGGTATTCCCATTTAATTTATAAATACCTTTCTTCAATTAAATAAATTAAACATTTTTTTGTCTGTGTGCAGGTTATTCCCCATTAATATAGTCATGTTATCCCTTAGAACATTGGATACAACCACCCTCCGTACCCTGGTAGTGGTGATCATATATGCTCTATTGAGCCTTGCCTGACCACATGGATTAAGCAGTCCTTACCACAGAATGGCTGTGGGATAGGCAGTAACTCCCAGACATTTCATATTAAAAAAATTTCTTTTTTTGTGCAATCATTCCAGCAGTGATGGTCCTATCCAAGGACAAATATCAAATTTCTATGAGACAGCATGGCTACATTTATAGGAAATTATTTTCACACAGGTACATTTTTAATAACATCCAATTGATGTGGGCACTCAGGTCCACAGCATAGAGTTCATAAGAAAGGAACATAAGACAGGACCCATGACCTCCCCCTGCAGTCCAAGGCCACACAAGATATTGTGCACTATTTTAAAGCAACACATCCTTGGCTGTCTGGGACTACAGGAGTGAGAAGATGTGGACAGAGCTGGGTTATAATTTGAGCTCCTGCCATTGGCCCTGCAATTCTTCCTGTACAGGGGAACCTTGAGGGTATTTACAATAATAATCTGAATTTGTCCTCTTTCTGCTGTATTGATGTCCTCAGGTTGCCAATGCGATTGAAGACTATGACAAAGCAGTAAGCAATAAATTATTGCTAAAACTGCCATGTTGGAACTTTAAAATAAGGTGAGTTTTTGTCGTAGTTTGGGCACTTGCTCTCTAAAAGGTTTGAGATCACTGATACATGGCATTAAATGAGGAATAAAATGAAATGCCAATGCCCAAAGGTCTATTATAGCTTTTGCATTGAGACCCAAGAGCTTCAAGTCACAACTATAATGTTGGGAAATATCAGCAGCTGCCTTCTTGCTTTCTCTTCAGATGAATGTGGCTTGCTGATGGGTATATAGTACCACTGTGTTGGGGGAAAAAAAGGCACATCACAACATCAGCATTGTGAATTCTTAATTCTTAACATCATATGGGATCCCTGAAATCAGATGCCATAAATTAGGCTTGTGCTATCTCCTAAAACATGTAATATCTGTAGGATAATAAAATAAAAGCATATTTTACACTATTTGCCAACTATATTCACACTTTATTAATTTTTTTACTTGTGAATTCAAAAGATTATATTGTGTTTGTATTTCATTTTAATGCTTGCTGGCAGCAAACAGATAGCTAGATAGCTGCATGTATGTTGTACTTTTCCCATTAGATGGCAGCATTACCCAGTTTGTGCCTTCAAACATCTTGAGGTCCATTGGATCTCCCTGTATTTTTCCATCCAAAATGATCAAGGAGTGGCAGCATGTCATTGCTGCTAGATGTGGGCACCAGGACAAATTATTTCCATCTGAAAACTTGTGAACCTTCTGAAAGCTAAGACAAAGGGACAAATAATATAATATTAATATAATATTAATAAATATATTTTAGTAATATTAGGATGCAGTAGTATAAACAATAAAAGCGGTTCTTGATTTGTAAGTTGCACTAGAGAGCGTGCATAAAAATATCCTGACCTTGTTCCGCTTTAGTGGCACTAGAACCAGAGATATAGACAATTTAAGAAATAGTTGGTGACTTGATCTTCATCTACATTTTTAACTATATGTCTTTATCCAGTTCTGTAGTTCCCAAAAAGAACTGAAACATGTGATTCTAATCTTTAATAGGACACCAAAAGTATGGATCTATGTACTATAGAACCAAAGATAGAGGCATCTGAAGCGACACTCCCCCAGCTGCCTCCATACTTGAATCATCTCACACAAACTCATTTTCACATGACTTTGGAAGTGATTTTTTATAGGTAAACAGCTGAGAATTTACATAAAAGAGGGAATTCTATAAAGGACATGTCATAGTCTTCCTGAGGGGGGTGCTAGTTTAATGGAGGAAAATCTAGTGACAGGGTCCCAGTAGTGAGTATGACTTACATAGTTTTGAGAATCATAATGTGCATTGAATTTCTGGGCTTCACATCTACAGAGATACAGAGATAGCTGTCTAAAAACACCCTTCACATTTAGCTAATGTAGGTAATATTTTTTTTAAAACGCCATTCAACGTAAATTGTATATTTTAGTCAAAGGAATCTCTGTAAAAGTACTCTGACATATACTGTGCCTATTATACAGTCCGAAAAATGTACCGTAGATACTCGAGTATAAGCCGACTCAAGTATAAGCCGAGGCCCCTAATTTTACCACACAAACCTGGGAAAACCTATTGACTTGAGTATAAGCCGAGGGTGGGAAATGCATTGTTCACAGCCTCCCCATTATATACCCTGCCAGACCCTGCCCCATATTATATAGCCAGCACCTGCCCCCCTGTATACAGCCTGCCAGCCCATATCCCTAGTATGTAGCCAGCCCCCTGCCCCAGTATATAGCCAGCAGCGGGGGAAGCCGGAAAGGTGAGTTTTGATATATTTTTTTACTCGAGTATAAGCCGAGTTTGTGGTTTCAGCACATTTTTTTCTGCTGAAAAACTAGGCATATTCTCGAGTATTAGAAAACCATACAATCGTGAACCACAAGGATACACATAAGTGTCAATGCTGTATCAATACTACTGTCAGGAGATCCTACCAAACGGAACTAAGTCCTATCATATCTTCATAACCGAAAATAATGAAGACTTTGTGAATGAAAATAAGTCTTTCTTGCACAATCTATTCATAAATTACATCACAAGAAATTACAAGAAATTAAATCACGACGCAGCTGGGTGCGAAACACGCATCGGGGTGTCGGGCGGTGTGACTAGGTTAGGCCACATGGCGACTGGTGGGTATATAATTTGGTCCCATATTGTTTATTAGGTTTGCAATATTGTGATGATGCTCAGGTACATGATTGGATTTTTTATATTATTCACTGAGTGATTTTGATATGCGTTACCGCATCGCTTATCTGTTGTGTGGAACCTTAGTACTTGGAAAATCTTTTTACCAGCGCCTATGATGTAATTTCTTGTTTTATGTGTTGCCTCTCCATGTATGTTCACACTGTCCGTGTTGTTTTGCCTTGTGTTTTTATGTCCTTTTTAATGGGGTATTTTTAGTCAGATAATAATATCTTGTGATGTAATTTATGAATAGATTGTGCAATAAAGACTTGTTTTCATTCACAAAGTCTTCATTATTTTCGGTTATGGAGATATGATAGGACTTTATACTCGAGTATATATGGTACTTTTACCAACTGACTTACAATCATTTATTTAAAAATAAGTAAAAATATAAATTACCTGCTATCAACTGAGGGAACTATACCCCACAAATCAAGACCATCTTCTGTTAAAGTACCTGTCTAAAAAAGAGAGTCAATACATTAGTCATGGGGTTGTACAGAATTATGTAGGGTAATGTAAGGTAATAGTCAGGTTTCAAATAGGAATGTTTTCATTCACTGTGAACAAACCAAAAATTTTAAGCAGGACAAACCCATCGGAAAGTGAGCTTATTTGAGCTTATACTAGCCAAGTGGCAGTAACTTTTATTTCTCCCGTGATTTTTTTCAATGTGCTATGTTATACCATTCACATCCCCTTGGTTAATATACACTTATTCACATGTAAGCCTCCAGATGACATATCTTTTCAATAAATGATTTTCTGAAAATCAAATACTAAATTGGTAGAAAACACACAGTGTCAATCAAAATAATAATCAATGTATACAGTATCGATAACCCCTGGACAGGTCATTAATAGTGAAAAACTCCTGATCAGTGGACCTATAATATGGATAGACCATTTACAGTTTTTAACATGGGAAATATGCTATTAAAGGTTCTTACTGGCCATTTCATATTGATTACCTAGACCAGTGATGGCGAACCTTTTAGAGATTGAGTGTCCAAACTACAACCAAAAGCCACATATTTTTCACAAAGTGCGAAAATGCCAATTTAAAATGGCTTATTGCTCCGTGTTCTGTCACAGGTTTCAGAGGTATTGGGGTCTTGAGGACCCCAATACAGTAGAAAGAAGGAGATATTCGGATTATCATTGTAGCTTCCCTTTAAGGTCCACTTGACAGCAGGAATCAAAGGCCCGGAGAAGGGGCTCCAATGATAATCCGGCTCTGTCCACACCTACTTGCATCTCTTGCAGTTCAAGCCACTTTAAAATAGCGCTGAATGTGGCACGTGCTGCGCTGCCTGATGACTACAGGAGGAGGTCTTGAGTCCTGAATGGCTGGGTAATGGCCTGGGTGCCCACAGAGAGGGGTCCGAGGGCCACCTCTAGCACCTGTGTCATAGGTTCGCCACCACTGACCTAGACCATAGGATAGTTCAATGATGTCAGATTAGAAGTTTTATGGAGAAGGAATCAACATGGGGAGGAGATCTGGAAGTACAGCGCTGATCTGTGTAGTGGAGGGGTCAGGAAACTACAGCTTAGCTACAATTCATGTGAACTGAGATGCAATAATACAGTTTGGTCTCCATGCAGAGAATAGAGCTGATTTATCTCATTTTTTTAAATTATAGTAGGAATTCCAAATGTCTGAAACTGCTTCATATTGTAAGACTTTTCTACTGGGAGAATTTTAAGTAAAACTTACCTTATCAAAACAAACCAAATTAATTCTACCGCAAACATTGATCCTGTCCGGACTGATGCAAAATATCTTTTTCTTCTTCAGACGTTTTTGGGCGTACAGCATGGCTGTGGCTACTGCAGCGGGGAGTACTGGAGGTATTGCAACCGTGACTGCAAGTAGTGACTTGACAAAAACATCTCGCACTGATCCCTAGAAAACATAAGATGCCAGACGGCCAATATTAACTCATGCAAAGTAATAAATGTAACCAAAATAGTCAATTAAATTTTTTATTACAGTTAAAAAAGGCATGAAATACTAACAAATCCTATTTTGTCAACATTTCTTTATGCTCAGAAAAAATGCAAAAATAGACAAAGCAAATAAAAACATGTTTAAAGCGAAATAGTCATCATAAAGCAAATGTTTCTGTTTTAAAATCAAAGCTTTTGTAATGTCTTTGAACTTTAATTTATAATCATAGCTTTAAACATAAATGGCTCCCTGCAATAATCCTGTGTTCAGTGGGGGAGGATTTTTAAATGTAAATGGCTGTATTCCCTACTCATGTCTCCTCCCTTCATCCACGCTGCTCATCCACTGTCTCCACTCTCAGTATGAATGACAGAGGGACAGATCTGACGTCAGCATTGACCGTTAGATGGAGTTAGCAGAAGAAAGGAGGTGGGAGGGCTAAATAACGCAAGTTCCCCGGAACTCATGACGCAAGTTCCCATTATTGCACTGTCCCCTGATATTCTTTAGTCTTCTGTTTTTTGGCAATCCAGCTGCCACGGGGTCTACAAGCTAACTCCATTGTACCACTAATGGAACCAATGACTGGAGTGTTTGTTTAATACCCAACAGCATGTAGTTACATGTAAGTCACAGATAGCTTCCTTATGACCTGAGTGGACAAACCCAGATTATGACATATTGAGGGAAACTGTCTGAAATATTGAATTAAACATTTTTATGTTATAAGCTTTGAAATAATACAAAAAGAAGGCTACTTCCTGTAACTATTGTCAAATACAGAGTGTCAATTTAGTTGGGAGTAACGACACCCAGGAACTTAAATATACAAGAGACTTTGATCCAAGGTGTATTTATTTACCTCAAAAGGTACTTCATATGATAGTTATATTTTAGAAAAGCTATAACCCTACCTCAGTGAGTTCAATAATCCAACACTTTTTTCACATGACTTTTTAAATTTGGGCAAAATTTTTATTATATTATTTCATATTTTTACATAAAACAAGAAGTCAAAAATGTTTATAGCTATATAAACTAAAATAAAACTTTATTGCAACTCCTTACTTCAAGCAAGCACAATTCCATACATAATTCTGTGCACAATGTTTAATAAGTAAGGCCTTTTGAAACAGCACTTGGGGACTCTTTCAAAGTTTTTCCAATTTTTTGGACCTACTGATGTTCATTTCTTAAAGTAATCTGTGTATCCACCTGACTTCTGCACAACACAACTGATGGTCCCAACCCCATTGAAAGGCAAGAACCAACTTATTAAACCTGACAGGGCACTTGTGATGTGAAAACCTTTTTTGGTGACTACTTCGTTAAGCTCACCAAGACAATGCCAAGAGTGTGCAAAACAGTAATCAAAGCAAAAGGTGGCTACTTTGAATAACCCATAATATAAGACCTTTTTTCAGTTGTTTCACACTTTTGTGTTAGGTATATATTTCCACATGTCTTAATTCATAGTTTTGATGACTTCAGTATGAATCTACATTTTTTATAGTCATGAAAATACAGAAAACTCTTTGAATGAGAAGCGTGTGTCTACACTTTGGTCTGTACTGTACATTTATTCCTTAAGTTAAAATGATTTATATATACATTGATCTAGAGTATTTTTAAAGCTTACCCCTTTAACTGCAAATAGAACCACTGAATATACAAAGCCAATAATTGCTATAACAACAAGACACATCAAAAATCTAAATGCATCTTGATAGAGCTTGAAATTCATAGGCTTGGGATATAGAATTGATCGCACCATATCTCCTTTTGCTGTGTTAAAACCTGTATGGAACGAACCAGTAAATAATGCAAGTTAAAAAAGCAGCCCAATCTTTTTAGGAAAAACATTTTTTTTAATCTTTTTTGAGTGAATCATCGAAAATTTCTATGCGTAGATTGAACAGTTCCAAACCAATGTGACAAACATTATGTCAAAGTACTATGTCACAAAACAGCAGGAAAAAGAGAATAAGTTATTCTAAATTTGTAATTTGAAGCAATCTAAGCCAATTGCAAATATCCATATTAATAATTGTTGGCAGATTTAAAAAAAAATAATCAAGGGCAAAGTAGATAATGAATAAGGTGCGGCATTGATTTTGTAGTTAGTGATGTGTCCTCTTTAATAATATACATTTCAGTGGAGATGGAGCACATACATATAATATACACAATTAGATACAATGGGGCGTTTTGTTAATCTATGAAAGAATTATGTCGTAGTTTGCAATTATAAAAACTTTCTGCACTTCATTTATAAAGGGTTTTCACAGTTTTCTGGTTCTCCTCCAACTTGCTTGAGAAAAGAGGCATGGTCTGTGAAAGGGGGCCTCAAAACAGAAAGGTCCCTGCGCCAAAAATACTCCTGACCCGACAGAATTTTGTCCTAACTTTCTGCCGTAAAATAAACCAACTAATAGGAGGTGCAGATTACGACTAGACATTCTTGTACTAGGACAAATTTATCAACCAACAGCAGACACTGTCTAGTCTAATTCTGCACTGTCTAACCTTGGGACACTTATTATAACTCTGCCCCATTATTTTAGCCAATAGACAGTGGGCCCAATATAGGGATATGATAGCATCTGGCACTCAGATGATAAAAGAACAGTTGGGTTGACAATGCCAAGGGTTAACTGGCTTTATATTATAGTTGCTAAACATTATAACGTGGAAATTATTCCTTTATCAGGCATACGTTACGATTAAAACAGTAATGCAACGCCATGCTCAGGGGGTGTGGATAGGTCACATGGTTTGTGGTGACCACAACCCATGCTTACAAATAAAAAATATGTAGTACAAGACATTAAAAATGTAACTTAGCCTAAAACATGTATAAAAATAAAACCTACTTTACTATTGTCAGGTACGTGGTAAAATACAAACATGTTGAAACTAGATGAGTTTGTATTCATGTGCTGAAATCTAAATAACAGCTTAAGAGAGTTGTATCGGATTTACATCACTTTGATACATTGAATATCTCCATTGTGCCCAGGTATTAATAATTGGACAGGCTTTGTTTCAAAATGATTTTGTATTTATGGCCGTTCCTAAGGACTCCTAATGTTTGGATTGAACGACTAGGGGTGCACTTGCCATGACATGATCTGAGACTTTTGCCTTTTGCAGCGCCAGCTTCTGCACAAGTGGGGGGATCTTGTGGGCCAAAACTCAGGCAGCCAGGATTCTACGCAATAAATTTCTTCCAAAATATACCAACCAGTTTGCATCACAACTGCAGTTACAGGAGCAGAGCCAGAAGATGTAGTCTGGATCACTTCAGTTCCACAAAAAAGCACATGTCTTTTGTAGTCTTCCCCACTATGTATTTTCCAAGGGGTACAGTCTGTCACTTGATCAAGGGGTGTCTTTGTGACTGGAATACTTTCTCCTAAGGGAAGACAATGCATATGTAAGCCTGGGAATGTCTTGTGTTAAACGGACTGTGTCACCAGATTTTATCCCAATAAATTACATGCAACCTTTATGCTTTCTAGTATTGTCTCTTTTATGTAAAATCTCACCCAATTACCTAATAAAATCCTTTTTAACGTCACGAGCAGAGAAGAATCATGCATTGCTTCAAATTGTACGTAGTACCAGGCGTCAGATTAAAATACCAATCTCATCTTTTATATTATTGCAACATCCCCCACCGGGGCCTAGCCTTAAAGGGGAGGCCTGGAGACAGCCGGGGCCCGCTGTACCGGAGTGGCTGGCGGTTGCGGCCTAAGCACGCTATTGTCACGGTGCTTGGTACGGGGGAACCGGAGGGCTGTCCTACAGCCTGGCAGGTCTCCAGCAGGGTGGTGTTGGCAAGAAATGATGAGGGAGAGGCTGCTATAGCGGATCTCCCTGGGGCAACCCCTTAGTGTCCCGAGTGTGAGTCTCTGGGTGATGGACAGGGTGCCGGTGATGAAGGCAGCCGTATTAGCAGGGACCAGACGGAGACAGAAGTTGAAGAAAACAACTTACAGTTCTTTATTTGAACCGCAGGAACCGCAGCAAACGTGCCTTTAACAGGTAGGTAGGGTGCTGAGATGTGAGTTGGAGGGAGCCTCAGGAGATAGTTCACCAGCCTGGATGTAGAGGGCAGGCTGGGAGGCAGCTGTGTCCTGGTAGGAAGCTTCAGCTTGTCCTGTAGGGCTTCAGGTATCACCTTCAAAGGTAAGATGATACCCCTTTTCCTCACTACACTAACTCTAGTCTAATGCTCTACTCTTCAGAGGCAGGGGCTAGGCTCTTCCTGCTCTGGTATGGGCTAGACAGAGATTACTCACTCACTCACTGATTCTCCTACAACAGAATCTCTCTGAAAAGATCTCTGGAAAGACCTCAAAAGTTCTCTTCTCTCTCCTGAGAGAGACTTCTCCAGAGTTCTCTAGAACATTCCTGGCCAGAGGTTTTATTACCTCCCTTTGGTCAGGTGGTGGCTGCTCCTCCAATCACATCTCAGCTTACAGAGCACAGGATGTAACACATCCTTGGATAACAGCATCTGGCATTATACAAAATACTTAACCTCTGCCTTGCCAGGCAGGATTCACCACTGCAATATCCCTATGTCCTATTAGAACCATGTTGTGTAATGGGATTACATGCAGGTGGGACGTATTCGCAAACCCTACCTCGCCATTGCATCGGCGAGGGTGTTGCATACCCCGGGGGCAATTGAAAGAGCCGCCCTCGGCTCGACTACAGATGTTTTGGGGCACAGAGGGGGCTAAGGGCACTTCTAGGAAGTGCAGGCTATGTGAAGTGTAGGGACAAACCGCCCATGGTCCTGGAGACAGGCACCTGGGTTGGTGTCGGACTAAGACAAAAATATAGCTGTATGACAGTTGGTCGCTGACGCCATTAAACCGAACTGTACAGTAGGAAAGGTGTGGTGTCATGTCCTGTAATCCACTCCTTGCACCAAGGCCTGTATATTTGTTTGATCAACGCTTCTTCTCTGGCGGCAATTATATAGTGTGTCTATCTGCATTGCGTTAGCATATGCGACACGAGTACCTCCTGACTGGCATCCTTACCCATGTATGGGTGGCATCCAGGTGCTAACTGTGTAACACCCCCGGTCCCCTAAGGACCCGCAGTTTACGGACTACCCCCATGTGCAAACCTCAGTTTGAGGGATCAGGTAGCGGTCAGTGTTTCACATAAAAGACGGTCCGACACAGCCACACTACAACCTGAAAAGCCTATGAAAGGGTTAATGCAGACTACTGGCAGATATGACAGTGTGCAAACATTTGGCAAAATCACATTGGCTTAGGAGCCCAATGGGTACACATCTTATAACATAACGTTACAGATAGATAGGCTACTCAGGGTAGCAGAATAGCAAATGTCTCTTTTCCTGCAAAGAAAAGGCATGGAAGTGCAAGCAGAATGTCCGTTCCTAAAAAGGAAGGCATTAAGTGCAATATAGTAGGCAATAGCAACTTTTCCCTGGAGTATCTGGCGAAAGTCTCTCAGAAGGTCTCTAGTGACAAAGTCCATCTTCTGGGTACAGCCCTTGATGTGGGGGAAAAGTGCAATGAAGAAGCAAAGGGTCTCCTCTATTTGGAGAGGGACAGAGTCCTTTGAAGAAATCTCTGCTGTGGCAGAGGAAGGGTGCTATAATAGCACAAGACAGTGTATAATCTTTTGACTGAGATAAATAAGGGTAAGAGTCTCAGGAAAGTCTCTGGCTCTTTGGGGCAAATGGAGATAAATATACACAATATGTACAAAGTACCTGGAGAGGGCTACAGCCCTTCAGGGATTAGTCAGTATCGCTGGGTTCAGCAAAGACAGGGTCCAGCTCCTGCAGGGAATCCTGTGCATCCTCAGCGGGAATAGGTGCCGGCTGGGGACACCCGGTGGCAGCAGTGGGTACTGCAGGTGCAGCAACATCCTCCGGACCTTCAGGGGGAGGAGCGCTGTCGCCCGGGGTGTCGGCTGTTCCAGCCGGGGGCTCAACTGAGCCAGGGACCACGGAGGGGTCCATGAAGAAATAGACAGAGCCCAGCGGCCGCGCCGCGGCTCCTTCCAGCTCTGGTTCTTCCGGGGCCGGGTCATCACCCCATTGGTAACCAGCCAGGGGAGATGGGGGCCTAGATGGAACCTCCGGACAAGGTTCGCTAGCCGGGATGTCTTCTCCCACCGAAGAGCCGTGGGACCTGGCAATGCTCCCGGCAGGGGAGCCGGTGGGGGTGGCGCCCTGTATCATGCCCGGCCCATGGATGGCAATGGGACCCGTACTCACAATTACTGTGGATGGGGCATTCACGTGGGTCACCGCCCGGGGACTTGCAGCCGAGGAAGAAGAGGTGTTCGGGGACTCCGGCCACTCGTCGTCCTCATACCAGTCGTCCTGCGGGAAGTAACGGTCCTCATCGGAGTCGGGGATCCGGATCACGCCAGCCGCCCAGGGTCCTCGAGGTCCTTCCTGCAGGGAGAACTCGATGCACTCGCCTGGCTTGAGGTTGTGCTGGCTCTCCGGCAGATCAGGCCTCTTGACGGACCAGCGGGGTATAAATACTTCCCGTCCGGTGTAGTCCTGGGTGGCGAAGCCATAGCCCTTCCGCTTGTCGAAGAACCGGACCATGCCGGTGGTGCGGTTCTTCTCGACCCAAGCTCCCGCTGTGGATCTGCCGGCCATATACCGCTGGGCCTCCTTTTCTCGGCGTCGCTGGTCTGAGACAGCGTCTCGGAGTCGCCGGCGGGCGGCCTCACCTCGGCCTTGAGGCTGCGGAGGTTTCGGTGCTGGGGCTCGTGGCTCCGGTTCAGGCTCGGATCTCCTTGGGCGACAGGTAGGTGCCGGAACAGGAGCAGGAACCACCGGAGGATCAGGAACCACCACCGCGGGGCTAGCAGGCCGCGCAGCAGGAGTAGTAGGCCTCGGAGCAGGTGGGGTGGCAACACTAGGCCCAGGCGTTGGCTCGACCGGAGTCGGGGCCTCCCCACGTGGCGCCTCCACGTGGGCCCGCGGTACCGGGATGGTAGCCGGGATAGGGACGAGGAACCGCCCGGGTGGGATTTGGTACTGCGTCACCGTTTGGTAACATGTCCTGGTGACGAAGGCCCGAGTCAATCCTCGGTGCAGCCGATGTCCAGCGGAGGGTCTTCGGACGGGCTGCGCAGAGACCACCACCATAGTCTCTAGGACCTCGTAAAATTCCGGACGCTCCACAGGAGGGAAGGGCGGAGGACCCCACATAGTGTTGTCCTCACTGTCCAAAGTCCACTCAAGTTCTGGCGCTTCTCTGAGGCAGGGCAGGAAGTCCGCCTCGAGCCAGTGGGAGGAGTCCAAGTCCTTCCCACCAAGAGCTGTGGCGGGCTCTAATTTTTCCTGCGCCACAGGAGGCGGGGTTCGCGGCCTTCGCGCGTGGGTGGAGCTTGATGCGTCATCTGGGTTTCCCGCCAGTGAAGGTTTTGGCGGGCTTGAATTATTTGCTGCGCCACAGTTTCTGAGGTAAAAATCTTTAGGCGCGGCAGCGCCGGATGTAGCAGAGCTGGTACAGTTCTTGCAAGGATTAACCTCTTGAGTGCTGGAGCGGCGCTCGACAGCACGTGGCAGCAGTATAACACAGTTCAATCCAGAAACACACAAGTCCTTGGGCCTAAACCCGGATGGCAGCAGGATTAGGCAGCACAGTCTTTTTCCAGTAAAGGAAAGTCTTTAATGCCGTAATAAGGCACAGAAGTAAAATCCTGTTCGTGACGCCACTTGCAACATCCCCCACCGGGGCCTAGCCTTAAAGGGGAGGCCTGGAGACAGCCGGGGCCCGCTGTACCGGAGTGGCTGGCGGTTGCGGCCTAAGCACGCTATTGTCACGGTGCTTGGTACGGGGGAACCGGAGGGCTGTCCTACAGCCTGGCAGGTCTCCAGCAGGGTGGTGTTGGCAAGAAATGATGAGGGAGAGGCTGCTATAGCGGATCTCCCTGGGGCAACCCCTTAGTGTCCCGAGTGTGAGTCTCTGGGTGATGGACAGGGTGCCGGTGATGAAGGCAGCCGTATTAGCAGGGACCAGACGGAGACAGAAGTTGAAGAAAACAACTTACAGTTCTTTATTTGAACTGCAGGAACCGCAGCAAACGTGCCTTTAACAGGTAGGTAGGGTGCTGAGATGTGAGTTGGAGGGAGCCTCAGGAGATAGTTCACCAGCCTGGATGTAGAGGGCAGGCTGGGAGGCAGCTGTGTCCTGGTAGGAAGCTTCAGCTTGTCCTGTAGGGCTTCAGGTATCACCTTCAAAGGTAAGATGATACCCCTTTTCCTCACTACACTAACTCTAGTCTAATGCTCCACTCTTCAGAGGCAGGGGCTAGGCTCTTCCTGCTCTGGTATGGGCTAGACAGAGATTACTCACTCACTCACTGATTCTCCTACAACAGAATCTCTCTGAAAAGATCTCTGGAAAGACCTCAAAAGTTCTCTTCTCTCTCCTGAGAGAGACTTCTCCAGAGTTCTCTAGAACATTCCTGGCCAGAGGTTTTATTACCTCCCTTTGGTCAGGTGGTGGCTGCTCCTCCAATCACATCTCAGCTTACAGAGCACAGGATGTAACACATATCATTGGATAACAGCATCTGGCATTATACAAAATACTTAACCTCTGCCTTGCCAGGCAGGATTCACCACTGCAATATCCCTATGTCCTATTAGAACCATGTTGTGTAATGGGATTACATGCAGGTGGGACGTATTCGCAAACCCTACCTCGCCATTGCATCGGCGAGGGTGTTGCATTATCTCATCAGGTTTGTGGTTCTGTGAGCTACAGAATCAAAAAACCTGTACAAGTCATTGAAGAAATAGTTGAGAAGGGATCTTTATCTTGCATTTAACTATGTAGTTAACTGCCGGAATCTCCAATTTTTCAGCTCACAAGGCTGCATGCGATTGGAAATATGAGATTCTTATCATTTGTATGACACCATATGCATGTGCCATAAATAACAGGTAATTAGCCCTGCCAGTTGCCTGCCCTTGCCAGTTGTCTTTATTTATTTGTCCTCTTGTAGGCTGTGTGCACTGGTATTTTATCTAGAGGAGATAATGGGGCACATTTATTTACCTGTCCCATCTCGATCCTTGAGTTGCATTGTCCGACAAGGATTCGTGCGTCCAATTTCCTGCCTGTGTTGCTTCCCCTGCTGAGGTCTGCCGGAGTTCCCCATCTTCTTCCCGTTTTATGTAAGTGCATGGCTTGTGACACAATTTTGAATGTTAAATCCCGAGCTTAGACCGAATCAGTTGGCCATGCCCCCGATTTGTGTCAAATCAAAGTTGGCGCGATAGTGCCAAAATCTGATTATGTGCGCCGAAAACCCCAGTTAAATGTGGCGCAAAATGGAAAAAGTCGGGAAACTCGACAAAAATGTGGTCTGCGGACCCTTATTAAATGTGCCCGATCGGGGCAGATTTATCAAGCTGTCTGGAGGTCAGAATATTCTCAGTTGCCCATGGCAACCAATCACAGCTCCCCCTAAAATATTCATGAGCACCGGTAAAAAGAAAGCTGGGCTGTATTTGGTTGCCATGGGCAAGTAAGAATATTCTCACTTTCAGACAGCTTGATAAGTCTACCATATTCAATATGGAAGCAAGACATTCCTATACAGAGGTGTCTAAATGGAATCCACACAGTAGTGTAGAACTAAAGTCAATATTCTGTGGATTTGTTATGTAAAAAAAATATCTGTACAGAACTGCATGATAGTATATTCATATAAGGTAGCGTACCTGTCAGCATGCCTTCATTAACTATGCAACTTCCCTTCAGTAAAATGCAGTCACAAGGAAGAAAAAACCTTTTTCCAGTGAGAACTATTTGATCTCCAGGGACCAAGTGTCTAGACTCCATCTCCTCATCACCTATAAAATCACAGAATAACACGATTCCAAACCACTGAAAAAAATATACAAAACTGAAAACTTTCAAGACAGTTGACTATATTCCAAGAATTTGATGTCCTAGAAAATTAACCCCAAAAGCACAGTCTACAGTATTGCCTAAACACCCATCCCTTACTTCTGCATCCGAATGGTACATTAGGTTAATGCTTTTAACTCTAAGGAGTTAGTGAGCCTCAAAGACCAGTCATGAAATATCACCTTTGTTGGGTGAATTTGTGGACTAAAGTTTTGTTCATTTCTCCATGTAAACTTGTATGGGATTTGTTTAAAACATGAATATATAAATTCAAACAAAAAAGACACAGCAACACGGGTCAATTAAGACTTATGACAGGCCCTTCTTGACCGGCAAGACCAAAGTAGTGATGTCTGAAAAAGTCTATATAGGATAAAAATTTATATTGGTCCTTAGAAGGCAGATCTGTGCTGTTAATGCAAAAAAAAGCTGCCATTAAGATCATTGGGCTCCTTTAGAAAAATAGTAAAGCCTTTGACTACAAAAATTGAAACATTATTTGATAAGCATATGTTTAAATGGTTTGTGAAGAAACTTACCTCCATCACTGGTGTGAACAGTGATGACAGCGCTGTTATTGGATTCCACCAGTCTGTTCAGTTTTACAGATTGCTGGAGAGGATAAATACATAGATACTGTAAAGAACATGTCTCAAGAATGTATTCAATATAATAAATGGACTAAAAATTTGCCAGATAATTTGCACTTTACTCCTACATGGTGGTCAATGTGGGTTTTTATCAAGGCCCTAATGAAATCACAATTTCTGGCTGTGCTATTTCCCTCCTTATGGTCTTCCAGCTGGTATTAACAAAGAACCAGGGGTGACACTAAGATCTGGCACACCTATGTAAGGCTATATTCACACGAATGTATGATGTACGTATATACAGCGTATATACACTCACCGGCCACTTTATTAGGTACACCATGCTAGTAACGGGTTGGACCCCCTTTTGCCTTCAGAACTGCCTCAATTCTTCGTGGCATAGATTCAACAAGGTGCTGGAAGCATTCCTCAGAGATTTTGGTTCATATTGACATGATGGCATCACACAGTTGCCGCAGATTTGTCGGCTGCACATCCATGATGCGAATCTCCCGTTCCACCACATCCCAAAGATGCTCTATTGGATTGAGATATGGTGACTGTGGAGGCCATTTGAGTACAGTGAACTTATTGTCATGTTCAAGAAACCAGTCTGAGATGATTCCAGCTTTATGACATGGCGCATTATCCTGCTGAAAGTAGCCATCAGATGTTACAGGGTACATTGTGGTCATAAAGGGATGGACATGGTCAGCAACAATACTCAGGTAGGCTGTGGCATTGCAACTATGCTCAATTGGTACCAAGGGGCCCAAAGAGTGCCAAGAAAATTTTCCCCACACCATGACACCACCACCAGCCTGAACCGTTGATACAAGGCAGGATGGATGCATGCTTTCATGTTGTTGACACCAAATTCTGACCCTACCATCCGAATGTCGCAGCAGAAATTGAGACTCATCAGACCAGGCAACGTTTTTCCAATCTTCTACTGTCCAATTTCGACGAGCTTGTGCAAATCGTAGCCTCAGTTTCCTGTTCTTAGCTGAAAGGAGTGGCACCCGGTGTGGTCTTCTGCTGCTGTAGCCCATCTGCCTCAAAGTTCGACGTACTGTGCGTTCAGAGATGCTCTTCGGCCTACCTTGGTTGTAACGGGTGGCGATTTGAGTCACTGTTGCCTTTCTATCAGCTCGAACCAGTCTGCCCATTCTCCTCTGACCTCTGGCATCAACAAGGCATTTCCGCCCACAGAACTGCCGCTCACTGGATGTTTTTTCTTTTTCAGACCATTCTCTGTAAACCCTAGAGATGGTTGTGCGTGAAAATCCCAGTAGATCAGCAGTTTCTGAAATACTCAGACCAGCCCTTCTGGCACCAACAACCATGCCACGTTCAAAGGCACTCAAATCACCTTTCTTCCCCATACTGATGCTCGGTTTGAACTGCAGGAAATTGTCTTGACCATGTCTACATGCCTAAATGCACTGATTTGCCGCCATGTGATTGGCTGATTAGAAATTAAGTGTTAACAAGCAGTTGGACAGGTATACCTAATAAAGTGGCCGGTGAGTGTATGTCCCCCATACACAGAAATGGGCACGCGGCAGCACCATACCATTCCGTAGCCAGGTGAAAGATAGGACATAGTGCTTACCCCTTCCTTCTCTCCCTGGCGCCGACGTGTACATCATGTGTATATAGCCAAAGGCTGATGTTTTTGTATTAGAGAAAACACCAGATACAGAATTAAGAGGACGGCCCACATTTATTAAAGCCTGACCAAGTTTTTTGTCTGATTCTGCACATTCTTTTCAGTGCAAACTAATAGACATTTTTTTTCGCGTCTGCACTATACCCGACACAACACAAAATTCTGTACATAGAGGGGCTTGCACAATCGGACCATGCTCCACATTTATCATGCGGTGTCCGAAAGAATTGTGTTGCACGCCCTATATTAAGAGTGCACCAAAAAAAAGTTGGTGTATTCTGTCGGAGCAGTGCAGGGAGCGCCAGATTCATGAAAAATGTGTGCCACAAATCCTGAATCTGGTGCCCTCTGCATACTACACATGCAAACTGCAGCTATTGCCATTTGCCCTATATTTGATAAATGTGGGCCAACATGTGCAAAAATGTAAGTTCCTTATTAGTACATGAGATATTTGTTTTCCAAAAGTTCATAATAAAGCATACCATTGTCCCTGTTTTGCTTCCCTAATGCTATGTTAGAAATTAGGCTGAATAATTGCAATCTAATAATGTAGCTGCTATACGTAGGCAACCAATAACCTTAACTTTTAGGCCTCTGATACAGAAAATCTACCAGCAAAATCAAACATGGATAAACCAGAAATACTTACTTCTAGATGAAGACAATGTGACTTTGATATTCTTATTATATGTGTTATCCATGGACTCCTTCCTTCTAAAATCAACTTTTAAAATTATGCCAATGAGCCAGAACAGCTATACCATAGCCTCTCTGTGCTAGAGCTGCAAAGCCTGTTACACTGTGACAGAGAATTTCCCCCTTCTATTGTATGTTAAAACTTCCTCTGCTGCTATGAGATTACAGCAGGCATCGAGATACTGAGAGAGCAGGAAAGGGTAGAGGGTTGAGACAGTGTAACAGCCTGTGAAACTGCAGCATGGAAGAGTACTGACAACAACCACAGGAGCCCTTCAGGCTCATTAACATTATTTTACAAGGTGATTTTAGAAAGAATATAAGAAGATTACCAGACTCATGTTACTTTGATATTTGAGCTAATGTCCCTGCTTTATCCATGCTTCATTTTGATGGTAGATTTTCTGTATCAGAGCTTTAAGCTACACAAATTCTATGTATGGTATCTCAGCCGCTGAGAGGAGCATCCTACACACTGATAAAGTTCTGAATAATATACTTTTATAGTGATGCCCATGCAAATGCACATATTATGCTTTATTTCTGAATTTCTTATTTGTGTTGGGACCTGTGTTAGACATTTTTTTTTCTACTTCATCAATACATTTTGCATAGTTATATTAAAACAGTCTGTAAAGTCTCCCTTACCAACACTCTAAATAAAAAATAACATAAAAATACATTATTGTGCTTTAACGGGGTTGGCCACTCATTTACATAAATTACCCAAGTGGCTTTACTGCCTTAATAATAATTCCTGAATGTTCATCAAGTGATTCATCATCCCTGATACTTACTTTAGTGTAAACTTTCTGTGGATCTTTAGTAGAGATGAGCGAGCACTAAAATGCTCTGCCTATGTACACACCTCGAATAAAGATATCTTCGCACCGAATCGGTGAGTGCCGCTGTTTTTCTATTTATGCTCGTTACTCGAGTCGAACTTTTCCCAATGCTCGAGTGCTCGTATTGAATAACAAACCCCATTAAAGTCAATGGGAGACTTGAGCATTTTTCACTGAAAGAACACATTGAAAGAACACTAAAGAAGAACACATTGCAGATGTTTCCGTACATCTGCTAAATTATCCGAAGACATGAGTGCCGAACAGTGTTCTCCACAATAGTATGTGAAGAACAATATGTGTGAAGAACACATTGCAGATGTTTCCATACATCTGCAATGTGTTCTTCACACACTATTGTGAAGAACACTGTTCAGCACTAATGTCTTCTGATAAGTTAGCAGATGTACGTTCTTCACTGTGTTCTTCACTTAAATGATCCTATGTTCACTGTGTTCACTGTTTTCAGTGTGTTCTTCACTTTTCCTCGCTGTGTTTCCTTAAGAGAAAGCTATTGTGCAGGCGAAATACTCGTCCGAGAAATGAGCCGTTTCGAGTACGCTAATACTCAGTGAGATGAACTGTGATAAAAAAAAAGGGTCAGTGGAGCTCGCAAATTAGGACAGACTGGCGGAGTGAGAAACAGGAAGTTGTATATACATATGCAGAGGGAAATATGGGAAAAACAAGCGAAGGCTGAAGCTCTCAAAGGAGGCAAAGGTACAGGCACATCTACATGCAGAGACATGTCTATTGGAAAATTTATTGAAAAGTGGCCAACCCCTTTAAGTACATATCTTTTGTTGTTAGAGCTATTGTTTTTTGTGTTTCAACAGTAAGTTTAATGGGTGCCTTACCTGTCTAAGGTCATACACAGTCAGAATGATAGACAGCACAGTAATCACTATAATAATTATAGAATATTCAATGTATCCTTCTGCCAACCATAAACTGAGGCTGGCGGCTTGAAAGAGATAGTATGCATTACATACCTAACAAAACAGAAATAAAAGTATAGTTTATTGCATTCTATTCATTTTTCAATGCTTTATATCACAATTGCAAGTGCTAAAGTTGGCAAGCAATAACTAGAAAAGAATTATAATGTGGAAGACTGGTACAATAGTATATTTAGTTTAAAGTGTAACTTGTCATAAATAGAAATGAACAAATCGAAGTAGAGTTCGTTTTGATTTGTCATGAAGCTGAAGCACCTCCCTGTTGTTCCTAAAATGGTGACCACGTGTATTTGAAAGTGAATGTAAAAAACCCAGGAATATGCAGATTCCAAGCCAAGTAAACAGTTACTTAGTCGCTATGAACTAGTAACTGCTATTGATCACGATTGCCTCACCGCGTGTGATCTCTGCCATTTGCTTGTTGTTTTAGGGGTTGTAACACGTAACACCCTGCACATTGCTGTGGCTTATCATTTTCGTCATTGATTTTTGACCCCCCTCTCCAATTCATTGACCCCAAAAACCTCAAGGTTCTAAATTTTCTTTCCATATTGCAAGCATGCAATGAACTCATTAGAACAAAAAAATGGCATATAAACCCCAAAACCTCAACAGTAAGGTTCTAAATTTTATTACAATATTACAGGCAAGAAGTGTATTTCAACTACAGCGGCAATGAACACTATATTGACTCCCCAATGCCAGATTAATGGCAGCCTGCTCTTGTCCATGTTCAGCGATGCAAAGCTTAAAGGGAACCTGTCAGGCACAACTTGCCCCCCAAACCGAAGGTCCTACCTCATTTACTGTAGTGAGTTAATCTTCATGATGATGCTGAAATGAGTTAGTGGCTCCTGTGAATTATAAATTGATTCCCCACTCACCATTGTAATCCTGTGAATCAAATCAGCCAGGTGTTCCTGAGTTGACATGAGTCAGGCTGCAGCACCTCTTTCCTCCTCCTTCCTCTGGTAAAGACACCCTGTTCAGTCCTCCTGCACACACCTCCTGCTAAGCTGCAGCACACAAAGGGGTGTTAATGATATGTGGAGAGGGTGCTTACAAGAGGAGGAAGGGGGTCCTGCAGCCTGACTGAGGACAGCTCAGGAACACTCAGATGACTCTATTTCCAGGATTACAATGCAGACTGGTGGTTCATTTTATAATTCACAGGAACCGCTGACTCATTTCGGTAGCATTGTGCAGAGCAACTACAGTAAATGTGGTAAGACCTTCGGTTTGGGGGGCTAGACAGGTTCTTTTTAAGTCCATACACACAGACAAATCTATAATATTATACATACCATTACTATCTGGGACCTGCCTCTCCTGCTACTGACAGACAGTAATGAACCATGATGGACATGCACATACTCTCTCCCAATGCCTTTACTTGATCCCAGTCGTCCACTGACTTTAGACATCAGCAGACGCGGGTCTCTAGTTTTTTTTACATCTCCCTTCTAGAGAGAAGAAATATGAAGTTCATTACAGCTTCCACAATCCTCACAGCATAGTCGCAGTAAGGAGCCGCCGGTTCTATAGATCACATGATCGCCGGGTCTGTAGGGGTTAATCAGACCTGCTGGGTCTGATCAGACACCTGCCCCCACAGGGAGGTGGTTTACCCCTGTAACTGGGGCTCTTATAGATGAAAGGTTCCCCAGGGGTCTTTAATGACCTCATGGGAGACATATAAAGACACACATACAAGTTGCATATTAATAAATATTTAAAAAAAAAACATTAATATTCCCCAATAAAATAAAATAACGCCACCACTACACTATAAAAAAACATCGCCATAGTTGCTCCTTTGCCCCAATCTATATATAAAAGCGACCATCACATACTAGGGTATTAATTTACAGTGGCCATCTTGAGCTAATTTGAAAGCTGAAAAAATATTTTTCGCCAGTTTTTGGAACTTTAACTCCCAAAAAAACCTAAAAATTTTAAAAATGTCCTTTCATTTTTTTTATATTTTTAAATATCCCTATGTGTCACAAAAATGCAGCAATTTTTTTTGACTGTATTATACAAAAAAAGAAAGTTATGACCCTTAAACCAATAAGTATAAAAAATGCTCTGGTTGTTAAAGGGAATCTGTCATCAGCAATTGGCCTAATAAGCCACTATTAGTATACTGAATTGTCAAACTGCATAATACCTTCTAGTTTTTGTTTCTTTCATGGTCCAGTATAATGGCATCATCTAGACAATCAACTTTGAAGTGAGATGTAAATTGGTTGTAGAAATCAAGGAGGCGGAGAGTTTAACAATGAAGTCAAGGTGGGGAGCTCTGAAAGCCTTCTCCTCTGTGATTGACACCATGCATCGGACTTCAAGAGATCTGGTTATGGATGTAAGACCATCAGTTACAGTGAAGGGGGCCTTCTGAGGAAGAGAGAGCTTGACTTCAGTGTTAAAATCTCTGCCTCCTTATCTTTATACAACCAGTTTATATCTCACTTCAGAGCTTATTTTCTGGATGATGCCACCGCACTAGGTCATGAACAAAACATGATCTGGAAGGTGTTCAGCTTCTTGACAACATGCTAGTTGTGGTTTATTAGGTCAATTTCTGCTGATTAAGAAGAGGTTAAGAATAGGTTAAAATACTGTTTTTCAAGCTCTTTGTGGCACATTACTTTGAATCCAATTTTTTTGAAAACTTCTGCAAATGTAAGAGATTCATTTAATCTATAGATCATCTAAAATAATAGGTGGAAAGGAGACTTGCATACTTTACTAAAGATTATACCATGCTCGGTGATAGTGATCATCTTTACAACACTTGCACACTCTACAACGCTACAAATAACTAGTAACATTTTCCACCTTCTGCTTCATTATGCAAAGCTTGAATATTAACGTACTACATATAACACATATTAACATCAGTACATGTAATAGCTAGGACACTGGTTTGGAAGAAGGTCACGAGAGATTTTGTTAGTTAACCTCTTTGAAGAGCAGTTTCCACACTGGAGTAACTTCAACTTCAATGGCATTAGGTCCACAAACAATTCTCCTAAAAGAGATAGTTTGGAAATATTTAAAGTAAATTCAACTAGTTAAATGAAAAGTTTAGTGCTTGAAGAATTCAAGTTTAATACTAAGATACATATCAATGTAATTTTTTTTCATCTTATTCCTTTGTCCATTATCTAAAATAGGGGGGTATTTTTGATATACACTGGCGCAAAGATGTAGATGGGTTGGACAAAGTGCTTAAATAAGCAAAAAAAGAGAAAGGAAAAAACCTTCGCTGGTAAGGACAGTGTGCCTCTCCACTGCTACAAACACTACTTAAGTAAAAAACAAGGATACCTGCACTGGCTATAAAATTAGGACTATTAGGTTCGGATAAACGCTATACCACTAACGGATCTACAATGATTTAAACATCAGTGTGCACGATGCACTAACCTGTAAGTGGCACCCCTCCTGGCACCCCTCCTTCCTCAGGGTCCCTGAGGAAGAGAGCTGGAGCTCTCGACAATGCGTCGGTGGAAAACCCTTTTGTCTCACCAGATGGACCGTACCTAGGGTGACGTCACCGGTACCTTGTTAGTCAGATCCAGTGAAGCCACCGGCCGGGGCTCGCGTGCCGATCTGCATTTTGTGGATTACTACTTGGCTTGGAAACGCTATCCGAAGTGAAATACACCTCACGAAAAGATTATTGCTCTACATGAGATTTACGAGACCTACGGGACAAAACCTCACTAAACGGAAGGAATCGAACTTCCCACACAGGAGGGGTGCCACTTACAGGTTAGTGCATCGTGCACACTGATGTTTAAATCATTGTAGATCCGTTAGTGGTATAGCGTTTATCCGAACCTAATAGTCCTAATTTTATAGCCAGCGCAGGTATCCTCATTATCTAAAATAGTATCTTCAAGATGGAGGCTATTTTCCAGAGTTTAAAAAGGTCTAGGCCCCAGAGTCTAAAATGTAGCCTTCCTCAATGATGTATCAGATTCATCATTTTCAATTTAGATAAAAGAGTGTTCTTGGACTTTTGGCTCTCCCTGTACATTTCTTCACACTGGCAATTTTAGAGAATTGCTCAACATGCTGATAAAAACACAGACATTCGGGCAGATTTACTTACCCGGTCCATTCGCGATCCAGCGGCACGTTCTCTGCGCTGGATTCGGATCCGGCCGGGATTCATTAAGGTAGTTCCTCAGCCGTCCACCAGGTGGTGCTGCTGCGCTGAAGAGCATCGGAACGCACTGGAATACACCGAGCCGGGCTGAGTGAAGGTAAGTGCAATTTTCGCTACACATTTTTTTTTTAATGCGGCTGTTTTTCCGAATCCGTCGGGTTTTCGTTCATCCACACACCCCGATTTCCGTCGCATGCATGCCAGCGCCGATGCACCACAATTCGATCGCGTGCGATTAGGGGAAATCGGCGCAAATCGGAAATATTCGGGTAACACATCGGGAAAACGCGAATCGGGCCCTTAGTAAATGACCCCCATTGTTTGCTGGATCTAAGGAAATCTTAAAGACTCTTTATTTTATAGGTTCAAAAAAATAAGTTGGAACTGGGTTGACACAAGGAGGAGCTGTGCGTGTTGCTGGTACAACATATAAAATTATATGTGTCAGATTAGACAATATCTGTCAATATTATTATTGGCAATATCTTGCAGTTCTGTAAAAGTTCAGTTGTCTAAAGTTGGACCTAAATAGGAGACATCTTGCACCTCAATAACATCATGGAATCTTTGGCCTATTATGGTATATAAACACAATAACTAAGGACCTTCTACATGTATTCTGGGGCCATGATAATTGTGCAACATTACATAACTGGAGGGAAAAATTATAACACATTTCTTTAGCAGACCTGCGTTCAGCTAGCTTTTAGACTCTAATTAGGTCTAATTTAGGTCTAATTCTTCAGTCCATGACTGTCTAATGTCAAACAGTCTTTTACCCCAGTCAATGTCTAATCTCAAATGGTCTCATACAATGGTCACTGCCTCTCTTATGTCAAATGGTCTCACACTGCAGTCACTGTCTGTGTAATCTCAAACGGTCACATACTGCAGTCACTGCCTGTCTAATCTCAAATGGTCTCATACCACAGTCACTGGCTGTCTAAACCCCAATTGTCCCATAACAAAGTCACTGCATTTCTGATATCAAGCAGTCTCATATCACAGTCACTGCATGTCTAATGTCAAATAGTCTCATACCACTGTCACTGACTGTCTAATGTCAAACCATCTCATCTTCTACCCCTTATTAAATTGTAACATGTAACAGCCATTTCTGGGTGTTAAGTGAAGGTCACCATTTATGTTAATGGGGTCCAGGGTCAAGTCCAGGTATCTTACCAACCATTTTCTCAGAGTTTTGTCAAAGTCATCCAACCTGAACTTCAACAGATCTGCTCAACACTATAAATAGTAGTAGAAATGAGCAATAGATGATACCTTAAATTTTGTTCTGCTCTACTTAAACCTAATCCAAATCTTGAGTGTATCTGTGAACAAGAGTAAGTATCTTCCAGCATCCTGAAAAAAAAAGAGTTCTTGTAGGGTTAACCTTAAAAAAGTTAGATTTTCCAAGTTTGACAGGGTTCTGGCTCAGGCTGGGGGTACAGGAAAACAGAAAGGAGTACAACAGTTCACACAGTTCAAGAAACAATAACCAGTCCTGAGTGAACTGAGCTTTAGAAATGTATCCAGCCCCCAGATGTCACCCCCAGCAACTGACTCAGTCCCTTCATTACTCAATAAACAACTGAACCAACACAGAGCCTAAGAACAGACACTCAGCTGAGCCAAGAAAATCAACTCTGCAAGTTGGCTAAAAAATACAGCTCAGCAGAGTTGTTCTGGGTGGAATCAGCAAGCTCAGAATTCAGCAGCCAGAATCTAAAAAGGGAGTGTAAAATAATATCTTTGATTCCAAGTGCAATTTTGTGCACACATAGTTTAGTGTACACTAGAGATTTATCCTTCCCTATATCCTGGTGAATATATTAAAGCAGTGTATGTATGAACTCCTCACATCTTACTGTTTTTAATAAATGACAATATATTTTTATTAAGTAGTTTAAATTTGTACATTTTTTAGCGTAAAATCTTATTTTTTACATCATTTTTGAATTTATCACAATTTGTTGCAAAGTTGTATGGAGGTGGTTGTGATTATTTACCAGGGCCGAATTATAGGAAGGGCTCCAGGGGTGCACGCAGCTATAAGCTGGGAGTAATGCACAGCGCTGGTGCCATTGTACTGCATGTCTGCCTGCCTCTGTGACAGTGACCCACTGGCTCTGACAGTGAGGGCGTGCCTGCCCAGCCGTACACAATTGCATTCTGCATGCAGTGTGCTTTTCGGGAGCTGCGCTGCAAGCAGAGTGACCCCTAATGCCCCACCTTAGTACCTAACACTGGTAGGCGGAACTGGTTTCCAGCCAAGTCCTGGCTGATCAGTATTAGTTTTCCTTCTTTAAAGACCACTTGGCCCGATCTGTGAGAGAAGAGGAGAGAGAACTCTCAGAGAAGCAGTGGCACGTGGGGCTGTGGTGTCGACTAGGATTAGTAGTCAGTACTACTGCCTCTGTGCCAGCTATGCCACCAGTTAGGCTAACATGAAAGTAGGAGAAAATTTGGAATATAAATGATCATTTAGAATATTAATGTACACCACTGTCTAAGTTACATTCAGTTGGGACCCCACCAGATTTTGTGCCCTGGTATTATTTATAAAGTTATATTTTTATACATGGTTGGCTGTACTGTATGAAAAAAGATGATTTTGATTGGATAAGCACTTTTTACAGCTGATCTTTGCAGCCTGGAACTAAAGTAAAGCATCGAGAGAGCTTCACCTGAGGTCACAGTGGTCAGAGGGATCCGTCTTTAACTAGGGTCATCTGTAAGTTGGGTGTCCTTAAAGAGGACCTGTCAGTCCCCAAAAAGACCCCCACCAAATATGCTCCTTATAATCCAGCCCTTACTATATCTACCAATTTTTTTTTAAATTTATGTTTGGGAAGGTGGTTTTAACCGATCCGACCTCTTACCAAATAAGAGGTTGGATCCGCGTATCCTCTACAGTTGAAGTAGACCTTATTCATGAAGGGGCCGGCCGACACTCCCCCAGCACGCCCCTGTCAGCTACGACCTATTGGAAAAGCTGGCAGCATCGCATGTATATTGCGTAATCACTGCCGGCTCTCCGTGATACCGCTGCAATGTCTTTGTACACACTTTTGCTTTTCCTTTTAAATTTGTTTAATTATTATATTTTGCAGAATGTGACCATCTTAATATGTGTAGCTGAATACCAGTTTACCAATTTTAATGATGATTTCTTTATGTAAACATATGACTATAAGGTATCTATTAAATTTTTATCTCTTCTCTTCTATTTATGAGATGCTTAACAAATTCTTCTTTTTTGGGGGGCACATTTTTTTACATCAATTTTTATGCACTTCTTTAAAATGTACACTTTGAATAAAAATTGCATGATGTCCATAAATGCAATTTTGAAAATGGGTCTTGCAAGTGTCTGCTTTCAGAAATATATGTTTTAGGGTGTTGGTATAATTCTTTATGTTGTAACTTCCGTTTTATTTGCATATCATATAAAAAAAATTGTAAAAATTGACCTTGCCAATAGTACAACAACATTTCTTGAAACACCTATTAAGGAAAGAGTAATTGGAGTGACATCCCAGAGAAAAAGCCTCAAATGACAAGGTTTTGGTGGATTGGTACATATTTTTATGTTGGCTGGTAATGAAATGGTTAAATTGGTTGGCCACCTTTCTAGTCGAATTTAAATCTACTGCCATTATATTAGATAAGGATCCAATTCCATAGATATTGATTTTATACCTAAAGGAAATCTATAATCAAAATCCAGCATGATAAACAATCTTGTTATCCATGGCCTCCTTCCTTCTAAAATAAGTTTTATTATGCTAATGACCCTGGAGGGATTCTGGGGGTGCTACCAGGAGCCTTCCATGCTGCAGGTGCACAGGCTGTTATACTGTGCAAAGTATACTCTTCCCCCTCGCGCTGTGTGCTGAAATTTCCTCTGGTGCAGTAAGATTACAACAGATGCACATAGGGGGAAGTGCTGAGGGAGGAGAGGGGGAGATAACAACCTCCTGTTCCTGACTCTCCCTGTCCTGATAGCATTACCCACTGTGTCTCTTACAGGCCTTCTCACTGAAAGACACAGGAAAAGGGGAGGAGGCAGAGTAGGATGAGTTATACCTATGCAACCCTTCCTATTCATCAGTCTTCAGACATGTAAACAAAGATCTACAGAACATTTGCAGACAGCACTAAAGTAAGTAAATGGAATGATGAATCACTTCATGAACATTCAGGGATTTACTATTGTAGGTTGTAATAGAAAAAAAACCCTTTTTAGAGCACTTAAATGAAACTTGTGAGCACATTTTTTGGACTGGAAGACACACTTTTCAGAAAAAAAAAAAATCTTGCTAAAAAGTGCTTGCATTTTGTAGTTCGAAAATCAGGAGGATCCAGCACTGCCAGACCCTCCTGACAGCCAGGGCCGGCGCTATGGGTAGGCAAAGGTGGCAATTGCCCAGGGCCCCCTGAAAATGGAGAATCTCTCCTTTCAAATGAATCTTGAATTTTGTTTCTAAGTGCCATGGATCCAGAGATATTCAGGTTTAAAGTGAGAATATCAGGTGCCATTTTTATATATAAAAAAATCAAACCCAACGGCTCCGTTTTAGCTCCGTTTTCCTGACTCTTGGAAACCTCACAGATAATGAAAATATTCACTTTATATGTTACTACATTCTGATAAGGTTTTTAACCCTTCTCTATGCAGAACTATCTAAGAACACAGTTTCTCTCTTATTGCCTTTTATTTTGTGATAGTTTATTTTATTTGTAAAATTGACTGATACGATGAACATTCGATCCTCTTCGCCTAATGTGACTACATATTAACACCACGACCCAGAACATGTCTATAAAGTTATATGTAACACCAAAACCACCCACATGTTCTGGAATAAAGTTTTTATTTCCCACCATCCTCCATTATTTATACCTATTTTATGACGTTCTCACTCAAATTCTTATGAAGCGCGGAGGGCTCTGTTATTGTGCGGATAATACTATGGCGACATCTAAACGTGACTATTATTATCTCATTAGCTTGGGTTATGGATATATAGTTATTTATTTGGGTGACCATTGTGTAAGGGAGCGCACAATGATAGATCTGAGTGAGGCTCAGTGCAATTTTCTGCAGTTCCCTCTGCTGCATATTTTGGTGAATATACACGTGTGGGATATGTATAATCGCCTCACATCTTACTGTTTTAGGAAAGTATATTTTATTTATATAAGTATCTGGATTTGTACATATTTTAGAGGAAATTGTAAATGTTAATTGCCAAATGCATCGCCTGGTTGTCTGCTTTCAAAATGATATAGGTTTTATTTCTGTAAACTCTTTGATGCAATTTTGAAAACGGGGCAAGTGTCTGCTTTCAGAAAATATCGGTCCCTGTCCCCAATGGGCCCCACAGTATAATCCACCTACCAGTAATTTTTTGGAGTGTGAGAGGAAACCAGGGGAACCAAAGGAAACCCATGCAGACACAGAGAGAACATACAAACTCTTTGCAGATGTTAACCAGCGCTGCAAGGCTGTAGTGCTAACCACTGAGCTACCGTGCTGCCCATCAATATCCCTATCATCTGTCTAGCTCCTATAAAATTCTCCAAAATTACAGTTTATTTTACCATATTAAAGGGAGCCTCTTGCTGACTGTGACTGTTTATAAAATAGTTTTTATTTTAGGGCCCCACTTTTAGTTTTGCCCAGGGCCCCACTTTGTCTAGAACCGGGCCTGCTGACAGCTGAAATGGAGATCTGGTGAAGCACTGATAAAGCATGTCACCCAGTCTCCATGAGAGTAGTGTCTCAGTGTCTATGGTAGCAATGAGAATGCCATCATGTCTCACATAAAATGACACCTTACACAGCTCTGTACACCGAAGTATGAAGAAGTCATCATCATCAGAACAAGGTTTTGATTATTAAAAATGCTTTAAAACACAATAAAACCTGTAAATTTACTGTCACCATGATCCCATTGAACCAAAGAACAAAGTAGAGGTGTTATTGGGTATACACAGTAAAAGTCATAAAAACCGAGCCCACAAGAAAATGGCACAAAAGTGTGGTTTTTTACCGATTTCAAAGCATTTGGAATTTTTTTCCTGCTTCCCAGTACAAGGCATGGAATAATAAAAATGATTACTGCGAAGTGCAATTTGTTACACAGAAATAAGCCCTCATACAGCTCTGTACACTGCAAAATTAAAAGTTATACATTTTTGAAGGTGGGGAGCAAAAAATAAATGAAAAAAAGCTGTTTGTGTGTGACAACCAATTTTAATTGGTGTGAAATATAATTTGACAATTTTATAGGAGATGATAGGTAGATTGATGATATAAGATAAAGATGAAAGCTGATAGATTTATAGGTAGATTAATAGATGCAGAAATATAAAGTGGATTATATATAGATAGCTAGATAGATGATAAAAGATAGATAGATATTAGAGATAAATATGCAAGGTACAATAGAAGAGACATAAAAGATTGATTGCTAGGTTAATAGGTGATAGATAGATAGATAGATAGATAGATAGATAGATAGATAGATAGATAGATAGATAGATAGATAGATAGATACATAGATACATAGATAGAGAGATACATAGATAGATAGATAGATAGATAGATAGATAGATAGATAGAGAGATACATAGATAGAGAGATACATAGATAGATAGATAGATAGATAGATAGATAGAGAGATACATAGATAGAGAGATACATAGATAGATATATAGATAGATACATAGATAGATACATAGATAGGAAATAGATATATATGAGAGATAATAGATAGGAGACAGATAGGTAATTAAAAAAAATAATAGAAAAATAAATAGACAAAAAGCTAAATAGATAAATGGTTATACAGACAGATATATAGACAGGAAATAGACACATTATGGGAGATAGATAACTAGACAGATAGATGATAGATAGATAAATAGATGGGAGATAGATGATAAGCATCGTCACCTGGGGTATTAAAAGGGCAATACATTCTATGCCCTGTTTGCCCAGTGTGTCGCCCCCACATACCAGCTCTGCTGTAAGTAGGAGGCACAATCTAACATTGTAAGTGTAAAATAAATATTTATGGCATATATTTGGGGGCCTTATCTAAAATTATGGCAGTAGTTTTACAATTTGACTAGGAAAGTGAAAAACATTTTAAAATGGTAAGTTTATCCCGTGATAATTCCTTAAAGAGAACCTGTCATGCAAAATAACCCCCCTAAAATAAATATATTTTCATAAACTGCCATTAGAGAGCATTGCCTCTATCCCTTCATTGTCCCTCTACATGCCTGTAAACCTGAGCAATAAGGTCCTAAAGCTATATGCAAATGACCTGTGAAATGTCCAATGAAGCATTAGCATATTCAAGCTTCCCACTCTATTCATGAGTGGGAGGCACAGCCACACCCCCAGTGCATGACTGACAGCCTGTATAATGATGTGAGGCTGTATAATGATGTGCTTCCTGGTGCTGGTGGCCACGCCCCCTGCAGCATGTGTGTGTGTCTAGGAGAGATACAGCAGCTCCAGGCAGCCATGTTACAGCAGAACATGTCAGATTCATGTGTAGCTGATGTCTGTGTCTCTCACCTGTATATTAGGAGGATGCAGCACACACACTAGCCATGCTTTACTATACATTACACACAGACATGAGCAGGGGGAGGAGAGGGGAGGGGTAACAGGGGTGACATCACTGCCTCTGACCATGTGACCAGCCTCATTTACATGATAAAGAATAGATGATTTTACAATGAATAATGTATGAAATAGCTAGATAAAGGCTGGGATGGGATTCTTGTGAGCTGCTCCAACAGGTAGAGGAGACAGGACTAGTGACACAGACCTGATGACAGGTGTCCTTTAATGTTTCCACATACCCTGCTTTTTGGAAGCGTTCCTCTGAATGTAACCAGACATACTTGATTTTCTGCACCAAAATGCTTCTAACCTGTAATGACAAAGAAACAGAATTTTTACAATTGACCTGAAAGACAAGCTGCTTACATAGTGATATGTTATCTGAATGTATATATTATTGTAATAAAACAAAACATTTGTACCAAACACCATAAGGAAAATAATGTTTTCTCTGATGTACATCTATACTAGGAAAATATGCAGTTAGGTTTTCCAGGATGGGATAAGGAAGACCACTCCTCTTTTAGCTACTTTGCAAGGCATCCCCCTTGACATCAAGCATGACCTTCATGAGGCTTAACCCCTTAAGGACGCAGGGCTTTTCCGCTCATTTCTCGCTCTCCAACTTCAAAAATCCATAACTTTTTCATTTTTACGTGTACAGACCTGTGTGAGGGCTTATTTTGTGTGTAACAAATTTTACTTTCCTGTAACATTATTTATTTTAACATGCCATGTACTGCGAAGCTGAAAAAAAATTCCAAATGTGGAAAAATTGAAAAAAAACTGCACGTTCTTGTGGGCTCAGTTTTTACGACTTTGACCGTGCCCTCAAAATAACACCTCAGCTTTATTCTTTGGTTCAGTGCGATCGCGCTGATACCAAATTTATATAGGTTTTATTGTGTTTTAATACATTTTCAAAAATTAAACGAATGTGTACAAAAAAGTAAAAAAAATATATTGCCATCTTCTGAAGCTAATAACTTTTTCATACTTTGGTGCACGGAGCTCTGTGAGGTGTCATTTTTTGTGAAATGATCCAACGTTTGCATTGCTGCCATTTTGAGGTCTGTGCGACATTTTGATCATTTTTAATTCCATTTTTTATGTGATGTAAAAAGGTGTAAAAGTCGCATTTCGGACATTTGGGCGCCATTTCCCGTCTCGGAGGTCACCGCCGGCCATAACCGGTTTTATATTTTGATAGATCGGGCATTTTGGGACGCGGTGATACCTAATGTGTCTGTGATTTTTACTGTTTAGTATGTTTTATATCAGTTATAGCGAAAGGGGGGTGATTTGGCAGAGTCTTTTAAATGCCGCCGGCAAAGTCAAAGGGTTAATAGCCGCAAACGGTGCAAGCAACGACCACGGTTATTAGCGGTGGGGGTGCTGCAATATGCAACAACCCCCACCTTTCTAGCGAAAGGGGGGTGATTTGAATTTTTAATATTTTATTAATTTTTTTTATTTTTTAAACTTTTTTTTTCCACTAATTCTTAGACCATCTAGGGTACATTAACCCTAGATGGTCAGATCGTTCCTACCATATACTGCAATACTACAGTATTGCAATATATGGCATTTTTGCAGCTCATTCATTACAGTGAGCCACTAGCTCAAACAAAGACCCGAGGCTACCATGGCAACTGATCGCCGCCCCCAGGTGATGTTCGGGGGCGCGGCGATCGTAATAAAGATGGCGGCGTCCGCGCCCCCATCATTTAAATGCCGCCGGCGACTTTGCCGGCGGCAATCAAAGGGTTAATAGCCACGAACGGTGCAAGCACCGACCGCGGTTATTAGCGGTGGGGGGTTGCTGCAATATGCAACAACCCCCACCTTTGTATGAAGAGGACCCGAGAGCCCTCTTCATACATTCCCTATACCTCTGCGCCGTAGAGCTACGGCGCAGAGCGTTAAGGGGTTAAAGACATGATGTAGGATCAAGACCAGTACAGGCAGTCTCCCGGTTACATACAAGATAGGTTCTGTAGGTTTTTTCTTAAGTTGAATTTGTATGTAAGTCGCAACTGTATATTTTATCAGTGTAACCCCAGCCAAATTTTTTTTTGATCTCTGTGACAATTGGATTTTAAAAATGTCTGGTTGTTATAAGAACCAGGATTACCAGTGAATTACCTTTGGTAACTGTTATAGCTGTTTATTGTGACCTAAGGCTAAAGTATAGTACATTACCAACATCAAGAGATCCGTTTGTAACTAGGGGTCATAAGTCTGTAAATTGAGTGTTCTTAAGAAGGGGACCGCCTGTATATGTACTATAGACAGAACTGTTACTCAGTCAATTCAGCAACCTATTACTGGCCTTAGCTGAACACTTAAAAGGTCAATGTTAATCTCTATCGATTAAGTAATTTCAATGCTTGTAATAACATTTGATCTCGTGTCACTCTACAATAGTTGGGTGTGTAACTCTGACAAAGGTCATCAGAGGATAAGTGGTCAGTGGTTATGTCATATGGCTAACTCCCAACCAATGCTGTAGCCAGGGACTTGGAGAGAATAGTTGGCTGCTCCAACCAATTCTTTGCCAGTCACTGAATGGTATTTGGTAACCAAAGGTTTTAAATCCTCCTGTACCTGCAGATTTCTAAAAATATCTGTTACTGTTTGGTTTCTTTGTAACTTCTTGGAAATAAATAACTGAGGCATTATCCCGACAAACAATGACTGGTATCTGCCAAGTTAGAGATGTCTCTGTATATTCATGGTTAATTAAATATTTATATTGAGGCTTAGACAAAGTTCTGGCTGCCAAGCTGGAACAGTAAGATACACTGGTATATCTCTCACGTGGCAAGCTGTTATTTCACTACATATAAAATTTGATTGCATTAGCACTCACTGTTTAGAGCTAGGACCATTGCACCAGTAGCAACTGAAAGTTACCAAGTAACAAATGCAATAAGGAATGGTAGTAGAATAGGACCTCTCAGCCTCTTATACACATGGAGATTAACATACCATTATGTAGGGGCACTTAGAATTTTCTTTCTGGCCCCCACGGTTGCAGAGATATCAATCTCAGTATCTGACGATTGTAATCCATTTCTTCTGTCAGAGAGGAGGAGCTAAAGCAGAATGTGGAGGTGTGCTTTATGCTAATATTCTCTAATACTGTCCAATCAGCAGCAGACAATATAAGATAAGCTATTGTGGAGCACAGATTGTGATCTCATTATGTTCATCTGTGTTCACACATTGCATTAACATTCTGCGGAAATTCAGTGAACATTGGGTGTGCAATGCACATGCATAAACACAATGTAAGAAAATATAGATATAAGTGGGATGTACACACCATGGAAAAGTTTGTAAGATGTGAATGCAAATGCAATGTTTCTGGCCCCACACAATACGGTGATTGTAAGTAACGCTGTTGTTGGAGAATAGTGTAGCTGATAGAGAGATTATGTATATTTTATATGTTAGCAGTGGTTAACTATAACATGATTTTAAAATGACTTAATTAAAGATTATCTTTTAGATGTTCCTATTTTTTCTGACAGCTGGAGGCCTGGTTCTGCTCCTGAGACCCCAAAATGTTTAAATTGTGCAAAAGGATTCAACATACCTTCAGTCCTGGCTTTATGATGGATTTGTTGATAAAACAATTGCCATCCACACTTATGAGCTCATTTGAGATCAGCTCAGAGAGCTGGGTCCACTGAACCTTTTTTGTACAGCATTGCTTGTACTCATCCTGTCAAGACATATTATAGTAAAAAAAAAAAAGAAATATTATTATTTTGCATAAATTGAAACTCCAGGGTAATTTGTGTAAAAATAAAATGGACTTTAGCCCATTTCTAGGTTTCAGCATGAATGAAAAATTATCTTTTATTCTTTTGTAGCAAGCTTTCAGACAGTCAGGTAACCCCGCCCCTTGCAGTCAGGTAATCCCGCCCCCTGCAGTCAGGTAAACCCACCCCTTGCAGTCAGGTACTCCTGCCTCCTGCAGTTAGTTTGCTCTGAGTTCCCAGCCCTGCCTCCTAATTGTCATGTCCGTCTCTTGCTATCTGGAGATCTAGGAGGCAGGGCTAGGCCAGGTGCATGGAGTGGGCGGAGCATACTGACTATTGGAGGTGGGGTTACCTGACTGCTGGAGGTAGGGTTACCTGACTGCTTCCTACAAAGCATAAAAGAGGATTTTTCATTAATATTACAACCTAGAAATATGCTAAAAATACCTCCAGGGGATGTACATATTATAGAAGAAGGTAAGGTTAGTAGACTTGGGGAAGGGGGGTTAGTGTGGTGACAGGTTTGCTTTAATAAGCATGAATACAAAAATGACTATGACAAGCAGGTACTACTTTGACGTTGTCAGACTGTGAAGGGACATGCCTATTTGATAAAGAAAATTCAGTTGTCCATTTGCTTATACATTTTTAGGAAGGAATAACTAGAGCTAACACAACATACAGTTCTTGGATAAGATGCTTCACAGTGTTTTTTTAGAAGGGGAATATAATTTCTAAATACATAATGCATTGTCCAGGTAAGTTCACATATTGCAATCTACACTAATAATAACAAACAGTGGCTAGTAAATGCAAGTCCCAAAAGAATTAAATTAAAAACGGTATTCTACAAGAAACATTGCTAACAATGATGTGCTTACCGTTTCCCTAAGCAGTACAACATTTGCCTCTTGAAGTGTACATGGGGAACAGCAAGCCCAGATTTCCCATTCCGGTTTCCAGTAAAATAAAAGCCAAAGCAATCCAAATGAAAATATGTATCCTGCAATGCAAAGGGTGTTCTGCCATTGAACTGTCCTGTATCCAAAAATTTCCTGTATAATGCAGAAAAACAATTACATTCTTGATTAAAAGTTTTTAGATTTGGATTATATTTAATCTTCTTGAGGAGGAATGAATATTTACATATTTAAAAAGAATATTGAATATCATCAATAAAGAAATTCATAATGGTAAAATTAATGACCACTGCAAATACAGTAGGAGAATGATATTGATGACTGATTCAATAAGGTAAAGGAATCAAAATCTGATTGATGGTGATCGCCTACCAGCCTATCGACTCCATTCTCTGTATAGTGTCTAACTCTAAGAACTGCACTCCAGCTACTATTAAATAGAATGTAGATGAAAGTTCTGAATGTCAGACCCTCACTGTTCTTATATTGATGACTTATCCTATAGACAGGTTATCAATATGATTTTACTGGGAAACCCATTTAATTCTTGTTTTAGAAGCTCAAAATCACCACACACAACCAATTTAAGGGAGAGGATATACATTGCCATCATGATGTGGTCGTCACTAAATAACAATTTTGTTATGAATTTTCTGTAAAATACATTAACTGAATGTAGCAGGCTGCATCAGAGCTATATCTCAGCCGTGTCATGAATGTGCAGTATATTCACACCCTAAGGGTATATTCACATGGACGTATGAAAAAGGCCCTATACGTACCGTTTTTTACGGGTTACATACGGCCACATTCATTTCAATGGACAATACGTCCAACCATTTATATTGCCGTTTTTGACACTGGAGCGCACCGTACCGTATACTAGCCGCATAAAAATATGAAGCATGTCCTATTTTCTCCTGTATTTCAGTTCTGTATGCCCTAGAAGTCTATGGGCACGTATAAAATACGGGTTAAATACGTGCTGCATACGGATGAAAAACGTCACGTATATACGGGCTCATACGGCCCGTAAATACGGGACTGGAGAATTCATACGGTCTTGTGAATGTAGCCTAAGGTTTAGGAGTTTTCCTCTAATAAACACTTGTGCTTTATACTAAGTATCTCCAAATGAGGATCTCTTCTGTGTGAATGTAGCTGTAGTGCCTTGATCATTCAGATATCTAAGGAGATTTCACTATACGGGGACTGTCTGTAAAGAGTTAAGTCGTTAGATCCTTTATCAGACTTGTATATCTCTGTCAGTAGATACAGGACAGAAAATGATTTACATTACTTACCTGAGAAAGGGAAGATGGCAGAGGAATAAGAAGGACACAGGAGTATATTTATATGATAAAGTATCTTACTATAGTTCACTATAAATATTAAGTAGCTTTTCTAAGCATTGATAACACTCCAGGGGTGTAAATCTATTGCTCCTGCTTGTCACAATGTAGGATAGAAGTGGTGTAATGTCCCAACAATAATTATATCATAATCATTTACCAGGTATGAACCATACTGCATATTTACTGAGAAAGATTACACAATGGACCATTGTTTTTCTATTTGTGTAGGTTGCTTAAACCAAAGAAGTATTAAGAATTAATTAGTTACGGCTTCAGATTAAGAAATCAAGAAACCACAGAACTCAATTTGCTTCCGCCTCACATGATGGGAATGCAGCACCTGCAATGACTGCTTTATGGAAGTATTTTTAATTGGGTCTATAATTTGAAGTATAAAATGAAACCTAATACATATCCTTCAATTGTGTTTCCCACCACAGTTGTCTTCTAGAGTATAGTGATGAAGCTTCATCCATGAACTGGACACAATGTGCAAATATCAGAATATGCACAGCTGAAAATAATCCTCTATGGATGTCCCATATCTATCAATCCCATGGCGGTTCAGTGTTGTAACTGTTTTGAACTTCATGCACACAACTGCATGTTCACCGCGGTTGTAACTTTGGGTTAGCACACAGAAGGGTGGAGATAAGGGAGGGGGTAAATGCTCCTCACCCTTCTTCTCTGCATAGAAAGTGTTTACGGGGCAGGGTGACATGGTGTGCTCAACACATCGAGACCTGGTGCCATAGACCTCTATTGTGGCCATGATCTGGTCGCAGTTACCGTTTGGTGCCTGGAGCATAACGTTTTTTATTCATTTTTATTAATTGGCCAAATGAATCAAAACGTTTACACCTGTTCATTTCAGAAAGTAAAGGTACTCAGAAGTGAAGACTGCTTAATCATTAAACTGCTTTTGTTTGCTAAGTTGAGTTAATTTTAATTTCATTAGGACATCATTAGGGAAAATCATTTTTTAAGGCTACATTAACTAATAGGAAGTTACATTAGTAGTGAATTATCTCTATTTCTCAAAATAAAAAAAAAACAAAGACCAAATTAACTTCTTATTTTAAACTCCATAAAAATTCCATTCTAGGTTAAGTAATATAGTGGCTGCTCCTCCCCAGTGATAGAAATCCTTCCTTATCAACATATGTTTTTTGTTGAGTAGGAACACCCACTGGACACACACCCTCCTATATGCAAATAATTTTTGCTGAAAATTTTCATGAAAAACTTATTCGGCAGATAAGACTACATTTTCAATATGAAACATTCCCATTAATGGATTTCATTCAAGCTATTTGCTTGTACAATATCCTCCCACAAATGCCTAATCAATTGTCTATTGTTAATATCACTATGCAAGTATCCTAACTAGATCTAAGAAAACATTGAATGAAAACTCCAAAAAGGGAAAAGTAGTTCTTAGAACTATTACCATCTCATTGTCCTGTCCTTTATTGAGAAGAGTTCTGGAGTCATCCTGTGTCAGAATCCCCATGGTCCTGTCACACGTTTTGTTGTATCCTTCTCTTCTCGATCACAGTAGAGAAATATAGACACTCTGCTTACACTCCTTTTCAGGGAATGATTCAGAATACTGGGGTGTTTCTCGACGTTAATACTTGCATAATCTTCATTTGAATAAGAACAGTAAGACATGCTTCACAGTATTGTGCCAGGTAGAAGACTTGTCCACAGTGCATTAGTCATTCATTGTGTACTTGCTGACAATGATGTTCAGCATAGTTCTCATATCACACCTCAAGCTAACTATATGAATTTATATTGCCTGCAGAGGTATAAACTGTACAACTGTAGAAAATACTACATGATACTGTAGTAATATAGTGGGATGTCTTCTACTACTGTGGACAGCTACTGGTAATTTATAATTATATTTTATTGGATTAAATTATGTGACCCAGAGCAATGATGAACAAAAATGTAGGGTACTATGAATATACTACTTTACTATTAATTTGGGGCCTTAGATTTAGATCTGCTGGCAAACAGATACTTTACATAAAATATTATGAAAAGAAGAAAATAATTCCGCAATACACCACCTTTTACACTATGTAGTTTTAAAAATTTTATGTATTAAGTATTCATCAAGTATAGTTCCACTAAAAAATCACCCATGTTAAACAAATACTATAGAAACAGAAAGTTCTGCTATTAATAAGTGATGTGTTACTCTTTTAAAAAAATGGATCCAATAGTCAAGCTAAAATAACATGAGATAAAACACAAAAACAAATCAAAAGATCACTTATGAGTCCTGTATCACTCATGAGGATACAGGACCCCCTCCCCGCACCACTAAAGGGGTGTGACTGTAACTCCTGCTGTTATTTTTAGATAGAGGATATAAATATTACAATAGTACAGGTATGCAATATCATACACTGGAATAGTGTTTCTAATCTAATTTTCTAGTATTTGTTCTAAATAAATTGTTTCCCGGTTGTATTAATTGTCCAAGTTGTAGTATCCATTTGATGTAAGATGTATTGTCAGGGGGGTAATACAGGGGCTTCTGTCACAGGCCTGACCAGGAAAGCAGTGGCAGCCCCCCCCCTCCATTAATTGAGTGAGCACCTTCAGACAGAAGGACAGGAAGAGAAACCCCCACCCTCTCTATGACCTAAGTAGGAGCATGTTGTGCTCCTCACAGGTGCCTTAGCCTAAAGTTTTAATCTGCTGCAGAGAGAAGTAATCAGTCCTGCTCCCATAAAATACACCCCTTATTAACCACTTATTTCCTCCCTACTCACCTGTTTGTTTTCTGCAAGGACCTGAGTTTGTGTCTGAAGTTGGCACCTAGAGAGAGGAGGATGGGTTCTAGCACTGAGAAGTCATCCAGACATGGATCCCTTCCTGATTCCTTGTGAAGTGTCTACAGTTAATATAATATTATCCTGTAACTATATTGGATACTATATAGTTACTGTGAAGTTATGTTGATATATTAGCTATTGTGGATTCACAGTTACTATATTGGCTACTATGGTGGCATAACAGTGATTTCTTGGGTAGCAAGAGAATAGTATTATTGTATGTAGTAACTGGTTCTGATAACTTATCTGTGCAGTTTCTATGTAGTAATCTTGGTTCTCAAAATTTTATCTATGTAGTAATCTTAGTTCTGAAACCATACGTATGTAGTAATCTTGGTTTATCTACGTAGTAAACTTGGTGCTGTTACCGTAGCTATGTATTTGTTTGTATTTTGGTTCTGTATCTATGTAGTTATGGAGTTATTTTCTGTATAAAACTTTTATTTTGCTGTTTTTATGTTCTAAAAACTCTAGTCCATTGGGGAGGCCACAATCTCTTTATAGCCCATACCCCTGATAATCCTGAGTGTATGCATTTAAGATGTGTTGTAGTAGTATAAGATGGGAAAGTAATGTGTGGCAGGGGAAGGGGGGCCACAATATATGTAAATCAGGGGCTGGAAATTTTTAGTGGTGGTTGTGTATAGTTTATATATACAACCCCTTACTATTTTATGAGAAATAGATCTTAAGTGTGTATGGCGCAGTATATGGTCCGGTACTGCTTTATTGGATCAAGACATATATCAAATCAGACAGCAATAGGAACAGGGATTATTTATTCTAATCTGTAGCACCTCCACATAATCTACAGGAAGCATCAATCCCTAGCTGTGATAAATGAAACACTCACCACCTGCAATTTGGTTTTACTGGCCAGCAGCCATTTTATTAACACAACATAATAAATTACAAATTATTATTTGTAAGCAAATAATAAGAGCAAACCATTCATGTACAGTACCATGAACCAGCACAAAAGGAGAATAAATAACATTGATAATCACGTATAACCACACGACTAACCATGTACAAGCTATAAAGTGAACCTATTCATGTAGCATTCGATTGAGCAACAAGCTGTGATAATCAAACTGGACTGGCCTGGAGGCAACTTAAATAAACTAGTTTCCCATGTGCCTAGATCAGGGATACTTGTTGATATTGTAGTTATATATAAAAGGAAGGCAAACAAGGCATATGTTTTGAAAGGTTGGTACCTTAAAATTTTGCTTTCAGTCATTAATTTCTGTATTTTCAGGTATCTGCCACTAGAGGAAGCTCACTTAAAAGAAATATTTAAAGCTACCAGGGACTTCATTGCCAGCACTAATAATTCCTATGCAGTGAAGTTTGACAGTATATTTCAGTGAAATTTCAAGATTTTTTGTCTGGTAATTTACTTTAATGAATAAAGCTTCAATAATCTATACTTTTTCTACTATGTATACAAAATTCATGTATGTTGGCCAATGTAACCAATGAAAAGGCATTGACGATAGCGCCACAAAGGAACACAAACGTAGCACAAACGTTTGACACCAATTTTGTTTGGTTTGAACAAGGTGAAGGGGGGGGGGGGGGAATTTACTCAGGTATTGCATCCCCATTTCAAAGCTGACAGGGGTGACAAACGTTAGACTCTAATTCAATTGATTTCACTGATTGCCCCATCATAGCCCGATCCTGGGAAAGTGTAACATAAAGATACAGAGGTAGCAAAAGGGTCTATTTTATTAAATAATCTCAAAATACATATCACTGTCATTGGTGCCAACAACATATTTGAAACTTTTAAATTTGTTTAAAGATAACATACTGTACAAAAAAATGAAATAAGGACGCATTATATTATATATTAAGTATATATAAGTATATAATATATTATACACAAGGTAACAATATATTATTACTTATTGTCAACAGCTGATGATTGAAAAGACAACATAATAGATCACATATTGTAAATGTATGCTGTAATAATCACCCATACTGAATATATATTGTTCTGCTCCAGGTATTTGTAATTTAAAGACATATTCCTTAAATCTCCCATAAATCAAGCTACTTAAGTATTTAATTGTATTCAAAAGCTGGATTGTTGTAGGCCACACTTGCTTCATGTCTGATGACTGGTTTGGTACAATATTTTCGGTTGATAGGTGGCCAGTTTTGATCCATTTCAACATCTCTTATAATTTTTCGGTATTTACTTTTTGATTTATAGTTGAAACATCTCTTAATGAGGAGCCAAAGCTTTCTATTCTCAATGATCAACTCCTAATATTAACAAATAAAGAAATATTACAATATTAGAAAGTGCATAACAGTGGCTTTAAAGGGGTTGTCTACTTTAAGCACATTACAGCAAATAATTGATATTGTTTGTGTAATGAAAAGTTATTCAATTTTCCAATATACTTTCTGTATCAATTCCTCACATTTACCTATATCTCTGCTTGCTTTCATGCAATGTGCACCTGCGTGAGCTCACCTGGCCATGGACCATTATTTATCTACAGGAATTAAACAATGAAGCTTCCTGTTCCAAAGATCTTGGAAACCATTAAGAATTGATACAGAAAGTATATTGGAAATTTTTATAACTTTTCATTACACAAACAATAACAGATATTTGCTAGAACATGCTGAGAACAACCCCTTTCACTTCCAAATTCCAACCAAAATTAATATCTTACAATCCTATAAATCAGTAGTAAATAAACAATCTTACAGCGTTCAGGATTTTGACTTTGTTTGTACATATAGTAAGAAAATTATAATTATGCATTATATCATTTTTGTAAATTATTTTAGATTTTGAACTTGGAGGAAGGGAGGGACTGAAACTTAAAGGGGTATTCCCATCTGGCCATTTACATTTAATTTAATTCATTTGCCTTATGTAAACATTTATTCAATTGGATGTTATTAAAAAAATGTTCCTGTGTGAAGATAATTTCTCATAAACGTAGCCATGTCGTCCCTTAGAAACAAGATAGCTTCCTCAGATATGACCACCTCACATTTTGGCAGCAGTGGCCAGATATGGGCTATTGAGTCCTGCCTGACCACATGGATTCAGCAATTAGTACCACCGGACAGTTTGAGGATCTGCAGTAACTCCCAGACACAACTGTTTCTTTGTGCAATCCCTGACCAATAGAGGTGGTCGTATCCATGGACACAGTCTTGTTTCTAAGGGACCGTATGACTACACTTATGAGAAATTATCTTCATACAGGTAAAAAAAATTTAATGACATCTGATTGAAGAAATGTTTATGTATGGCAGATTAACCCCTTAACGCTCTGCGCCGTAGCTCTACGGCGCAGAGGTATAAGGGATGTATGAAGAGGGCTCACGGACTGAGTCCTCTTCATACAGAGATGGGGGTTGTTGGATTATGCAGCAAACCCCCACCGCTAATAACCGTGGTCGGTGCAAGCACCGACCGCGGCTATTAACCCTTTCAACGCCGGCGGCGTTTAAAAGACGGCAGCGCGCGGGCGCCGCCATCTTTAATGCGATCGCTGCGCCCCCGAACGTCATCGGTGGGCGGCGATCGGTTGCCATGGTAGCCTCGGGTCTTCGTTTGCCCCGAGACTATCTGGCATCTGCAGATTCGTTACAATGAGCCAGTGGCTCATTGTAATGAATGTGCTGCAAAAATGCCATATATTGCAATACAGAAGTATTGCAGTATATGGTAGGAGCGATCTGACTATCTAGGGTTAATATACCCTAGATGGTCTAAAAAATAGTGAAAAAATAAAAAAAGGTTAAAAAATAAAAAAAATTAATAAAATATTAAAAGTTCACCCCCCTTTCCCTAGAACGGATATAAAACATAATAAACAGTAAAAATCACAAACATATTAGGTATCGCCGCTTCCCAAAATGCCCGATCTATCAAAATATAAAAATGGTTACAGACGGTGGTGACCTCCGAAGCGGGAAATGGCGCCCAAATGTCCGAAATGCGACTTTTACACCTTTTTATATAACATAAAAAATTAAATAAAAAATGATCAAAATGTCGCACAGACCTCAAAATGGTAGCAATGAAAACGTTGCCTCATTTTGCAAAAAATGACCCCTCACACATCTCCGTGCGCCAAAGTATAAAAAAGTTATTAGTGTCAGAAGATGGCTAATTTTTTTTTTCTTTTTTGTACACATTCGTTTAATTTTTGAAAATGTATTAAAACACAATAAAACCTGTATAAATTTGGTATCACCGTGATTGCACCGAACCAAAGAATAAAGTAGGCATGATATTTGGAGCGAAGAGTGAAAGTCGTAAAAACTGAGCCCACGTGCTGTTTTTTTTTCAATTTTTCCACATTTGGAATTTTTTTTCAGTTTTGCAGTACAAGGCATGTTAAAATAAATAACATCACGGGAAAGTAAAATTTGTTACGCACAAAATAAGCCCTCACACAGGTCTGTACACGTAAAAATAAAAAAGTTATGGATTTTTTAAGTTGGAGAGCGAGAAATGAGCCGAAAAACCCTGCGTCCTTAAGCGGTTAATGAATCTGAATGTGAGTGCCCAGATGAGAATACCCCTTTAAGCAACAGGGAGCAGACATGTGTTTAAAAAAAGATGGACTCACGCCCTCAGTTCCAGTGCTGCAGGTTTGGTTTCTGTTACACCACAATTTATAATGTCATGTCTATCATGTACATGCCATTTACTGACCTTTAGTGGCATGTGTTGATCACACGCACTTAACCATTGAGGACAGAAAGCAAGTGTATGAGGATCACAGCATTGTCACTTTTGGTCTGTGGAGATTAAGAAGCCCCCAGGATTGAGTCTGTAGCACTGAAATGAAGGGACCTACAGAAGAATTGTTTGTGTTCTTTTTTCTTTTACATGTCTGCCCCCCCTGCCAATTTTAAAATGAAGCACAACCCAATACTATGCTCAACACGCATTTTCATGCATTTTCATTGAAAAAAAATGAAGCAATTGATTTTAAAGGATTGATATGCATATTTATTAGCAATAACTATAATATTTTAGAGCTACACTTGGCAATAGCTTAATGATTGACTCATCAGTCAAAAAGTTGCTCAATAGCCTTTGTCATTTTAGATGAAGAACTTACTTCTGCTATGACTGAGACAACAATGGTGATAACCAGGGTGATAAAAATGGTGATTCTCCAAGATGTTGGTGTACACACAATCTGAAAACATAAAACACAGCCTTTACTTTGATTTGATCGTTTGGGAAATCATTTTGAAGAACCTTTGTGTTTTTAAAAAACTTTTTAAAAAAGTTTAGCACAGCTCTTTAGACTACAGAAACACTTGAGCTCTGACCTATTTTTCCCATTGGAATTTTAAATTCGTGACCAGGTGTAACCAAACAGATAGCTGGTGCTAGACGATAAGCATCATTATAACAATAACGGCTTCAACTCTATGAAATATTCCTGCATGAAGTTTAACCTTTTTAGGTGTCACTTGTGCCTCTTCTAGCTCTTTGGCTACATTCGAACGTATGCAGGACGTATATATGGGCGATGTATATACAGCGTATATACATGTACGCCCCCCATACACAAAGGGTAACGGCAATGGGTGCACGGTGCCCTATGGGAACGGTACAGTGCAGCACCGTACCGTTCCGTAGCCATAAGAACGATAGGACAAGATAGCACAGTGAGCACACGTTAATGTGAATGTAGCTATATCTTTGTTTTTTTTGCTTTAATACATATGTTTAAGGTTACCAAACTCAATGGCCTCCATTTTGCAGGTCCTTACTAGTCTGTGCAGCAGTACTGTGTGTCATGTTCCTTCAGCAGCCAATGGCTTTTAAGCAGCAGTTTTGTGACATATCTACCAGCATAATGATGTACATGGATAGCAAGACTATTGGGGACCAGAATAGAAGGAGTCAGAGAGCTCAGCTATTTTTGCTCTACAACATGCTGCATACATTATTGCTAAGGCAATAATTAAAGCAATATTTTATTGTATGAATAGTATCTAAATTGTAACTGTACTCTGTACATACAGAAGTTGCTGTTCACTTACCTCCATTACACTGTAAATACTTTGAATGTCAGCAAATAACAAGAAAATGCAAACTCCCATCTGGGCCAACAATACAGCAGAAAATGCATCTAAAAAAATAATGTTTGAAGTTGTATATTTTAATATATTTTTTTGTAGCATCTAATTGTCATTTAAATGTATTTTAAGGTCAACATGGGATATGATACTTACAACATGGGATATGATACTTACAGTTGGTATATATTGGCTGTCGAAATGGCTTGCCTTTAGAGAAAACAAAAGCCACTATAATACAATGGATAGTTGTTAGAGGCCATAGGGTTGTTGTCTCATAGCTTTTATGGCTCATATTCAGCTGAAAGCTCAATTGTGTATTTGTAGTCACGTTGTGTTCACTGACGTTCATAAAACTAACATTCCCATAGATGCAAGTGCTGAAAAGAAATAAAAGGTTATTGTTTCCTTATTCATTTAGTATTCTTTTCAAGTTGAGTTGTGGCTTAAATTTTGCGACTTATAGTAGCATACGTTCAGATTTTTTTCAGTTTAGAAATATTCTACATAGTCCCCCAAAGATTATTAATTATTGTTCGCCTTCCTGCTTCTTAAAAATATCAGTCATATATTCCTGAATATTTACTAGTTTCTCCCTGTTTATTTTCTTTCACTTTTGCAGGTAGAGTCGTTGTCCCCCTCCTTTCTCATATAAAAAAATACCTTCTTTCTAATCATAGGTCGCTGACCTTTTGTAGGTCACAGGTGATTTTTAAATTTGATGTATGATGATGGGCAATGCTTACTAAGGAAGTGAAGAATAATAATTGCTTGTCCCCAATAAAAATACAGGTGTAGCCGTACAAAGCTTAAAGGTGGATTAGCATACCTACTGTTTTACCCCGTATACAATCGCTTCTTTGCTATGGAAATACTGTAAGCATGCTACATTACGTATTGTTACACTTCAGAATAATGGGCACAAAGCCTGGATGCACACATTTTAGTATGGTGTATACAAGCATAGTTGTAACTATGCCACAAAATAACCCAAGAAACATAGAGTCACACATGTGCTGCAGTAGCTTCATGTGGTGGGCATTAAGCAGGTAATTATTTAATTATTCATTTTGATCTATTTTTGTAAATAAATGGCCAGCAATTGATTTTAAGTTACGACCCCTGAGGAAGCTACTCAAGTGAACTCAAGTGAACCTATGGAAATAGGATGCATATACAAGGCATCTCCTGTTAGAGTTTAGGTGGCCTTAGGTGGTCTTACTGTGTATTTGTATTAATCCTTTGGGGTTTTTGTCTATAATAATATAAAATAAATAAAATGTATATACCACACACAGATTACGCAGCACTACACAGAACTCACCAACACGGTCCCTGTTCCAAATGGGTCTCACAATCTAATCAACCTTACCACTATGTTTTGGTATGTATATTTTTTATACCAAAAAACCAAGGAAAACTAATGATAAATAACCCCCGTTGTCTCAGATTACAAAAAAGGATCAATGCAATGCTAGAATCATAAAGAAAATATGAAGTGGCACAGTTACTGATCTGTAATTACATAATTGATACAACTACTTTAAATAGTATAGTATGGATGCTGGAATGTCTGAATGTGCTACAGATATGCAACACTATGCTACAGAAATGCAACAAATTCCTTGTTTAATAGAATTTCCAGTATGAAACCCTGGATATTTCATACTATTATTGCAAAATGAAGGCTAAAGTATAATAAATATAGATACTTACGTCTCTGGGTTTTCAGTGTACCAAGGTTGCTGCTGGACCACAATGAACCCAAACACTTGCATTGCTATAGTAAAAAGTGTGTGCAATACAACTGACAATAACAGAGGGGGTGACATGAGCTGGGCTGGAGGTCTGTATGGAGCTAGTTTAGGGTATGCATGGTTTAAACTCACTGAAAAGCAAAAGAAGAAATAGAAAAAATAACTTCTTAAAATTTTTGGAAAAATCTAATTATTACATTGTGACACTAATATCTGCTAAATCATTAATTTATTTATTATATCCCTGATAAAGAATGGCTGGGCTATAGTTAGCTCTTGTGAGCAGGACCGTTATTTATATGTCCTAACGATTCATATGTGCCCAATAATCTATAAATCTATAAAGTGCTGCAGTATATGACGGCCACATAAAGACTTATTATTACTACATTTCATTCTGAGGTATCAGTAAGTAGTTGTGGGTCAAACTCAATTGTGGCGCCCAATTTCAGGTAGTAGCAAATTACAAAAGGATAGAGAAGCACTCATGATCTTTGTTGTATACTTATCCGATTTCTTTATTCATTCTTTAAGTACATATTACAGGGGAGAGGAAAGGTGCATTTCATGCTATAAACAATCAATGGCTGTCACATGCTTCTCTGTGCTTTTCCCTGCTTGCTAAATAGCGCAGAAATGCGCAAAATGGTCTACGATTGTTTACAGTAAGCACAAAAAGCACCTCCCCCCATAATGTGCACTTAAATAATGAATAAAGATATCAGACAAGAATACAACAAAGAGCATGAGTGTTTTTCTATTCTTTTGAACTATGTAGGTCAAAATACATTGTTACTTTTTAATTATGCAACACTTTATTTAATCCTCTCATAATAATACTGTTGAATTTGGGATATGCTGCTCTTCTGCTGTTCCTTCTGAAACTGGGTTTCAAAGTTTTCTTAGTTAAAATGTTGTTTTTTATACCATTATTATTAGGAAAACGGCAGAGTTCTTAAAGACGTGACTTCAATTTGTAACTCCCCATTGTTTGTTCATACATATCTAGGAGGCAGTAAGGCATCTATTATACATGTTAACCGGTTCGCGACCGCCCGCCGTGTATTCACGGCGGCGGTCGCGTCGCACTGCATGGAGAGGGCTCACGGGCTGAGCCCTCTCCATAGCCGGTAAGTCTTTGCTGCATATTGCAGCAAAGGCTTACCGGTAACATCCGCGATCGGTGCTAGCACCGATCGCGGGTGTTTTCACAGCATGGGCTGCCGGCAAAGCTGCCGGCAGCCTCAAACAGATAGCGGCACATGGGCGCCGCCATCTTACCTGGGATCGCCGCTCCCCATGACGTCATTGGGGGGCGGCGATCCGTCTCCATGGTAGCCTCGGGTCTTCCGAAGACCCGAGGCTATTTCGTTTTAACCCCTTCATTACAATGATAGCACATTGTAATGAATGAGGAAGAAAATCCCCATATACTGCCATACTGTAGTATGGCAGTATATGATAGGATCGATCAGACAGCCTAGGGTTAAAGTACCCTAGGGAGTCTGAAAAATAGTATAAATAAAAATAAAAAAAAGTTTTAAAAAAAAATTATAATAAAAAAACCTAAAATTTCAAATCACCCCCCTTTCCCTAGAACTGACATAAATATAAATAAACAGTAAAAATCATAAACACATCAGGTATCGACGCGTCCAAAAATGCCCGACTTATCAAAATATATTAACGTTTTTTCAATGCGTTTAACCCTGTAACGGAAAATAGCGCCCAAAGTCGAAAATGGCACTTTTTTGCCATTTTGAAAAATCTAAAAAAATCTATAAAAAGTGATCAAAAGGTCGTACAGTCCTAAAAATGATACCATTGAACATACTATCAAATTTCGCAAAAAATGACACCACCCACAGCTCCGTACACCATAGTATAAAAAAGTTATTAGCGCCTGAAGTTGGCAAAATCAAAAAATTATTTTTGTACAGGAGGTTTTAATTTTTGTAAATGTATGAAAACATTATAAAACCTATACAAATTTGGTATCCCCTTAATCGTACCGACCCAAAGAATAAAGTAGACATGTCATTTGGGGCGCTCAGTGAAAGACGTAATATCGAAGCCCACAAGAAAATGGCGCAAATGCGTTTTTTCACCATTTTCATTGCATTTGGAATTTTTTTCCCGCTTCCAAGTACATGGCATGGAATATTTAATACCATCATTATGAAGTGCAATTTGTTACGCAGAAAACAAGCCGTCACACAGCTCTTTACGTGTAAAAATAAAAAAGTTATAGATTTTTGAATGTGGGGAGTGAAAAATGGACATGAAAAAACAGGAAGGGGACCGGTCCTTAACCGGTTAAGATCTGTGTAATGAAGTGGTACTGTTTGTCAAACCTTTGCACCTTTGGCTTAAAGAGAACCTGTCAAGACCAAATGAGTGATTCCATTCACTTTTAAAAGTATACAAAAGTTTAACTGACTCTCTGTCAGTAAACTGCATTGAGTCGTGGGGGAATCTATGTCCCTGTGTCATCATTATTATCTTCTCTGTGAACTGCTAGCTCTTGCAGCCTAGTAACAGATTCCCCCACAACTCACTGGAGTTTACTGGCTGGGAGCCAGGTATACTTTTATATACTTAAAAGTGGGTGAAAGCTGTAATGTTAATTATAAAAGCAGATTGGAAATTTGTATTCAAAATGCTTTGGGAACTAGTCATTAGGTTAAATATGTGTTCCTGATGGGAAGGGTTTCCCTATAAAGTGTAACTTAATATTTAACAAAATTTCATAAATCATTAATCTAGATATACCAGTAAACTTTGTTATATATGGTATGTTGCTGTGTCCTTCTTTTTATTGTTCATTTTTTCATTATTTTAATATTCTGTGTAAATCAGTTTTCTGTCATGTACTCCACTGACAGCTGAGGAACCTGATAAAGTGTCTAAGACTTAGCTCATTACAGGTAGTCACTGGGTAGTCTTATCTCCTTAAAGAACTGAATAATCAAGGCAAATATTCTCTAGGTAAGAGAAGAGTGGTGCTGATTTACTTAATGATGTAAGTTTACTTTTATTAAAGATGTTCTCTAGTCGTAGCAAGTTAGACCCGATCCACAGGGTGGGGCTTAACTTGCTTGTTGGTTGGGGTCTCAGTGATGGAACCCTCATGGAGTACAAGAATGGGGAAGTTGAGTATGCGCCTGCTGCTCTGTTCATCTTTATGGTGCTCACAGAGGTAGCCAAGCGCCACACTTTCCTTATTGCACAGAGTAATCCATTCATTCCCCCAACACTGCATTTGCTAAATAAACATGGTGATATAAATAAAGAAACTGATTTGTTTCTTACTTGTTAAACAGACAACTATAGTCACGGCCACATCCTGAATGAGGAGCTGATAGTTTGAAAGGATATTTATTTGCTGCAGAAAGTAAAAAAAAATAATAATGATAATTTAAATAATGTTATTAGACTAAAACAGATTTAACATAAAACTCATTAGTGAAGCTCTTTGGTGTAATGTAGACAGTTTTTTAGCATTTGTAAAATATAATACATTTATTTTTTTTCGCAGAAAAAAAGTATTGCCACTTGTTTTTGATCTTCATTCAGTTTACTATCTCGCACAGAGATCTCACACAGATATATGATTTAGCTAACCAAGTCTATGTTCTCTCCCAATGTCAGGTTGAAGCTATTGCAGCACCCCTTGTTGTGTAACAGCAAAAGGTGTAGATAGTGCTCCCAGATCTTTTCTCTTGTGATTATGAGAAATTTCCAACCTTCTTGGAATCATGTTTACTACACTTTAAAGTTAATCCGCTTGCCTCCTTAACCCAGATGGTAGCACTGGTTGTCTCTCTATTGCAGGGAAATCCAGAGTCTTGGACCCTGAAACTTCCTTCTGGAACAGAGGAATGGAATGGATCAATTTTTTCTATCCTTTGGATCCGTTTATGCTGAGCCAGATCAGGTTGTGCTAATGCAATCTCAACTCGGAGAAATATTGTATGGAGCACTATGAAACCTTAAACTGGTTTGAACCTTCTTTAAAGGTTATCTTTAAGTGGGGACTTTTTGGATGCATTAGAAATGCCTAGTTGGTTACCTTGATCGCAGATCCTTAGAGCTAACTATGGCACTAGTAGTACGTACTGACCATAGACTAAGGGATAGATACAAGGAAAGAGCAGTCCCTGATTTGACTTCTGTGTTACCCTCTTTGTCTCTTAAAGAATCACTCCCTCCTTCTTATTATTATCTAGAGAGAGCCTATGCAACTGGACATTCAGGGAATGCAAGTGAAAACACTTGGTCACCAGATGTCTATTCTTTGACTGAAAATAAGGTGTCTGACAAAGCCATTGTTGACTCACAGGCCAAAGACATCAATTTTCTCTGTGCTGTTGTGGTTTGAGAGACTATTCTGCCTCCTAAAGTTGATATAACATCTGCTAGTGAACCAGATCTGTTTAATGTTATATGTGTAACCCCTGCTAAGAGCACAACATGTGAACAGGACAATGTAATTGCTGGGCATCAGGGGTTAAGACCAGCAGCTAGCAGCACCTACTCCTCAGGAGCAGACTGGACTACATCTCCCAGCAATCACTGCTGCTCTGTGCCACTGACACTGATAGGAGGAGTTGCTGGAGAAAGGGCTGATGGGAAAAACAAGGGATTGTGGGGAGGAGAAGGGAGAGAGACCTCATGTGCAGCAGAGAGGACTGACAGCACATGGCAGAGTGTAGAGAGTCCTGCACTGAGAGTGACACAGCAGAGGACTAGAGACAGCCCAGCAGCTCAGCCCCAGAGGAGAAGAGGACCTGCTGGAGGAGCTCCATCTCTGCACCACAGCCTGATCCCCAGGAGGTCTCCACATCCACCACCCAGGAGGTTCCTGCCTGCCCCTCCATTACCATCCAGGTGCCTGGTCCCAGCTACAAGCAGAAGCCTGGGTGCAGTTACTCAGAGTTGTGAGTAGACTTTATTGTTAGTAAGGAGTTTGCAGGAGTGCTGAAAGTATTAAGTGCACCAACGTTGCAGAAAGCGCGCCAACGTCCGCGGCAACTGGGCCCCAACGATTGGACTGTGTAATATGCATAGCTGCAGCATAATAGTGTAATCTGTGCAGGTAGAGAGAGTGTGTTGTCACCTGCAGAGTGTGTGATAGTGACAGGTGTCATTTCTGTTGTATTCTGATTTATCCCCTCTGTTGCTCACAGAGCCCATTAGTTAAAGGGACCCCTCTGCACCATTATCCCTCCCAGGCCTAGGGAGTGCAGTTACCCTTTATTGCCACTAGCAGTACATTTTAGTAGAAAATCTGCCTCTGTAAATATTTTATTCCTGTTTATGTTTTTCCCTGTTTGCATTCATTGCACTTGGCTTATCCCTAATTCCTTCCCTCACAATAAACCTGCCAAGTTGTTTTACCCTTACCTATTGTGAGTGTGTGTTAAGCTTAGGCAGGGGTTTCCCGAGTCAACCCCTGGCAGAAGAGGAAAGCCCTCCTGCTTACCTACAGAGCTTCAAGCAAGATTCGGGTGGAGGCACTGCGCCATATTGAGTTTGAAGTCACCATACACCCTTCCTGCAGAGGTAGGCCTGAAGGGGTGTTACATATGTAACATCTAGTTCTTCATACCTACGCAGATAAGTTGTGGAGTTTTATGAATGCCAAGGAATTTGCCACATTGCTGGTTGACTATACGCTTAAATTCCATGGTATACCTGGATCTGTTACTTGTGATAAAGGGGTATAAATTGTATCTGTAAGTTTCTGGAATGAGTTTTGTAAGAAGTTGGGGATACTATCGGCAGTTTCTCCATCCTGTCACCATGAGGCTAGTGGGATTCTGAGCAACTCAACTGGCAGGGCCTGTTTGACTGCCAGGATGAATGAGGGAGACATTTAGCTACTGCATAGCTTTAAATATTTTAAACATACACCTTTGTGTATTTTTATATATGTGATTTTATCTATTGTACACCATAACATTTTATTGATTTATAGTAAAAGTTTTGTTTTAAATTAGAAATCATCCTGCTTTTCCAGTTTTAATCAATATTGATAGCCTATACTAGCCTCGGTGTAGCTTTTGGTATTTAGAACAAAAACATTGATGATTATACAAATACTACATTTTGGTATATTTTCCTGAGATATTTTTTGCTTATTTTAATTATTGCAGAGTTTGTGTATATTTCACATTTTTCCATTCAGTACCATGTCCCCATTTTCAGGCAATTATGGTTTTGATCCCATTTTTCTTGTATTTTTTCTGATCTGTCCAGTTACCCACAGGAAGAGGCCATATACAAACTATGCATTATTTGGGGAAAAGCTGTCAGAACTGTTACTGTCAGAACTCCCAAATGCTTGCTGCAGTTTTCTGAGTTTCAGCCACACCCAGGGCACTTTGCGGGAAGCCTTAAATGAAAACTGCCTTGCAGAGTCTTTTGCCTGGGGAAGCTGGAAGCTGCAATTTTAGAGCTCAGCTGTGTTTCACCTGTGACTTGTGTGATGGACGGCTGAACCTGTCAGCTGCTGGGGGAGGGGGTGTCCAGCAACTCCTTTATATCCTTTTGTCCAATATCTGCTTGTTATTGCCTTGCTATAATGTGTTTCTGACCTCTGCTATGTTATCTGACCATTCTTTTGTTATTTGATTCTGTGCTCTACCACCATCTTTTTTGTTTGTCCCTGTGTCAGATTTCCTGTGCACTCTGTCAGTGCAGGGATTGTTGTCCAGAAGTACCAAACCAATAGGGTTTGCAAGGACTGTTAGGTAGGTTGCAGGGTTTGTGGGTGATTTTAGGGCCTCCACCATTTCCTCTATCATGACAGTTTCCAGAACTTTATGTTGTACTAAAGCTTAATTCTCATTTGCCCATATTTATGTTTGCAATTTTTAAATTGCAAAAAGTTTTTAATGTGTAATTCACCATACACTATAAATTAAAAGTTAAAGTGTAACTATAAAGTTACTTTACAAAAAAAAGTTTTAGCACAGCTGGAGAGAGACTTTGACAACAGTTAAAACAATACCCGTATCATGCTGCTGGCTTCTGTCTAGCCTTAGATACAGCCTGGTATATTTAACATCCCTTCTTATAAAATCATATTCAGCTATTTCTGAAGTGGGTGGGTAGTTCTTGGCTGTGACATCAGCTAAGGGCACGAGCAGTAAGGGCTTTGTAATTGAAGCATGTTTGTAATTGAAGCATGTGATAAGTCACATGATTGTGACATCATTCAAGGTCATCTTTTCTTGCTGAAGACAACAGTGGGGACAGTTATTTTCTTGCATATAGCATCCCAACAAGCTCCACCCACCCTCCTCTCCTCTGCAGTCATCCAGTACAAATTCCTATGGTTACCAGGAAACATGAGAAAAGAAGAGCAGTCTGGGGGGCAAGGTTAAACCTCTGCTAGCAGCCAAATACCTGCAGATAGCTACTTAGAGTAAATTAGAGAATTGCTTAGTGCAGAGTTTGACAGCAGTTTTTATACTTTAAAATTGGCTATTTTTAATTGATAAGTGAATTTACCCAATATAGGAGTAGAAGGCAAACAAACTGGATCATGGCATAAAGTGTCATGTATTTGAAAACACAGAAAGATGTGACCAGTGCCGCCCTTCCTTCCCTAAACAAAAAAAAATGGATGGGTCAGTAAATCATTACTAATATATATCATTAGTCATTGTGAGTAAAAAAAAGGTAGTCTATCATGAAATATATAAGCTCTGTTGATTCATTGATTCAGTGTCGGTTGAAGAGAATTGACTAGTATAACTAGTATAACTATATCAATATATATATTCCATCCATGTGCTTCCCATAAAACAATGAAATTAAGGAATTTTTTCTCAAATAAGTACCTTTCAGCATGACCCATTCCTAGCCAGGGTCTTAAAAAATTAGGGCACAGTAATGTGTTTTCCCTTCACACCCCCAACTAAAAGCTGTATTTATGGTGGAGGGCTATATAATGGCAGCTTCAGGACTCAGCTCCTTGTATAATAGACAGACACCTCTACAATAGCATTGGTATACCAGCAATACACAAACATGTACATATACAGATGTAGGCATTGTAACCTTGTATATGAAAACATGCTTCCTTGTTTTCCAAAAGCCATAGAAATCAATAGAGAACAATTTTTTGTTGGCAGTCATTTAACTATGAACCTAAGTATAGTTCTCAAAGTTAGGATAGTAACCTACAGTTCTGTTTCTTATTCAGCTGCCACGTTTTAAAAACATGCAACATACTTGACCTACTTTATCAGCTGCGGGATGCATCCTATGTTAGGAGTATGTGATGTAAATGGAGAGGCAACAGATGCTTCTTGCTCAGAAAGTGATATTCCAGCATGGGCCACTTTAAGTGCCTGGAAAGAAAGTATACCAAAATTCTGATTTAAGACTTTTTGAAAATGTTTGCCCATTTTGTTACCTGCTCAATATAGATTTTTTTTCTACATTCTTTCATAAGCTAAACAAGAAATGCACTTCACATAAACTTAGGCCCCGTTCACAAAAATGTATGCTCCCCTGGGCCGGAACCAGGGAGTAGCATATGGCTGGCTCTAGAATGGAAGGAGGGAGAAATCCTCACCTCTTTCCTTCCATAGGGAGCAGTGCCGTCATGCCATACATACAGCAAAAGATAGAGCATGCTCTATGTTTTTTCTGGCTGTGGCACGCCGTACCATGCAGTGCACAATGCACTGATAGCTGCCATCTGTATGGCTAGCATACGGCCGCCAAAAACATTTGTGGGCCTTAATGTGTCATTTTTGTTTTTTCTCGCTGTTGATTGTCCTACTAACAATACTAACAATAAAGAACAAAATATAAAAGTGCTTTTTACTCACCCCGCAGTCATTGGCGCCATCTCCACACATGCAGACATAGTAACTAATGAAGTGAAAAATTTAATTAGTGGATACCAACACAACATATCTTTATGTTCAAAGTTTGGATGATCGCCTTTCGTGTTCTGTTACATTAGGGAACATCTGTGTTTAATACTTTCAGAAACATTTTCAAACAGGAGTCAAAATTCCCTCATTAGGAGCTCTGGTAGGTGCTTTGAATTTCTGCTCTTTCTGGTTCATTAGCAAGACAGGGTGACTACCCTCTTATAATAGTCTTAGTGATCAAATTCCATATAGTCAGATAGAATATATGATCTACTTTTCTTTCTCACACAAAGGAGAGAATTGCTAAATTGACTAAATTGCATTTTACAAAGAGGGTTTAATTGCCCTGCATTTATATTTTATCAAATAGGTTAAGGTGTAAATTATCTACAGGGCAAAGTAGGCTGATATTTCACGAATAATAATAATAATAAACCTATAATATAATAGCTATAATAAAACATTCATGTCACTATATCACATTCATAAACATAATTACCGTATATTCCTGGTGATAAGGCATACAGGACTATAAGGCGCATTACTAATAAAGGCCTTATATATGGAATAATTCCATATATAAGGCGCATCGGACTATAAGGCGCAGGGTCCGGGGGCGTGGAGGAGGTCCAGGGACGTGGTTTGAAAACCGAGCGAGAGGTCGCAACCAGCGACTTTCCACAGACCCAGCAACAGGTGAGCGGTCTCCCCGAGAGATGGGGAAGGGGGTCCTTTCAGGTGGAGAAAGGCAGTGGACCCTACTTACATACATCCCCGCTACCGGAGACAGCAGATCTCCAGTGGGAACTGCAGACCCCACTGCAGTTCCCGCTGGAGATCTGCTGTCTCTGGTAGCGGGGACCTATGTAAGTAGGGTCCGCTGCCCTCCTCCATACATAAGGCGCACCGGACTATAAGGCGCACTTTGGATTTCTAAGGAAATCTTAGGTTTTTATATGCGCCTTATATTCCGGAAAATACGGTAGTAAGCAAAATGTAACACTCTACCATGGCTCACTATATATCTTCTAGAGTTAATACATTATGTGTTACAATTAGAAGTCTAAGCTTTACATGTACAATACAGTTTTATTTGAAACTAAAGGAAACATACTCCAGTTTTTGGAATTCTTCGATCAAGCTGGATTTCTGTCCTGGTGACATTCTAGCAAAAATGGCTCCATTTACTAAAAGCTGCAGCAAAAAAAATGTACAAAAGTTACTGTACTTTCAACAAAATTTGAATAACTCAATAAGACAAGCAAATTGCAAATGCAAAGATAAGCATTGTAATAAATATTACTAAAAAGGATCATTGCAATGACCCCTTATAATGATATGCATCAACTTATTTGTGCTCTCTCACCCTGTCCATTGCTTTGCAATGCTTCTTTATATTACATGAATTATTACAGCTCCTTGATTTTTTTCTATATAATGCTATATGTGCTATTTAGGGATCAGGATTTCTTCAACACATGAAGACAGTCTTTGTACAGAATTTAAACAAAAGCTAGCTTTTATCTGAAGCAACCATACCTTTGGTAGTAAGCTCTGAAAATGATGCAGTACAACTTGGTAGGTTTTTCCACTCATGGCAAAGTGATAGTTGCCCTGGGCTTCCTCTAGAATTGTTCTCCCATCCATTTCAATTTTGACTGACTCCTGTAACATGCGGACATGATATCATTGACACACTCCAAATTTTTAAATATCAAACTGTGTGAAATAAACTTAAATAAGAAAGAAAATGCACTGACTAAGACAAACATCTTACTGTTGTATCCTCGAAACTTTGATCAAGTCCATCGACTGGATGCCAGGTAATCTTTGCAGAGCTCTGACCAAGTGGCTCTTCAGCTTCAACAAGAATAACGTTGCTGTTCAATGGAATTAATCCGGATGTTCTTGAAACTGTTATGGCTGTTTGCAAGTTGTCCCCTTTTAAAGTAAAACTAGACTGTGACCCATGTCAAGAGAATATGAATTATTTGCTAATTTAGAATAATTTTCAATTAATTAGGTTGTTTCAACACAGGGAAGGGGATAACAAATTCATTAGTGAGTGTCCGACATCTGGGACATCCACTGATAATGAGAACAGAGCCCCTAGCAATTTGGAGAATGGGGGTACGCCAATACAATATGGGAATGGCGAAATAGTTGAGCACAGTGCAGAACAATTGGACCAGCGCTTCAGGAGGTATCCAATAAAATTTCTTTATTTCTTTATTCCAATCTTCTAAAAATACATTTCACGGCAAGGTGTACAGATGTACATGGGATCACCAGGGCAAAAAACCTACGCGTTTCGCTCCGAGGAGCTTAATCATGCGCATCAAGTGCACCCATCATATGTGCATGGTGAATAATATTGATATTTAATTGAGTTAAAATACTCAGGAACACATCATATATGTATAATTTATTTATATGTATTATACAATATATTTATTTGCATCATATATCTATAGTTCCTACAAACTTCGATTTTTGATAATTTTGCACATTTTCTTGTATGTTTTCTACATAACATTTGCAAAGAATGTTCCCAGGATCCTGACACTCAGAAAAGGCTTGTGAATTACCTGTGATCATGACTGTCCTGATGTTGGCAGCGCTTAGCTCTTGCAAAACAGGTTTTGTTTCAGGTTTTAGTCGGTTTTCTAAGATGAGCAAGCCAAGGAATTCCAGATTGGATTCAATATCCTCCCTGCAAATTTTAATCACTTAATTATCCTTTAGTAAGTCAACACAATTTTAGTAATTTCTTTGTTACGTAAAGATACCCAATATTTAACAGCTTAGCATATTTATGTACAAATTAAGTTATGATAATTCAGGAAAATAGTTACACATCTCAATATACATCACTATCATGAATGGTAATATGGCATTTCTTAGCATGTTCACAGTAAATGACACTTTGGTATACTATACCTTATGAAATTGCCACTTGCTGCAATATTCTCATCTAAGGTTTTGTAGGCAAGTGCAATAACACGAAAGCCTTTCATCGTATAAAACTGAAGTTCTTGGGAAAAGCCTTTTGGGACTATATAAAAAAAAGAAATAGAGTTTTTAGTTTAACAAATACATACATATATACACCTCTCTACATATTCCTGCAGCCATTTTATGGAAAAAAATTCTTGCAAAAAACAATGGAGAGGAACCCTGTGAGTTTGTCTTTATAATACTTGAGACCATATTTAGATATGGGTTAAAATCACCTACTATTAATAACTGACTGTCCTGCAATTTTCCAGCAATGATTAACATATAACTTAATGAGATATAGAATATGGAGGAAAAATACTAATTTAGAGCAACCCTTACTTATGGCCCTCAATAGAATCATGTAAAAAGACAGATCTTCCTATAACTTCAGTCTATCTAGCAGCTTAAAGATCAGCCTCCGATGGAATAAAACCCCACTATATATAATGGAAAAGGGAAATGCTTTAAATTTAACTGATATCCATCTCCTTTTTATTGAGCCATCTACATTAATACGAGTTTCCAATAACACTATAATTGAGGGAAGATGCCACAGGACAGAATCAAACACTATTAGTGTCCATTTCCCATTAGAGGAAAAGAAAACCTGAACATAGAATAACTATATGCTAGAGCTAAATCCATATCAAATCTGTAGGTACCATCCATATTGCAGGTAATGGATTTGATAATAATTTGATAAATTTCTCACATTTTTACTATGGCAGATGCTGGATGCTCTCTTGCTTTATCAGGAAGGAAATATAAGATTCCGTGTGCCACCAAAAGAAACGCCTGTACTACTGTTCCAAACACTGCTTACATATATTATAGCATATAGTGAACATATAGTTTGATACAGATTTATAAATAGATTGAATAGTAAGGATCTTACTGCTGTCCTCTTTGCAAAACTTTATAACCATCTCAGGAGCTCCTTTCATAAATGCAACACATTTATCCTGACCAACTTCTTGAGTGACTACAGACATTCTTTGTAGACTGGAAGAAAATGGAAACTGATGGACAATGGCGATTCCCTCCGCTGGGCCCTAAAGGGTGATGATAAAAGGTGTTACATTTTTTTATATCTTACGTAATATACATCCATTTATAGATATTGTGATTATATATTTGGAAAATATTTCTTCAGTCCTGTTTCAATGCCAATTATATATACACATTACAGTGAAACTTTCAAAAAGTATGAGATATAACTGTCACATATTTTTCAAAAAGCTATCCAATAAAACCAAATTCGGCCTCCTACGCCCAACCCAATGGCGGTGGGGGCAACTTTAAAATCTTAAATGCCATCGCCCTAGTCTGCCCTGAGACTATAAATATTGTATATCAAAATGACTTAAACATAATAATTTTATGAGATAATGAAAAATTTTAAAAATGGGTACAATAAATTACAAAAAAAGGCTTTTTTCCACCTTTAACCCCAAATTAAACTAAAAATGCAAAAGAATGTTTAACCTTTTATTACATTTTAACTAGCTCTATGTGTCACAAAGAAAACGCCTCAAAGATTTTTAATTTCGCATACAAAAAAAGAAGTTATGGCCCTTAAACCACCAAGTACGAAAATTCTATAAAAATGCCTGTTCACTGGAGCCTTTTCAGGCCGTGTCACTAAGGGATTAAACCACCACCCTGAAGAGAACAAAAAAAACTACATCCACATCATTGTGCCATCTATCAATGAAAATGACTTGAATCATAGATTGAATCAATGTAATTTTTCCTGGGGATTCCAAATCTGCAGTAAAAAATGGGGGTTCCCATCTAAGATTTTAAAGTTGCCCACCACCCAGGTAGAATATAAAGCAGCATTCTGAGCAGCACTTAAATAAATAATGGTGGGTCTTTAGGGGTTTCAACCAAACAAATTAACATTCAAAATATATACAGGGTGAACCAGCAGACCTTGATGAAAAGTGCATTTCAAATACAGGCAATGTTTCACCTTATCAACTAAGGCAACATACAGGCAGTCCATATGTTTGTTCTTAAGTTGAATTTGTATGTCGAAACTGTATATTTTATAATTGTAGATCCAGACATTTTTTTTTTTTGCCCCAGTGGGGTCTGTCTTTAACTAGGGGTCATCTGTAAGTCGGGTGTCCTTAAGTAAGGGAACCGCCTGTATATGGGATTTGAAAGTTTGTTTCATAAACATAATCCATATGATTACAATCATCTGGCAAGATAAAGTTCTGTTTGATCTCAACAGCTGATTATGGTGTGTTAGAGCAGTAGAAATCAGTACTGACAAACATGGAATCCTAGAGTCTTTGTAAAGCTTTGTTTGTTGAGGGAACTGATGTTGAATACTTTTATTGGCCTACCAGAAAAATTATATTTAGAATCTTTCAGGGAGTACAGGCAGGATTATAGATGTAGCTCCCAATAAGTAAAATAATATATAAAGGTATCATTACTTAAAGGGGTTGTCCACTTTCAGAACTTATTTGATATGGTTTGTGTAGGGAAAAGTTACACAATTTTCCAATATACTTTCTGTATAACTTCCTCACAGTTTTCTAGATCTCTGCTTGTTGTCCTGCTATAGGACGCTCTTTTTTTACTTCCAGTGGATAGAAATCAGTCAATGTGTTGTGATGGAGGTGCATGTGCATGAACCATTATTATCAGAGAGAGTAATAGGAACTGTGTGATAATAACAGCTCATGTACCTGCATGTCCATCACATCACATGGACAGATTTCTATCCACTGAAAGTAAAAGTAGAAGCTTTTACAGCAGGACAGCAAGCAGAGATATAGAATATAGAAAACAGTGAGGAATTGATACAGAAAGTATATCGGAAAATGTATGACTATATATATATATATATATATATATATATATATATATATATATGTATATATATGTACCGTATATACTCGTGTATAAGCCGAGTTTTTCAGCACAAAAAATGTGCTGAAAAACGTCCCCTCGGCTTATACACGAGTCTATAAAAAAAAAATTACCCACTTAAAAAAAATAAACTTAAATACTCACCCTCCGATGTCAGCGCGGCTCCCCGATGTCAGCGCGACTTACCGATGTCCCCGATGTCAGCGCGTCCCGTCTTCTTTCTTCTCCGCGGCTCTTCTTCTTTCTTCTATCTTCCGTCATGGACGCGGCCATGTCTTCTTAGTGGCCGCGCATACTATGACGTCAGCAGCGGCCGCCTCATAGTATGCGCCTGCTAGAAGAAGAGATGGCCGCGTCCATGCCGGAAGAGAGAAGAGGAGCCGCGGAGAAGAAAGAAGACGGGATGCACTGACATCGGGGACATCGGTAAGTCACACCGACATCGGGGGGAGCCGCGCTGACATCGGAGGGTGAGTATATAAGTTTATTTTTTTAAGGGCCGTGGGGGAAGCCTGGCTGTATACTACTAGGGGCTTCTGTATACTACTGTGGGCTTCTGTATACTACTGTGGGCTTCTGTATACTACTGTGGGCTGCTGTATACTACTGTGGGCTGCTGTATACTACTGTGGGCTGCTGTATACTACTAGGGGCTGCTGTATACTACTGTGGGCTGCTGTATACTACTAGGGGCTGCTGTATACTACTAGGGCTGCTGTATACTACTAGGGGCTGCTGTATACTACATGGGGGCTGGCAGGCTGTATACTACTGGGGGCTGGCAGGCTGTATACTACTGGGGGCTGGCAGGCTGTATACTACTGGGGGGGTTTGACCAATGCATTTCCCACCCTCGGCTTATACTCGTGTCAGTAGTTTTTCCCAGTTTTTGGTGGTAAAATTAGGGGTCTCGGCTTATACTCGGGTCGGCTTATACTCGAGTATATACGGTAAGTTATATATATGTATAACTTTTCCCTACACAAAACATATCAAATATTTGCTGAATGTTGACAACCCCTTTAAATTCTGTTGTATTATATACAAGTATTCAACATTAGACAATCATTATATTTGGCTAACACTGTACTTCCACACTTCTCTAAACATACTTTGTTGGCGTTTAAACCCTAAAGGTTTACAGATGCAAAAAGCGGCTAGCATTTACTGTATGTGGCTATTTTATTACAATGGTAAACCTGGATGGTGAGACTTTGTATTGTCTTGTCCTTTAAAGACGGACTAATGTCTAATGAAGTAAGGATGCAGTGCCCACAAAAGTTGGTCCCATGACCAAACATATTGTAAGGGGTGATCATTAATAAAGCTGCAATGTAAATTGAACTGACTCAAAATACCTACTATCAACTATCAATGTTTTATCAATGTACCTACTATCAACTATCAATGTTTTAATGGTGTCTATCCTAAATTTACGCATCTCAGTGTATATTGTATTTCAACTGTTATTACATGACAGAGGTGTTGTCATTGCTCAAAATATTTCATATTGAACTATCACAAATAGCTAGGAATTCGAATCTCACCACACTTCTTTCTATTTTTGGCTTAACAATCAGGCTGGAAGATGAAATTTCATGATTTTCTGTAACAAGCTGTGCCATTTCCTGGGAGGAGATGAAATATAATGTGACATATAAAACATACAAAAAACAGAATAGCATTGCAACACAGGGCCTGGAAACCCAATTCCCAGCTGTCCCTTCCTATTGTCCAGAACCCCTAAGTAAGGGGGAGACAACTAGAGGACGCTCCCTCCCTACTCCAAAGTGCAACATGAAACAACACAGTCAACCCAAACATGGAATAATTGTCAACAAACCGTCTGACAGTAAAGATTACTGACAATTAGCAAATAGCAGAAGAAGAAGTAGTGTAGTCTGAATAATAGCCTAGATCAAAATAACAGAATAAACCAAACAGCATCTCTCTCACAAACAAGGGAACGGGTTGTATAAACTAAAACCAACATTGGACTGAATGTGAACCAAACACTTATAAGAGACTGCTCCAGATGATTGGAACAGAGCTCTGTCAATCACAACAATTAATCTTTGCAGGACAATCAACTCAAATTCAGCCAGCAAGCGAAGTGTGTGTTCACACAGGCAAACAACAATTAGGGTCTCCTCAGTTGTAAACCACAGAATAATGCTGACACAGATGTTACATGCATATTATATTTTGATGCAAAATATGATTATCTAATCCTGATGTACTGAATGTAAACTCATTTATATTCTCACGTTTTGTCGACCTTACCCTTTCACCTTTAATGCAAAGATCACAACGATGCATTAAAGAGAACCCGTCATGCAAAATATATTTTCATAAACTACCATTAGAGAGCATTGTCTCTATCCCTTTATTGTCCCTCTACATGCCTGTAAACTTAAAGGGGTATTCCAGGAATCAGCATAATTCATATACAAGTGGGCACTCAAAATATAAGCTAATGTGTAATTAGTTGTTATTTTAAATTTTGCTCCCCTTAGCAGAAAATGCTGGTGACATAGACTGTAATGAAGAATTAAAATGCTACTGGCCCTTTAATCAGTCCGTTAATTTCCTCCGCGCGGTCCGTTGTAGGACAGAAGATGGCTGCTGGTCACATGTCCACATCACATGTCGTGTACCTGCCTGGGCAGGTCATGTGATCACCACTACGTTTGGCTGTAGTCGGTTGGTTGCAGTGCATTCAGTATGGCCAGTGTTGTGGTGATGGCAGTTACACATCATTACTATGGTAACAGAGCAAGAAAGTTTGTTATATCATCACTGGGAGCAGAGCATAAGAGAGAGGAGGAGTTACTGAGAACTAAAGGATCATGGAACTTGTAGTTTCCAGTGGCGGCCATCTTAGTGATAACTCCACCTACTTTGAGAGGCCATAAATTTTGTAAATCATAAAATCAAATTATTTAAGCTCCGTTTTGTTACTAATGACATTGAGTATTGTTGTATTTATTTATTTATAGCATCATGGGTTTTTGTGTCAGACATTCATATTCCCGGAATACCCCTTTAAGCAATGAGGTCCTAAAGCTGACCTGTGAAATGTCCAATGAAGCATTAGCATATTCAAGCTGTCCACTCTATTCATGAGTGGGAGGCACAGCCACACCCCCAGTGCATAACTGACAGCCTGTATAAGGATGTGAGGCTGTATAATGATGTGTTTCCTGGTGCTGGTGGCCACGCCCCCTGCAGCCTGTGTGTGCATGTCTGTGTGTATAGGAGAGATACAGCAGCTCCAGGCAGCCATGTTACAGCAGAACATGTCAGATTCATGTGTAGCTGATGTCTGTGTCTCTCACCTGTATATTAGGAGGATGCAGCATGTCAGCAGATGACATACACACACTAGCAATGCTTTACTATACATTACACACAGACATGAGCAGGGGGAGGAGAGGGGAGGGGGAACAGGGGTGACATCACTGCCTCTGACCATGTGACCAGCCTCATTTACATGATAAAAAATAGATGATTTTACAATGAATAATGTATGAAATAACTAGATAAAGGCTGGGATGGGATCCTTGTGAGCTGCTCCAACAGGTAGAGGTGACAGGACAAGTGACATAGACCTGATGACAGGTGTCCTTTAAAGTGGGCAAATAGATCATATTTAAAATTTTAATAATATTATGAACCTTACCCAGTGTGTAGCTTCAAACATCTTCAAATCCAATGGATCTCCTTGGATTGTACCATCAATAGCCACTAATGAGTGGCAACTGGTCAAAGACCCGAGTAGTGGCCCCCAGGGCAAAATGTTATCAGATGTGAAGCTGTGCACCTCCTGGAAACTAAAAAATATTTTTAGTTAATTTTTCTGAAAATCACATAATATGTACTGTATATACAAAAACTATTTCAATTTTAATGGTAACAAGCTACACATTTTTCTACAGGCTGCATTTACTTGAACATATGAAAACGGCTATATATATGGGTAACATGCGGTCCCATTCATTTCAATGGGCAATATGGCCATCCATTTACATGGCCGTATTGTCCACCGTACTGTAGTCGAGCCATATAAAAATATCCCCTATTTTCATTTCCATTCCATATGCCCCAAAGAAGTTTATGGAACGTTTAAAATACATGTTGCATGCGCGCTGCATATGGTTGTGCACCGTATGATGCCATATACAAGTGCAGTATCCAGAATCGGGGTAACAACTGTAACACATCCCCCCCAACTGATACAGTGCTGGAGCAGATTTTTGGCTGGCAGGCAGGGAACTCTTGTATCACATTTCTCTTTGCTACAAGCATTCCCATCCGCTGAACTATGTTTGGTCTGTAGGATTCTTCTGCAGTCGGCCTAAGCTGGATCCAAGAGGAAGATGTAAATCTGTTTACTTAATATGAGACCTAAATTCTCTATTTCTTTTAACTACTTACACAATTAATAACAAAGAGAGGCTACACCTGGAAAATATGTCAAACTCCTAAATTTGTGGGGAGTTTCCTTTTATGGTAACATATGTCCAAAGTGACTTTGAGAATATAATAAGAATCATTGCATCTAGATACAAACATTTATTTATCCATTTTTAAAGCAGCGGGTCAATCTATGATGTCTATAAAGTCATACCGATAACCAGCTGCCATGGCTTGGACAAAGCTAAGGATATCTGTTGCTGGGGTAGTGGTTTAATAGTGTCAAAAGCACTATGTTCAAAATTACAAATTGGTGCACCTTGTAATGTTTGCCATAAGCCTTTTCAGCAGGAATATACAATCGGCGAAACTAATTAGAAAATCTCTGAATATATATGTATTTCCTTTTCTATAATATTTTTACTGTATCATAAAAATGAAGCACTTTTTAACAAAAGGTGACACTAAAACATAGTATTTTATTGCATTTGAGCAGGCAGACTCTTATTTTTTTCCTATAGAAATGACAAATATTTAATTAGAAGGCACATCAAAAAACCCAATGCCACAAGACAATTCCACGAGAATGCAGAGCACGGGGCTGCTTGTTTTGTAACTGTATATTTTAGGCGTGCTATTATACAAAACTGGTTATCAACATTGCATTTTGGTGATGAAGCATACCAGTTTCCGTGAGAAGGAAGTACACCCCATAGATCTAATCCATCTTCAGTCAACGTCCCAGTCTGTGATAAAGAATATACAAATGTTAACCTAAAAGTTGTATTCGCTTAAAGGAGTTGTGCAGATTTGTCAAATAATATGATACATTTTTCTCATAGACTTTCTGCAATTATCTGTGCTTTCATAGATCTCTGCTTGCTGTTATTTAGTGGGAAGCTTCATTGTTTACTTCATGTGAATAAAGGCCTGTCCACATCCAGCTTGTAAGTGTCACAGAGAATAATTAGAGCTGTGTGACATCCCATTCTTTCCACTGGAAGTAAACAATAAAAATTCCCACTGAATGACAGCAAGCAGAGATCTAGAAAATGATGACAAGTTCATGCAGAAAGTATATTGGAAAATTGTATAACTAAAATTACCTATGGAACTTGGTAAAAAAAATTATTAATAAGTTATAAATATTTTCTCACCTTATCGAAGCAGACAATGTTCAACCTGCCACACACATTTATTCTTTGAGGACTAATACAGAAAATTCCTTTGCTTTTAAGCCTGCGCTGTGCATACATGATCCCTGTAGATAGGGCTGCTGACAAGGCTGGAGGAACAGCCGTAGTGATAATGATCAAGGCTTTAATCAAAACTTCAGTGGGTGATTCCTACAGTAAAAGAAAATCCAAAAATTTATAAGAAGACATATGAAAGGCGTAGAAGATACAATAAAAATGTTATTATGTAAAATTTACTAAGGCCCCTGTGCAGGTTTTCTGTCGGACTTTGTAGGTGTAAACTGCTTGAACAAGTATTTAATAAGTGTCTGCATCACATTTGTGTCACAGATGACCCTTTTGTGACGCAGCTGCGCTGTGCTACATGCAACACAAATCAGGGGGCGTTCTGATGCTTGGTTGGACTATGAACCATATTTAACATCCAAAGTCCAACAGAAGTGTGTTGCAAGCCCTATGTGAAAGGTGCACCAAAAAAAATTGAATTTGGTTCACTCTGCCTACCACACAGTCAACCTACATTTAGCGCAGGTTGCACTGTTTTTAGTGAATGTGCCCCATTGAAACTTTACCCAAATGTCCAAAGTAGGTTGTCCTGCTTCATCAAATAAATGTTGTTGTTTGTATAATGCAAAGTTCTTTGCAGTTTTCTAGATCTTTGCAAAATAAAGGTTTTATTTTATGTTGATTTATATTGGTTAGTTTGTAATATACTGTTCTACCGCTATTGTGTACCCTTTCTAAAAAAATCCTTCAAATATTGTTTCATGTAGAATAAATTACAGGTATTTCTGAAAAAATGATGATGTAATCATACATTCTTCTCTAATTTTGATCTTTAGTGTGTATTCGAAAGTTTACACATAAATGCACATTCATTTAAATAATTAAAGCAATATTATGCAAAGGTGTCCATAAATTGTCTGGTTTCAGAAAATAATTTATAAATTTGATTGTTGGAATGCTCGTTATATGGATACGGCTATGGATACTCTGGCCTAGCGTATCACTATATTCTCCACCATAAAACCGGCACAGACCACAGCTCTCTGCTAGGTGTGACCTGGTGACAGATTTAATCGGCGGCTGCACACACCTCCGGATTTAGTAATCATTCTGGTGCGGGGAATTAATACTCCAGTCTCAATAAATTTTTAATAAAATATTCATTCTTATGTCATTTTCTGTCAGTACAACAAATTGTTAGATTAAATATATGTTCCAATAAATCTATACTTTACAATCAATAATGGAATTTGGTGAAAACTGTTTATGTTACCCCTTGAAGAACAAAAACTGCCACTGTGTAGATTGTTCCAATGATGGCTACAGTTCCTAGAACCAGAAGAAACCTGAAAGCATCTCTGTATAGTTTAAAATTCATGGGCTTTGGATACAGGATGGATCTAACCAGATCACCTTTAGCAGTGTTAAATCCTGTGAATGAGAAAATGTCATAAAAATACTGTAGTTCTTACACCAGCAATGTACAAAAGATAAAGTTGGTTAAATGTAACTGTATATATAATTTATTTATAATATACTTTTTTATTTTAAAATGAAGTGATGTTCAGTAAATGCAAAGTGTAACATTGTAAATTCAAGTATGACAATTTGTTTGAATACTTCAAACATAAACTGAGCTGATGGTTGGTAACAGTACAGGCAGTCCCCGGGTTACGTACATGATTGGTTCTGTAGGTTTGTTCTTAAGTTGAATTTGTATGTAAGTCGGAACTGTACATTTTATAATTGTAACTCCAGACATATGTTGTTTGGCCTCTGTGACAATTGGATTTTAAAATTGTTTGGTTGTCATAAAAACCAGGATTAACAATAAAGTTTAATTACAGACACCATTGATAACTGTTATAGCTGTTTATTGTAGCCTGGGGCTAAAGTACAGTAAATTACCAATTACCAGAGGTCCATTTATAACTAGGGGTTGTCTGTAAGTTGGGGGTACTTAAGTAGGGGACCGTCTATCGTTTGGTACTAGATATTACTCGTAATTTGGAAATATCTATAGTGCATAATAACGCTTTACTCACCAGTTCGAAGTACAACTGCCTTTACTAGCCCCTGGCCTGTGGACTTGGTCTGAATCACTTCTGTCCCACAAAATAGCAGATGCCTTTTAAAATCTTCTCCACTGTGCACTTTCCATGGCATAGTATGATCATTGTGTGGCAGGGGGGTCTTAGAAACAGGGATGCTTTCACCTGTTATATAAAAATATTCAGAAAAAGAATGTAAACATGAAATTTGTAATTCATGTTGTTTTTCTTTTATCTACCCGTAATAAATTGTGAATAGAAGTAATACATATTTTGAAATAATATAAACTACCCATGTGAAATAGAAATAAAAAAAACAATTCCAAGTCAACAATGATCCTCAATGCAAAACATTATCATTGATTTAGGAAAATCAATCCAGTTCTACAGTTTTTAATTTATTAGTTAGTAAATGTATCCTTCATAATTGGGCTTGCTCGATATGTATGGTACCTGTAAGCATGCTTTCATTCACAATACATCCTCCACTGATGAGTATGGCATCACATGGTAGAAAAAGCTTCTTCCCCGTCAGGACAATTGCATCACCTGGTACTAGGCAACGGGATTCTACTTCTTTACACTCTGCAAAAAAGTTACATTATGATTAATAATAATGAAGGAAATTTATCATGAGGGCAATTTAAATGCTTTGGAGCCTGTGTTAATGTTATGTGCATTAAATTTCTCAGACATGGTATGATTTGCTAAATATTTAAAGGGAACCTGTCACCAACATTTGCACCACTAAAAACAATATGGAGTATCCTTTTGAGTACTGATAAACTAACAGCATCCCAATATGAAATATCCTTTTTAACATTGCTTCTTCTATGTTCAAACTTGCCCGTTCACCAATAAAATTTAATAATCTAGAAATTAGCTGAGAAGAAACACTTTGAGGGCTTTCAATGCACATTACTCCAATTGGATCATTACACATTAGTTAAAGTGAACAACCGCTTTAAGGACTCCAATTTATTTTAAACCAATTGTAAACAATATTGTAACCTAGTAGCAAAATGCTTGACAGGATGCAAGTCACATAACAACTATTAGGTACAATTTCATTTTCTATTAAAAAGCTGTTCTCTTTTCATACACATGTCCTGCCCAGTGGAAAAGTAAAAAAGAACATGTTTGCTGATCATCTTTATGAATGTGCTTGAATGTATTGTTTTTCATGTATGTATGATCTACAGATTGACTATATAGATTAACTATAAAATTCTACCATGTTTATAAATTAGCATACCTCCATTTTTCTGACGTATGGTCACCTTGATACTGTTGTTGGACTCCACCAGATTGTGAAGTTTTACAGACTCCTTTGTAGAAAATACATGTATATCAGTTATACAGAAGTCTTGTTTTACAATTATAAGAGTACATCAAACAACATTGGGGCCGATTTATTAAAACCAGGTGCTTGACCTGCCAGAATTACTTAAGTTTCTGACCTCTTAGTAATTCCAGTACTGTATATAACTTATTTAGCTGGAATTAAAAACTATACCAAGTCTGATCTGGTGTATGTTTCAACTGTAAACTGCAAAGTAATAGTAGATGGAGGTGCAGGTAATAGTAAATTTTGCTAACCAGAGCATTGATACATCACATGCAAGTCATGCATATACAGTATAATTTCCTAGATCAGTGTATTCAGAAGGTCTAGAATATTTGAACAGGATTTATAATTCATATTTACCTTTCTAAGATCATGCACTGTAAAAATGATTGATATGAGAGTCATAATGATAACAGCTATAGAATATTCTATAAAGCCTACAGCCAACCAAAGGGCCAGACTACACATTTCAAAGGCATAGAAAGGATTTAAGACCTGAAAAAAATGAAGACAATGAAACAATTAGTGAATTATCCATTAGCTGTGCCTATTATTTGAAAAAATTATATGTAATTTCAATCAAAGAAATAGTGGAATCACATCATTTTAATACTGTCATGATTCATGAAGCATTGGGTGTACAGTACAGTGAGAATTGTACACACGGCTCATTCATGGTGATGTTAAATTTTAATATTTTCATTATATATTTCTATTCTTATGTGCTATGATTGTTTTAGCTATCATGTTCTGTACACTTAAAGATAGCTTTTATGAATTGCTCTGAAACTTTATTCATTAAAGGAGTTAAGCCAAGTTTATTCTTGTCCCCAATCCTGTAGATAGTGGATAACAATCTGATTGATAAGGATTAGAGATGAGTGAGCACTAAAATGCTCGAGTGCTCGCTACTCGAGTCGACCTTTTTCCCGATGCTCCAGTGCTCGTTTCGAATAACGAACCCCATTGAAGTCAATGGGAGACTCGAGCATTTTTCAAGGGGACCAATAAAATGTGTCATTGAGAAATTGAGAAATAAGGAAGTCAGTCCTGTTTCTTCATTTTTTTTTTATTCAATTGAATATTTGTGGAACTTCAAAAAGGAGAATGACCCATGTTAAACATCTGCAATGTGTTCTTCACACATATTGCTCTTCACATACTATTGTGAAGAACACCTTTCTGCTCTAATGTCTTCTGATAAGTTAGCAGATGTATGGAAACATCTGCAATGTGTTCTTCACTGAAGAACACATTGCAGATGTGACGGACATCTGCTAACTTATCAGAAGACATGAGTGCAGAATGGTGTTCTTCACAATAGTATGAGAAGAACAATATGGACTAGTAAGGATCCAACTGTACCATCCTGCTGCTCCATCTATTGTCTATTAAAATGCAGGAAGTTGGCAAGCAAAGTGCCTGGTTATTTCCTTGACTCTCATAGAGACTGAATGAGAGTGGCATACATCAAAATGCAGTGCTCTGCAATTTCCAAAAATGAGTGAAGTAGCAGGATGCATGCACAACCTGTCACTCCATCTATTAGTCAGATTATTATCCATATCCTTTAAAGAGAACCTTTTGAGGCCATTTCTGTTGGCTCTTTCTGGAGATGTATCTTACTATCACATTTAATATCAAACCTTTCATTTTTCTGATAGATGTGGCAAAGTGAAGTTCTAAAGTTATTTTTCATATGTAAATGGGGCATAAGTAGTCATGAGCGGACTCAAGGGAATTTGAGTCTGACGGGTTCAGCGAAACCTGGACCAAAAGTCTGGGTTTGGGTACCCAGGCCTGAATCTGAACACTCACTAACGGTGTTGTCACCAATTGCTAGTGTTATCCCTTTAATGCTACCAGCAAACTTGCTGGGCTTTTTATACAGGTCTGCTTGTTAACACCCGCAATTGGCCATTACAAAGTTAAAATAAAATAATATAAATGTTTTAGTTTAACACAGGAAATTTATGAAGGCTATCAGTTTTTATGTCAATCTTGATATTTTTTTCATTAGAGAGAAGATGCATTATCATAAAGCCTCATAATGAAAAAGACACATATCCTTTGCCTAAAGAATCTGGAGTACATTTTAGCTATATTGTATGTCACTTTATGGTATACATTATAATAAATCGATCAGGCCATATTCCTTCCTATAATTTGCTAACAAGCCCCATTTTCAGAAAGCACAAGGGACGCAAATGTTGTAACTGTTGTGAAATATGTGTTGAGATTTCCCCTATTGTTTACCTTAGGATTATGAAATACCCTAAGTCATGTCACAAATAGTTTATTTTTTTTTTGTTATTTCTATATGTAGGCTGAAGTTTGGTTGTATTCACATGTTTCAGCGCTGCCATGGCCAGGCCCCACTCTATCCCTGTACTGCACCTTTGTGAAATAAAAGGATCTACACATCGGTGAGTGTCGCTTCTTTCTTTTGATTTATATGCCATGGTTTGATTACGTTTTGTAAAAAATCTCTATAAAATGTATCAATAGATCCAATATTTTACACTATTACCCACATTTATAAAGTGTTTGTGCCTGTTTTCTGTCTGACTTCGGACTAGAAAGAATGTGCAAACTGCTTGCATGTGTATTTATAATGTCTCTGCACCACTTTTGTGTTGCTGCTGCTCTGTGTCCGACAAGACAAGAAAATGTGCACCTAAAGGGGCAAGTTAGTGCTTAGTCAGAGTTTGCGCCACAAAGTGCAGCAAAAAAAAATTGTACACACTTTCAGAGCAGTGCAGGAGGCGCCAGATTAATGAACACCATGAGCTCCAGTTTGGTTGAATTTGTTGCGCTCTGCACACTCCACAGGCAAACTGCACATAGTACAGACTACACTAGTTTTGATAAATGTGGGCCAATGTGACAGGAATGATAAACCATTTGTTCTGTATACTATTAACACACTGAGCACGACTCTTGTCCATGGTGCTGATACACTTTAGTGAACCTACAGAAAGATCGGAATCCTAATTTTGTAAGGGAAATAACTGTAAATACACATTTTTAAACAGGTGTAAATTTGATAAAATAGTAAATGTCCCTGTATGACAGTGATGGCTAACCTATGGCACTGGTGCCAGAGGTGGCACTCGGAGCCCTTTCTGTGGGCACTCAGGCCATCACCAGAGATGACTCCAGGTATCTTCCTGCAGTCCCAGACAGCCCAGGACTTGCTGTGCACAGAGCTATTATAAAGTGACAAAGCTATCTGGGACTATTTTCTGCTTTATTGGTGTCCTCAGAATGCTGGTATTAATGAAAACTGTGACAGAAAAGGGAGTATAAATCAAAAATGAAATTTCTCTGTTGGCACTTTGCGATAAATAAGCGGGTCTTTTTCGTAGTTTGGGCACTCGGTCTCTAAAAGGTTTGCCATCACTGTCCCATGAGCTGAATCACCCTTTTGTTTTGTAAATGGTTTCATTGTTACAATTTATATTTTATCATACTTTGCCAAACAAATAATGGGTTGTTACAATTTAGAGCCAAGATAGAACAGAGGTATATGTGAGATACTGTTGGCAGACCCTTTTACAGCCATGATTCTGTGTGGTAATCGTATACAGTAAACTGCTCTAGAATAGAACTTCTTTCCCTTTAGAATAAAATTTTATATTTTGCTTTTCTTATTCACATTTTTTCTTTTCATTTTAAGATTTTTCTATGTATTTTACTTCTTGTTATTTACTAAGAAAATACAGATTTTTGTTACTTTCACTGTTCACAATGGTGTTTTTTTTCTGAAAATGTTGATCAAAACAAATTTTAAACATAATACCTCTTTGAACAGCAGTTTCCAAATTGGTTCGATATCAACTTCAATGGCATTGGGTCCACAAATAGAGCGTCTAAAGAGAAAGAACAATATAATTTATAATGCAATGTCGATATTGAAAAGATTGGTTAATTAATTAATATCATTTGGTAGAACACAAAGCACAATTCTAGAGCCACGGAAATATTTACTCTAAAATATTTATTTTAACAGAAAAATAAAGGACTATGCACCTACATTGGGTCTTCAGTTACTTATCAATAATTAATATGTTATTATACTCTGTTAATGTTCGACACATACTACTTATCCCAAAATGTACAACACACTGTGTTATACAACTCTTAGCCAATATAGATATCCTTACACACATTTTTAGTTCCCCATAACTCTCCAAACCAGCCATTTTCTTTAAGAGTAGATTTTTGCACATGACTGATGGTAACACCTGAAGTTACCTGATGCTCTGCTCTCCACTTGTTAACCCAGAAGCAAATTTGCTATGAATGTCATAACATGTAAAGTTGTCCTCAAGAACCCTACAGCACAAATACAAGATGGAACACATTGAGATGAGTTGTAAGATTGTTCAGTGTGCAATTTTGTTTAGTAGAAAGAGTCTCTATACTTACCCTGCTCTGCGGAACTGTTGCTCCTCTTCATCCCAAACATAGCAGATTTTTTGAACTTTGATCAGTTTCACCTGTGAATGTCAAAAAGGAATCTTTTAAGAACTAATTTGGGGAAATGTATTATTTCTTCTATAATATTTTAATTGTTTCATCATACTTATTGTTTACATATATAAAACACATTATGGTTAATTTATTTTCTCAATGCAACTCCAAGTAAGAAATTGGCCATATACAATATAACAGGTACAATATTACTCTACATCTACATTATAAATTGATGGTTACATTATTTCATACACTAATTGAATTGAAATCACCTTCAGATCTGTCTTTCGTATTGCCTTGTTAATGATAGACTTGCCGTCAGCAATCAGTGGCTGTGCTGATGTTGTATTGAGTGAAACATTGAGGTTCTGAAGTTGAATCCATGTCACTTTCTTTCTAAAATATTGCCCAAATTCATCCTTGATTATATAAAAAAAATTATATTGAAAATTCACAATGATATTCTTCTAGCTATATATTTCTATTGATCAATTTTTAGTATTTATTTTAAATGCCCTTTTTATTTGTGTAATATATTCAACATAAAATGTTGTAAATTGATATAAATCCCACTTCTTATTTGAACAGTTCATGCTTATACTCACTGTTGTTTTCAGCAATATAGTGTCAGCGTCGTCCAAACTGAATGGAATACAATGTGCCCATACATGCCATTCAGGCTTCCAAAAGAAAATTAACCACAGAAGGCCAAGGGTAACAATGTATCCAAGAACACAGAGAAATCTTCTGTATGGTTGTTCTTTGTAACCAAATACTTCCTTTAAAAAAAAAATTGTGCCACATATTAACTGTAATTCATTGAAAAAGACATGACTGCACTCCTGACATGTTTGGTTACTTTATACTTAGACTTATAGATGTTCAAAATGCGGTCTTAGATATAACTCCTATTGAGATGACTACTCAATTTCAAACATATTTTCTATAGGAGATTTTTTGCATACACAAGGGATTCCCTTTACAAATCCCATAATGGGTCATAACAAAACACTACAGGACCAAATCATAAAGGCAGGTGGGGGGAATGGAGACACTCCAGATAAGAAACCAGAAAATGTAGCTTGTTTACATAGCATCATTTACGTGTAACTAGTAAATCAATGCATAAAGAATCAGTTTAATATTACCAGTTTATTGAATGCCCAAAGACAGCAGACTGCATGGACAATTGCAAATATGGCCAGTATGGTTAGCCCGGGAGGAGCATACGTTTGTGTGCATGTAGCCTAAGGCTGTATACTCCCAGCAGCAATGGCAGAATACCAGTTCATTAGAGTGGAAATCATGGCTAAACAAATTACACCAATTGAGCCCTCTTTTTAAAACAAGGAATCCCTAAGTATAAGTGCATGACATTGATTGCTAATAATGTATATAGAAATATATAGAGGTTACAGGCATTCAAACAAAGAAGTAGTTCACTAGCACTCCAATTAGTTAGTGGCTGCATGGGGGATTTCCTCATCAGTGTGGGGGGGTCTGGCTGCATGGGGTGCTTCATAACTGGGGGGCTGGCTGCATGTAGCATTTCATCATCAGTGTGAGGGGTCTGGATGCATGGGGTGCTTCATAACTGTGGGGCTAGCTGCATGGGGCATGTATGGGGCATTTCATCATCAGTGTGAGGGGTCTGGATGCATGGGGTGGTTCATAACTGGGGGGCTGGCTGCATGGGGCATGTCATCAGTAGGGGAGGTTGGCTGTATGGGGCATTTCATTACTGGGAAGAGGGACTGGCTGCATAGGGCATTTCATTACTGGAGAGGCAGTGACCTATACAGACTTATACTCAATTCAAAAAGTTTTCCCAGTTATTTGTAGCAGAATAAGGGGCCTCGGCTTATACTTGGGTTGAATTATACACGAGTATATACCTTCATGAATACACTAATGTACCAACCTCTTCAGCTTCTTTGTTGCTGTCTCTGTTTTCTAGCCTCCAGCAAAACAATTTTAATTCATACATGTAACCAGCCATTACCCTTAGGGGTTTCATTGAAATAATTTTTAGGTTAAAGAGATAATGGAGGACCAAGAAAAGGTGGCATGTGACTTACTGGGGGCTTGATAAGGGTAATATTGTTGTCATTTATATACTTAATAAATAATTTATTACTTTTATTTTGCTTGGCAATATTTCTCTCAGTCTCTAATTTTTTTACAGAATTTATTTTTCTCACAGTTTCATGGTTTGTGACTATAACGCCTGCATATCCATCACATGACTAAGAAAGGATTTATAACCACTAGAGTCAAGCAATGAATGATGATTGATGCAACAAGTGGTAAATAGCATTATGGTTTATTCATTCATAAAGTGATTATTTGATTATTTAGTTCTAGAGTTTTTGTAATACAGAGAATTGTGAATATACCAATGCTGAAAGTGAAGTGTTATACCTGTCAGTAATGTCTATGATATGAGATAAACATGATGTGGTGGTAATTAAACAAATTGAGATGCCAATTCTGATTCAACCATAGGTCTTCTATTACTGAATTCTGCATGAGTGAAAAAGGTGCAAATATTCTTAAACTTTAATTTAACAAATGATTGGGGGTAATTTTCAGATTGGAGAACACAGTTTTGTGTGAATTATGTAGCTTGTCATCTTTAATAAAAAAAAACTGTTTTTGGAGATTATATAAAACAATCAACTTAATGGAAAAGTATATTGAGACCAGTTCACACATTTCCATGAATATGTTATAGCATGATTATGGTTGCAGTGTTTATGCTTCATATAATTCCAATACTTTTCTTAGCATCAGTATAAATCATACTAAACTTACTTTATACTTTTACCATAATAACTGTGAAAAGTGTTACACATACATTTACACCTTATAGGACTATATTGGCACATAATAAACTGATAACAAATAGAATAACCTTATATTAGATTACAAGACAATCAAGAAATCTCACCATCTCATTTTCTTCTCCTTGATTAAGAATTGATTGATGTTTTTTACTACCATTGTTCTCCATTAAATTGTTAGTATAGTAGATGTGCTGCACAGTCTCTGCAGGTGACTATTCTACACCAGTTTTCAGGCTTTCCCTGTACCAACCATTCATTGACAATGTGCCTTATGTATTCTCCATCCTAAGAACACGCCCCTGTCATTATGTTACCGGTGCTTACGATTTACAAATTGCTTCATATGTGGAGTAATAAATTGTTGCACGCTTCACAGGCATTTCCTTATTTGTCTAAATCAACTTGACGTCACTTGAAATTTAGTGTTTTTTAAAATAAACATATGAAAGAAAATAAAAAATAATATCTCCTTTTATTACACATTTCTTATTATAAGAAAAAACATCAATTTTTGTATCTATCCCATACCCAGCAATCAAAATGACTGAATAAACATTTCCCCATTGCCCAGTCCCTGACCCATAAAAAAATGCATGAGGGCACTCTAATTACTGCTTAGTCTGAAAGTTTGCCATTAAGTCATTTATGGAGACTTAAATTCCATGTATGGGAATCCAGGGAATTAAATATGCAAATTGTTTTCTAGTTTGGAGTTAGGAGAACTATTCCTTAAAGCTACATTGAAGACCTCTTAACGTCAGAAGCCCGGTGATATAATTACCTAACCAGCATATTTTTTCAGAAAGGAACTGATATCCAACTGTAGATAGCATTGTTTTGATGTGTTTGCATCTCTTCAGGACAGTGTAGGGAACTGGTTTGGCTGCATGAGAGGTCATGGCCGCAGGTCAGGGAAGAAAGAGTTAACCGTATGGGGAGTCGTAAAATTAAAGGCCATGCATGCTCCACTAGGGATTTTGGGAATCTGACCTTGTGTCCATAACCTCTCATATAGCCAATCCTACATTTAGAAGTCTGTTCAATTTGGAGTAGATATACTGGTTTGGCTTTTGGTCATGCTTTAAGTTAAGGGAGCTACCTTTAAGGTAGATTTGAGGTAGTTTTCCTTACTCCATCCTGGAAAAAATTGCACTATTTAATCTGTGTGATATTTGGAATAAGGGACAAGTAGTTTAAGTATCCACCAATCCTACAAATTGTAATATAAATATACTATCAAACACAAGTCATACTTCCTGCAATATAAATCAGATTGATTCCATAGAGACGAGTAAGGAAAGCTAAAAGGTTGTTTAGGGACATAATAAAATGGATTTTTTACATTAATTAAGAGGCCTGAATTACGAATGGTAATTTTGGGTGAGGTGTTATTACAAATAGATCATGAGGACCCTGTAGTGTTAGTATTTTCCCTAAAATAACTTGACAGGACAGTTTAATTATTTTAAATTTTTTTACTTTTTTCTTATATTTTAGAGAATGTTATGAGTTATTTTAATTTAAATTGCACTTACTTACATTCAGTCATCTGTGGTTACTTCAGTTTTACCTTCATTGCTTCAGCTTTATAGAATCCTTTTGAAGTTGTGTTTGTGTGTGTCTCGGTGGGTGAGCGGCCAGGTGGAACAGTGGCCAGGGCAGAGTCTGGAAACTTCATATATACCTACCCCTCATTGCATAACCTCAATGGTTATACTGGCTTTTAGACACTTGTTTTTCTACTTCTTCTATTGCTATATTGCTGTGTATTTAGACCCTTGCTACATTCCTGACTATTCTCTAAAACAATTCTGTACCTTGCCACTGTCTTTGTTTTGGCCCAGTTATCCTGACTTCACTTATGTCTGTCTGTTTCTCTGTTTGTTGTCATCTGTTCAGAACACATACCCTGAACACATAGGGAATGTCAACCAGTTTCCACCAGTGGGTTAGCTTAGGAAAGAAGGTGGAGGTCATTGATAAGCTAAGGGCGTGCAACACTTTATGTGTCTTGACAGCTTAATGATCTTTTCTTTATTTACAGTGCAATCTGTGAATGTGGACGTATTCCATTATTTCTGACAACTTCTTCCTGCAAAAAATTATCATGGAACAGTGCCAAAAGGTTTATGAGTTCCACTCTTATGTATTGCAAAGCATGTTACAAGGAATTCAAAATAAGTCTGATTGATCTACAATATTAATGATAAAATTTTAATGATATAAATCAACAAGTAGGAAATTATTTAAAACAAGTTATACAGTAATTATTTGGTGTAGTGCTGCACTCTTAGCTTTAACGAAACCCAGGGTCGGGTGGTCGTGTGAGGCTGGTATCCTTTCTATAGATATGCGCATTTTTACTAAACGTTTGTCAGTAGTATTTAATTTTATTAAAACATTTTATGGAGACATTCTACACGATTGGAGTGCGTGTTTCTTCTAGTGGTCCGCTGTGGTGAACGGTGGTAACAATAGGAGGAACGAAAGCTGCATCCGCGTGGGTCTGAACAGTGGGCTACTCTTATCTGGAAATCTGTGGATTTGTGCTGTGAGCAGAACGGAGGACAAACGAGAACAATTATTGTGAACGTTTGGAGTGAAAACCTCTGTGAACATCTGGAGCTCCGGTCAGATAAAAAATCTATATATTTTTATTTCTATCTCTTTATAGTTATAATTATATAAAAGACATATCATTATTCATACTATATTTGTTATAACTTATATTTGTTATTTGATATAACTAAATTTAGTATGAACAATGAGACATTGTTTATTTTATTAGGAATAGATTTATATCTGTTATTTATTGAATTTTAGCATAAACCTAATAACATTACACATTAAACTTTTGTTTGTATAAAAAAATGTATTATTGGATAAATTGAAACACAGTTTGTTGACTACTAATCAGTAGGTCCCACATGTACATGTTATCAATCAATTGTAGTACATTTGTATTGGTATGGTCTGTGGTTCGAAATTATTTGACGCTTTACTAACAGATGCTGTACTATTTCTGCACAGTGTGGGTAAAGGCTTATCCCTCCATCAGTGTGGGTGTCTGATATAATATATATATATTTCCATTAAAATGATAGAATTTGTAATTTTTGAACAAGAACTTTTACATAGCATCTATTTGTGCACAACTTGTGCTAGTGCTGGGCTCCGAAACCACAATGCGATATTTACACAAATGTAATTTTTAGACATTTCGGTCGAAAATGTCAATTGTTGCGTGTTATTTTACTTTAAAAGAAAAACACTATTGTCAGCAAACTAGAAATTCCACAGCATTTACACAATTTAGCGTAACTAAAAAAACAGAACACAGTAACTTGTGAGCTGAATTAACAGAAATCATTGTGTAAGTGTATCTTCTATTCCAAGTATGTATATAATCTGTTGTTCCCATCTTAGGTACTTTGCGTGCTCAGTATTTTTCTTTATTTCCTTATTTTGCAACTGATTTTATTTAGCATTAGGCAGATAGCATTTTTATGTGACATTTGCAGCTTTGTCCCTGATAATATAGAGTCTTAATATGCAACATCATCATAAAAATTTTCAAAGATTAATTGAAGACATTTTCTACTAAATTTCTACTAAATTTTCTACTAAATTTATCATGAAAACTGGTGGACAAGGATTTTAAAAAGTCCCAATTCCTGATGCACAGCCAAAAAATGGTGACTTTGTTCTTGTTTTGCAGCCTGCATGACAGTTTTGTGCAAAGTAGGCATGGTGGGAAACTGGGCGGGGTTCCACTTTCCCACTAAATTTACTATAGCTTGCACAAGAATGCTGGCACAGATATAAGTGAGATATAGGTGAAACCTATACCATGCCCGACCTGGAGTAGATTAACTAGAAATGCTGAGATGGCGGAACCTCTTAGTTAATCCATCTTGTTGTGAAGGGTTTTTAAAAATGGTGCACAAACATTAGCCTTATGTTGCAATGAGGTGGTTTGTGATGTCATGCAATTTGATTAAAAATATAGACTAATAATATCCAATTTATTGATCTCATTGTAGCCTCATACCAATAGATTATAGCATGTGGATGTGAAGTCCAGTTGTTTTCTTATACTGTTGGTAAATTCTGGAGTATTATTACCCAATGTCAATCTTTCTCACTGTGGTATATTTTTCTGCGTACTGTATATTCCGGAGAGCTGATCATAAATTGTATTTTCGGCTTGTGTTTGTTTTAAAAAGTTTAGACAACGAAAAGTAATGTTGTAGTCAATGTTACCAAGGTCTTTTACAAAGAAGGAGGCAGTGTTAGAATTTCAGTGTACCAGTTCCAGTCAGTCTTCTATAAACTGGTTCATAAAATGATTGTACAGTACATTACAAACTTTTCGTCCTTATGCAGTTGCAAAAGTCCCCATGAATATATATGAATATATACATTATATACATTATATTGACAAAACTCACCTATTTAAAACGGTCAATATATTATAACAAAAATTCATTGTACTGTTTGGTAATTTCTCTAATTACACCTATAGATTATTAACAGCCTAACAATTATTATTATATTTCTATCATAGCTTTTTAAAAATCGTATGCATTTATACTAGTTTATATCCATATAGATTGACATACATTAAAAAGACTTGTAGTGTAACAACAATATTTACAGCCATCTACAGTACCAGAGACCAGTCCTCATTATCCTTTAGTCTACACAAGCCTTAAAATATCAATATCCCATTTCACCATTCAAAGGTCTGATGCATTCACAATTCTGGCTAGCATAGAAGTAAAAACAATATGGAAGTTATACCTTCTTGTAATTGAAGCAGCGTTCAAAGTATTAGAATGGTAACTGTATACAATGCCGATTTCTTCAGATCTCAACAGGGCATACTGTGATCTACAAATTGTCAAAAAACCTGTAGGATTAGTGGATTAGTGTTCCAAATCAACCTGACAGGTTCTCTTTCAGTCATTGCAGCCAATGTGTTGCCTTTTCATGTCCTAATTACCTGGCACAGTTTCTATTAGGAATTGCATAGGAAGTGCAGTATTCACCCCATTCACTCCTGGAGGATCTAACAGTTTGGACATTACTAATGCGCTCCAATACATTCGAAGATCACTTGTTCAAGTCCCATAAGACAATTAAAAAAGTTGTTAAAACTAAAGATTAAAAAAACAATGAAAGGTAACATTAATTAAAATATGCTAAATGTTCCGTATACATATAAAACAACATACAATGTAAAACAAGAGTTAAAATCAGTACAAATCCTTATTAGCTATTTCCACGTCCATAACAACCCATGTAATGAAATGAGCCATTATTGATCCCATTTAGTGAAAAAGGTAAAAAAAATCTAAACTTTGTCTATCTTATAACTCTAAAACCAGATTAAAAAGTGATGTGCTAAAAATAAGAACAATAAAAAGTACAATTCATCCCGCCAAAAAACAAGCCACCACACAGCTTCTTAGACACAAAAATAAAAATGGTGGTGCAAAAAATTAAGTTTTTCCAAATTAAACAAACATAAACAGTATGTAAATGGGGCATCACATGGTTTCAATCACATTTACCCATAGAATAAAACTAACATAATACTTTTGGATCCCCCATGAGAAACTTAACAAAATGTAATCTAAAATCCAAAGACACCATGAAATGTTGTTGATAAAACATGTACGGTATCTCCAAATATAGCCCCATTAGACTGTACTGATGGAAAATAATAGGTTTTACAGTTTGTAACATGCAACCTGTAAACCTAAAGTAACCAAGCACTCAGAGAAAAAAAATTACCAAAGAAAGACCCTCCCCAACCTATAGGTTGCAAATAATGCAAGATATGGTACATTGTGTGCTTCTCAGATTTGATATGATCTCTTCACCTGGAAAATAAACTATTGAAACCTCTGTAGATATAAAGATGCCTTATAACCCTTGATAAAATTTTTGAGGGTTTAAGTTTCCAGATGGGGTCATTTGTTGGTAGTTTCCACTATCCTGGTATCTCAAGGCCTCTGCAAATTGATACCCAATTGAGTATGCCGATACCTCATATGTGGTGGTAACCTGCTGTAGGGGCACACGGCCGGGCATAGAATGGAAGTAACACTGTTCAGAACAGATTGGCATTGTCACAATGCACAGGCTATAATTTATTTCTTTTTTTAATGTGGATATATAGGGGCTTATTTTTTGCCACATGAGATGCACTTGTCTGGTACCTAATTTTGAGGCATCTATAACTAATTGATACAATTTTATTAACTCTTTGTTGTTGGCGAAAATTAAAATCAGCAATTTTTAGATCAAATGACATATGACATTTTTTTAAAAATAGGTCTTGGTCATTGAGGCACAAATGACACTAAAGAGTTAAGATAACATAGAAATCCTACAATAGTTACCTTACAAAATTGTTTTAAATCAGCAGAAGCAAAACTAAAAACCAAGATTATTTGTTTCACCTATAAAACATCCCCATAATACAAACTACAAGACCGGAAACTACTTCTCTTCCCTATAAGAAGTTTAACCTGTTAAGATTTACCTGAACAAAGGAGCATTGATAAACAGTTGGCATGTGAGTCTGATAATGAAGTTGAATTGACACAAAGGTGGACATTTATCATTGCTAAACCGGCGGCTTTTTACCATCAAAAAGTTGCGCAGGTCATTTCTTTACAAATAGAAACAGTAATTGTCAGAATTATCAGCTGTAAGTTGGTGCAAAGTCGTGTAAGGCAACAGAGAGACAACAACACTTTATTAAATCTGAAAGGCAATAGTGATCCTGAAGACAGTATAAAAATAGTCGCATGGAGTGTGCCTCCTGATAAATGTCCCCCAAAGTACTTATCATAGTGAGGCAAAAGGCAAATCAGTAAAACAAAGTCAAGCAAAAAGAGCTAGAAACATCAGGTGAACTTTAAGGTTATGGCATATGTAATAGTTTAATGCACAATTAATAACATTAAGCTACTATACCACAGTTCACTTCCTACATATGGTACTAAAATCAGGCTTCTTGGGGAATGGAGGATGTGTCTCTTCTGCCTGCTCTTAATCTGCTGTTTTAGGACCTTTGGAGGACCTTCAAAGTTCCTGAAATGGCTCTTGTGTACATGTGTATTGAGAGCAGGAACAGATTTACAAGGATTTCATGACTGAAGGTCCTTCTCAGTATAAAATTGTGAGGATGCTTTGGGTAGCCATGGGCCGCCTCGAAGGCTTGGGGTACGGGCTACTTCCCAAACCACCTGTATTATAATGCACTACTGTATGTATATACTCAAACCAAAAGAAAAGGGGTTCCACAACAAAGATAATCAAAAATTAATAAGTTTTATTATAGAAAAATGTAGTTACAAGATTACAAATATGTACTGACTAATGGACAACTGTGCACAGGAAAAATATGTTACATGAGATTGCATGCCTAGTAGGGATGACATGGCATGAGGTGTATGTTTCATGGGATTACTTGCTTGGTAGGGGTGACATGACATGAGGTGTATGTTACATTTGAATGCATGTCTGGTAGGGGTTGAGGTGGCATAAGGTGTATGTAACATGGGACAGCATGTCTGGTAGGGGTGACATGGCATGAGTTGTATGTTACATGGGACTGCATGTCTGGTAGGGGTGAGTTGGCATGAGGTGTATGTTACATGGGACTGCATGTTTGGTAGGGGTTGAGGTAGAATGATGTAAATGTTACATGGGACTGCAGATCTGGTAGGGGTTAAGGTGGCATGAAGTGTATGTTACATGGTACTGCATGTTACATTGGACTGTGTGTCTGGTGTGGGTTGAAGAGTATGTAACATGGGACTGAATACCTGTTAGGGGTTGAAGGGGCATCTTACATGGGGCTGTATGTCTGGTAGGGGTTGAGATGGCATGAGGTGTATGTTACAGGGAACTATATGTCTGGTAAGGGTTGCAGTGGTATAAGATATATGTTACATGGGACTGTTTGCCTGATGCGGGCTGAGGTGTATGGTACATGGGACTTCATGTCTGGTAGGGGTTGAGGTAGATATATAGATGTATTACTCAGTGGTTGGCGGCTGAATATAGATGTATTACTGGGGAATTGGCGACTGTATGTATATGTTTTACTGGGGAGTTGGCGGCTGTATGTATATGTATTACTGGGGGGGGTTGTCACCTGTATGTATAGGTACTACTGGGGGGTTGGTGGATGTATGTATATGTATTACTGGGGGGTTGGTGGCTGTATGTATATGTATTACTTGGGGAATAGTAGATAGTGAGCAGGAAGATGTGTATGTATGCTATATTCAGTGGGGGCCTCCACCAGATTTTTTTCTGTCGCAAGAAAGCCAGTGCCGCTGTGCCAAAATACGATCTCTCCACCAAAATCCCCTGCTAAATACCTGTCCTAGCTGTGCAATTCCCGAAAACGTTGGAAGTTCAATGGAAATGCGATCCATGGACCCTTTGTGTTTCCTTTTTGTAGATTTTACATTAGATGTATTGTCTGATCAAATGCTCAATCGCTCAACTCCAGCTGTCTACTCCACAGTACAATACACTCTCCTTATACAAGCTGAATGTTGCTATAACTGTCCATAAACTTCCATGTAGACTTCCCATGTAGAAAGTGAGTCTACATGGAAATTCTGCTCTATTTTGCTGTTACTAATGTGGACTAAATAAAGAAAATAATATTTTAAAGAAAATTTGCAATGTCCGCTGACCATTTTCTTTGTTTTCTAGAAAAACTAAGAGTTTTGTTGTATATGAAAACAATTTACTTCTAACACATACAGGACAAACTGCAGAAGGTCATCCACATACCAGTACAGTATTTACCTGAAACATTTAACATGATTTGGCGACCATACATTATATAACACATTAATAACCTACCTACAGTTCATGGATGGTTTAAATCTGGCAAAAGCTCTCTTTGTATATAGATTTTCCCCAATAGGAAATGACAAAGGGTTCATCTGACATTAATAAAGACAACTTTATTGTCTCATAATCAAATATCAACCCACACATCCGTTCCTTCCAATCAAAAATCTAAAAGAAAATCAAATAATGCAAATAGTTTAAACAGGTTGAGAATACTTCCGTTTTCAATAAAGAGAATCGGATAATGTGTCCATTGATTTACTCAAGGACCTTTATTACTCATCCAGTATTTTGCAATGTATTCTGTGGCAAGATAATAAATCTTAAAACAATCTAACAGCAAGTGAAATATATTAAACCTGGGGCACTTAGCATTAATTTTCTATGCACTTGCTTTGTGCAAGTTGCACCACATTATTAAAAGGGGTTTTAATATAAAAATTAGTCATTGCTGGGGGGAAGGATTATCAACATTTTTCTAACTTTCCTTTATTATGAATTATTTAGCGTTGTCCTTCTTCTGCTGTGCTTTCCAGACCTCCACTTCTACATCTTCTTTTGACTTCTGCCTCGTGTCTGTCCTGCCGAGTCAATAGACAGAAGGAGCACATGACTTCCTCCCATCCTGTTGGTGCTCCCGTTATGAAGCCCATCCTCTGCTGTGTGTTCACAGCTGCCTCTCCACTATGTTAGAAGAGGGACAGCTCTGAAGCGCTGCGCATGCACAGAGATTGGTCATGGCAACTCTATAACTGTGAGATGTGCATGGAATGTGTAGGGAGGCATCTAAGATAGCGCCCGCTCACTCATTCTAGTGAACTGTTGGAATCACCAGGTAAGTGGCTTTAGTTTAAGGGGAAAAAAAAATGAATATTTTCTTGGGAAGTTGGTCAACCCCTTTAATAGTGATGCAAACTCAAAGGTAATCAAATCTGTTTCCAGGATGTCTCAAACTGTTGCACCAATTGTTTTGTGCACTTGGCTTCATGCTGTTGCCACAGAATTAAGTCTGTTATCAGTTATAAATATGTTGCAAACTACGAACACACACTACCAGTGCACAGTATTAAAAAGGGTTGGACAAAAAGCAACCGCAACACAACTGTGTCGCGTGGACATAATGGAAGGACTTGTACCTAGTTTGCAAGTTATTTAGCTGGGCTGTGCTGGGCAATTTCCAATATTCCCACACATGGCAATTTACCACATTTTTATACCTGCACAAATTTATTAGAAATGTACCATTTGATTTCATGCATTATTAACCAAACATACCTTGAGAAGGCTGTAGCTACACTGATGCAGAAAAATATCTTGTTTAATCCCAGATCCAAGTGGTTTTGCTAAAAAAACAATGATAAAATTCAGGACCTTGGGAAAGCCGATGCCTACATAAATACATGACACACCAAACTTTCTGAACCGTCCAGACAGGACTAATCAAACTGAGCAGGATGACTCATAAACAGCAGCTGAGAGATGGTGCAGAGATTGATTACTTCTGCCTGTCAGGGACAACACATCATTCTCTGAAGCAGTGCACAAATATGGTAAGAGGAGAAGTGTCAAGTCAGCCAAAGGAGCGTCATAGCCTCATTATTATAATTTTTATAATTGTTTTTCACCAAAACCACTAAATTCAGGGATTAAACAAGATATGTTTCTGCACCAGCGTAGCTGCAGCATTCTCAAGGTATTTTTAGTTCATAATGCATAAAAGCAAATGGTAGGTTTCCTTTAACAGAAGAAAAACCATAGCCATTGTAATTTGTTTTTCTCGTTGTAGAAAAAGAAGAGGAGCTAAACACTACTTTCATAACAATAAATTCTATCCTGTGAAAAATAATTACTGTTTCTGATGTTAATTGCACAGGAACTGCCTGAGGCATATTTGGTATATGACAACAACTGTTCCAGGGAAGACTATTCATGTGTTCCAATCAAAATGAATGAAAGAATAAAAGATTCCTTTTTTTGTATCCTTTTGAGACTCTAGTTATGTTTGTAAAAAGAAAATATAATTTATATATGATTCTTAAGGGGGACATATATGACCAACGTATATACGCCTTATATACGTCCCCCATACACGGCAAAGGTCACATGTTGCTGTATGGGACCGGTATGGTGCCGTAGCCGTGGAAAAGATAGGACACGTCCTATCCCTCCCCATAATATGGCGCGGTGCGCCATAAATTGCTAAGGAGAGGGGCACCACTCACCCATTCCTCCTCTCCCGGACACCGATGTGTAGCCTTACTCAATTCATCTATAAAGGGGATGTAAGTGAACATAAAATAATGGTGTTGCTATTACTTAGTAAATAATGTAAATGTGGGCTGATGATTATTTTGATAGCCTGAGGCTTTGTATGTCAGAAGTATACTGACAGACAAAAAAACTTTGTGTGACTATTTTTCACCTTACACCCCGTCCATCCTTAGTGCAGGTGGAGGGGCATGGAGTAGGCTGTCCTGTTCCATGGCAGGATCTGTCGTAGAATTATCCAAAGGAATACCATAAAGCACAAATACACAATGTGCCATTACTTATAGAGCAGTCACCATTGTGGCGTTTCATTGCTATCATTTTAAAGACTGTATGACCTTTTGATCACTTTCTATTAAATTTGTTATGTTTTACAAAAAGGCAAAAAAGTGGTATTTTCGTCTTTGGGCGCTATTTTCTGTTACGGAGTTGAAAAACCGTTATTATATTTTGATAAATCAGACATTTTCAGACGTGGTGATAGCTAATGTGTTTATGATTTTTACAGTTTATTTATATTCAGTTCTAGGGAAAGGAAGGTGATTTGAATTTTTAGGGTTTTTTATTATCATTTTTTTTACTTTTTTTAATTTTTATTTTTACTATTTTTCAGACTCCCCAGGGTACTTTAACCCTTGGTTGTCTGATCAATTCTATCATATACTGCCATACTGCAGTTTTGCCACATCGGCGCCGGCTTGTACATGACACAAATCAGGGGGCAGGCCGTTAGACAACCCGACGGATTCGGACTACGAGTGAGATTTAACATTTCGAATTGCGTCGCAAGACACGCACTTACAAGTACCGGGAAGAAGAGGGTGAACTGTGAACTCCGGTGAACTTCGGCGAGGAAGTAACGGATGCAGGAACTCGGGCGCACGAGCTATGTGAATCATGCCGGACTTCATCTTCGTTGGACCGTCCGAATGGGGGATCGCGACAGGACCAGGAAAGTAAATTTGCCCCAATGTGCTGATTGCACATTGTAATGTAGGGGTTAAACAGAGGAAGACCCGAGGCTGTCATGGCGACGGATCACCATTCCCCAATGACTTCACGGGGAGCGACGATCCCAGCTTTGCCGGAGGCGATGATCTCTAATTATAATGAATAAAAATGTCTTCCAGCTCACCATCTTCCTGAATTGCTTCCACTCAAACACGGTCCACCCCACTGCAAGGGCTGAATAAACAAATTCCAAGTCCAGCTCGTGGAAAACTTTGAATTTCTTTATTGGTGCATATTTAAACATCCAGGTTGCAGTAAAAATCCAAACGTATACCCTGCTATGTACTTTCGGGCCTGGAAGTAGCCTTCCTATCCCTTAAATTTAAAAAAAACCTATCCCACAGCTCACTTATCTCCACGAGAAACATAATACCCATAGTAGTATAATGCAGAGACATCGTCAAAGATAGGCAATACAAATCCTGGTTTCTTTAAAGACACCTAGTGTCTTTGATTAACTATATACCCCATCTACCACTTCTCCACACACTTTGTCACAAAGGTATGTCCGCTAAAAGAATCTCCACCATCACGTTTACAATGACCAAATTTTGCACAGCAGAATAGAGATGAGCGAACATACTCGTCCGAGCTTGATGCTCGTTCGAGCATTAGCATACTCGAAACTGCTCGTTGCTCGGACGAATACTTTGCCCGCTCGAGAAAATGGCATCTCCCGCCGTTTTGCTTTTTGGCGGCCAGAAACAGAGCCAATCACAAGCCAAGAGACTCTGCACTCCACCCAGCATGACGTGGTACCCTTACACGTCGATAGCAGTGGTTGGCTGGCCAGATCAGGTGACCCTGGAATAGACTAGCCCCTGCCTGCGCTGCTCGGATCATTCTGTGTCTGGATGCCGCTAGGGAGAGAGCTGGGAAAGTGTTAGGGTGTTCTATTAGAATAGTGTTAGGCAGGAGTGATTCTACAAGAACCCAACAGCCCTTCTTAGGGCTACAATAACGTTATACATTTTTTTTTTTTTATTTGCTTGTGGCTGGGCTTGCTGGCACTAGTAGTGCAGCTAGTACCATATTGTGAGGAATTTGCAGGGGGACTTGCTACCGTTGTGTTTAGCTCTTAGTGACACGCATATCCACCTCAAACACCAAAGTGGGACAATTTATTAGGGGTTTGAGTAGAATTAGGCAGTCTGCTGATTTTTTTTTTTTTTAGCTGTATTCATTTTATAGCTCAAACTCATCTTGCAAAGCAGTGTGCTCTCATTGTAGGCTACAAAATAGCCATAGGAGAACCCCAACGGTTTACTTAGGCCTACAATAGCGTTATATTTTCCTTTTTTTGGTTTGCTTGTGGCTGGGCTTGCTGGCATTAGTAGTGCAGCTAGTACCATACTGTGAGGAATTTGCTGGGAGACCTGCGACCGTTGTGTTTAGCTCTTAGTGACACGCATATCCACCTCAAACACCGAAGTGGGACAATTTATTAGGGGTTTGAGTAGAATTAGGCAGAGTCTGCTGATTTTTTTTTTTTTTTAGCTGTATTTCATTTTATAGCTCAAACTCCTCTTGCAAAGCAGTGTGCTCTCATTGTAGGCTACAAAATAGCCATAGGAGAACCCCAACGGCTTACTTAGGCCTACAATAGCGTTATATTTTCCTTTTTTTTTGTTTGCTTGTGGCTGGGCTTGCTGGCACTAGTAGTGCAGCTAGTACCATACTGTGAGGAATTTGCTGGGAGACCTGCGACCGTTGTGTTTAGCTCTTAGTGACACGCATATCCACCTCAAACACTGAAGTGGGACAATTTATTAGGGGTTTGAGTAGAATTAGGCAGAGTCTGCTGATTTTTTATTTTTTTTACCTTTATTTCATTTTATAGCTCAAACCCATCTTGCAAAGCACAAAATCCAGTTGTGTGCTGTCAGTGTAGTTTAGAAACTAGCCATAGCAATAGTATAGCATCGTTTTGTTAAAAAAAATAAAAAACTAAAAAAAAATAAACACAAAATTTGTTTTTTTTTCAAGTTTACACTTTAATTTGGAAAATGTTTAGAGAGGACGAGGGCGTGGACGTGGGCGTCCAACTACTGCAGGGGTCAGAGGCCGTGGTCCTGGGTGGGGTGAGACACCACCTGCTGATGGGGGAGCAGGGGAACGCCGCAGAGGTACACTCCCTAGGTTCATCATGTCTCAAGTTACTGGGACTCGTGGTAGAGCACTGTTGAGGCCAGAACAGTGCGAAGAGGTGATGTCGTGGATTGCGGACAATGCTTCTAGCCATTTGTCCACCAGTCAGTCTTCCACGCAGTCCACCCATGTCACCGAAATCGGCACTCCTCCAGCTCCTCCACCTCAGCCTCCTTCCCCCCAGTATGCCCCCTCCCACCAAAATTTGGCATTTGAACCGGCATACTCTGAGGAACTGTTTTCTGGACCCTTCCCACAGTCACAAACCACTTGTCCTGCTGCTGCTGAGCTATTTTCCGATGCCCAGGTTTTCCACCAGTCGCAGTCTGTGGGTGATGATGACATTATTCACGTAGTGGAAGAAGTGTGTAAAGAGGTGTCGGACGATGAGGAGACACGGTTGTCAGACAGTGGTGAAGTTGTTGTCAGGGCAGGAAGTCCGAGGGGGGAGCAGACTGAGGGATCGGAGGATGATGAGGTGACAGACCCAAGCCGGGTGAACACAGTGCTTCTGAGACGGAGGCGAGTCCTATAGCAGAACAGGTTGGAAGAGGCAGTGGTGGGGCCAGACGGAGAGGCAGGGCCAGAGCTGGTGCATCAGCGCCAAATGTTGCCCGTAGTCAAGCTAGATTTTCAGAAGTCTGGAGGTTCTTTAAAGAAACACCGGATGACCGACGGACTGTGGTGTGCAACCTTTGCCAAACCAGGATCAGCAGGGGTTCCACCACTACTAGCTTAACTACCACCAGTATGCGCAGGCATCTGAATGCTAAACACCCCACTCAATGGCACCAAGCCCGTTCACCTCCGGCCGGGCACACCACTGCTCCTTCCCCTGTGTCATCTGCTAGTCAGCCCCCTGCCCAGGACCCCGGCCCAAACACCTCCTGTGCGAAAAAATCCATCTTCGCCTCCACGATCCTCCACAGCATCCACCAGCGTTCAGCTCTCCATACCCCAGACGCTGGAGCGCAAAAGGAGGTATAGCGCAACCCACCCACCCACACGCCCAAGCCCTCAACGTCCACATCTCCAAGTTGCTTAGCCTGGAGATGCTGCCCTATAGGCTGGAAGAGACTGAGGCCTTTCGAAACCTCATGGCGGCGGCCGCCCCTCGGTATTCGGTCCCCAGCCGCCACTACTTTTCCCGATGTGCCGTCCCAGCCCTGCACAAGCACGTGTCAGAGAACATCCTCCGTGCCCTGACCAACGCCGTTTCTGACAAGGTCCACCTGACCACGGATACGTGGACGAGTGCTGCCGGGCAGGGCCACTATATATCGCTGACGGCACATTGGGTTAACTTGGTGGAGGCTGGGACCGAGTCTGACCCTGGGGCCTTTTTTGCCAGGGCCAACTGGCTCTGGCTATAGTACTCTATGTATTTAATTTTTCTGGAGGGCCAACTACCCTGTCCTCTGTTTTAAACAATTTTTGGGAGTGCCACATACAGGCACTCAATCTATGTAATTTTTCTGGAGGACCAGCTACCTGCTCCTCTGGTTTGAAAACTTTTTTGGACTGCCACATACAGGCACTCAATTTATTTAATCTTTTTGGAGGACCAGCTACCTGCTCCTCTGGTTTGAAAACTTTTTTGGACTGCCACATACAGGCACTCAATCTATGTAATTTTTCTGGAGGACCAGCTACCTGCTCCTCTGGTTTGAAAACTTTTTTGGACTGCCACATACAGGCACTCAATCTATGTAATTTTTCTTGAGGACCAGCTACCTTCAATGGGGCTCGTTATTCGAGACGAGCACTCGAGCATCGGGAAAAGTTCGTCTCGAATAACGAGTACCCGAGCATTTTAGTGCTCGCTCATCTCTACAGCAGAACTCAGGGAATGTCATAGACCAGGTTATGAGAGTTTTCACTCTGCACTTCACAAAATACACTTATTAACTACCATCTACAAGAGACATAGATAGATAAAGATGTATAAATACTATATAGAGATAGTTGATCTTTATAGACAAATATATATTTTTTACCCATTCTATTTTGTTATAGTTAAGAGCAGTAAATTATTATCCCAGGCACCGCCGGGGGCTACAGCTAGTAATATTAATATATATATATATATATATATATATATATATATATATATATATATATATATATATAGTAAGAAGTACTTGTTTTGTGGATATTATGCAACATGAATATTGAAACATATTAAACATATTAAATCAATTTATTGTATTTCAAATTAATTGCTGTGTGCTTGAATCTTCAACAAAAGTTGTCTTGTCAGCAGCCAAAATCTACACACTCCCACAAATGGCTTTCATACAGGATATTAGGACAATCTGTTACAGAATGTATTTATAGGCTTTTGCAGAGCATTCTTTGTTCTTTGTATGATGGCTCCTACATTCAATATTTAACCCCTTAACGACTTGGCCATTTTGCACCTTCCTGACACGGCCCTTTTTAAAAAATCTGACATGAATCACTATAACTGGACATAACTTTGGAACGCTTTAATATACTCAGGTGATTTTGAGATAGTTTTTTTGTGACTCATTGTACTTCATTTTGGTTGAGAAATTTAAGCAATATGTTTAGTATAAGTTTATGAAAAAAAATTAAATTTGATGAAGATTAAAAAAATAATGTTTTCCAAATTCCAAATTTTCTACTTTTTGTAAAATTGGTCATATCCCCAAAATAACTTGATAACTAACATTGTACATATGTATATTTTAAGTTGCCATCATGTCAAACAGCCTTTCCTTTTTTTAGGATGTTAGGAGGCTTATAACTTTAGGTGTGAATTTTCAAATTTTCACAAAAATCATCAAATCATCATTTTTGAAGGGACCAATTTACTTAAATGAGACTTTATAATGCCTATATGATAGAAACGGCACCCCTGAAAATATTCAAACAACCTTTGAGAAGTTTGTTAACCCTTTAAGCGTTTCATGAGGGTGAAAAATAAATGAAAGTTAAATTACCCCAACAACAAGAACCCCAACAATTGACACCAATTTGGAAGGTAAACCCCTTAGAGAATTTAGCAAGATGTAATATGTGTATTAGCCCCTACAGGTGTATGATCCAATTTGCCCTAAAAGAAGAAAAATATAACTCCCAAAAATGTGTAAAGTTATTGTAAAATATGTGTAGAAGTACCCCACATGTGCATATAAAATGTTGTATGGGAGCTTAGTAGACGGAAAGAGGGATGTTTGCCTTTAAGAAGCCAAATTTGACAGAAATCCTTTACCTGTGTCAGGAAGTAATTGGAAAACCCTAGTGGTATAAAATGGAGGAGAACCCGAAAAGTTACCCAAATTTTTGAACACACACCCCTTGGCGTATTTAGCAAGGTGTAATATGTGGCGTAGTGTAATAAAAGTGGTATAGTGAGCAATTTGAACATACAGGTGGTTTCCAAATATTGTGTGCAATGGATGCCCTATATGGAAATTCCAATTATTTCTGGAAAGTTTGGTGCCTGTTATGTGACACCTAGTTTGTGCCACTATGAGATGCAAGGTCTCTGATTAGGAAGCCATGTTTCCTAGCATGAGAAAGACAAGTAATACTAAACACTAGCTAGAAAATACAACAGGGCTCTGGAATGATAAAGCATCAGATATAGTACCGGAAGGTACTATATGTGCTAATAAATGAGCTAATAAATCCAGAGGCTTGGAGGGGAAATAGAAAACCTAAAAAAAAATAATACCAACAGATGACCCTAGTTTGCAAACTACACCCCTCAAGGAAATAATCAAGATGTATAGTGATCAATTTGACCTAATGTCACAGGATCCCCCACGATCCATGTCACGGATTGCGGGCACACCTGTGCCGCTCTCCGTGGTGCGGCCCCAGCCCTAGCTCCAAACTACACCTCTCCACGCTCCTGCTCCCATCCGGCCTGACCCATGTGTGCGTCCCGGCTCCCTAGGGTGCGTGCGCACCGGCTTTCTAGGATTTATAAGGCCAGCTCACCGCTTATTGCTGCTGGCACTTTCAGCTTTCCTTAGAGGCCGGCTGTTCCCAAGATTCCCTGACGGATCTTTGAACTATAGTGAGAAGAGAAAGCTTCTTTTGCCCTCCGTTTGTTCTTATCCCATTCCTTCATCCCGTTTCTGCTGATCTCCTGTTGCTGGCCTCGGACTTGAACCTTGACCTTTGCATCTCTGCTGCATGCCCTGACTACATGCCTGTATCCTATTACGAGACTGCCTGCTGTATCTCTACCATGACCTTGGCTGCCATCGTGGGCTAGTCACACCTGTGGAATGACCTGGTGGCACCCTGCCGCAGCAAGTCCATCCAGCTTTGTGCAGGCTCTGGTGAAGACCAGGTGCCATTGGATTCCGGTCCCAGGTGTCTGCTAGTAGCATCTCCCACAGTGGTCCAGAGAGTCCACTGACCCTGAACCCTGGCAGTAAGATCCAGCCATGGACCCCGCTGAGGTGCTGCTTCCGATACTGGCTGATATTTCCAGGGTTGTTATGGATGTGTTGCATATAAGCTGGTAGAATATACTAGGGAACAACTAAAATGTTGTCACTCTGGAGTACTCGCAGGTCTCGTAATAGTATTATAGTGTTCTAACCCTCCTTTTGGAACAGAATATTTTTTGAGTCCTTCTTTTAGAAGCAGACTTGTGGAATTCACAGGGAAAATGTTGCCCTAACAAAAGACATGGGGACATCTAATCCAGAGGTACTGGGGTCCTATCCTCCTAGTCCAAATATGAGTTCCCTAATGCCACCTCTGAATAATTTTTTTTATTTAAAAAAACTTAAGGAGTTAAGTAGTACCACTGTGGAATTTTCTTATTTATATATATTGGCACCTTTAGTAAACACACTATGAAAACACGAATCTTTAAAAAAAAAAAAAGAGTCAACTTTAGAGATAATTAGAGATGAGCGAACACACTCGTCCGAGCTTGATTCATCAAGCTCGGACGAGTGTGTTCGCTCATCTCTAATTATTATCCATGCCAAACAACCAAAGTTGACTCTGTTTTCACAGTGTGTTTACTAAAGGTGCCAATATATATAAATAAGAAAATTCCACAGTGGTACTACTTAACTCCTTAAGTTTTTTTAAATAAAAAAAATACGAGCAACTGCTCGTTGCTCGGACGAATACTTTGCTAGCTCGAGAAAATGGCATCTCCCGCCGATTTGATTTTTGGCGGCCAGAAATAGAGCCAATCACAAGCCAGGAGACTCTGCACTCCACCCAGCATGACGTGGTACCCTTACATGTCGATAGCAGTGGTTGGCTGGCCTGATCAGGTGACCCTGGAATAGACTAGCCCCTGCCCGAGCTGCTCGGATCATTCTCTGTCTGGATACCGTTAGGGAGAGAGTTGCTGCTGCTGCAGGGATAGCGTTAGGGTGTTATATTAGCTTACTGTAAGGCAGGAGTAAGTCTACAAGAACCCAACAGCCCTTGTTAGGGCTAGAATAGCGTTATATATATTTTTTTTGTTGTTGTTTGCTTGTGGCTGGGCTTGCTGGCACTAGTAGTGCAGCTAGTACCATATTGTGAGGAATTTGCATGGAGAGTTGCGAACGTTATATTTAGCTCTTAGTGACACACATATCCATCTCAAACACCTAAGTGGGACAATTTATTAGGTGTTTGATTGAATTAGGCACAGTCTGACGATTTTTTTTTTCTTTTCAAAACTTAAAGTGACTTAAAATCCAGTTGTTGTGTGCTGTCAGTGTAGGTTAGAAACTAGGCATACAAGAACCCAACCGACTTTCTTAGGCCTACAATAGTGTTATATATATTTTTTTTTTGTTGATTTGCTTGTGGCTGGCCTTGCTGGCACTAGTAGTGCAGCTAGTACCATATTGTGAGGAATTTGCAGTGGATGTCTGACATCTGTCAGGTGCTGAGTAACTTTGAGGAGTCAACACAGATGGTCAGTGGCGATGCCGCCATCATCAGCCTCACCATCCCGCTGCTTGGCCTGTTGTAAAACTCTCTGGTCAGCATGAAGTCAGAAGCTTTGCGCTCGTCACTAAGATGGGGGAAGAAGATTTCCTTGTTGATAGCCAAAGCATCCTCAGGTCTGTTTCTCAGCGCATATCGGAGGAGGTGGAGGAGGATGAGGAGGAAGAGGAGGAGAATGTTGGCGAGACAGAAGAGGGGAGCATTGCTCAGTCCTTCACTGTTCAGTGTGTATGGGCAGAAGAAGAGGAGTTGGAGGAGGAGGAAATGGACAGTCAGGACAGTGAGGGGAGTGAATTGTTGCGCGTTGGAACTCTGGCGCATATGGCAGACTTCATGCCGCGACCCTCACGTTCAAAGAATTTATTCCAGCACCGATTACTGGGTATTCACTCTCCTGGACCCACGGTACAAGCAAAATCTTTACACTCTCATCCCTGGAGAGGAAAGGAATGGAAGAATGCATGAATACCAGCAGGCCCTGGTGCACAAGCTGAAACAGTATTTCCCTTCTGACAGCGCTAGCGAGGGAGAGTAGGCAAGCAGGCAGCTTGTCCAGCACTGGCAGGGGTACGCTTTACAAGGCCTTTGCCAGTTTTATGTCACCCCAGCAAGACACTGTCACCTGTCCCCAGTCTCGGCAGAGTAGGGCTGATCTTTACAGAAAGATGGTGAGGGAGTACGTAGCTGACCATACCATCGTCCTAAATGATCACACAGCTCCCTACAACTACTGGGTTTCAAAGCTGGACATGTGGCACGAACTGCCGATGTACGCCTTGGAGGTTCTTGCCTGCCCTGCCGCTAGCGTGTTGTCTGAGCGGGTTTTCAGTGCAGCTGGTGGCATCATCACCGATAAGCGTACATGCCTGTCGATTGACAGCCTGACGCTTATCAAGATGAATAAAGCCTGGATTTCTCAGGATTTCCATTCTCCACCAGGTGAAAGAAGCTCAACCTGAATGATTGATGTATGCACTCCTCCTCCTCATTTTCCTCCTTCTCCTCCTCTTTGTACACTAAAGCAGAGGAAACTGGCTATTTTTTGCCAGGGCCAACTGGCTCTAGCTATAGTACTCTATGTATTTAATTTTTCTGCAGGGCCACCAGTCCTCTGTTTTAAACAATTTTTGGGAGTGCCACATACAGGCACTCAATCTATTTAATTTTTCTGGAGGACCACCTACCTGCTCCTCTGGTTTGAAAACTTTTTTGGACTGCCACATACAGGCACTATCCAAATTTAATTGTCTTCATAGCAGCCTCCACACGTCGTCTTTATAGCTGCCTCCACACGTTGTCTCTATTGCTACCTCCACACATCATCTCCATAGCTGCCTCCCAGAGTCGTCCATATAGCTGCCTCCATACATCGTCCCCTTAGCAAACGAGCTGTGTCAGGCAGAATTTTGGGTTGTTTTCCTGGCTTCCACATCAAACTTGTTAACTTTGTCGCCACCCTGCTGTGTAATCCACAAAATATACTGGCAAACTTTTATCATTTACCGTTATTATTTCAGCGCTTATTGCGCATCTGTTTACATTCCCCTCACCCGCCATATCCCAAACTTATAAGAACACTACTACACTTGATCTTATACAAAAGGTTCTTAGAAGTGCTGTTTGGGGAGTAGCCGAGAGACAGGGGCTTGGATAGGCGAAAGCTCGCCTGGCAGCGGAGCGCCAGCTCCATCCCAAGATCCAACTAACATAGTTTTAACTGCAGCAACTTTAATCTACTACTAGTTCACTGCCTCCATACATCGTCCCCTTATCAAACGAGCTGTGTCAGGCAGAATTTTCGGGTGTTTCACCAGATACATAATGGAACTCGGCGCATCTGTCGCCGCCATGCTGGAGACATGAAGTTGCAATCATAGCAGCGCAATATGGATGCCCCATACTGTCGCTCTTAATCATGGAACCATTTCCGAAAAAACAATTAAAAATAGAACCGCTATGCTATTCCATTATTCCTAGATGAAATATTCAAACGACCCCGCCTGCTTTGAAAATTATAATTTTTTCAAAGTAAACGCTTCTGGCCCCCAGGCCCATTTTGGGTGGGGAGGAGCAGAGAGACAGGGGCTTGGACAGGCGAAAGCTCGCCTGGCAGCGGACCGCCAGCTCCATCCCAAGATTAGGCAGCCTCAGAGGCATCCATGCATGCTGCCTCTGCTGTTTCCTGTCCATTTCACCTCCACGATCCTCCACAGCGTCCACCAATGTCTCCATGCGCAACTTTCAACTCTCTATACCCCAGACGCTGGAGAGCGAGATGATATACAGCACATCATCCCCTTATCAAACGAGCTGTGTCAGGCAGAATTTTCGGGTGATTCACCAGATACATAATGGAACTCGGCGCATCTGTCGCCACCATGCTGGAGACCGGAAGTTTCATTCATAGAAGTGCAATATGGATTCCCCATACTGTCACTCTTAATCATAGAAGTCGTCTCCATGGCTGCCTCCACATGTCGTCCCCTTATCAAACGTCGCCACCATGCTGTGTTATCGACTAAATATACCGTCAACCTTTTATTCACATAGAAAATCATTTAGGGAGTCCATTTAGGGTATGTCGCCATGACACTCTCTAGCCTGCCGCTGCTGCCGCTGCCTCAGACTTATTTGCAAGATTTTTCAAAGCTTTTTATAATTAAAAACAGATGTCCTTTATGAATGAACAGTTTCAGTAGACTTTGATAAATGTTTCTCTCTGATGAAAACACAAATGGATAAACTGCACCTTGAGTTGCAAGAAGTAAAAAGGAAAAGTGCATTAGAGACATGAAAGATTATTGTTTAGGCAAGGTTTACAATTGGCAATGGAACAAGAGTGATTTTTACTCTCTGAGGATCAAGTATCAACCCGGGGTTATTTTTTCGATCAGCAAGTTCCAACTCAAAAGGAGAAGGAGAGGAGGTAAAAGACACCGGAGATACAGATATCACCAAACAATTAAAATCCAGACAAGTTCTTCCGAGATTAAATAAAAAGAACTAACAGTAAATATATCTTCTAGGAGTTCTGTTATGAACTGCTGGCACTTGTGGTACCTCTGCATGGTGCAGGTTTCTTGTGGGCTTGGATTTTACAGCTTTCACTGTGCGCACCCAAACTTTATTCTTTGGGTCGCTACAATTACGTGGATACCAAATTTGTATAGGTTTTATAATGGTTTCATACATTTAAAAAAATTAAAACCTCATGTACAAAAATTTTTTGGGGGATCTTCTGGCGCCAATAACTTTTTCATACTTTCGTGTATGGAGCTGTGGGTGGTGTCATTTTTTGCGACTTTTGATGGCGTTTTCATTGCTATAATTTTTAGGACTGCACGACCTTTTGATCACTTTTTATAAATTTTTTTATATTTTTTAAAATGGCTATTTTCCGTTACAGGGTTAAACACAGTGAAAAACCGCTATTATATTTTGATAGATCGGGCATTTTCAGAGGCGGCGATACCTAATGTGTTTATGATTTTTACTGTTTATTAATATTTATATCAGTTCTAGGGAAAGGGGGTTGATTTTAATTTTTAGGGTTTTTTTATTATAATTTTTTTTTTAAACTTTTTTTTATTTTTACTTTTACTATTTTTCAGACTCCCTAGGGTACTTTAACTCTAGGTTGTCTGATCGATCCTACCATATATGCAATATGGCAGTATATGGGGATTTTACTTCTGAATGGGTTGAAACGAGACAGCTTCGGGCCTTCGTGAGACCCGAAGCCGTCATGGCAACGGATCGTTATATATAAGGATCAATTAATTCACGTTACTGTTATCTTCACTATTATGAATTTGTATAAATATTTTCAACTGCAAATTCTGACTATGTAACACTTATCTCTACTCATTGATGAATTTATCTGTATTGGTCACTTCCTATAAGTATGTTCCTTGTGCACCTCACTATTTGCTTGAGAAAGCCTTCGGATGAAGCTAAAACTTAGCACCTTGGAATAAAAACCACTACATTTTGGTCTACCAATGGTCACCCCACTCTGGGTGTGTTCAGACAGTGTGGTACTGGACTTGTGGAGTATGGCCTCTGGTTGGTATTGTGGTTGTGTCATAGCTGGCTCAAAATAACTTGGGGTGATTTAGAGTATTAGACTAGTCTATGTGTATTTAACCTTTTGTTCCCCTAAAATGATTAATTGCTGCTGTGATATATATGATGTGTTACCAGGACCTTGTTACAGATTTCATTTATGATAACTCCCAGTCCAGATATTATCACACTGTCTGTTGGTTTTTTATGTGTATCTCTTTTAATGGGGTGTTTTTAAATACTGATGACTGATGTTATGACTAAAGATTAATTATGTGTACCATATGAAGTTTTGGTTATTTTACTTATTCAATTTTGAGTGACACCTGTTTTTCTTTTTTATGGATAGATAAATAAATATATAAAGATAGATAGATAGATTAAGATAAAATGTATGTTCAAAATATTTTTTTTTAACCAGTTCTATTTTGTTATAGCGAAGAGCAGGTATTTACTATCCCAGGCACCGCCGGGGGGCTACAGCTAGTATATATATATTTTTGTAAGACATACTTGTTTTGCGGATATTATGCAACATGCATATTGAAACAGACTAAATCAAATTATTGTCTTTCAAATTAATTGCTGTGTGCTTGAATTTTCACCAAAAGTTGTCAGCAGCCAAAATCTACACACTCCAAGAAATGGCTTTCATACAGGATATTAAGACAATCTATTAAAGAATTTTTTTATGGGCCTTCTTTGTCAACAGTTATACAGAAAGAATATTCCTATTGTATTGTGTTCCGTGGTTATCCAACTACCAGGAAATTCTCACCCAACATGTTACCAAAGACCGATATAATGGAAATTTTCAGGGATGTTGGGTTTTTCAAAAAGCAGAGTTACTGCAAAATATAAAGAGCTGTAATCCCCATACCCTCAATTGTCCAAGCAAATATGTATGACTAGTGTCAGATATAGATACACTGGCCCAGATATATTATGGCTTCTCTGCCAGTTCTCTGGTGCAGAAACCATAAAAATCTTCCTCTCCCTGGAACTCTTCAGTTTTCTACAACCTACTTTGGGCACAGTTCTGGTGGGAGACTAGAACCAAAAACATAGATCAGGGCCCATTCCTCTTTTTATGTATTCCTCCAGTTATGCCCAGTTTTCCTCATCATCTATATTTATTAACTCCTGATGTATAATGTGGAAAATGTTATACACAATCTGCAGTACAAGTGATCAGCTGAATACATGTTCAAGTCCTATGGGAGCAGGGAAAGAAAATGTAAAAATGTTACAAAAATATTTAAAAAATCAGCACCCCACTCCTTAGAAGAAATATATAAATGGTTTAAAATCAATAATATTAACTCGCCACTCCAATTTCAGATTCAAAGCAATTATTCTTTATTTAAACATTGATAAGCAATCCACATGTATTTCATTTTCAGTACTGATCTCTTTAGCGATTATTTTGTACCACGGCTACACAATGCTGTTATCCATGGCCACGGGCCATGATGATATCGTAAACCAGGGATCCAACAAAATATTAATACACGTCACTCCAAATTCGAGATTATGGGAATGGCAGGTGCACAAGTAGGGTACCAGCCCTTCTTCAACAATCAATATTATTAACTTTGTGCTCCAATTTTAGATAAAAAGCAATTATTTTTTATTTAAACATTGATAAGCAATGCACATGTATTCAATTTTCAGCGCTGATCTCTTAAACGATTATTTTGTACCACGGCTACCCAATGCTGTTATCCATGGCCACGGGCCTATTTCCTTTTCTCTCTCTACCCTCCAGCAATCTGTTTCTGATGAAGGCCTTATGACCCAAACGTCAAAATGGAAGACATGTGGATTGCTTATCAATGTTTCAATAAAAAATAATTGCTTTGTATCTAAAATTGGAGCACTAAGTTAATATTATTGATTGTTGAAGAAGGGCTGGTACCCTACTTGTGCACCTGCCATTCCCACAATCTCGAATTTGGAGTGACGTGTATTAATATTTTGTTGGATCCCTGGTTACTATACATGATGAGAATGCTGATATTTCTAACTATAGTGCTGCTATTTAAACCCTGCTAGGTAATGTTGATCAAATTAATGAAGTGCTGCTATATAACTCTTGTTGAAGAGCTATAATTTCATCCCTGGTGAAGAGTAGCTATTTAACCCTAGTTGCAGTGCTTATATTAAACCACTGATGGATTGATGGTATTTGACCTTGCTGAAGTGTTGCAAACTAATTGTTGATGAAGCACTATTATTTAACCTGGGGTGAAGTGCTTCTATTCAATCTTTAACAAAATTCTCCTTTTTAACTGCTGATGAAGTGCTGTTATTTTCGTTTCGGCAAAACACCCACTTTCAACCTCTGGCGTAGTGTTATTATTTAATTCTTGGAGAAGTGCTGCCTTTTTAACCTTTGGTGAAGTGCTGCTATCTAACCTCTGACTAAGTCTTGTTAACTAACCTCTTACAAAGTGCTGCTATTTAACCTCTGGCAAAGTTCTGCTATCTAACCTCTGGCAAAGTGCTGAAATCCAACTTCGGGCGAAGTGCTGCTATTTAACTTTTGGTGAAGAACTGCTAACCTCTGGTGATGTGCTGCTACTGAACCTCTGGTGGTGTGCTGCTATTTTATCTCTTGGGTTGCTATCTTCCCTATAAAGGGTTGGCATTCTCCAGAAGTGTCTCATTAATTTCATTATTTAACCCTTGACAAAGGTGTTGCTGTATAAACCTTGCAGAAAGTGATGCTGATTCATCTTTGGTGAAAGTGTTGTTATTTAAACTTTGTTGTAATGCTGGGGGAACCATTGTTAATTCCCGGTGGAAACCTGATCATTAGTGTTTGATGAAAGTATTGATATTCAACCTTTTTGTGTGAAATTGATGTTCATAAACTGTTTTCAATTAAGTGGTCTATTAATGTTTTGGATCTCTGGAAAAAAATGCTTATATTACCGGAGAAAGCACTGATGTTTAATATATGGAAAAGACTGCCATGATTGAATTTTAGGATAAAGTGCCGCTGGTTTCATCTTTAAAGTTAATAGTGTTATCTAATTTATAGCTGAATTGTTGCCAATTATTCTGTAAAGTTATCATGGTTATTTTTTTCTTTTAAGAAACTGTAAACTATCTTATTCCTCGAGATTATTTAATTTACTTTACTTTGCAATTATTTACTTTACCAAGATAGTGTTGTTAATTATGGTATCTAAATTTTTGGTGAACGCAGTATTACTTGACTTCTGGAGATTGATGGTTATCTTATATTGAGTGAATTATTACTCTCTTATTCATAGTGACATTTGGAGATAGTGGGGCACATTTACTTACCCGGTCCCTGTGCGATCCCGATCATGAAGATCGCGTGCCCGATACCCTGCATTTGTCGCTTCCCCACTCAGGTCCGGCAGAGTTCACCTTCTTCTTCTTGGCTTATGTAAGTGCTTGGCTTGCGGCACAATTTTTAAGTTAAATCCCGCGGTTTGTCCAAATCCGTCAGATCGTCCGACGACCCGCCCCCCATTTGTGTCGCATAAAAGCCGATTATCACCTTTATAAGAGATGATTTGACCAAAGTAAGAGATAGAGATGAGGATTCCTGAAAACGCATTAGTACTTCGGACGACAGCTTGAATAAAGCCCAAAAAGGGATGAAAATGGTAGTATCTGACAAAGATCAATAAAGGCAAAAACTAACATATTAAAGAAAGAGATTCCCATTCAAACCTTAGATTTATTGATATACCTGAAGGTGAAGAAGACAGTGACTGTGTATCTTACATGTAAAATTGGTTACTGTCTGTTAAAAAGAAATTGTCTAATATTTTTTGTGTAGTGTGAGCCAATCAAATTGCTAGCTAGATTTCATGAGCTGGTAGATCACCATGGACAGTGATTTTGAAAGTAATGTGTTACAAAAATAGGGAAGGTGTTATAAAACATTTTAAAGCAGAACAGAAGGTTGAAAAAAATGTCTTTAGAGTCTTGGTATAACCAGATTATTCAATTGCTACCCAAAAGGAAAGAGAAAACTTTTTTGTCAAAAGAAGACTTAAAAATGCAAATATTCAGTTTGCCATTATAATTAATTCTGCAAAGCTATGAGTGGTTTTTAAAAATTTGACTTATTTTATGTCACATTGAAATGGGAGTTAGTAAATTAGTATTTGGGGTTTTTTAAGACATCTAGTCATGGCTGGGTTTTGGGAGAGGAAAAACTTCACAATTTAGAGATGTGGAAGCTGAGGTAGGGTGGTATGCTAACCAGTTATTGTTGTCATGCCATAGGAGAGGGGTAGAGGGGGGCAGCAAGGGTGCAAATAACCTAAGATTTGTAGTAACTTTATCTATATTTTTTCTTTTGATGTATGACTAAGATAATTCCATGCAACATTAGAGAACTTAATGAAAAACTGAAACCATATGCTATTTTGACATATGTACTGTATGTAAGAGATTGCTTGCGATTGTTTGCTTGGTTGCAACCCATTTGTGTAGATAGAATATTGGGTTTTTGAGTAGGAAGTAATGCACGTTTCTGGTTTACTCTACCTACTCAAATTACTTGCAAGGTATTAGTAGTTTCCTACATATTTTATGTAAGAAAAAGATAATTAAACCGGACACAGAGGGTAGATATATTATTATGGTGGGTGACCTGGAAGTTGTATGTTGTATATTGGGATTCATGTATAGTCCTCATTCTTTCTATATATTTATGTATATCTATTTATATATAGGTTTATCCTGGAATAAAAGGATTTTTCACTTATGATTTTGGGAACTTCAACAGTTTTTTAGATGAAGGAAATGATAGGTGTCGTGAAGCACAGGTCACTAAAGTTAAGCAAGGCTCTCCTTTAGCTAAGCTGACTGCGGAGTTTGAATGGGTTATACTTGTTTTAGTGCCTCCCATAGGGTTTATTCGTGAATAGATCTGGTTCTGTCTGATATATAGATGATTTAGCAAAAGTAGAACAACAGTGTGATGTGCAATGGTCCCAATCAAGAAAAAATAACATAATATTTATTGTGGTATTTTTTTCTTGATTGGGATCAGGGCCGCCTCCAGGTTTTAGTGGGCCCCCTTATGGGCCGCCTGCCAGTAGTCACACTGTCCCCCCTTCCCCCACGTGGACACACTGCCCCCCCTCCCCCTGTATACACACTGCCCCCTGCCCCTGTATACACACTGCCCCCCCTCCTGTATACACACTGCCCCCATCCTCCTGTATACACACTGCCCTCCTCCTCCTGTATACACACTGCCCTCCTCCTCCTGTATACACACTGCCCCCCTCCTCCTGTATACACACTGCCACCCCCTCCCCCTGTATACACACTGCCACCCCTCCCCCTGTATACACACTGCCACCCCTCCCCCCTCCCATGTATGAACACTGCCCCACTCCTCCTGTATACACACTGCCCCCCCGCCCCTTGTATACACACTGCCCCTCCAGTAAGTAATGTGCCCTACACAGCCCCCAGTAAGTAATGTGCCCACACAACCCCCAGTAATTATGTGCCCACACAGCCCCCCAGTAATTATGTGCCCACACAGCCCCCCAGTAAGTAATGTTCCCACACAGCCCCCAGTAAGTAATTTCCTCCTCACAGCCCCCAGTAAGTAATGTGCCCACACAGCCCCCCAGTAAGTAATGTCCTCACACATCCCCTGTAAGTAATGTGCCCACACCCCCCACCCAGTAAGTAATGTCCCCACACCGCCCCCCAGTAAGTAATGTGCCCACACAGCCCCCCCAGTAAGTAATGTGCCCAAACAGCCCCCCAGTAAGTAATGTCCTCACACAGCCCCCCAGTAAGTAATGTGCCCACACAGCCCCCCAGTAAGTAATGTCCTCACACAGCCCACCCAGTAAGTTATGTGCCAACACAGCTGCACAGTAAGTAATGTGCCCACACAGCCCCCCAGTAAGTAATGCCCTCACACAGCCCCCCATGTTCTCCCCCTTCCCTGGCCCCTGTCATGTCTCCCCCCTCACCTCCCAGTTGCAGCTCTCTCCGTGTGTTCACTGCTTTCCACAGCAGGTCATGTGACCATGACATCATCAAAGCTCCTTCAGACTCCGTGGAAAGCAGTGAGTGCAAATGTTCTCATCACGATCTTTGTCCCGAGGATACAGATCGTGATGAGAGAGGGAAGGAATCTCCTGGGCAGTGGGGCTGATGTCCTGCTGACCCGGGGAGATCCGAGCCACTGGCCAAATGGTACAATTGGCCCGGAGCCCGAGTGGGCCCCTCCATTACCCTGGGGCCTTGGCACTGGCCCAGGTTAGCCGGGTGCTGGGGCCGGGCCCGATTGGGACCATTGCACATCGTACTGTTGTTCTATTTTTGCATGCGTATTTTGATGTGTGGTCCTCATTTTTGCATGCCTTTTTTGATGTTGCAAATAAAATTTGCATTTGGCAGGTTTATCCAAATTTTGCTACAAAATGCGTTTGAGGACCCATATTTTAGTCATACGTTGACCTCAACACATACCCCGTTAAAGTTAATGAGGACCTGAATTTTATCACCCAAAAAGCATGATAAACCTAGGACACTCATGGACCCAGGCACTGTGACTGCGGCAATCTTCTTATATTTGTTATCCATGGCCCTCTTCCTTCTAATATCAACTTTTAAATTTATGGTAATGAGCCTGAAAGTTTACTGGGGAGGTTCGCAGAGATCCTCCACGCTGCAGATTCACAGGCTTTAGACTGTGCAAGGAGCACTTCCCCTCTCCCACGGTGTGTAAAAACTGTGAGATTATACCATGCAGTGGGAGGTTGAGTGCTGAGCTGGAGCAGAGGGTCAGATTAAGACTGTCCAAGCAGCATGGAAGGACTCTGTTAACACACCTGAAGCCCCCTGTCTTATTAGCATGGAGTTGATTTTAGAAGGAAGGAGGCTGTGTCCCTCTTCCTGCCATATAAATTGATTAGCTCCTCCTGCACCATGAACCTACCAGAGATGCAAAGTTCTTGAATGAAGAATAAAAGTATAGACATAATTATAATTTTTTATAAAAATTTGTATTTTGCTACCTCATCAAAGTTATATTAATTAAACATATATATTAATCTGTAGGTACTCAAAAATACTATATCTATAAACAGTGTAATCATAAAATAATGGGACACATTAACTGAGAGTAATGCAAAATGTTTGGCTGTCTATAATGCAGGGTGTGCGCTCCCTGCACTGCCCCGACAGTGTACCAACTTTTTTTTTAGGTGCATCTTTAACATAAGGCGTGCAACACAATGCTTTCTGACTTTGCAGCTAGGCTCTGTGCATCCACGATAAGTGCCGAGAGCTCAGTGATCTCACGGCTCTCCGCACCTGAAGGAGGGTGGGTAGCAAGGCAGAGGCGTGAATAAATAACATTCAGAAGGCATCGAAAGGCAGCTGATGATGTAGGGGTAGCACCGCAGGGCTAATTTGCATATGTGAGTAAACTGTTTCTTTAGTTAAACAAAAGATTGATGTGCCTAATAAAGTATCTGCCTGCAGATTAAAGAGCCTACAGCAGTGATGGCAAACCTTTTAGAGACCAAGTGCCCAAACTACAACCAAGACCCACTTGTTTATCGCAAAGTGCCAACACAGAAATGTAATTAGTGATTTACACTCCCTGCTCTGTCACAGCTACAATGATAATCCAGATCTGTCCACACCTTTCCACTCCTCCAGTAGTCCCAGGTAGCACTGTCACTTTAAAATATCTCTGTGCACATCAAGTCCTGGGCTGTCTGGGACTGCAGGAAGATACCTGGAGTCCTCTGGTGATGGTCTGGGTGCCCACAGATAGGGCTCTGTGTGCCACCTCTGGCACCCGTGCCATAGGTTCACCACCACTGGCCTACAGGGTGGTGAGCAGTGGTAGGTTTTCTTTAAATACCTCAGCAAGCAGTTTGCACCTAAAAGAACCTGCAAAGTCCAACAGAAAACTGGCGCACAGCCCTTAGTAAATGTGCCCCACAGTATTTATAAAAAAAATATATAATTTTTAAAACAAAAGAATGAAACATAAATTAGAAAATAGAGACACATGAGAACACTGCCCTCTGGCGGGTGTAATATAACATTGACAACATTGAAAAGAATGGCTCAATAGACGGAGACTGAAGGTCAAATCAGGCTGTGGATACACACATACTAGAAGTAAACTGCTGCTGACAGCTCTTGCACAACAGGGCATCCAGTCAATAGAAAATGATTTGCATTTGAGTGTAACTGCTGCCAGGTGTACCACAACTTTTAAGGAACATGTCATACTGTCATACCCTGGCGAGTCTGTGCGTCAGAAATTGAAGTACAAAGATTGTGTAATTTGTAAAGTCACTTCTTTTATGCAAATAAGATTTTTAAATTAAAGAACCTGGTCATGACAAAGAGAAAAAAAAATCTTCCTTGAGACTCGGCAGATTCATGGTGTTCCAACCAGGCTACAGTAAGATATGAATATGCTCCTCATCGTATGTTTACGTTTCAAAGAAAATATAAGTCAATTTTCAAGACTAATTTTCTATGATAGTCTTGATCTCTTCTCCATAGAGAAATTATGTGCTTAATTCATTAACCCCTTGCCGTCGATGGACTTTGCTATTTTTCATTTCTGTTTTTCACTACCCACCTACAAAATTTCTGAACTTCTTTATTTTTTCATTGCATAGGGCTGTATGAGAGCTTATTTCTATGTAACAAATTGTACTTCCTAGTGTCAGTATTTTATATTCCATGCCGTGCACTGGGGAGCTGGAAACAATTTCTAAATGCTGTGAAATCTACAAAAAAAAAAAAACATTTGTGCCATCTTCTTGTGGGCTTAGTTTTTACGGCACGGGCCGCAACTAGGAGAGGCAGGGACCCATAGCACACTTCTGAATGGGGTCCCCCTTCCCTCATAAATATACATATTGCAATCATATATACTCACATATTCTATACCTTGTGGGGATTTGGCCCAGTAGAGACCGTGGGAGCGGGGTGCTAGGATGCAGTTTCAAGACAGGGACACCAGGATACAGTCCAAACAGGTCTCGCCTGCGTTTATTGCAGCAAAATAAAACCAGCCTTTACATACAGGTATTTAAATAAACAAAAGAAAACCTACCCGTCCGGGTGCTAACTATACAATGAGTCCACTAACTCACGCTAAACAAAAAAATCACGTGGCTGCTCCAGACACACAGGTCAGAGCTGTGTCCTCTCAGCCTCCTTCCACAGAGAGACAACCCACTCAGCTCTGCTGAGTCCTTTTATCCAGGCTAATTAGGCTGCTCCCATCACCTGTGTCCAAGGTGCTGGACAAACCCACCTCAGCACTAAGGCCTTGCATAGAAGCAAAACCTAGGGGAAACATACCGCCCATCCACAGTTAACCCCTTCAGTGTCTCACATACCCTCCCCCTCTGTTTGACCCTGTGGGGGCGAACACTTTTGGCCATTAGACAGTGGGTACGAGACAGGGCATCGGCATTCCCATGCAATTTCCCTGCTCGATGTTCCACCGTGAATTTAAAATTCTGGAGCATTAGGAACCACCTTGTGACCCTGGCGTTCCTCTCCTTGGCCTGACTCATCCAGGTTAGGGGAGAGTGATCGGTCACCAGTGTAAACTGCCGCCCTACCAAATAATACCTCAGGGATTCCAGAGCCCATTTGATCGCCAAGCACTCCCTCTCAACTATACTATAGTTCTTTTCAGGAGGTGTGAGCTTGCGGCTCAGGAACGTTACAGGATGCTCCTCACCCTCCACTACTTGGGACAGGACAGCCCCCAAGCCCACGTCAGAAGCGTCAGTCTGCACAATAAAGGTCTTGGTGAAGTTAGGGGTGATCAGTACCGGTCCCTCACACAAAACCGTCTTAAGTCGCTGAAACGCCCCCTCAGCCTCTTCACTCCACTTTACCATCACCGCCCTGCTACCCTTAGTCAGGTCAGTCAGAGGTGCCGCTATTGTCGCAAAGTCGGGGATAAATCGGCGATAATAGCCCACTATGCCCAAAAAAGCCCTCACTTGCTTCTTGGTCAAAGGTCGTGGCCACTGCTGGATCGCCTCTACTTTGTTTACTTGGGGTTTGATGACCCCTCGCCCAATACGGTACCCCAGGTAACGGGCCTCTTCCAGTCCCAGTGCACACTTTTGGGGGTTCGCTGTCAGCCCTGCCGCCCTCAGGGAGTCTACCACTGTTTGTACTTTGGCCAGATGACTCTCCCAGTCGTTACTATAGACTATAATGTCATCCAAGTAGGCCGAGGCATAACTCCGGTGAGGTTTTAGCACGAGATCCATTAACCTCTGGAAGGTGGCGGGAGCCCCATGTAGCCCAAAGGGGAGTACCACGTACTGAAAAAGCCCATCAGGGGTAACAAAAGCGGTCTTCTCTTTAGCCCTGTCAGTCAGGGGTACCTGCCAATACCCTTTCGTCAGGTCAAGGGTGGAGAAGAACCTAGCCTGTCCAAGTCGTTCTATCAACTCGTCCACCCTGGGCATGGGATAGGAATCAAACTTGGACACCTCGTTCAACTTCCTAAAATCATTGCAGAACCGTAGGGAACCATCCGGTTTAGGAATCAACACAATAGGACTCGACCAGTCACTTTTAGACTCCTCGATAACCCCCAGGTCTAACATCTGCCTGACTTCTTCGGCTATGGCAAGCCGGCGCGCTTCAGGGACCCGATAAGGTTTTTGGTGTACCCGGATGTGGGGTTCGGTTATGATGTCATGCTTGATGACTGAAGTACGTCCCGGTAACTTAGAGAACACATCCATATTTCGGAGCACAAACTCCTTCGCTTCCTGAATCTGGGCCCTGGAGAGGGACTCCGAGATCCGTACTTCAGGCACCTTGGCAACGGGTACACCTACCTCCGGTGTCCCCTTCTTGGAGACAGACGCCTTCTCTACTCCCATGGCCATCAGGGACTCTCTTTCCCTCCATGGCTTTAGGAGGTTCACGTGGTATACCTGTTCGGGTTTCCTCCTCCCCGGCTGAGATACCCTGTAGGTTACCTTCCCCACTCTCTCCATGACCTCATATGGCCCTTGCCATTTGGCCAAGAATTTGCTCTCCACGGTGGGCACTAGAACTAGCACTCTGTCACCTGGGTTAAAGGTCCTGAGTCTGGCTGTCCTATTGTAGACCCTAGACTGGGCCTCTTGTGCCCTTGTCATGTGTTCCCTTACAAGGGGCATTACCGCCGCTATGCGGTCCTGCATAAGGGAGACGTGTTCTATCACACTACGGTGGGGGGTCCTCTCCTGTTCCCAGGTCTCCTTGGCTACATCCAAAAGCCCACGTGGGGAACGGCCATATAACAGCTCAAAGGGTGAGAAACCCGTGGAGGACTGGGGAACTTCACGTATGGCAAACATCAAATAGGGCAACAAACAGTCCCAGTCCTTCCCATCTTTGCTGACCACCCTCTTAAGCATCCCCTTCAAGGTCTTATTAAACCTCTCGACCAGACCATCTGTCTGAGGATGATACACAGAGGTGCGGAGCTGTTTTACCCGTAGTAACTTGCACATCTCCTTCATTACCCTAGACATGAATGGGGTACCTTGGTCAGTCAAGATTTCCTTGGGGAGGCCTGTGCGTGAGAACACCTGGAACAGCTCCCTAGCAATAGTTTTGGAGGAGGTGTTCCTTAGTGGAATCGCCTCGGGATACCGCGTAGCGTAGTCCAGGATAACTAGGATGTATTGGTGCCCCCTGGAGGATTTGACTATGGGGCCCACCAGATCCATTGCAATCCGTTCAAAGGGCACTTCTATGATCGGAAGCGGAACCAAAGGACTCCTGAAGTGGGACACCGGGGCAGTAAGTTGACACTCAGGGCAGGAGCTACAATACCGGGTTACCTCCTCCCAAACCCCGGGCCAGAAAAACCGCTGCAGGATCCTCTCTCGGGTCTTCTCAGCACCTAAGTGCCCTCCCAGCACATGTTTGTGTGCCAACTCTAGCACCAACCTACGGTGAGATTGGGGTACTACAAGTTGCTCAACCTCCTCACCCCGTATCTGGTCGACCCTGTACAACAGTTCCCCAATAATCACCATTCGGGGGTATATTTTATCAGCCCCTGGTATTTGGAGTACCCCATTCATCACCTTGACATTCTCTCGTGCTTTAACCAGGGTAGGGTCCTGTAGCTGTGCAGCCCCAAAATTGTCCCGGGAAATCTCAAGGTCCAGCACGTCGGCCACCTCCTCGTGGCCCTCGACCTCACCAGCAAGGACCTCTAGGGGAGAAAATTCATCACATGGGGTCACCCCCACTGCTGGTGTGTGTACATCGGCCTCAAAGGGTTCGGGGGCCAAGGCCGGACACACCTGATGTCCATTGTCTGCAACAGTTCCTGAGGTGGGTCTTCGGCTCCAGAGGTCCCAAAACACGGGTAAGTCTCTGCCGATAATAGCCTCATGGAAAAGGGTCCCCACCACCCCCACTTCATGGGTAACAGAACCGCAAGGGGTATGTAGGTTGATGACGGCAGTGGGATATTCGCGAGTGTCCCCATGTATACATAACACTCCCACTTTCCGCCCGCTGTACAGTCCAGGGTCAACCAAAGTTCCCCGCACCAGGGTGACCAGACTCCCGGAGTCTAGCAAGGCTTCCACTGTGTGACCACCGATTGTGACCATGCACTTTTGGGGTTCTGCATCCGTGACTGACTCCGCCGACAGAACCGGTCGGGCAAACAGCGACACTCGCCGGGCCTGGCTGCAGTCCATTGGCTCCACTGACAGTGGACAGTTGGCAGCAATATGGCCCATTTCATGACACCGCCAGCACTGGATACGGCCATGACCTCTGTCACAAGCCTCACTGGGTTTCTGGGTATCCACGCCCCCCAATGAACCCCCTCCCAACCTGACATGTCTCCCCTTTTCCGCAGTAGCAGTCTTACCGGCTGGTTTGGTGACCCTGTCACTGGCACTGCTTCGTGAGGGAGAGGTAAGTAGAAGGTCCTCCGTAGCCCGATACCTCTCTACAAGGGACACAAGATCCTCAGCTTTTGTGGGGCCGGCCTGCCCAACCCACCGCTGGAGCCGAGAGGGCAGAGAACGGGTGAATTTGTCGAGGACCACTCTCTCTACCATCTGTGCGGGGGTGCAGTCCTCTGGTTGCAGCCACTTCCGGACCAGATGGATCAGGTCATGCATTTGGGAGCGTGGGGGTAACTTTTCTGAGTAAGCCCACTGGTGGACCCGGCTGGAGCGGACTTGAACGGTGACCCCAAGACGAGCCAGAATCTCCGCCTTTAGCTGGGGGTACTTACGGGCCTCCGTCTCACTTAGGTCGTAGTAAGCCTTCTGCGACTCGCCGGTCAGGAACGGTGCCAGGACATCTGCCCACTGCTCAGCCGGTAACTCCTCCCGCTCAGCTATTCGTTCGAACACCGTGAGATAAGCCTCCACGTCGTCGGTCGTTGCCATTTTTTGCAAAGCCTTCTGTACCGCAGCCCGTGCGGAATGCTGGACCACCGGGTACCCCTGCAGACCAGTACGGGACCCCTCAGCAGTCGTCGCCTGCGGTGCTGCCATCATGCCAGAAAACTTCTCCATCAACAGCTGGAACATGGCTCGGGATTCTTCCTGCTGCTGGCGGGACCTCTCCTCCTGCAGCTGAAACATGGCTTGCTGCTGGCGGTGCCTCTCCTCCTGCTGCTGGATCATGGCTTGCTGCAGCTGCTGATTAGCCAGGGACTCTTCCTGCTGCTGTTGCCGATTAGCTCTGGCCTCCTCCTGCTGCTGGCGGGATCTCTCCTCCTGTTGCAGGAGCATGGCTTTAATAAAGTCCTCCATCTTGGCTTTATCCTGCACTTTGCCTGCTGCTTTCACCCAGGCCATGCAATGTTGCAGGATGTAGCGAGCCTGTCGGGTGTATGTCTTTTGAACTGCCCGCAATCCGAAGCACCATATGTGGGGATTTGGCCCAGTAGAGACCGTGGGAGCGGGGTGCTAGGATGCAGTTTCAAGACAGGGACACCAGGATACAGTCCAAACAGGTCTCGCCTGCGTTTATTGCAGAAAAATAAAACCAGCCTTTACATACAGGTATTTAAATAAACAAAAGAAAACCTACCCGTCCGGGTGCTAACTATACAATGAGTCCACTAACTCACGCTAAACAAAAAAATCACGTGGCTGCTCCAGACACACAGGTCAGAGCTGTGTCCTCTCAGCCTCCTTCCACAGAGAGACAACCCACTCAGCTCTGCTGAGTCCTTTTATCCAGGCTAATTAGGCTGCTCCCATCACCTGTGTCCAAGGTGCTGGACAAACCCACCTCAGCACTAAGGCCTTGCATAGAAGCAAAACCTAGGGGAAACATACCGCCCATCCACAGTTAACCCCTTCAGTGTCTCACAACCTATATACATAAACATAGTTCTTCACTCATATACACACATTTATACACTCTTACACACATACAGACACATGTCGACATCACATATACACAGGGCCGGCTTTAGGCGATGGCAAACTTGGCATTTGCCCTTGGCCCCTGTCCTATAGTTGCTCCCTGCATAAGGACTTTTGAGGGCAGAAGATGTATTGCTCTTTTAATACCCCTTGGCTGAATGCCAGGGTGAAGATGCCCTGTCTATATCCTGTCTATATATCTATCATCTATCTGTCTAGTTATCTATCTACTATAATTTGTCTATTCCCTATCTATCTATATATCTGTCTATCTAAACATTTAGCTTTTGTCTATAAATATATATTCTGCCTATATATCTCTCATCTACTTATCTATATATATTTATGTATATATATCTTCTAGCATCCATCTAGCATATCATCTGTCTATTTCCTATAAAATTCTTCTACAGTCCCATATTACAGATCGTCTTACCATACGACTGTGTGTAACTACAAAGTGACATTATTGTGCAAGGCTAAAGGAGCCTCTTACTCACTTTTCATAAACTGTTTTATTTCGGGGCCCCACCTTTTATTCTAATATTTAGGGATTGAAAAAAGGTGAAACAGTCATGATTCGGACATTTGGATGCTGTTTTGTATTCAAGTTTTCACAGCATAGGATAATTGTTTTTATATTTTGATAGATCAGGAATTTTGGGATTTGCGAATACCTCACATGTTTATGACTTTTTATTTTTATCTGTGTCTTATGGAAAGGAAGGTGATTTGAGGTTTTGATATTTATTTTTTTTTCTTTTACTATTATTTCAGGCTTCCTAGTGTACTTTGATCTAGGGCAGTGATTGTGAACCTTTTAGAGATCGAGTGCCCAAAATGAGACCCCAAAACACACTAGCTTTTCCCAAAGTGCCAACACGGCAATTTAGGCAGTAATAAACTTATTGCTACCAGAATCTTTGAGCTCCAATCCGACTCTGTCCACATCTTCCCACTCTTCCGACAGGACCAAGCAGCACAGGATGGGTCACTTTAAAACAGCAGGGCACTACTTGGAATGCCAGGAAGGTGCCATGTCTGGCAAACTCTGAGGCAGCCCGCGTGCCCACAGAGAGGTCTCTGAGTGCCATCTCTGGCACCAGTGCCATAGGTTCGCCACCACTGATCTAGGGTAATACTGTATTGCAGTATATTGTGTATATGCTTTGTTACAGTCTGCTTCTGGCACACTGTAATGGATCTAGCAGAATGACAGGCTTAAGAGTCTCTATGACGTTTTCATGACAACAGAATGGTGTCCTCCAATGGTGGTGCTAGCGGGCAGCAATGTTTACAGAGAACCTTGATTAAATAAAATCACAATGAAAGGCAGAGAAAATCATTTTTATTATAAGTGAAGAGTGCTGTAGCACAGTGAGGGTTGCATTGAATGTGCAGTATATTTGGATGAAAATATTTTAAAAGTACAGTGTCAGTGCACTCAAATAACGTATACAAAAAGGTAAGTAGTTACACACATTGTTAGGCTCCTTCATCTCTCAGTTGATTTACACAAACTGCTTAACTAAAGAAGAAAGGCAGAGGGAAAAAAAGGACACAGGAACAGATTTCTTTATGTACATAAAATATCTTCCAAAGCTCATCAAAATAATCTGCACTATTGGTTATGCTTTTTAACCTTACATATTCTGTGCTATATAATATAATAATGAGGTCAGTATATACAACATTACAAGAACCTACTGCACGCAGACAAGGTCCAGTAGCCACTCATAAAAAGAAAAAGGTCTAGAACTATCCTGGCTTGGGTATGTTTGACAAGGTTTAATATATCTGCTGGTGCTGCAGCTTCTTGTGGGATTAGAATCCAAAATTCATAGTCGTAACACACATTAAGTTTTTATTTTGTACATTAGTTTTACAATCTGAGAATTTCCTTTTTTCAAGATTTGGTCATTTTTAAGCATTATTTTACTGTATGCATCAGTATGCAGAAAGAATGTAACTTTGTAACATTATTAGCATAAACAGCCTTTACCATAAATAAAGTTTTTACTGTTTTGTACATCTTTTTGGCGACAAGAATTCCAAAAATGTTTACTTTGTTTACTATTTCATTGTGTAGGTTTTTACAATATTGTTTGCTAGTTACTTTTGTGGCATGTAAACTGGAGCCATGAATGAGACAAGAATGATCCTTAAAGGGGTATTCTCATCTGGGCATTCACATTTAATTAAATTCATTTGCCTCATGTAAACATTTCTTCAATTGGATGTTATTAAAAAAAATATTCCTGTGTGAAGATAATTTCTCCTAAATGTAGTCATGTTGTCCCTTAGAAACGAGATGGCTTCCCCGGATACGACCACGTCACACTCTGGCAGCGGTGGCCAGACTTGCGCTATAGAGTCCTGCCTGACCACCATGATTCAGCAATCATTACCACAGGACGGCTGTGTGACATGTAGCAACATCCGGACATTTCATACACAAAAACTTTTTGTTTCTTTGTGCAATCCCTGCATCAGACGTGGCCGTAACCAAGGACACAGTCTTGTTTCTAAGGGACCATATGACTACATTTATGAGAAATTATCTTCACACAGGAACATTTTTTTTAATAACATCCAATTGAAGAAATGTTTGTATATGGCAGATTAATGAAACTGAATGTGAATGCCCAGTCGAGAATACCCCTTTAATGCTGTGGCTAAAGGAATGACAAGCAAGTTACTTACATGTAGAATTGTGCAGCATGTGCTTACACAGCATTGCTGTATAGGTGTGTGTGTGTGTGTGTGTGTGTGTATGTAGCAGAGCTGTCTGTTTGTGAATGTGCATCTAGGACAGCTGTATGTTTGCTTGTAACAGAGTTGTGTGTGTGTATGCAGCAGAGCTTTGTGTGTATGTAACAGAGTTGTGGTTATGCATATGTATGTAGCAGAGCTGCCTGTGTGCATGTAGCAGTGCCCTGTGTGTTTGTCTGTTGTAGTGCTGTGTATCTTGCAGAGGTGGTGTGTGACAACCATGCAATTATTTTTTGGTGTCAAAAATATTTTTGCATTTTTTAATGTCCTGCATTTGAACAATATAGTGAATAGTAAATATTAACTTTATTTGCAATGTAGATTACTTTTACTTTGCCATTTAGTTTTACAATTAAAGATTTCTTTTCTAAATGCCAGTTTTCCCTGAGATAGTAAGTGAAGACTTACTTCTAAAATCATCTATATGACCTTTCAGAGAAGAGGAGATTCTGATTCCTTGACTTAAACATAAGCATTAGCAGCATAGAGGACAATATAGAGAACTATTCAAGGAGCATGGCTGAGAACTCATAATCATAATAGGGGTTGTCAAACTTTAATTGAAGCTCCCACCATGCTTATATGTATCTCTTCTCAGTAGCCTCATCCTCCTTTTGCCCCTCCCCTTTCCCAAGGGTACACCCACACGCTCAGATTTTTCAGTTTTTGTTGTTCAAACCAGGAGTGGAGGGAAAAAAAGAGAAGGAGTAGCACCATTCAATTTTTTCTCACCCATCATCCGCTTTTGGCTTCAAAAACTGCATCTGAAAACTTGAATGTGTGGACACAGTCTAAGAGTTTTGGCAGCATATTAATTAATCTCAATTAAAGTCCCTTTTATTTTTTGAAAGAGATTAAACAGTAAATTCATTCTAACTGAGAAGATTAGAAAGGTTGTAGACAAAGTAAAAAAGACACAAGTAGAAAATGAAAAATTTTGCACAAATTCCAAATATATTCCTTTTTTTCCCTTTTTTAGCTTATACTACTGATTTGTACAAAGTTTGTTTGAATTACAGTATTGGATATTAATTTACAAAACATTTACTACTTAGTAAAGTTAATAGAGCATTAAGACTTGATTTATTTATTTTTTCACGTTTGCAGCCCATTGGCGTAACTTTTTCCACTGTTCAAAGCACTGTCGTGTTCAAAACCTTGGTTAATATAAATTTTTGAATCCTCGAAGGTCATACAATTCCTGTAGATTGTCGTTCCAATAGGTGGCCAATCCAGTTCCTCATTTAAAATAGTTTGAAGCTTTTTATATTTACTACCTGGTTTTATCTTTAGGCATCTCTTCAAAGCCAACCAGAGAGGTCTATTATCCAGAATGAATTCCTAAAAAGCAATAATTGATCATGAGTGGACTTGTACATTAAGGATTTAATCAGAACTTAACCATGGGAAAATGAAAAATGTCTGCTTTCTAACACTGCCTGCTAATGTACAATTGCTACAGAACAAACATATACCACTGCATGGCTATAATGTTCATACAGGCAGTGTCTCTTTTAGAAAAGAGTTAATTAATGGGAACCTCTCACCGGCGAATCTATATAAAACCACAATAAGTACCTTGTAGGGCCGATTGCCGTTGTGCCGGACATGTCTTTATAAATTAAGATTGCTGCCTGCAGCTGGAAAAATTAACTTATATTCTTCGTCCAATTCCAGTCAGGGGGGTGGTGTGGGGGGACACAGCAGTCAAGGAGGCGCCGTCCCTCAGGCTCACATCTTAACATAATCACACCTCCCTATCTCCATCTGAGTGAAGTTTGCTGCCCCAACGAGTTCAAATCTAACAAAATTGGTGTCAAACATTGTGCTATGTTTGTGCTGGTTTGTGCAGCAGAAATTTTTGTTTGTGTCCCTATAATTTTTAAGATATTAATAAAAGTTTCCAGTGGTCATCAGTGGTCCACCAGCCGCCCCCCCCCCCCCCCCACAGTACCCAAACCATACTGGTGCCAATCAATTCTGCTATGTTTGTGCTGCTCAAATTTTTGTTTGTACTACTTTTGTTTTAAATATATTACCTAAATTGTAAAGTTCAAAAGGTCAGCCAGCCCATCACATTAACTGAATCAAACAAAAGTGGCGCCGAGGGACAAAGATTTGGTCTTTTCGGGGATAACTGAAACCTTTAACAAACAATTGTTCAACTGGCATATAATCCATTAAACATGGAAATGGGATGTGGCCTGCTGGGAAAGGGATATGACCAAGTATAAAACATTACACATCAACCACGTGATGCATTTATTGGTTTAATTAGGGCAACTACAAAATAGTGCAAGGTTGGGCTAGACAGCAAAAATGAATCAGACAAATTAACTGTTAAGACTATTGTTTATAGCATAGCTAAATTTAAAACAAAATTAAAGTCCTGTCCTACTGTATGTACATGTGATTTAAAGTTCACAGGAGTGGCTTTACTTAGTTTTATGTGATGGTTTTATGTGATGTTTCAATATTTTTGAATTCATGTGTGCAAATCAGCTTTATTAAACTAGTATAAAGAGGCACATATCATGTATGTATATAGTATAATACTAAGCATTAATTTATATAAATAATGGCAATACAACAAAGCCACTACTGACCTCCACAAGGAATGACACCACCAGGATTACAGCCAGTAAAACGATCATATGTATTCTCCAGCTGGTTGGTGTGCAGACAAGCTAGAAATAAAGAAGAGAATAATTCAAAGTAGTAGACTCATGTAGACTGTGTATATAAGAAGGGTATAAAAACCTCTACTGCATAAGGAAATCAACTTACTTCCAAGTCAAGATAAACTCTTGGAAAGTCAGCAAATATGAAGAAGATGGTGAAGGTTGTTTCTATTATCAATACAGCCACAAACAAATCTGAAAAATAAAATATGTTTCTCCTGCTTAACATAAGTTCTGCTAATAACATTGGGGAACATGTATCTTATTTTTTTTTCCTTGGTGTATAATTGAGACACCTGGCAGGTCTTTTTTGTGCCTTATGTATGATCCTGTCTTTTTTCTTGTGATACATGTTCAGCTTTTCCTATCCTGGCAGGAGCAAATTTTGGCTTTTTTTTGAGACTTTTTGGTGTAACTGTCTCAAAATCATATGCACACAAGCCATGTGAGAGGGTTATATACAGGAGAGGACACAAGCCATGTGAGAGGATATAAGCCGTGTGAGGGGGTTATATACAGGAGAGGATACAAGCCATGAGAGGGGGTTATATGCAGGAGTGTACACAAGCCATGTGAGCGGGTTGTATACAGGAGTGGATACAAGCCATGTGAGGGGTTATATACAGGAGTGAACACAAGTCACGTGAGGGAGTTATATACAGGAGTGGACACAAGCCATGTGAGGATGTTATATACAGGAGAGGATACAAGCCATGTGAGGGGGTTATATACAGGAGAGGACACAAGCCATGTGAGGGGGTTATATACAGGTGAGGATACAAGCCATGTGAGGGGGTTATATACAGGTGAGGATACAAGCCATGTGAGGGGGTATATACAGGAGTGTACACAAGCCATGTGAGGGGTTATATACAGGAGAGGATACAAGCCATGTGAGGGGGTTATATACAGGGGAGGATACAAGCCATGTGAGGGGGTTATATACAGGGGAGGATACAAGCCATGTGAGGGGGTTATATACAGGTGAGGATACAAGCCATGTGAGGGGTTATATACAGGAGAGGATACAAGCCATGTGAGTGGTTATATACAGGAGTGTGCACAAGCCATGTGAGGAGGTTATATACAGGAGCGGATGCAAGCCATGTGAGGGGGTTATATACAGGAGTGGACACAAGTCACATAAGGGGGTCATATACAGGAGTGGAGACAAGCCATGTGAGGGGTTATATACAGGAGTGGACACAAGCCATGTGAGGGGTTATATACAGGAGTGTAAACAAGCCATGTGAAGGGGTTATATGCAGGAGTGGACAGAAGCCATGTGAGGAGGTTATATACAGGAGAGGATACAAGCCATGTGAGGTGGGGGGGGTTATATACAGGAATGAACACAAGCCATGTGAGGGGGTTTTATGCAGGAGTGTACACAAGCCATGTGAGGGTTTTTATATACAGGAGTGTACACAAGCCATGTGAGGGGTTATATACAGGAGTGTAAACAAGCCATGTGAAGGGGTTATATACGGGAGAGGATACAAGCCATGTGAGGGGGTTGTATACAGGAGTGGATACAAGCCATGTGAGGGGTTATATACAGGAGAGGATACAAGCCATGTGAGTGGTTATATACAGGAGTGTGCACAAGCCATGTGAGGAGGTTATATACAGGAGAGGATGCAAGCCATGTGAGGGGATTATATACAGGAGAGGATACAAGCCATGTGAGGGGGTTATATACAGGAGTGGACACAAGTCACATAAGGGGGTCATATACAGGAGTGGAGACAAGCCATCTGAGGAGGTTATATATAGGAGAGGATACAAGCCATGTGAGGGGGTTATATAAAGGAGAGGATACAAGCATGTGAGGGGTTATATACAGGGGAGGATACAAGCCATGTGAGGGGGGGGGGGTTATATACAGGAATGAACACAAGCCATGTGAGGGGGTTATATGCAGGAGTGTACACAAGCCATGTGAGGGTTTTTATATACAGGAGTGTACACAAGCCATGTGAGGGGTTATATACAGGAGTGTAAACAAGCCATGTGAAGGGGTTATATACAGGAGTGGACAGAAGCCATGTGAGGAGGTTATATACAGGAGAGGATACAAGCCATGTGAGGGGGTTGTATACAGGAGTGGATACAAGCCATGTGAGGGGTTATATACAGGAGTGAACACAAGTCACGTGAGGGAGTTATATACAGGAGTGGACACAAGCCATGTGAGGAGGTTATATACAGGAGAGGATACAAGCCATGTGAGGGGGTTATATACAGGAGAGGACACAAGCCATGTGAGGGGGGGTGGGTTATATACAGGAGAGGACACAAGCCATGTGGGAGGATACAAGCCATGTGAGGGGGTTATATACAGGAGTGGATACAAGCCATGAGAGGAGAATATATACAGGAGATGATACAAGCCATATGAGAGGGTTACATACAGGAGAGGATACAAGCCATGTGAGAGGTTATACACAGGATAGGATACAAGCCATTTGAGGGAGTTATGTACAGGAGAGGACACAAACCATGTGAGGGGGTTATATGCAGGAGAGGATACAAGCCATGTGAGGGGGTTACATGCAGGAGTGGACACAAGCCATGTGAGGGTGTTATATACAGGAGAGGACACAAGCCATATGAGGGGGTTGTATACAGGAGAGGACACAAGCCATGTGGGGGGATACAAGCCATGTGAGAGGGTTATATACAGGAGAGGATACAAGCCATAATAGGAGAATATATATAGGAGATGATACAAGCCATATGAGAGGGTTATATACAGGTGAGGATACAAGCCATGTGATGGGGTTACATACAGGAGAGGATACAAGCCATGTAAGAGGTTATACACAGGATAGGATACAAGCCATTTGAGGGGGTTATGTACAGGAGAGGACATAAACCATGTGAGGGGGTTATATGCAGGAGAGGATACAAGCCATGTGAGGGGGGGTGGTTATATACAGGAGAGTACACAAGCCATATGGGAGGATACAAGCCATGTGAGGAGGTTATATACAGGAGAGGATAGAAGCCATGAGAGGAGAATATATACAGGAGAGGATACAAGCCATATGAGAGGGTTATATACAGGTGAGGATACAAGCCATGTGATGGGGTTACATACAGGAGAGGATACAAGCCATGTGTGAGGTTATACACAGGATAGGATACAAGCCATTTGAGGGGATTATGTACAGGAGAGGACACAAACCATGTGAGGGGGTTATATGCAGGAGAGGATACAAGCCATGTGTGAGGTTATACACAGGATAGGATACAAGCCATTTGAGGGGATTATGTACAGGAGAGGACACAAACCATGTGAGGGGGTTATATGCAGGAGAGGATACAAGCCATGTGAGGGGGTTATATGCAGGAGTGGACACAAGCCATGTGAGGGGGTTATATACAGGAGAGGATACAAGCCATGTGAGTGGTTATATATAGGAGAGGATACACACCATGTGAGTGGGATATATACAGGAGTGGACACAAGACATGTGAGGGGGTTAAATACAGGAGTGGACACAAGCCATGAGAGTTGGTTATATACAGGAGTCTACACAAGCCATGTGAGGGGTTATATACAGGAGTGTACACAAGCCATGTGAGGGGTTATATACAGGAGTGTACACAAGCCATGTGAGGGGGTTATATACAGGAGTGGATACAAGCCATGTGAGAGGGTTATATACACGTGAGGATACAAGCCATGTGAGGGGATTATATACAGGAGAGGATATAAGCCATGTGAGGGAGTTATATACAGGAGTGGACACAAGCCATGTGAGGGGGGTTATATGCAGGTGAGGACACAAGCCATGTGAGAGGGTTATAAGCAGAAGTGCACACAAACCATGTGTGGGTTTATACACAGGAGAGGATACAAGTCATGTGAGGAGGTTATGTAGAGGAAAGGACACAAACCATGTGAGGGGGTTATATACAGGAGAGGATACAAGCCATGTGAGGGGGTTATAAACCGGAGAGGACACAAGCCATGTGAGGGGGTTATATACAGGAGAGGACAGAAGCCATGTGAGGGGGTTATATACAGGAGTGTACACAAGCCATGTGAGAGGGTTATATACAAGAGTAGACACAAGCCATGTGGGGGGTTATATACAGGAGAGGACAGAAACCATGTGAGGGGGTTATATACAGGAGTGTACACAAGCCATGTGAGAGGGTTATATACAAGAGTAGACACAAGCCATGTGAGGGGTTATATACAGGAGAGGACACAAGCCATGTGTGGGGTTATATACAGGAGTGTACACAAGCCATGTGAGAGGGTTATATACAGGAGTGTACACAAGCCATGTGAGGGGTTATATACAGGAGTGTGGACAAGCCATGCGAGGGGTTATATACAGTAGTGTACACAAGCCATGTGAGGGGGTTATATACAGGAGATGATACAAGCCATGTGAGGGGTTTGTATACAGGAGAGGATACAAGGCATGTGAGGGGTTATATACAGGAGAGGATACAAGCCATGTGAGGGGGTTATGTGCAGGAGAGGATACAAACCATGTGAGGGGGTTATATACAGGAGAGGACACAAGCCATGTGAGGGGTTTGTATACAGGAGAAGATGCAAACCATATGAGATGGTTATATACAGGAGTGGACATTGGATTTGGATTTGAGGGCATGCCCTGTATTTCAAGTACTTTAGTCATACCGCAGGGAGATGACGACATTTGAGGCTGCGGTCCCACACGGTGTTAACACATGCATTTTTAAATGCATCATAACAGCTGAGAAGAGGCGATTTGCCATATTTCATTGCTGTCGATATGGCATTTACAAAATTGCACCAATGTTAACACAGCGTTAACAACCATGTATGTTAACATGATGTTAGTGTATATGTAAACATTGCGTTAGCGCATGCATTTTATAAACTCGATATTGACAGCAATGAAATCAGGAAAATCTGCTTTTCTCAACTGTTGTTATGCATTTGAAAATACTTGTGTTAACGTCACATGTGACCTCACACTTAAAAAAACACCCAAAACTTTCAATGCCCAACAGGTTTACGTGCAAAATTTTAAACATTTTAAGCATGTGAAATAATTTCAATTAAAATATTAAAACAGGGTCCATTTTAAAAAAATCCCTTGTATGCACCTGCCCTGGAAAAGTAATAAAAAAAGTCATACATAAGTGAAAGGTGTACTTGGAAAAGAACAGCAAAAGTCGCAGTGAAAAGTCTTAAAAACTAAAAAAGTCGCAAAAATGAGCCAAAAAAACTAGCAGAAATAAAGATACATGTCACCCATATATTAATTGGTGTAAGATATCTTTAATCATCAATTATTGGAGGCTGACATTCAAGTTTGCCACCAATAAGCTTCAAAGACCATATTAGAACTGTCCCAATGACCCAGCAAAATGATAAATGTCCCCAATGTGTCTATATTAAAACCTTAAAGCTGCAAGCTTACTGTTGAAAGAAATTAAATGTGGCCCTTTAATTTTACTTTCATTATGTTGCTATGTAACAAACAGATCACTGCTGTTTTTTTATAAAAAAAAACAATTTTAGATTAGATAAGTACCATATAACGAAAAGTTGTCAATTCACTGCATGTGTTGGCTATGCAGATAAGACTTTATTTACATAAGACTGGATTATCTCTTTAAAGAAGTCGCAAAAATGAGCCAAAAAAAACTAGCAGAAATAAAGATACATGTCACCCATATATTAATTGGTGTAAGATATCTTTTATCATCAATTATTGGAGGCTGACACTCAAGTTTGCCACCAATAAGCTTGTTCCAGTAGCCTATGAACACAGTGAATAGAGATGACACAGTGGTGGAATTTATCCACATGGTATGCCAGTGCAGATGAGTTTTTGATGTGCCAGATTTATCATTGTGATAATAATTCTGGTGCTTCCTACTTGGTAACTTCTTTTAGTTTGTCTGACAAACATGGTGCATCGTCTAAATTTTTTAGTGAACATTGTACATAGAAAGAGAGATAAAACAGATAAGAGATAAGAGATGATGAGATCCATGAGATGCATATTACACATGACATTCTCAGCTCTGCTATCACAGCCATAACATACCCAGATCTGCTATATATCTTCATTCCCCTCCCCTGAATAAAGATCTTATCTGTCTCTAGCTTGTAGCTTGCAGTTTTACTCTCCTCACAGTGTGCTGTTTGCCTGCAGGAAGTCTCTGTGTGAGCTCGTCCTGGAATACAAAGGTGGGGGCTAGAGGCAGAGGAGCTCAGCTCAGTGCAGTGTCAGACAGGAGAACAATGGGCACAATGGGGCAGATTTACTTACCCGGCCCATTCGCGATCCAGCGGCGCGTTCTCTGCACAGGATTCGGGTCCGGCTGGGATTTAAGAAGGTAGTTCCTCCGCCGTCCACCAGGTGGCGCTGCTGCGCCGAAAATAATCTTAACGCCCCGGAATGCACCATCCCATAGCAGGTGAAGGTGAGCGCTTCCCAAGCGACACATTTCGGTTTTTAAATGCGGCGGTTTTTCCGAATACGTCGGGTTTTCGTTCGGCCACGCCCCCCGATTTCTGTCGCGCGCATGCCGGCCCCGATGCGCCACAATCCGATCGCGTGCGCCAAAAACCCGGGGCAATTCATGTACAAGCGGCGCAAATCGGAAATATTCGGGTAACACGTCGGGAAAACGCGAATCGGGCCCTTAGTAAATGACCCCCATTAACTTAAAACAATGTGCAGTTTGCCTATATGTAGTGCAAAGTGCCAGATTCAGGATTTCTGACACACATTCTGTATGAATCCACCGCTCCCTTCACTGTCCCAACAAAATGCACCACTTTTTTTTGGTGCACCTTTAACAAAGGACACGCAACACATTTTTGTCAGACTTTTTATGATAAATCTGGTGCACGGTTCGAATGAGCACCGGATGAGCATAGTCCAACAGAAAACTGGCGCATGGCCCTAATTAGATGTGCCCTAATATATCTCCCTGACCCTAAAATCAGAAGATTTAGGGCCGGGTCCAGGAGCAACCAAATTGTGTACACTAGGACTGATAGAGACAGGTTGGAATTATATCTGTGAAATGCTGTATTTTTGTTAATAACAGTGAATTAGAGAATGTGTTATTTTGTGACACTGAGTACATTTAAGAAACTTGTCTTCGTGGAAATACCCCTTTAACTGGCTAGCACAGTAAAACAAATCTTTGCTAAAATTGATAAAGCTAGAAACTCATAGTACTCTAATAAAAGCATGGGATGTGTAAGTAACTCACAGTTAGTATACAAAGGTTTGCGGAATGGTTTTCCTTTGGAGAAGATAAAAGAGAAGATCACCATGTGCACACAGGTTATCAGCCATAATGTGGTACTTTCAAAGCTTTCATAGTTTCTTTCAGTCCTTTCATAAATTAACGCATGGGTAAGGTTTATGTTCAAGCTTTCATTTCCTGGATAGCAAGCGCTAGGAGAAACAGAAATGAATCAGTTTAGTTAAATACTGAAAAGTTTGCAGATATGTTTTCTCTTTTTTAGCTACTACATTTTCTATTGTAAACATACAATAAGAGAAAAAGAAGTCCAACAAATGGCAATATGAAAAGGGCTGTTCCATGTGTAACTGTTATAGAATTCTGGTGGGTTTCTTACTCCTACCAATTGAAGGGGCAATCATGTTCCCTGTTTCCCCTGTCCATGAGGGAATGTAATATGACTGGCTATTTCCACTAGTCATGATACCCCCTGTGTCGGCAGGCAGTCAATGATCCACTGACCCCTTAGTAGACCCAAAACACTTTTCCACGTAGAACAGATTTGACTTAGGGGAGATTGTAGCTGTAGTCTCTACACCCGTTTTCTGGTGAAGACTATAATACCATAAGGTGGCCCTTACATTCATGTTTCCTGCTCCCCAACATGCCAAAATGTATTCTGCAATGGGGGGAGGGTGAAAAATGTGGGAGACAAATAATACTGGCCCATTGCCTCTGTGCTGAAGAAAGTAACAGTAGAATCAGTTGATCTATTCTGACCATGTTCTGTTTCCAAAACAATACAGACGGTCCCCTACTTAAGGCCACCTGACTTACAGAAGACCACTAGTTAAAGACGAACCCCTCTGCCCACTGTGACCTCTGGTGATGCTTTACTATAGTCCCAGACTGCAATGATCAGATGCAAGGTGTCTGTAATGAAGATTTATTGATAATTCTTGGTCCCATTACAGCAAAAAATTTTGAAACTCCAATTGTCACTGGGGCAAAAAATTTTTTTGTCTGGATCTACAATGATAAAATATACAGTTTCGACTTTCATACAAATTCACCTTAAAGACAAACCTATGGAACCTATTTTGTATGTAACCCAAGGACTGCCTGTATACTGATTAATTAGCAAACCTTTTGCAAAAACATGTGTGACCAAGGGTCAGATTTTCACTATGCCACAAAGTGGCAAAAAGAGTGAGTGAAAAACATTTATTACAGGGCTTTCTTTACTTTATGCTGCCAAAAAGTCACAAAAATGTGGACTTGTGTTTTTTGCCGCTGGGCTTTTCACACCATTCAAATATATTGGCTTAAGCACAGAACCATAGTTACTGCCACACATGTAACGTCTGATTTAGGAATTTACACAGTTTTTTTTTTTTTACACTAGTTGCACAAAAAGTCTCAGATAGCAAGCAGACCATAAGGACACTGCAAACCGATTTATTAAAGGGCCAAAGTCACAGAGCTTCAAAGACCATATTAGAACTGTCCCAATGACCCAGCAAAATGATAAATGTCCCCAATTTGTCTATATTAAAACCTAAAAGCTGCAAGCTTACTGTTGAAAGAAATTAAATGTGGTCCTTTAGTTTTACTTTCATTATGTTGCTATGTAACAATCAGATCACTTCTGTTTTTTATCAGAAAAACTAAAAATGGATTGTCAGCCTTAGGCAACACTGACATTTTAGATTACGATATAAAGTACCGTATAACGAAAAGTTGTCAATTCACTGCATGTGTTGACTATCCACATAAGACTTTATGTACATAAGACTGGATTATCCCTTTAAAAATGCAAAAAAATCCATAAAGATGATCAATCCAAAAAAAATAAATCCAAAATTGCCACTGTTACATAATGTGAACAACATTTAACCATAACTATAGCATAATTTACCAAATATTATGTAGATTCACATGTTTACCTGTAAATGTCTTTTGGACTGTACCAGGACTGATGCTGAACCATGAGAAATGCATACGTGTGTGTGGCAATAGTGAACAGAACATTAAAGATCAATGAAAACAACATAGGGGGAGAAATCATCTGTCCTGGTGGTCTGTATGGGGCCAGTTTTGGATAGGCAGGTGTAGAGCTCACTGAAAAAAGCAACAAAATCCATCACTTATTTAGTTTTATATTAGTAATGCATGAAATATACAGTATACTCGTCACCTAAGAAACGTTAAAATACTCACTTGTGAAAAAAATGACAAACACAATCGTAAAGTCGTGTATGAGCCATTGATTGTTTCCAAAAATGTTTCTTTGCTGAAATATAAAGAATTAATTTTAGCAGGCAAAACACCTAAATTCTGCAAACCCCTTTTCCATTTCTGTTCCCCTTTTTTTTTACTTCCTGCAAAAATGTTATATTCTTGGACTCATGGAAGGCTCACTTTTTGACATACAAATTGTTAATACACCATCTAATAATCAGTCAATGTACTCGGGATATCTACAGACATTTTGAAACGAGGGAAAACATTTTTAATGCTTTTTTATGCTTTTGACTGTGCAGTAGTTTTCATTGGGGCAGATTTACTTACCCGGCCCATTCGCGATCCAGCGGCGCGTTCTTTGCACAGGATTCGGGTCCGGCCGGGATCTATGAAGGTAGTTCCTCCGCCGTCCACCAGGTGAAAATCATCTCAACGCGCCGGAATGCACCACCTCGGACCAGGTGAAGGTAAGCGCTTCCCAAGCGACACTTTTTCGGTTTTTAAATGCGGCGGTTTTTCCGAATACGTCGGGTTTTCGTTCGGCCACGCCCCCCGATTTCCGTCGCGCGCAAGCCGGCGCCGATGCGCCACAATCCCGGGGCAATTCAGGTACAATCGGCGCAAATCGGAAATATTCGGGTAACACGTCAGGAAAACGCGATTCGGGCCCTTAGTAAATGACTCCCATTGTGTCTAAACACTTTTTAAAAAAAAGTAAACTTTTTTAAAAAACAACAACTTTTTAAAAGTCTGAACAATCTCCCTGGGTGGATGCCAGATTATAGTGGGCTGTATAGCCTGTGATGATGTTTTTAAAACAATATTCCCATTTAAGCAAGTATTGATATCGTTTGAATAATGAAAAGTTATACAAATTTCCAATGTATTTTATGTATCATTCCTCACTGTTTTCTAGATCTCTGCGTGATGTTCTTCTATAGAAAACTTCATTGTTTATCTCCAGTGGACAAAAATCCATGGTCACACAGGTGCACGGCTCGTAATAACACACTGCTCTGATTACTCTCTGTGATATAACGATCGGTGCACCTGTGTGACCATGGTCAAATTTCTATCCACTGGAAGTAAACATAGAAGCTTTCTATAGAATGACAGCAAGCAGAGATCCAAAACACTGTGATCAATTGATACAGAAAGAATATTGGAAAATTGGAGGTTTGCTGTGTTCTTATGCTGCATGGGTTGTATAAAAGTCACAAAAAGCCATAAAGTGGCGGCATATGGAAGAGGAGGGGGAATTAAACAGAAAATTGCAACATATAAATTCAGTCCTATTGTAAAAAACTTGGTAATGCAATTTGGTGCAGGCATTGTCTATGTCAATGGGACTTTGCATTGTCCATTGCATGTTCATTTGGCACAATGGAAAGTCAAAAAACTGCATTTGCATCACAATTGTCCCAAAACACCGCCAAACATAGACAACATAGTGATACATCACCCCCATAGTGCCTATGTGTGACTATAGATTTAGAGTGTTAATTATCAGGACTTATATTCCATAAAATTGGCATAGATGCTGTGAAATATTCACTAACACTTGCAATTATTTCCCCCTTTACTTCACCTCTATGCCAGGAGTGGGGCGTGAAGGGGGGTGAAGTGGGCCAACACTTGGGTCTTGGCTGTGCTTATTTTCATGCCAGGAACGAAAACACTGTGCATCCAGATGCCAGATACATAAAGAGGCCGAAGCCTGGTATAAGTCTATTAAACTTTTAAAGAAGTTGAGTTAATGAGTTACATCTTACCCAATATAATAGCAATGTGTTAGTATATTCGGTAAGTCCAAACATAGCCATATATTTAAACATGCAGAAAGATGTGACAATGACAGCTCGACCTTCCCTGTTGGAAAGACAAATTTGTATTAAAGGGAGTCTACCAGCAGTTTTGTATACAGTATTATAAAGCTGCGGGTAGTGTTAGGTAGCATCCCTGGAGATCTGTGTGATCATATATTTGTGTTATTAGTAGAAGGTATAATCCAGGTTTACAACCCCTGAAAATTCTCTGGGTGGATCTTTTGACCTATAAAGATGATAACTCTTCTCATAGAGAAGCTCCACAGCCCCTCCCCTCTACTATGAGTAAGAGCTGTTGCACGATTCTGGTTGGATAATACAGCAGTAATTCTGAGGCAAAGACATAAAGGATGTGAGCAGTTATATGCAGAGAGAACGGCCTTGAGCTTCAAACGTGGATAAAAACAAGCCATGGTATGATTATCTCCAGACTTCTACCTTTCACGGTCTGAAGCCTTGCATGAATTCCATTGAATATTTACAAGAGCTAATGCCTATAACATAGAGGGGGTTCATTAAAGGGAAGTCTGTGAGTTTTTATTATTATTACTGATAATGTTTATGAACTTTATCATAACAATAAATTGTAACAATATCTGGAAAACAGCATTTTGCTAATTTACAACTACAGTAGATTAAAGGTGAGAATAATGACATGTCTGTTCTTGAGAGTTTTGCTTGACTATAATTTCTAAATAATGATAGAGGTGTGATGAAACTACGCCGGAACGGATGAAAAAGTATAATATAATAAATAAAGTTATAACAACTTGGGAACCTATTATTAAACATACATTCAGTAATAAAAGAACTGTCACTATAATTATATTTCTCAATCACTTTATTCAGCAATAAAGCCGACAAACTGGAGAATTGACCCGGCCAGCTCCGTGCTGTCATCTACACTAAATTAGAGATGGCAGATCATTTAGCCAACAGGATAAACCTCAAAATTTGCACTCAATTCCCCATCAAGTAATGAAACTGAAATGAAAGATCCTCACCTCACTGAACTTAGCCATAGCTCCCAAATGTCCCTGATTCAGCGGAATAGTCCCAGTTCTTCGGGCACTGTCCTGCCACCCCTAGCAGTTGAGAGAATGTTCTGGCATTTCCTGTTTTTTCCCACCTCCTGGTCCCAGCCTCCATACCCTAGAGAAGCTCATGCTGCCTCCACACATCTCACTCTGCTCTTCAGCAGAGATTTGTGAAGGTAGCTCCTACGGTCTGGCCCTGCCTCCTGCTCCATCTCAGAGCCCCCATATGAGAGAAGCAGGACTGCTTCGGGGGAAGGGTTAACAACAAAGTTTTTTTTTAGTACCCAGCACCAGGAGGAGGTCAGGGGGTCACAATATGAGGGAGGATGGAGGACAGAATATGAGGGAGATGGAGGACAGGAAGCCACATGTAAAGGGAGAATGGAGGACAGGGGGCCACAATATGGAAGGGTGGAGGACAGGGGGTTATGAGGGGGGATGGAGGATAGGGGGACACAAAATGAGGGGGAAGGAGGACAGGGGGCCACAATATGAGGGGGATGTAGGACAAGGGCCACAATATGAATATGGTACAGCAGAAAGGCCACAAAATGAAGGTGATGGAGGATAAGGGCCACACTATGAGTGTAATGGAGGATAAGGGCAACATTATGAAGGGAATGGAGGACAGGAGGCCACAATATGAAAGGCATGGAGGACAGGGGCCACATTGGGCCACATTATGAGGAGGAGAGGGGAAGGGGGTAGGAATACAGAAAGCTAGGGGATTATAGGTATGGGGAGAAAATTAAAAGTGTGGGACCAAAAGTGAAGTAAAGAGGAGGCATTATGTGTTGCTGAGTTGTTTGGGGTATAATATGGGTTCATAGGGGAGTTGGCCACAAGAAGGGGACATTATACTATGTGGGGGCCATTAAGACAATATTATGCTATGTGTGGGGGTGGGACAAGGGGTAGCACAATGGGCGTGGTTTAGGAAAAAGGGAGTGACTTGTTGTCTCTTTCTCTAGCCCAAAAGTTAGGAGGTATGAGTCATTTGTAACAAAGAGTAAAAGCTGTAAAAACTATGTCCACAAAAAAATGTCAAAAATGCATTTTTATATAATTTCATCGCATTTGGAGTTTTTCCAGCTTCCCAATAGCTAGCATGGAATAATAAATACTTTAAATAAGAATGATAATTTAATAGGCAGGTTATATACAGTGACAAAAAGTAACAATGCCTGAATGAATATGAATAGTTCTTACTTTATTAAATCTGGGACACAGGAAATATTTGTGATCTTTGAGTTAAATGTAGCAGCTACAGAAGCTTCTTGTTCACATAAAGAAATTCCAGCATTGGCCATCTTTAAAGCCTGCAAAAAGTTTTTTTTTTCATAGAAAATTACATGTTTAACCAACAGGGTTTATAAAGTTCAGTGCAAACCTTTTCAGAATTTTACAATTTTTTATTGCTATAATACAGTACATTAACAGATTAAAACTACCTTTGCCTGCATTCTGAATCATTTTTGTAGTTTATAAAACTTTATTTCACATTACCTGGATCTTTGCCAGCAGCATATAGTGATTCCTAGGGGAGGGGGCTGCTGCTGCAGCCTGTGTGCCTGTGTATCAGTCTCTTCTCTGCTACACTGATCCAGATCCCTCACCACTTTCTGTCATGTGCTTTGAGCAGTCAGGGGAAGGAAAGGGATGGTGTGGAGGAGAAGAAGGATGCATGAGGAGACTGAGACACAGTCTGCTGCAACTGCCCCTCCCTCATTCAGGACTCTCCACATGCTGCAAGGAAGCCAGGTAATGTGAAATATAATTTTATAAAGTACTGACATGATGCAGAATGCTGACAAAGGCATTTTTTAAATCAGCATAGCATAGGCTATTGGAACCTGTCACCAGCTAAAAATGGCATTCCTGGTGACCTTTAAAGCAGCAAGTTATTGGGGGAAGTTAAAAGTAAAGAGTGATATAGCCTGTTTACATAGCCTGTTATGTGCTAGCTCCGTTCTCCAGAATAGAACTAGTAGCAAGTAGGAAATCTGGAAGAAAATCATTCCCCTAGCTCTTATGATCTGTGAGGGTCTCATCACTCATCAAGCCCTATCCTTGTTTGGTAGAAAACCACTTTAAGACCAATTTGACATGCTGTGTGCAGCGCTACGTAATCTGTGTGTGCTATATAAATAAAGAATTATTATTATTTAAGTAATCTGGTTGAAGCACCATTGAAGCCCCTCTTTAAGTCTTCAATATCGGTTTTATAATGTGGAGTTGAAGTCCTCTAGGTATATAATGAATATGTGTTGTCCTTGATTTTGAGAGCATCCAATTCACAGGACATGTTTGTCAGTAGATGATTTTCCAAATCAGTAAAATATACTTTAAACATTTTTTAAATGAAATCCCCCTATACTTTGGACATAAAAATCACATACAGTACATGGATGACACATTTCTATATATTATTGGTCTACAAAGATGACCAAAATAGACCACATATCTGTCCATGAAAAACATAAATGTTTGAATAAAATTGTTAAAGTCAATGAATGTGTGTGCCATAGGTTATTAACAGAAGCAGAATAAGGCCTTAAACTGCTCATAAATGGCAGGAACGAAGGACTCTACAGAGAGAAAAAAATAACAAAGGTTCTGCCCTGTTGTGATACAAATGTGAAGCATTTGGAGTGTGAATGATAATTACATCATTTGGAATGTGAAATGTGGCCTATTAAGTTTATAATAAGGAATATGCAAAGTGGAGTAAAACCTTGTCCTTTGTCTCATCCATGATCTGATCACGTAGTGTTTAAAGCAAGTATCACGCGCCACACAAGACAATAACAAGTCTTATGCACATAACAGTGCCTGATTATTGATACAAATGTTACAAAATGAAGATGTGACAGTATCTAATACATGTTGCAAAATGATCATGTGGCAGTATCTAGTACAGATAATGCCTTTGTTTATTTCATGTTACAAAAGCAAGGAAGGGGACTTTCCAGATGTGACAAGTGGACGCACTTCTGTCTGTGATGCAAGCAAGGAAACTGCGTTCCCTTGTCGAGGTCCCCCTATAGGGAAGTGCAATATTCGGTAAATATATTGATGTTTGCTTCTCATGCTTATAAGAACTAAATGATAAGGATGTAATTATATGGTTTTATGTGATTTGCAATAATAAAGTATTACTGTTTTAATCATCCCAATCTGTGTGTTGGTGAGCACTTTGTATGTTTGGGCATCGCCCGCACTTAGCTGACTCAGTAATACACCTGTCCTATGGTCCCTCTATCCTCTTGCCACTCCATATCTTGAAGGGTGTGAAACCACCTCACTATTTTCCTGAGAACAAACAGAGGGTCTCCTGATCATTTTCAGCTATTAACATTAGATGTGACTGTATGTGACAGTGTATACAAAGAATTAGTGGAAATTTGTCCTAAATGTCATAAAAAAAATATATATGGAGCCAACACACTGGGACCTTAAAGGTAGGCTTCACTTGACTGGAGGCACTGACCCCTGAGGAAGTCGCATGACTGCGACGTAAAGCGTGGGATGCCTCCGGCCGCAAGTCATAGACCTAACCTTTTCCCCCCTAATTAGTATTTTTGCACTGAACAGCTTTGTTGCATTGATTTGGTCCTGCTTTTTTATTTAGAGGGGCTCCACAACCCGTATTGATCCATCCTTTATTTTTGCTTATTTGCACTATAATGTAGGATCTTATAGACCTATAACAGTATTTGTCATCTACTGTGTTTATGGTTTCCATCAATGCTATCGGTTGATGCCTATATAGTGTAGGGGGTTGTCTTTTACTGCTTTTTTGACTTGTGGCCGTTTGTGGATCTCTGGGATAGGCTTTGATCCACATGGTTAGCTTATATGTTTATGTTTACACTTTTTAAATGTTTTTATGATTTCTGATGCATGGCATCTTTGGTGTGTGTTCACATTTTTTTCAACGATAAAATATTTTTCACTATTTAGCCTATACACACTGGCTTGTTCCTTCATTTTCGGCTGTATGTGACAGTGTGTAACTGTATGTGTATGTAATGGGGTATGGTGAAAAAATCACTAATAAGGGAAAACTACAGTAGAATTAATCTAGAACCATTATGCCTTAGTATTTAGACCTGTTACCACTGAAATGAGAACCTAAAACATACGCTTTCCTAGAAATGACACCCTTATTCTTAACAAGGAAAACCTAGAGGTGTAGGGTATGTGGCTTGAAAGGTCTGGACAGCTGTGAGTGTCCCACATTATTGATCCCTAACTTCACTATTAAATCAGGGTACCACTCTATGTGCACTCATCCCTTTAAGTCCGTGTTTTCAAAAAATCACTGCTTTTAGCACTATTATTGGGATACTGCGGCCAGTAAATGTTGTATTATTTCAATAATTTTCTCGGGAAAGAAATTTCAAAATTGTGTCTTACTGCACAGTCATTTGCTCCATCTCCACACATTCCCACATAGTAACTGAAACAAAAAAATAGAAATCATATTCCCATTGCACCAGAACATAAATTACACAGCACACAATCACTGTTGGGCTACATTCATCTATTAACAACACTTAAAATAACAAAGTGATATTGACTATAAAATAAATTCTTTTTTTTGTTGGATATAGTTTATTGCCTATTCAAAGTATTTTTAAGGATGTGATTTACTTGGTGTCTTATTGGCGTTCGGTGTCATCTCTAGCAATCCTCTTGCAATCATATGCTTAGACATACATATAGAGATGCTATAGGCAAAGATCCAGATATAACCAAGGAATTGTATTAGTTCCATATACAATTCCATTTGCATACTTGCGTACTTACTCAAGCTTTCGAAATTCATCAATGATTGTTGATTTCTGTCCCGGTGACATTCGTGCAAACACTGTGCCATTCATTAATATCTGTATAGCAATACAAAGGTGTTAATGTTATTAAATACACCGTGCATTATAATATTCAATATATTCTATTCTACTATATTCTATAATATTCTGTCTGGACTTAATTTATGCTGAATTCACACAGTATTTTATGCATTTCACCAATTTAAAATTATCACTTACTTTTGGCAATAGATCATAGAAATATTTTTCTAGGACTTCATAGGTTTTTCCACTCATTGAGAAAACATAATCAGGGCTATAACTTTTAGTATCCAATGTAACTTCATCATTGATAGAGAGATCCTGTCAATAATCAAGAACTAGTTTATTTTTTTTCAGAAAATTGTATTGGACATATTCTACAGAAACATTGTAGAATCTCCCACTTAGGACAGCTTCTCACAGTAATATTTCAGTATTTTTTTTTAAACGGAGTGAAGATGTACAAATCATTCAACTTTAACATAGAGCATACGGACACTGCATTATAATAGTGATCCAGAACATCCCTTTCAGTGCAGAATTTTGGCTTGCATTTGGTGAAGTGCATCCTCGACACAAATGTGTTGCAGACACTTTATAAATACACATGCAAGGAGTTTGCACAGAAAAGATTGTGCAAAGTCAGACAAAAAACTGGTGCAGGGGCTTTAATAAATGTGGGCTATTGTGTGGTGTCATATGATAAAAGTCCCACCCCCTCAGCTGCACCAGATATATCGGACTGGCTGCTTGCACAAGGGTAGAATTGCGATTTTGACCTTTTGCTTACGGACTGATTGGGAACAAGGTATAGTGAGTGCACAGGCACAAGGTAGGAACGCCCTGAGCCAGCCCACTTCGCTGCTGGGAACACCCCCTTCAAACCCTTCCACGCCCACTTGCATGCTGGTTCTTGAAGAATTGCAATTATTTCAGGGTTAGTTAGCCAGTACAAGCCCTGATAAATGTCCCCCAAGTAGTTTATATTTTGAAAATTTTAAAGCCCAAATATTGTATCTACTTTGATTTGTTTTCCATCCTCTGGATACTCCAAAAGCTTCCAGGTCAGAAAAGCTGGAGAAGAGCCTTCAGGTTCAACGGCTTCAACGAGAACCACTTTCTTTCCCTTTGGAATTATTCCACAGTTCTTTGCAACAGTGGTCGCTGTCTGTATGTTGTCCCCTGGAAAAAAAGATATAGTCTTAGGACATTAAAAAGTAAATTCATATACAAATATGCACTTATTAACTTTTTATGCAAGTTAGTTAGACCAAATCCCTAATAAGCATGAATAACCTATCCTCAGTTCTATCTCCATCAATCCTATAAAGGCAAAAAAATCAAGTGATCCTGAATGCTCAGTACTATTCCATTCACAAAATGCCTTGAAGAATTATTTTTCTCCTGTTCTCTTTGGATCTTAGCACTCGGGTCCTCGGGAATCATAGATAATCCCTTTTTGTAACAGTACAAACTTCACTAAGATGCCTAATGACACAACCTGCCTTACTGAAAATAAGTAAAGTTTTAGATTCCAAATGGAACAATCCTGCAATGTACACAAAAGTAGATGCTGAATGGAGTGCTGACCTAGCTTTGTAGACAATGAAGAGACAAAACCTTTTCACCCAAGCGCTCCATCAAACAGCAATCCTAAGGCTGGGGCATCAATATTGTAGCATCAGCTGACCCCATTAACATGGCAATAGTAGTAAAAACCTGATGGCCAATAGCTTCCTTTTTTGAACAAAGAGGTTTCTTATTCCAATTGTTCTCAATAACTTATGTCAGATTCTATGTACCCTCTAAAGGTGGTGTACAACTATATTTTGCTATATCAGTAACATATTGTTTCTTTCCTTTAAAACTATAAAAATAAATCAGCAAATATTTTTAACCTTTAATAACAAGACTTAAAGGGGTTGTCCACTTTCAGCAAATAATTGATATGGTTTGTGTAAGGAAAAGTTATACAATTTTCCAATATACTTTCTTTATCAATTCCTCACAGTTTTTTAGATCTCTGCTTGCTGTCCTCATGCACCTGTGTGTCCATCACATGACCATGGACAGATTTCTATTCACTGGAAGTAAATATAGAAGCTTTCTGTAGAAGGACAGCAAGCAGAGATCTAGAAATCTGTGAGGAATTGATACAGAAAGTATATTGGAAAGTAATTATTTACTGAAAGAGAACAGCCCCTTCAAGTTTTTTATTCGTTGCTAACCACAAATTGTGGGATGATCTCATAAAACTGGTTCACACCACAACTGTATAAGTTTTACATCTATGTTGGTACCAAATTGCTAATGCAGCTTTAGTGCCGTCTGTATACTCACCTGTAATCATTACAGTTCTGATGTTTGCAGCATGTAGTTCTTCAATGACCGGTGAAGTTTCTGGTTTAAGACGATTTTCTAATATCAGCAATCCAAGGAACTCCATGTCCTTTTCAATGTCTTCCCTTAAGAAAATCAATGCATTATCATAAAACAACTCTACCAGAGTTTATGGTTCAATAGGAGGTCATTTAAAAGGTATAACAGTGGGAAAAAATAAGTAGGGACATTAACATAGGTCAGTTTCACATCTTACAGATTACAGTAAGTTCATTCAAGAAGATTCTGAACTGGATCGTGATTATCTAGCAAATCCTTCAGTATGTAACTATTGTTAACCTGTTTAAAGGGGATGTCCTAATTTAGAAAATACAATCTCCTAATATTTTAAGGGTAGTCCATATTTCACAAGGGTGATAATGGAGGATATGTACATTTATTTGACTTGCATTGTGCAGGGCTGCATATTCTGTGTGCGCTATATAAATAAAGAATTATTATTTCTGTTAAATTTATAAATATTATAATAAATAGAATTATTACATTTTTTGTATACAGATAAAATCGTGGTTGAACTAATTTTAAATTGTCACAATCAACTACAAATTCTCTACCAAACTGCACAATTCTTTGTGAACAAGCTTAACCCTATCCTTCACAGAACTTCACCTCCTCTACATGTTTCATTCTGGTCTTATATCACCAACAGTGCTGTACAAAAATACCTTTCAAGGCTTTGTAAATCGCAACATTTTTCATTCTTCAGCTTTTTGAAAGCCACAGCAATAACTCGTAAGCCTTGAAATGTGTAGAGCTCCAGTTCTTTTAAAAATCCACTGGGAACTAAATTAAAACAGAATACGCTGTATAAAAGCTATACATCAACAGGTTTTAATTAAAGTTGTTCCCTTATATTTATACATGCTCAGAGATGAGTTTGTAGTGCAATTCCTCAATGGTGTATACAAAATTTTCTCAATAGAACTTTCTGAGAGAGCTAAGGACAGTATTTGGTGCAGGTCTCAGTGATGAGATCCTCAGTTATCAAACAATTATCATTCTCCTAAATAAACCAAATTAAGGAAAAATACTGTGACATGTATCACAAAATAGTTATAGGAATATAACATAGTACTCCCAATTAAACTAAAACCTCAATGTTCTCTTCTACATATGAGAGAGTAAATTAGAAAAGTAATACCTGATTCTGTTTTACAAAAACTGGCCACCATCTCAGGAGCTCCCTTCATGAACACAACCATCTGATCCTCTCCAATAACTTCAGTAATAACTGACATACGTTGCATAACCGAAGAAAAGGGGTATTGGAGTAAAACTTTTATCCCCTCCACATTATCCTGTTGAGCACATAGTCATAATGGGTGATATTTTTAGTGAATTATCAAACAATGTATGAATAAAAGCAGCAATTTTTAAACATAATTATCAAGATAATTTAAATAAACTTCCATAGAGTTTTCTATTTTAACCCCTTTGTCTACCTTCATATTTGAGTTGGGCCCAGGTCTGATGGTAACAGTTTGGGAAGAGTGTTCATCATTACAATCCGAGTTAGTTTCATCTAATACCTGTAAATATAAAATATCATTCCATATTTTAATTGTGTCATGAATTATTTTACTGCCAAAACTTTATAACAATAATCATTATAACAAAACCTCACCCAGCCAGTGGCTTCAAACATTTTCAGATCCAAGGGATCACCTTGTAATCTACCATCAAGCAGGATGAGAGAATGACAGCATGTCATTGCAGAAAATAGGGGTCCCCACGATAGCTCATTAATGTCTTCTTGAGAAATCATAGTCTGAAAACTAATAAATATATAACACATAATATATAAATAAATAATGTAGGGAAATAATTTATCCACTCTAATTATGCCATGATATAATCTACAAAATTATATACATGAACATATATTGCATATTGTAATGCTGGGGAGGAGACAGGCTAATATAGTGACTAACACATACGGTGATTAATATGGTAATTCTAATAAATTCCGGGGTTGATAATTTACTTAATACAATGTAGAAACCATGTAATATTATGTTCTTATGTAAAAATGCAACTGATCACTTCAGTTAATATTTCTGCTAATCTTTCTGATTAACAAAATCCACTTAATAATCTTTTGGCTCCAGTCCATCTGTATACAATCTGAAAAGCCTTATAGAGGACCTGTCACCAAGAAATTCGGCACTAGGAGCTGCTTACAAAAGTAGGCAGCTCCTAGTGCTAAAAAAAACGCTGCAGTGCTACAATGATAGCATTATCGGAAACCTCCGATAACGCTATCTTACACTGTGGCGGAGTACAATGTAAACGCCAGAGCGCAATCTCAAGCGCTCGCTCCAGGCCGGCGGTGACATTCCGATAACTCTATCATTCTAACACTGCGGCGTTTGTTTTAGCACTAGGATCTGCTTACTTTACTAAACCGCTCATAGTGCCAAATTTCTGGGTGACAGGTCCTCTTTAAGCAATCTTAAGACTGTATGTGTGGCTTACTATCTGAGCCTAGTCGGTAACCTTAAATGGGCGCATTGGCGTATATATGTTGTTCAATAAGATTCTCAAACCACCATTACTTAATTGAAATATGGAAATATTGGTTTTAGTGCTCTTTACAACTCATTGATATTGATGACCTTTAATAGATGGAATCGGCTTATCGGTGAGGTCCCTAGGTCCCCCCACACAATGGGGGTCATTTACTAAGGGCCTGATTCGCGGTTTCCCGACGTGTTACCCGAATACTTCCGATTTGCGCCGATTTCCCATGAATTGCCCCGGGATTTAGTCGCACGCGATCGGATTGTGGCGCATCGGCGCTGGCATGCACGCGATGGAAATCGGGGGGCGTGGCCGAACGAAAACCCGATGGATTCGGAAAAACCGCCGCATATAAAAAAAAAAAAAAACTGTTGCGGAGCTTGAACTTACCTTCACTCAGCCCGGCTCGGTGAACTCCAACGCGTTCCGATGCTTTTCAGCGCAGCAGCACCACCTAGTGGACGGCGGAGGAACTACCTTAATGAATCCCGGCCGGACCCGAATCCAGCTCAGAGAACGCGCTGCTGGATCACGATTGGACCGGGTAAGTAAATCTGCCCCATTGTGAAATCAAGTTTACAGGAAAAAGCATCACGCCATAATATCACAGTGTACCTTCCATTTCCTGATGGTATCACACCCATTAAATCAAGGCCATCTTCTGTTAAAGTTCCAGTCTGTAATTTCAAGAAATGACATTAAAAACTGTTTAATATTCATTTTTAATAATTAAGAATATACCCATTCTTAAGCAGAGCTAATGTGTGTCACCATCAAAAATTATTGTGTTTATTCCCATGGGCCCATATTGTCCTATTTCCATGAAAATAAGACATACCTCAGAAAACAAGACCTACTGCAATGTATTTTTTAAGTTAGAAAGCCTTCCCTGAAAATAAGACCTATCGGCAGTCGTTGCTACAGCTCGCCCCCCATACATTAGCATTAGATACTACAAGAGGTTCTGACATGGGTAAAGATTTCATGGGATAAAATCACTGCCAGTTACATTGAAAATACGTTACAAGCAGAAACTTGAAGAAGTGCTGACGAGGAGTCAATGAAGGAAAGTACTATTGCTATACATGAGAATGTGAGGTCAATGATTTTTTTTATAGAGATGGAGTCACAAGAAATTCAGGGTTTGAAGAGTTGGAGTATTTGTTGACATAATAGTCTTAAAATAATAAATGTTGCCTTTTGTTCATAAATACTCGGGTCGGTAAAGGAACCATAGACATGGAAATAGAATCACAAAACTTTCTTGATTCAGATTTTTGTACTGATGTATGTGATGACATGACAGTATATTAAGAAATGATTTTCAACAATAAATGTGAAATAGGACATCCCCTTTAAATAAGACCTAGTGCTTCTTTAGGGGCAAAAATTAATATAAGACACATGTCTGGCTTTTTCCTTCTGTTTTCTTTCTTTGGCTTTTCTGCTGGTCAGATGCCTCTTAGCAGTCTCCACATAAAAATTGTGGACAGGTGTTGCACTGAGTTTTGAAGACAATAGACATTTTGTCTAATTTTGTTCAACCTTGTTATCTAAATAAACAGTAGATTTGTGGTGGATAGCAACAATGGCTTCATCATTCTTCACAATATACCGTATATACTCGAGTATAAGCCGACCTGACTGTAACCTAATTTTACCACCAAAAACTGGGAAAACCTATTGACTCGATTATAAGTCGAGGGTGGGAAATAAATTGGTCACAGACCCCCCCCCCCCAGTATATAGCCAGCCAGCCCCTATAGTATACAGCCTGCCCCCAGTAATGTACAACCAGCCCAGCCTGCCCCCAATAGTATACAGCCTGCCCCCAGTAGTATACAGCCAACCCAGCAGTATACAGCCAGCCCAGCTTGCCCCCAGAAGTCTACAGCCTGCCCCCAGTAGTATACAACCACCCCAGCCTGCCCCCTGTAGTATACAGCCACCCCAGTAGTATACTGCCACCTCAGCCTACCCCCAATAGTATACAGCCTGCCCCCAGTAGTATACAGCCTGCCCCCAGTAGTATACAGCCAGCCCAGCCTGCCCCCAGTAGTATACAGCCAGCCCAGCCTGCCTCCAGTAGTATACAGCCACCCCAGCCTGCCCCCAGTAGTATACAGCCAACCAAGCTTGCCCCCAGTAGTATACAGCCTGCCCATCATTAAAAAAAAAAAATAAACTTATATACTCACCATCCGGTGGCCCTGATGTGCAGCGCTGCTCCCCCGATGTCCGCGTGGCTCGTCTTCTGGCTTCCGCACCCGTCTTCTGTAAGATCGTGCTGGGCGCCGCCATTGCTCTCTCCCGGCCGGCGCTTAGTATGAGGCATCGCTGCTGACGTCATACTAGGCACCGCCCGGGAGAAAAACATGGCGGGGCCCAGCACGATGTTACAGAAGACAGAAGACGGGCGCGGAAGCCAGAAGACGAGCCGCACGGATATGGGGGGAGCAGCGCTGCACATCGGGGCCACCGGAGGGTAAGTATATAAGATTATTATTTTTTAAGTATTTTTTAAGTATGTATTGACTCGTGTATAAGCCGAGGGGACATTTTTTGTGCTGAAAAACTCGGCTTATACACGAGTATATACGGTACACAATCCACTTTTAATTTACATAAAAGTATCTTTATTTTTAGTTCAGCTTACACAACATATATTAATTTTCCCTAAATGTTTACTTCATGAGAGCACCTGTAATTGTGGACTAAAAAGGATGACAAAGGGCCTGGTTCTCTATAGTAAGTGTTGACATATATCATACATCCCAGTCTCCACGTACAGCGAAAGAGGGCCTATACCTTCCTGGATGCAGATTGCTTATTATGAGTCTAAACAATTAAACCACATCTTGTCTGATCTAACAGAAGTGATGTTTTGTACAAATTAATTGGCATTCATGTTGACCAAGAAAGTAAAGTATCAGAACATCAGAGGTTATTAATGTCCTTCCGGCATAGCCTAAAATGAGCACATATGAAACCGTTGTGAAACAGTTCACCTAATATATATATATATATATATTGCATCAGGAGGAAAGTTAGGTGTGTGTCACTAGTCTGGAGAAGAAAGTCCACCATAGAAGCACACAATGCAGCAGTGCTAGTTTGATACTTTGTTCAGTGTGTTTCTGGGAAGGCTTGGGTCCCGATATTCATACAGAAGTTACTAGTACAATCCACCTAAACAGTGTTGAAAATGTAATACTTTGCTGTATGGCAATACTACCCCCTAATGTTAATGTTTCGTAACAACATCCCCCTAATAATGCACCTAAAGTTTGCACTGAAAACCCCATTACAGAAGACTTACCATGCAACTTTGTTAATGTGTTATTTTCCCAAAAAATGGTGCCAAAGAGAGTGCTGAGCCAGGAAAGCATACAATGTAAATAAAGTAATGATTTCCATATCTGAGCCTGTTATCTCTTTGTACAAAGAACAAACTCAGGGTTCCCATGCTACACCTGGTACATGAGATTAAAGTGAGATCCTGCCAGGTGTAGTTTGTAATAGAGTATTTTCTCCTAGTAGCCAAAATAAGATCTGCAAAAATGACGTGGGGTGAACAAAGACTATAGAGATCTTAAAGGGACCCTTTCACCAGATTTTACCCCACTAAACTACTAGTCCCCTCAGGTATGACATATATTTTCTAAATTCCCTCTTTTATGTGAAATCTTATATATTTAAAGAAGAATTTCCACACTGTCAGTCAAATATGACTCTTCTTATCCCATTTTCACATGAAAAGAGTCAAGTTTCGTGGTTGCAGGTATATTGTCACTTATTGCGGTGTTCTTTTGATGGAAATAATAATTGCACCTTGTATTGTACTATTCTTCCCATATCATTTAAAAAGGGCTCCAAACTCTCATATGAAATGGCCAATTTGCATCAGTTATCATGGACCCTTATAAACTGTGACTGATTGATGAAAAATGGTTCTGACTAGGACATGCTCTACTGTCTACGGAATGGACCCATGTTCCATCAAGTAGTGTATATTTGCACTAATCTAGCATTTAGTGCAGCTGAATCCTATCCGTTTAAACGTGGAGCACACACAGACGTTTTTCTGCGCCTTACAGTATATTCAGGCTCGGTCTGGCCTGCCGGGATACTGATCAAAACCCTGGTGGGCCCTTATCATAAGTCACCATCTCTTATCTGTGTCTGGAGCAGGAACATTCAGCTGAGGCTGGAGGAGGGGGGCAGCAGGGGGGACAATGACGTCCTGCAGGAGGGAGAGACAGGTTCTCTGCTCTTCTCACAACAGCTCTGGGGCAGTGAGTAAGACATTTCCTCCTCCCTGCACTGAGCACCTCAGCCCCTGCGTCACTGCAGGAGAACATGGCCCCTGATTCATTGCTGCTGCCTCACTGGAGGAGCAGACAGTGAGCTGTCACTAATTACAGACCAGAGGACGTGGGCCCTCTAGTAGTCACAGTGGGCCCCCTTCCTCCTGGTCATGACAGACATCCGGTGCCACCAATCAGCTACCAGCTGCTGCTGGAGTGTCCTCCCCCTGGCACTGCACAGGCTGCCCTCATGTGCTCCATGGCAGGAGTTCAGGATGTGCATCACATTACACACACACAGTGCACCTCATTACATCCCTGCAATGTGTACATACATATAGAGTAACAGTGGACTCATGAACTACAACTCCCAGCTGTTGAATGAGATGCTGAAAGTTGTAGTACTTTGATTGACTGCATTTAGTATTGATGTAGAATAAGGAGAGATGTCACACGTAACGCGCTGTGTTTAGAAATGGAATGAAAGCGCACGGGGGGGGGGGGGGCTGAAGGAATCAAAGCGTCACATGTGACTGCAGCCTCAGTATTACCATCATACCCCGCGTTATGTGTGACCGCAGCCTATGTATTACCAGCATACCCCGCGTTACATGTGACTGCAGCCTCAGTATTACCAGTATATTCCGTGTTACATTTGACTGCAGCCTCAGTATTACCAGCATACCCCGCGTTACATGTGACTGTAGCCTCAGTATTACCAGCATACCCCGCGTTACATGTGACTGCAGCCTCAGTATTACCAGCATACCCCGCGTTACATGTGACTGCAGCCTCAGTATTACCAGCACACCCCGCGTTACCGCAGCTTCAGTATTACCAGCATACCCCGCGTTACATGTGACTGCAGCTTCAGTATTACCAGTATACCCCACGTTACCTGTGACTGCAGCCTCAGTATTACCAGTATCATAGCTCCCAACCGTCCCGATTTTGACGGGACTTTCCCGTTTTTCGTACCTCTGCCCCGCGTCACGGGCAGCTATGAGATTGTCACGGATTCTCCCCCCAGGTCCCGCTGTGTCCCGGCGCTGTGTCCCCATAGTAAATACTTTGAAAGTCTTAACTCACAGTACAGAATGGCTTCTACAGACATCGGGAGGGAATCCTTTTCAGAGAAGTGTCGGGCTTAGCGCAGAGCAGGGACCACGTCATCAGCTTCAGATCAGCATCTGTCCATATATGGTCACTGCATCTCCTAGGGTTCCCCAGAGCAGACATCGGGAGGGAATCCTTTTCAGAGAAGTGTCGGCTTAGCAGAGAGAGCAGGGACCACGTCATCAGCTCAGATCAGCATCTCTCCATATATGGTCTCCAGGTCTTCCCCAGACACAAGCTCTTTATATAATTAAATTACATAAAGTTTTGGCCAGGCTGAGATTCGAACCTGAGACCTTGTGCACCATAGACAGGAGCTTAACTAACTGAGCTATAAGCCCAGTGATACAGAGCTGAGAATTTCTGGTAACTAAGACATGTTATCTGCCATTTACACGCTACGCGTGCCGCCATTTTGTCCCTCTTTCCTTTTCCCAAATGTTGGGAGGTATGCCAGTATACCCCGCGTTACATGTGACTGCAGCCTCAGTATTACCAGTATACCCCACGTTACCTGTGACTGCAGCCTCAGTATTACCAGTATACCCCGCGTTACATGTGACTGCAGCCTCAGTATTACCAGTATACCCCGCGTTACATGTGACTGCAGCCTCAGTATTACCAGTATACCCCGCGTTACATGTGACTGCAGCCTCAGTATTACCAGTACACCCCGCGTTACATGTGACTGCAGCCTCAGTATTACCAGTATACTCCATGTTACATGTGACTGCAGCATCAGTATTATCAGCATACCCCACGTTACATGTCACTGCAGCCTCAGTATTACCAGCATACCCCACGTTACATGTCACTGCAGCCTCAGTATTACCAGCATACCCCGTATTATGTGTGACCGCAGCCTATGTATTACCAGCATACCCCCCGTTACATGTGACCGCAGCCTCAATTTTACCAGCATACCCCGCGTTACGTGTGACCGCAGCCTCAGTATTACCAGTATACCCCGCGTTATGTGTGACCGCAGCCTCAGTATTACCAGCATACCCCCCGTTACATGTGACTGCAGCCTCAGTATTATCAGTATACTCCGTGTTACATGTGACTGCAGCCTCAGTATTACCAGCATACCCCGCGTTACATGTGACTGCAGCCTCAGTATTACCAGTATACCCCGCATTATGTGTGACCGCAGCCTCAGTATTACCAGCATACCCCGCGTTACATGTGACTGCAGCCTCAGTATTACCAGTATACTACGTGTTACATGTGACTGCAGCCTCAGTATTACCAGCATACCCCGCGTTACATGTGACTGCAGCCTCAGTATTACCAGCATACCCCGCGTTACATGTGACTGCAGCCTCAGTATTACCAGCATACCCCGCGTTACATGTGACTGCAGCCTCAGTATTACCAGTATACTCCACATGTGACTGCAGCCTCAGTATTATCAGCATACCCCGCGTTACATGTGACTGTAGCCTCAGAATTACCAGCATACCCCGCGTTACATGTGACTGCAGCCTCAGTATTACCAGCATACCCCGCGTTACATGTGACTGCAGCCTCAGTATTACCAGCATACCCCGCGTTACATGTGACTGCAGCCTCAGTATTACCAGCATACCCCGCGTTATGTGTAACCGCAGCCCCAGTATTACCAGCAGACCCCACGTTACGTGTGACCGCAGCCTCAGTATTACCAGCATACCCCGCGTTACATGTGACTGCAGCCTCAGTATTACCAGTATACCCTGCGTTACGTGTGACCGCAGCCTCAGTATTATCAACGAACCAACCACCCACCCACCCGTCATGGTGTCCAAATTGCAGATTCATCACCATTTCAATGCACACAAACATTTGAATAAAAAGTGATGAAAAGGGATAGGGTTTAACTTACTGATCAGTGGGGTCTCAGTGCTGAGACCCCACAGATTAAGAAATACAAGACCACGGCGCTGATTGCCGATCACATCTGTTTCTATACAAACAAATATGCAATTGGTCGCGGGCCACCCCATTGCGTTTTGAATCCGTTACAAATCAGAATCAAAACCCTAACAAGTGACAGTACCCTGAGGCCTCTTGATGTACCTGCTGGAAAAATCAGCAGCCAGGCAAAACCATCAGGTCCGCCCTGGTGTAGTTTTGCATAAAAACAGCAAACAAAAGTTTGCAGGTTTTTCCACATAAATCAAGTCAGCCCAACCATCACCCCTTCACACCCACATGTCATGGAGACGGCATAGTTGCTTTTATAGTCACAAATTCTTTATACGCCCCCCCCCCCCTTCCCGTTGTGTAAAGCATCCAGAGAGCTTCACCAGAGGTCACAGTGGGCAGAGGGATCCGTCTGTAACTAGGGGTCATCTGTAAGTCGGGTGTCCTTAAGTAGGGGACTGCCTGTACCTGAAACCTGTTAAGGACATACATGTACCATGTGCAGTCCTTAAAGGACATCTATCACCAGATCAAGGATTGTAAGTAAACAAAGCACACTGACCTACTGGTGTGTGCCCCCATGGCAGGTTCTGGCCTTCTTTTACCTTCTTATACTCTGTTTTTTTTTGTTAAAAAGTCTTTTAAAATTATGCAACTGAGCCTGAAGGGTTCAGACGCAATAGGAGTTAATGGAACCTGGAGCCCCTCAGACTAATTTGCATAATTTTAAAGCCTTTTTTTGTTAAAAAGAAGGGCACAACAACCTTAAAGAACAGCAGATCCTGCCAGAGGGGGCACACACCAGTATGTCTGTATGTTTGGTTTACAATCCTTCATCCTGGTGATAGATGTTAAATACTGATTCCAGGAAGTTAAACAGTCCGGCAGATAACAAGCCTTAGGCCCCATTCACACGTTGCAGTTCTTGATCTGTTTTAATTCCATTTGAAAACTCAACAGAGAGGGGCTCATTCCAGAACAAAATTTTTTCAGTAGAAAGACACATGTGCTCTGGCAAAGCCCCTGCCTTTTGCGGTTTCCAATGCAGTTAAAACTCATCAAAAAAAAAAAGTGTGCATTGGGCCTGAGGCCTGTTTTCTGCAGGATTGTTTTACACGTCCTCATTCACTTCTATGGGCTCATGCACATGGCTGTGAAATTCACAGTCCTGTTTATGAGCTGACTGCCTGAGCTGCAAATGACAGAGCAGGTCCTAACCATGTTTGCGGTTCAGGTAATTATTATGTACTTACATCCCGATGACAAGCAACCCTCAAACAATGTTCCATGGGACCATTGTTTGCATCCCAAGAACTGCACAAGTGTAGTGTGCAGGAAGCCTGGGGCTGTGTTCACACGTTGCATTTTGACCTACGTTTTCATTGCGTTTGAAACGCATTACAACTGCTGAGGAGAGTTGATTTGCCTAATTATATCACTGTTAGCATTTCCGTTTACAAAATGCATCCTAAACGTGATGTTAACACATGTGTTAACAATGTGTTAACAAATGTAAACGGTAATGTAATTAGGCAAATTAACTCACATCAGCTGTTGTAATGCGTTTCAAATGCAATGAAAAAGCAACCAAAACTGCAATGTGTGAACATGGCCACAGGCTGCATTCACACCTTGCATTTGCAGCACGTTCAGAAACACAATGAAAATATACATGGGGTGGCAAGCACGTATCCATGAAGCAGCTGGTGGGCCCCTAGAATTAATTTCACTGGTGGGCCCTTGGCACCCCAGTCCGACCCTGAGTATATTCACATATATTAGTGAATGTAAGTTTAAAAATTTTTGTGGTTTTGCTGTAATTTTGTAATGTGGAAATAGCCATCACACGGCAGTGTGAATATAGCCTAAGGTTGAGTAACAATATGCTATTGTATTAAAAGCACACATGTATTTTTAAGTAGGAAAATGCATTATTCCTTTAACATTAACGATGATGTATAACATATGTTGCTACTTACAAAACAAATGTGTTTTAATGAAAGCACATATGCATTTTTGATACGTAATTAGTAAGTGTCGGTAGTTAAGTTCATGTATGTAGTTATGTACTTATTGCAGCAAATTTTTAATGCTGGTATGTGAGGGGCCCCACAATTTTTATACATCCCAGGATCCATGTTACCCTTAACCCCTTAACAACTTTGCCCTTTTTATTTTTTCCGGTACAGAGCTGTGTGTAGGCTTGTTTTCTGTGTAACAAATTGTACTTTCCAGTGAAGGAATCTAATATTCCATGCTGTGTACCAAGGAAGCAGAAAAAAAATTCCAAATGTGGTATAATTGTTGTAAAAACACATTTGTGCCACTTTCTTGTAGTCTCTGCATTTTGACCTTTCCATTTTTGTTAAGATTGACAAAAGATCTTTGAAAAGATCTTTAAAAATTAGAAGCTGGGATAAGATGATGTTTTTGCTACTACTATTTTGCTACTGTTTTGGGGACTGTACGACCCTTTGATCCCTAATTATAAATTTGCTAAATAAAATGGTAATTCGGACATTCAGGCGCTATTTTCTGTTCCAGGCTCAACACCATGAATAACCAGTTTTCTATTTTGATAGATCACGCATGTTGGGATGCCGTGATACCTAACATGTTTATGATTTTTGGTTTATTTTTATTTCAGTTCTAGGGAAGGGGGTTATTTGAAGTTTTAAGTTAGATTTTTTTTTACCTTTGTTTTAACTTTTAAAATATTTTTAAAATTATTTTTTAGACCTCCAAGGTTACTTAGGTGCCTGATCGCTTCTACCATATACTATATTACTGCAGTATCGCCACCTCCCAATAACCTCATTCGGGGAGGCATTGGAATCCAATATGGCGGCGCACATGCACAGCTGGAATTTAAATGCTTTGCCGGATGTTTTTTCATAGTTAACCCCCAAGATCGGTGCCAGCACTGACTGCGGGTGTTACCTGTAGGTGTTTTCTACAATATGCCCATGAGCCCTCTCCGTCCAACTGCTCAGCCTGTGAGCCATCTCTGTCCAATCGCTCCTGATGTAAGCTATACTATTACGCAGTGAATGGGTTAATCAGCCCTGGTGCCTAGAAACCTACCTTTGTATCATATTAAAGATTAGAATCTCATATTCCAGGTCCCATCTAGCTTACAGAGATGTGACCTATAGACCTGGACATACAGGCAGTTAAAAATAGGCAGGAACAGAATCTATATCTCCAGTTTACATTTCCAACCATGGGGGAGATGTATCAATCTATGTCAGAAAACTGCAGTAACTTGAACTTGAAATGCTCTGTACTACATTGACCGAAGGTTTAAGACCATTTTTAGGTTGTTTTCCGTCTCCTCTGTAAAATTAATAAAATGAATATTGTGTATCATTAAACTAGACCGACTAATAAGAGGTGTAAAGTAGGACTGGTCAGTTTTATCATGTACCGGATTAATCATCCAGCATCAGACACAGGGATTAATCTAGTGCAGCCGAGATCTGTCTAGTTCTACTCTGCAATGGAACGACACAATAATACATCCCCACCAAGCAATCTATAGTATTTGTGGTGTTAAAAGTATTGGAAACTGGAATAAAAAGAGGATTAGATTGCATCAAGTATAAAATTAAACATATATGTATATATACCTTATCGAAGCAGAAGAGGTTAAGCTGACCACACAAGTTAATTCTGTCTGGACTTATACAATAAATATGTTTGTTGTTCAATCTTCGCTTTCCATACAAGACGCCAACCATTAGAGCAGCAGGTATGACTGGAGAGACTGCACAGACTACAAGAACAAGACACTCAACAACGATTTTCCCAGCTGGAACCTATCAATATAAAGGGATTGAAAATGTAAACATTGTGAACACACTATACATTATAATATACGGATTAACTAGGTACTTATCTTACAGGAATGCATCACATAACTACAATTACTTTCCTCTCCATCGTAATCTATGGCTGGAGATGAGCGAATCTGAACTTTAAGTTCAGGTCCGGGGTTCAGGTGGATCCTGTGTTACTCATACATATTGCCAATCCAACAAACTGACACCCCTAGCCAGTAGCCACAGATGTGATTGGTCAGACATACACTCCTTGCCAATCACAGTCGTGGCTGGTAGCTTGGGGTGTCAATTTGATGCACGTCTGCCAATACGGCAAGATGTCCAGGTTGCGCAAGATGCTCCTAAACGCTGGACCCGAACTTAAAGTTTGGGTCTGCTCATCTCTATCAATGGCATTTTAGAGGTTTGGAGACACTACCAAATATCTTGGATTTGGAGTGTCAATTCTTAAAAAATAAAGAGTTTACATAAAATTCTGTTCCTCTTATGAATTAGTCTCTAGCCAAAGCTAAATCATGCAAGCAATTCAAGAAATGCCCCTTCATGTCTTAAAGTTGTCTCTAAAGTTCCCATATTTATAAGCATAAAATATAATACAATGTACCATATATATCAGATCACATTCCATGTTCAGAGTTCATTTTTTAATTCTGATATTTTCTTCTTAATTTACTTAATAATGTGCTCTATAGAAGGGGTACACAAACTTTTATTAAGGCCATATTATTAGAAGGTGTGACTCCAATGGAACGCTTGTTTCCATGTTTGTCACTCCAGAGAAGAGAAACCCAGGCATAATCATAGTCATTATCTCCATGATAATTTATAAATATTTTAGAAAAGGAGAGCATTTTACGTCCCTGTAAACGACAAAGGACTGGCTCGCATTCAATAACAACCACATCCAATTTTCTGGAGTACTGGATTCCAAATATGGGGTCATCTATCAGGACACCAGTTATAGCACATGGCCAAGACTTGTACGTCCTGCAGGTGGATCTTGATGAAAGACCCTCTTGCACTAATGAAGATGCTAATGACAAATATTATATATCTTTACAAAAATTTCCCACATGAACTGCAGTGTCAAATATTACATTACAACAAAATAATATCCGGTTTTGTTCTTGCAACATCATTGTGCTGTAACTATGTTATGTATGTAAGAAACAATACAATATGTTCCTTGACATTGCGACATTCCCTATGGAGCTTTGCATAGTGCCATTACTAATTATCCTTACTGGGAAGGGATGAATAAGCCATTAATCTGGTGTGAGCATTCCCCCTTGTCTGTAGGGTGTGTCTGCCCTAAAATAGCCCAGTAATTAAGTAGGTAGGTATACAAAAAATGAAAGCACTTATTACCTTTCTTTGCGCATAAATGGTGATTGCGTAAATAAGGCCAATGACAGCTAGGAATGCCAAAAATATGTAAAACCACCGCACATCTCTATGCCACTTGAAGTTTAACGGCTTGGGATACAATATGGATCTCACCATGTCACCTTTAGTGGTATTAAACCCTACAAAGAAGACATTGGCATATTAGCATAACAGTACATGACCATAGTTGTATATTTCCAATAATATGGGTTCATTTCATAACTTATAAAATGGGATCTATGTTTAATTGAATCAATACTTAGCTCACCAGTCCTTAAGATCACAGCTCTGGCTGGGCCCTGTGCACTAGCTTCAGTCCTTATCACTTCTGTACCACAGAACAACAGATGGCGCTTATAATCTTCTCCACTGTACTTTTTCCACGGCATTGTGTCATCTCCGTTTGGTAGCTGTGTTTTTGTCACTGGGATTGATTCACCTACAACATCAGGCAAGTAGTTTTGTGAGCCACTAAATCTGAGATACTGGAGGCAGTTTTATTAAACTGGTTCTATAGATGACTGACCAATACATAGATCAGTAATTAGGAAAAAACAGGATTGTGACCGCGCTTCTCAATCAAACAGCATTTTAATTTATTTCGGAGAACATTACAGGGTGGACGACGCGTTTCAGGGGGTACCGCTCCCTTCTTCAGGTCCAAGTAAATGGGGACAGTGTTCCGGCTGGTCTGACTCTCAAGTTGTAAGGGGTGAATATGTTAAGGTCTGTAAACCTATGTACGCGAACACTAGAAGGTCAGTTTGTGGACATCTGTGGTACAGGTGTAAAACTAGGAGTTGCCTTGGCATTTGGAAGCATTGTCCCCATTTACTTGGACCTGAAGAAGGTAGCGGTACACCCCGAAACGCGTTGTCCACCCCGTAATGTTGGCCGAAATAATTAAAAGTGCTGTTTGATTGAGAAGAGTCGTCAGAATCCTTTTTTTTCGTAATTACCGATCTACCTATGATCCGCCGGCATATCCTGTATCCCGGCACACAGGGCACTCTTCAAACTCATTCTGTCACCACCAAAATCTTGACTTATGATTTTAATGTCATTTATGTATTTGTGATGTGCTGTGTCTTTTTATAATTAATTGAGACCAATATATTCTTAGCTTTAATATGACACCAAAAGTATATTTTTATCTACTATAGAACTGAAGATGGGGGTGTCTGAATTAATATCCTCCTTCTGCCTCTAAACTTTTATGTTAAAATATGACTCTTCTCTGCTCATTTTCACATTTTTATAGTTAAATGGGTGAGATTTCACATAAAAGAGGGTATTCTAAAAAGGATACATACTCTAGCTGAGGGGGCTAGTAATTTAATGGGGTAAAATCTGGTGACATCATCACCTAGAAAAGAAACTTATAATTAGCAGCACTGAGCACAGGGATAGTATGTCTGATGCTCCGGACTGCTGATTAAGAATGCCCCCGCACCTACCTCTCCAATGCTGGGAGAGGACGGTGACGTAATGCGAGAGGCATTAGTTCATGCCTTTTGCATGGTGTCACCCCTCTCTCCCATGCTCGCGGAATGTTGCTAGGGCATTTATAATTAGCAGCACAGAGTGCCGGACGTCTTGTCCCTGTGGTCTGTGCCGCTAATTATACGTTTCTTTTCCAGTTGATCCTAATGCGTCAAGCTTAGCAAAGGACAGCACCGGGGTTAAGTGGCTGATTTTCTTTAACATTTCTAATGATCTTTAAAAAGAATGATTGTATTACTCAAGCATATTATACAGCAGGAGTTGCTCAGCTGATATAGGTTTGTGCAAAAAGTTGTACTTCCTCTATTATCCATTACTTATTCTAGGTTTTTGGTGTCCACTTGGCACTACTAAGTGATTCACAATCTTTCAAGTATTAGAATGGGAACAGAGATTGTCAGAGAGAACAGTAAGCAAGATCCACCTACTTTACTCTTAAATCGCAACTCCAAGCTCTTGGGTTTTAGAACAACACTACCTATTATTTTGATTACCTACTTGCAGCAGTTTCCTCCTTGGTATAGCCTAGTGCTGCAGTAGCTGGTTTCACATCTCTCATTTCTGCACCCCAAGCTGTATAATGCACGCCTCTGCAGCTCCCTTTCCCACCTTCTGCCCTCCAGACACTGTTAACACTTAGCACAAACTATACACTTCATGTAACCATTTCATTGCTAGTTTCTACAACTTATTCCATAACCCTCCATGTGATGAAAGCAGCTAGGATAGTCACTAAGTAGATCCTGTATGTACACTATGCAGTTACCTAATGATAAAACAAAAGGCATCATGGCAATTATGGGCAGCCTTAATTTTCCTCTGCTTCAGGGTAGATACAGGGAGAGGTTACTCTCTGACCACTCTACTCCTGCTGAGTAGGATTTCTGACAAACATTATCAGAACAGAAAATTCTATAAGTTTGGAAAGAAAATGGCTAGAAGCATAATATGGCCATTGTGCTGCTTGTTTTTAAAGGGGCGATCACATTGAGACCAAAAAGGCAAAAATTTTAATTAAGGCTAAAGCCGCCTTTTGCAATTCAATATATATGGTAATGAACAATATGGTCTTTTTACACTGTTGTACAGACCTGAATAGCAGGATCAGATACTCTCTAACAAAGGGGTTTTGATATAAAGTGTATAATGTTTTTTTCTTAAAGATAATCCTCACCTGTTAACATGCCTTCATTCACAACACAAGTCCCATTGATTAAAATGGCATCGCAAGACATAAAAAAGTCTTTGCCAGATAAGACAATAACATCCCCTGGAACTAAGTGGCGAGATTCGACCTGGTGACAATCTGGAAAAAATGTGCAAGCGGCAGTTATAAGAAATAACTTATTTTACCTTAGTGGATAAATAAGTTTGACAAAAGTCTATTTAATACACTGGCCTATAGTGAATTGAATTCCTGATATTTACATTGTTCTTGATTACTCAGTTTTTCCTTTATTAAAAATTTTAGATCCTGGACCTTTCTGAACACCACTTCATAGTATCATAGTAAAAGAGGTTACAAAAACACATCAGTCCGTTAAGTCCATCAACCTATACATTATATTGCGTTGATCCAGAAGAAGGCAAAAACCCTGCAAGGCTGATACCAACTGACCCATAGCAGGGAAAAATTCCCTCCTGACCTCTAATAAGGAGATCAGAATAACTCCCAAGATCAACATAAACTACTAAGAAAAAGTTCCATTTACTAAAAGTTCTATGACTATTATTAACATCGATGATATATTATTAATATATTATTTCAGCATGAAGAAGATTTTATGTAGTTCATCAACAAAACAAAGCCAATGATCCATCTATTTTACCTGAATTAGACATTTGGCTTAAAGCAGCCCACCTCCCAGATAAATATACTATGACTATACATTTAATGAATTTTCCTTGATTCCGCTTACAGTCCCTTCATTATTTTTATTTAGCTCCCCCATCTAATTTCTAAAAAGGCAACAGACTGAATCTGCTGACATAAGGGACCATTTTGAAAGAGATCCTTTGGGGGAGATAAATAAGGAAACTAAGGTACCTGGAGCAGAAAAAGGGTGCCAGGTATTTGACTATTAATATCTTACTGTGTAGTCAAATATTATATGACAATTGTGTGCCCCTTTGTCACTAGATTGTGTCCATAAATGGTCCTACATCTGCTTTGCAAACTTTGATAAGTATAGAGGTGTGTAGACAGGTTTATATAGCTACAACTATGAATTTGCTTTAGAATTTCATGACCCCATTTTCCATGATCTTGACCACGAAACCTCTCAGTGACTAACTCTTATATTTATTTTTAGTACAATGTTAATACATACCACCGTTCCTTTTATACACTGTGACTTTCATGTAATTATGTGCTTTGACCAAGTTGTGGAGTTTTGAAGATTGCTAACATAAAAAAGGCAAAGACTGTTGTGAGCAAAACATACTTCTGCAAAGTTATTAGAACTGTTCAGTAAAGTACAGTAAAGGTTTCTTGACATAAATAACAGCAAGCTAACAATAACAGCAATAACAGCAAAATCCCTAACCAACAATACATCTGCTGCTTAATAAATTGTCACATAAAAAACATTACAATAAATAAAATCATGCTCAAAAAAGCATTTTTACAATCCTTATTTTACATTTGTAGAGCTAAATTTGTACTAAGTTTTGAGCTGCAGTCTTCTTTTATCTTATCGGATCCTACATGTAGGCACACTACAGTCACACATGCTGATCTCTTTGAAGATATTTTTACTAGCGGGAAAATTGTTAGATCAGTTCTCAAATTTCTTGCCTACTTGTAGAAAAAAAAGCCTTCCAATGTATAATATTTAGACTGTTTCTTCGTATTATATTTAGCTATCATATAAACAGTAAAAACACATTTGTCTATAACCGTTAAATTGGATAGATCATTAGAAGCATCAGAAAGGGAGGGGCCAATTAATTGAGAAGGGAACAAAACTCTGCCACTGTGGGGGTAAAAGCATTTCATTTCAATTAGCATACCTTTCGAAGTTCAACCAGTGATAGTGTAATATTACAGATGCACAGGACAAGAATGGCAATGCCAAAACCCAGATATCCTTCGACAAACATAAGGATAATGCAACCAAACTGGTAGACATATAAAAAGTCTATCACCTGTGTACAGAAACAAAATTTGTAATTATTGTGGATGTGAAGTGAACAAGCAACTTACTGTCTATCAATATATTACACACTAAATTAATACAGTACATTGCACGGATTCTACCAACATATTTTGCTGCCTTTATGGAAGGTTGTGAGATCTCTAACTGTCCATGACGAGTCTCTCTTCCAAGAGAGATAAAATAAGAAAAAATAATAATTTATTATCATGAATACAACCAAAAGGTCCTGGACTGAAGATTGTTGATGGACAGTTAGAGATCACATGACCAAACACTAATGCAGCCATTTAATGTACAGGAATGGCAGCTGATGAGAGAAAGACGACTCTGAACCAGGGTGGCACTTTACATTTCAAGAAAGTGGTGCAGAACATTCCATAGATGTATACTGGTAAATGACCTAGTACCCTATGCCCCACACTTACACAAACATTTAAAAAAAAATGAAGTAAAGTGGGCAACCCTCTTATGGATTAATTTTTCAAAAAACAAAAATGACTCATAAAAGGGTAATACTGCCTTCGTAATACGCCAGACTGAAATATTATGCACATTACAAACATTTTTGTGCTTTATGACCACAAAAACAAACTAATAGCACTTTTTGATGACAAAAAAATAAACTATAGCTCTCCCAGTAAGGGGACATAAAAACAAATGAACTGTTCCTAAAAAACATGTTGTATGCGAAAGTATTAAAAATGTAAAAAATAACTAAACATTTTGGTATTTGTGTAATCTTAACCTATAATTAGTTGTATAGCCTTTATTTCTGAAAACTGCTTTACATCTGTTTGGTGTTCTCGTCCTGCTAAAAAACCAATTTCTAGACATTACTTCTCCAACAAAAGACAAAATGACCTCTTCCAGTATTTGCTAGGTCTAAGGTGCCTGGTAGAGATGAGCAAATTGATTTGATTATTTGTGGATTTGCTGTGAATATCCTATTTTTCATGCACCAAATAAAATCTGAATATTTTATTCTACTTGGACAAGAATCAAATCTTCAGAAAAATTAGTTGAAACTTCAGCGAAGTGGATTTTGCAAGTCTCAATTATCTCTAGAGCCAGAACCTGACTGCAGAAACATTGGAAAACCGATATGCTCTGTACAGTATCCACAGTGTACTGTGGCTTGAATTGGTCATCTTCTGATTGTTGCATTACTCACAGGTAACTGAAAGTCTTGTTTGATTTCCCTGGTCAGCACTGGTCAGAGCTTCTTTGCGTCCTTTTGATTTTATAATATGATTTTCTTTTTCTAGCAACGTTTTTGGGGTTTTGCCATTTTTAAACATTGGAGATCATTTTAGCTGAGCGGCCAATTACAGTAATTTAAAGAGAACCCGTCATGCAAAATAACCCCCCTAAACTAAATATATTTTCATAAACTGCCATTAGAGAGCATTGCCTCTATCCCTTCATTGTCCCTCTACATGCCTGTAAACCTAAGCAATGAGGTCCTAAAGCTGCATGCAAATGACCTGTGAAAGGTCCAATGAAGCATTAGCATATTCAAGCTGTCCACTCTATTCACGAGTGGGAGGCACAGCCACACCCCCAGTACATGACTGACAGCTTGTATAATGATGTGAGGCTGTATAATGATGTGCTTCCTGGTGCTGGTGGCCACGCCCCCTGCAGCCTGTGTGTGCATGTGTGTGTGTTTAGGAGAGATACAGCAGCTCCATGTTACAGCAGAACATGTCAGATTCATGTGTAGCTGATGTCTGTGTCTCTCACCTGTATATTAGGAGGATGCAGCATGTCAGCAGGTACAGCACTCACACTAGCAATACTTTACTATACATTACACACAGACATGAGCAGGGGGAGGAGAGGGGAGGGGTAATGGGTGACATCACTGCCTCTGACCATGTGACCAGCCTCATTTACATGATAAAAAATAGATGATTTTACAATGAATAATGTATGAAATAACTAGATAAAGGCTGGGATGGGATCCTTGAGAGCTGCTCCAACAGGTAGAGGTGACAGGATAAGTGACACAGACCTCATGACAGGTGTCCTTTAAACACTTTCTCATAAGTTTTCTCTTCTCCAATTAACTTCTTTATCTTCTTACATCTTCAGTAAAATATCTGGAACTACCAATTTTACTCACAGAACACTATCTTAAACTAGGGTAGTATAGCGGGCATTCATTGGCGCCGAGGATAGGAGGAGGGGATAAGCACCACTCACCCCCGCCCCTCTCCATTGTAATATATGGCGCACGTCGCCGTATTCCGGTGAAGGATAGGACATGTCCTATCTTTCCCCCGGCTACGGAACGGTACAGTGCTGGAAAGTGATCTGCACTGTACAGCTCCTGCAGGGCCCAGTGCCCCCATTGCTGTGTACGGGGGACGTATATATGCGGTATATACATCCACCATCCCCCATACGTTCATGTGAATGTAGACTTTTACGGCAAGGAAATACGGGACTGGAGAAATCAGTCGTGTAAATGCAACCTTAGAGAAACTCTTTTGGTGATATTACAGGCTATGTGTCATGATCAGTACTAAGCTGCCAAAGCAAGTTATTCTTCAATGTATTACAACATTTTACTTAAAAATCATTTTCAGCAGTGGAAAAAAGCTTTAATAGTAATTAAGAGAAAAAATTAAAATCTACCTTAAAAATGAAGAGTCGCCAGAGTGGTGCAACTTCAACTTCAATGGTATTATGTCCACATACTAATCTCCTAAGTGGTTTGGAGGAAAATATAGTCATGTAATGAAAAATGCTGTCATAGGTACAACTGCAACAATTGACACAAGGTTTGTAAATTGTGAGTATGGTAATGCCAAGGTACTAGAACTCCTGAGCCTTGCGCCAAAATATGTTGAAGATTTTACTATTTACTATCTGCTATTAAAAATTTAGGGGGTCTTTGGGTCTCCACAGGTTGCAGAGCTTTGATGTAACTTTTGTCCCTAGTGGCTAGTAAAGCAAAAAAGGATCAAGGATTTGGCTGCCATATATGGGTGTCACACAGATGGAAAAACATGAAATGGAAAACAGCTCCTCTCCTCACTTGTGCAACAAACAAACTTGTACTTGCAACTTGTGACCAGTATAATCAAAAACAGATTCTATTAAAATCAGCTACTTTATTGTATTTCCATTAAAAAAAGAACATGGTAGTAGGAAGGTTACAGGAAGCAGATCAGCCTACACATTTTGGACCTTCAAGGTATGAGTAAGGGCTATGAAAGTCAAAAGCGCATAGGATAATCTAATTCATATAACCTGCCTACTACCCTGTACTATTTTTAATGGAAATACAATAAGGAGAATGACAAACTCAAAAAAGTGTACGTGACCCTAGTGTTCCCCCTGGTTTTATGTTAGGACCTTCTGTGAAATGTATGTATTTGTTGTTCATCTGTATAATGTTTGTTTTTAAAATGATGTACCTGTAATGCAGATGATACATAAAAGGTGACATGTGAGTAAAAAAGTCTTATTGAAGTTTTCAGCCAGCAGGTTTTGACGCCGTATTGGTGTGTTGATCAGGCCAAAGTACTGTGCTTCCCCATGCATAATTTGCTTACATATAGGTTTTAGAGTTAGAGCGCTTAAGCATTACTTCTTGTGTGTTGTGCAACATTGTATGGCATGAGTAGTTAATACAAAGGAAGATAATAAAGTTTACCTTATAGTTTGCTCCTCTTCTTTTAAACCAGATGCATAGTTTGAGTGTATGCTACAGCAAGATTGCTCATCCTCCAAAGTGCTGGAGAAAGAGAAACCAACTATTGATTTCAGTGTCCAAGTAAGAAATAATCAAAGTTCTCAGTCCAAAACTACAAATCATCATACATGTTTAATTCTCTCTAGTGCTTGATTGGATTCAGTTGCAGCTATAGTTATTTTGTCTTGGACAATTTTAAAAAACAAAACCTATTGCCAAAAAAATGGCATGTGAGCTCCAATAAACCCCCAATGTTTTCAGTGCTACTGTGCAATGTATGTGCACTAAATGCAAAAGCTTGATACTCACCCAATGTTTTGGAATTTTTTTTCACTGAAATTCCACACATAACGAATTTTTTGAACTCTAATAAATTTGACCTGTAAAATAAAATAAGTTGTCAGTCTATACAGGGGCCAATCGTGGAACGAAGTCTTTCAGCACCAATGCAGTTTCCCCTGATCCTACTCGAAATACACGAGCAAGACTGGGGCCCCAGCTGTCAGAGATAGCAGGAGACCCTGGGAAGAAAGTAGAAGTAGTTTATTACCACTGCTGCCTTCTCCCTTACTCACTACATTGTACTGAAGTAGCGATGTGTGAATAGCGGAGACGTACATGCCCCCACTGGGGCTCTTGTAGGTTTTCCTATCCTAACAATATTATATGGTGCATTTGAGACAATGATTCTTAGTCCTATGGTTCAGTGAGGAAGTTAATAATGGATGACCTGATATTTATCAAAAATGCTTCACAAATATTACAATCAAACAAGATAAAAATCAAAGCATATATGGGAATTTTACTCTCAAGGAAAATTCTTTTACATTTTTATCTTTACTTACTTTAAGATCAGGCCTTCTTATAGCTTTATTTAGTACTGAATTTTTATCCATGATCACAGAACACTGTGATCCAAATGAATCTGCAAATTTATCCAGAATTAGCCAACGAACCTTCTTCCTGGTATATTTCTTTGTATCATCCTATAAACAATAAAAACAGTTCACTTACGATATATAATAACATATATATGAATATATACATATATTATATATATATATATATATGGTATGTATATATATATATATATATATATATATATGTGTGTATATATATATATATATATATATATATATATATATATATATATTGACTTATAAAAAAAATAACACTACGTACTGTTGATCGAAGTAAAACCACATTGGCTTTCTCCAAAGAAGAAGGTACACAGTTTGCCCAGACACTCCATTCAGGCTTCCAATAAAAAAGTAGCAGAAGCATGCCTCCGGAAATTAGATAGCCGATCACACATAAGATAATCCATGGAATACTCAGTCTGTAGCCAAAAATTTCCTTCAACCAAGAAAAAGTATAAACTTGTAAATATGTAAAACCTCCTGCACTATACAATGATATTAATCTGAATATGGTTTTAATTTACATATGGTTTTTGGGGTCATGTTGTCCTTTTGTATGTTTAAGATTTTATTCATACACATGTGGACAAAATTGTTGGTGCCCATTGATTAATGAAAGAAAAACTCACAATGATCACAGAAGCAGCTTAAATCTAACAAAAGCAAAAATAAATTAAATTTCTATGAAAATGAAGAAATGAAAGGCAGGCATTGCTTTACAACCGTGCTTCAACAGAATTTTAAAAAATAACACTCATGAAACAGGCCTGGAAATGATGGTTCCCTTAACATAATATTTTGTTGTACAACCTTTTGAGGCAGTCACTGCAACAAATGATTTCTGTAACTTTCAATTAGACTTCTGCACCTCTCAGCAGTTATTTTGGGCCACTCCTCGTGGGCAAACTGTTTCTGTTGTCTGGGGTTTGAAGGGTGCATTTTCCAGGCGTCATGTTTCAGCTTCTTCCAAAGATTCTCGATAGGATTTAGGCCAGGGCTCACAGAAATCCATTTCAGAATAGCCCAATGTTTTCCTCTTAGCCCTTCTTGGGTCTAGCTGTGTGTTTTGGGTCATCATCCTGTTGCAAGACCCGTGACCTGTGACTGAGATCAAGCTTTCTGACACTGCTTTTAGCACATTTGTCTCTAGAGTGCCTTGAGAGTCTTGAGATTTCTTTGTACCCTGCACAGATTCAAGACACCTTGTGACAGATTCAGCATGGGCCTCAAAACATAACACAGCCTCCTCCACGTTTTTACAATATATACTTTATTTTTCTCTCTGTGAAGAGCTGATGTGCCTTACTAAAAAGTTCAATTTCAGTCTCATGTGTCCCAGAAGCATTGTGGCTTGTCAACATGTAGTTTTACACATTTCAGTCTTGCTTTTTTATGATTTGTTTTCACTAATGTTGTCTTCCTGTGGTTGTCTCCCTTTAAGTCTACTTTGTCTCAAACAACAATGGATGGTACAACATCAACATCAAGCTTGAAGATGATCTTATAAGATTTACCTTTACTTACCTTTTGGCATGCTTGTCTATAATTTATTTTATAAGTTTCAGAGGCTACTCTTTCCAGCCACTTCATGTATCCGGCTGTTCGCCGGAGTGGCAACAGGGCTGTCATATGCAGGCGGCACGTGAGCGCCTGCGTATGAAAAATACTCCTCTGATATTTTTGACAATTGATCTTTGTGTAAATCACTGGGTTTTACATTGGTCTTTTTTATTTATAGATTGATTTTCATATTCATTTACTTCATCCATGTCACATTCTTTGATTGCATAATATGCAATATCTTTCTTTATATTTTTACTTTGTATTGCAGTATGTTATAACTCGTATCAACACAATATTAAATATGTTTGAGTTATTTTGGGGCATTTGCATATCCGTTGGGACAAATAAATGCTGGGACATGTTATTAGTGAAGGGAGGCCGCTGATGGACATTTTATTAGTGAGAGGAGGCCACTGCTGGACATATTATTAGTGAAGTGAGGCCGCTGATGGACATTTTATTAGTGAGGGGGGGGCCACTGCTGGACATATTATTAGTGAGGGGACACCACTGCTGGACATCTATCAGTGAAGGAAGGCCACTGCTGGGTATTTTACTAGTGAAAGGAGGCCACTGCTGGACAATTTAGTAGTTAAGTAAAGCTGCTGTTGGGCATTTTACTAATAAAGGCATCTTATTTTGTTTAAGAGTAGCAGCTGCATTTCTCTCCCTAGTCAATAAGTTGGCTTATACTTGAGTATACACAATACTTTTTATTTGTTGTCTGGATTATACATATTTTAGTAAAATTAATATTAATATAAAGTTACATTTTTATATATGGTAGATTGTGCTACATATTTTTTAAGACATTTGTGGATTATAACCAAATATTATTGTCATGACCTTCTGGTGGAAGGCTTGTGAACACCCAGCTTTCCATCATCTCTGGAAAGCTGGGTTGCTGATGATTTGATCAAGTCAGCTTCAGTTGCAATAACCTGGGGTTGATAAAAGGCTGGTGCAGTGGTGTCACAGGGCAGATCATTTTACCTAATATGGACTTGGGCTGGTTGCTGAACTAAACTTTGGTTCTGTGTTTTCCAGTTTTATCCTTACGGTGTTCTGATTTAGTTTTTAGTCTTTTGTAATAATTGTTTTTTCTACATCAAAAACATTTCATTTTTGTTTTAGCATTTTTGGGAGTGTAAATTCTTATTGTATTGAGGTATGTATAAATCTCTGTAATCAAACTAGAAAGATTGTGAACCAATAGGGGAACTATCCTTTACTCCATGGACTCCTGTATATTTGATAGTATCCAACTTAACAGCTAAAGTGACACAGGTAAGTAGATCCAAAAAATAGAAGAAATGTACCTCTCACCATTAAAAGCAGATTTCCTTTTAATTAGATCATTTAAAAGACAAACAGCAGAAAGTGGCAGACTTCTACTTTCTGGATCTAAGTATATATAAATCTGTCCACTTTGACCAATTATTTTTACATCCCTGTTCATATGAAACCTCCACTTCATATGAATTTTATGCAGAAATGTATGTTTTAATATTTTGGAAAAAAAATTGTATTTGTTACAGTGGTACAAGCTACAGGCTATCAACTTTTAATTAATAAAACTGCAGTTGCCAAGTTGGTTGGTGTTGGTTTTAAGGGTGTATTTACTTTTTAACCCCTTACCGACATGTGATGTAATACTACGTCACATGCCAGGTGCGGATGTATGGAGAGGGCTCACAGGCTGTAAGTCTTTGCTGCACATTGTTTTCCCGTTGATCACCACCCACGGCTTCAAAAAGATCTTTCCGAGATTCCTCGCTCCCTGTGCCACTGTCGCACCCCATGGCAGCCTCGGGTCTGCCAAAGACCCGAGGCTGCTTCGGGTTAACCTATTAGCTGATAGCACATTGTAATGAATGAGGAGTAAAATCCCCATATACTGCCATACTGTAGTATGGCATTATATGATAGGATCGTACAGACAGCCTAGTGTTAAAGTACCCTAGGGACTCTAAAAAATGGTAAAAATTAAAATTAAAAGAAAGTTTAAAAGAAATTATAATAAAAAAACCTAAAAATTCAAATCAGCCCCCTTTCCCTAGAACTGATATAAATATAAATAAACAGTAAAAATCATAAACACATTAGGTATCGACAAGTGCGAAAATGTCCGATCTATCTATAATAATGGTTTTTCACTGTGTTTAAATCTGTAACGGAGAATCGCGCCCAAAGTCGAAAATGGCACTTTTTTGCCATTTAAAAAAAATTTAAAATTCTATAAAAAGTCATCAAATGGTTATACAGTCCTAAAAATGCCGCAAAAAAACTATACCTCCCAAAGCTCCATACACAAAAAAGTATTAAAAAGTTATTAGCACCATTTTTGTAAATGTATGAAAACATTCTAAAACCTATACAAATTTGGTATCCCTGTAATTGTACCGACCCAAAGAATAAAGTAGACATGTAATTTGGGGCATACAGTTAAATCCGTAAAATCCAAGCCCACAAGAATACGGCACAAATGAGGGTTTTTTTTCCCCAGTACACGCCATGGAATATTAAATACCACCATTTTGAAGTTTAATTTGTTATGCAGAAAATAAACCATAACACAGCTCTGTGCATGGAAAAATAAAAAAAAATAATCGATTTTTGAAGGTGGGGAGTGAAAAATGAAAACACAAAAACGAAAAAGGGCTGCGGCGGGAAGGGGTTAATATGTGTTTTCCTTATATGTTACTAGTTGTAACCAATTAAAATGTATAGATGAAAAACAAAATTTTGGTAAAGTGATGATTTATTCATGCAAACATATGCCTATGAGGTATCTATGAACTGGATACATGTTCATATTTTATATTTAGGAGGTACAAAGCAATTTATTTCAGTTTGGGGCATATATTTAGGCATGAAATTAATTTGAATGCATTTTAATAAACATTTACTATTTGAATAAAAATTGCATGATGGTGCCTATGTCTATAAACTCTTTAATGCAGTTTTGAAAATGGGAGAGCTATCTGCTTTCAGACAATATATGATTTGTAGATCAATTCTTTGTTTAAAATATAAATCATTATGCTGTAATTTTGGCTTTATTGGTAATTGTGAAAATTGTAATACTTGATGGCAAATAATGATTTCCAAAATTTCCACAAACTCCTAGCAGAGAAAGGGTTAAAGGAGTGTTCTAATTTCATCAAATACATTTTTCAATTTTCCAATACTTTCTATATCATGCGGTACTTATTAGTGGGGTTGATGTTAGTTGTATTTGTTATAGAATGTAATCTTAATGTGTGGTGTATTATATTTAGTTTTACATGTTGCTGAAATGAGAATTTCATCTTTGAGGATTAATAGAAGTTTTATCTATCTTTCTATCTATCAATTTCTCATGGTTTTCTGGAGCTGTACTTGCTGTCATTCTGTAGAAAGCTTCTATGTTTGCTTCCTATTTATTGAAATGTGTTCCTGGTCATGTGATGTCACACAGGTGCATGAATTGTTATATCACACAGATTAAATTAAATCCATGGTCACCTGAGTGACCATGGACAGATTTCTATCCACTGAAAATACACATATATGCTTTATATAGAATAAAGGAAAGTAGAGATCTAGGAAACTATGAGAAATTGATACAAACAAGTTATAATTGTTGTAACCTATATTATTTGCTGAAACAGGACACCCCTTTATCAGGTTGATCTGAATACTTGTCCTAATTAGCGCATACTTGCTCCTTATGTGGAAAAGGACCTGCCCTTTGGGTCATGAAATGTGAAAGAAATTACAACTCCGGCTAAAAGGGTAATGTTGGGGTTACAATTCTAATAAACAAGAACTTACCAGTAAGGGTAACAGAATTTAAATATGATGAAGAAGGAAGATGGTGCAGTATGCTATTTGTATCTATGTGCCAAAAACAGACTTCCTTAATACTCACATCCTCATTATAAAAGCAGAAAAGATAAGAAAACTAATTATTTCTAATCTAAGCAGGGAAGGGGAGACAAAAATTTTAGGAAATTTCATTAAGATAACTAACCTAATCAACAGCGGGAGGTTCTTAAGAGAGTGCGCTTCTACTTTTTATTCATATGTTCCTGGCAGTTAGTCATGACTGGATCACTGAATGATTTCCAGGGATATGTTCCCACTCCTTTGTAAGTCTTTCATTCACAACATTAATTTATTGAACCCCACCCCATGCCCTTCAGCATTTCTATAAAGCTTAAAAGGCAAAATAAAAAAAAAAGAGTGTCTGGCACTTTGCAGGGTAACTGATGATCCAGTATTTATAGATCAGGAAGAATAAGAAGATCTGTAGTGGATGAGCTGAGCAGCTACTAAAGTAACAGCAGCTTTTATATCTACTGTATGAATATAAGCTGCTGTGTGGGTATTGTGTTCCCACCAATCTTATATTGAGTACTTAAACTGTGAATATGTTATCAACATTTAAAGAGCCATCTATATCATCTATACATTTGTATCTTGCATATACATATGAAAGAAAAGCATTGGTTTATGTGTTTTAGACCAAAATGTGTGTGCATCAATATGCCCTAAAGCGCCCCCTGGGAGTGTAGTTGTATGTTAGATTTTGTACAAATCATGATATAAATCATAATAATAACACGCAATTTCATTTATCTGCTTTGTGATAATTACTCTGAAAGAACCATTATTTGTAACGCTGATAACTATAGATGAACACAGAAGATGAAGACATAAGAAAGATGATATACTGATAAAGGTACAGTGTACATCACTGTACATCAGTGACAATTTGCTTACAAATAGAGAAATAGAGAATGCTTACAAATAAAATAACTCACCATCTCATTTTCTTGGCCTTTGTTAATGACATCCTGATGGTCCTCGTATTCTTTTGATTTCATATTTCACAGCATGAAAGACCGGTGAGTTTTTCCCTTACACAGCATGCAGTAAGAAGAGATTAGCACAACAGATTTTGGGAGATCAAATTGCCAACATCATTTAAATAATGTACACACCTCCTCAGCTGCCTCACCTTCCTGCTTTCTGGAAATCAGCAAGTACTTTTTAAGAGAACTAAACTTTATTGTATTCATTGTGTGGTAAGTATAGTAACTTGGTTTATAAGGTCATTAAAGGTAAACCCAACCCAAATTCCTCTAATCTGGCATCAATTGCACTCTTTGTACCGTATAATCAAATATTCAATATTAAAAGATCTACAAAATGGATCACTAAGTTATGAGAACGTTAGGGAACTTTCAGTAACACATTAAATGTTAACTTGATTAAACAATAGTTACTGAAAGTATCAACTGTAGATAACTATTAGATTAAACCGAGTAGTTTTTAAAACAGTTTCACACCCTTTATTACTGTTTTTAAGAATATTATTATTGATGGAATGATTCCCCATTATATAAGGAAGAGCTAATGTAGATTTTAATGAGAAAATAACTCATTAGAAACCAGGAGGTACCTTTACTCGTTGACTGTAACTGTAGTATGCAACACTCAAACTGTATTTCTTCAAGGTGTACATCTCTAAATCTGTGGAAAGTTTTCTCTATACCTTTCTGTGTCAATTTATTTATTACAACTTTAAATAAATATACATACTGCATATGTTAAAGAAGTTGACCAACACAAAAGTTTAACAGGGTAAGTAAAAGACCCTAATAGGGTCATCCATATTTTATTTACCCTAATAAACTTTCTATGCAGTTTGCTGAAGCCACAGATCATGTGAACTGCCTGCTGAGGGACTCTTGGCCTTCCTGCGGACCTTCAGCGGATCAAGGGGGCAATATGGTGCCCCTTAGTGAACTCCACTAATTTTTTAGTGGTTGTACGTCTGCATACCCAAGAATGTTTAAATGGGTAAGTACAATGTGGGTGATCCTATCCTAGTACTTTGTAGTCACCCTGGTAAACTTCTGTAGTACAGTAGTGGCCAATTCCTTTAATGTTGAGCTACACTCAATACTTATATAAACTCAATAAGTATAACTCCTTCAAGTTTACATATAGGAATATGTGTTTATAGCTATATTTTGCAGGTTGTAACGAATTAAAATATATGGGTAAAAAAGTAACTTTTGTTTAAAGTAGTGGCCAACCCCGTTAATGTGCACAGTTATACTCTAACTCAATAAGCGTTAATTAAAGTTTACATCTAGCAATATGTGTTTATAAAGCAAAACAAAAAAAATACATGAAAAAGAAAAATAAACTTCTATACACAGTCTATGCATTAGAATTTCAGTTTTCCACATCTGAGTCAAAAAAAGAATTGAAACGGAGACAAGACTATAGAACTTCAAATGGAAATTCATTTCTTGATCTAGTTTAGTAATGAGGTCTGAAATATTGAGAATGTGCTGGGAAAATGTTATTAAATTGGGTCTTTATCAAACATACACTGCATATTGAGAGTATTCAATACTGCAATGAGATATACAGTAATTCATGGGTTTAGATGTTTTATAGATTTGCATAATCTGTTTGAGTCACCATATAATTAATCTTGTTGCTCAAAATATGAATGGCTGAATATAAATATAATGCTCCTCCCAAGTATGTACAGTATTATATATAAATATCTATATATTTTTAGCATCTGGTATTGTTAGAAATAGACCGTAGTCAGGGGAGAAGGATATGTAATGTTATGTTATTATTTCTAAGAATTTTCTTTTGTGTGTATAACCAATTATCAAATTAAGCTGATAATTAAACTTTTTAAATCAATGAATTAACTGTTTAGTTACTGTATCTTTTCTATTCTGTCTTTTAACTTCACATTAAAGAGGTTGTCTGGGTCTTTGACAAAGTAGCCTAAATGCAGTGTTATAACATGTACACTACACTACGTGTACCCTATATGTTTCCATGAAGGCAGCAAGGCATAGGTCCAATATGATTTCATTCTGTTTTGCAGTAACAAGGCAATTAGATGAAGGAAACAAACATCAATTAACTTCTATTGAACAGATATCATGTTCGCCCTTTGCTGCAATCATAAGCACAAGTGAGGCAACACATAGCACCTGTCCTATCCACTAAGTCAAGCAACAGCTTGTTAAAAGCAACAGGCTAATAAAATCTCTGATTCTCACCCATCTAGTAAAATACCTTATTTTTAGTAAAGTATACAGATTGTTGAAACCATCTTCAGTGCTGGATGTTACCAATCAATTTATTTCATGTCAAACCAAATAAAACGCCAAAGCCTTGGGGACACATAAGTACAATACGGAGTTAGATGATTGCCAATATAATGTAAATGACTTTATAAAGTACATTATATATCTTTAAATGTTCACACAAAGTAAACACTGAGCACTGTGGAATAAAGAAATTACATCACATTGTGACCACATCTGTATTCCAGAATCTGATTTTAAATGTACACATGAGCCTCATTCATAAGGCATCACTTCATATATTCAGTACAGATAAAAGAAAAACTGAGACCGTATATAATGCTTCAATAGATGGATAGCACATTTAAGTCTGCCAGTCTACCCCAATCCTATGTAGCATAAATTTTGTATTATCACTCAGCAAGTATCTTTGCTGGGTTACAGTTTGTATAGTCACATCTTACTAGTATCAGTCATTTATTATCAATTTGTAAATATCATCCATTTGTAAATATGTGTAAACCTATTTCTCCTATCACCACTTACTACACTATTATATCTACAATAAACTTTGATTGCATTAGAAAAAAAGAACGTGGATCCAGCGTGCACTAACTCATTTCATGCACAACATTAAAATCACATTGTTCTTGACAAAGGCCCGGGGGGGTCGGTACGTCTACTTTACACTATTATATCTACAATAAACTTTGACTGCATATGATCAACATGGTGCACAGCCATTATTCTATATAATTCTGTAAATACTCGTATATAAGCTGACTCGAGTGTTAGCCGAGGTACATAATTTTGCTACAAAAAGTGGGAGAACTTATCGATTTGAGTATAAGCCTAGTGTGGGAAATGCAGGGGCTACTCTTTACTAAAATGTCCAGCAGCAGTCTCCCCTTAATCATAAAATGTCTAGCAGCAGTCTCCCCTTAATAATGAAATGTCTAGCAAAGCCCCCTTAATGATTAAATGTCCAGCAGAAACCCCCTTAATAATTAAGTGTCCAGCAGAGACCCCATTTACTATTAAATTTTCTGTAGTGCCCCCTTATAATAAACTTTGTACTCACCTCCAGATTGTGCACACACTCTATAATGTAATCAGGTGGTGAGACGCGGCATCATAATATGTATACGTGCAGAGAAGATAGATGTACCTCTGCCCACGCTGTTAGGAAGCTGTGAAGCTCGAGGCACAAGGTGAAGCCACAGGGAGAAGACGAGGTGCGAGGAGCCCCGGAGGTAAGGGGTTTTTTTTGTGCTGAAACCACGGCTTATACACAAGAAAGTACAGTACTTTAATAATGGATAAGAATTGTGTGCCTTCCTTATATTTGTTAGAAACCTCTCATGACAAAGGTGTCATAGCCTAAGACAATCCACATTCTGGTAATGCGCATTTTATTGTGTAATATATTGTGCTGTCTTAGTGGTCAATAAAAAACACATACAATTACAAAGCATGAATAGAATGACGTTTGATTATCAGTCAGTCACAGTTGAATAGTATTTGAATGAGCACAGAATTTAATGGATATTTTGCTTACCAAACAATAGAATCTATAGAGAAGATTTAATAGTCGACCCAACTAATTGTATTTAACAAATGTCAATGGTTTAATAACATTTACTCCACACGTTTAACTATATATCACCTGCATTCTTTCTCACAGGGAGTAGCAACCGCACACATTCCCAAAGCAACTTAAAGAACTTTTTCATTTCGATCATACGACTGAGATTAATGCTAATAAGCTATGGAATTCGCATAAAGGGTCAATAAGATCAATCAGACAAAAAGAAAAAAACTTCACAGTGAAATCTAAAAAAAAAGTTGGTTTTAACCTAAGACAGCTTCCTGGCTATCAACATTGAACTTAAACTAGTTATTCAGCAGCAAAATCTATGATTTTTACATGGGACAACCCCTTAGGTCCACTAAAAGTTAACAATCATTGGGGCAGATGTATCAAACATTTACTTGCCTTCAATAAAAATAATGTCATCACGATTAGGACGCTACCCTAGCTTTTTATGGTTAACTTGTTTTGAAGAATATTGAACTCATTGGGGCACATTTATTTACCAGGTTCTGCGTAATCCCCGCTGTGCGTTGTCCGATGAGAATGAACTCTGCCGCGAGTCACAAAGATCATGTGCCCGATTTACTGCATCTGTCGCTTCCCCGCTCAGGTCAGCCAGAGTTCGCCATCTTCTTCCTGGTGTATGTAGGTGCATTGGTTGCGATGAGCGAGCACTAAAATGCTCGAGTGCTCGTTACTCGAGTCAAACTTTTGCCGATGCTCAAGTGCTCAATTTGAACCCCATTGAAGTCAATTGTAGACTCAATTGTAGCAAATTTCAACGGGACCAAGGCTCTGAACAGGAAAGCTTGGCCAAACACCTGGAAACCTCAGAAAATGATGGAAACACCATGAAAATGGACAGGAAACAGCAGGGGCAGCATGCATGGATGCCTCTGAGGCTGCTTAATCGCAACATTATAGGGCAACAGAATGGTGATGACAGAGTGACCGAGAGAGGCGAGATAGCATCTAAAACACCCAATAATTGACCCTGACACTATAGGGGATGGCATGCAGAGGCAGCGGCAGCAGCGGCAGGCTAGAGATTGGCATGGCAACATACCCCAAATAGACTCAGGATTCAAACCAATTAAAAAAATTCCTTTTGGCGAGGATAACGTGTAGCACTGTACGTATCAGTATTTGGCCTGGTTATGGCAGCAGAGAGGAACCAAAGGAGATGAGCAAGAAGCGCTGAAATGTGAACAAAAGGTTGCCAGTATATTTAGGCGATAACACAGCATGGCAGCGACAGAGTGACAAAGTTCCATAGCGTATCTGGCGAAACACCCGAAAAATGAGCCTGACACAGCTCGTTTGCTAAGGGGAGGACATGTGGAGGCAGCTATGGAGACAACTTTTGGAGGCAGCTATGGAGACGACGTCTGGAGGCTGCTATGGAGAGAACGTGTGGAGGCAGCTATGGAGAAGGCGTGTGGAGGCAGCTGTAGAGGCGGCATCTGGAGGCTGCTATGGAGACGACTTGTGGAGGCAATGGGGACGGTTATGGCACCCAAGGTGAACGTAAGGAGGTGAGAAAATAGGAGTGAAAAGATTTTAGAGGTAAAAGGTTATAGGTTGTGGGTTGAAGGTTGCTGCAGTTCAAACGATGTTAGTTGGATCTTGGGATGGAGCTGGCGGTCCGCTGCAAAGCTTTCGCCTGTCCAAACCCCTGCCTCTCGGCTCCTCTTCACCCAAAATGGGCCTGGGGGCCACAAGCGTTTACTTTGAAAAAATTATAATTTTCAAAGCAGGCGGGGTCGTTTGAATATTTCATCTAGGAATAGTGGAATAGCATAGCGGTTCTATTTTTTATTTTTTTTGGAAATGGTTCCATGATTAAGAGCGAAAGTATGAGGCATCCATATTGCGCTGCTATGATTGAAACTTCAGGTCTCCAACATGGCGGCGACAGATGGGCCGAGTTCAATTATGTATCTGGTGAAACACCCGAAAATGTAGCTTGACACAGCTCGTTGCTAAGGGGATGATGTGCTGCATTTTCCTCTTGCGCTCCAGCGTCTGGGATATAGACAATTGAATGCTGCGCATGGAGACAATGGTGGACACTGTGGAGGATCATGGAGGCAAAATGGACAGGAAACAGCAGGTGCAGCATGCATGGATGCCTCTGAGGCTGCCTAATCTTGGGATGGAGCTGGCGGTCCCAATATCGGTCAATGATAAAAGTTTGGTGGTATATTTTGTGGATAACACAGCAGGGCGGCGACAAAGTTAACAAGTTTGATGTGGAAGCCGTTCAAACAACCCAAAATTCTGCCTGACACAGCTTGTTTGATAAGGGGACGTTGTATGGAGGCAGTAAGGCAGTAGTAGATTAAAGGAGCAGCAGTTAAAACAATGTTAGTTGGATTTTGGGATGGAGCTGGCGGTCTGCTGCCAGGCGAACTTTCACCTGGCCAAGCCCCTGCCTCTCGGCTCCTCCCCACCCAAAATGGACCTGGGGGCCAGAAGCGTTTACTTTGAAAAAATTATAATTTCCAAAGCAGGCAGGGGTTGCAAACAGCACTTTTAAGAATCTTTTGTATAAGATAAAGTATAGTACTGTTCTTATAAGTATTTGGCCTGGTTATGGTGGGGGAGGGGGACGTAAACAGATGCGCAAGTAGCGCTGAAATAATATCGGTAAGTGATAAAAGTTTGGCGGTATATTTTGTGGATAACACAGCAGGGTGGCAACAAAGTTAACAAGTTTGATGTGGAAGCCGTTAAAACAACCCAAAATTCTGTCTGACACAGCTCATTTGCTAAGGGGACGATGTATGGAGGCAGCTATATAGACTACTTTTGTAGGCAGCTATGGAGATGACATGTGGAGGTAGCAATGGAGACAATGTGTGGAGGCTGCTATGGAGACAATTAAATTTGGATAGTGCCTGTATGTGGCAGTCCAAAAAAGTTTTCAAAAAAGAGGAGCGGGTAGGTGGCCCTCCAGAAAAATTAAATAGATTGAGTGCCTGTATGTAGCAGTCCAAAAAAGTTTTCAAACCAGAGGAGCGGGTAGGTGGCCCTCCAGAAAAATTAAATATATAGAGTGCTATAGCTAGAGCCAGTTGGCCCTGGCAAAAAATAGCCAGTTTCCTCTACTTTAGTGTACAAAGAGGAGGAGAAGGAGGAGAATGAGGAGGAGGAGTGCATACATTATTCAGGTTGAGCTGCTTTCACCTGGTGGAGAATGGAAATCATGAGAAATCCAGGCATTATTCATCTTGATAAGTGTCAGCCTGTCAGCGCTGTCAGTCAACAGGTATGTACGCTTATTGGTAATGATGCCACCAGCTACACTGAAAACCCGCTCTGACAACACGCTAGTGGCAGGGCAGGCAAGAACCTCCAAGGCGTACAGCGCCAGTTCGGGCCACATGTCCAGCTTTGAAACCCAGTAGTTGTAGGGAGCTGTGTGATCATTTAGGACGATGGTATGGTCAGCTATGTACTCCCTCACCATCTTTCTGTAAAGATCAGCCCTACGCTGCTGTGACTGGGGACAGGTGACAGTGTCTTGCTGGGGAGACATAAAACTGGCAAAGACCTTGTAAAGTGTACCCCTGCCAGTGCTAGACAAGCTGCCTGCTTGCCTACTCTCCCTCCTCCAAATCCTCTTCTTCTGCCCATACACACTGAACAGTTAAGGACTGAGCAATGCTCCCTTCTGTCTTGCCAACATTCTCCTCCCCTTCCTCATAATCCTCCTCTACCTCCTCTGATACGCGCTGAGAAACAGACCGGAGGGTGCTTTGGCTATCAACAAGGGAATCTTCTTCCCCCGTCTCTTGTGACAAGCGCAAAGCTTCCGACTTCAAGCTGATCAGAGAGTTTTTCAAGAGGCCAAGCAGCGGGATGGTGAGGCTGATGATGGCGGCATCGCCACTGACCATCTGTGTTGACTCCTCAAAGTTTCTCAGCACCTGACAGATATCAGACATCCACGTCCAATCCTCATTGTAGATGTGAGGAAGCTGACTGACCCGACTACCAGTTCTGGTGGAAGTTGACATCTGGCGGTCTACAACCGCTCTGCGCTGTTGGTAAACTGTAGATAACATGGTTAACGTTGAATTCCACCTCGTGGGCACGTCGCACAACAGTCGGTGAGCGGGCAGTTGGAGGCAGTGCTGCGCTGCCCTGAGAGTGGCAGCATCTGTGCTGGACTTTCTGAAATGCGCACAGATGCAACGCACCTTCGTGAGCAAATCAGATAGACTGGGGTTTGTCTTGAGGAACCGCTGAACTAGCAGATTTAACAAATGGGCCAGTCATGGCACATGTATCAGTCTGCCGAGTTGCAGAGCCGCCACCAGGTTACGGCCGTTGTCACACACAACCATGCCTGGCTTCAGGTTCAGTGGTGCCAGCCACAGATCGGTCTGCGCCATGATGCCCTGTAATAAATCTTGGGCGGTGTGCCTTTTATCGCCTAGGCTCAGCAGTTTGAGCAACGGCTGCTCTCGCTTAGCGACGGCACTGCTGCTGTGTCTAGAGCTACCGACTGATGGCGCCATGCCCACGGATGGTAATTCGGAGGAGGAGGTGGAGGAGGGGTGGGAGGAGGAGGAGGCGTAGTAGGCCTGAGACACCTAGACCGAGGTAGGCGCCGCAATCCTCGGCGTCGGCAGTATATGAGCGGCCCCAGGGTCAGACTTAGTCCCAGCCTCCACCAAGTTAACCCAATGTGCTGTCAGCTATATATAGTGGCCCTGCCCGGCAGCACTCATCCACGTGTCCGTGGTTAGGTGGACCTTGTCAGAAACGGCGTTGGTCAGGGCACGGATGATGTTGTCTGACACGTGCTGGTGCAGAGCTGGGACGGCACATCGGGAAAAGTAGTGGCGGCAGGGGACCGGATACCGAGGGGAGGCCGCCGCCATGAGGTTGCGAAAAGCCTCGGTCTCTACCAGCCTATAGGGCAGCATCTCCAGGCTGAGTAATTTGGAGATGTGGACGTTGAGGGCTTGGGCATGTGGGTGGGTGCAACTGTATTTCCTCTTGCACTCCAGCGTCTGGGGTATGGAGAGCTGGATGCATGGAGACATTGGTTGACACTGTGGAGGATCGTGGAGGCGAAGGTGTGGTTTTTGCCCGGGAGGTGTTTGTGCCGGGGTCCTGGGCAGGGGGCTGACTAGCAGAGGCAGCAAATGACACAGGGGAAGGAGCAGTGGTAGACTCGGCCGGAGGTGAACGGCCTTGGTTCCATTGAGTGGGGTGTTTAGCATTCATATGCCTGCGCATACTGGTGGTGGTTAAGCTAGCCCCTGCTGATCCTGGTGTGGCACAGGTTGCACACCACAGTCCGTCGGTCATCCGGTGTTTCTTTAAAGAGCCTCCAGACTTCAGAAAATTTAGCCCTTGACACGGGAGCTTCACTACGTGAAACATTTGGCGCTGATGCACCAGCTCTAGCCCTGCCTCTCCGTCTGGCCCCACCACTGCTTCTTCCAACATGTTTTCATATAGGACTCGCCTCCGTCTCACAAGCACTGTGTTCACCCGGCCTATCAACCCAGCTTGGGTCTGTCACCTCATCATTCTCCGATCCCTCAGTCTGCTCCCCCCTCAAACTTCCTGCCCTGACAACAACTTCACCACTGTCTGACAACCATGTCTTCTCATCGTCCGACACCTCTTTAAACACTTCTACCACTACGTCAAGCAGGTCATCATGACCCACAGACTACGACCGGTGGAAAACCTGGCTATCGGGAAAGAGCTCAGCAGCAACCGGACAAGTGGTTTGTGACTCTGGGAAGGGTCCAGAAAACAGTTCCTCAGAGTTTGCCGCCTCAAATGGCAAATTTTCCTGGGAGGGGGCAGACTGGAAGGAGGTTGAGGAGCTGGAGGAGTGCTCACTTGGGTAACATGGGTGGACTGCGTGGAAACTGACTGGTGGACAAATGGCTAGAAGCATTGTCTGCAATCCACGACATCACCTGTTCGCACTGTTCTGGCCTCAGCAGTGCTCTACCACGAGTCCCAGTACCTTGAGACATGAAGCTAGGTAGTATAGCTCTGCGACGTTCCCCTGCTCCCTCATCAGCAGGTGGAGTCTCACCCCCCCGGGACTACGGCCTCTGACGCCTGCAGTAATTGGACACCCAAGCCCACGCCCTCGTCCTCTACCCCTAACCCTCGGGTTCAACATTTTCAAAATTAAAGTCTATTATATAGACAAAACAGAAAAATAAACTGTAAATTTTTTTTGTGTGTTTTTTTTTTTGTTTTTTTAATTTTATTTTTTTTGTGTTTTTTTTTATAGAACAAAACGTGCAGAAGAAATCAGACAGAAATCCCAGAAGATGATTGCTATGGCTAGTTTCTAACCTACACTGACAGCACATAATTTTGTGCTGTGACTGAGTGTGTCACTTTAACTTTTGAAAAACGCTAATGTAGCCTTAGCAAGGGCTTTTGGGTTCTTGGAGAATCACTCCTGCCTAACAGTAAGGTTCTTGGAGAATCACTCCTGCCTAACAGTAAGGTTCTTGGAGAATCACTCCTGCCTAACAGTAATCTACTGGCACCCTAATGCTATCCCTGACCAGCAGCAGCTCTCTTTTCCTAACGGCATCCAGACAGAGAATGACAGCGCGGTCAGGGGCTAGTCTATTCCAGGGTCATCTGATCAGGCCAGCCAACCACTGCTATCGACATGTAAGTGCATCACGTGATGCTGGGTGTACTGTAGACTCTCCTGGCTTGTGATTGGCTCTGTTTCTGCCCGCCAAAAATCTAAACACCGCGAGATGACATTTTCTCGAGCGGGCGAAATACTCATCCGAGCACCAAGCAGTTGCGAGTACAAGCAGTTGCTTGAACAAGCATCAAGCTCGGACGAGTATGTTCACTCATCTCTAGTTGCGACACAATTTAAATATTAAAGGGAACCTTTCACCAGGGACCTCATTTTTCACTAAACACAGATTCTAAAAGCCCATGACACCTGCAGTGCAAACATGCCTCTCTGCCTTTTCTAAGCATTTGTATTACAATATAATTGTGTATTATAACTTACTCTTGCATGCTGACAAAATCCTGGGGTAGTCACAGGGGCTGGACTTTGGTTTGGATCCATTTCAAAAAACAACATGTGTTCTGTCTGAGCTGCAGGCTGTCTCCATGTTTGTGCACTTATACAGCTTGTCCCTCCCCCACTGATGTCAGACTGACCAGGCTGTGACCTCTGAGAAGAAGCAGGAGGAGGAGCTAGACAGGAGCACAAAGGTGGGGGCCAAGCTCTGAGGAGTGAGTAACACAGACAAGTCACATGTTGTTTTTTGAAATGCATCTAAACCAAAGTCCAGCCCCTGTGACTACCCCAGGATTTTGTCATGGAGCAAGAGTAAGTTACAACACACAATTATATTGTAATGCAAATGCATAGAAAAGGCAGAAAAGCAGATTTGCACTGCACATGTAATAAGCTTCTGCAACCTGTCTAGTGAAAAATGAGGTCCCTGGTGACAGGTTCCCTTTAAATCCTGTGCTCAGTCTGAATCAGTCAAATTGTCTGACGGCCCAACCCCCGATTTCTGTAGCATGCGACACAATTCCCAGTTAAATACCTGTCACAACGCTGCAAATCCCGAAAATTTCTAAAATCCGACGAAAATTTGCTTGTTTTTGTACCTCCATTTAACAATTTTGCTTACAGAGCTATTTTAGAGCTTATTTTATGCTGCACAAGCTGTACTTTTTCTTGGTATCTTGTCGGGGTAAATGTTACTTTATGAACACTTTTTATGAGCTTTGCATGAGGTCAAATGTGAAAATTTCATAATTCTTGTGAAGTTTTTTTGGTGTTTACAGCGTTCACCATACAGGTTCAGCGATAATTTTACTTGATTGTACAGGTTGTTACAGACGTAGTGATACCCAATATGTTGTGTTTTTTTTGGGTGATTTTCACTTTTTATGTCTTATTTGATTATTACATGGGATGGGACTTCAGGAGACTTTTATTCTTTTTTAATAATTTTTTTTATTGCACTTTTTTTAACTTCTTTTTTTACTGTTTTATTTTGTCCCAGGATGGGACATGAACAAGTGATCATTTGATCACTTATTCATTATAATATGCTGCAATACTGATGTAAATATAAATTACATAGTCAGCCAATGCATTCTGCGTGCGGGAAGGGGTTAATATTAAGCTGCTAAAAAAAAAAAATGAATCCATGAATTTGCTGTTTACCTACTGTAACTTTTTCATTCTCTTGTTTAGAGATGTGCAACTTCACATTAAGGGCATTTGACAAAGCAGCCAGTACGCCATAATGTGTTAAGGATGTATGAAGAAGGCTGAGCCCCCTTCATGCATGGTGGGTGTTGGCTGCATTATGCTTGCACTGATCAAGGGTGCATAGGCACTGCATCTTCGATTGGGTCCAATACTCTAGTATTAGGAATGATCAGACCCCTAAGGCCCCTTCTACACTAGCGAGTGTGATGCGATGAACTCGCATCACACTCGCAACGCAAGCTGCCGGGAACGCACGGCCCGAACGCTGCACCGCGGGAGTGAACTCAGCATGTCAGTTCACTCCCGCGGTGCAGCGTTCGGGCCGTGCGTTCCCGGCAGCTTGCGTTGCGAGTGTGATGCGAGTTCATCGCATCACACTCGCTAGTGTAGAAGGGGCCTAAGGGTTATAGTAGCAATGAGGGTTTTAAAAGTAGTAAAAAAAACAAGAAAAAAAGGATCAAAATAAAAAAAATCTAAATAAAAGTTCAAACTCCCCTCGTTCCCTATAACTGATATAAAAATAAATTTTAAAAAATCATAAACATGTTATATATCGCCAAATCCCAAAATGCCCAATCTATTAAAACATAAAAAGATTTAATCCAGGTGGTAAAGCCTGTAATAGAAAATAGAAAATAACTTTTTTGCCAATTTGCAACACATAAAAAAATTCTGAAAAAAGTGATCAAAAGGCCATACAGTCCCCAATGTAAACAAATTTAGCAATGTAAACAAAATTGCATCTAACAAAAATGAAACCTAATAAAGATCTGTGTGGTGAATTATGTAAAAGCTGTTAGCATCAGAATAATGCAAAATGAAGAAAAAAATATTGTACTGAAGGTTTTAATTATTTTAAACTCTATTGACCATCCCAAGGAATAAAGTAGATGTACAATTTGGAGAGCACAGTAAAAGACGTAAAACCTGTGTCCACAAGAAAGAGGCGCAAATTTCATCACATTTGGAATTTTTTTCCAGCTTCCCTGACAATGCAATATGAAATGCTGTAACTAGGAAGCGCGGTTTGTTGCAAAGAAAACAAGCCCTACTACAGCTCTGTAAACGGAAAAATAAAGTATAAGACATTTATTTCAATAGAGCATGCAGATTGTTGAGACTATCTTCAGTACCGGATAATATCATGTTACACATCACTGTATTTCATAGTTTCATAGTTTATACGGTTGAAAAAAGACACTTGTCCATCAAGTTCAACCAAGGAAGGGTAGGGATTGGATGAGGAAGGGATTTAGGGGAAACAATCCTATATAGCATAACATGTCATTTCATGTCAAACCAACTAAAGCATCAGAACCACAAACCAAATGCCCTTGCATGCAGGGCTTAATGAGATCACAATACAAGACAGGTAAAAATGTTTATAACCAATGCCTTGGGGACAAACAAGTACAAAACTACGTTAGATGATTGCTAATATTATCTGAATGGCTTTATAAAGTACAGTATGTATCTTTAATTGTTCACACTAAGTAAATATTCAACACTGTGGAATGAAGCAATTAAGTCACATGGTGACCACATCTGTATTAGAGAATCTTATTTTAAATAATCACATGAGGCGGCTCTGTTCCCTCAAGTTCTGCATTGCTGTTAGTAAGTTAAATGGGCCTGTGACAAAACCAGCCAGACACGGTCTGCTTGACAAAGGAGGACAAGGACAGTAAGGTGGCCTAGGGGTATAGAGCCTAGTTGGGCAGGAAGGGAGACAATCCTTAGATGAAGAGGAATTTCCCACAGTATAAGATAAATATTAATACAATGCATAGTTGTCAGCTGATAAGATCACTACCCAGCCCTCTAAAATTAAAGCTGCAACACAAGGAGTCACTAATTTTCCACCAAATATGTAGCATAAGTAACAGGGAAAACAAAGGGATCTCGACCCGAACCTCTGATTACAGGGAGGCACTCAGCCGGTCAGCTCATACCAGTATTCAGAGGTTCAGGTTGGGAGATCCTATCAACGCACTGAGCGATTTTTATTGACTGCACTCACTCATTGCCAAGAGGTCTCATACAAATGCTAGTAAAAAAAAAAGAACATTTTTAAGTTTTCTCAAACTCATGTGAAGCCATTAGTTAGATAACTTGACTATAAACCCAACCTAGCCAATAAAAGCTTCACTGAAGAGAACACGTTAGGTAGTAATTAAATCCAAAAAATGTAGGTTTATTTGATCTAAGGTTTTTAATAAGTAAATTGAGGCTGCAACTACAAAAAAAAATCTCTTTAAAGTGACTCTCAAAGAGTAAATTTCTGGGGGAATAGGAGAGATATATGTAAAAACAAAGGCCAATACATTCTATATCTTGTAACTACTACACTTGCTGAAGACAGTAATAAATGGCAGATGATTTTCCCAGAAGTGCAGCTGGAGGGTGGCTGGGTCAGTGTATGCAGCTATGTTAAGTTTAATTTTTTTGTGGGATGAGGTGACATTTTCAATAATACCTACCATGTTAACATTTTTACAACTGATTCATCACTTAAAAACTTTATGAGTGGACTATTCTCCATTTCTACTCCATCTTCCAGTTTTTTCAACCTTTGACTGTGCCAGGTTGCTTTGCATCCCCCAACCCGGGAGAAACTCAGCAATATATAACATTTTTAATCTTTATTTTTTATTTCATTATCTATGTGATGAGTTTGTGTCCTCTAATTTATTGGTAGTCCTCTAAGCTGGCATTTTGTATTGGCAGTCACTGTATTGCTTGCAAATGTAGAGTTAATGTGCTAACATAACACATAACACATGTAATCTGCAGTTACAATTATAAAATATACCAGTTCTGAATTACATAAAAATTCACTTAAAGGGAACCTGTCACAAGGAGACCCATTTTTAGCACTCCCCCCCCCCCACACAGAGCATAGTACATACACTGCCAAAGTGTTTTTGTATAATAAATAGGTTTTACAGAAAAAAAGATGTTATATTGTACCTTTCATTAGCATCTGCTGTGTGACTAGGCAGTTGCCAATTGGGAGGGGCTGGAAAGGAGCAGTTCCCCCCGTGACACGAAACTGGCGCAGACACTTTATAAATAAATGTGCAAGCAGTTTTAACATTCTTTTCAGTGCAAAGTCAGACAAATAAATGAAGACCGATATGTATAGTCTTGGGCAAATAGGAAAATATTGTGATGTTTTTCATAGAGCCCCTAGTACAGGGGAAAGAACCATCTGTGGTGGCAATATCTTGATCAGAGCCGGACTAGGTCTGATAAGACCCAGCAGCTCTGGGTAAGGCACTCAGATTCGGGAGCCATGTGACCGCTGGGCCTATAAAGGAAACACCACTGCAATATAGACTAAATAGCATTACCACAGTGATATGTAGTGAGAAAAGGAGAAGGCAGAAGTGGTAACCATCTTTCTTGGTTACAATAAGAATGATAAACAAATAAATGGTGATGATCCTGGTATTAAAACTTAACTTTTATTATATCTACATTATAAGCAGTACCAATGTAAAGTACACACATGAAAACAACAACCGCCGCTTGGCCAGGTCTATTCGTAACATTTCAGAAGGAAGGACCAGGCTTACACATAAGTAGGACACAGAACACTTTGAAGATGTATAGAAAATGGTTGGATCTCATTCCCCTTGATGATGCAGAATCCAGATTGGAGATGGAGTCTGAAGAAGGGCAGTACCAGACATTTTCCCTTCTGTGGCTAATCTGTCCAGCTCAATCCATAATTTCATGTCAACGCATTTCCAGAGTTGAATAAATCCACTAAAGTCATATGAATAAAGTGTGAGATGGAAGGTAAATTACGCTCACCCCGCCAGGTTCGTCCTGGGAAGACTTCCAGCAAGGCAGCTTGGATCCCACGTGACCAGCGTGTGCAACAGCAAACAATCCAAAGAAATGATCCAGCGCATGAGTTAGGAAGAAATTCTCCAGACTTTTTATTTGGCTTCCATAAAAAATATTGACATCACATAAACCCTAGCGCTGCATCCATGTAGTGGACTCCAATATCCAGCCTACGCGTTTCGAGCGCATACACACGCTCTTTGTCAAGGCACAAATAATCCACATCTTTAATCAGGGGAAAGCAGGGAAAGTCTGCAATTGACTAGCAGGAAATGGAGTGTTATCAACATTAATGGCATAGAGACACCATAACCGTGTGATATCTACAGTAAATACAAAAAGAATCATGTCTGCAGATATGGTTTAACACCTCAGTTTAGGAAACACTCTCCCTTTTTTCTATATATTTGCTGATCACTTGTCTCTTACCCCTCCTTAGTAGAGTAAACGCTTTTCTCTATAATCTCTCAATCTTTTTCTTACATCCTTAGTATTTGCATATATGAAACCATACATGAGGGCAATGAGCAAAATTAGATAGGTCTCGCCTATCTCGTCTAACTCTGGCTGACTGGGCTGTTTTTTGTGTATTCACTGACCTCTCCTTAGTTAAATCGAGAGATATGCCAGAACTCACAGTATTTGATAATATTGACTTAAACTGCAGAGCAGGTCAGATAACAAAATTGGATTATTTTACCAATCTCCTCCAGCTCTGTTTGTCTGTTTTGGACTGTTTTTTATGTATTCAATCTTTGAAGTAGTTTATAATCCTTACTTTATGCTGCACCTAAAACTCTAGCATATCGTATTTGCATATTTACCAGAATCAACCATTTAAGCGTCAATGGCTTTAAGTCTCCACACGTCTGCAAGGTGGCCTTAATTGGCAAAGTCTCCATAAGGAGGCAAAATCCCAGATATTCAATGTTCGACACTTCCCATTTTTCAATGGCAACTCCTCTGTCCTCACACAGCTACACAATTACTTCCATAGACCAGCGCTTGTCAGGTAAGATGGAGAGACCGGATGCATGCTATGTACGTCCAATCAAATGTGTGGATGAACTCTCAATGAACCTAAGATAAATTAGTAGGAGGTATCAACTTTGCCAATATTCTAAATTTTATAAAAAATTTAAATTAACATAAATTTGATTTGACATGCTATTTTACAATAAGCAGCCTTCGTCACAGCACACATATTCAACCTCATGCATATACAGTATTTATATAACTGTTGTATATGAGTTTTCTCTAGTACAGGGACATAATACAATTATAACCCTGTATGGTTTTTCTTTGCTAATACATATAGAATACAACAGAGAAAAAAATTGAATGCTGTATTAGGAGGCATTCTTTCCTATTAAGCATAATAAAGGAGATACTACCTATAATATGAAGTGATATGGTCTCCATGTTATGCAGTATTGACTGTCTATCTGTGATGTCCCTGATGTTAGTTTGCATAACAGAATTCCATTACATATGGTTGATCAGTTTAGTATACTTAATTGCTTTAGAGGCTTTTGTTTATAGCAGATGATGCAATACATATTGGGTGGTTGTAACAAAGGTATTACTTATCCTCATAACACCCTTCTAATCCTCCAATAATAACATGTCAACCACATGATTGTCACCACTATCAGATTTCGATCATGCAGGTGTAGATTACATCCTGTTGTTTCTGGCTCAAACTAGCCTCAGTTGTATTTTATTATTAGGGATGGTTTAGTAATTTGCTAATTATTCTATTAATATTTACCCAGCTTTTCTTATGTTGAGCTAACACCTCTATGTATGGTTGATATAAAGATTTGAAATTGGAAAACAACAATAGTTCTTCAGGAGACCATACAAGAGACCATGTAGTAAACATACATGCACACAAAAGAAGTTCTTAAAAAATAAAGGAACAACATGAAGTGCTTCATGCCTTCAACAATTTTGAAAATTGAATAAAAAAGGTGTAGAGCTCAAATAAGCTTTAAGATTTATACCAAATTAAAGAACAACAAATGAAGTTTAATTTTTGACAATGAATACAATTACAAATTATAACCATAAAAGATAGCAACAAGGATGAATATACAACTAACATAATTTATTTGGACAAAAAGCTAAAGTGCAAATCACATGACATGTGGCAGCTTAAGGAGTCTTTCACATTGGCATTGGTGCTCAGCTTCAGTTGCGCATCTGTTGTGTTTTGCCTCCGTTGTGTCTTAGTTTTTCTTCAGTTTTGCTTCCCTGATGCATCAGTTTTGTCTTTGTAAAAAAACTAAAGGTTAAACACTGCTTTGAAAGCATAACACGTGGTATTTATCAGTGAAAAAAATATGTTTCATAGGTTTTTTTTAGGGGACCCATAGACTTCTATTGCCTTCCTTGATCCGCATCAGTTAGAAAAAGTAGGACATGTTGTTTCATCTTTTTTCCACAGACAATGGATAAATGATAATACAAGCCAATGTGAACCAATTGAAATCAATGACTTTGTGCATCAAGTCAAACCATGAAGTGCAACATGGAACACACCTACAATCGTAATTTATGCCCCTTGTAGGTAAATCCCATGTTGCATTTTATGGTTTGACTTGTAGCACTTGCATTTTATTATTGGAGCATAGTATATATTAACCAGTTCGCGACCGCCCGCCGTGTATTCACGGGCTGAGCCCTCTCCATAGCCGGTAAGTCATTGCTGCATATTGCAGCAAAGGCTTACCAGTAACACCCACGATCGGTGCTAGCACCGATCACGGGTGTTTTCACAGCGATGTCTGCCGTCAAAGCTGACGACATCGGGGGGTGGCGATCCGTCCTAATGGTAGCCTCGGGTCTTCCGAAGACCTGAGGCTTTTTTGTTTTAACCCCTTCATTACAATGTGCTGATAGCACATTGTAATGAATGAGGAGGAAAATCCCCATATACTGCCATACTGTAGTATGGAAGTATATGATAGGATCGATCAGACAACCTAGGGTTAAAGTACCCTAGGGAGTCTGAAAAATAGTAAAAGTTTAATAAAAAAATTATAATAAAAAAACCTAAAATTTCAAATCACCCCCCTTTCCCTAGAACTGACATAAATATAAATAAACAGTAAAAATCATAAACACATTAGGTATCGACGCGTCCGCAAATGCCCGATCTATCAAAATATGATAACGGTTTTTCAATGCGTTTAACCCCGTAACGGAAAATAGCGCCCAAAGTCGAAAATGGCACTTTTTTGCCATTTTGAAAAATATATAAAAATCTAATTTCGCAAAAAAATATGACACCACCCACAGCTCCGTACACCAAAGTATAAAAAAGTTATTAGCGCCAGAAGTTAGCAAAATCAAAAAAATAATTTTTGTACAAGAGGTTTTAATTGTTGTAAATGTATGAAAACATTATAAAACCTATACAAATTTGGTATCCCCTTAATCGTACCGACCCAAAGAATAAAGTAGACTTGTCATTTGGGGCGCTCACGGAAAGACGTAATATCCAAGCCCACAAGAAAATAGCGCAAATGCGTTTTTTAAACCATTTTCACTGCATTTGGAATTTTTTTCCCCGCTTCCGAGTACACGGCATGAAATATTTAATACCATCACCATGAAGTGCAATTTGTTACGCAGAAAACAAGCTGTGACACAGCTCTTTACGTGTAAAAATAAAAAGGTTATAGATTTTTGAAGGTGGGGAGTGAAAAATGGACATGAAAAAACAGGAAAGGGCCCGGTCCTTAACCGGTTAAGCTGCCACATCTCATGTGTCAGCTTTCTGACAAAATGAATTTTGTTTTCTGCCCAGTACCATGTGCTGTGTATTTGTCTGTGTTGCTACATTTTATGGTTATCATGAATTTGTAATTTTATTCATTTTCAATAATAAAACTTCATTTTTAATGTGTAAATTGTCAATACTCCTGTTCTTTAATTCAGCATTGGCCATTTTTTTTGAGAGGCCACTAAGATTGTGTGTCACAGAGCCTTCCATTTCTATGTGGTGTAGCATATAGCACTATTATTTATTTTCACCTCTTTCTTTTTTTGGTTTACTTATAAACTTAAAAATATGACATGTGCATTAGTTTTGCTTTAAATATTTCTGTTAGTTAATATGTAACTTCATTTGTACCTAGTGTACCACTTTAAATATTTGCAATCAGTGCAGCTCCATACAATTGTGTAAGAAGGAACAATACAGAATCTCCCTCATTACATTTTAGCTTTAAGTGTTTCTTTGATGTGTTTGATCTCTTCTTTTCAAAAAATCTACACATAAAAGTCCACAGTGTTTATCTGCATTTTATATTGGCAGGTAAAAAGGCAGCGGGACAAACACAAAGCACTGGTACACAAATAACGACCTATAGTAAAAATCATGTCAGCAAGCGAAAAAGAAAAATTCTCATAGAGGTTTCTGGCCGTCTTGGGAAACAATCACAAAAAAAAAATTATAAAAGAAGTCGCAAAAAACATACCCAGTACCCACCAAGTGTAATAAAAAGAAGCTTAACTTCTCAAATACCAGATTCAACAAACAGCAAGTTAAGCAGAAACACAGGCCAGATCAGGGCCATATATAGGGGCCATATGAGGGCCATACATAGAAATTAAGGGGTCCCAAAGAAAACCCAGGTCAAAACATATATAAAATAAAACAAATAAAAACAGCTGCAACATAGATGCCAAAAAGGGATTCTTAATTAAACCCCTAGTGATGTTAACACAATAAATATCATTTTTAACTCTTTATTCACAATTTTACTCAGTTTTATTGCTGTTTTAGCTCCTATCACTCAGTGATGGTCAGTGCAAAACTCCAAGGTGTGGGCGGGGACTCTCTAAGCAGACACATTATGATCCATCTAGTTCTGTGTGGTGATAGTGTGGCTAGATTATCAGGGTACAGGTTTATATACCCTTTCATTAACCATCTTAACATTGTACTAGTATCTGACACATAGAAAGAGAGACAGATCAGATCCATTAGATGCCTATTGTACACAATGACAGTCAGTTCTCCTTCATCTCTGCTATTCCACAACACCAGATCTGCTGTGCCTTTCTGCTGTGCCTCCCCAGATAAATAACTTATCTGTCTGTAGCTTGTAGCTCTCCTCATGCTGCTACTGGCAAGAACTCAGTGTATGTGTCAGCGTGAGCTTCGTCCTGGAATGCAAGGGGCGGGGCTAGAGTGCAGGGAGCAGATAGAGAGAAACTCAGCTCCACGGCCATCACACAGAAATCCAAGATGGCTTCCCGGACCCTAAGTCCGAAGTTACAGGGTCGTGTCTTGTGGCAGCTGAAATTGCGTACACCAGGACTGATAGAGACAGGTTGGACTTATATCTGTGAAATGCTGCATTTTTGTTAATAATAGTGAATTAGAGAATGTGTTATTTTGTTATACTGAGTACATTTAAGAAACTTGTCTTCGTGGGAATGCTCTTGTGTAATTTTTTTTTTCTCCTGGTATGACTACCTAAAACCACCAAACTTCTTCAGTACAACGCTGCCATATCATAACCACTACTGTTACCCCTACTTAATGACTGCATACTCTCTCCACACTGTGGGGGTCATTTATATTATCTCTGTTATGGCTAGTTTTTTGCCATCTGCTTCCTTTCATATCTTTTTTTGAGACATTTGTTACAAATGTCGCACAAATGTCTCAAGTCACTTCTTTCCATTTTCTAAGTTTTCCTTAAGTATGCTTTTGTCTGGAGTTTATTGTGCCAAAAAAAATAGCAAATTTTAGATAATTTGAAATGATAAATGTCATTTGCGACATTTAGCACATCTGGAATAGAGGCTAAATGTGTCTTGCTGACAAAAAATAAATTTTCGGCGGACATTTCAAAATGTCCCCAAAAAGGTGCAAGAATTGCACTGCGCCAATAAATGTCTCAAAAAAGACAGAAAAAACAGGAAGCAACGACGTAGTTACTAAATAATACCACCATACTGTAATAATACCACCAAACAATATTCATACAAATTTTAAAAAATTGATAAAAAACAACCAATGTACAGAATTACGGAAGAATTATATTTGATTAATTACAGTTGAAGTTTTGCATCAATTTGTATAGTATTTTTTTTAAAACAAAGGCTATTATAGTATTTATAGTGCTGTCTGTAATGTGGCACCTCTTGAGGTATGGTGACAATTTTGCAACTCCTCCTCAGGAGTTTACATGCACTATTCATGTGTTTCTCACTATTTGACATGAAATCAGAATAAATCTTTCCCTTCTTAGGTTAATATTGATATCTGCCAAATGCCAGAGAGAGAACATTTTTGAGGCAATTTTATTACTTTCTGCAAAGTCAAAGGTTTACTTACATTTCATGATTGTTTGGTACAATACGACTTGGGTCAAGCGTTTTATATATTGTTCCACAAGCTTCTCACAGTTGTTGGAAGTTCCTGCTGATAGAACTGGTGTAACTGAGCCATGTTTGTAGCTGACCTGCTTGCACTGCCTTTTCAGTTTTGCCCATACATTTTCAATAGGATTGAGATCAGAGCTTTGTGATGGCCACTACAAAACATTGTTATCCTTGAGCGACATTATAACCATTTTGGCAGAATGGAAGATCCATTTGCATCCAAACTTTAACTTTATGGCTGATGTCTTAAGATTTTGCTTCAGTACCTCCACAACATAATACTGCCAAACCCATGTTTCATGTATGGACAAAGAGTTTAATTTTAGTTTTGTCAGACCATAGGACATGTCTCCAAAAATAAAGGTCTTTGTTCCATTGTGCAGTTGCAAACATCTTGTTTTACTGTGGATTTACCTTTACAAGGTGTTTTGCTTTATTACTTGGGTTGGTATGCACATTTCAGACCAAAGTATGTTCATTTCTGGGACACAGAACCAATCTACCCGAGCAACATCATGGTTGGAAATTGCCATCTTGTTTGTACCTGCATATAATTGATTGTATAGATGAACAAAACCTTCAGGTTTCTGGAAATTGCACCTAAGGATGAACCACAATTCAGATATTGAGATTTCTTTAGACTTTACCATAATGTGACACACAGAAGTTGTGTGTTTCTGATTTGCCTTAATATACGTCCACAAATGTGTCTCTAATTAACTCAAATGTTGCCAGTAAACCCAGAAGCTTCAAAAGATAAAAATCCCTAAAAAAATTCACTCTCTCATTATTCTGGCATCGCACTTTACACTAATTTATGTATATGAATATGAGCAACTTATTGTTATTCATGAATTGTATATTTGTGATGGAAATATGAATTATTACTGACACAATATCCTATGTATTTTTGAGATGATGTCACTTCCTTTGTATTCAATATAAAATGCTTCACATTTGTGTGTATACCTTGCGTGAGGAAGGTTCCAGGCCATAGGAGCAGAAACTTAGCTGTTTGGCACATGTTGGAATAAAAGAGTACCCTTTTTTTCACATATCTCTCGGAGTGCTGCCATTTTTTCCATTTTTATATTTTGGAGGGACCTACTGTCCGTGTTCTGGGACGTGCACCCGACCTTCCTCATTCATAGTCATAAGAGTGCTGCCACTATTCTTTGATACATATGCAACACCCTCGCCGATGCAATGGCGAAGGAGTGCTTGCGAATAAGCCCCATAGCATGTCACCACATCACACTGGGGACATTGCAGTGGTTAATCCTGCCTGGCAAGGCAGAAGTTAAATCTGTGTATGATGTAAAAGTCCAGTATCCAATGATCTGTGTTACATCCTGTCTCTGTGAACTGAGAGGTAATTGGAGGAGCAGCCACCACCTGACCAAGGGGAGATAATAAAACCCCCTGGCCAAGAATATTCTAGAGAAGAGAGCAGTTAGCTGAGCAGTAGCTCAGAGGCAGAGACTGGAGTCTCTCCAGTACAGACTCTTCGGAGTCTGTACAGCTAGCACACCAGACCAGAGCAGGAAGAGCCTAGCCCCTGCCTGAAGTGGAGATAGTAGCTAGGTAGTGAGGAAAGGGGTATCATCCTACCTTTAAGGGTGATACCTGAAGATATCCAGGATCAAGCTGAAGCCTCCTATTAGGACACAGCTGCCTCCCAGCCTGCCCTCTGCATCCAGGCTGGTGATCTACATCCTGTGGCTCCCTCCAAATACCTCTCCAGTACTCCACCATCTCGTTAAAGGCACGTTGCTGATGTTCCTGTCGGTTCCAATAAAGAACTGTAAGTGTTTCTGTTCAACCTCTGCCTCCGTCTGGTCCCTGCTACTGCAACTACCTTCATCACCGGCACCCTGTCCATCACCCAGAGACTCACACTCGGGACATTAAGGGGTTGCCCCAGGGAGATCCGCTATAGCAGCCTCTCCCTCATCATTTCTTGCCAACACCACCCTGCTGGAGACCTGCCAGGCTGTAGGACAGCCCTCCGGTTCCCCCGTACCAAGCACCGTGACAATAGCATGCTTAGGCCGCAACCGCCAGCCACTCCGGTACCGCGGGCCCCGGCTGTCTCCAGGCCTCACCTCAAGGGCTAGGCCCCGGTGGGGGGAGTTGCAAGTGGCGTCACGAACAGGATTGATACTTCTGTGCCTTATTACGGCATTAAAGACTTTCCTTTATTAAAAAGACTGTGCTGCCTAACCCTGCTGCCATCCGGGTTTAGGCCCAAGTATTTGTGTGCTTCTGGATTGAACTGTGTTAATGCTGCCACGTGCTGTCGAGCGCCGCTCCAGCACTCAAGAGGTTAATCCTTGCAAGAACTGTACCAGCTCTGCTACATCCGGCGCTGCCGCACCTGAAGATTTTACCTCAGAAACTGTGGCGCAGCAACTAATTCAAGCCCGCCAAAACCTTCACTGGCGGGAAACCCAGATGACTCACCAAACTCCGCCCACGCGCGAATGGCGCGAACCCCGCCTCCTGTGGCGCAGGAAAAATTAGAGCCCGCCACGGCTCTTGGCGGGAAGGACTTGGACTCCACCCACTGGCTCGAGGCGGACTTCCTGCCCCGCCTCAGAGAAACGCCAGAACTCGAGTGGATTTTGGACAGTGAGGACAGCATCATGTGGGGTCCTCCGCCCTTCCCTCCTGTGGAGCGTCCTGAGTTCTTTGAAGTGCTGGAGACCATGGTGGTGGTCTCTGCGCAGCCGGTCCGTAGGCCCTTTGCTGGGCACCGGCTGCACCGAGGACTGACCTGAGCATTCGTCACCCGGAGGTATGTCCAGACGGTGACGGAGTATCAAGTACCACCCGGGCGGTTCCTCGTACCTATCCCGGTTACCATACCGGTACCGCAGGCCCACGTGGAGGCGCCACGTGGGGAGGCCCCGACTCCTGTTGAGCCAGCGCCTGGGCCTACTGCTGCTGTGCCACCTGCTCCGAGGCCTACTGTCCCTGCTGTTCGGCCTGCTAGCCCTGCTGTGACGGTTCCTGATCCTCCCGCTGCTCCCGCTCCTGTTCCGGCACCTGCCCGACCATCACGGAGATCCGAGCCTGCACCGGAGCCACGAGCCCCAGCACCGGCACCTCCGCAGCCTCGAGGCCGAGGTGAGGCCGCCCGCCAGCGACTCCGGGACGCTGTCTCGGAGCAGCGACGCCGCGAGAAGGAGGCCCAATGCTACATGGCCGGCCGGTCTACAGCTGGAGCCTGGGTGGAAAAGAACCGCACCACCGGCATGGTCCGGTTCTTCGATAAGCAGCGTGGCTATGGCTTCGCCACCCAGGACTACACCGGACGGGAAGTATTTATACCCCGCCGGTCTGTCAAAAGGCCTGATCTGCCGGAGAGCCAGCACAACCTGAAGCCAGGCGAGTGCATTGAATTCTCCCTGCAGGAGGGGCCCCGAGGACCTTGGGCGGCTGGTGTGATCCGGATCCCCGACTCCGATGAGGACCGCTACCCACAGTATGACGACTGGTATGAGGACGACGAGTGGCCGGAATCCCCGAACACCTCTTCTTCCTCGGCTGCGAGTCCCCGGGCGGTGACCCACGTGAATGCCCCATCCACGGTAATCGTGAGTACGGGTCCCATTGCCATCCATGGGCCGGGCATGATCCAGGGCGCCACCCCCACCGTCTCCCCTGCCGGGAGCATTGCCAGGTCCCGCGGCTCTTCTGTGGGAGAAGACATCCCGGCTAGTGAGCCTTGTCCAGAGGTTCCGTCTAGGCCCACATCTCCCCTTGCTGGTTACCAATGGGGTGATGACCCGGCCCCGGAAGAATCGGAGCTGGAAGGAGCCGCGGCGCTGCCGCAGGTTCCTATTTATGTCTTTCTGGACCCCTCCGTGGTCCCTGGCTCAGTTGAGCCCCCGGCTGGAACAGCCGACACCCCGGGCGACAGCGCTCCTCCCCCTGAAGGTCCGGAGGATGTTGCTGCACCTGCAGTACCCGCTACTGCCACCGGGTGTCCCCAGCCGGCACCTACTCCCGCTGAGGATGCACAGGATTCCCTGCTGACTTTGGATCCTGTCCCTGCTGAACCCAGCGAAGATGCAGAGTAACCCCTGAAGGGCTGTAGCCCACTTCAGGTACTGTGTACATATTGTGTATTTATTTCTGTCCTTTCCCTAAAGAGCCAGAGACTTTCCTGAGACTCTCATCCCTATTTATCTCAGTCAAGAGACATACCTTGAACTGATTATTGTCCTGTGCTATGATAGCACCCCTTCCTCTGCCACAGCAGAGAATTTCTTCAAAGGACTCTGTCCCTCTACACTAGAGGAGACCCTTTGCTTCTTAGTGCACTTTTCCCCACATCAAGGGCTGTACCCAGAAGATGGACTTTGTCATTAAAGACCTTCTGTGAGACTTTTGCCGGATACTACCAAGGAAAAGTTGCCATGTAAATTATTATCATTTTGCACTTAATGCCTTCCTTTTTAGGTATGGACATTCTGCTTGCACTCTTTATGCCTTTTCTTTGCAGGAAAAGAGACATTTATTATCTTACTACCCTGAGTAGCCTATCTACCTCTGTAACGTTTGTAACATTCAAGATGTGTACCCATTGGGCTCCTAAGCCAATGTGAACTTACCAAATGTTTGCACACTGTCATTTATGTCAGCAGTTTGCACTAACCCTTTCATAGGCTTTTCAGGTTGTAGTGTGGCTGTGTCGGACCGTCTTTTTTGTAAAACACTGACCGCTACCTGATCCCTCAAACCGAGGTTTGCACATGGGGGTAGTCCGTAAACTGCGGGTCCTTAGGGGACCGGGGGTGTTACAGAGTTAGCACCTGGATGCCACCCATACTATGGGTGAGGATGTCAGTCAGGAGGTACTCGTGTCGCATATGCTAACGCAATATATTATATAATTGCCGCCAGGGAAGAAGCGTTGATATAACAAATATACAGGCCTTGGTGCAAGGAGTGGATTACAGGACATGACACCACACCTTTCCTACTGTACAGTTCGGTTTAATGGCGTCAGCGACCAACTGTCATACTTACACGTTTTCGTCTTTAGTCCGACACCAACCCAGGTGCCTGTCTCCAGGACCATGGGCGGTTTGTCCCTACACCTCACATAGCCTGCACTTCCTAGAAGTGCCCTTAGCCCCCTCTGTGCCCCAAAACATCTGTAGTCGAGCCGAGGGCGGCTCTTTCAATTGCCCCCGGGGTATGCAACACCCTCGCCGATGCAATGGCGAAGGAGTGCTTGCGAATAAGCCCCATAGCATGTCACCACATCACACAGGGGACATTGCAGTGGTTAATCCTGCCTGGCAAGGCAGAAGTTAAATCTGTGTATGATGTAAAAGTCCAGTATCCAATGATCTGTGTTACATCCTGTCTCTGTGAACTGAGAGGTAATTGGAGGAGCAGCCACCACCTGACCAAGGGGAGATAATAAAACCCCCTGGCCAAGAATATTCTAGAGAAGAGAGCAGTTAGCTGAGCAGTAGTTCAGAGGCAGAGACTGGAGTCTCTCCAGTACAGACTCTTCGGAGTCTGTACAGCTAGCACACCAGACCAGAGCAGGAAGAGCCTAGCCCCTGCCTGAAGTGGAGATAGTAGCTAGGTAGTGAGGAAAGGGGTATCATCCTACCTTTAAGGGTGATACCTGAAGATATCCAGGATCAAGCTGAAGCATCCTATTAGGACACAGCTGCCTCCCAGCCTGCCCTCTGCATCCAGGCTGGTGATCTACATCCTGTGGCTCCCTCCAAATACCTCTCCAGTACTCCACCATCTCGTTAAAGGCACGTTGCTGATGTTCCTGTCGGTTCCAATAAAGAACTGTAAGTGTTTCTGTTCAACCTCTGCCTCCGTCTGGTCCCTGCTACTGCAACTACCTTCATCACCGGCACCCTGTCCATCACCCAGAGACTCACACTCGGGACATTAAGGGGTTGCCCCAGGGAGATCCGCTATAGCAGCCTCTCCCTCATCATTTCTTGCCAACACCACCCTGCTGGAGACCTGCCAGGCTGTAGGACAGCCCTCCGGTTCCCCCGTACCAAGCACCGTGACAATAGCGTGCTTAGGCCGCAACCGCCAGCCACTCCGGTACCGCGGGCCCCGGCTGTCTCCAGGCCTCACCTCAAGGGCTAGGCCCCGGTGGGGGGAGTTGCACATATATGATACATATATAGCACAGCCCTATTCTATAGTATACCCTGGCAGCTGGAAGCGCAATGAAGAAATTACATGATGGGGTCTGCCTGTGTCAGTGAGAGAGCACAGACAGAGGTTTCTCTGGAAATCAATGGTTTTAAAGATGCAGATACCATTGCTTCTATATGGCAATACTTGTAGGTCTGCATAAAACAGGAAATCTTAATAAATATTGTAACTCCATGATAATACTGCCACAGAGAATAAAATACATGCTTCACTTGAAATGCACATTGAAAATCATAAAAACAAAGCCTGTAAGAGAATGATGCAAATGATGCATCCGCATTATATGCAATTTCCATAGCATTTAGAAATGTTCCCAGCTTCTTAGTACATTGTAGAGAAATACAATTTGGTCTCATATGGCTCTCATTGGAAAAATAAAAAGATATCACATTTGAAATGCGAGTAGTGAAAATAGGAACATAAAAATGGAAGAGGAACTGGAGTTACTTCTTCATTTTGCTAGCAGCAGCAGAATTGTCAAATGCATTTCCATTCCAGGATTGCAGCTGGACTTGCACCAGATTTATCAGAGCACCAGGGGAGTGTGCTCATACTTCTGTGGTCTTTAAACTGCATCACACTCCCTTTTCTCTGCTGTGATATCTAAACAGAAGTCTGATACTACTCTTACTCTACTGTACAATCAGGATGGCAACAATCCTGAAATACTGTGATATAAATGCTGCTGCTAAAAACATGCACACAAAGCAAAGCGATAATTAAACATATCACCAGTACTGCTGCAAAACACTGTCTGCAGTTTTGCATAATAAGAACTACTTAATTCATATGATAGCATTAAATACGCCCTACTTGACTTCTCTTCACTGTTTTTATGACTTTCATATGTAATTAAATTATAAGAGCATCATTACTTTTAGTCAATTGATCCCTAATCCATGATCTCTCAAAAGACGGATCATAGTAAATTGCCCTTTAATGACTCCTACTGCCAAACTTTGGGCTGTAAACAATGTAGTTGAATTCTGTTGAGAAAGAGTAAGAGCGACCCCTACTGATGAAATATGGCTACCTCTGGTTGATGGATACGTAACTGACCCAAGAAGTCTTCTTATATATATTTTTACTGTGATTCTAAACACTTTTGGACACAAAACGGTCTTTAATGGCAAATGCCACAATTTCAGCCATTCATTATTAATCACTATCTGTTTCATATCTTGCATTTGATCTCAAATCAGGTTGAATAATAATAAAATCTTGTATATTTTATCATTTAAAATTATAGATATAAATATTATGTTAACTAGGGCTGTTTTTGCTGTAAAAAGAAAGTTTTGCATACACTGTACAATGCCAATACAAATACAAAATACACAAATTGCTGTTTTTCTTCCCTTATTTCAATAGTGGAATAACACAATATAAAGTAGTGCTAATAAAAAAAGCCATCATGCACATCAGAGGCATTTCAAAAAATAAAAAATCATTCAAATCAATGTCCCGCCCCATTTTGATTTCTAAGTAACATACCAGAATCACACATAAGTATATATTTCATACTATCAGTATAAAGTGTGATGTAGAAAGTATAAAAGTACAACACCAAAGCTCACATGTTACTACAGTATCAGGAAAAAATAACTTACGGGTCACTGGTGACTTATATTATTATTAATTCCGTTACTGAAGATAAAACATCCATAAAAAGATCTACAGGCAGTCCCCGGGTTACATACAAGATAGGGTCTGGAGGTTTGTTCTTAAGTTGAGTTTGTATGTAAGTCGGGACTGTATATTTTATCATTGTAATCCCAGCCAGAACTTTTTTGGTCTCTGTGACAATTGGATTTTAAAAATGTTGGATTGTCATAATAATCAGAATCAGGATAATCATAATCAGAATAATCAGGATTAACAATACAGGTGATAACTGTTACAGCTGATCATAGTAGCCTAGGACTAATGCACAATAAATTACCAATATCCAGAGGTCCGTTTGTAACTAGGAGTCGTATGTAAGTCGAGTGTTCTTAAGTAGGGGACCACCTGTATTGTTACACCATCCAATGCCCTTATAGGGCAGTAATCCTAACAGGGAATCTAGTTATATGACTGTCGGCAATATGCATAAAGCCATGATACAATGTCATACAATATTATTGTAGTATAATTTATCAGTCATCTGATAAAAGGATAACAAAGTGAAGAGACTAGTAGTGGTTGTATTGCACAAATATATAAACAGGTACAATATATAGACAGGTGTATATATATATATATATCAGTAGGGAATAAATCGCACACCAGCATATGGCGCTAGTTGTAAATTACCACGCTTCTCTACTTGCAGCAAACACTGAAGTATCTACAATCAGAGCCTGCTTCCTTATCTCTCTGCAAACTCTGTCTGAAGAAGGTCAGCTTTTGACCGAAACGTCACTGAAAAGTTTTCTGTATTATTAACAATCAATCTAATTTAAAGTGTTACTCTTTACAGAGCATCTGCAATTACTAATAAAGACTGCACTGGAATTTCTACTCTAAGGCTGAAGAGAATATATATATATATAAATGATAAGCAAACTTTGTCTATGGAGAGATTTATCAGAAGTGTCTAAGAGCTGAACTGTTGTAGTTGCCCATGGCAACTAATTAGAGCTCAAGTTTCATTTTCCCACAGCTGTTTATAAAATTACAGCGGATCTCTGATTGGTTCCCATGGGCATCTAGAACAGTACTACCTGTTCTGATAAATCTCCCCTCTATCTCTCATTGCCTACAGTAAACAATCAAAGCTCAGACCTCATGATTGGTTGATGTGGAAAAATAGCAACCATTCACGGCTCAACTTCCAACTTCAACAGCAGCAGCAGACAATATGGTGGTTAATAAGTATATTTTGGAAAGTGCAGGGTTGAAATTCCTAAAAACCTAGTCCTTGACATTCCCTGAGTCACATAGAGCGGCTGTGCGACAGTACAGATTCCTTTAGCAGACATACGTACACACAGACTCTCTCTGTTTCTGACTGACTAACTCTTTGAGTCATTGTCACTGACCATCTCTTTGAGCGACTGTCTCTGACAGTCTCTTTCAGTAACTGTATATATGAAGGGGGGTTTTTGGGGAAGAGGGAAAAGTTGTGAGTGTATCACTTTAAAATGTAACTTTTATTTGTTCTTATAATAAAATAACCAAGACTCTTGTGCGTCTACATACACCATGAGGTTCTAGTGTGGCAATACAAACCACACTTAATCAATGTCACCGTGGCTATACACTGTAAGCCTGGGACAGTAATACAGGAGGAGGTCCTCTAAGTTTGATTAGTCCTCCTGTAATCCAATGTCACATCCTCTTAATAATTATTCTAAGAGGACAAGAGGAGACAGTGGTATATCGTTTGCATCATCCAGCGGCAGGTGCCAATATTCTGCACGCCGCCTGAGAGCACAATGCTCCTATGTGTGAATCAAGACACAGTGGCGCGCTGTGTCAGATTCCTTGCTTGTATCGATGCGCTGCACCGCATGTGTCTAGACACAGTGCGGCAGCAGCTTGCTGTAGCTAGTCTCCGCGCGCTCACACGTGGTATGAATTGTATCAGCGGCAGGAATCCAGGGCTGCACTGGCTCACTATTGGTATGTATGCTAGCACTGACCCTCAGTTAATTGTCCCTATTCTGTGAACATTGATTAGTGATGAGAGTCCCATACGTGTTTTGCCGGGTCACCCCGGCTTCTTCTAGGGGCTGGGACGGCCGGGTTCGGCCATCTTTTATGATGTCATTTTTGATTGATAGGTTAATTGTCCAATCGGAAGTCACCATTGATATGGTAATAGTAAACAATGTAACCCGAGTTTAAGGAGCTTTGTAAATGTTGGAATGTTGTTATATATGTCATGCGAGAGATTAATGATTTGCATCGAGCCTGCTGGCTGTTCTGGTTTTATTTCTTCCACCCTCGTGCATTCCAGTCCTTGATGCAAATTCTGATTGAAGACGAGACGCAAAAACTGACTAAACCTCTCTAAACTCTCCCTGATAGATGAGATTGAAAATAAGATCAAGGAGAAAAAGAGACAAAACCAAACGTAGTGAGGAGGAGATTTAGAAGATCACAAGGGGGAGCAAGGGATACCGGCTCAGATTTGAGCAACTTCTCCGCTTGTGACACTGAAACAGAAGTGGATTTGTCACAAACAAACGCAAATCAAGTCAATCCGAACACCATATAAGGGCCAACACCCAATAATCAGCCCAATTCTCTTTTTTTTTTACGGGACTGACAGAGATGGGGATACGGAACCAGTGGAGGAAAAACCCAACCTGGAATGCACGAGGGAGAAAGAAATAAAACCAGAACAGCCAGCAGGCTCGATGCAAATCATTAATCTCTTGCATCATGCATTGACAGGAGCCCAGACCTCAATTTTAAAAAAGGGCTTCAATTTATGTATCACTAAACCTGTGAGGAAATTTGAAATCATTAAGGATCTGCATCTTTTTGGGAGAAAACTGATATACAGAAAAATGTTTCTCAAAAAAGAAACAAATCCCAATAGAGAGGATATAGTGGGATCCACTGGAGGTACACAGGATGCAGAAGCCTTATGCATCCTTGAAGAACTAGAAGCCAAAAATCAAACAAACCCCACACGGGATCTGTCAGAAACCTCACTACCTGTTAATACCACTAACCGTAAATTAAGACCTAAGTCAAAAACCATGCCTTCTTTTGATTCCTGCACTCTAGTGAAGATTTTTATTGATTTGGTATCTCGTGATATTGAAAAATTAGAAAAGCAGTATCATCCAACCAACATAACGAAGGAGGAACAACATGCTTTAGAAGAACTTAAAAAATGGGAGGATGTAGTCTTTAAGCAATCTGAAAAAGGGAGGAATATTGTTATCTGGCCACAAGACGCATGTCAGGGAAGCCAAGAGACAGCTCTTTGACAAACAATGCTATAGACTATGGAATGATCCGACTGGAGAATTCCTGGCAGAATACCGACAGAGCCATTTCCTCTCAGGAAAGGGATTTTCTCTCGGTCAGGCATCCAAAAACCGCAACATCCTATATGTTGCCTAAGGTACACAAGGAACTGCTAAATCCACCAGGCAGGCCCATTGTGTCTGGTTTTGGATGCCTGACCGAGAAACTCAGCCAAACGATGGACAATGAACTCAGACGTTATGTCCTGGACCTGTCCTCATTCACGAGGGACACAATGCAAATCTTGAAGGATCTGGAGGGGATACACTCAGAACAGGACGAAATTTTAGTTACAGTCGATGTAGAAAGTCTCTATACCAGCATCGCACACCAAATAGGATGTAATGCAGTCAAATATTTTTTAGAACAGTATGGAGACAAAAGTGACATGAGACAAGAGTTCATATTGGAGGCGCTATTCTTTGTCCTCCGGTGCAATTATTTCATTTTTTATGCCCGCTTCTTCCTCCAGACCCAGGGAATGGCGATGGGCGTGGCTTGTGCGTCCATGTTCCCCAATCTTTTCCTTGGGTGGTGAGAGGAAGAGCGTGTTTTTTGTGACGAACTTGATGAGTATACACAATGCATCATGCTATGGAAAAGATACATAGATGATGTAGTTTGGTCATTTGGAAGGGTCCGGAAGAACTACTCACAGAATTAATTTCCCGTCTTAATACTAATGACTATAACATTAGACTTACTCTTACATATGGCAGGACATCAATTCCTTTCCTGGATATCAACATTGAGGTAGAGAAAGATGGTTCAGTCCAAACCAACATTTATCAGAAGGAAACGGCAACCGTTAGCCTTCTCCATGCCACCAGCGTGCATCTCTCACGTACTATTAATGGAATACCTAAGGGAGAGTTCCTAAGGTTGCAGAGGAACTGCTCCACTTTAGTAAGATTTAAGGAGGGAGCGATTCTACTTAACCGGTTCGCGACCGCCCGCCGTGTATTCACGGCGGCAGTCGCGTTGCGCTGCATGGAGAGGGCTCACGGGCTGAGCCCTCTCCATAGCCGGTAAGTCTTTGCTGCATATTGCAGCAAAGGCTTACCGGTAACATCCGCGATCGGTGTTAGCACCGATCGCGGGTGTTTTTGCAGCGTGGGCTACCGGCAAAGCTGCCGGCAGCCTCAAACAGATAGCGGCGCATGGGCGCCGCCATCTTACCTGGGATCGCCGCTCCCCGTGACGTCATCGGGGGGCGGCGATCCGTCTCCATGGTAGCCTCGGGTCTTCCGAAGACCCGAGGCTATTTCGTTTTAACCCCTTCATTACAATGTGCTGATAGCACATTGTAATGAATGAGGAAGAAAATCCCCATATACTGCCATACTGTAGTATGGCAGTATATGATAGGATCGATCAGACAACCTAGGGTTAAAGTACCCTAGGGAGTCTGAAAAATAGTATAAATAAAAATAAAAAAAAGTTAAAAAAAAAAAAATTATAATAAAAAAAACTAAAATTTCAAATCACCCCCCTTTCCCTAGAACTGACATAAATATAAATAAACAGTAAAAATCATAAACACATCAGGTATCAACGCGTCCGAAAATGCCCGATCTATCAAAATATGATAACGGTTTTTCAATGCGTTTAACCCCGTAACGGAAAATAGCGCCCAAAGTCGAAAATGGCACTTTTTTGCCATTTTTAAAAATATAAAAAAAATCTATAAAAAGTGATCAAAAGGTCGTACATTCCTAAAAATGATATCATTGAAAATATTATCAAATTTCGCAAAAAATGACACCACCCACAGCTCCATACACCAAAGTATAAAAAAGTTATTAGCGCCAGAAGTTGGCAAAATCAAAAAAATTATTTTTGTACAGGAGGTTTTAATTTTTGTAAATGTATGAAAACATTATAAAACCTATACAAATTTGGTATCCCCTTAATCGTACCGACCCAAAGAATAATGTAGACATGTCATTTGGGGCGCTCAGTAAAAGACGTAATATCCAAGCCCACAAGAAAATGGCGCAAATGCGTTTTTTCACCATTTTCATTGCATTTGGAATTTTTTTCCCGCTTCCGAGTACATGGCATGGAATATTTAATACCATCATTATGAAGTGCAATTTGTTACGCAGAAAACAAGCCATCACACAGCTCTTTACGTTTAAAAATAAAAAAGTTATAGATTTTTGAAGGTGGGGAATGAAAAATGGACATGAAAAAACAGGAAAGGGCCCGGTCCTTAACCGGTTAAAGAGCGTCTCCGCCAGAGACATTACTCAGGATGCTCAAAAAGAGCTTATAATGTCGCGCTCCATACTGATAGAACATCTCTTCTGCAGGTCAAAACGAAAACGTTGGATACTCAGATCAGATTCATCACAACCTTGCATGACAAATGGGAAGAGATGAACCGGATTTTGAACCACCATTGGGAGATTCTCTCCTTGGATCCAGATCTGGCTCAAATTGTGGGCAGTAGGGTCTCAAGCAGATATAGAAAGGGTCGCTCGATAGGCAATGCATTGGTAGTAAGCCACTTCACAAAGAGTAAGAGGAATATCCGTCACAAATTTGCAGGCTTCTACCCCTGCGGGGTATGTACAGCATGCCAAGTTCTTGTGAAAACCAAATCCTTTGAAGATAAGTATGGCCTCAAATATGAGATCAAGGAACACATTACCTGCTCTACGCCTGCAGTGGTCTATGGCCTTCAGTGGCCATGTGGCCTGAGATATGTAGGGAAAACCATTTGTGAGATGAGAATCAGAATAAGGGAACATCTTACTTCCATCAGAAATTATGATAAAACACAGGCAGAAGCCTTAAAGCAGAATAAATATTTTCAACCGACCCCGATCGCTGAGCACTTCAAGAAAGTCCATAACTGTAATCCCAGAGGTTTGAGAGGATGGGCCATCACCCATGTTACCCTAGGGATCAGAGGGGAGACCTGGACACTCAGCTCCTTCACAATGAGAGCCGTTATAGGATGGGGAGCCTTAAATCCAATGGCCTTAATGATAATTTTTGCTTTGGCTGTTTTTTGTAAAATGCCTCTCTTTATCCACTGATATTTGAACTGATCTACTTGTGGTACCCCACATTAAAAGTACCTTAAGTATCCAACTCAAGAATTATGGTCTGATTTTCCCTGGCTCTGTTCATGGGAATAATGCTTATAACAGGGCTACTACACTGTTAAATTCAGTACATTTGAACATGTCACTATAGTACACTAGAACAAGCCATGTGTGTTTTTTACTTTTAGCTTTTACATAATTGATGTGAGGATATATTACCTCGTATCCCGTATTTGTCACAATGTATGCATTTGTTACACAATCCACAACATAAATAACAACATTCCAACATTTACAAAGGTCCTTAAACTCTGGTTACATTGTTTACTATTACCATACCAATGGTGACTTCCGATTGGACAATCAACCTATCAATCAAAAATGACATCATAAAGGATGGCCGAACCCGGCCGTCCCAGCCCCTAGAAGGAGCCGGGGTGACCCAGCGAAACACGTGTCAGGACACTCATCACTAATCAATGTTCACAGAATAGGGACAATTAACTGAGGGACAGTGCTAGCATACATACCAATAGTGAGCCAGTGCAGCGCTGGGTTCCTGCGGCTGATACAATTCATACCGCGTGTGAGCGCGCGGAGACTAGCTACAGTAAGCTGCTTCCGCACTGTGTCTAGACACATGCGGCACAGCGCATCGATACCAGCAAGGAATCTGACATAGCGTGCCACTGTGTCTTGATTCACACATAGGAGCATTGTGCTCTCAGGCGGCGTGCAGAATATTGGCACCTGCCGCTGGATGATGCAAACAATATACCACTGTCTCCTCTTGTCCTCTTAGTAAAATTATTAAGAGGACGTGACATTGGATTACAGGAGGACTGATCAAACTTAGGGTACCTCCTCCTGTATTACTGTCCCAGGCTTACAGTATATAGCCATGGTGACATTGATTAAGTGTGGTTTGTATTGCCACAATAGAACCTCATGGTGTATGTAGATGCACACGAGTCTTGGTTATTTTATTATAATTTTATTATAAGAACAAAACCCCCCCTTCATATATACTTTAATCTTTTGATGGTGGACATTGTGGGTGTTTGCTCTGTATAGTGTGAACACGCTTCTACCCACTCTCTTTCAGTGACTGTCTCTGGCCGTCTCTTTCAGTGATTGTCTCTGAGTGCCTCTTTCAGTGACTGTCTCTGACTGTCTCGCTCTGTGACTTTCACTGACCATCTCTGTCTCTGATCTTCTCTGTTTCTTTGCATCTCTTTCAGTGACTGTCCCTGACTGTCTCTCTCAGTGACTTTCACGGACCATCTCTGACCTTCTCTGTCCCTAACTATGTTTTAGTGACTGTCTCTAAATGTCTCTCTCAGTGGCTTTTACTGACCATCTCTGTCTCTGACCTTCTCTGTCTCTAACTGTCTCTTTCAGTGACTGTCCCTGGCAGTCTCCTTCAGTGACTGTCTCTGACTGTTTCTTTCAGTGTCTGTCTGTCTCTGACTATGACTGTCTCTGTATTTGTCTCTGACTCTTACTTTGTCTATTAGGAAATTTATCAGAAGTGTCTGAGAGCAGAACTTCTCTACTTTTGCATGGCAACCCATTAGGGCTGAAGTCTCATTTTTGCACTGCTGTTTATAAAATTACAACTGATCTCTGATTAGTTTTCATGGGTAACTGGAAAAGTTTTACCTCAGGCACTTATCTCAACCAATCACGGCTCAGCTTCTAACTGCCACAGCAGCAGCAGACAATGGCTCTTAAATATGGTGGTTAATAAGTGTACTTTAGAAAGCCTGGGGTGAAAATTTCAGCTCAAAACCTAGTCTATGACTGTGACCTAGTCTAGTATAGACAATAACTGCAAGTCACAGCTCTGCCCAAACCCTACCAATCTCTGCATGGGATAATTGTCTGGCACCCAGTTTCAGGGTCAGGACATATAGGCGAGGGTAGGTCCTAACCTAGAGCTCCACCTTATTACCTAGCTTTGGGGTACCATTCCAGCTCTCAACAGTAAGCAACAGTATGTGTGCCTAAAAGGGGTTGTCCAGGTGTTTTAAAATATATATAGCTGGCCTGTGAGGGTTTGTAAAAAGCAATAAACTTACCTGTCTGTGCCAGGCTCTGACAATTTCAGCCTACCTGGTACGCCCACCCATCCTCTGTCCAAGCACCTGATACAACACTAGCTTCAATGTGCATCAGGCACGGTGGCAGGGCATGGGTGGGCGTGCCAGGAGGATGGAATTAGACGGAGCAGAGCCTGTTTGCCTCTGTAACTAAAGACAAGGATGTCACTTACAGGCAATGGCACCAGACAACGGGAGCATGGGAAAAGGTAATATTTATTATTACTATTATAAGGTAAGTATAAGTGCTGTTCTGCATTTATACTGGGTGTTGCTTTTCTACATTTTTAATGGGAGGTGCTGTTCTACATTTATACTGGGGGTTAGCGTTCCTTCTTTTATAATGGAAGGTGCTGTTCTACCTTTATACTGGGCAGTGCTGTGCCTTGTTGCTTGGTGCATGTGACTTGTTGCTTGCCGCCCACAGACATCAAAAAGCGGACCTGCGTGGGGCATCAGAAAGGTAAGTACAGAGTTAATTTTTTTATGTGCTGGGCAAACTGGGGGAAGGGGGCTGGCTATATACTGGGTGGCTTGGGCTGGCAGGCTATATACTGGTGGGCAGAGGGGCTGACTACTGCGGGCGTATGAGCTGGCTAGCTATATACTGGGGAGTATGGGCTGGCTATATACTAGGGGGCATGGGCTGCCTTTATACTGAGGGCCAGGGGGCTGACTATATACTTGGGACATGGGTGGGCTTCCTGGCTATATACTGGGGGTCATGGGCTGGCTATGTACTAGGGGCATGGGCTGGCTTGCTATATATTGGGGGACAGGGGGCTGACTAGCTATATATTGGGTGGAGAATGTGTCCATTGCTTTCCCACCCTAGGCTTATACAGGCGCTGCTTGATTCTGCACCTAAAAAGTCGCAAACTGTGAAAAGTTGCCCCAAAAAAAGTATGCACTGGAAGTGATACATATCCCCCGGTGAGTAAAAAAGTCTCCTTTATTTAGAATTAATAAATAGCTATGTAAAATGGGTAAAGCAATCCACATTGGAGTAAGTAAAAAACACCAAGGGCGAAATGTATCACTAGCAGCGGCTGACATCACACTTGTGAGTCGGCCGGGCTGTTCGCATGGAGCTGTCGCGGACATGGCACCGGCCTGAAGAAAGGAGAGGCGTTGCCCACTGAGCTGTTGCAGACCTGCTGTGCACTTGCAGATAGAAGAGGAGCTGCCCGGGCCGTTGGAATGGTGAGTACTCAGTTTATTTTTTTACAGGCAAGCTCTACGCTACTGGGGGCTGGCCGGCTATATACTTCAATGGGCTGTCAGGCTATATACTAGAGGGGCTGGCTATAACCTAGAGGGGCAGGCAGGCTACATACTTCAGGGAGCTGGCATGCTATATAATACAGGGGGCTGACTGGCTATATACTACAGGGGGCTGGCAGGCTATATACTACAGGGGCTGGCAGGCTATATACTACAGAGGCTGTCAGGCTATATACTATAGGGGACTGGCAGGCTATATACTACAGGGGGCTGGCTATATACTACAGGGGGCTGGCTGGTTGTATACTACAAGGGGCTGGCAGGCTATACACTACAGGGGGCTGGGGAGCTATATACTGGGAACGCTGTGACCAATGCATTTCCCACCCTCGGCTTATACTCGAGTCAGGTTTTCCTAGTTTGTGTTGCTAAAATTAGGTACCTCGGCTTATACTTGGGTCAGCTTTATACTCAAGTAAATATTTTTTGCCTGAGGTAGGTGAAAACTTGATGAAGACTTGAAAAGTGAGTTTTCTTCATTTTATTTTATTTATTTATTTTCATTTTCTGTGTATTGACTATTGAGAGCAACTGATTAGCCTAATTTGATAATGAAAAATTATTTCAAAAATTGGTGCTAATAATATTAGTCTTGGCCCCTTGTGATCATGACACCGTGCTGTATCTGCATGTTGTGTGTGTGCTTGTATGTATAGACTGTACTCTGGTACTTTGGTTTGAGAAAAGAAGCATTACCTATATACACTACACATTCATAAAGCTGATCCTCAGTTTCTCCAGTTCTGGAACTTTAGAGACTTTTAGGTAGATACCATCTACTCTCATCCATGGTCTAGTCTGGATACTTGTATAGCTATAATTGTTTGTAGTTTATATCTGTTTATTTCACATTTTGTTTTTATTTCCCAAAACACATAACATTGCAGAATCGTACTTTATCATCTTGTCTTTGAGATCCATATAGACTTTAATTTTATTCTCCCTATGTTTTCTAGTGTAAAGCATAGTTTAGGATATCCCAGAAATAATGATAAGTCATGAAAGTAAACTTAGTTTCTATATTAAACAGTTTTTAATGTTGGTCCATGTTACCATCTTCACAACAAGACAAAAGTATTAAACTATTAAAGCCTTTTTCACACGGCCGTGTGCTACCCTTGGGATCTGCGCCAGTCTGCACCATTACACGGGTGAAGAAGGGGGTCAGAGTGAGCGTTCCTCATCCCTCCCCTTTCCTTCAAAACCAAGCGGCCGGCTCAGTCACGGTGGGGGTAAAACACCATGTGCTCATCGTACCGTGGCAAGATCATGGCCACAATTACGGCCCTGTGAATTAAGGCCTAAGTTATATAACATTAAAATATACAATGGTTTACTATATTTACATCCATGCAACTACTCACAAAGATTCCAATGTTGAAAAATGTAGACACAAACTATCAGTATAAACTACTAAAGGAGTTTCCTTTGAAGAAGTACTAATACCATTTTAGCTATTCTTCTGCTAGTGATGAATTTATAATAAAAATGTCCTTCTTGGTTACTAAAATAGGATTTTCTTTTTGCACATCCACTCATTATTTTATTTCTAAACTTCATCATTTTGAAATGCAGGATTGGCATATTCTTTGCAATCTCCATTGGCAATCCCACTCTTTGCATAAACTGTGGTTTCAATGGGTGGCCACTGTGTGTCATCTTCTAGAATAATCCTCAATTTTTTATAGTTGCTGCCAGGTTTTAACTTGAGACATCTTTTCAAAGCCAACCAGAGAGGCCTGTTGTCCAGAATGAATTCCTAAAGATAACCCCCCAAAAATAAAGAAAAATAATTTACTATTTTATAGCAGTAGTCTATTTTAATGATTTAATATATAATTTATAATATTCAAGAAATTTGTCACAATTGTTTAGTGATATAGAATTTGGTAAATTAACATGAATATTCTGTTATTTGAATGTTATGTTATGTTATGATATTATTATTAATATTATCCCACACTAGAAATATTGTTGAACAAACGTTTCAACTGTACAGCTTGGATAATTCACATTACTTCCAACATACTAAAAAGTGAAAAAGCCTCACTACTTGTTTTCTTAGCCTATTTTTAAGGCTTTTTATTCTATCCATGTAGATTCACCAGTGTTGCTATAAGGGCAGTCATATTTGCAGCCAAGCCCATAGGTCGACGCAACCATATAAATAATTCCTATAACTCCTGAAACCATGAGACCATGAGCTGCCTTCAGTAGAAGGAGAATGAAGAGGAATCCGATTGAAGATGTATCAGCAGTAGCCCACAGTGGCCAAACTACATGTATAACAAAATCCTGAAGGTTACACTCAACTTATCTGCACTGTTTCATATGTGTTCAATGTCCTGAATGATTCATTGAATATGATGCCTTCCAAGCCATAATATGAGAAATGTCCATTTCTTTTCAATATATTTTAAATCATTTTATTACATCCTGGTTATTGTAACTGCATTATTAAAATAATTCGAATTGATAAATATTAATTTGAATCATACTGACCTCTATGAGAAATGAGACGACAAGGCAAATAATGAGCATTACTAACATATGAATCCTCCAGCTCTTAGGAGTGCAGACAAGCTATGAGACAAAACCACAGCAAAATTAATGTGCACATCGTGAAAATTCTTACAAATGGAAGCAATACGTTGTAGAGTTAAAAAATATAAGTTGTGTTGTTCTCAATGTGCTCACCTCCAAGACAACATACATCTGTTTGAAATCAGCGAAAATAAAGAACAAGGTCAATGTGAACTCTACCACAAGGGTGGCCACAAACAAATCTGAAACGAGATAGAGATTAACAGATGTAAATATTAAAGAAAGTTAATTCTCCTAATATTAATACTTGTATATCAACTCACAGTTTCTGTACAGAGGTTGTCGGAAGGGTTTTCCTTTGGAAAAGACAAAGGCCAGGATCACCAAATGTACAGCAGTTAGCAGCCAGAGGGTTGAGTTCTCAAAACTTTCATAGTTCTTCTTTGTCCTAAATTTGATGAGCTGCGTGGTAAGGTTCACATTTAAGCTTTCGTTTCCTGGATAACAGGCGCTGGTAACAGAAAAGTTATTACTTTACTACAGTGTTGTCTACTACAATACACATATCTAATATGCGTTTAGTTTTACAGCAGTAGACATCCAAATCTATTAGAACAAAAAACAGAAGGCCCCCATTGTTCATTTACTACATGTGCAGGCAAGGGGATTTTTTGTGCAATACTGGGAAACTTGGCTATGGCATGGGCTGGTGAAAAAGCAACAAAAAGGCACGAAAACAAGAGAAAAGGAGAAAGAATGTTCTAAATCCCTTCTTGTGTGTAGTAGAATGAGTCAGGCAGATGAATGAATATGCCTCTGTTTCTGTACCCCCTTAATCTGGTGAACGGGAAACTTTGGCTTTCATGTGTCCTTTTAATAGCCATTATAAGTGAGTACTCTGTAGTCAGTGGCGCTGGCCTGATTTTAACCCTTTAAAGACCTGGCCCTTTTTGTTTTATCATTTCCATTTCCATTTTTCACTCCCCACAATCAAAATTCTATAACTTTTTTTTTACACGTAAAGATCTCTGTGATGGTTTGTATTCTGCGTAACAAATTGCACTTCAATTTGATGGTATTTATTATTCCATGCCGTATACTGGGAAGCGGAAAAAAAATTCCAAATGCAGTGAAATTGGTGAAAAAACATATTTGCACCGTTTGTGCGCCAAAAATGACATGTCTACTTTATTCTTTAGGTTGGTATGATCATGGAGATACCCAATTGTATAGGTTTTATAATGTTTTCATACATCCACAAAAATCAAAACCTTGTGAGCCCTCTCCATGCACCCACAGCCGACCCGTGATGTGCTATTACATCACTGGTCGTTAAAGGGTTAAAGCAGACAGTAGTTTGTGTTTTACTGAATCTAGCTGAATTTGAGCTACAATATGTTTTTTTCTGGCTAAAAGATGCATTTTATAGTCCACAATCGTTAGAGCCTGTGCAGCGTCTATACGACTATGCACAGAACTCAAACAATGTCTCAACATTGTTCATGTTTTGACAAGTGTCATTATATTACTCTTAGAAGCAATCTTTCTGTAGGTGTGAAATATCATAAAGCTTGCAATAATATAGCGAGGGAATAAATGAAAGCACTCCTACTTTATAACAGCTAAGTAAAGAACCTTAACCCGTATAGATGAAAATGATTGGGCAATTCTTTCATAGTCACAATATTTCATTAAAGGGGCTTTTTAGCTTCTTGGTACTGATGTCTGCCCAACAAGCTGGTTTCCTTTATTCCTCTTTTAATGACAAGTTTCAAGTACAATACATAGGTTATCTAGGACAATCCTACTTAATTCCTAATATTTACCTGTAAATATCATCATCATGATACCATGGCTGCTGCTGGACTATGAGAAATCCATACGTCTGCATTGCTATTGTGAAGAGAACATTGTACACCACAGAAAAAAGCATAGATGGAGAAAGCAGCTGTCCCGGGGGTCTATATGGTGCTAGTTTATGATATGAAGGTGTGGAACTCACTGCAGAAAAAGTAATAGATGATGTAGAGGATGAATGTCTATTTATTAATACTCTTCTAAAATAGCTCATTGAATACAGTGATTAATCTATATTTTAGAAACCTAACAAACACCTAGCAGTAAAATATATTAATAATACACACCATTCTGCTAATTAATTAATTATACAAAAGCACAAAGGAAAGTTAAAGTCACAAAGCCGATTTGTTAAAGGTCATTGTCACTGACATGTGCTTGAAGAAATTGTATCAATCTAGAATTTCAATAGAATAAAAAATATACAAACATAGTCTACTTGGGGTTATTAACCTAGCACTAATTGCAGCCAATCTGAATGTACAGATCCTGTGCTATATTAAATGTGGTCGTTATGTCTCCAAGCTACGAAAAGGCATCTGGGTCAAGAATCCAACATTTTTATGCCTTCAGATATTTGAAAGGGTCGTCCAGGATTAAAAAAAATCCTCCTCTAGTGCTTTTGTTCACCTGCAGCACTTCCCTTCCCTGCCGAATCTCTGTCAGTATATAGAGGCCAGCAGTGATGGGCTGTGCGGCAGGTGAATGGGAGTGCAGACGAGGTGAGGATGAGAGGTTTACTATCTCCCTGGAAAGGCTATCGTACATGCCATTTATCACATATAGATAGTCCATATGGATTTTTACTTAGAAAATATACAAAACAGTACTGTACAATTCCTGTACACTTATATTATGAGATTTTCTAAATGTTAAATTAAAAGCTTTAAAAACAAATAAAAAGCACAAAAATATTTACTTACTTGTTAAAAAAATTACAAACATAATTGCAAAGTCATGAACAAGAAATTGATTATTTCCAAAGATGTTTCGTTGCTGGAAGAGATAAATGCACAGTATGTTGACTTTTTTTTAGTTATTTCTAATAATGGCCACCCCTCCTCAGTAGTCCCACCTCCTGTCTGAGGGGATGGGCAGTTTATTTTCATGGTCAGTGATGAATTTTTAGTATGTTACAGTATGTTACCACTGCAGTGTAATTATACTGTGATTGCACAGTTTAGAACCTCAAAAAGTATTTTTAGGAAGCAAAAAAGAATTTTAATGCAGTTTTTTTTTTAATTATTTGTTCCTCTGCCTGCAATGATACCAATAAAATTGCCTACATGAAAAATAGTTCTGATTAAAAAAAAAAAATCATTTTAATAATATATGTCGATGCAAAGACTAAAGAAGTATAAAAGTGGAACATCACCAAAAAAGTTGCTTTTGGGTCCGCTTGATTTAAAAAAATATGGTAATCATTGCCTACAATTTCAAGGTACCAATGATACCAATAAAAATGAATACTTGAAAACTATCACTTAAAGGACATCAGATTAAACTTACCTGCTCCTTCATTTTAAAAGTGTATGGCATAGTTTAGTAAAAAAGATTTTGGAAATGAGCCATAGGCCCCCCCAACCTAAACCACTGGAGTACCTCTTAGAAACACCATTAGATATATATGCACCTTGCCGCTCTTTGTATTTTAGTTTTGGCTCACCCGCCGATCCGCAGACAAATGGTGACATCACAATCGCCAAACGGGACCAGGCTAAAATACACAGAATGGGGGCATACATATAAAATCTAATAGTGGAGCAAAGAGATGTTCCTGTGGCTCATTTCCATATTTTACAAAGTATTTTTTGCAAAAATGGGGCTGCCCAATTACATAAGAAAAATGGTGCCATATATAACAAAGGAACATGGAAGTCTGGGCAGTCTACTATTAGTAAATCAATACAAAGACTAATAGAGTATATTAGTGGAACATAATTTTTTTTTTTTTAAACTTGGTATTGGGTCATCTTGATTAAAAAAATCATAATAGTATTTATGAATTTGCACATCTTACAAACAAAAAACCTTAACTTTGTGTATGGGAAAATGAAAGTTGTGGCTTTTAGAAGCTGGTGATAACAAAAGAAGTATCATCATAGTTGCACGCTGCAAACCAGCCAAATAAAGATATCTGGGTTATTTATCATTAGTTTTGCTGGGCTTTTTGGTGTTAAAACATTGGCAAAAAAGATCACATCTCAGTACTTGCAAAATTTCGAAATAAAATAGTTGCAAAGTGCAAAAAGCTGCAAGGGACTGTGGGACTGTAGTGTCAGTAAAGCAGAAGAACACAACAGACAGATTTATCAAAGGTCAAAACCACTTTAATAAATCTGAGAGCACCAAAGAGAATATATATATATGGTTATCATATATTGATGTTGTACTATAAATGACCCAAAATTTGAAATTGAAGAAACAATGCCAAATAGGTATCTAGCAAGAAACCACTGTTTAAACAGCTACATCTGAAGAAAATCTAAAAGCCTATATCCCTGAGGACACAGCAACTAAATAAAAGTACCTATTACTTGTTTATTTCTCACTTTTTGTAAAATATTTTTTTAAAAGATGTCTTTTTGAGACATTTTTTTATAAAGGTTGTAAAAAGTCATACAAATGTCTCAAGTCATTTTTTTTTTGAGTTTTCCTTAAAGGGGTTCTCCGGTGACAAAGATTGACCTCACTATACCTTATCTCCCCAAACTTATCACTTTACTAATTCAGTGTCATTAAATCTTCTGCCCCCTTTTCATGAAATCAAAGTCATTCCTGTGCACTGCCAGCTCCTGCTACACTTACAGTTTCCATAGAAATGACCTGTATACTGTCTCTGCTCTCCAGTCTGACATGTGCAGTCAGCTCCTTGTTCCCTGCTGGGGGGGGTGTGGCTGTGTCTCTGTATGAAGAAGCTGTGCTGACCAGGGGGATTGTGGGAGATGTAGTCTTTTAGGAGAATGGGGGCAGCCATCCAGCCATCTTAGAGTTATGCAGCTGCAGCAGTGAGCTGTGAAGTGACAAGTGAAGGAAAAGAAAGAATACAGCCCAGGGTGGTGAGGTAAGGGTGTGCAACTATAATATATGCAAAAGAACTGGTTAGTTAAAAAAAAAAGTGCATATAGTGACCGGAGAACCCCTTTAAGTATGGTTTCATTTGGAGTTTTTTGCACCAAAAAATGTTGCAAATTTTAGACAATTTGAAATGATAAATGTCATTTGCGACATTTATCACATCTGCCAAAAAACAAATGTCCCAAAAAAAGTGCAAAAATTGCAATGCGCCAACAAAAACGTCTCAAAAAAGACAGGAAAAACCCCATGGAATCATGGAACTAGGAATTGAGGATGTGTGTAGCCAAATGTTCTACAGCTGGCACACCAGTGAATGAGCTGCCTGTGCAAGACGCAAAAGATAAAGCAGCTCAGTCATGGGGCACTCATCTTCAATTGTCATCAGCACATGAGTGGCGCTCGTCCACTAATGACACACAAGATGTAAATATTCCACGGGACCGTCGCTTGTATCTTGTATAACTGCACATCCTGTATACATGTAGCAAACTTTTAGTCCTGGTCTTGATGAATCAGCTCCACTTTTTTATTACTGTTTCCATAAAGGACAAATAATTCTAGTTTTATGGTCTTCTCATATTTACGACATCCCCACATTAACACCAAATTCATTATTCTCTATATAATTTTTGGAAAACGTAAAAACTTGTATTGCATAATTAGTCATTACTTCATTAGTTATTAATTACCCAGTAAAGGAGTAGCGTGTTGATATATTCAATTAATCCAAACATCGACATGTATTTAAACATACAGAAAGATGTAACAAGAGCTCCACGACCTTCCCTGGAAGAGATGAAGCAAGAAAAAAATAAGGCTGGCTTCCCAACATGTTTTTTTTTGTGCTGTTGGAAGATTTGTAAAAGGTATTTTAAATAAAAGAAAAAACAATCTATGCATATGACGAAACAGAAAAAAGGAACCCACAACATTTAATGTCCAGTTCCATTTTGTTAAAAACAGCAACTTTCAATAGAATGTAAACCATGACATAAACATAGCCTAAAAAAGCGAATACAAGTGGTAACCGACTGAAGAACACCCAACTTACAGACGACCTCTAGTTACGAACAGATATCTGGATGTTTGTAATTGACTGCACTTTAATCCCAACCTACAATGAGGCAATTAGGATTTATTGATAATCCTGCTTCTTTTGACGATCCAACATTTTTAAAATCCAATTGTCACAGAGACCAAAAAATTTTGGCTGAGGTTACAATAATAAAATATACAGTTCCATTTAAAAAAACTAAACAGGCTACTCCATTTTACCAGATGTCTGCAATAACCCTTAGGTTACTAGAGACAAATACAGTGCTTTTACCATGCACCTTTCATCAGAAAGCGGATGTCAAAATTCCCTATTTATACTCTTTAAATTCGTATGAAAATGGGGCTCTTTCTACCTCAGATGAGTCATTTTAAAGGTTTCAGGGAGGGCGTCACTCCATGTATGTAGAACATCTGACATCTTTTCATTCTTAGATGCTTGCATTCTTTGTTTGCTTAACACGATATTCTGCTAAGTATAATATTCTGACAAGTATGCTGCTGCAGTTATACATTGAATGGATATGACATCAAACTCTCTTCTCTTCTACAGGTATATATCTCTGATTGCTGAATACATCTTTCACCCATCTACTCTGTCTTTGAATCCAGTCTCACTTTCTGCAATGGTATATTTTGCAATTGCAATTGCCTTTGTATTGCATGTAGGACTCAAAGCACGAGAAAGTTTTCGGAGTCTTGGATAAAAGGCGCTGCATACACATCATATGGATTAAAACGGATGTCTTTTATTGGTTGCAACGCGTTTTGTTCTTGTACAGAGATCTTCCTCGGGCATTAGAAAACATGCCTTTTTATGGTTTTTTTAATGGCTGAGGAAGATCTCTGCTGTTTCAGAGCAAAAACAGCGGAATCTGATCTTGCTCTAATATCGGAGCCAACGGCGAGCAGCATACCGAGATGTTGTTGTAAAAACCCAGAAGCCCTTCTCCTTTACAATGAGGTGAGCCTAATAATGTTGATATAATTCCCTTTATATCGAAGATACCTTTGAATCGGGTGCGGGTTTCTTTCTCTAACATTTGACCCTTTTCTGTCCTACCTGTTTTAATGTCCATCTATGTCCCTCAATGAGTTTGTTTTTCTCTGTTTAGAACTTGATCCACATGTATTAAGTGTCCTAGATTCATTAATTTCCAAGCTAAATGAGGGCATGTTCTCTTGTCTTTGCTGGGTATGAATTTAGTGGTTAGTATGGGATGCTTTCATTCTTTGTTTGCTTAGCATCATATTCTCTCCTTTGCACCGTATATTCAATCTCTTTCTTGCTCTTGCCACATGCATCTCAAAAACAACTCCAGAATCCGACCATTTCTGACAACTGAAACTACTAAAATGCTAATTGTTGCTCTCATTCACTCGCGACTAGACTACTGTAACTCACTTCTTATCAGTCTTCCACTCACTCCTCAATCCTCAAATCTCTCCTCTACAATCTATTTTTAATGTAGCAGCCAGGCTCATCTTCAGACCAAATGCTACACAGAAGTCTCCAGTCTGTGCCAGTCACTGCACTGGCTGCTTGTCTGCTTCCAAATTCAGTTTAACATAAGCACCCTCATTCACAAAGCTCGGCATAATGCTGCCCCTCCCTACCTCTCTTCTCTCATCTCTGTCTATTGCCTTACCTGTGCTGTTCGATCTGCCAGTAATATTAGACTAATCTCTACCTTATTTCGAACCTCACAGCCTTTGGCTAGTCTCTTGCATAATCATCCTACATGCTTAAGATATTAAAATCAATTTTGACGAAGGTAGTGATACTTTTTGCATGCTAACAATGAAAACACTATTTTACAGTTTATTACTTACTATGGCTAACTATACATGTAATTAGATTATTGCTTAAAATTGGGTTTACTTACTTTAGTAAATCTGGAACACACTTAATGTTGGTAACATGAGAGTTAAAAGGAGCCGCTACTGAGGCCTCTTGTACTGATAAAGAAATTCCAGCATTGGCCATTTTAAGAGCCTAAATATACAATTTGATGATTATTGTTCACATAAAGGACTACTTTTACTATTAAAAACATATTAAAAAAGAAAATAAGTAAAAGAGTTGTTCCTAAGGCAGGTTGTACAGTATCAGTAATGCATATCTTCACCGCATCATTATATAAAATTTCTCTGTAATATATGTCAATTTTCCTCTCCTTAACTTTGAATTGGCTGGTGTATAGTCAACCAAATATAGTAAATATTAGTAAAATATATAGCAATATAGTAAATATTTTTTTTCTTTAATTACATCACTATTCCTCTAATATACATGTTGAATATTGTGACCTGCTGGCTTTAATATGAAATTCAGTCCATCCAGCAGTTATAGTTTCACTTCTTGTATTATGACACTGTAAGGGATGTACCACATAATCTCTGTAGAGGAGGGGTTCAGACTATAATTACATTGGCTGATATTTAACATATAATCTCTTATTTAGAAGGATATAGTAAGAACAAAATGACAACCAATCCGCAATTTTCCAGCAGAGGTTAGACATTTGCTATTGAACACCTGGATTCTAAATTCATTATCAGAGGATGAACGTGGGATATATATTAACTCCCAGTCATTTGATATACAAAAACTAACAACAGTCTTAACAACAATCTCATTTCTAAGGGACATGACTATATTTGTGGGAAATTTGTAGGAAATTATCTTCACATTTTCTTTTCTAACATCCAATGGAACAAATGTAGGTATATGGCAGATTAGTTAAATTAAATGTGAATGTCCAGATGATAATAATATCCCTTTAAGCCTCACATGCAAACACCCTCAGAGTAAAATCCATGTAAATAAAGTTTTGATTGTTTTGAAAGGATATTTAATTACTTATCGAAATTCAAAAACACACATGAATTGTTTAACTTGGTGCATTTGAGCACTTACCGCACAGTCATTAGCTCCATCTCCACACATTCCCACATAGTAACTGAAAAACAAAGCAGATTGAAGGCTTTGTATTTTCTTTTCATAGTTGAATAATGTACAGATGAACGTAGACAAATAATAATATAATAATGGTGTCACAGTTTTGTCTTATCAAAGCGTTTTTTAATTAAAGGGGTTGTCCACTTTAAGCTCATTAAAGCAAATAATTAATATTATTTGTGTAAAGAAAAGGTATTACCGTATATTCCGGCGTATAAGACGACCTGGTGTATAAGACGACCCCCCTACTTTCCTGTTTAAAATATAGAGTTTAAGATATATTCGCCGTATAAGACTACCCCTTTTCCAACGCATACAAAACACCGGTAAAAATTTAAAAAAAAACAGATTTGAATTTAACAGGGTCCTTTTTTTAATGTAAATTCTTATGACATGCAGGTATATAGCAGGAAAACTGTCGCTCATAAACATAAGGCATACAACAACGACATTACCATTACAGCACAGCCCCCAGTAGTATACAGCACAGCCCCCAGTAGTATACAGCACTGCCCCCAGTAGTATACAGCACTGCCCCCAGTAGTATACAGCACAGCCCCCAGTAGTATACAGCACTGCCCCCAGTAGTATACAGCACTGCCCCCAGTAGTATACAGCACAGCCCCCAGTAGTATACAGCACAGCCCCCAGTAGTATACAGCACTGCCCCCAGTAATATCCAGCCAGCCCAGCATTAATAGAAAATAATAAACTTATATACTCACCCTCCGGTGGCCCCGACCTGCAGCGCTGCTCCCCCGATGTCCGTGTGGGTCCTCTTCTGCCTTCGGCGCCCGTCTTCACTAACTTCGTGCCGGGCGCCGCCATTGTTCTCCCCTGGACGGCGCCTAGTATGACGCGCCGCTGCTGACGTCATACTAGGCACCGCCCCGGGGAAAAGCATGGCGGCGCCCAGCAGAAGAGAGAAGACTGCGCGGAAGACGATCCGCGCGGACATCGGGGCCAACGGAGGGTGAGTATGCACCCGATGTCTTTTTGAGGCTGCCGGCAGCTTTTTGAGGCTGCCGGCAGCCATCGCTCTGCAAACACCCGCGATCGGTGCTAGCACCGATCGCGGGTGTTACTGGTAAGCCTTTGCTGCAATATGTAGCAAAGACTTACCGGGTATGGAGAGGGCTCAGCCCGTGAGCCCTCTCCATGCACCGGGACCCGCCGTATAAGATGATTACCGGCATATAAGACGACCCCAGAGAAGACAGAAGATTTTTCTGTCTTCAAAAGTCGTCTTATACGCCGGTATATACGGTACATTTTCCAATTTACTTTCTGTATCAGTTCTTGACAGTTTTCTAGATCTCAATTGTTGTAATTCAACAAGAAGCTTCGCTGTTTATTTCCTGTAAATAAACACTGGTCCATAGTTATATGATGTCACACAGGTGCACGGCTCGCTAGCAGCACACAGCTTGTGTTATAATGAGCCGTGTACTTGTGTGACATCACATGACCATAGACCGGTGTTTATCTATAGGAAGCAGCAAGCAGGAATGGGCTTAAAGTGGTCAATGCCTTTAACACATATAAACATAATCATAGGAATAATAATGCAACCTGTCTGTATTCTATTATTTTACTTTACAGGACATATTTAAAAAGAATACCTGGTTTTAAAGACTAAATACAAGGTCCTATGAATAATAACACACAACGGAGTCCACAGTAAGTAACTTACATTTTCTGCATGACTTTATCAGTGTCTCACATCTTTCTGAAGGAAACTTGCCCTACAATTCTAATGAAAGTTGAGGTTTGCGAGTAGTTTCTAATTGTCCTGCTGCAGCATTTCATTGGTTTGAGGTGTAGAATTTGACTGAGCCTTTGTAACTGATTGATTATTATTGTGCTTGTGATCATTGTCCTCCTGTAAGACCCATCATAGGCCAATGTTCAGCTGTTTGATAAATGCCTGAACATTTAAAGGGAACCTACCACCACGAATCTACCTATAAAGGTAGATCGGGTGGTAGGTGGATGTATGGGACGTGAGGATAGCCCTTTTTAGAGCTAATCCTCACGTCCCCGCTAGCGTAGCATAAACTTTATTGCCTTGATATGTAAATTTTATTAAGCTGCTACTGGGGCGTGGAGTAGCCGGACACGAGGCTACACGGCGCGGCTACTCCACGCCCCAGTAGCCGCTTTCCCCGCCTACCTTGTGATCTTCGGCGCGCAGCTCCTGGCAGCTGCGCGCCCTCGTCCGAGAAGCCGGAGTTCTGCGCATGCGCAGTAACTCCGGCCTCGTTCCCGAGATCGCGCATTCCCGAGGCCCGAGGATGCGCGATCTCGGGAACGAGGCCGGAGTTACTGCGCATGCGCAGAACTCCGGCTTCTCGGACGAGGGCGCGCAGCTGCCAGGAGCTGCGCGCCGAAGATCACAGGGTAGGCGGGGAAAGCGGCTACTGGGGCGTGGAGTAGCCGCGCCGTGTAGCCTCGTGTCCGGCTACTCCACGCCCCAGTAGCCGCTTAATAAAATTTACATATCAAGGCAATAAAGTTTATGCTACGCTAGCGGGGACGTGAGGATTAGCTCTAAAAAGGGCTATCCTCACGTCCCATACATCCACCTACCACCCGATCTACCTTTATAGGTAGATTCGTGGTGGTAGGTGCCCTTTAACTCTAATAAACTGAAGAGTTCAAGGTTGATTTAATAAATGAAAGATAATAGGTCCTATGGCTACAAAAGAAGCCCAATTGAAGACTTCTTCACCACCCTGCTTGACATGTTAGTATAACATGTTTATTTACATATGATATGTTTGATTATCACTAGAGATGAGCGAACATGCTCGTCCGAGCTTGATGCTCGGTCGAGCATTAGGGTACTCGAAACTGCTCGTTACTCGGACGAATACTTCGCCCGCTCGAGAAAATGGCAGCTCCCGCCGTTTTGCTTTTTGGCGGCCAGAAACAGAGCCAATCACAAGCCAGGAGACTCTGCACTCCACCCAGCATGACGTGGTACCCTTACACGTCGATAGCAGTGGTTGGCTGGCCAGATCAGGTGACCCTGGGATAGACTAGCCGCTGGCCGCGCTGCTCGGATCATTCTGTCTCTGGATGCCGCTAGGGAGAGAGCTGCTGCTGCTCAGGGAAAGCGTTAGGGTGTTCTATTAGCTTACTGTTAGGCAGGAGTGATTCTCAAAGAACCCAACAGCCCTTCTTAGGGCTACAATAACGTTCTACTTTTTTTATTTTAATTTGCATCTTTTACCATTTTGTGAGGAATTAGCAGGGGGACTTGCTACCGTTGTGTTTAGCTCTTAGTGGCACACATATCCATAGCAAAGACCGAAGTGGGAAAATTCAGTAGGGGTTGGATTTCTATTAGGCAATAACTCAGTGTCATCTCATCTGGCATAGTAGTGTGCTTCCTTTGATACTTGGCTAGAAAATAGCCATAGGAGAATACAAACAGCTTCTTGAAGCCTACAGTAGCGTTCTATATATTTGATTTCTGGTTGATCTGCTGGTGGCTGTAGTTTCTGCAGTGCATGTACTTGCCAATTCTGAGCAATTTGTAGTGAGACTTGCGACCGCTGTGTTCTGCGCTTAGTGGCGCACATATCCATAGCAAAGGCTGAAGTGGCAAAATTCAGTAGGGGTTGGATTTCTATTAGGCAATAACTCAGTGTCATCTCATCTGGCATAGTACTGTGCTTCCTTTGATACTTGGCTAGAAAATAGCCATAGGAGAATACAAACAGCTTCTTGAAGCCTACAGTAGCGTTCTATATATTTGATTTCTGGTTGATCTGCTGGTGGCTGTAGTTTCTGCAGTGCATGTACTTGCCAATTCTGAGCAATTTGTAGTGAGACTTGCGACCGCTGTGTTCTGCGCTTAGTGGCGCACATATCCATAGCAAAGGCTGAAGTGGCAAAATTAAGTAGGGGTTGGATTTCTATTAGGCAATAACTCAGTGTCATCTCATCTGGCATAGTACTGTGCTTCCTTTGATACTTGGCTAGAAAATAGCCATAGGAGAATACAAACAGCTTCTTGAAGCCTACAGTAGCGTTCTATATATTTGATTTCTGGTTGATCTGCTGGTGGCTGTAGTTTCTGCAGTGCATGTACTTGCCAATTCTGAGCAATTTGTAGTGAGACTTGCGACCGCTGTGTTCTGCGCTTAGTGGCGCACATATCCATAGCAAAGGCTGAAGTGGCAAAATTCAGTAGGGGTTGGATTTCTATTAGGCAATAACTCAGTGTCATCTCATCTGGCATAGTACTGTGCTTCCTTTGATACTTGGCTAGAAAATAGCCATAGGAGAATACAAACAGCTTCTTGAAGCCTACAGTAGCGTTCTATATATTTGATTTCTGGTTGATCTGCTGGTGGCTGTAGTTTCTGCAGTGCATGTACTTGCCAATTCTGAGCAATTTGTAGTGAGACTTGCGACCGCTGTGTTCTGCGCTTAGTGGCGCACATATCCATAGCAAAGGCCGAAGTGGCAAAATTCAGTAGGGGTTGGATTTCTATTAGGCAATAACTCAGTGTCATCTCATCTGGCATAGTACTGTGCTTCCTTTGATACTTGGCTAGAAAATAGCCATAGGAGAATACAAACAGCTTCTTGAAGCCTACAGTAGCGTTCTATATATTTGATTTCTGGTTGATCTGCTGGTGGCTGTAGTTTCTGCAGTGCATGTACTTGCCAATTCTGAGCAATTTGTAGTGGGACTTGCGACCGCTGTGTTCTGCGCTTAGTGGCGCACATATCCATAGCAAAGGCCGAAGTGGCAAAATTCAGTAGGGGTTGGATTTCTATTAGGCAATAACTCAGTGTCATCTCATCCGGCATAGTACTGTGCTTCCTTTGATACTTGGCTAGAAAATAGCCATAGGAGAATACAAACAGCTTCTTGATCTTGAAGCCTACAGTAGCGTTCTATATATTTGATTTCTGGTTGATCTGCTGGTGGCTGTAGTTTCTGCAGTGCATGTACTTGCCAATTCTGAGCAATTTGTAGTGGGACTTGCGACCGCTGTGTTCTGCGCTTAGTGGCGCACATATCCATAGCAAAGGCCGAAGTGGCAAAATTCAGTAGGGGTTGGATTTCTATTAGGCAATAACTCAGTGTCATCTCATCCGGCATAGTACTGTGCTTCCTTTGATACTTGGCTAGAAAATAGCCATAGGAGAATACAAACAGCTTCTTGATCTTGAAGCCTACAGTAGCGTTCTATATATTTGATTTCTGGTTGATCTGCTGGTGGCTGTAGTTTCTGCAGTGCATGTACTTGCCAATTCTGAGCAATTTGTAGTGAGACTTGCGACCGCTGTGTTCTGCGCTTAGTGGCGCACATATCCATAGCAAAGGCCGAAGTGGCAAAATTCAGTAGGGGTTGGATTTCTATTAGGCAATAACTCAGTGTCATCTCATCCGGCATAGTACTGTGCTTCCTTTGATACTTGGCTAGAAAATAGCCATAGGAGAATACAAACAGCTTCTTGATCTTGAAGCCTACAGTAGCGTTCTATATATTTGATTTCTGGTTGATCTGCTGGTGGCTGTAGTTTCTGCAGTGCATGTACTTGCCAATTCTGAGCAATTTGTAGTGGGACTTGCGACCGCTGTGTTCTGCGCTTAGTGGCGCACATATCCATAGCAAAGGCCGAAGTGGCAAAATTCAGTAGGGGTTGGATTTCTATTAGGCAATAACTCAGTGTCATCTCATCTGGCATAGTACTGTGCTTCCTTTGATACTTGGCTAGAAAATAGCCATAGCAATAGGATAGCATTGTTTGGTTTTAAAAACTCAAAAAAAAACAAAAAACACAAAAAAAAAAAAAAAAACACAAAAAAAAAAAAAAAAAGTAAAAAAAAAAATAAAGTTATAACTCTCATTTTAAAAATGTTTAACCCGAGGGCTAGGGGTAGAGGACGAGGGCGGGGACGTGGGCGTCCAACTACTGCAGGGGTCAGAGGCCGTGGTCCTGGGCGGGGTGAGACACCACCTGCTGATGAGGGAGCAGGGGAACGCCGCAGAGCTACACTCCCTAGGTTCATGTCTGAAGTTACTGGGACTCGTGGTAGAGCACTGTTGAGGCCAGAACAGTGCGAACAGGTGATGTCGTGGATTGCTGACAATGCTTCGAGCAATTTGTCCACCACCAGTCAGTCTTCCACGCAGTCCACCCATGTCACCGAAATCGCCACTCCTCCAGCTCCTGCACCTCAGCCTCCTCCCCCCCAGTCTGCCCCCTCCCAGGAAAATTTGGCATTTGAACCGGCATACTCTGAGGAACTGTTTTCTGGACCCTTCCCACAGTCACAAACCACTTGTCCGGTTGCTGCTGAGCAATTTTCCGATGCCCAGGTTTTCCACCAGTCACAGTCTGTGGGTGATGATGACCTTCTTGACGTAGTGGAAGTGTGTAAAGAGGTGTCCGACGATGAGGAGACACGGTTGTCAGACAGTGGGGAAGTTGTTGTCAGGGCAGGAAGTCCGAGGGGGGAGCAGACTGAGGGATCGGAGGATGATGAGGTGACAGACCCAAGCTGGGTTGAGAGGCCGGGTGAACACAGTGCTTCTGAGACGGAGGAGAGTCCTCGACCTGAACAGGTTGGAAGAGGCAGTGGTGGGGCCAGACGGAGAGGCAGGGCCAGAGCTGGTGCATCAGCGCCACTGTCAACTAGTGAAGCTCCCGTGGTGAGGGCTCTTGCGGCGAGGGCTAGATCTTCAGAAGTGTGGAGGTTCTTTAAGGAAACACCGGATGACCGACGGACTGTGGTGTGCAACATTTGCCAAACCAGGCTCAGCAGGGGTTCCACCACTACTAGCTTAACTACCACCAGTATGCGCAGGCATATGAATGCTAAGCACCCCACTCAGTGGCAACAAGCCCGTTCACCTCCGGCCGTGCACACCACTGCTCCTTCCCCTGTGTCAGCTGCTAGTCAGCCCCCTGCCCAGGACCCTGCCACAAAAACCCCATCGTCGCCTCCACGATCCTCCACAGCATCCACCAGCGTTCAGCTCTCCATACCCCAGACGCTGGAGCGGAAACGCAAATATAGTGCAACCCACCCGCACGCCCAAGCCCTTAATGTGCACATCTCCAGATTGCTTAGCCTGGAGATGCTGCCCTATAGGCTAGTAGAGACCGAGGCCTTTCGCAACCTCATGGCGGCGGCCGCCCCTCGGTATTCGGTCCCCAGCCGCCACTACTTTTCCCGATGTGCCGTCCCAGCCCTGCACCAGCACGTGTCAGACAACATCATCCGTGCCCTGACCAACGCCGTTTCTGACAAGGTCCACCTGACCACGGACACGTGGACGAGTGCTGCCGGGCAGGGCCACTATATATCGCTGACGGCACATTGGGTTAACTTGGTGGAGGCTGGGACCGAGTCTGACCCTGGGGCTGCTCATATACTGCCGACGCCGAGGATTGCGGGGCCTACCTCGGTCCAGGTGTTTCAGGCCTACTATGCCTCCTCCTCCTCCCACCCCTCCTCCACCTCCTCCTCCGAACTACCATCCGTGGGCACGGCGCCATCAGTCGGTAGCTCTAGGCACAGCAGCAGTGCCGTCGCTAAGCGACAGCAGGCGGTGCTCAAACTGCTGAGCCTAGGCGACAAAAGGCACACCGCCCAAGAGCTATTACAGGGCATCACGGCGCAGACTGATCTGTGGCTGGCACCGCTGAACCTCAAGCCGGGAATGGTTGTGTGTGACAACGGCCGTAACCTGGTGGCGGCTCTGCAACTCGGCAGACTGACACATGTGCCATGCCTGGCCCATGTGTTAAATCTGATAGTGCAGCGTTTCCTCAAGACATACCCCAATCTGTCTGATTTGCTCACGAAGGTGCGCCGCATCTGTGCGCATTTCAGGAAGTCCAGCCCAGATGCTGCCACTCTCAGGGCAGCGCAGCGCCGCCTCCAACTGCCCGCTCACCGACTGTTGTGCGACGTGCCCACGAGGTGGAATTCAACACTGACCATGTTATCCAGAGTTTACCAGCAGCGCAGAGCGATTGTAGACTGCCAGATGTCAACTTCCACCAGAACTGGTAGTCAGGTCAGTCAGCTTCCTCAAGTCTACAATGAGGAGTGGACGTGGATGTCTGATATCTGTCAGGTGCTGAGTAACTTTGAGGAGTCAACACAGATGGTCAGTGGCGATGCCGCCATCATCAGCCTCACCATCCCGCTGCTTGGCCTGTTGAAAAACTCTCTGGTCAGCATGAAGTCGGAAGCTTTGCGCTCGTCACAAGAGACGGGGGAAGAATATTCCCTTGTTGATAGCCAAAGCACCCTGAGGTCTGTTTCTCAGCGCATATCGGAGGAGGTGGAGGTGGAGGAGGATGAGGAGGAAGAGGAGGAGAATGTTGGCGAGACACAAGAGGGGACCATTGTTGAGTCCTTCACTGTTCAGCGTGTATGGGCAGAAGAAGAGGAGTTGGAGGAGGAGGAAATGGACAGTCAGGCCAGTGAGGGGAGTGAATTCTTACGCGTTGGTACTCTGGCGCATATGGCAGATTTCATGCTAGGCTGCCTATCCCGTGACCCTCGCGTTCAAAGAATTTATTCCAGCACCGATTACTGGGTGTTCACTCTCCTGGACCCACGGTACAAGCAAAATCTTCCCACTCTCATCCCTGGAGAGGAAAGGAGTGTGAGAATGCATGAATACCAGCAGGCCCTGGTGCACAAGCTGAAACAGTATTTCCCTTCTGACAGCGCTAGCGGCAGAGTGCGTAGTTCTGCGGGACAAGTAGCGAGGGAGAGTAGGCGAGCAGGCAGCTTGTCCAGCACTGGCAAGGGTACGCTTTACAAGGCTTTTGCCAGCTTTATGTCACCCCAGCAAGACACTGTCACCTGTCCCCAGTCTCGGCAGAGTAGGGCTGATCTTTACAGAAAGATGGTGAGGGAGTACGTAGCTGACCATACCATCGTCCTAAATGATCACACAGCTCCCTACAACTACTGGGTTTCAAAGCTGGACATGTGGCACGAACTGGCGCTGTACGCCTTGGAGGTTCTTGCCTGCCCTGCCGCTAGCGTCTTGTCCGAGCGGGTTTTCAGTGCAGCTGGTGGCATCATCACCGATAAGCGTACACGCCTGTCGACTGACAGCGCTGACAGGCTGACGCTTATTAAAATGAATAAAGGCTGGATTTCTCAGAATTTCCAATCTCCACCAGGTGAAGGAAGCTCAACCTGAATAATTGATCCACTCCTCCTCCTCCTCCTCATTTTCCTCCTTCTCCTCCTCTTTGTACAGTAAAGCAGAGGAAACTGGCTATTTTTTGACAGGGCCCACTGGCTCTTGCTATAGTACTTCATGCATTTAATTTTTCTGGAGGGCCACCTACCCGGTCCTCTGTTTGAAACAATTTTTGTGAGTGCCACATACAGGCACTCAATCTATTCCATTTTACTGCAGGGCCACCTACCTGCTCCTCTGGTTTGAACAATTTTTGGGACTGCCACATACAGGCACTCAATCTATTCCATTTTACTGGAGGGCCACCTACCTGCTCCTCTGGTTTGAAACATTTTTGGGACTGCCACATACAGGCACTCAATCTATTCCATTTTACTGCAGGGCCACCTACCTGCTCCTCTGGTTTGAACAATTTTTGGGACTGCCACATACAGGCACTCAATCTATTCCATTTTACTGCAGGGCCACCTACCTGCTCCTCTGGTTTGAAACATTTTTGGGACTGCCACATACAGGCACTCAATCTATTCCATTTTACTGCAGGGCCACCTACCTGCTCCTCTGGTTTGAACAATTTTTGGGACTGCCACATACAGGCACTCAATCTATTCCATTTTACTGCAGGGCCACCTACCTGCTCCTCTGGTTTGAACAATTTTTGGGACTGCCACATACAGGCACTCAATCTATTCCATTTTACTGGAGGGCCACCTACCTGCTCCTCTGGTTTGAACAATTTTTGGGACTGCCACATACAGGCACTCAATCTATTCCATTTTACTGGAGGGCCACCTACCTGCTCCTCTGGTTTGAAACATTTTTGGGACTGCCACATACAGGCACTCAATCTATTCCATTTTACTGCAGGGCCACCTACCTGCTCCTCTGGTTTGAACAATTTTTGGGACTGCCACATACAGGCACTCAATCTATTCCATTTTACTGCAGGGCCACCTACCTGCTCCTCTGGTTTGAACAATTTTTGGGACTGCCACATACAGGCACTCAATCTATTCCATTTTACTGGAGGGCCACCTACCTGCTCCTCTGGTTTGAACAATTTTTGGGACTGCCACATACAGGCACTCAATCTATTCCATTTTACTGGAGGGCCACCTACCTGCTCCTCTGGTTTGAAACATTTTTGGGACTGCCACATACAGGCACTCAATCTATTCCATTTTACTGCAGGGCCACCTACCTGCTCCTCTGGTTTGAACAATTTTTGGGACTGCCACATACAGGCACTCAATCTATTCCATTTTACTGCAGGGCCACCTACCTGCTCCTCTGGTTTGAACAATTTTTGGGACTGCCACATACAGGCACTCAATCTATTCCATTTTACTGGAGGGCCACCTACCTGCTCCTCTGGTTTGAAACATTTTTGGGACTGCCACATACAGGCACTCAATCTATCCCATTTTACTGGAGGGCCACCTACCTGCTCCTCTGGTTTGAAAAATGTTTGGGACTGCCACATACAGGCACTATCCAAATTAAATTGTCTCCATAGCAGCCTCCACACGTTGTCTCCATTGCTACCTCCAAAAGTCGTCCATATAGCTGCCTCCATACATCGTCCCTTTATCAAACGAGGTGTGTCAGGCAGAAATTTGGGTTGTTTTCATGGATTCCACATCAAAGTTGTTAACTTTGTCGCCACCCTGCTGTGTTATCCACAAAATATACTGGCAAACTTTTACCATTTAGGGATATTATTTCAGCGCTTCTTGCGCATCTGTTTACATTCCCCTCACCCGGCATATCCTAAACTTATAAGAACGCTACTACACTTGATCTTATACAAAAGGTTCTTAGAAGTGCTGTTTGGGGAGTAGCCTAGAGACAGGGGCTTGGATTGGCGAAAGCTCGCCTGGCAGCGGAACGCCAGCTCCATGCGCATCATGCGCTTCTTGCGCATCTGTTTACATTCCCCTCACCCGCCATATCCCAAACTTATGAGAACGCTACTACACTTAACTTGGTGCAGGCTGGGACCGAGTCTGACCCTGGGGCTGGTCATATACTGCCGACGCAGAGAATTGCGGGGCCTACCTCGGTCCAGGTCTCAAAGGCCTACTATACCTCCTCCCACCCCTCCTCCACCTCCTCCTCCTCCGAATTACCATCCGTGGGCATGGCGCCATCAGTCGGTAGCTCTAGGCACAGCAGCAGTGCCGTCGCTAAGCGACAGCAGGCGGTGCTGAAACTGCTGAGCCTAGGCGATAAAAGGCACACCGCCCAAGAGCTATTACAGGGCATTCCACATCAAAGTTGTTAACTTTGTCGCCACCCTGCTGTGTAATCCCCAAAATATACTTGCAAACTTTTACCATTTAGGGATATTATTTCAGCGCTTCTTGCGCATCTGTTTACATTCCCCTCACCCGGCATATCCTAAACTTATAAGAACGCTACTACACTTGATCTTATACAAAAGGTTCTTAGAAGTGCTGTTTGGGGAGTAGCCTAGAGACAGGGGCTTGGATTGGCGAAAGCTCGCCTGGCAGCGGAACGCCAGCTCCATGCGCATCATGCGCTTCTTGCGCATCTGTTTACATTCCCCTCACCCGCCATATCCCAAACTTATAAGAACGCTACTACACTTAACTTGGTGCAGGCTGGGACCGAGTCTGACCCTGGGGCTGGTCATATACTGCCGACGCAGAGAATTGCAGGGCCTACCTCGGTCCAGGTCTCAAAGGCCTACTATACCTCCTCCCACCCCTCCTCCACCTCCTCCTCCTCCGAATTACCATCCGTGGGCATGGCGCCATCAGTCGGTAGCTCTAGGCACAGCAGCAGTGCCGTCGCTAAGCGACAGCAGGCGGTGCTGAAACTGCTGAGCCTAGGCGATAAAAGGCACACCGCCCAAGAGCTATTACAGGGCATTCCACATCAAAGTTGTTAACTTTGTCGCCACCCTGCTGTGTAATCCCCAAAATATACTTGCAAACTTTTACCATTTAGGGATATTATTTCAGCGCTTCTTGCGCATCTGTTTACATTCCCCTCACCCGGCATATCCTAAACTTATAAGAACGCTACTACACTTGATCTTATACAAAAGGTTCTTAGAAGTGCTGTTTGGGGAGTAGCCTAGAGACAGGGGCTTGGATTGGCGAAAGCTCGCCTGGCAGCGGAGCGCCAGCTCCATGCCAAGATCCAACTAACATAGTTTTAACTGCAGCACCTTTAATCTACTACTAGTTCACTGCCTCCATACATGGTCCCCTTATCAAACGAGCTGTGTCAGGCAGAATTTTGGGTTGTTTTCATGGCTTCCATGTTAACTTTGTCGCCACCCTGCTGTGTAATCCACAAAATATACTGGCAAACTTTTATCATGTACCGATATTATTTGAGCGCTTCTTGCTCACCTCCTTTGGTTCCTCTCTGCCACCCATTGGTTTGAAGCCTGAGTCCATTTAGGGTATGTCGCCATGACACTCTCTAGCCTGCTGCCGCTGCCTCTGCATGCCGTCCCCTATAGTGTCAGGGTCAATTATTGGATGTTTTAGATGCTATCTAGCTTCATTCTGTCACTCTGTCATGGCCATGCTGTTGCCCATAATTTTGGCATAATGGTGCGATTATGCAGCCTCAGAGGCATCCATGCATGCTGCCCCTGCTGTTTCCTGTCCATTTCCGTGGTGTTTCCATCCTTTTCTGAGGTTCCCAGGTGTTTGGCCAAGCTTCCCTGTGCAGAGCCTTGGTCCCCTTGAAAAATGCTCGAGTCTCCCATTGACTTCAATGGGGTTCGTTATTCGAGACGAGCACTCGAGCATCGGGAAAAGTTCGTCTCGAATAACGAGTACCCGAGCATTTTAGTGTTCGCTCATCTCTAATTATCACCAAATGTGGCTAAACATTTCCACCTTGGACTTTCTTTGTCCAGAGGACATTGTTTCAGAGGTTCTGTGGTTTATTCAAATGCAAGTTTACAAACATAAGTCATGCTGTCATGTCAAAAGGCTTTCTCTTGGCAACAATTCCAAACAAGCAAAACCTGTTCACTCTTTTTCTAAGCATGCTGCCTTGAATTAAACATTTGGCATGATAAGACCTGTACGGTCTTACCTTAGGGTAGATTTTTTTTTTGCCAGCTGATTTCAATTTTTCACTCTTTATCACTTTAGAATAATGGATGACAATATTTATAAAGCACTTCCAAGATTGATAGGCAGCAATGATTCCTTGTCTAAATCTATTGCTGGATAACTTCCCTCCTTAGGTTATGTGGACAAGCAACTAAATGCTTCAAACCAGCTGACTGCCAAAACGTCTACTTTTAGCAATTAATCTAGGATTTTTGCTTGCCAAACTTGGCTGCTTCTTGGCTTCTTAATTCTTATGGAAGCAATAAGGGTTAACTTAAATTTTCAAACACAGTTTCTGTATTTTGACCTAATTATTAAAAAAACGATGACACTACAGATTTTGTTGACTGGTGATGTGCAGGTTTTAGTTACCAAATGAGAAACTTAAAGAAGTTCAAAGGAGCTACTATAAATTTAATTTTTTTTTAGTTTGGCCCAGCATAACACTTACTCAAGATTTCGAAAATCATCTATAATTGCTGCTTTTTGCCCAGGCGACATTCTTGCAAAAACTGAACCATTCATTAATATCTGTAAAAACAAAGCAATGACGGTTTTAACTCACAAGCATAATGACCATACATTACCAAACAACAAACGATTCTGATAAAGATTAAGTACATTCTCAAAACTCTAAGGGATCTTTTCTATCCTATATTGTTAGCATTTACAGTATATATTACTGCTGGAAACAATAAATAAACCTTAACATATAAGACATATTCATTTGATTCTGATTAGCGATAGAAACTAAATGTTTCCACATGCTTTGCCTTACCAAGTGATTCAGCTTTTTTTTAATTTTTTTTAATAATTCAGGGATTTCGAATTTGTGAGTAAATCACAAACATAGGTGGGGGGCTTGTGCTGGTATACTAGTGTTAAAGATATTACACTGGACTCAGACGCCATCTTACATACTGTCAGACATTTTAAAGACTCAGCATTCATTTCATATAACTTTGTGTAGTGATAACTAAGTTTGGGTGTTTCCCTAAGCACACAAAGACTTGGTGCTCACTAGCACCACCTAGAGGAAGGTATCCAGGCGAGCACCTGGGAAGTTTCAGTATTTGCATGTAGCCAATAGTATTAGACTCCTTTGTGTGCTTACATCCAATAGTGTTACATTTCCTGGGTGAGAACACCCAATTCTAGTTGCTGCTTTCCTAATTACACGCCTTATGTAAAGTGCCTTATGGTTTTCTATAAATGTCGGTCCCTCAATAAACTTATCAGTCTTGTTGCTAACTTCCTGCAAGGACAGGTCTTGTCTTTCCTTCAAGTTAGTCAAATTCCAGCGCTGGACACAGACTCATTTAATTTGAAAGTCACCTTACAATGATTAGGGGTTTGAGCCCCAGATATAAATCTATAAGACTAGCCATGATAGTCGCAAGGAGTGGGGAGTGCCGGTAGAGCGCCGAAAGACCAGCTATTGCCTGCACAGGTTATTTTTTTACCAAGTTCCTGGATTCAATATACAAATATAAAATGTCCCAGTACAGATGAAGCAAACAAAATCTTAATAATGTATGTGAAACAAAACTTCTGTTATTTACGATTATGCTACTTACCTTTGGTAACAAATCTGGGAAGTATTTCTGCAGATTTTCATAAGTCTTCCCACTCACGGAGAAATGATAATCATTGTTTCGTATTTTGCCATCTTCAAAATCAATGAACATTTCCTGGGGACATAGCGTGAAATATTAATTACCTAATAAAGATTTTTTTTTTTAAATCAAGGCAAGTGCGGTAACTTGATTAGGTCAAGTGTAGGAAGCTTTATAGTTAAATATATAGATTCTGTAGATACTTTTTGTCATGATAAAAAAATGTATATTATACTATTTTAGTTATTTTAGTCAGTCTTGTTATGTGTATTACTGTTCTTAAAGCATCCCTGTTATTAACAATGACTTGTATTCTGCATTTGTCAGTAGTGTACACTTCAGTGGGCTCCATCTTTAATTGCCTGTTTTCTCTAAGCAGGTTGAGACGTGCTATGTCTACTTCAACTCACAGCACACAGAAAGAATATGGTATTCTCCCATCCCTCTCTGTGGCAGAAGCTTAGAAGTGGCAGCATCATGAAGGATATTATACACCAATACTGAGCAGTTACTGAATGGTTCTGGGAAACTAGCAGTTGGAAGCTAAATAGATGTCATGTGTAGGTGCCTGCTGTTCTCTGTAGATGCTCCCTACTTTATTTTGAGTAGCATGTATTGTGAACCCACAGAGAAGCAGAAAATCTGTCTCTTTTTCATCTATATTTGAAATTTTTGTTTAATTAAAAACCTGTCATTTCAGATAATTTTGATATTTTGTTGCGGGAGTGTTGTGAAAAAAATGTAATTATTTATTTAATTTAATTCATTAAAAGGGTTATCAGAGAGTAATAAAAATAGCCGGGGAGGGTCTGCATAAAAAAGAGGTGGCCGGGGAGGGGCTGCATAAAAAAATAAACTTGTACTTACCTAACCCGCCACTTATGGTGTCCCGCCTGAGGTCCCTCCATGCCGTGCCTGTTTGTTTACAGGGGCAGGCTGTATCAGGCACTGCAACAGGGGTTGGGTAGTGCTGAGACACCGGGAACACTGGACAAGGTCAATACGAGTTTATTTTGTTTTGCAGCCCCTCTGCAGCCTCCTTGCTATTTTTTATTACTCTCTGAAAGCCCTTTTAAGATTAATTCTTAGAACAAATTCTTCTCAGTTTGTAAAGAAATAGGCAGCAACATTTACAATTTTCACAACTTACACATTCAAAACAATCCCTTTACATAAGATTAAAATATTTCAGAATTATTTAAAGATTGTAACAATAACATGGTTTTACCTGTAATTTATCATGTTTCTCGTTCTGTGGATACTTCAGAAGTTTCCAGGTGACTGAAGCTGGGGAACTGCCATTAGGACCTTGCGCATCAACCAATATGACTTTGCTGTGCTCAGAAATGACTGCACAATTCCTTGCAACCGTAGTTGCTGTTTGTATGTTATCGCCTACATAAAAATATAAACACATTATTAAATATATACTCATTCTTTCAGATGTTGTGGTATTAACAAATTCATTTTGCCCTGCAATTAAGTAGAAGATGAAACTTGAACATTCTTTATGTTTTTTCCTAAATTTAAATATGGTTTTCATATTCTAAATCATGTGTAATATGCCTCTCCATTTTCTGCTTTACAAATGTCCTCAATGGACATAAAGGTAGATGATCAAATGCATACTCCCAGGAGCTTTCAGAAATTCATGTTTATCCCAACAGAACAAATTTTTGTTGCAGAATTATATGCAATTGGTTCTTTGGAAGTAAATAACCACTGTTACTTATCAGTGACAAACGAAGAGCAGTTGTCCCGGCTCAATTGATAGGCGTGATGAAGGATTGTAAACCAAGCACACTGACATACTGGTGTGTGCCCCCTCTGGCAGAATCCACTTTTGTTTAAGCTTCCTATGCCCTTGTTTTTGCAAAAAAAAGCTTTAAAAATTATGCAAATGAGCCAGAGGGGTTCCAGGCTCCATTAACACCTATGGAATCCAGAGCCCTCAGGCTCATTTGCATGAATTTAAAAACCTTTTTTTTTTAAAAAAAAAGCAGGGCATAAGAAGCTTAAAGAAGAGCAGAACACCAGTATGTCAATGTGGTTGGTTTACAATACTTCATCCTGGTGGTAGATGTCCTGTAAGTAGTCTCCTAAATCCTGCCAGTGCCCGGGATTTTTTTTAATTGAAATCAGACAAACTATACAGGCAGTCCATGTGTTACATAGAAGCTAGGTTATTTAAGTTTGTACTTGAGTTCAATTTGTATCTAAGGCAGAGCTGGTATTTTATTTCTGTAATTCCATAAAAAATGTTCTCCCAGTGACAATTGGATTTGCAAAATTTTGTGCTATCATGGGAACAAGGATTATCAGAAAAGCTTGATGACAGACACCTTACAGCTGATCATCACGGACTAGGCCTAAAGTGAAGCATCCAGAGAGCCTCACCAGAGGTCACAGTGGGCAGAGAGGTCTGTTTGTAACTAGGGGCTATCTGTAAGTTTGGTGTCCTTAAGTAGGGGACTGCCTGTAAATTAATCTTGTTGTGCTTTATTTAAAGGGGCTATTCAAGTTTAGACAAATTAGACTTCTTTCCTCCCAAAACAGCACCATCTCTTTCCACAGGTTGTGTCGGGTATGGCAGCTCAGCAACTTGAAAATTAATGGGGAATTATTCCAATACAATATATAACCTTTAGACAGATGTTTCTTATCTTTAATATAATTACATTGAATAATTTGTTGGTCTTCATATAGATATGAAATGTATAATAAATAGTATCATAAAATAAATATAAGAATTTTTTTAAATAATCCGACCTGTAATCATAACAGTTCTAATGTTGGCAGCATTTAGTTCTTCTAGCACAGGTCTAGTTTCTGGTTTGAGACGATTTTCTAATATAAGCAAACCAAGGAAGTCCATGTTACTTTCAATTTCTTCCCTATACCAGAGAAAAAACAAAATGATTTATATTTGTATACATAAAGCATGAGTTAGTTTCATAGATGTATTAAAAAGCATCTTGCATTCTATAAAGAACCCTCTATTTATAAGGTTCAAATATACTGTGCAGCTATAACACGGCACAAATCAGCTTAAAACATACACCATAAAATTCGGAGGGTGCATAAAAAGGCAGACTGAACTCACATGCCATACTAGTGCACTTATTTAAGCATCTGATGCTAATAGACACTCAGGGGCATATTTATCAGGACCTCTGTGCCACAGAGAGGTGGAAGCGTATAATAAATATGCCCCTCAATGTTTTACACAGAAAAGTTTATCTTTTTTTTTTAACTCGTTTTTATTATATCTTGCAATGACATAGGGTATTCAATACAGTGTACAGTAAAATGGCACATTGGCAATGGCAATATGAACAGACGTAGCATAAGAGTCCAATCCTGAAAGAGATTGTGCATGAAAATCATGATATCTATAACACAACAACAACTAAACATAACAAAAGTTAGTCACTACTACAAGAAATCATCCCATCAGTGACTTTCATTTGTACGATAAGAGACCCAATGTCGTCAGGTGGGTGCCCTTCAGGTGACATTTAAAGCTAAAACTGGGGGGTCAGAGGGGTTGTGATATAATGTGATAAATACTCACTACAACATGTTGAGAGGTGAGTCGCACCACTGGTCGCAAATCTTATTAAATTTAAGGGGACACTTTCTATTTTTATAGATAACTCTCTCATATGGTATAATGGAGTTAACTAGACCCTTCCAAATTCCACAGGATGGAGCTCGAGGGTCCAAACATCTGAGTACAATTGCCTTCGTGGCAATAAACAGTGCTACTCTAAGGAATTTTCGCTCGTAATGGGACCAGCGCTCCTCATCCAAGAGATTAAATAAGCAAGCTCCAGGACCAAGAGGGACAGGCCTCTCCACCACCAAGGACAGGACAGAGATACATCAGCCTAATAGGCTTGTAGTACCGAGCACTCCCAAATCATGTGGTGAAAATTGGCAAGGGTTTGATAGTGGCATAGTGATAGTGCAGTGGCATTGCTGAGTAGGTAAGTTTGTGCAACCAAATGGGTGCTGAGTACCTTTGGTGAATAAAAGTTTTTCATGATTTATGGGCAACTGGACTTAGACAAGGGCTAGAGGAGCATTTGGGTGGAAATACTTGTTGCAAAAAGCCAGTTAGCATGCAGTTATGATATGGCAGACCACATCCAATTGAGGGTTTTTGCACATAAAGGTACATGAAACAGTCACTAAATAATAATCTTGAAATTAAAACCTAAAGGTCAATGAAGAGCAATCTTTAAGAGACAGAGTACTGTTTAGGACCAGCTGAACTGGAAGAATTGTGGGGCCCAGATCAGGAGCTCCTGTAAATCTAATGATTATCAGGCCATGTCCACAGCCCAGAATATGGCAGGTTTTGGAATTTTTTGGGACTGCAGGTGGAAGCTTTGAGTCTGTCTGGTGAACTCTGTGCAGAGGGCCCCAAATGCAACCTCTGGATTTTGGCCCCACTGCTATAGGTGATGGATGCTATTGCATAATATCTGCTAGGAGCATCTGTTTTATGTTAGCAGAGATGTAATAACTTTTGTATGTTTTTCTTACCTGTCAATACTCTCTAAATCATCACGATTTCCATTTGTAAGAGTTTTAAATGCCAGTCCAAGTACTCGTAACCCCTGAAATGTATAGACTTCCAGTACTTCCGCAAATTCCTTTGGAACTAAACAATTAAAATAGGATTAGAAGACCAAAAAGCAACCAAAAAATTATTTTATATTATTTAAATTGAGTTTATTAAAACTTGCTCTCAGCTTGAAGCTCCGTCTGTTAGGAGGCAAATTAACTGTTACTCTAATGGAAGTCCAACTAACCCCATTGTAATCAAGTGGAGCTTTGGGCTCCATTAAGCATCATTCTTTTCTTTTATTATTTTACTGTTCTGCCCCTATGACAGAGCTTAATAATGGAGGCTGTAGCAAAAATGTGAACATAGCCTAACTTATGCTGTTGTTTTGCTAAGCTCCCATAAAGATGAGAAATTTTACTTGAAGAACACAATTCAGAGGATTTTTCTTCAGCTGTGTTAACAGTATATTCTAGTGTGAAATATATTATTATACCTTGAGTTACCTTACAAACTGCAATTTAAATTCACCTGTTTCTGGTTTGCAAAAACTGGCCACCATCTCCGGAGCTCCCTTCATGTAGACAACCAACTCATCACCATTGATAACTTCAGTAATGACAGACATACGTTGTAAGGCTGAGGAGAAAGGGTACTGGAGCAAAACATTTATGCCTTTCACTGTATTCTGTGGAGAAAAAAATCAAACATTTTTCAATATTATAAAAATTGTAACCTCCATAATTTTGTCCTTTACCCAAAGCGGTCAGTAGTATAAACTCAATCCACAAAGTTGAAAGCAGAAAAGGCATTCACCAAAATTAAAAAATCTAATTTATTTTATGGTCTCTAAAAAGTTATCCCAGTGTGGAGAATGTCAGCACATTGTAATAAAAGGTAACTGTCTACCTGTACTTGTTTTTGTTGTTCTCCTGTAATGTTCTTCTTCTGCTCTGTGTAGTAGAAGAACCACTGCCACCTACATTTGTCTTCATGTGGACGGTCAGGAGAACATGTAAAACAGTGTTTGATTTGTTACAATATAAGAATACTTACTATCCATGCATTAGGCCCAGGATAGACAACCATGTTCTGTGAGGTACATTCTTCCTCAACTTCTTCATCTGTGGATTGTAAAACCTGAAAAAAGAGAAATCAAAAAAATATATTTATTATTTTTTCCCCAAAATTGTTTATAACTATGTAGTGTTGATTAGTTTATGGAACCATTACCCAGCCTGTTGCTTCGAACATTTTCAGATCCAACGGATCACCTTGATATTTCCCATCAACCGAGATCACAGAGTGGCAGCATGTCAAAGCAGCAAATAGCGGTCCCCATCTCACTTGATTCATTTGATCATGGTTAATCATTTCCTGAAAACTGAAAATAGCTATGGTAAATTTTCAATAAAATGATTCCATGTTTTGTTTCATTTTAAACTTTATTACTATAGGGGTAAATGTCTTAACTTTGGGATAAGCCCTTACTCTCCCACACAATTGCAAGGTATTTTATAGCCTTGCCTTTGTGTATAATTAAATATAAATTAAATGTGTCTAACTTCCATTTCTGTGCACATGGTAGCTATGTATGACTGGGTAGCATTTGTAAGTTACGGTTTAGAAGTGCAGTTTCCAAATCAGTGTATTTATGCATTTTCAAATACCTTTTTGATATTTATTAATTATATAATTATAACATATTTTTGTAAAATCATTGAATGGCACATATTTTGGCAACTTGCAACAATGGGTTTGAACATGCTCTAAGTTTAGTATTATTTCTGTGTTTAATTATGTAGGATTCTCCAAATTATAGAAATTCGACCCCCTGCCATCTATTTAAAAATTGCCCCTAACCATGAGCTAGGCGAGTGCTGTAAGCACTAGGCTTTCACTGTGCTGCACAACAAAGACCTGTTTTTTGTCGCAGATTATGGACTACTACCCACTTAAATGGAACCTCAGCATAAATGGCCTAATAAGCCATTAACAGCATGTTCACAAAACCAAAACAAGCATAAAGCGTGGGGTGTGGGCATAGAATTTCCTATCCCAGATAACCCCCCGCTATTTTCATACAATACAACCAAAGTTTTGAATACAATAAAGGAAATTATAAGTCAGGTAAGGGCCAGACAAATACTTTTTATTATATGAACAAGTAGACGGCAATACAAAAGTAGCAATAAAATTATAAAAACAGAGAGTGCCAAATGATCACAAAGTCATAAACCAGTTGGGGGAATCATACCTGGTACATAAGGTATGGTGTAAATCAGAGCCTAAGTGGAGATCCCATAAGTAGAGGGGAAGCATTATACCTCATATGGAGCTAGCACTGAAACATAATTACCTATACCAGTAAAACAGGCACACGCTGTACACCCCGACACGTGTTTCGCGAGTAGCTTTCTCAAGGGGAGTTGTTGTTAAGCAGTTTAATACTTTTCAGATCATATTTCATATTCACTTTCATGACCCAGTATAGAGTAATCATCCAGAACTTAGAACTGACATGTAAATTGGTTGCTGATAGTTTAGCACTGAAGTCTCTCTGCCTACTTCAGAAAACCTTCTGCTGAGACTGATGATCCTACATTCAGGGATATACCGTAAGGAACCAGCTCTCCAGAAGTCTGATGAATGATGTCACAGATGTTCTGATGGGGAAGGGTTGACTTTAGTGCTAAACTCTACACCCCCAGGACTTTATACAACCAATTTAAATCTCATTTCAAATCTGATTTTCTGCATCATGCCATGATACTGGGCAATAATAGAAACATGATCTGGAAGGTCTTACAACATACTGTCAATTTCTATTGACAAGTTCCCTTTAAATTAGGTGATCTAATTAGAACACAACATTTGTGTTTTCTTTCCACTTGCATTGAAAGTTTGGTGATCAAGGTTGCCTTTCCTATTTTCAGAAAATCTTGTAACAGCTCCCAGATTTTCTGATTGCCTCTATTTATTAAACATGATGAATGTATCTTGAAGCCCAAAAAGTTCATAAATCTAGATGCACAAAAATAAAACATTTGGTAAACCAGGGTCTGAAAAGGGCCAATCTAAAAAATACAATAACAATCATTTCATCTGGAAAATGCAGTAATGAAGAAAAAAATACAAAAAGGCTGAATTCCTTCTTTCACATTGTATTGTCAGCCATATAAACTGGAATAAACTGTCATCAAAAGGTTAAAAAAAACTACAGCTGTCTCTAAAAAACAGTTTGAATTAGTCAGTATGAAAAACTTTGAATGGAAAGGTTTGAATTATTTAAGGTATAAAAATGGAACAAAAACTATATCAATTTGAAAAGATTATGTAGATAAATAGTCCTTGTTGCGCACTTCTTAGATACTTTGGTGCCCTGGAAGACATTCTACTCCCTTATGCATACAGTACAAACTGGACATACTTTGTCAGTCACATTCTACATCTTATTTAATCTGATAACTTTAGACATAATTACCATACTCCTCCTGATGGTATTATTCCCATTAGGTCAAGACCATCTTCTGTTAAAGTGCCAGTCTGAAAAGAATAGAAAGAGAATACATTAAATAATTCACAACTACTACATAAGTAGCTAGTCTACACAGAGAATATAAAATATTATCTTCTTTGAATAGTGTTTAGTATTACGCAAAGTACATCTTTTTATTTTAAACCATAAATTTGAGGCCAAGATAACATGGACACATTGGTAATGTCCGTACTGAGCCTGCTTATTATGGAGTAGGGGTAGGCTGGTAGTGGGACTCCTACTCCACCCGGGCTTTGCTCCTGGGCTTTTGTATAGCCCACAGGTGCGGGTCACAGACCTCGTTAGAGCCAGATTTAATCTGCAGGCCAGAAGCAGTAGGAGAGGCACTACCTGGAGAGCTGAAGGCTAAGACTGAGTTCACACAGCAAAGGTAACTGAGTGCCTCCTGTACTACTGCTGGCCAAGAGCGTGTGCCAGGCAGCCTGGTACCCATATAGCTAGGACCTGATATTGTATTAGGCAGTGCCTAGCCAGGCAGGGTTTATTTTTGTGTTGCTTTATATGTGCCAAAACCAAGGCTGAATTTCTGTTGTTTTCTGAAGTGTGAATAAAACACTTTATTTGGACTTTAACCCTGCATGTGTCCCTGCTTCCTGCACTACTACTACCAGGCATCTACCTGAGCACTTCCCCACAACCCCTAAGTTAATCCAAACTGATCAGTGAGAGTCTGATGACTGGGACCACCATCAATCACTTGAACAGGACCCTCAGAAATCCAGTAGGTACTCATTATTTGGTGGAACAGCAGGACGAGTATGCAACCTGCTTCTTCACTTAATAGTAGGGTATTGTCAGAAATTGACTAACACATCAGTTGTGTTTCTATCTCTAGCACTCCATTAATGATCTAAACTGAATAACTATATGCTACATATGGCAGCATATTGTATATTGCAGCAAACACCCAGTGTTAACATCTACGGTTGGTGCTTGCACCTATCGTGGGTGTTAACCCTTTACATGCCAATGACATAACTACTGATAATTTAGCCCTGTATGTACCTGGGAAGGTAGGAGGGTTTTCTGTGACTTGAGGCCCCTTCTCCTCCTCCACAGTCCCCCTAAACCCCCCTAATTGCAGCCTTAATGATACACCAGCCAAGGTATTACATGTTTTTCTTCTCACTGTAATGTAATCAGATGACTGTAGGTGACACGTTCTCACATGACCTGCCCACATAACCAAATGGCTGTAAAATATACATATGTAAAATATACTGCTATAAAAAAATTTAATATATTATTAATGTAATGATGGCAAAATAAGTGGAAAAATTCTTGCAAATTACTTTGTCAAAACAGAAGAGATTAAGCTGACCGCACATGTTGATTCTGTCTGGACTTATACAAAAAATATTCTTTTTCTTCAGTCTGCTTTGACCATATAAAATTCCAACTGTTAAAGCAGCCGGGATGATTGGACAAATTGCGGATGTCAGGAGAACAAGTGCTTCAACAATAATTCGCCATGCTGAAACCTGTTAAATACAAATATACACAAAATTGCTGATAGATGTAAAAACTTAATCCATTACAATACCTCCTATATACATGCATATATATGTATATATATAGGTATATATGTATAAATATATATACCCCAAGTGATCAGTAGCATTCCGCTATATCGCACCCTTCTCTCTAAGATATATGTCCAGTCTTTTTATGCATTTAAAAAAAAAAAATTCTCATTGCTCATTACTATCCCCAGTGTCCGTGCTTACTAGATTATGACCAATATTACTGGGAAGAACCCACATATTTATTATATTATTCTCTAAGACTATTGTATTCAGATACAAGTTGTGTCAGAACTTGTGTTGTTTAACCCAATTTCACCCAGGCTTTTGATTTTGCTGTGGTCTGAGCAGATGATTCTTGTTACTCATCTTAGATCTGAGTTTTCTGTCAGATGTGTTTTGAGTGGTGTATAGCTGAACCAATCAGCTTCTGGGATGGCGTTCAGGAACTGCACATATACCTATCCTCAATTCACTCAGGTGTTGGTTATACTGGTATCCTGCCACTTGTTGTTCTACCTCCTCTATTGTGCTTTTGCTATCTAACTCTTGCTACATTTTTGAATACTCTTTGCCTCAGGATTCTGTACCCCACCACCATCTTGCTCTTGACACAGTTATTCTGACTTCACTTTTGCCTGTCTGCTTGTCATCTGAACACATACTCAGTGTAGGGACTGTTGTCCAGTTGTCACCTGCAGGTTAGTGCAGTGTGGACAAGTTTGAATAAACAAGGGTTTGGGTTAGCTCAGGGAACTTAAGGTTAGTCTGTCACATATGTTTCCAGAACCAAATAGCCACAAATTGAAGATGTTATTCTATTAAAAAGAAACTCAATAAAATTAATGGCCCTTTGCATAAATTTTATTTGCAATCAAATAAATCTATGAACTGTACTTTTAAGTACCTTTAGTACCTTTAATAAGTCTATGGTATAGCTCTGTCAATCAATAGAAACACCCCCTTCAACCAACATAAACAAAGATTATTAAATGCGTAATACCTTTCTTTGTACAAATATGATCACCGAATATAAAATGCCAACAATGGCTAAAAATCCTAAAAATATGAAGAACCATTTAACATCTCTGTGCAGCTTAAAGTTTAGGGGTTTGGGATACAATATGGACCGTACCATATCTCCCTTAGTTGTATTAAAACCTAAAAAAAAAACAAATAAAAAATGTTATTAAATTATTGGACAAAACATGCAAAGTACAAAATAATCATGATATAATCACCATCTGCATAAGGCACCATATCTGTAATGTATGTTAAATGGGTATTTTGACATTCAAAGTTTGATAAGCCACAATTGGTGACCAATATTAGATCGGCGGGCATGCAACACCCTGCACCACCTCCGATCAGCAGTTTGAAGTGGTTGCAGTGTTTTGCTGTTACTTTACATGTCTGTGACGTCACATACATTCATAATGTAGCCTGTTTGCAATAGTAACTAAACTGCAATATCAATTCTGATAGAAAAAACCTCTTCCAGAGTGCTCTGAACCTCAGACACCTCAGCACACAGCTAAAATAACAAAGTAGTGGCTTGAGAACAAATCTGCGATCATTCCTGACTGACTCAGCCAGAGCCCTCACCTAAACCCAACAGAGCATCTCTAAAGAGACATGAAAGTGACATCCACCAATGTTCACCATCCAACCAGAATGAACTAGATAGGATCTGCAAGGAAGAATGGCAGAGAATTCACAAATCCAGGTGTGAAAAACTTCTCATACATTCAAATTTATAATTTTACCTGGTATCCAAGGATGTCTATTGTGAGCTGAGGCAGCATATATGTCATGAAATCACAGCATAACATATCACATGAAGTCGCAGCAGCCTGCATGGAGAGGATTAGAAGTTCATACAGGCTGCTGTGATTTTTTATGTGGTCAGATATGTACATGGGGAACAGTTAGCTAATGTTAAGAGGCTAAAAGAACTGTGATGATGTCACCCTGGTCACATGACATTAGGCCACATCCCTTGACTCGCTCTATTGATCCCTAGATACCAGGCAAGTATATAACTCTGATTTTATGAGGATGTGAGGGAAACCATCTTTAGCTAAAAGAAGGGGGTCAGATTGTTACTAGGGCTCTATAGGAACCTGCCACTAGCTGTATTAGTGAAAAATGTGGTGACAAATTTACTTTAAAATGTAGAGTGTACATTTATGTGCAAAAAAAGAACTTTTCTGATCTTACTGATCTGATCTTGGCTGCAATGAAACATAGAGTGGAAAATTCAAAGTGGTCTGAATACTTTCTATACCCACTGTAAATTCAATGTGTTATTTGTATTGTAACTGTGTATGAAAATGCTACATGACTGCTAATGCACAGAAGGCCCAATCATCCCAGCTGTGTGTATAGGGACATACTGTATCTAAAGGAGGGAGGTGGTTTACTTATATATAGACTTACCAGTCCTTAAGACTACAGCTCTGGCTGGACCTTGTGCAGTGGACTCAGTCCTGATCACTTCTGTACCACAGAATAGGACATGACGCCTATAATCTTCTCCAGCATACTGTTTCCAGGACATTGTGTCATCAGCATGTGGTAGTTGCGTTTTTGTTACAGGTATACATTCACCTACATAAACCCAGAAAATGTGCATGAATACTGTCTGAAAAGCATGATTGTAGGCTTCTTACTAGTTTATGTTGGGATTCTGAGATCAAACCTACCTGTTAACATTCCCTCATTAACAATACAAGTTCCATTGATCAAAATGGCATCACATGACATAAAAAAATTTTTGCCTTTTAAAACAATTATGTCCCCTGGAACTAAATATTGACACTCCGTTTGAGTGCAGTCTGAAAGAAAAAATAGATTTCACATTAGTTTTAACTTATTATCAATAAAGCAACACACTCATGAGTCTCATTATTTATACCTACGGTAGTTTAAGACTAGTAATATATCTAAATATTGTACTATATTTCTGATTTACCCATATGTCCTGTATAGTCTTTTTTTTTTTTTTTTAACCACTTCATTACCAGAGTGTTTATGCAGTGTTTATTCCCTCTTTCATAACCGGCAGTTTTTCAGTATTAACAATGGTCCCATTTAGCAGCAAATAATTATTGCACCATTATTATTATATAACCTTTGCATTGCAGGGGTTGATTTCCACACCAACATCCACTATAATAAGTGACATGTCTTGTATTAGCTGAGGATGAATAATCAGTTGTGGAAAGCAATCTGTCATTAATCACATACACAACAATTCTACTGTCATAAGTTGTGGATTAACTCAACGGAAATGCATGTAAAGTTACCTTTGGGTAAACATATGTGTACATATAATTATAATTAAAACATTTATCTAGCTATAAATTTATTACAGTGATTCGACACAATTGTGTTGCAGCAGCATGAAGGAAAGTGCACCAAGAAAAAATGGTGCACTGGTGTCATATCCTGAAAACAGAGCAGATAAACTAAGAGCGTGCAACACTTAAATAATGTGGCGCAAACTGCACATTAGTGAGGCTAAATACAGCAGTTTTCATATATCTGGACCAATGGATGTTGTCTCCGGGTGAGCAGTGAGACTGCAGCTAGAGATTGTGATCACACTGCACTTTCAACTCCTCTTGTTAGTGCCGCCTACCACTACAATGTATAAAGTTGTAAAGCAGAAGGAAAGTGGTTAAAGGAGTTTTCCAGTTTCAACAAATAATTGATATTGTAAATGAAGGATATTGATAAGATTGGATGAAAAAGACTCTTAAAATCTTTACATTAACCTAATCATTTTAAAAATAAAACTTGCATGTAGCTTGCAAAATGAGTTTTGCATTAGATATTGGGGGAGATTTTTTATGCCTTTCTCAACAGTAGTCAGGCACATAAATGTCCACATTGCTGCCAGTTTGTAGGCCCACCACATTTATTGTACATTTAAATTTGTGTTGCAAGGAAGCCAGTGCAGCTGCACCAAAAAATGATCCCGTGCGACACAATCCCAGTGCAGACACCTGTTAAATACCTGTCCAAGCCGGCGCAAACCCTGAAAAAGGTTCAAAGTCCACTGGAGAGGTGAGCTATTTTGAAACAAAAGATGCCTCCTTACAATTTTAAAACTTTTTCAGTTATAACTTTTTTTAAAAAATAAATATACATTTACACAAATGTTTTTGTAAATTTAAAGTTGGTTATTTTAGAAATAATATTGCAGAAATTTAAATAGTAAAAGGGAACGTGTCATCAGGATGTAACATTTTGACCTAATGACTGGTTTCCATTCCCATATTATTGCATATGTTTCAGGCCAAAATGTGAAATCCTGATGGCAGGTTCCCTTTAAAGTTGAAAAAAAAGTACATTACAAAATACTCATACCTTCATTTCTCCGGGCCACAGTCACCTTCATGTCATTATGGGCTTTTACCAAATTATGAAGCTTTGTGGATTGCTATTAAGTGAAAAAAATCAAAATACAGTTTATGGTCTACTACAAGCACTCTTTACAGATGTAGATAATGTATTATTATTCATATGCTTATCATATACTGCAACATATCCCTCAGTGATATATATAGATGGACTACATCTGAGACTATGGACAATTATCTGCTTGAGGAGCACATACTGTACTGTCGACCAGAGCTTTGATGTTCCTCTCAACCAGGACTTATTAATTCAAATACAGGGAGTATATAAGAAATCAGAAGTTGCCCTACTTTAAAAGATCCAACATGGAATCTAGAATATAGTTGCTTATTTTTGTAGCTGAAACTAATTTCTTTTCTGATATGAAATTTTCAGTATACCTGTCTTAGTTCCATTAGAGATAAGGTAATTGTACAACAAGTCAAGAGGAGAATGGCAATAGCATAACCCAAGTAACCCTCAGCCAGCCACAGGACCACAGTAAAGAACTGGTATACATAGAATAGATTCAGCACCTGTATATGACAGAAATTACAATGTCAGTGTTGCCTATTCATTGTTGTCAATATTTTGCGTTTGAAGTACATTTGCCGCTTACATACTTTGTTAATAAATAATTTCCAGAGGGGTGCAACTTCAACTTCAATAGTGTTTTGTCCACAAACAAGTCTCCTATAACAAATAAAGAGCATTAATAGTGTTACTGATATGGAATCAAATATTTATGAGTCGAATATTCAGTCTTACTTTTTAAAAGTTTAAAGGGGTATTCCGGGAATATGAATGTCTGACACAAAAACCCATGATGACATAAATAAATGAATAAAATAAAACTTAATGTCATTAGTCAAAATGGAGCTTAAATAGTTTGCTTTTATGAGTTACAAAATTTATGGCCTCTCTAAAGTATGCAGAGTTATCACCAAGATGGCCGCCACTGGAAACTACAAGTCCCATGATCCTTTAGTTCTTAGAAATTCCTCCCCCTCTGCACCCAGTGATGATCTAACAGACTGTCCTGCTCTGTTACCACAGTAATGATGTGTTAGCTGCCATCACCTCACATTACCTCACTAAGATGACGTCTCACACCAACACTGGCCATACTGGATACACTTTAACCAATTGACTACAGCCAAACATAGTGATGATCACATGACCTGCCCAGGCAGGTGCAGGACATGTGATGTGGACATGTGACCAGAGGCCATCTTCTGTCCTGTGTCTGCTCCACGCGGAGGAAATCAACTGACTGATCAAGGGCCAGTAGCATTTTAATTCTCCATTACAGTATATGCCCACAGCATTTTTTGCTAAGCAGAGCAAAATTTTAAAAAACTAAATACATATTATCTTATATTTGAGGACCCAGTTGTATATGAATTATGCTTATTCCTGTATACCCCTTTAATTTTAAAAGAACTATACTCGTTTATACTCAAGTATAAGCCGAGTTTTTAGCACAAAAGATGTGCTGAAAAACCGTCTTCCATACATTGTGGCTCTGGCATTGGCTCCGTGTCCCTGTCCGTCAGAGGTTTTGTGACGTCAGCCACACGCTGACATTCTAATGTGTGCAGCGGCATCGGCACACACTATGATGTCAGTGTGCAACTGACGTCATGATGCCTGCGATAGACCATGACATAGAGCCAATGCCGGGGCCGCGTTCACCGCGTTCACCTTCCGTCCATCTATCCCCTCAGTGTCCTCTATCCACATCAGCTCTTCCATCCTTCCTTCACCAATGTACTCCTCTCAGGCACTCTGTACTCCTCTCAGTGCTTTATCTAACCCCTCTTTTCCATCTTGTTTTGATGTAAAGCTGAGAAAACCCTCTCAAACCCTCTCAAGTCTCTCAAACATCTCCTTTCTCTGTCTATTCTCCCCTACTAGTGGCAGGTGATATTTTTCCTAACCCTGGTCCTTCTTCTTATAGTCCTAAACAATCCACTATCATAGAATGCCTGCAAACCAAATCAATGTGCCCCCTGGAATACCTGCTATATGTTCAATAAATTTGAATCCATTAATGACCTGTTTCTTACTAAATCCTTTGACCTGCTGGCTATCACTGAAACATAGATCCAGCAGAATTACACTGCTTCATCTGTTGCTCTGTGCTTTAGTGGCTTGCAATTCTTTCACTCATCCAGACCTAACAATAGGCAGGGAGGAGAGTTAGGCATACTCTTCTCCCCATGGTTCATTTTCCAGGTCATTCCGTCATTCTGTCCTCATCTCCTCTCTTTCCTGTCCTAACCATGCTACTAACCATTATAAACACAACAAATCAAAAGTGCCCTGGATGAGGTGGCACCTCCCTCAATCCATACATTTAAACACAGATGTCAGCAACCTTGAAACTTGCCCCAAAACCATTTCCTTCGGTATTGCCCCAGGTGTGCTGAACATCATTGGGAAAAGCATGCACTTGAAATTTAACCTATAACACTGCACTCCATCTTCCCAAACAGGTCTATTTCACTAAATTAATATCCTCTATAGAACAATCATAAAAGGCTCTTCGATACTTTTCATTCCTTACTAGCCACTTGTTACAAGGCTTGGAGCTAAAAATTTGGCCACCTACTTTAAAGTTTAAATTGACGCTACTTCACCCTGTTAGCTCTCTTCCTTTGAGCACAGAGGATGAAGTGTCCTCTCCTCTGCTCGCCCCACTACCTGCATCAGTGAGCTCATCCCCTCACACCCCATTTAGTCCCTCTCCCCAGAGGTCACTTCCCACCTCAGTAAAATCCTTTGTCTCTCTTCTGGTGTCTATCCCCCTTCCTTAAAGGAAACCTACCACTTGAAGTGGTAGGTGTAAGATGGTTATACCAAGCACCAGCTCAGGGTGAGCAGGTGCCGATGCTTATTTTTATCGCGGTTTAAACATTTTTTATTCTTTACAGCCGAAGGAGCTTCGGCGCACCAAGCGTGTGCGCGCCTACATAGGAAGTGAAGGAGAGCCGGTGATGTTAAGCGCACACGGTCACGCGCTTTGTGTGCCGAAGCACCTTCAGCTGTAATAATACAAAGTGTTTAAACCGCGATACAGTAAGCACCGGCACCAGCTCACCCAGAGCTGGTGCTCGGTATATGCATCTTACATTTACCACTTCAAGTGGTAGGTTTCCTTTAAAGCATGCTGTTGTCACCCCATTACAAAAGAAAGCTTCCCTGGACTCATCCAGTGCTGCTAACTACTGAACAGTCTCTAATCTTCCTTTCATCTCCAAACTCCTGGAATGCCTGATCTATTCTCAACTAGCCCACTATCTCTCAGCTAACTCCCTCCTTGATCCCCTACAATCTGGTTTCTCCCTTATGCACACTACTGAAACTACTCTTACTAAAGTCTCTAATGATGTGTTAATTCCAAAGGGCACTATTCCTTCCTCGTTATTCTTCTGCAGGTCTCTAATAATGTGTTAACTCCAAAGGGTGCTCTGCTCTTTTCCCTCTACACTGCACTTATTGGACAAACATCAACAGATTTCGTTTTCACTATCAGCTTTATGCACATGATACCCAGCTATATTAGTCTGCATGTAACATCATGAACTCCCAACCCGTGCTCTTCATTCCATCAATGATCTAAATTATTCTTTTCCTTAATTCGAACCTCCCTCACACATTTCCAGGACTTTTCCTGAGCTGCACCAATTCTCTGGAATGCCCTACACCGGTCTATCAGATTAATACTTAACCTCCAAAGCTTCAAATGTGCTCTTAAAACACATTAATTTAACAACAAGACTGTTATAATTATTAAAAAGAAAAAGAGCAAAAATTCTGTTATTTGTGTGTTTGCAATGGGATCAAGATTTTACAATTTCTTCTACTGAAAAACTTCTAACAAAAAACTTGTTATAACTGGAAATCAGCTTGAATATCATTATTATAAATCATTATGTAATAAATAACTGAATGCAAACTGAAGCAAAATTCAGATTTTTTTTTTTACCAATCTGTTAAATTCCCCCTTTAAAAACACACAGAACAATGCCCATATTGTGCTGATTGCTCCTTTCTTTCCAGGGTTCTAGTGCTTTCTGTTCTGAAGCTACTTCAGCAGCAGTGAAGTGGATGGAGACTAAACTCCTCATGTGTCTGGTCTGAAGCTTAATCAAATTTAGAATGCCCAGAGTTCCCATAATGCCTTGTGTTTTCCCATTAAGTAATTTAGCAGTAAAGTCCATTGAGATCACTATAAGTAAGTCCACTTAACACTGCATATTTTAAATACAGGATCTACATAGTTACTAGTCTGGCAGCTTTCATGACACGATGGACCCTGGAGCATGGAATAATTAGTAGAAACCAGCAGTATAATAGTCTTTTGTGTGTGAGCACTAAGGGTTAACAGCTCTCTGCTGTGTTCAAAGTGTCTGGATAGTAGAAGATGGAAAAGGAGCCTGTTACACAGCATAAGACACAGAGAGAGACTTAGAAAATTCTGAAGAATCACAGACTGGGATGGAGGAACTGATAGGGAAAAGGGGAGTGTCACGGGTGGTCCCGCGCCCCTCGCTCCCCGGAGGCACAGCGCCAGCGCCTCTCACCTCGCGTGTGCATCCCCGTATCCTAGGGCGCGCCGGCCTAGGGAAATTTAAAGGGCCAGCGCACCATTAATTGGCGTTGGCCATTTTCCCATATGGCTATTTAAACTTGCCTCTCCCATCACACCCTGCCGGGAGCCTTAGAGAAAGCTGAGTTTGATGCCTTGTGCTATTTTTGTGATTTCCCGTTGTGACCCTGGTTCCGTTTCTGACTTTGTTCCTTTGCCGCCTGTCCTGACCTGTTGCTATGTATCCAACTTTGAACCTGTGCTGCCCATCCTGACCTCCTGCCTGTACCTCGATCTTGGCTGCCACTGCGGACAAGTCACGCCTGTGGAATGACCTGGTGGTTGCGTCTAGCTCTGGTGAAAACCGGGTGCCACTTAGACTTCAGTCCCAGATAGTGGCTTGTGTCATCTTCTGCAGTGGTTAATAGGATCCACAACCTCTGAGCCTGACAGGGGATCTTTTACCTCACTATTCTGTGTAGGAGACTTCTGTATCCACAGAGCAACACAAATTCAACTCTCCTGCTAGCTACACACAGAGATCACAACATGGCTTCCCCATTCTTCCTCAAGAGTGAGCAGGGAGCATCAGTCCCTCCCCTGAGGGGGATAGCAAAAAAACTGCTGCACAAAGGTAAGAAAAAGATAATAGGTAAAGTTGTTCTACATGACAAGAGCTATTGATTTGTGAAAAAAATATTGTAGTTGTAGTTTAAGACCTAAAGAGTTTCATACCTGAGGTCTTGCTCTTCTTTTTTCAAACCAGAACCATACTTTGAATGTATGCTATAGCAGGAATGTTCTTCCTCTAAAGTTCTGGAATTGCAAAAACAATTATACAAAACGAATTATAATCACTTAATATTGAATAATTACAATTGCACTAATTTCATGTCAATATCTATTAAACAATCTGCCTGCCTACAATGCTCAGAATTAATCAGCAATCCAATGTATTTTTGTTGCATTAATGTACTAGTCATGTCTGTAGAGCAAACTTTACAAAACATTGTAGTAAGTATGATTCTTTATATTAATAAACCAATCACTTTCCAATCATCTATTAAACCATACTACACTACTACATATCTTGGACATTGTCACACACCCAATTTTCTCATATTTCTTTTTTGAGTAATCCCAAACGAAACGGATTTTCTGTACCCGAATGAACTTTACCTGTAAAAAGAAAAGCATTCTTAAGAATAACATTAACATAATTATGCAGAAATGAAACTCTATCACATAAATTATTGAAGTATATTTTAAGAGCTTGCCTTTATTCACACAAAATACTTTTACAATCTGCTAGTAGGCAAAAAGCTCATCAGGTACTCAACAGTTTTTATTTTCTATTTCTTTTATACTTCAAAAAGCCACACACTGCTGAACATGTATGTTTTTAGCAATATGTTATCTTCTTTAAAAGGGTTGTCCGGGCTTTTAAAAAAGTGGCCTGGGGGGTTATAAAAACAATAAAAATCTTATACTGATCTCTTTTGGCATGCCATTAGTCCCACGGCACCAACGGTCACTGCCACATCTCTGTTCGATTAGAGCGGAAGATGGTCTCATCTGACCATTACAATGCATCTCATTGCTTTCTATGTTAATCAAGTGCAAAGCAGTGGTCAGATGGGAGAGCCCGTCTCTGTAAACAAAGAGGGGCATGGTAGTGAAGAGCAGCGTCATGGGACTACAGGAGCACTGGGTAAGGTAAGTATAAGATTTTGATTGTTTTTATAAATCGATTTGTAATAATATTTTTTAAAGCCCATACAACCACTGTAAATCAATTAATTTGTATTATTATAATTATTAGTAGTAGTTGTATTAGTAGCAGTAGTAATGGCATACTTAGGAATAAGTGTTTTTTCTTGACTTGGAAGTATAATGGAAGATATTCTAAATATATTCAGTACTAATAAATAATAGCTACAAATTAATTTATTCATTGCTCAGTTAATTGAAATCCACTAATCAAAACCAAGTATGATAAACCAGGGACGCGTACTCATGATGATCCAGGCATCATGAGTGTGGTAATCTTCTCATATTTTTATTCATGTCCTTCTAAAATTAACTTTTAAAATTATGCTAATTAGTCTGTGCCATGGGGGTGTTACCAGAGCCCCTCTGTGCTGTAGCTTCACAGACTTTTACAGTGTGCAAGGAGCAATTCCATCTCTAAGCTCTGTTGCAGTGAGATTATACCAGACAGACACTGCTGTTGTGGAGACATATATCCAGCTACAAGTTTGCAGCCAAATATACACTCCCATATTTGCTATGGCACCCTGCAACGATATACTTACCACACACATGTGGCACCTTACCATACTGGGCACAGGAAAAAGATAGAGCATGCCTGTGCTATGCTTACGCCTGTCTGAAAGCAGCCTAAACAGCCTGTAAAACCAGAGCACAGAGGGGCTCTGGTAACCACCCAAGATCCCTTCTGGTTCCTTAGCATGAATTTAAAAGTTGATTTTAGAAGGAAGAAGGCCATGGATAACAAATATAAGGTACAATCTCTGTATCTGGATTTATAAGTATCATATATACTCGAGTATAAGCCGACCCAAGTATAAGCCAAGACCCCTAATTTTAACACAAAAAACTGGAAAAACCTATTAACTCGAGTATAATCCAAGGGTGGGTAATTGGTCACAGCCTCCCCAGTATATAGCCAGCAAGCCCCCTGTAGTATATATCCTGCCATTCCCCTGTAGTATAAACCCTGTCAGCCCCCTGTAGTATATAGCCTTCCAGCCCCCTAGTATATAGCCTGCCATCCCCCTGTAGTATATAGTCTGTCAGGCCCTGTAGTATATAGCCTGCCAGCCCCCTGTAGTATATATACTTCCAGTCCCCTGTAGTATATAACCAGCCCCCAGTAGTATATAGCCAGCCAGTCCCTGTAGTATATAGCCTGCCAGCCCCCTGTAGTATATAGCCAGACCCCTGTAGTATATAGCCTGCCATGCCTGTAGTATATAGCCTTCAAGCCCCCTGTAGTATATTGCCTGCCAGCCCCCTGTAGTATATAGCCTGCCAGACCCCTATAGTATTTAGCCTGACAGCCCCCTGTAGTATATAGCCAGCCAGCCCCCTGAAGTGTATAGCCTGCCAGCCCCCTGTAGTGTATAGCCTGCCAGCCCCTGTAGTGTATAGCCTGCCAGCCCCTGTAGTATGTAGCCTGCCAGCCCCTGTAATATATAGACACCCACCCCCATGAAAATATAGCCTGCCAACCACCTAGTATATAGCCTGCAGCCCCTGTCCCCAATATAATGCCTGTAGGAAAAAAATGTTGACTCACCTTCCGACGCCACAGCAGGTCCTCTTCTATACAGCGATGCTCTGGCATCGGCTCCGTGTCCCTGCGCTATCCGTTGCAGGGATCGTGAAGTTAGCCGCTCACTGACGTTAGCCGCTCAAATTGTGTGGCAATGCCGGCGCACATACAGTAGTAGAATGTCAGTGAGTGGCTGATGTCACGATCCCTGCAACGTACAGTGCAGGGACGCGGAGCCGATGCTGGAGCATCGCTGTATAGAAGAGGACCTGCCGGGGGGCATCGAAAGGTTTGTTTTTGTTCTTGACTCGAGTATAAGCCAAGGTGAGGTTTTTCAGCACATATACTCGAGTACATATGGGGTGTCCCTGGTCAATCATGCTTAATTTTGAAAGTAGATTTCTTTTAAGAGTATTCATTTTCATAACCAATTTTTGTAGCTTCCTGAGAAAATGTATTATATAATGTATAGGTAATGGGCAGGGGAGAGGCAGGTTAAATATGTGAACAGTGGATTTCAGTTTTTATGAAGCATGGACTTAGATGACACATACCCTTATGGCACATTTCCTCTAATAGAATTTCTCAGAATTTACAGTATAATGCACTCATTCATTTACATTTGGCTAACCTGTCTAAGAATATCATGGGTTTGCTTGAGTTTTGCAATACTATTGTTCATGCCAAGTCAATGAGGACAGAGTGTCTGGCATCTCTGCAGCTTTCTCTTTCTCATGCCAAGTATCACCTTCAGCTCTCTGCACTTATTACTTCTATCTCTGTGTGATGCGTTAGATTATATAACATTTGTTAGCACTAATTTTTTTAGCTATTTTATTAGCAGAGAGTAATCACCTGCAGAGTGCAGAGTGATTTATGATTGTTAGTGTCTTACATACAGTTAGCATGTAAACAGACTAATTCACCTTTCATCTTAAAGATGAATCACACAGATGTAGAATCACAATGTATAAACATTTGACACAATTAGTAAAAGGTACACATTGTTATACACACAATCTGTACACTGGCTTCAATATTTCCAGGACACCCATAGACAAACTTGCAGAGCTAGCATTCTCTATGACTAATTAGCTTTCCACTTAATTAAAAAAAATTACATAATTAGACATAATCTACAAAATATGCCATGCATATATAATTAGTGGGAGGATAACGAGCAGAGCCCTCATTTTAGACCAGCTGATTCTGCTTTCCTACTCCTGGCAAAGAGGTGTCTGTATTTCAACGCCTGTGAATTATTGGATGGCAGGGCACAGCAGAGTGTTTGGTTTGCCAAAAAAAATTGTCTGACAGTAAAATACTTTAATTGCAGTATAGGCATATAGGATAAATTGCTTACTCTAAGATCTGGCCTCCTTATTGCTCGATTCACTATGGAGTTTTTATCAGACATGACAAAGCCTTGTGTGTCACATTGAAGGGAGTCTTTAAACTGATCCAAAGTAATCCAGCGCACCTTCTTCCTAGTGTATTTTTTCCTTGAATCCTGTACAAGGAACAAAGCAGAAAATTGCAAAAAGATGAATGCATTTACAGCTTCTGAATTATTTTAAATATGTATTTGAAGTCTAACAATCTGATAAGTATATATTAATACATGCATAGTGACACTTCAGAGAAGAACATCTACCACAAGGATAAGGGATTGGAAAACCAAGCCCACTGCCATAAAGGTGTGCGCCCCCTCTGGTAGGATCCGCTCTTCTTTTAGCTTTTTAACCCCTTAGCGCTCCGCGCCGTAGCTGTACTGCGCAGCTTCCGATGATTAGCGCTCAGCGCAGTACAGCTACTGCGCGAGCGCATAGGATTTTAGAATTGTCACCACGTCGCGAGACGTGGTGACATCGGGATGAGATTTGGGTGACAGAGGCAGGAGGAGTTCCTGTCTCTGTCACCCGACCAATCAAATTGGTCCCACCCGCCGATCGCCGTGATTGGCCAGTCAAACCTGACTGGCCAATTACAGCGATTTTAGGCTAAAAAACGTGCTTTTAGCACTTTCCTCTTCCTCCAGCGGCACCATTTTGGTTTGGTATCGCTGGAGAGAGGAAAGAGCATTACTGTGTGCACCAAAATACACTTTTACACTATAAATAGTGTTCTGATCCTTATCTGATCCCTATTGTTCCCTACAAATTCCCATCCCTATCTGTTTTTTCCTGTGTCCTGTGTGTTCCCTGTGTGATCGCCTTGTGTGATCCCACGTGTCTTCCGTTTTTCCCTGTCTGTCCCTTCTGAACCCAAACGCACTTTTCAGTGCGCTGTGTTAGCGTTGTTCTGCACTGGACGCACTTTTCAGTGCGCCGTGTGAATAGCGCTGCACAGAATCTTTAGCAGTCTTAGCGGTAGTTAGTTTGTCTTAGGGCAAGCTAGGTGCATTTGTAGCGCCTTTTTGCGCGGTGCACATAGGTTTTTTTAGTGCTATCTGTGCGGCTTGTCCGTGTAGTTTAGTGCGCATTATTTTTTTGTGTGCTATCTGTGCGGCTTGTCCGTGTAGTTTAGTGTGCATTATTTTTTTTGTGTGCTATCTGTGCGGCGTGTCCGTGTAGTTTAGTGCGCATTATTTTTTGTGTGTGCCATCTGTGCGGCTTGTCCGTGTGGTTTGGTGTGCATTCCCTTTTTGTTTGTGTGTGCTATCTGTGCGGCTTGTCCGTGTAGTTTAGTGCGCATTATTTTTTGTGTGCCATCTGTGCGGCTTATCATCATCCTCCTGCTCATCTTCCAGTGACCTGGAAGGACCCCCAAGAAGGCGCCGTAGGGTTCCAGGGACTTCTGCGATTGAAGTGCCTGGGACTTCTGCAGGAGAAGTGCCTGGGACTTCTGCAGGAGAAGTGCCTGGGACTTCTGCAGGAGAAGTTTCTGGGACTTCTGCAGGAGAGGCGTCTGGGACTTCTGCAGGAGAGGCGTCTGGGGCTTCCACTGACCCCACATGGGTAGCCCCAGATAATTATACCCCTCAGGTCCCTGACTTTTTGGGCCATCCTGGAATTAACTTTGACACGACAGGGCTCAGAGCTGTGGACTTTTTTAAGTTTTTTTTTGATGAGGAGCTGCTGAATATTATTATATTTCAGACAAATCTCTACGCTGCACAACATATTGCCCAAAACCCCACGTCCTTTTATGCACAACCCTACAGGTGGACCCCTGTCACTGCAGCAGAGATGCACAAGTATTGGGGCATAATACTCCTTATGGGAATAGTAAAAAAGCCTTCAATCAGGGACTACTGGAGCACAGATATACTGTACCACACCCCCATGTTCCGCATGGCAATGAGCAGGATGCGCTTTGAAGCCATCCATAAGTTTTTGCACTACACTGACAACACACAGTGCCCACCCAGAGGTGACCCCAGTTATGATCGGTTATTTAAGGTCAGGCCCATCTTAGATCATTTTAGTGCCAAGTTTGCCCAGGCATATACCCTCGCCAAACATGTGAGCATAGACGAGTCCCTGGTACAATTCAAAGGGAGACTTCACTTCCGCCAGTACCTGCCCAATAAGAGGGCAAGGTATGGTGTGAAGATGTATAAGCTGTGCGAAAGTTCATCAGGGTACACATACAAGTTCAGGGTATATGAAGGGAAGGACTCCACTATAGTGCCCCCAGAATGCCCCCCCTTCCTGGGTGTTACAGGGAAGATAGTGTGGGATTTAGAGCACCCACTGCTGGACCAGGGCTACCACCTCTACCTGGACAATTTCTACACCAGCACCACCCTGTTCAAGTGCCTCACTTCCAGAAATACTGCGGCATGCGGCACTGTACGCAGAAATCAGAGAGGTCTCCCTAAGTCGCTGCTTGGGCAAAAACTTAAAAGGCACGAAAGCAGGGCACTATGCAGCGACTCTGTATTGTGTGTTAAGTACAAGGACAAGAGAGAGGTCCTTGTATTAACCACAATACATGAGCACACCACCACCCCTGTCCCAGTACGAGGTGCCAGTACAGAAACCCCCAAGCCAGACTGTATTTTAGATTATAAAAAATACATGGGAGGGGTGGACTTGTCTGACCAGGTGCTTCAGCCGTACAATGCCATGCGGAAGTCGAGGGTGTGGTACAAGAAGCTGGCCGTGCACATGATGCAGATGGCATTGTATAATGCTTATGTGCTGCATCGATATGCCGGCCAGAGGGGAACTTTCCTGGAATTTCAAGAGGTGGTAATAAAGTATTTTCTTTTTGGAGACCAGGAAGGGGGGAGTGCTAGCACATCTGGAAGTGAGGCCACATCACGTATTGTACCAGGGCAGCACTTTCCAGGAGTAGTTCCCCAAACAGCCAGCAAGGGAAGGTCACAAAAGAGGTGCAGGGTGTGCTCCAAAAATGGCATTAGGAAGGACACCATTCATCACTGTGAGACATGCCCAGAAAAACCAGGGTTATGTATGAAAGATTGCTTCCGAATTTATCATACATCCCTGGATTTTTAGAGTACCCTGTTGTTACCCTGACGCACAGCTTATACATCATGCCGCATGCCGCACCTTCCCTTCTAAGCCCTGCCATGTGCCCAGCCTGTAGATTACTGCCCCGTATGCTTTACCCGGGAAAACATGCATCATGATTTTTAGGGTGTTTGTCCCCCATGGCAGCAGCTGGGCACAAAATGACATAATGGATATTTTTTACTATGCACTATCCATTATGCACTTTTTCAGGGGTCCACCTGTGGGGTTAAAATGCTAACTATACCCCTAGATTAATTCATGGAGGGGTGTAGTTTCCAACATAGGGTCAGTTCTTAGGGGTTTCTACTGTACTGGCCCCTATTGGCATCTACAAATCTTTCATGATGCCAAAAAGAAAAAAAAAATGTACAATGTCTGTGCTCCAACAAGTTATTCCCTTTTGAGCCCTGTCGTGTCTCCATCCTACAGATTATTGCCTCCTATGGGGTACTGCCCTAACCGGGGTAACCCGCAGAATGATTTTTGGGGTGTTTGTCTAAAGTGGCATGGGTTGGGCACAGTATATGAGGCACTAAAATGAAATTTTTGAGATAAAAACGCAATTTTTACTTTACTTTGCATTTAATTTTGACCAGCGTGTTGGGGGTTAAAATGCTCACCACAACCACCGATAAATTCTTTGAGGGGTCTAGTTTCCGTAATGGTATCATTTATTAGGGGTTTCTATTGCACTGGCACCTCACGGGCCCTGCCAACATGACATGGCACTCCAAATCCAAACATGTGAAAACGGAGCTGGAAAATCAAAATCTCACTCCTTCCGTTCTCATCCCTTCTGTGTGCCCAGTCTGTAAATTATTGGCACATGTGTGGTATTGCTGTACTCAGGACAACCCGCAGAATGATTTTTGGGGTGTTTGTCTAAAGTGGCACGGGTTGGGCACAGTATATGAGGCACTAAAATGACTTTTTTGAGATAAAAACGCAATTTTTACTCTGCACCATTTACTTTGCATTCAATTTTGACCAGCGTGTTGGGGGTTAAAATGCTCACCACAACCACCGATAAATTCTTTGAGGGGTCTAGTTTCCGTAATGGTATCATTTATTGGGGGTTTCTATTGCACTGGCATCTCACGGGCCCTGCCAACATGACATGGCACTCCAAATCCAAACATGTGAAAACGGAGCTGGAAAATCAAAATCTCACTCCTCCCGTTCTCATCCCTTCTGTGTGCCCAGTCTGTAAATTATTGGCACATGTGTGGTATTGCTGTACTCAGGACAACCCGCAGAATGATTTTTGGGGTGTTTGTCTAAAGTGGCATGGGTTGGGCACAGTATATGAGGCACTAAAATGACTTTTTTGAGATAAAAACGCAATTTTTACTCTGCACCATTTACTTTGCATTCAATTTTGATCAGCGTGTTGGGGGTTAAAATGCTCACCACAACCACCGATAAATTCTTTGAGGGGTCTAGTTTCCGTAATGGTATCATTTATTAGGGGTTTCTATTGCACTGGCACCTCACGGGCCCTGCCAACATGACATGGCACTCCAAATCCAAACATGTGAAAACGGAGCTGGAAAATCAAAATCTCACTCCTTCCGTTCTCATCCCTTCTGTGTGCCCAGTCTGTAAATTATTGGCACATGTGTGGTATTGCTGTACTCAGGACAACCCGCAGAATGATTTTTGGGGTGTTTGTCTAAAGTGGCACGGGTTGGGCACAGTATATGAGGCACTAAAATGACTTTTTTGAGATAAAAACGCAATTTTTACTCTGCACCATTTACTTTGCATTCAATTTTGACCAGCGTGTTGGGGGTTAAAATGCTCACCACAACCACCGATAAATTCTTTGAGGGGTCTAGTTTCCGTAATGGTATCATTTATTGGGGGTTTCTATTGCACTGGCATCTCACGGGCCCTGCCAACATGACATGGCACTCCAAATCCAAACATGTGAAAACGGAGCTGGAAAATCAAAATCTCACTCCTCCCGTTCTCATCCCTTCTGTGTGCCCAGTCTGTAAATTATTGGCACATGTGTGGTATTGCTGTACTCAGGACAACCCGCAGAATGATTTTTGGGGTGTTTGTCTAAAGTGGCATGGGTTGGGCACAGTATATGAGGCACTAAAATGACTTTTTTGAGATAAAAACGCAATTTTTACTCTGCACCATTTACTTTGCATTCAATTTTGATCAGCGTGTTGGGGGTTAAAATGCTCACCACAACCACCGATAAATTCTTTGAGGGGTCTAGTTTCCGAAATGGTGACATTTTGGGGGGTTTTCTATTGTACTTTTACTTCAGGGGATCTTCAATTACACTGTGGCACCACAAAATATTTGCAGCCAAATTGGCCTTCCAAATTCCCAGTATCGCTAACTCTGTTCTGGACATCGCTGTGCGGGGAAACAGCAGCTGACATCCACATGTCTGGTATTGCCGTACTCGGAAGAAGCAGGGCAAGAAATTAGGAATATATATTTACCTCAAATTCCTTCTGAATGTATCCATTTTAGGGCTAAATTGGAAAGATTGAAATCAAAAATTGAAATTTCAAAATTTCCACTCCATTTTCATATGCTTCCGGAAAAATAATTAAAGGGTTAACAGACTTCTTAAATGCTGATTTGAATAGGTTGAGATGTTAGGTTCATAAAATGGTGTTACTTGTGGGGGTATATAGTACATAAGTCTTTATAGGGGACTTCCAAACTGAATTGATCACCAAAAAGTTAGCATTTTTCAAATTTCAAGAAAATCTGAGAAGTTGCTACTAAAACTTCAAACCTTCTCACATCCATAAAAAAAATGGAAACTTGAAACAAATAATGGATATAAAAAGAAGACCAATGGCAAAAGGTTTCTATCAAAAAAAATTTGTGGTATCACTTTTTGTCTAAAAAGTATAACATTTGAAACTTTGAAAATAGTCATTTTTTTCAAATTTTTCCTAAATGTTTGAATTTTTACCCCCCAAAAAAGGAACGGATCACCAAAATGACACTACTAACATAAACTACAATGTCTCACGAGAAAACAATCTCAAAATCACAGAGATATCTTAAAGCGTTGAAAAGTTATTACCACAGGAAGAGACACTGGTCAAATTTAAAAAAAAAGTTGCGAGCCTTAACCTGCAAACAGGCTGCGTCCTTAAGGGGTTAATACCTTGTTTTTATGAAAAAAAGTTCTCAAAATTATACAAATGAACCTGAGGGGCTCCAAGTTCCATAGATGTCAATGGAGCCTGGAGCCCCTCAGGCTCATGTGCATAATTTTTAAATCCTTTGTTTCTTAAAAAAAGGGCATAAGAATCTACAACAAGAGCAGAAACTTCCAGAGGGGGCAAACACCAGCATGTATATGTGCTTGGTTTACAATCCTTCATTCTGGTGCTTGATGGATTTTGAAGGATTGTTTTTGCCCATCCATCCAGAATAACACACAAGGTCAGACGCTGGATTCCAGTTCATCCCGCAGCAGTGTAACCGGATTATGGGCAGGGCTCTGTGCTTTCATTCCAAATTCACTTATCCATAGATCTATGACCTTGCTGTGTACAACAATGAGGTAAAAAGTGCAGTGTTTCTGTCCAATTCAAGTGGACCTTTCTCAAGAATCAATGTGTAAAAATCACTGTACCATGTGTCAGGGTATGATGGAAGTTCAGAGGGCTCACAAAATACACTGGCAGCCTTCCCCTCAACAATGAACCGATATCAGTCATCTCATTGCAATAAATGGTGTATTGTAAAATGTAACACCATACATTGGGAAAGATTCATTATGCCTTCTCCGACAGTATTCCGGTGGAGAGGGCACGTAAATCTCCCCCGCCCTGCCAGTTTCCTGGGTTCTCCAACCTGCAAGCCACTTTCGGCGCCTCAGGGCTAAGAGTGGGCGGGTGTGCTGGTGTGCAGGGAGGGGTGTGATCACAACCAGATGGGGATGCAATACTGATTGAAAACTGTTTTTTTGTGGGGGTGTTAAATGGACACCCACCTTTTCAGAAGCTCTTAAAGGAAGAGGTAAATAACACTGAAGATAGAAGCTGGGATACTTTACATGATATATTATAATACGTGTCATATTTCAATAGAAAATACTCACTGTTGTTCTTAGTAGAACCACATTGGCTTTCTCCAAAGACGAAGGGACACAGTTTGCCCAGACACTCCATTCAGGCTTCCAGTAAAAGAGGAGCAGAAGAATCCCACCAGATAGAAAGTAGCCAATAACACACAAGATAATCCAAAGAATACTTATTCTATAGCCAAAGATTTCCTATTATTGGAATAAAAAATCTGTATCATTGAACTGTCTAAAATTTACTTATTTCCAATAATCATTTGTACAATTCTCAACAGCTTAACACACAAAAAACATACAATAAACCCTGAATAGAACCTTATAGGTGACACAAAAACAGTTTTATTCCCAATAATTGTTTTCTGCAATCCAGTCAGAGAGGCGGCAAAGCTCTTTTCATGAAGTCAGGCTCCCTCACCTCCTCACAGCTGTCCTAGCTGGTAAAATCCACCCCATATTCCGAGCATGCGCTGTATGCCTGACATTTTGGTCCCAGGCGGTTGTCACCCTCCAGCTCCAGTACATGGGTATTGTGCAGTGTCACATGTGAGAGAGGGCTAGGTGGCTGTGCTCAGATTTGCTTGATGCACAATATCCACGCATGCATGGTGTATCACTGGAGCCAAATGGGGACTAGCCTGGTGCCAAAATGTCAGGCGCACTCCGCAACCACAGGGTATTCAAACGAAGTTGTAGTGATGTGAAGCAGGGGACTGTGACAAGGGGCCATCAGGAGGTAGGGGGAGCTTGACTGGATCCAAGAGCTCTCCCGCCTCCTTGACTGGATCTCAAATGACAATGATAAGGAATTAGTTTTTTTGTGTTAAAGCACTAACACAGAAGATCCACACTTATACTATTACACCACAACTACAGTCACCTATAAGGTACTATTTGGGGTTTATTGTGGGGTTTTGTGGTGACAGCTTCCCTTTAATAATGATAGCCCTGGGAGTTCTAACATTGACCAGCATTGATATTTTCACCAAGTAATATTTCTTTAGGAGGGAAAGTCCATGGAGCAAGCATGACACAGTTTCTTATGAATGCAACTGAAAGAACTTCTGTGTTGGGAAACATTAGAAATACAGTATTTAAACAAAAGTAGTGCAAGAATAAAGCAACAGAAAGAGAAATTCATATGCTTGTACAGCCTCTGTATAATGACTGAAGATGTTGAGAGCTGCAGCTAACCCTTACTCAAGGTTACTGGGTTCCTTCTCTACTACTGTCATATATCTATAGGAGCAGAACTCCTTTCTATGAAAAGTTCCAACAAGTGCATATCAGGAAAAGGTGGTGTTATTTGTGCGGGATGTATTGTGGAAGGGTAAGGTAAATGAGACAGTCATGTGGACCAGAGCTAATGCCCTACAGTATTTGGCATTGACAGATAACTGACTAGTGAACCACATAAATTATCTTAATCCCTTAGAATAATAAGGAGTTAAATGAGGACATCTTTCACACATTGTATAATACTATAGACACTCCCATCTGCTAAACTCTTTTTCTAGGTATTGTCTTAACACAATCCGCCTCTAATTAAATGACACTGAGAACTCAGTGTGTAAGCGAGACAAATTATAGAAACATAGGTTGTTTTACCCTGTCTTACCTTAAGCAATCTCAATTATAATGTGCCATATAATACATACATGGGAACAGTTAAGTAACACTTCCCCTCCCCTTTAAGATATTTGTGTCCTGGTTCTTACAATGAAGTGTTGATCCATGTAGATATCCATATAAATGTGGTGCTAATATAAAGAAACTACTCAGAGCTGCTGAGCTGCAATAGTGCAAAAGTGTGTGAAACCCCTTTAAGCTTGAATGCCAATAGGCCATGTCTGCCAACTTGTTAATTTTCTTGACAAGCATGGCCATTGTCTTCTACTCCCCTGAAAAAAAGTCAGTGCGCCAATAGTAAATTTATCCCCAGCCAATCCCACCATACTCCTGATCTTAATTGTTCATAATGTAGGTGTTATGATCTGCATCTGCCTGATTTATTTGTTTGCTTTATGTGATCTTCAAATCCATAAGTAGAGTTTTTCAGGTGCGGGTTACCAATCGCATGCGTATCCATGGAAATGCATATGTGAACAAACCGAGTCCCACCCCCAGCATTTGCATCAATGAAAACTGACAGATTCAATTGGATAATACCCTTGGGAGAAGCCCAAAACCAAAGCAATTAGGTTGCATAGCTGGGCCACATCCTGCTGCTCATTATAATCTGCCCATTGTTTAAGTAACTATTTGTATGCGTATGTGTGCGGAATAGAGTCCTTATTTAATACTTAGCGGCATTGTTAGAGCTTTTGAACCCTCTCCATAGACTTGGCTTCTGTATAATACAGAACACACCTGCTGCCAACACCCATGATCATGAGTGTTAACCTGTTAATTGCCATGGTCATATACACAATGACATGCTCAATATTATTGATATCCCCTGTGAGACCACATTGGAGGCTGGTGATTGGTTTGTTTGACAGCCAAGAGTCTCTCCAAACTTTCCATAGCTGTCACAGAGCAATCTGTAATACACCCTAAACAAGGTAGGGTGTAATACAAAAGGAGCCTTTTTACTAAAATACCGATTAGATCCCCTAAAGTTCAAACATCAAGGGAGGGCCAAAACTGTAGAAAAACAAATAATAAAAACAAAAATGTAAAGAACCCAAATAACAATTGATCAATGGTTCAAACTGCTGCTTTTTAGCAATTGTGCCACTGCTAAAAATGGAAACAAAAAAAAAATAGATCAAAAGATTGCACTACTCATAAAATTATAGAAATCAAAATGTCAGCTGGTCATTAGGCCAAGATTTTTTTTAATATTTACTTTTTTGAAACGACTGTGTGATTTTGGTATCTCCCTGATAAGATTCTAAAACTAAGCCAGTGAGAAAAAGGCACAACTTTTTTGAGTCATTTTACGGCATTTGGGAATTGCTTTTAGCTACCAAGAACATGACATAGACTAGAACAGGTAGCACTTAGGACATACATCTCTGTAAATGGAATAATAAAAATGTCTGTCTTTTGTAAGGTGTGGAGAAAAACAGAAGAATTGCAAAAATAGAAAACATCTGCAGTTTTAAACCATAGCTGAGCTGTTAACAAAATATCATAAATCAATAGTGCAGATGATAATAGTAAACATTATAATAAACTTTATTAATCCCTTCCTGACCTGGAACATAACAGCAATGTATAGGTGGCAGTGACTTGTCGAATCATGTAGTATTATTACGTCATGCTTCTGTTACCGGCTCCCAAGTGGAGCCAGTGCCAAAAGCTGTTGGTGTCATCTGCATATTACAGCTGACACCATCCTATAAGATTCACCATCAAACATAACTCCAATCGTAGGTTTTAACCCCTTGCATGTCACTGTCAAGCATTACAGCATCTGCATCTTCTCCCCCAAGCCCATTACCTGGGAATCCTTCCCTTGGCAACCTTGAGCTCTGATGTGTAGCTCAGGACTACCTGATTCTCAGAGATGTCAGGCTGCATTACAGTACATTATAAGGCATACAATTTAATACATATAGTAATGCTGTGCAGTGATCTGGACTTGAACAAGCGATCAGAACATTCATTGTTCAAGTCCAAATTGAAAAAAATGCAAAAAGTAAATAAAATATGAGAAAAAAAATATTTTAGAATAAAAAATAAACATAGTTAAAGTTAACCTACCTTCCTCCCTTAGAAATACCTAAAAAAATATTTAAACCCCCACATTCATCTGTAGCAATCTGTACAGATATGAAACATAATTAGAAGCATGATAAAAGTCACCTACTTTTCACCAAATCCCTTCACAAAGTGATCAATAAAGGTAATGTGGACCAAAATGATACCATTTAAAAGAACAACTTTTCTTGCAAAATATAAGCCCTCAACCAGCTATGTCAACAGAATAATACAGACGTTATAGCTCTGAAAAAATGGCGATGCTGAAACAAATGAGATTTTGTCCATTTTTCATTGAGTAAAATGAGCAAATAAAAAATACTATATAAAAGAGTCAACACCATAATTGGAGTGAACCAGAGAATAAAGATAAAATATATATTTTTTAAACGGGGACTGGTCCGATGAAATCCTAAAAACAAGAATCAATGATTTTCTTCTACCCCTAAAGAGTTAATAACATCTGATCAATAAGATATAGACTCCTCAAAATTGAGTTTATGTAAAGTTCATCTCATCCCGTCAAAATAAACGCTCATATGTCCACACTGCCAAAAACTAAAAATGTTATAGCCTATAAAATCTGATAAAAGAAATTTTGCTTTGAATGTGTCATGAGAAAACAAGTCTCAAAATTACCTGGGTATGTGAAAAGGTTCCAAAGTTATAACCTTATTAAGTGACACATGTTAGATTTTAAAAAAAAGGGCGTTGGGAAGGTGCAAAATGCCCAAGCGGTTAAGAGGTTAAAGAAATGCTCCTGTGTCTGCTTTCTCCTGTGTCCTTGTGTGTCCTATGTAAATCAGCTTTATGTCCTGTATCCACTGACAACTGAGATATAAAGGAACATGATAAATGACACTCTAATGACACTCTTTACTCTTTTCAGACAGTCTAATCTTCAGAGAGATGAATCATCAAGGAAAATGTTCTCAAGATATGGAATATCATCTTTAGCCTCCTTTCCTTATCTCTGTGCTATGTACAGTACCCCAGATACACTACGTACTGTTCATTATTAGCACTTGCACTAGGTCCTCATAAAAAAATAGCTTCTAAGGTGTAGACACACTTTAATGGGTTAAAGTTATCTAGGTTCTTGTTCTTATCTATGAGCATGATAGTGTAATGCATATGTCAGGAGATTTTCATGATTTTATACAAAAGGTATACCAACTTACTTTAATCAATAATAACATTGAACTGGTTGAATTCTGTGTAGTCCAGTTATATCCAATCCACAATAAGTTCTACTGTATATTGAAGGCCCGGTTAACAAATAACAGTCTTATTATTGTATAACATTCAGTAAGCCAATAAACTCCTGCCAATTTACTTTTTCTAGTTATGCAACCAGACATACATATCCCACAAGCAAGAATAGAATTAAGAATGTCAAGCAAAAGCTTATCACCTTAAGGACACAGCCTGAAATGACCTTCAGGACATAGCACTTTTTTTGTTTGTTTTTCCCTGCTCAAATTCCAAAAGACAGAACTTTTTAATTTTTTTAAATCCAATATAGGAATATAAGGGCTTGTTTTTTTTGCGGTAAGATCTGCATTTTCCAATGGGTTAATTTTAATTTTTAAAAATAGCATAAAGATTCATATTTATTAACTGCAGAAGAACAGAAGCAAACAGCTGTAGGCCTCCTTTCCAACTGCCATGGAAAGGAGAAACTGCCCTGCAAGGAGAGATCTCCCTGCCAGACATTTGCAGCAGGGAGCAGGCAGTACGTACACTGGCACACTGGCAGTGCCAGCATGATTCAGATGACCATATAGATTGCCCAAATGCAGCAACTGGCTGCTAATTTGGACGATCGATTTTGTCCTATGTCCTCAACCATTTAAGGTCTGTTACTGTCCTAAACATGAATGATAAAGGTAACCAAGAAAAATCAGTGTTGGGACACTACAGTAAGTTAGACTGGCTGCTGCAAAGAACTGATCTGCTTCATCTTATGATGTAGCAATTATTTTTCCTGATGCACAAAATACAAATACTGAGTGAGAGAGTGATTTACTACTTGCTTCAGTGAAATGTCTTGAAAGAGCATCAAGCTGACTTGGACAATTTCGATTCCCTTTTTGGTACCACAAGTAGCTGCTCTACCTCCGGAGGACCCTTCTCATTCATTACTTTACAAAAGTCAGTAGATTATGCATCATTTTTCCTGCTCATTCAAAGTGAACAATGGTTTTCCTAGTAATAACATCCATCAATGGGTTGTGCACAATGTAAATAATTCAACCTATTGAACACACTGGGGTACATTTACTTACCCGGTCCCGCGGCGGAATGTCCGACGAGGATTTGGTTCCGGCATGATTCACCAAGCTCGTGCGCCCCTTTTTCTTGCATCCTTTTCTTCTGCCCCGAGGTCCGCCGGAGTTCATCTGCTTATTCCCGGTGCATGTAAGTGCGTGTCTTGCGACACAATTTTAAATGTTAAATCCAGGGTGTTGTCCGAATCCGTTGGGTTGTATGATGGCCCGCCCCCCGATTTCTGTCGCGTGCAAGCCGGCGCCGATGCGACACAATCTGATCGCGTGCGCCAAAATCCCGGGGCAATTCGGCCCAAAACGGAAATCGTCGTGAAACCCGACGAAAGTGCGGCATTCGGGCCCTTAGTAAATGAGCCCCACTACGATAAAATGTGCAATATGCTTATTAAAGCTGTAATGGGGCATAATTAGGAGAAGTTGGGCCCCATTGCAGAATTTTGGGGCCTTCTTCCCTCCTATTTGTACGCTCACACATGTTTATACAATCACACACATTTATGTACACACAGATTTATACACTGTTACACACATACATACATTTATACATTCATGCACACACATTATGCACTCATACATACATTTATACACTATACAGTATATACACTTTTTATAAACACATACAGTATATGCACATATTATATCACATACTCACAGTATTTACACATCAAATGCACAAGTATATAGTAAATATACATCATATTATTATACATATAGTCTATACACACACCATATATACACATCTATACAGTATAAACACATAAATACAGTATAAATGCACACAACACATACACTCATACAGCATATACAGTGAATATACACATTATAGAAACACACACGTACAGCATATAGATACATTTATACACACCATACACCATACATTGGATACACATCAATACACTCATATACACAAATGTATGCACTCATTGTCTGAAAGATTTCACACAATGTGCAGCATGACATGTATATAATGGTGCACATCCTCTATTTATCAGAGTAGCAAGTTGGATGGCTAGGCCCCCTGACACCGGGGGCTCCATAGTGGCTGCTGTGCAGTTACGCCCCTACTGTTTGTCTAGTCTTATTATACACTTAGTTTAACGATTGAAAATTTTCCACTGTGACACATAACTAAGAAGTGAAATCTGAATGAGGCCAAGTATTACAGATCTTATGTCAACACTCAGTTTATTGGTGCACTTCTCCAACTGAACAATGGCTTGTCTTTTTTATCCTTACAAAGGTCTATTTTTCCTTACCCGATGTTGTGTTTTGGCATTTATGTAAATAGTATTTATACAACCAGCTTCATGTCATAGTGGCTAACCCTTATGCACAAATGCTAATGTAAATTTACAAGATCATTCTACAAATATCATGTTGAAAATCATAAACAATGCAGATCATCATACCATGTTAAAAAGCAGAGACAATACTGTACTTGCTACAAGGGTTACATAAGAGGAACATGCACAAACAAAAGTTTGGCATGATGTAAAGCAATAAATTATCACTTTGTTTCATTAAGAAGAATGTATCCATTTATATAACAACATAGAAGTAATTGCATCTGGTTTTGTGTAAAGGGGAAACCCTCAGCCAATGACAATAAAACATTTCTCCAGCTGAAAATACATGTAAGATATTTGCTGATTCCACATTGATGTACAGTATACAAACAGCAGTTTAGTCATAGCTTTTATCCATCCGTATAGTCATAGTTACACAATTACATAATTGGAAGTGTATGTCTAGTAGGTCTATCAACTTTATCCAAGGGATAGGGAAAGGGAAGAAGGGGCTGTGCCTGTAGACTGAATTTTTATTCTTCTAAAGATGGAGAGAGTGGTCCTTTGAATCAAACAGCTTTGCCTCCATATTTTTTTATGCGCCACCTACATATTTATATACATGAATGATGTCCCTACTAAGTTGTATCTTCTCAGGTATCTTCTGATCTTTCCTCATAACTTGAGATCCTACAATAGTGTAATCCTATGAATAGTAATTTGTAATGACACCACTGTGATATATTACCTACCTCTACTAATTTAGGGAAACTTCCAATGTTAAGATTATAAATTATATTATATCTTATATTGAAAAAATAACAAATAAAAACATAACAATACCAGGAAGGGGTGTTCAGGGATAAATAACCCATATCCCATTCCATGTTACTTGTTTTTAATTGTCATTATTTAATATAAGCTATTTTTCAATCTTACCATTTTGCTATATTGTGCATTATTAATGGTTAGTTATAAATTGCAGCATTATCATTATATATTACTATTGTTATTATTTATTGCAGAATATCCTGAGTATGTGAAACATGCTTCATATATGGTCAGAATGGACATGTAAAAGAAAATTTAGAGCATTCCATGAACTTGTTCCCAGAACTGAACTGTATATTCTAGATGTGACTAAATTAATACTTAAGAAATTGCATATATATTGCAGGAAATACACAACTCACCATCTCATTCTCCTCTCCTTCATTAATTATATCTTGGTGATCTTGGACTTTAGACTTCATGTTTTATATTTAAAACTACTTCATATGCTTTGCCAAGCAAACACTATGCCCAGATGGAGATGGTGAATCCTATTTATACTAGATCCATCTCCTCTAGTGTAACATGAACATCCTCCCCATGATTTTAGCACACCTCCTTATTATTATTTTCTCAGGAGTAATTACTGATCTATCACACTGCAACCAAAATACTTCCTCAACAAAGGTGTTTATTTTGTAGAAGATGCCAAACCTGTAGCTATAAAGGCCACACATATTTTACATGCAAATGAATATAAGTAAAGTTTCCATGCAATGTTTTATATAATCTTATATAAGATTTTTTGGTACATTTGTAATGTTAAATAACAAAATACCTCTGATCTGCAGACTAGGGGCTCATTTCTAACCCCCTGAGTCTTTTGTCCGTGTTACTGGACTAAATAGATCATTGTAATTTCTGTTTAAGGAGTTTTACAATTGATACTATACAAGACTTTAGTGACTCACTATATCATGTATCTGACATTTTGAGTATTATAAATGTTAGCTGTGTTTGTGAGTTTATTATTATATAAATTACTTTAAAGTCATTAGTATAGTGTAACAAATTGTTATGGGACTATGTTGATTGGTCCTAGGGATCACATGGTGATTGTTCCTAAACCTACCCACAGAATACACTAGGCAGGGTGTTAATGAAGGGTGATGTCCCCTGAAACATTGCAGTCCTGTTTTACAAGTTTAGTCACCTCCTGGTAGAGTCTGGAATCTGTGAGGCTTTTGGGATATCAGGTGCAACAGATGGGTGAATATATAACTCATGTTATGCTGTATTTACTCTCTGGCCAATGTATAGATTATTGAAGGATACAAAAAGCACATTTGAAAGTTTTTGTGAAGTCTTGTGCATGTTTGTGATACTGGTTAGAAAGGTTTGTGATGGTGAAAGTGATGGTTTGGTCTGTAATGTGAGCAGTCCGGTTAACTTTGTTTTATAGAGGGTCTCATTGCTGCCTTAAAATAATATTGGCTCCTATTTTTTTATATATCATATGAAAGAAGCTAGATTCATTCCTACCTCACTTATCAGTGGATTGGCACACTGGTGAGAGTTTTGTGTTGGAAATTAGCTATTGTGTAGCCTGCTTCTAGCAATCCATTGTCAGCAGATTATCAGATGGAAGACCAAAAAGGAAAAAGAAACTCTGGCTAAATACTTTTGCAATCTAAATGCTATTTTTATAGTTGATGCCAAACCCACAACTATAAAAGCTTCATATATTATATATGCAAATGCCTGGATATGTGTAATAGCTCATTTCACGCTATGATATATATTCTAAGAAAAAATGTGAAAATATTTATCCATATATTGACTATATGGAGAAATGTATCAGGACACAAATGTTACCGCATATACTCGAGTATAAGTTGAGTTTTTCAGCACAATTTTTGTACCACTCGTCTTAAACTCGGGTACATAAAAAAAATTAATTCTGATGCCTCAACCAGCCCCCATCCCCCACGTGGGTCCTCCTCTTGATCCCTGACTGCCGGCAGCAGCAGGTCCGTGTGCACTAGTGGTGCACACAGACTATGAGGTCGGCAAGCAACTGAGTCTGTGCCACCAGTGCCCACTGACCTTTCACTGCCTGTTGGACTGGATCAAGAAGTGGAACTGGAGATGGGGGCATCGGAAAGGTGAGTACAGAGTTTATTAATTTTATGTGCTGGGCATGGGGCTGGCTATATATATACAGGGGATTGACTGGCTATATACTAGGGGGGCTGGTTGGCTATATACTGGGGCTGTCTATATACAGGGTACTCTCTGGCTATATACAGGGTCTGGTTGGCTATGTAGAGGGGCTGCCTGGCTATATACAGGGGACTGGCTGACTATATAGAGGAGCTGGCTGGCTATGGCTATATACAAGGGCTGACTGACTATATACAGGGGACTGGCTGGTTATGTAAAGGGGACTGGCTAGTTATATAAAGGGGACTGGTTGTTTATATAAAGGAGACTGTCTGGTTATATAAATGGGACTGGGTGGTTATATACAGGGGACTGGATGACTGTATACAGGGGACTGATTGGCTACATATTGGGGACAGAGTGCTGACTATATACTGGGGACAGGTGGCTGGATATATACTGGTGGGCAGGGGGCTATCTAGCATTTTGCATATTCTATGCATTTTCCTCCATAGGTTTATAATTGAGTCAATAGGTTTTCCCATTTTTTTGCGGTAAAATTAGGGTCCTTGGCTAATAATCAGGTCGGCTTATACTTGAGTATGTATGTTTTATTCAGTCTCATGGCCACACATATATACATTAATCGCCTAGCTTACATTTGTCAACATTTGTGAAAGAATGGGTATGTAGTGCAGGTTGGCATCTAGCATCCTATCTCTAAGGATGCTGTGCTTCAGTCCCTGTGAGAAGGAATGGCGGTCCTTTAAGATACTCTAAACTTTGTTGTCTGCTCTTGTCTAATCCTATGAAAGGACATTTTTTCTGCTGTGTCATTTGCTTGAACTTTGGTTAGTCATTTTCCGAATCTGCTCTTCCTGTCCTGACCCCAACCTTCACTTTCCCCTAAGATTGTTCCTGCTCCATTGGTGCCATACACCCGTGTTTCTTAATTCTGCCAGGGTCAATGGTCACAAGGGATGGCTCCAAAGGATAGCAATCTGGTGGTTGCCTCTAGTGCTATCCTGATTCCTCTAATGGGTTTAAAAGGTAAATACCTAGGGACCTCTTTAACAACACCCTTAAGAGTAGCCTAAACTAACACTGGTTTGGTGACATAGTTAGGTCCACACCCACTCAGTTTTACAGGGATGTTTTACAGTACTCCCTGAATTTAAGTACGATAATTTAATAGGATGTCACTATTCGTAGACAGAAGTCAGACAGAAAAAAATTAATTAAGCACCATGGTATTGGTTTTCATTGCCAGGAAGGTGTATTCAAGCCTTACATTACTAAGGGCAATGCCTAGGATTGTAGGGAGTGGTGACAAACATGCTACCAAATTGAGCTTTGAAGTGCCACCAAATTGAGCTTTGAGAGGTCACAAATCATGATCCGCTTTGTGGAAGTCTAATGGATAAGTTTGAGTTTGGCAAATGTTAGTAGAATGTTTCTTGCCAGACTGCATAATGTCATCTGTAAAGTTTAATGAGTGGTTGGCCTGGACCCCTTAGTTCTAATAAAGATTTATCTTAAAACTGCAACATATAAAGACAACACCAACTGTATGCACCCAGCTTCTTTGGAACACAATGGGGCAGCTTCTTTTCTGTCCAAGCTATGTCCACATAGGCATGGCCGGGTAGGTTTGGAACAATTTGAATGGCTCACACAACCTGACCTGAGCTCTGAATCTTAGGCCTATGAAGTTTGAATGGGATGTCAGAAAAGCCCCTGCAAGAGGGTTTACCTAGCATTCATTGTCAACATAATCACAGATGTAAAACTGTAACCCTATTCTTACAATTTTACATTTTCTGGAACAGATTGATGTTTATGGTTTTTACTTGCTAAGTTCAATGGCAAGTCAAAATCTTCTGCAGCAACCTGTTGAAAGCATCTTAAGTCACTCACTCACTGTCCTGTTAGATTTCATTAAAAACAGAACATTGCTAGCAAACCAATGGAAACCGCCAGGTACTAGTCCTATTTGATATATGACACGTGAAGTAAAGTAAATTTTGCTTTCTATAATGCATATTGCCTTACCCTTGAAAAGCCCCGCATCTCGTGGATACACATCTGAAATTATTATATTGTTGTTGTTATTATAAATAGATTACAGGTTATACAAGTTATTCGTCTGCAATAGATGGAAAAGAAAAGAAAATAGAGAGTGTTCTTACAGGTGGTAGATGTTCACAGTGAAGCTCAGTAATTGATAATATAGCTATGACAGCAGGAAGGTATGCAATTATGATGAAATGAACGGCGTCATTAACTTGGACAATGTGAAATATAAGAACACTGCAGTTATGACATGAGAATGCTAGGCATTGATTTAATTATTGCAAAAAAAGGCCACACCTTCTGCTTATTTATAGCACACACAATAATAAAATTCATGAATTATTTCCTGCACATATCCTGCACCCACTTTACCACTACACACTGCACAGCCCTGTGTTCTAAAACTAGGAGTATAGTACAGGAAAATAATGATTATGGAAGTCTTACTGGGGAGTAATAGGCAGACTGTATCTCTACTGTTAGTACAAAGAGCAGGACAGTATGAACCATCACAACAACCTGCAGCAGAAAGTTTCACAGTCTCACTGCTGTTACAGTAAAGAATCCCTGTCTATGGCAATTGTTGACCACCTGTCCCATTGTTTTGGCCACAGGCCTAGGTATAAAAAGATTTTTGGAACAATTCCTGCACTGTCCATTTATATTTGTCTCCCTACCTGTCTGGTTTTTTTTAGCTGAATAAACCCCAAGTTTAATAATCGGTCAACCTATTCTAGTCCACCCCAGTCCCTCCAAGAGCTTGGCTCCTCTCTTTTGCAACCATTCCTGTTCTACTTACTGTACACAATATTCCATGTGTGCTCTGAAGTTTTACCAAATAATTCACCATTAGAAACATAACAGTCATTTTTGGGCATAGTTCTCCGTCATGAAGGACCTTCTGAGATTTTTACACTGCCCATGATTTAGACAGCAGGAATCTGATGACAGGATCTTTTTGGTAATGGAAGGCATCATACTAATTTTACAGTACTAGGAACACATGGCCTTCTCCCAGGCCTAAGTGTCACAAATGTCCAATAGTTTGGCTGGGGCAAACCTGTACAATCCATGAATCAGATGGTCACTTACTTTTCAACAAATGTTGCACAAATCTAATAAAAAATAAAGTACAAGTAAATATAAGAAGCTTTATAATATAATTTGTTAGCAGAAAGTGTCGTTTTATCAACTTTCAAGCTCTTTTCATGTCCTTTAAGTGCTAAATCGATTGTAACTCTGAAATCATTGCTGAATTCTGTATTGCTGGGAATATATAAATAAGGTCTCATTGGTGTAAAATTCCACAAAATCCTATTTAAAGGGGATAATGGTAAAGATAGTAGAAGCTTAATGAGAGTTTGTGAAGAACTGAAACAATAGATAAAGGCTGCCGGGGAAAAGCATGAAAGTATATAAGTGCAAGTTATATAATAACCAGAAATAGTATTATAACATCCTTCAATTGACTTTTCAAGGTTTATTGAAATGTTTGCTCTGTCCTTAAAGGACATTTACAACCAGGATAAAAGATTGTAAACCAAGTACACTGACATGCTGATTTATGTCCCCTCTGGTAGAATCCACTCTTTTTTAGCATCTTATGTCCTTGTTTTTAAGAACTAAAGACTTTAAAACTTATGCAATTGAGCCTAAGGGGCTCCAGGCTCCATTAGAACCCAATGCCCCCAACCAAGGAATAAGAAGCTAAGAAAAGGGCAGATCCTGCCAGAGGGGGAACATACCAGTATGTAAGAGTGCTTGGTTTACATTGCTTCATCCTGGTGGTAGATGTCCTTTAATTTCTAAAGGGTTGCCTTATCATTTCTTTTAGGTAAGGGGATCAATCTTTTAAAATAATTTGCAGTGTCAATAGGTGTATAGCCACCATGATTCTTCACAGACTGCAGATTAGATAATGACTCTTGGTTCATTTAAATTGTAAATTAGCAAAGTATTTCCTGCTATTCCACATAACAATGTATTAGTCAAAGAATGTGCAGTATTAACTTAAAATGTAATTAATTTGCATCCTGTATTTCGGAGTATCCAGAGGGTAGAGGATCGAACAGAAAGAATTCTCAGAATTGTGTTAAATTTGTATTTTATAGTTTTCGACTAACATCTGTAGATGCTTTACTGAAGCTTTTGGACAATTTGCTCATCTGAACTCATACATATAGTACCAGAGTGGATGCTCTGTCAAAGATATCGGCTACCATTGTGGCTGGTACCATAAAGGGTCTTCTACACCAAACTCTTAAGCATCAGTGATCTATTTTTACAGAACTATTTGTGGAAAAACAGATGTATTTAAATGAAAAGCACATGGCTACACTAAATGCAATAGTCCAGTGGTGGCGAACCTATGGCACGGGTGGCACTCAGAGCTCTTTCTGTGGGCACTCAGGCCATCTCCTCAGCACACCAGACAGGATTCAAAGAATCTTCCTGCAGTTCCAAGCAACTTATAAATGCTGCTTTCAGTGATATTTAGATACTTACTTTGCTATTTGGGACTGTAGGAAGAGGGAGAATGAGTAGACAGGGCCGAATTATCTTTGGAGGACCTCCTGCTGGCCTCACTATTTTCTCTGTGTACAGAGGTACACTGGAAGAAGGTAAAATGATGAAAATTTTCCACCTTTCTACTGTGTTGCTGTCCTCAGGAGACCAATATGATTGAAAGTTGTTGAAAAGTTACTGCTATAAGTTACTTCACTAATTGTTACTATAAGTTACTGCTTTAATTTTTGTTTGGGACCTCACAATAAATAAGGGGGGTTTTGGGTTGCAGTTTGGGCACTCGGCCGCTAGAAGGTCCGCCATCACTGCAATAGTCTATGCAGACACTTATTGTTCAGTGCAAACATGATTGACACCGAGTGACACCAAACGACAGAGTTTTTTAAATTTTTATCCGACATGGGCATATTAGGGCTTGTTTTTTGCTGTAAAATTTGCATTTTCCAATCTGTTAATTTTTGGGGTGAAAATAGCAAAATGATTAAAATTTATTATCTCTGTCCTGCAGTAGAACAGAATAAACAGCTGTTTAGCCACTTGTTTTTTAATGAAAAATTTTACATAGTTCACCATACAGTATAATAAACACAATAAAATATTCTGTAGGTTAGTACAATTAAGGATACACCAAACATTTACAGGTTTACATGTTTTACTACTTTAGCAAATATGACTAGCAAGAAAGAATACATTACTTATGGACTTATGGACAGAATTGATTATTCTGCCTTCAGGCACAACCCGGGGATTACATCATCCGCTCCTGCAGTGAACAATTCATGTGCTTGGAGAAATGCTGAACCAGCCATCGAAGTGACAGAGCTTCATTATCATAATGTAACATCTGTTTTATCAGAAAAACCACTCATCACAGGGATTAACCAAGATATGATCCTGCATCAGTGTAGCTATGGCAGTCTCAAGGTATGTTTGCTTCATAATGCATCAAATCAAATGGTACGTTTCCTTTAAAAACATTAGACACCCAGGCCAATTGGCATAACATAGCCACTTCATTACATTAAAACCAGTCACCTCGCCTTCCCCCTCTCCGGGTTTGGTACTGTGACAATCCCCATATATCTCATAACATTTGCATTGGCATCATGGTATCCTCCAGGTGATCACTAATTCTCCTCAATAACTCTTTTTTTGTCTTGCCTACCTATTCTATATATTATTGATGTCCTCTCGTGACTCCCCGCCCCTAGTGTATGCGTCATCAAGATGCTCTACCACATGGTGAGTGGCAGAAACACGATTGGCACTAGGGTGTGTTTGGGAAATAATGGGAGTGGCTATACAACTTAAAAGTTTGGCACGCTGGCATCCACTAGGGATAGTGACCATACTATCTGTTAGTTACTGAGTGAACCGAAAGTGGTCAGCACGTATCTCTGTTACACCCCACTTTGCAAGATCCTTCTGTTATATTGTTTTTTATGCATCCTGCTCTATATGACCCTTTGAAGAATCCAACCAAAGGAGGAAACGCGTCAGGGCGGCCAGATGTGGGATGATAGCTAGAGATCAGTATAAGGGCGGGAGTCAATCAAGAGGGTGATAGGGGGATTTGCTTTATTTGCTTTTTACTAGAATATGAATGTGGAGTGAGCATACGATAGTTTATAAACATATGATAAGGTTTTACACCATGACAAGTCTAAACTTAAAAGTAATGAATAAATATATAGCTTAATAGAAAAAAAATGTAAAGGTAATGAACATTGAAAGCATTTTAAAATAATGAACTAGAAAAAAAAATTAAAAATCAATGCTATATTCAGCTGTTTGCCCAAGACCATACATATTGGGGTACATTTACTTACCAGGCCACTGGAGTTCCCGAGTTCCCTAGTGTCCGAAAATCATGCACTCTGGCGCGATTCACAAAGATTTTGCACCCTGCATGTGTTGCTTCCCCACTCAGGTCCGCCGGAGTTCACCTTCTAGTTCCCAGTGCATGTAAGTTCTTGGATTGCGACACAATTTTTAAGTTAAATCCCATGGTTTGTCCAAATCATCATCATCCAACGGCCTGCCCCCCGATTTGTGACGCATGAAAGCCGGCGCCAAAATCTGATCGCGTGCAACACAATGCCCTTCTAAATCTCTGTCCCCACGGCACGCGCGATCCCTGTGGGACCCTTAGTAAATAAGCACCAATATATAGAAAAATAAATGCCACATAATAGGGAATTAATTAATTTATAACTTAGTTTAGATTAATTAAAATTTTATTTTTTTTTAACTTTAATCCAAATAAAACAAAATAGTGTTGTGGACCTTAAAGGAAACCTACCACTTCGGATAGGGCTTCTAAGCAGCACATGCCGTGCACCAGCTCAGGGTGAGCTGGTGCCAGCATTTATCTTCGTTATGTTTTAAAACGTATTTTAAAGAGTTTTAACACTTTATTAATCTTTATATCTGAACTAGCTTGCCCGCACCGTGGTCTGCGCTCGGCGCACCACGCGGGCGACCACTTCCTATTCAGGTCTACCTATTAGATTAAACTTGTCTACCCCTTTAAGTTCTCTGGCTCTAGAAATTCTAACTTATAAATCTAGTAGGACTAACTTTCCCTAAGTTTAAAAAAAAATATTAGTTGTTTCATCCAGATACTGTGTAACCAAATCACTGAAATCATCATTATGTGGGATGCTAGTCAAACTAGTTCCTTTGTTCCATAACAGACTACATGGAATTGATACTGGTTTAGCTATTATCTTGCTATTATCATGTCATTAAGCTTTCTGAAAAAGTCATTCTTAATCTTAAACAAGATAGATAAGAGGCCATATTTCTCATATCCCATACTAGAAAACAGATTTGCTTATTTCCTAGAAACCCTCAGAAGCAGCTTTATTCTCATTCCACAGATACATTCAACCATATTCTGTTTGCTTGTTCTTTATTCTACCTGACTCATCCATCTTTAATATTGTAACTCTATACATATCAGATTACCCTCCATATATGACATTATTTACCATAAGGACTAAGCCTTAATGGGAGGAAGCACTGTAGTAAGTATTTAATCCCTCTGCCTAGAAGGAATATTCAATAATCAGTATTCTGTGTAGGATAGAGCTATATCATCTGCGAAAAGGAGTGGGCAGTTATTGTACAGTCTTTAGGACAGGTTGACAACTGACCAATAGAAGGGTATCAGTGCCATCAAAGCGTCATTGGATAGCATGCTTTTCACTTTAATGTAGCTGACAATCAAGTCTGCTGCAGATACTTTAAACAGGATTCAGGAGCAACAGCAAGGACTTGACATGCTGATCTGCTGACAAGAAACAATCATTTTTAAATTAATAATTGTATACTCTTTCCAGAAAATTACCAAGTTCCTAAACTTATGGTGCACCTACCTAATTAAACATAGCATTTATGCAGTGAAAAGCTTATGTTAGTTTACATTTCAGGGTGTTGTTAAACATTTTATCAGAAATATAGAGTCATTATTCCCCTTATGTTGACACAAAGGATGTTGCTGTGTGCTTTCCGGATTGAGATAGTCTTCAGTGAGATGCACTCCATTGTTTGCTGTCTTGGGCTGATATTTGCACTGTCGGTGATGCTATGAACTCCTTGATTCCTTAGTAGCTTAGAGGTCTGTGACCCAAATTATATGTTAGATGTTGAATCATTTTAACTAGAAGGTATCTGACTAAATTTGAATTATAGGGTATCCTAATCAGTAGCACCAACTAATATATCTAGCACTTCTAAATTTTTCCAGCACTCGCTAATATAGTCGTCATTCTCTAAAATATCCATCACCCCTAATTAATATAGCCAGAATCCTCCTAATACATCTAGCACCTACTAATATATCCAGCACCCCCTAATAAAGATAACCTGCACCTACTTATTCATATAGACAGAGCCCCCTTAATTAATATTGCCTGCACCCCTTAATATACTGCCAGCACCCTCAACTATAGCAAGCATCCCCTTACAAATATAGCCATAATCCCCAAATTAATAAAGCAAACAATATAGCCAAAAGGACACATAATATATCCAGCACCAACAATCCTAATATAACCAGCACCCCCTAATATATTAAGCACTCACTAACAAAGTAAGCATCCCATAATATAACCAGCACCCCATAATTAATACAAACACATGTCATTGCATAGCCCAATGTATTAAGTCTTGGTCGAGCTGCTTATGGTCTGGTATCACATGTCAGCATCTTCGCATAGAATGTTCCCTGAAATCTGCTGAAGATATGGATCAGTAGAAGGAACACTTCCACATATATTATATTTGTCTTGTTCTCTGATTTGGCTATGGTGAGAGACTTACTCAACTCTGCTTTGTTATAGAAGTACTACTTCTTCCCTAAATTATTCCTTCTCAAGGCCCCACATTTACTGCCATATGCCATGTGTTAACATTTTGGATGGCAATTTTTCCGCTGGGGGAATTAGATTACATAGCTCCAATAGGAGATTTTAGGAGGATCGCACCTTACAGCTCTCTTAAGTAATAAATTGGATGCCTTTCCTCTCATATAGAAGACCTAGGGCACTCACTGGTAACCTAAACAGTTAATCTAAACAGATTAACCCCTTCAGGATGTAGCCTGTGGTAATAACTTTTCAACAATTTATGTAGGAGAAATTTAAAAAGATACACATTTTCAAATGTTCTACTTTTTAGACAAAAAGTCATACCACATTTTTTTTTTTTTTGTAGAAACCTTTTGCCATTCGGCTTCTTTAAATTTCCATAACAGTAGAAACCCTAAGAACTGACACTATTTTGGAAACTACATCCCCTCTATGAATTAATCCAGAGGTATAGTTAGCATTTTAAACCCCCCGGTGGACCCCAAATAAAATGCATAATGGATAGTGCATAGTAAAAAATATCTGTTATGCCATACTGTGCACAGCTCCTGCCACGGGAGACAAACGACCCGAAAATCATGATGCATGTTCTATGTATGACAATAATATGGGGCAATAATCTACAGGCTGGGTACATGGCAGGGCTTAGAAGGGAAGGTGCCACATGTGTCATGATGTATAAGCTTTGCATAGTACATCAGGGTAAAATCTACATCTAAAGTTCCAGGGATGTGTAATAAATACAGAAGCAATCTTTCATGTATAGTCCTGTTTTTTCTGGGCATGTTTCACAATGGTAAATCGTGTCCTTCTGAATGCCTTTTTGGAGCACACCCTGAACCTTTATTGTGTCCTTCCCTTCTTGGCAGTTTGGGGAACTTCTCCTGGAAAGTGCTGCCTACAATACGTGATGTAGCCCCATTTTCAGAAGTGCTGGTCACTCCCCCCTTCCTGGTCTCCAAAAAGAAAATGCTTAATAACCACCTCTTGAAATTCCAGGAAAGTTCCCTTCTGGCTTGCACATCAATATAACACATAAAAATTATATAGTACTATCTGAGTGATGTGCACGGCCAGCTTCTTGTACCTCACTTTCGACTTCCGTATGGCGTTGTATGGCTGAAGCACCTGGTCCGACAAATCCATCCCTCCCATGTACTTGTACTTGGCACTAAAATTATCTAATATGGGCCTGATCTTAAACAAACAATCATAACTGGGGTCATCTCTGAGCGGCCACTGTGTGTTGTCGGTGTAATGCAAAAACTTATGAATGGCTTCAAAGCACATCCTGGTCATTGCCATGCGGGGCATCAGGGTGTGGTACAGAATGTCTGTGCGCCAGTAGTCCCTGATTGATGGTTTCTTTATAAGCCCCATAAGAAGTATCATGCCCCAATACTGCTGCAGTGACAGGCATCCACCTGTGGGGTTGTGCATAAAATGAAGTGGGGTTTTGGGCAATATGTTGTGCAGCATAGGGATTTGCCTGGCCTACAATTGAATTAAATAGCTCCTCATCAAAAAAATACTTTAAAAAGTCCACAGCTCTGAGCCTTGACGCGTCAAATTTAATTCCAGGTTCTTGCCTAGAAGTCCTAGGTAGTTCTCCCGCAGAAGTCCCATGCACTTCTCCAACAGAAACCTTACAACGCTTTCTTGCAGGTCTCTGGAAGATAAGGGAGAGGAGAGGTAGAAGGGGACATCATCTCCACTAGCTGACTCTGTGACAGTGGCCGGCATGTTGTATACCTCCAACACGGTGTACATCTTCTGAGACATTTTACACAGAAAAATAAGATAATGTACACCAGAAAATTTAGATAACGTACACTAGAAAAATTAAATAACTTCACGGACAAACCACCTAGCAGGCACACAGAAAAATCAGGTAAGAGCACTAAAAAAACGCAAGGTGATCAGACAGGGAATATACATGAGGGAACAGATAATAGTGATTTGGTATAATAGTAAAACTCTCTCCAGTGATACTAAACCAAAATGGTAAACTGGAGGGAGGAGGGAGGAGATAAAACCTTGGTTTTTAGCCCCAAAATGCTGCAATTGGCCAGTCAGACTTGATGTCACAGAGATTAAATGTGCTCTGGGTGTTCAGACCCAGAAATTTACAGACCAGATTAAAAGAGCAATGTAAAAACCACAGACCCTTCCTCTCACTGGGTATTCAGACCCAGTTATTCTCTCTGCAGGAAAAGAAGCAATGCAAAAATCACACAGATTTCCTCTCACTGTGCTTAAAGGTGCTCTGGGTGTTCAGACACAGTTACTCTCTGCAGTAAAAGAAGCAATGGGAAAACCACAAGCCCTTCCTCTCACCACAAGGCTAACTGGGTCACAGGTGACCTTGGGACTTGGGATACAGTGAAACAGGCGGGACCAACTGAAGCAGCAAGGATAGCTTTAGATGTTTACACTTCAGCTCATGTTTAATCTGCAGGTACTTGCTCATACATGAGGTGCTCAGATTGTAAAGGCTTCGGTTATGCTTTATGAACTGGTTGCCCAGCGTGCTAATGACACGTGTTCTGCATTCTATGAGAAAAAAAATGCCACTCAGCAGACACCCTGTGGGATGACCTTTGTTTTCTAGGTCCCTGGATGCAGACAGTTCCAGTCGACAACATGGCTATAGGCCGGCCCCTGCACCTTGGATTCCTGGCCATAACTTCTTTGTCCAAAGCATCAATGCCTTGCAACCATGTGAGGTCTAGGACCTCATCATTACCCCTCGTTTCTTCCACCACGAGCCCTCACTGCTGCCCTCCTTCTCTGTCTGCAAATGACAGAAAGACATAGTTGTTGGTAGTCGTGTTACATCATCATCATATCCCTTTTCTAATGGTCCATTAACCACACCCTCATCCTCAATTAAAGGTTCTAGAGAGAATCTATGGCCATGGAATCCCAGCTAGGAGAGTCATCGTCCAAGCATGACTGACCTACTTTGAAGGAGTTGAGGTGAAGGGCTCTGCACTTCCAACTTAAGTAAAAATAATCTCTCAGAAGATTATTCAATTTCTGCCATGTAATTGGCCAATGTCTCAACTTTGTGTGGCCTATTGACCAGTACATTCTGCACACCCTGACGTTTACTTGCAGCAGAGGAACTAGGAGCTGGTAGAGGTGGAACAAATCCTCTCCTGGCAGCACCAGCTCCATAACCAGCAGCAGCACCATTGCCACAACGGAGCTGCTTAATTCCTATATTCTTCATTTTAAAAGACCTAAAATTCAAACTATAATGTTATAGCACCTTTACATTCAAGGTATTTTTGGACAACAGAAGTTTTATGATCTACGTATTAGTGTGCACTATTCACTGACAACAGCACCTTTACTGTTAAGGAATCAAGGTATGAGTGTGCACTTATCACAGATATCAGCACTTTTACAATCAAGGAATTAAGGTTTTAGTGTATGCCAGTCACTTACAATAGCACTTTTATTATAAATCAAGGTATTAGTGTGTGCTATTTACAGACAACAGCACTATAATAACCAAGGAATCAAGGTATTAGAGGGCACTATTCACATACAACAGCACTTTGATGATCTCCATATTAGTGTGTGCTACTCATGGGCTAGAGCACTTTTATGATCTACATATTAGTGCACATTATTTACGGATAAACAGCACCTTTATAATCAAGGAATCTAGGCAATAGTGTGTGCTATTTACTGACAACAGCACTTTTATGATCTATGTATGAGTGAGCACTAGTGAGTGCTATTCATGAACAAGAGCCCTTTTATGATCTACTTATCAGTGTCTACTATTCAAGGACAACAGCACTTTAATAATTACATATCAGGGTGCACTATTCACTGACAAAAGCTCTTTTACAATCAAGGAATTAAGGTAATAATAATTTTCTCTACCTTAACTTCCAATTTGCCTTGAATAACCACAGGAGCTGGCTGTTTGGAACTGGGCAAAAGAGGAGTAAAATATTTAACAGAAATTAATGGAAGACATTATCAATACAAATGGTGCAGGGTACTTTGCACCAGGGTACTTTGGACTTGGCACACACCTTGCATGCTGTCACAAAATCCTGGACATCAAAAGACCATGATGGCCACCAAAAGGACCTAGACAACAGAAAATTGGTTCCATTAATACCGGGGTGTCCTGCTAGTACAGAGCAGTTTATTTCTCAAAGTACACAGGGGCAGAGATTGGGGGAAACAAACATTTTACACAGGAGCGTTACTAGGAGCTAGATTACCAATATTAGTGGCTAGGTCATAATCCATGAAGGCAATCACAACACCAGGATACAAGATTTTTTCCACATTCTTAACACCAGACTGATATGTAATGATGAAATTCAAACCATTGGAGAATAATGCCTGGCGAGACTGCTTGGGAGAAAGTCTCTTAGCACTATTTGAATACAATAGATATTTTTTGATTGACTATAGTTGTAACTTGGTGTTTGACCCCCTCAATGAAGTGTCTTCATTCCTCAAACACTGATTTAATGGCCAATAGTTAACCCACATTACCCACATCATAATTGTGTTCGAAGGGGGAGAACTTCTATGAGAAGAAGGCAACTGGAGATTAAGAAACCTGAAACAAAACAGCCCCCAACCCTACCTCTGAAGCACCAACCTCCACAATTAAAGGTTGATTAAAATCTGTTTGAATCAAGACAGGAACATTCATAAAGCTTTTCTTTAGCTGTATGAATGCTATTTCAGCACCCAAAGTCCAATTGGTTACATCAGTATCTATCCTTGTTGGATCTGTCAACCGCTTAGCCAGATCTCCATGGGGCCTACAGATTGGTTGGACGTTCCCAGTTTTCAGTAGTCATGACCAGTGTTGTTGCTAGGTCAAAAGATCTTTTTTCCTAAGCACTGGATATCTCTGAGCAGGGACACACAGCCCAAGCAGAAATGAACATTTTCCTGTACACAGTCGCTGCCCCCAGTCCGTCTGTAGACTTCTGGTTCAAACTTATATAAGGGGAAGGGAGAAGGCCCTGCCATCCTCACAGTACAGTTACCTTCTCAAGCTTCTTATACTCCCAACAGGCTGACATTTTTGCTCTTCAGGTGCAGCCCTTACCCCCAGCTGCTCCTCACACATCCTAAAGCATTGTGTGATCCAGTTTCAATGCGGGAGGTTTAGGGAGGATGCCTACAGTCATTACCTCAGCCCTTCCTGACAGCCTACAGCAACAAATAGGATTTACCGGTTCACATTATCCTTTATAAAAAATAGTAAGTGTTTTATAGGAAGATTTTTATACTGTAGTTCATGTATTTACTGTGCGCATATGTGTGCAGATAGTATATACATGGTTTAGTATTCAGATATTTCTGTACATTTACGGGTGAATCTGCATCTATGTGTATGCACACAACCGTGCTATGGTCATGTGAGATAGATGTTTTTATTGCAGCTAAGTCATGGCACCATTACTTTCTATGGGATCATTTTCAATGCTGGTAGATGCACCGTGCATGACAATGCCGGCCCACAATGCAAAGATAGAGTAGGTCCCATTCCAGCCTGTCTTTACATCTTGGGAAGTTTATTTATATCAGTGGCAGACAGCGGTTGCTTACGGCACGTAAACTACACATGTGTGTATGTATTTAAAGAAAATCTACCAGCCAAATTTATAAGCCAAATTAAAATGAAAATATTCACTTCCTAATCATTCACACCTCTTGCAGCTCCCTCTCCCATGACGGGAGAGGAAGGTAATGTCACCTGAGAGGCATGAATTCATATGTCCTGTGTGATAGATGCCTCCCACCATGTTTGAGAGAGAGGTGACATCACGCAGGAGGCGTGATTAATTAACAGCCCAGAGAACTGGACATCATGTCCTCCCACTCCTGGCTGCTTTTTTTATTTCAGGGGATCCCAGCGTGTCAAGATTAAAGAAGACAAGCGCCGGGATGAAAATGAAAAGGGTAAAGGCGAGTATTTTCTTATTTGGCTTATTGTTACTAGAAGATTTCATTTAAAAATATATATTTTTAAAGCAATGAATCCTTACATAAAATTCCTTTAGCTTTATAATGTTATATAAGGTGCAATTACATTTGTTTGCTGTGCATTAGAGAGGGTGCATAAATAAAAAAATATATATATTAAAGTTATATTTATCTTCCCCTCCTCTTACATTTGATACAGCTGAGCCACAAGTCCACGCTTTAAGCTACATAGTATGCCGTGAATAAGGTAATCCCTCTGTGTCCACCAAAATACTACCATCTAATTGTTAAACAGATAAGTTCAGCACTTTATCATCTTTTCCTTTAGGAATTATTCCAACCAGATCTGTTACAAAATACTACTTATTTTCTAATTTGTTTATTTCACCAAAATGACTAACATGTCCAATTAAGATTTACCAATTGTATTTATGTATCTTACTACTATACACCATGTTAATATGAACTTTATCTTTCTATTTAATTATTTCGTTAAATATTCATTGATCTGTTCCGATGCATTAATTTAAATTTCATTTATTACCATCTATTATATTAATATGAGTCTTATAATTTATTCATACATTTTATCTATTAAGAATTATTGTATGAACCATCCACTATGGTAATATAAGTTTTACAATCCATCCAAGCAATTATCTGTGATGAATTAATATTTTTATCTATTCATCTTTGCAGTCGGTTTTGATTAATGAATATTTATTTGTAAATGGATAATCGTAATATCCAGGTTACATATATATTTTTTAGCATCTACTGCTATACGCTACTGTTTTTTAGTCATTTTATATGTACACTCTTTTTTGACTATTCACTCTATACATTCATTTTTTTCAGTCTTTATTTACTTGGAAAAGGAACCATTGAGTCATGAAAAGCATTGTATCTAGAGACAATCAAATAAAATTAACCTTTTAAGATGACTCGATGATATGAGGTGTGCACCATTCTCTTTTTACTTACTTCCTTATGAAGTGCATCATAGGAGACCCAGAATGACAAAGTACATAAAAGTCTGTCACCTCTGTGATTAGAGCCAATGTGCTTGGCTATAAAGGGAGATCTAAAACAAATTTTACCCCCCTTTTAAGGGGGTAGCATCTCCTCCAGTTACCAGAAGTTTGACCAAATCCGAGCCCAAAGGTGAACAAAATTGTTGACAGACCCAGAATCTATAAAGGCCTGTCCAGACACAGACTTTTTTTTTACCATTAAAAGAGACTGGCAATAGAATCTTAGTAGCAGACACAGAGGATACCTGGACATCTATGTGGCCTCCCTGACAACCACTTTTCTGTGTGATGATTTGGATCTTGGTGGAACGTTCTGCAGGAAATGACAGGACTTGACATAGCAGATATAAAAGCGCTTTCTTCAATCAATGTTCACTGTCACGGGTGGTCCTGCGACCCATATTGTGGGTCGCGGGCTCGCCGGTGCTCCCCGGGGCTCGCAGGCGCGGCGCCAGCACAGCTCACCTCTCCCCCTTCCTGATTTTCTACCGAGCTCCGTGCATGCGCATCCCCATCTCCTAGGGCGTGCAGCACCTTCAGGAAATTTAAAGGGCCAGCGCATCGATAATTGGTACTGGCTGATCACTGCCCCTTTAAAAGTCCAGCACCTTCCTTACTACCTTGCTGGATCTTTGTGCCTCACAGCCTGAGAGAGAGCTCTACTGCGATTTACCTGCTTTCCAGTGTCTCCTGTGTCTCCTGCATTCCTGTGTCTCCTGCGTTCCTGTGTCTCCTGCGTTCCTGAGTCCCTCCGTGTTCCTGTGTTACCTGAGCTCCTCCGTGTTCCTGTGTACAAGTGTTTCTCCGTGCTGCTGTCCTGTGTACTAGTGTTCCCATACCCATCTGCTTGGTCCTCCTGTTGCTGACCCCTGCTGAACTCTGACGTTGCATCTCTGCCTCCTGCCCTGACCCTGTGCCTGGACTTTGACCACAAGATTGTCTGCTCTCTCTGTACCTCGACCTTGGCCGCCACTGCAGACAAGTCATACCTGCCGCAGCTAGTCCAACCCGCATTGTGGAAGGCTCTGGTGAAGGTAGTGGCTTGTGTCATCATCTCCAGTGGTCCAGAGGACAACCCTCAAGCCTGACATTTCCTTCTGGCTTTAGCGTCAATAGACCCCAGTATCATTGGTTCAGAAGTTGCAGAAGGAGAAATAGAGGATTTTTTTTTTAAAAGTGGCCATCAGTAGCTTCAAATAAAAAAAGAATTATCGTTATTACTTACTTTTCTATGTCTAAATAACTTACCTTAGTCCTGTTTCACTATTGGTGTGTATACACCAGTCATGGTGCCAGGATCTATGAATAAGTGTCCTCGGTTTATCATGCTTGATTTTAATGGTAGTTTTCCTGTAAATAAAAAAATTATCAAATAAAAATCCCCCTTTCTGTATAAAACAACTAATGTATGATGCCATAGACTCATATTCAAATGGTTTTGACGGCAGAGAAAAATGTTGATTCACATTAAAAATTTTCACCGAATTGTGACTCACTAAAATGCAATAAAAATAAAAATAGTATAGGCAGAGGGCACAGCATTATATGCCATTCCCATTGACTGTATATAAATAACATTTAGAGATATAAAAATAAAACTTAAGTCTCATCAGTTGAATAAAAAGAAATATTTGACAAACTCATAGCAATACTACAGGCATATAATTATCAGCCCATAATTTATTCAGCCATGTGCCATAGTTACTGCGTGTACTTTTCCTACAGCCAGCTGGCAACTGCAAGAACTCAGTGACCTATTTATATACTCCAGTATTGTAATAAATGCACTGTACGGTAGCACCCATTTTCATTTAGGTTTGGTCTATCCTATCTGTCTACATCCTCCTTTTCCTACAGCTAATGACTAAGTTGAAAACATTTGTGGTAGATTTAAGTATTAACCCAACTGCTCACAATGTGTCTTTGCTGCAGAATGTCTTCAGTGTTCTGCTGAAAACTTTGTGGGGCTACCTGCACCCATGCTCTTCCTTTTGCATCTTGGGCAGTCGGCTCATCCACAGAGCCGTGGAATCCACATCCTTGAGCCCCTAGAAGTGAATGGGGACATGGGCTAGCTGTAGAAAATACAGCCTAATTTCCATGTCATGTACAGGTAGCCTTGAGCCATGTTTTTGCTGCGTTGGGGAGAGCATTGCAGAAGCTAATATCCACAAGCAGTAGTAATTGACCTGCCTCAGACTCTAAATCCCCTGTGGAAATCAGGGTCAGTTGCAGTTTTTTTCTGCAGAATTAGGATGAGTTTATGTTGTATGCTGCAAATCTTCCAAGTTAAAACCTACACATAAAATTTGTGTGTGATACAAATTGAGGCCAATGGAACATTGCGCGTTCTACCCAACAATAACAATGGCTGGACAGGGAATCTCCACCCTGACAAACCTTCTTCCCTGCCACACAGCACCTACATTTTTACAAAGTTACAATTTCATTAGCATATTTTAGGTAATGCAATTTTTTAGGATTGTATGCCTAAAATCTGGATCACCTTGTATAAGAAAAGCTTGGATGCTAGATTTATTTATAAAGCATCTGTGAATCTTTTTCTAATACATGAGGATTCAGTAAGATGTAAAGGGCCCATAGTTTTACTAAGCAAGATGATGTCCCCCAACAGGATTTCTAATAACATGTAGGGAAACAACAACTTGGCTGTTTTTACGTTAATGATGAGAGTCATAAATTAGGATAAACCAAACGTTTTAGCTGATTTCCCAAAAGTGTTGTAACATTTAGCATTTTTCTACTTCTCACTTTAATTGCCAGTAGGTCAATGGTGATACAGTAGCAGCCTGTCAAGCCAAACTATACCAGCAAAAACAACTTTTTAGGAAATAAATAATAATCATTGTGACAATTTAACTCCAAAAGGATGGATGGGTACAAAGTAGAATAACATTTCAAGACAGTTTTATTCAATATTGTCAACCATTTGATAAATTTAGTGCATATACGGATAACACAAAATTTACGTTTAAAAAATTATTCTACTGGCTAAATAATCTGACATAAGCTGCAGAAATTATAATATTTGTAAGAGGTGCTTATATTAATTCCCCCTTCCCCCATTTTATAATGTAGTACATTGACTAACATGGCAGAAGTTGTCCCAGGGCAATTTACCCCAATCAGTGTTATGAGATTTTTTACAACCTACTGCTATTATGGTGTAGGCTGCAAATTATTTGATTCACACCTCTAGAAAGCCATTTAAAAGCCTCTTACACATACACCTTGGTATGTAAATGTAAGATTCTAATGTACAATTAAAAGTAAATGTTAAATACAATTGATTAAAATCAATTATTGGAGGATCTAACCCCCATTCTTTTTATTATCAGATACATTTTTTTTAAATACTGTATCCCTTTAATTATGTAGCATTCCTTATTTTTAACATTTTGGCACTCTATACCACACTATTATAATGAACATCTATGGTCAAGAAAGCTAACATTACAACTGCACTACATATTTACCTACTAAAAGAGATAAATATCCATCCTAGTCTCAGGTGTTTACCAGGTGGCTTGTGGCAAATTTCTCTTTGAGTAATGGCATTCTTCTCGCCACTCTTCCATAAAGGCCAGATTTGTGCAGTGTACGACTGATTGTTGTCCTATGGACAGACTCTCCCCCCTCAGCTGTAGATCTCTGAAGTTCATCCAGGGTGATCATGGGCCTCTTGACTGCATCTCTTTAAACTTTTATCTCAAACAAGGACAGCCGGGTCTTGGTAGAGTTGCAGTGGTCTGATACTCCTTCCATTTCAATATGATCTCCTGCACAGGGCACCTTGGGATGTTTAAAGTTTGTGAAACCTTTTTGTATCCAAATTTGGCTTTAAATGTCTCCACAACAGTATCATGGACCTGACTGGTGTGCTCATTGGTCTTCATGATGCTCTCTGTGGTTCAACCCCTTAGTGACCAAGCTCATTTGCGCTTTGATGAACAAGGCCTATTTTTCAAAACTAGCACGTGACACTTAATCTGGTTAAAGCTTTAACTTACCCAAGTGTTTGTTTTTCCATTACATTTTGTACTTCAAAATATTGGGAATTTTTGGTTGATATATTTAACATTTATGAAAAAAAGGTGTTTTTCAAACTGATAGTCTTACTACTGAAATTAGTTAATAACTAACATTTACCATATCTCAGCTTTCTGCTGCCATCATTTTAGAAGTGTCCTTTTGTTTTATTACGACACTAGAGAGATCACAAATCAAACAGCATTCTCTCAATTTATTAAGAAAATTATTTTAGGGATAATTTCATTTCTATAGGGGTTTTGGAAGTTCTGTTAATAGAAAACCCTATTGACTCAAATATAAGCCAAGGTTGGCCCGGCTCCAGATTCCTTGCGCAGCTCCTGGCGGCTCCTCTTCTTTCTTCTCTGTGCTTTAACACCCGGCAGAGACTATGACGTTGCATCATAGTGTACCCCCTGAGGACGCCACTCGCTGGCGAAACATGTTGGGGGGGAGGCTGTGTTAGTTTTTAATCCGCAGCAATAGGTAGAGAGTGGTTGGTAACATTAATATGGGCTAGTCATTGGCATTTTCTAATCAAATACTTAATACTAAATACAAGTTGCTCTAGAACTAGATAGATAGGAACAGGAGACAGGGGGTAACGGGGCTGTATAGGACCACTCTCTACCTATTGCTGCGGATTAAAAAGTAACACAGCCCCCCCAGACAGAACTAGATAGATAGGAATGGGAGACTAGACAGAAAACAAATGTGTGTGATTTGTATGGAAAATGTTTGTGTGTGAACAATCAGATATAGAGAAGTGGCAACTGAAGTGGCTGAGCCCTCTCCATAGCCGGTAAGTCTTTGCTGCATATTGCAGCAAAGACTTACCGGTAACACCCGCGATCAGTGGTAGCATCACAGGGATGTTATCACAGCAATGGCTGCCGGCAAAGCTGCCAGCAGCCTCAAAAAGATAGTGGCGCATGGGCGCCGCCATCTTACCTAGGATCGCCGCTCCCCATGACGTCATCGAAAATCCCCATATACTGCCATACTGTAGTATGGCAGTATATGATAGGATCGATCAGACAACCTAGGGTTAAAGTACCCTAGGGAGTCTGAAAAATAGCAAAAATAAAAATAAAAAAAGTTTAAAAAGTTTAAAATTATAATAAAAAGCCAAAAAATTCAAATCACCCCCCTTTTCTAGAACTGACATAAATATAAATAAACAGTAAAAATCATAAACACATTAGGTATTGAAACGTCAAAAATGCCCGATCTATCAAAATATATTAACGGTTTTCAATGCGTTTAACTCCGTAGCGGAAAATAGCGTCCAAAGTCGAAAATGGCACTTTTTTGCCATTTTTAAAAATATAAAAAAATGCATAAAAAGTGATCAAAAGGTCATACAGTCCTAAAAATGATATCATTGAAAATATTTTCAAATGTCGCAAAAAATGACACCACCCACAGCTCCGTACACCAAAGTATAAAAAAGTTATTAGCGCCAGAAGATGGCAAAATCAAAAAAATTATTTTTGTATAGCAGGTTTTAATTTTTGTAAATGTATGAAAACATTATAAAACCTATACAAATTTGGTATCCCCTTATTCGTACCAACCCAACGAATAAAGTAGACATGTCATTTGGGATGCTCAGTGAAAGACGTAATATCCAAGCACACAAGAAAATGGCGCAAATGCGTTTTTTCACCATTTTCACTGCATTTGGAATTTTTTTCCCGCTTCCTAGTACATGGCATGGAATATTTAATACCATCACTATGAAGTGCAATTTGTTACGCAGAAAACAAGCTGTCACATAGCTCTTTACGTGTAAAAATTAAAAAAGGTCTAGATTTTTGAAGGTGGGATGTGAAAAATAGACATACAAAAACAGGAAAGGGCCCGGTCCTCAACCGGTTAATTAACATCCCAATCTGTTAAACCTCACACAATTCAAACTGGTGATACATTCCTCTGTGAAGCTAACAGAGCTTCGTTTATCACAACATCTAAATAGTCTCTCTCTTACAGGTTCCGAGATCAACACACTGATAAGTTAAAAAAACACTCACTCCTGCTGTGTTTTTAAACACGTAGGATCAATTACACATTGTTGCAAGCTGGTAATGTGCCAGCTACAGTTTTAATCAATGATAGAAATGGAAATAAGGTTATCCTTTTAATTGTTTCTTTATTCCTGACTAGAGATGAGCGAGTATACTCGTCCGAGCTTGATGCTTGTTCGAGTATTAAGGTACTCGAAACGGCTCGTTGCTCGGACGAGTATTTCTCCTGCTCGAGATCGAGCATTTAATTAAAAAAACACAGTGAAGAACAATGAAGAATAGAATAAAAACATTGAACACAGTGAACACAGGATCATTTAAGTGAAAAACACAGTGAAAAACAGAGTGAAGAATAGATTACAGATGTGCGGCAGATCTGCTTACTTGTCGGGAGATACGCGCGGAACGCTGCGAACAAAATAGCATGTGAAGAACAATATATATGTGTGAAGAACACATTGAAGAACACGGTGAGCAGCACAGAGACATAGGGGAGCAGCAGAACGGAGACATCGGGGAGCAGCAGAACGGAGACATCGGGGAGCAGCAGAACGGAGACATCGGGGAGCAGCAGAACGGAGACATCGGGGAGCAGCAGAACGGAGACATCGGGGAGCAGCAGAACGGAGACATAGGGGAGCAGCAGAATGGAGACATCGGGGAGCAGCAGAACGGAGACATGGGGCGGCAGCACGGAGACATCGGGGAGCAGCAGAACGGAGACATAGGGGAGCAGCAGAACGGAGACATCGGGGAGCAGCAGAACGGAGACATGGGGCGGCAGAACGGAGACATAGGGGAGCAGCAGAACGGAGACAAAGGGGAGCAGCAGAACGGAGACATCGGGGAGCAGCAGAACGGAGACATAGGGGAGCAGCAGAACGGAGACATAGGGGAGCAGCAGAACGGAGACATAGGGGAGCAGCAGAACGGAGACATGGGGCGGCAGCACGGAGACATCGGGGAGCAGCAGAACGGAGACATAGGGGAGCAGCAGAACGGAGACATAGGGGAGCAGCAGAACGGAGACATGGGGCGGCAGCACGGAGACATGGGGCGGCAGCAGAACGGAGACATAGGGGAGCAGCAGAACGGAGACATGGGGCGGCAGCACGGAGACATCGGGGAGCAGCAGAATGGAGACATAGGGGAGCAGCAGAACGGAGACATGGGGCGGCAGAACGGAGACATGGGGCGGCAGCACGGAGACATGGGGCGGCAGCAGAACGGAGACATAGGGGAGCAGCAGAACGGAGACATGGGGCGGCAGCACGGAGACATCGGGGAGCAGCAGAACGGAGACATAGGGGAGCAGCAGAACGGAGACATAGGGGAGCAGCAGAACGGAGACATGGGGCGGCAGAACGGAGACATGGGGCGGCAGCACGGAGACATGGGGCAGCACGGAGACATGGGGCAGCACGGAGACATGGGGCAGCACGGAGACATGGGGCGGCAGAACGGAGACATGGTGCAGCACGTAGACATGGGACAGCAGGGAGACATCGGGTAGCAGGGAGACATGGGGCAGCATGAAGACATGGGGCAGCACGGAGACATGGGGCAGCACGGAGAGATCGGGGAGACTTCAGTGAAAGAAGAGCAGCGGATCCCGGGACATCGTATCTCCCGATAAGTAAGCAGATGTGCCGAACATCTGCAATCTATTCTTCACTGTGTTTTTCACTTAAATGATCCTGTGGTCACTGTTTTTATTCTATTCTTCACTGTTCTTCACATCTGCTAACTTGTCAGGAGATAATATACGCGCAGAACAGTGAAGAATAGATTGCAGATGTTTGTATACATCTGATAACTTATCAGAAGACATTCTCTTTCAATTAATTAACACATTTTATTCCCGAACCATGGTCCCTTTGAAAAATGCTCGAGTCTCCCATTGACTTCAATGGGGCTCGTTATTCGAGACGAGCACTCGAGCATCTGGAAAAGTTCGTCTCGAATAACGAGCACTCGAGCATTTTAGTGCTCGCTCATCTCTATTCCTGACCAATGGGTTAAGTATGCTTTTTTAAGGCATGTGTTTGAGTTTAATGCTAATAACCCAGTCAGACATTTTGGCAAGGTGGGACATTTCTTTCCCTTTAATTTAATAGGCCTACAGAGAAACTCATCGGCCTAGCCTAAGGCCCCATTGTGACCGACGTAAAAACCCATATTGGCGGTCACTAAGGGGTTCATTCAGAAGTCCTCACTGAACTGCAGTGAGTTTGCAGTACTAAAAGTAAAGGGGCCGAATAATATTGCAGTTTATTTATTTTAAAATTATTATTTTTAAAATGTTGTTGTTGATTGTTCACCAAAAATTACAATTTGATATCTTTATGTTTGAAGCCTGAAATGTGGTAAATGGTAGAAAAGGGCTGAATACTTTCGCTAGGCACCGTATGTTACATCTTAAAAAGGGAATTTCTGGCTTGCTAATACTGTAGTACTGCAACTGACTCAAGAAAGACCCTTTCTTCTTAACTTTGTAAGAGAGGGTCATGGAAGTTTCCAAATAGGAATTTTAAAAAATCTACAATAAACATCAAGCATGATAAACCAGGGACACTCATAGATCCAGGAACTCTGACAGTGGTAATATTCTTATATTTATCATGGATGGTTTCCTTCCTTTTAAAGTAAACTTGTACAATTATGCTAATGAGTCTGAAGGGCTCTGGGAGACATTACCTATGCCCCTCCATGCTGCAGCTTCACAGGCTGTTATTCTGTGCTGGATTACTTCCCTCGTACTACAATCTTAGAGCCATTTTGGATAATTAGCATACTTTTAATAATTGACTTTTAGAAAGAAGGATAAATATAAAAAGATTACCATAGTCCTATGGATCTCTTAGTAAGTGTCTCTGGTTTATCATGATGGATTTTAATGGTAGGTTTTCTTTGGCAGGCTTGTAGACCTAGTGACCTGGGCCAGGGTGCATTTTCACTGTATTTTTTACATCGAGGGAAAGGTTACACAGCATGTGTGATGCTGCAATGAGTATGACCAGTTATCTGTGGGTGTGAGAATTAGACAATAGAATCACCTCCACCTTGGGAGATAGTGGGGGTAGAGACAATGATACATGTGACACGTGTTACCTTAGTTATCTATCTCATCCTCTTCCAACTCATTTAAATTATGTTTATTTATAATGAAATCCTGGGACTGCTCCCTAACAGCCTAAAACATGGCATATGACATAGGAGCACACATATTGCCATATAAGATTTTTGCTTAACTGATCATAGAGCTAGAATAGGTAACTAAGAGGAGGAAGTGTTTTGCTAAGAGTCCAAGCTAAAGCTGACATACACAGAGTTGTACAATTTTTTTTCTTAGGGAAAGGTCAATGACCTAGCACAGAGGCATGTCAATAAATGTGTTCAAATAAGTTTATTACAATTCTGAACTAATTTACATTCACATGTGTAAGGATCATTTTTCACTATAAAGTTTGTCCACACTGGAGTAAAGGCATTAAGTTACACTAAGGCCAATCATTATCTACATTTAATAATTGTAAGTAGTAAGAAAGTAAGAAGATTAAAGTAAAGGATATCAGGGCCGGCGCTATGGGTAGGTAAAGGTGGCAATTGCCCAGGGCCCCCTGAAAGGGAAGAATCTCTTCTTTCAAATGAATCTTGAATTTTGTTTCTAGGTGCCATGGATCCAGAGATATTCAGGTTTAAAATGAGAATATCGGGTGCCATTTTATATATAAAAATCACTCCTGGCCGCCGTTTAACAGTTAATATCTCCGTTTTCCTAAAACTTAGAAACACATATTTAGATTCATATAAAAGAGGAGACTCACTTCTTCATAGAAAAAAAGAAGTGAGGTTCTATGTGTCACAGATCCAGAGATACAGCCCCCTGAAGCGTATCCCCCCCCTCCAGATTCTTAGCCATCAGGCTACAGGGAGAATTTGCTGCACACAGGAGCTGCTGCACCTCACAGGTAATGGAAATATTCACTTTATATGTTACTACATTCTGAGAAGGAATAATATCAACTAATATTCATGTTATTAGACCTTCTCTATGCAGAACTATCTAAGAACACACTTTCTCTCTTATTCCCCTTTATTTTGTGATAGTTTTTTTTTTGTTGGGATAATTGACTGATACGATGAACATTCGCCTAATGTGACTACACCGCGACCAGAACATGTCCATAAAGTTATATGTAACACCAAATATACACATGTTCTGGAATAAAGTTTTTATTTCCCACCATCCTCCATTACTTACACCTATGTTATGACATTCTCACTCTCATTCTTATGAAGCGCGGAGGGTTCTGTAATTGTGCGGTTAATACAATGGCGCAGATCTAAACGTGACTTTTATTATCTCATTAGAGAGGTTTATTGATATATAGTTATTTATTTGGGTGACAATTGTGTAAGGAACATACAATGATAGATCTGTGTGAATTTTCTGCAGTTCCCTTTGCTGCATATTTTGGTGAATATATTGGTGTGGGGTCTGTATGATCTCCTCACATCTTACTGTTTTAGGAAAGTATATTTTCTTTTTATAAGTATCTGGATTTGTACATATTTTAGAGGAAATTTTGAATGTTAATTGCCAAATGCATTGCCTGGTTGTCTGCTTTCAAAATTATATAGGTTTTATGGCGCCTTTACTTTTTATTCTGTTTTATTGCTATATTTTGCAGGTTGTGACTGTCTAAAAATTTCTAGCTGAAAAGCAGATATTTAGTTATTACAGTGTTAATGATATTATGTGAATTTATTTATGTGAGCATATCATTATGGGACATTTGTGAACTCTACACATGTCCATCTATTACATTTAGGAGATGTAAAGGTAAATATTTTATGTTTGGATCAAATTTTTTGCCATCAGTCAAATTTTAAGTATTTTTTATAAAATGTTTCAGTTTGAATCAAAATTGCGCCTATGTCTATAAGCTCTTTGATGCAAAAAATGGGGCAAGTGTCTGCTTTCAGAAAATATCGGTCCCTCTCCCCAATGGGCCTCACAGTTTAATCAACCTACCAGTCATTTTTTGGAGTAACCGGAGGACCCGGAGTAAACCCACGCAGACACAGAGAGAACATACAAAATCTTTGCAGATGTTGACCAGCGTTGCAAGGCTGTAGTGCTAACCACTGAGCCACCATGCTGCCCATCAATCTTCCTATGATCTATCTCCTGTAGAGATAGTTTTATTTTGGGGCCCCACTTTTAGTTTTGCCCAGGGCCCCACTTTGTCTAGAACCGGCCCTGAAGGATATCTGGTAGTTGTGGCACCACTCTGCTTCACTGTAAGAAAGGCTGTTAGCAAGCTCCAATAATTATCTCCCCTCTGTTTTGCAGCAGAGACAATTATTGTGTCCAGTAGGTGGCAGCATTGCAGAGGGGTGATAATTCCTGCTTAGACTAGGGTCCTAACCTGGCAGCGGTGCTTTGCAACACCCTTCACTGGTAAGAGCTGGCATACCTTTCTAGATAGCCCTCAAAGATACTATCATCCTCCTTTTCATAGGAGCCTTTCTGCATCTATTTCATACATGTATTTCATGGAGCTATCACATATCTAATACACTCCATTGTCCAGCTCCCTATTCACCTGCTCTAGCACACTATAACCTCTCTCCCCTGCCCAGGCTTATCTGCTTTTCATCTGTGCCAAACCACTGTGTTTTTATTGTACATCACATTATTTGTATATATCACCAGCAGCAACTATGCTGGTATCTTTGTGTGTTCTTTTGTATCAATAAAGATTTAACAATTTTTAATAATATGTTTTACCGTGTTTTTGTCCATTTCCCCGCCAAGAGAGGGGTACCCGTTGTTGTTACCTGCAGCAGACGACTGGAAGGAGCCCAATGCAGAGAAGGAGGAGAAAAAGATTCAGACCTCCCTCACCTGTCTGGAAGCAATGAAGGACTGCTCTGCAGTCCTTAACAAGTCAGTGACTGTGAGGTGTGTTGGGAGGGGTTCATAGAGTTCTAGCAGCTGCCTGACTGCACACCGCCTACAAAGATACCTGGATTGGATTCGGTGGGACAGTCCCAGTTTTTGGGCGCTGTTGCGCCATCATGGAGAGTTGGGAGAATGTCCCAGTTTGTCCCGCCTCCTCCTGGTCCTGTACATTACAACTGCAGAGCAGCCAAAGCATCAGAGACAGGAGGAGGAGTTATCAGCCTCTGCTACCTCCTCACATGATGTTGGAAGGAGGAAATACAAAATACCAAATACAAGATACAAGATTGGCGCAGAGAGAAAGAACTAGAGAGTTAAATAATCAGAGATTGTTTGAGTTTCCTTTAATGTGCATATGATGTTAAAAGGGAAGAGAGCAAGATTCAATGACTATACATGATTATTTCATGGGGGCTAGTGTTTGAGATGAGAACCTCATTTTGCGCAGTAAATCATCTATAGTTAAAGGTGGAGTGGTAGTTAGATATGGTTCATTATGGTTCCCATCTGCCATATATCTCCTACTATTGTTGCTATTAAAAAATTGGTACCAGGGCGACCAGATCTTGAGTTATTTTAGAGTGTGCTTTTCTTTTATAGAAAGAAATTTCCTCTATTCTGGTGAGTTTAGCAACTTTTGTGATCCAATGTCCTATTGTTAGTGGATTACTGTTTGCCAATGTAATGGGATTAGTGCTTTGCCACACAGTAGCAAAAGGCCCATAATCTTTTATTAAGCATTTGGAGTGCCTTGGGGTCTTGAAAATAGGTTAAGAAATAATATATTATGGTTAAGGATTGGAGACCTTAGGCAGATGGTTTAAAGACATTTACCTATCTGGGACCAATAGGGTTGTATCTTGTCACTGGTCCACCATATACATAGATAGGAAACAACAGCTTCATCACAACTTCAACATGTAGAATGTATGGAGTTTTCTACCATCTTGATATATTGTATATATTGTTCGTCCCAGAGAATCACAGTAAACCTACTATCTCCATACATAGAGATTTTCTATTAATAATACCACCTTCCCTTTGATTTACCACATCACATGTCTTGGCATCCAGCCGCCAAATTAGGTTACTGTCTGTCCATCTTACCCCTTATTCCCATATTATCACATGCCATTCCTCTATTCCACAGAGCTATGGGCATAAGGAGGCCCTGTGACTATTGGCCACAGTGGGACCAATGTTACTATATTGGCTACTTTGGAGAGGGGATTTGACTATGTTGTTACTGTGGGGTCACCGTTACTATATATTGGTTACTGTGGGGTCAATATAGTGACCTGTAGGGAAGTAAAACAACAGTATTGAGTTTGGGATAAGAAGGTGCTGGAGATGATGATGAAGGGGGAACCTACGTTTTTGTGTTGCTAAGTCTGCAGAGAGGAGTGATAGATAGAAGCTAATTTAGTGAGCAGGTAGAAGAAGAAAATGAAAGGAAAATTCTCTTATCAAAGATGTCATCTGTTTGTCACCAGATTTAAAGTAAGTTCTAGAATTACACATGAGCTCTCAATTCTGCAGTTTCTCCTCTGAGGGCGACCTAAATGGAGACAGTCTTATACTACATCACATTTCTCAACCAACATCAGACAATGGGGGATATTCATCAGGGCCTCTGCGCCAGGTCTGTGGCGAAGAAGCCCTGAATTAATCGCAAGTGCTAGCGTGAAGGTGCGTGAACGGGATATATACGGCCAGCCAAGTAGAGGGCGCAGCATGCTGGCCGCATATCCCAGGTGTTGCTGTCCCCAGGCAGGGCCTGACGTATAGGTAAACCCTGCTCAGGACCCCGCTGCATACATCAAGAGGCACGGGCGCCGGCATTGATAAATGACCCCCATTGTGTCCATAGACTTATTTTGGCAGATTTTTTGCTTCCGTCTGCTCAGTATATATCACATCCAGCATAATTTCTTGTGGTTAATAGGTTTGTTGTAGAACAGTTAAGCTAGGTGCTATGGATCCAGTTCCCCACAAGATATCCAGAATAAAATTAATCCAAGCACCCATTGCAAAAGTGACAATGAAAAGGCAGCGCAATAGCAGTAGGCAGGAGAGGAGCTGAGTGGTGGATACAGAACAGCTGACATGTCCTCACCACTCAGGTTCCCGCTTGCCCCGGGCACTGCACTGCCCTGGGTCCTAACACCGGCAATTACAGCCAGCATCAGAAGCCAGGGCAAAGAAGCAGACACTGTGAGCGCTGCCATCAGTGATGGCGCTGCTCATTGGTCTCTCGAGCAACAACATGTGGGTTGTGCAACATTGCTCTAGACCATTGGGGAGGCCACAATCTCTTCACAGCACAAGGCCCATTATTGTCGTATAGTCATGTTGTGATGTGATTAGAAAGAATAAGAGAAAACTGGTAGCGAATGAGTTATCCGTGACCTACTTCAAACCATGACAGGAACATATTGCTCATAATAACTAAGATACAGCTAATGTTGCAACCTATTTGTTTTTTCTTCCTTCTTTATTCAAGGAATTAATGTGTTTATTATGTACATAAGTAAAGAAGGGAAGGATTATAGGGGGCCCCACCTCCGCTATCCCCCGCCATACTCCCATACACATAATCTATCAACTCATATATATCAGTGTCGTCAAGGTGTCGATATAGATGAGGTGTACAGTAGAGCGGCAGCAGCTGGAAAGCAATAGTAGTAGAGAGAGAGAGAGGGAGTAGAAACCCACAGACCCTGGTAAGGCAACAGCAAACATTGTTATATGTGATTGTCCAATGATGTTCTTGCAATACAAGCTGGAAGGTGATTGGAGTGGTGCTACCACCTGACCAGGGGAGTATATAAAACCTTGCTGGGTGGAAGCACATGGTCAGAGTGAGAGACTCCATCTTTGAGTCTGTCTGCCCTAGCTCTCTGTTCAGAGCTCAAGTCTGCAGACAATACCAGACATCATTGTCTTTCTGCCACAGCCACTGTCCTAATTCCAGGCAAGTCTGGAGACTTAAGCCCAGGACAAGCTCACACAGACACACACTCACTTCCTGTTGGCCGGCTGGTGAAGAAAGTAAAGCTACAGACACATGAGATCTTTATCTGGGGGAGAGGGAGACACAGCAGATCTGAGAGTCTGTATTATAGGCAAGATGATATAGTAGACCTTAGTATGCTATGCATGTGATAGTATGTATAATATGCATCTCATGGATATCGTCATCTCTGATCTCTCTTTCTATGTGTCAGATACTAGTACAATGTGCAGAAGGTAAATGAAAGTGTATATAAACCTTGTGCCCTGATAATCTAACCACACTGTCAGTTCACAGAACTAGATGGATCATTATGTGTCTGCTTAGAGAGTCCCCACCCACACTCTGGGATTTTACACTGACCATCACTGAGTGACAGGGGCTAAAAAAGCAATAAAACTGAGTAAAATTGTAAAGTAAGAGGGTTAAAATTATCTTTATTGTGTGAACATCACTAGGGGGATATAATTTGAGAATTTTCTTTTATGGGCAAACCCCTTTTAGGCTACTTTAACTACAATAACTACTGTAGCACATAGTCTATGAAGGCTATTACTAGCCACACCGCAGTTATTTATCCATCACAGACAACCTATGTAAACTATGCAAACTGAGGTCTGTATTATGAGGTTTTACAGAAGTTGAGTCGTGTACTGTGATGTTCTGAAATAATTGAGTCAGTACAATTTACGTTCTGCGGCGGCTAAGCTGTGTACTGTGATGTTCTACAGCGAGTACTGCGAGGTACTGATAATACAATGTATTATTATGTTCTTTTAGGCCTATTAACAAAGAGTTTGCCTCAACAAGTAAATTTTTCACCCATGGGCCTCCACCAACCTTAATCCAGCCCTGGGGGTGCAGTATAATGTATGTAAAGTAATTGTAGGGAAGGAGTACTGTATAATATATGAGGTAGAAAAGCAGGAGAATCCAGCATATATTTTAATAATTCAGTTTGTTGATAATTAACTACATATATATGACAATAAGCATATAAATCGTTTGCAGTGATTGCAGCCCTTTCATGCATTACATCACCTCATCAAGTTGTTTAGTATATGCAACATTCCCCACCGGGGCCTAGCCTTTCTTCATGGCTGTAGACAGCCGGGGCCCAGAATACCGGAGTGGTTGGCTTATGTGGCCATGGGCATGTTATGGTCACAGTGCCTGGTATACGGGAATGGGGGGCCTTGTCCGGAGCCTGGCAGGTCTCCAGCAGGTGGTGAGTTCAAGAAAATGGCGGGAGAACCTGATAGAAGAGGTTTCTCCCTGGAACAACCCTATTGTGTAAATAGAGATAATGTAGTATGGGGAGCCTGTATTGCTAAACAGCCAAATCCAGTAATCACTCGGAGGCACATTGGTGAAAATGAACTCCCAGTTCTTTATTGGCTTCAGGCTGGGCTAGTAGAGACTTCTGCAGCACAGGCATATACTGCACACTGGAATGACTCCTCAGAGTGACAGTCTAAGAGTGGACCATGTGCTCCCACCCACAAGGGGTTTTAACAACTCCCCCTTATGAGGCGGCAGGCAAATGTCCAACCAGAGTGTATGTGAGGGCTGTCTGTAGTGTATGGCTAAGGTTTTTCGTTGCAGTTTTGTAGGTTTAGTATTTGCAGTCACACTTTCTGACATTTGCAGTCACTCCTCTGAGCATTTTTGAGGAGTATTTTTAGTGGATGATGAGTCAAATGTAAAGCTAATGTATAACATTTAAGCATATAAGTTACCAGGTTGCTATATTATGCAGGGTAACCACTATCTTCTATGCAAAACGGCCATATTCATGAAATTGTACACTTAAAAACCTGTTGAGTACCTTAGCATTGTGCATCTGCAGCAATTAAGGGGATTTTCCTGTGAAGCCTATTTGTGACATATCATGTGGACCTACTTCTGGGATCGGCAGCTATCTTGGGAATGATGCCCTGATGAGTGTGCAATACGTGTGTTTCCATAAGTAACCTTGCTAGCCCCACAGCCTCTAGCATTTATGTCCCTGATGTAACTACTCACCCATTCCCCTAAGAAGCTGCCCTCAGCTTCCAGAGGTCTATAGGGCCACAGCTGTCAGGAGAAGCCACTCAGCGACAACCCCAGCCTCTCACATGCATAATCCCTGATTTTATGGCTCAACTCAGCCCCAGCTTCCAGGCATTTTAAAGGAGTCCAGAGGAGGGCAGTATGGTGGCTTAGTGGTTAGCATATAGCTCATATACTACGAGTTGTAGAGCGTCCTGGATGCGCCTGCTGCTGCTAAAACCACCTACCTTACTGCTTATTTATGAGCAGCATCGCTGTACAGCTGCACACACGATAAGCACAGGGGAAAAGAAGTTAAAAAAAGGCTTAAGGCGCCCATATCTGTCGTACATCAATCTGTATTACAGTCTATCAGAGACAATATACTGCGATATAATTGTGTAATTGAAGTGCATAATGATTGAACAACAGTGCGTAAACAGGGCTGGCAATACATTCTATGGAAATAGTGTAATGCCCTTAGCAAGAAGCTAAGAGAACTGCTAGCGGAAAACTAGCTGTGACCTACTACATGCTGTGGCAGGAACATCTTACCTATAATAACTAGTATACAGCTAATGTCGCTGCTGCTGTGTGCTATGGAATACAAGTAGGGGATGGAGAGCAGTGTAATGTATGCAAAGTAAATGTAGGGAAGGAATACTATTGTGTACTTTAATAATCCTGTTTAGTAGTAATTAATGTAAAATCAGCAGAACGCATGAACACAAAGCATTCTGATGCGTTCTAGTTATTGATACCCCTTATGTTGGCACATACGGGCATAATACCCCCCTCCCCATTGTTACAAAACCCCTTAAGGACAGAGCCAATTTGTGACTCTTAAGGCTCAGCCCCATCTTTTGTAATCTGTCTAATGCTATATATGGTTATAACTTTTTAACACTTTACCAAAGTGATGGGTTTTTTTTAGATTTTTCTAGTTTTTTTCACTTTAGTTGTAAACTTTGGTTGATATGATTTGCATTAATTAAAAAAAATACTGGGCACATTTTTGAGAAATTTACCGTTTTCTAAATTCTTATTACCCAAATTAGTTACTAACTAACATTTCCATATGTCTGCTGTTTTTTTTCATCATTTTTTAAAAATGTCTTTATGATTTATTATGACATTAGATGTAGAGATGAGCGAGCACTAAAATGCTCGAGTGCTCGTTATTCGAGACGAACTTTTCCAGATGCTCGAGTGCTCGTCTCGAATAACGAGCCCCATTGAAGTCAATGGGAGACTCGAGCATTTTTCAAAGGGACCATGGTTCGGGAATAAAATGTGTTAATTAATTGAAAAAGAATGTCTTCTGATAAGTTAGCAGATGTATGCAAACATCTGCAATCTATTCTTCACTGTTCCGCGCGTATATTATCTCCCGACAAGTTAACAGATGTGAAGAACAGTGAAGAATAGAATAAAAACAGTGACCACAGGATCATTTAAGTGAAAAACACAGTGAAGAATAGATTGCAGATGTTCTGCACATCTGCTTACTTGTCGGGAGATACGCTGTCCCGGGATCCGCTGCTCTTCTTCCACTGAAGTCTCCCCGATGTCTCCGTGCCCCTCGATGTCTCCGTGCCCCTCGATGTCTCCGTGCCCCTCGATGTCTCCGTGCCCCTCGATGTCTCCGTGCCCCTCGATGTCTCCGTGCCCCTCGATGTCTCCCCGTGCCCCTCGATGTCTCCCCGTGCCCCTCGATGTCTCCGTGCCCCTCGATGTCTCCGTGCCCCTCGATGTCTCCGTGCCCCTCGATATCTCCGTGCCCCTCGATGTCTCCCCGTGCCCCTCGATGTCTCCCCGTGCCCCTCGATGTCTCCGTGCCCCTCGATGTCTCCGTGCCCCTCGATGTCTCCGTGCCCCTCGATGTCTCCGTGCCCCTCGATGTCTCCGTGCCCCTCGATGTCTCCCCGTGCCCCTCGATGTCTCCCCGTGCCCCTCGATGTCTCCGTGCCCCTCGATGTCTCCGTGCCCCTCGATGTCTCCGTGCCCCTCGATGTCTCCGTGCCCCTCGATGTCTCCGTGCCCCTCGATGTCTCCCCGTGCCCCTCGATGTCTCCCCGTGCCCCTCGATGTCTCCGTGCCCCTCGATGTCTCCGTGCCCCTCGATGTCTCCGTGCCCCTCGATGTCTCCGTGCCCCTCGATGTCTCCGTGCCCCTCGATGTCTCCGTGCCCCTCGATGTCTCCGTGCCCCTCGATGTCTCCGTGCCCCTCGATGTCTCCCCGTGCCCCTCGATGTCTCCGTGCCCCTCGATGTCTCCGTGTCCCTCGATGTCTCCGTGCCCCTCGATGTCTCCGTGCCCCTCGATGTCTCCGTGCCCCTCGATGTCTCCGTGCCCCTCGATGTCTCCGTGCCCCTCGATGTCTCCGTGCCCCTCGATGTCTCCCCGTGCCCCTCGATGTCTCCGTGCTGCCGCTGCCCCATGTCTCTGTGCTGCTCACCGTGTTCTTCACACATATATATTGTTCTTCACATACTATTTTGTTCGCACCGTTCCGCGCGTATCTTCCGACAAGTAAGCAGATGTGCCGAACATCTGTAATCTATTCTTCACTGTGTTCTTCACTGTGTTTTTCACTTAAATGATCCTGTGTTCACTGTGTTCACTGTTTTTATTCTATTCTTCATTGTTCTTCACTGTGTTTTTTTAATTAAATGCTCGATCTCGAGCAGGGGAAATACTCGTCCGAGCAACGAGCCGTCTCGAGTACCTTAATACTCGAACGAGCATCAAGCTCGGACGAGTATACTCGCTCATCTCTAATTAGATGACTTCAAATATTGGATTTCCAGATTCTCATTTTTGTTATTACTGTGCTTTAAAATATTTAATCATTAGAAACCACCTATATAACACCCAATGTACACCCCAAAAACTATTAAAAACTGCTTTTAGGAAGGCTGTTAAACCTTTGAGAGTTTCATAGTAATTAAAACCAAATGTAAGTGAAATTTAGAAAGATCTAATTTTGTCAGTACAGGTGGTCCCCTACTTAAGGACACCCGACTTACAGATAACCCATGGTTACAGACAGACCCCTCTGACCTCTGGTGGAGCTTTCTGAATTCTTTACTATAGTCCCAGACTGCAATGATCAGCATTAAGGTGTCTGTAATAAAGCTTTATTGATAATCCTTGGTCCCATTACAGCAAAAAATGTTTAAACTCCAATTGTCACTGGGGCCAAATTTTTTTTTGTCTGGATCAACAATTATAAAATATACAGTTTCGACTTACATACAAATTCAACTTAAGAACAAACCTCCGGACCCTATCTTGTATGTAACCCAGGGACTGCCTGTAAAAGTTCATTTAGCCCCCAAAAATTTACAAATTCATAAAAGATAAAACAAAAACTATACCTTAAAATTTGTTATGTAGTAACTTGTTGTATGGGCGCTCAGAGAGGCACAGAAGGGAAGGAGGGCCATGCAGGTTAAAGTGGTTTGTAGTTTGTGCTTTTTTTTATTTATAAAATATCTGTTTTCCGGCTATTAACCCTTCTGTTGCCGCCGGCAAAGTCGTCGGGGGGTGGCGATCGGTTGCCATGGTAGCCTCGGGTCTTCGTTTGACCCGAAGCTATCTGGCTTCTGCAGATTCGTTACAATGAGCCAGTGGCTCATTGTAATGAATGTGCTGCAAAAATGCCATATTTTGCAATACAGAAGTATTGCAGTATATGGTAGCAGCGATCTGACCATCTAGGGTTAATGTACCCTAGATGGTCTAAAAAATAGTGAAAAAAAAAGGAAAAAAAAGTTTAAAAAATAAAAAAAATTAATAAAATATAAAAAATTCAAATCACCCCCCTTTCCCTAGAACTGATATAAAACATAATAAACAGTAAAAATCACAGACACATTAGGTATCGCCGCGTCCCAAAATGCCCGATCTATCAAAATATAAAAACGGTTACGGCCGGCAGTGACCTCCAAGACGGGAAATGGCGCCCAAATGTCCGAAATGCGACTTTTACATCTTTTTACATCACATAAAAAATGGAATAAAAATGATCAATATGTTGCACAGACCTCAAAATGGTAGCAATGAAAATGTCGGCTCATTTCGCAAAAAAATGACACCTCATACAGCTCCGTGCGCCAAAGTATGAAAAAGTTATTAGCTTCAGAAGATGACAAAAATGTTTTTTTCTTTTTTGTATACATTCGTTGAATTTTTGAAAATGTATTAAAGCACAATAATACCTGTATAAATTTAGTATCACCGCGATCGCACCGAACCAAAGAATAAAGCTGAGGTGTTATTTTGAGTGCACAGTCAAAGTCGTAAAAACTGAGCCCACAAGAACGTGACGTGCGTTTTTTTTTTAATTTTTCCACATTTGGAATTTTTTTTCAGCTTCGCAGTACACGGCATGTTAAAATAAATAACATTACGGGAAAGTAAAATTTGTTACGCACAAAATAAGCCCTCACACAGGTCTGTACACGTAAAAATGAAAAAAGTTATGGATTTTTGAAGGTGGAGAGCGAGAAATGAGCGAAAAAACCCTGCGTCCTTAAGGGGTTAATCCCCTTTCCTCCGGTACTTGAAGAAGATGAAGTCGCCGCTCTGAACGCACTTGGTGCAGGTCAGAGCGGCGACTTCATCTTCTTCGATGGGAGGGACACGGAGAGGCAAGTACCGGGGGGGGGGGGGGGGGGAGGATGGAGTGTCCCTGACTGGGCTCAGTGCGGTAGGAGCTTGGGACTCCTCGGAGCACAGGACGCGTTCATAGAGAAAACACGTCTCCCAGCTTGGGGCTTTCCTTGCGCTGGGAGACACCATGACAGCAGCTTCTTCTCACCGGGAGTTTTGTTTTCAATCTAGTGCAGGCTGGGAAGAAAAAAAAGTGGGGCGGGGAGAGTGTGACTTATAGGCTAGAGAGCCTGTCAGTCACGCTCTCCACGCCCCCCTTTTTTTTTCTTCTTCCCAGTCAGGCGACCGGACGTTCTGCCATTGGAGGCCCTGCATGGGAAGAGGAGACGCAGGGGTTTCTCAATGGGCGTCTCCTTCTCCCTGGCTGTGTTGTGATCCAATCACATTGAAGAGTGTCACAGACAAGGAGTTTTTTTCTTCCTGGCTGTGACTCTCTCTGTTATTGGATTGCACATGGAGAAGGAGACGCCCATTGAGAAACCCCGGCGTCTCCTCCTCCTTGATGCTCAGTATTAGCATACAGGGCAAGAAATATACAGGGGGGCACAGCAGAGTGGAGGAGTGCTATTTTTTATAAACCAGACCAGGTGCCCACCCTTAAGGTATTTGGTTACTCCTGTGAGTAAAAATCAGGTCCTCTTTAACGTTGCCGAAGGTCATGCTAGGCAGCTAGGGGGACTGGGAAACTCTATTGCCGCTCATCCAGAGCACCTTGCCCTGAAGTGGGTATCTCAAGGCACCATAGGCCTAAGTTTTTGCTACGCAGCCCCAAATATGTCTTGCTCAAAGCCTGCAGTGAAGAGAAAGGTTGATGATGAGCACAGACAATTTCAAGAAAAGTGGGAAAAGCAATATTTCTTTATTGAGCACAAGGGCATCCCAACTTGTCTTATTTGCACAGAGAAAGTTGCAGTGCCCAAAGAATACAATTTGAAGCGTCATTACACAACTAGACATGCTGAGGAGTATGCAAAGTACCAGGGAGATGAAAGAGCCAACCAGGTTGCTAAAGACATGTCTGCTGAGGCAACAAGATTTCTTTAAGAAAGCAACCAAAGAGAATGATGCAGCAGTCGAAGTCAGCTACGTAGTTAGTATGATGATTGCTAAAGCAGGAAAGTTATTTAAAGAAGGGGAATTTATAAAAAAGTGCATGTTACAGGCTGCAAGTATTATCTCTCCAGAAAAGAAAGGTCAGTTTAGCAACGTCAGCCTTTCTTCCAACACCGTGGCAGAGCGCATTTCTGACCTTTCAAGTGACATTTATGATCAACTGTGTGAGAAAATAAAATGTTTCAGTGTATACTCAGTCGCTCTTGATGAGACCACAGACATCACTGACACTGCCCAGCTTGCAATCTATGTCCGGGGTGTTGATGACAATTTTGAAGTCACAGAGGAGTTGCTCTCACTAGTTCCAATGCATGGCCAGAGATATTTCATCAGCTGTGTGATGCTTTTCAGAATGCTGGTTTGCCTTGGAGGAAGTTTGTCGGAATAACAACTGATAGAGCGCCATCAATGATAGGGAGGAAAAAAGGACTGGTGGCACTTGTTAATAAAAAAAAGGAGGAGGAAGGTTTAGAGGAGGTCATTGCTCTGCACTGCATTATCCATCAGCAGGCCCTTTGCAGCAAATGCCTGAAGTTTAACAACGTGATGTCTTTCGTTGTGAAATGCATCAACCAAATCAGATCCAGTGGCTTAAAACACAGAATGTTCCGTGCTTTTTTAGAGGAAATAGAGTCAGAATATGGGGATGTGCTCTACTTTACCGAGGTGCGTTGGCTCAGCAGGGGAAACGTATTGAAGAGATTTTTTGAGTTGAGAGCGGAAGTGAAAGCTTTTATGGAGAAAGATGGGGCTTCTGTTTCTTTGCTAAGTGATCCAAAATGGCTCATGGACTTAGCTTTTTTGGTTGATATCACACATGAGCTTAATGTACTGAATAAGAGGTTACAAGGCCAGGGGCAACTTGTCAGTGCTGCCTATAACAGCGTGAGAGCGTTCTCTACAAAACTTATGTTGTGGAAAGACCAGCTTTCTCAAACAAACCTTTGCCATTTCCCAGCATGCAAGTCACTCATTGATTCAGGCACACTATTCTGTCATGAGGAGTATGTGGATGTCATTTTGAGGCTACAGGAGGAATTTGATCATAGATTTGCAGACTTCAAGAGACACAGAGACACATTTCAAATTTTTGCAGACCCCTTCTCCTTTGATGTGCAAGATGCCCCTCCAGTGTTTCAAATAGAGCTCATTGACCTGCAGTGTAACTCTGAACTCAAAGCCAAGTTTAGGGATGTGAGTGGAAAAGCAGACAAACTTGGGCAATTTTTAAGAGAATTCCCCCCCAGCTTCCCTGAGCTTTCCCGAATGTTCAAGCAGACCATGTGTCTTTTTGGGAGCACATACTTGTGCGAAAAGCTCTTCTCTACCTTGAACTTCAATAAGTCAAAGTACACGTCTAGAATTACTGATGCTCATCTTCAAGCTGTGCTGAGGGTCTCAACTGCTTCCTCACTTACGCCAAATGTGGCTCGGCTATGCAAGAGTAAGCGCTGTCAGATCTCTAGCAGCAAGAAGTAGGCAGATAAAGCCATGTTCAAACAGTTTATGTCCATTCATGTTCTGAAAGTTAAATGTTAAAGAACTGTTAATAAAAACATTTGAATCTGAATAATGATATTTTGTAAGCGCATTTTTTGTGGAAAACTTGATGCGGCCCAGCCTTACCCAGAATCCCCCCCCCCAGGTAAATTGAGTTTGAGACCCCTGCTTTACATCACAAAATGGTAGAATTCAACTGACACCTCATCCCCACCAGGATATGTTGTATTTTCCTGTTCCTATCTACATCACACCTCACTTGAAAGGTTTAATAAATAACTGCACTTTGTTAAACAAAGAAACACATATTACACAAGTTGTAATAGAACTATGGTAGATCAGATTTAATAGAAATAATATAAAATATATGCATACATTAACACAGACGTGAAGCACTGTTAGGTGCCATGTTCGGGTTCCAACACGCCACCTAACAGGTTATTTGCCACAATCAGTGCCAGAATCGAAGCCGAAGGTGAGGATATCGTGTTTTTTTAAGGGGCCCTGCTATGGACAATACATTAAAAGGAGAGGGGAAGGGCTCTGTAGAGAACATTACATTAAAGGGGGGGTCTGCAGAGGACATTACATTAAATGGGGGGCTCTGTAGAGGACATTACATTAAAGGGAAGGGAGGAGGGATTATGTAGGAGACATTACATTAAAGGGGGCTCTGCAGAGCACATTAAATTAAAGGGGAGGTTCTGCAGAGGACATTACATTAAAGGGGGACCTCTGCAGGGGACATTACATTAAAGGCGGCACTGCTGTGGACATTACAATAAAGGGGGGCTCCGTAGTGCACATTATATTGAAGGGGGGCTCTGCAGGAGACATTACATTAAAGGAGTGCTCTGCAGGGGATATTACACTAAAGAGGGGGCTCTGAAGGGGACATTAAATTAAAGGTGTCCCGTGCAGGGGACAGTACATTAAAGGGGGGCCCCTGCAGGGGACATTACATTAAAGGGGGTCTCTGCAGGGGACATTACATTAAAAGGGGGCTCTTAATGGGACATTACATTAAAAGGGGGCTCTGCAGTTGACATTACATTAAATGGGGGGCTCTGTAGGGGTCCTTACATTAAAGGGAAAGGGGAGGGACTCTACAGGAGACATTACATTAAAGGGGGGGCTCTGCAGAGAACATTATATTAAAGGGGAGGCTCTGCAGAGGACATTACATTAAAGGGGGACCTCTGCAGGGGACATTACATTAAAGGGGGCTCTGCTGTGGACATGACAATAAAGGGGGGCTCCCTTACGCACAATCTCTTATTTCCTGCCAGCAAACACCACATTGTGAGGAGAGAGAAGCTGCAAGCTACAGGCAGATAAGTTCATTATCCGGGGAGTGAGGCACAGGAGATCTCATAAAGTGAGAACAGATATGTAGCAGAGTTGACAGTGTGTAATAGCCATCTCATGGATCTCATCATCTCTGATCTGTCTCATCTCTTCTTCTATGTGTCAGATACTAGTACAATGTTCAGGAGGTAAATGAAAGCTTATATAAACCTGTACCCTGATAATCCAAGCACATTGTCAGCACACAGCATCTCATAGCACTGCTTCCCGCACTATGGTATTTTTAAACTGACCATCACTGAGTAATAGGGAAGCAATGAAACTGTAAAATTGTAAAGTTAGGGGTTAAAAATTATCTTTATTGTGTAAACATCACTAGGGGATTGAGATTTGAGAATTTTCTTTTGTGGGCAAGCCCCTTTAAAAGTCTGTTTCTGAATTTTGACCATATTTGACAATGATGATGTATAATTTGTCAAATATCATTGTTAATTAATTCATATTTTTTTTCATTTTTTTATTCACATTTAGCCAGTGACATTTTTATCCTTAAATATAATCTTTCCATGCCCCCCATATCTCCTTACCCCCTTGCTTTCCACATCACAACGCCATATGTTTCCCCCATCTTCCCTGGCTACTCCCATGCGACTAGGGACACAGCTCTGTATACAAAAAGGTTAACTTTGATCTTTTGATCTTACTTATGCTTTTTTGGAAAAAGACAGTTTTACTATAAAAACTCTTTGGCAATGTGTACACTATTCTATATGGGGACCTGGGGGAGCCAGAAAAGGGGCTCCTGATGACAGGTTCCCTTTAAAGGGCTGAGTACAAATGTCAGTATAATATTTTAGTTTTTGCTATTCAAATAAATTAGACTTCTAACATTGGGGTTGATTTTTCTAACATTGGGGGTGACTGTCATGTTTTTAGGGCAGTATAATGGAGGAAATTGAATTTTATCTATTTTAGCAGAAGACTGACAAAACAATTTGGGGAAAAAGTAAAAAGGGCATTGCATATTCTTAATTCTAAGATATTTTATAAACCATACAGGGAATACTTTCTTTTCCCCTATGAGTACAATGGGTCACCTCAGTAAGGCCATTTCTAATCCATTCCATGGCATACATTTTTATGAAATAATCTGTATATCAAGAAAATTGCTTCTTGATATTAATTATGCTGAACAACGCAGGTTTTATAAAACTATTTTCAAACCATTTGAAGCCCTTCATTCTAATATTATTCCTAGAATGAAGAGCATCTGAGCCCATTGATTTATGTATTTTATTGGTTTTTAGGTGTTTTAATTTTTAAGGAAATTGTTCTGGATCATGCCATAAAGGTCCTTGCTTAATTGTTGAATTTTTGCTTTTATGAAATGTACAGTGTTAGTTTCCCCTTCACAAATACAGCTAGTGAAAGGTTCCCATAGAGCTCTGGTAACTAACTGACTCTCTTCTTTTAGTTAAAAATTCAATGATCAAATTTAAAGGCATTGTGTACAGTTTCCTAATGTTAAGAGACCAAATAAACTGCGATTATGTCAACCTTGTTCACATGATATTATTGATGAATGCTGAGAAATGAATGAGATGCTGGATTTAGTCCGAGGAGTCTAAAGGGCCTGTGATGATGTCAGCCGAAGGAGGCCACACCCACCTTGACTCATTATAGTTATCCCTGGGTACAAGGTAAAATTATACAGTTGTTTTATGGGGATCTGAGGGAAACAATTTTTAGCTAAAAGAAGGACGTCAGTTACTATTGGGAACCTGGGACTAGCTGTATTTGTGAAAATGTGGTGACCGGTTCCCTTTAATGGATAATTCAAAATCAATTGTGCTCCCTGCAGGTTTCCGCTCCCCAGTTAATATCAGGGTAGTTGAAGTCCCCTACAATAAGTACTTCACCATTCTTTGGGACCGCATCCATTTGACTTTTCAGCAGTTCTTCTGTGGCCTTCATTATTCTGGGAGCCTTTTAACAAACCCTTAGTAATATTTTATTATTCTTTTTCCTTCCCTTATCTCCCCCCATAGAGACTCCACATTTTCATTTTTCTCAGCAGTATCATTACGCAAGAAGGCTTTCATATTTCACAGCCACGTTTCACTGATACCCACTATATCATATTTGCCCTCCAACGATAACAGTTCCAGTTCCATCGTTTTAATAAGGTTCCTGAGATTAGTGTACATAGACTTTAAATGGTTTTCTACATCTCCATTCCTTTGGTTCTTATTCAATGATCTTAGCCCCCCTACAAGTGTAGTTGCCCTCCCCCTAGATCCCTCGTTTAACACTCCTCAACTTTTTGGACATTTTCTCCCCTAAAACAGCTATACCCTCAGCATGATGCAGCCCATCCCTGCTGTAGAATCTGTAGCTTACAGCAAAGTGAGTTCAGTTCTCCAAATACTTAAACCCTTCCTTCCTACACCAACTTTTGAGCCACTTTTTACCTCCCTCATCTCCAGCTGTCTTTCTGGTGTGGCATGTGATTCAGGCAGTATTTCAGAGAAAGCTACCTTTGAGGTTCTTGCCCTAAACTTAAATCTCTGAAATAATTTTTGAGGATCTTTCATCTACCTCTAAGTAAAGATTCATTTGCCGGCAGCATTTCACAGGTTAACACCAGCGATCGCTGCCAACACTGCTGTTACCAGTGTGTGTTTGATGCATAATGCAGAAAACACCCAATATTTTTGAACCCTCTTAAAACATCCTTAAAGGAAACCTACCACTGCTGATGGTAGGTATTAGATGTAAACATATCGCGGTTTAAACATTTTGATGAACAGCCCCGAGGTGGCTAGATATTTAGCGCACCAGGACGCACTATAACGTCCTGCTTCTGGCACCGGCTCACGAACAGAGCCGGTACCAAAAGCAGCGGCTGTCAGCTGTCTAGTACAGCTGACAGCCTGCGCTAACACCCGCGATCGGAGCCGACTCAAGCATGACCGCGGCGTGCTAGGGTCTTCCCCCTATGGATCAGATCCCCCGTGCCGCTTACCGGGGGATCCGATCCTCTTCTATGCAGCTCCGAGGACTGGCATGTGCCCCGGAGCTGCCCTGTCTCCATGGCAGCCAGACCCCTTCCGGGTCTGACTGTAAACTGTCTGAGCTTGCGCAAGCTTGCTCAGACAGTTTACACTGCTCTACAATAAAATAGTATTGTAGAGCAGTGTATTGAACTTAAACCAGCGATCAGAGCATCGCTGTTTTAAGTTCAAGTATGTATAAGTAAAAATATGCAAAACACTTAACACTACACATTATAATAAATAAAAAATACATAAAAATATAAGCCCCTAAAATGTCACTTTCCCATAAAAACACTTAATAAAGTATAAAAAACATAAAAACACAACCCCCCCCCCCCCCCGCATATTTGGTATTGCCGTGTCCGTAACAATCTGCATAATAAAACAGAATCATTACTGGACCCGCACGGTAAACGGCGGAGGAAAAAAACGCAAAAAACGTTCTGAAAAAAGATAATTTTTAATTAATACCCTATAAAAAATGCTCTAAAAAGTGATTTAAAAAATTTTATGCACTCTAAAATAAGCCCACTAAAAAGAACAACTGTTCTTGCAAAAAATAAGCCCCTAACCAGATTTGTCAGCCAAAAAATTAAAAAGTTAGTTTTTATTCAGTACAATTGAATAAAATACACAAAACCCCCAAATATTTGGTATCCCTGCGTCCGTAACAATCTGCATAATAAAACAGAATCGTTATTAGATCCGCAAAGTGAACCCCGTAAAAAACAACCTCAAAAAACTCTCTGAAAAAATGATGATTTTTTTATTAATGCCCTTTAAAAATGCTCTAAAAAGTGATTTTAAAAAGTTACGCAATCTAAAATAAGACCACTAAAAAGAACAATCATTCTCGCAAAAAATAAGCCCTTAAACAGATTTGTGATGTGAAAAATAAAAAAGTTATGCATATGAAAGACGGTGATGCTAAAATTAACAACAATTTCGCCAAATTACTTTTTATTCAGTAAAAATGGGAAAAAATTAAAAATATATATAAATGAAGTATTTTCGTAATCGTGGCGACCCAAAGAATAAAAATAATATACTATTTTTATGGTATGGTTAACGGCCAAAAAAAAAACACATAAAAATTCTCCTAAAAATTGATGATTTTCATTTCCTCCACCAACAAAGAGTTAATTAAATCTCACCAATTAGCTATAGATGCCCCAAAATTACGTACCAGAAAAGTGCATCTCATGTGGCAAAAGAAATAAGCCCCTATAGGTCCTCAATAAAAAAAGAAAAAAATTATAGCCTGTACAATGTGACATAGCAAATCTGATCTGGGTGGCGCCTCCTTCCCTTCTATGTCCGGCCGTGCACCCATACAGCAGGTTACCACCACATATGGGGTATCGGTGTACTCGGGAGAAATTGGGTATCAAACTTTGTGGAGTCTTTTTTCATTTAATCCATTGTAAATGTTTAATTTTCCACCCAAAATGAGTGTATTGTGAAAAAATATTACAATTTGCAGACTGCACCTCCATTTTGTTTTAACCCCTTAAAAGTGGTTTGTTTTAACTTCTTAAAAGTGGTTTTTTATACGTTGAGGGGTGTAGTTTCCACAATGGGGTAATTTATGAGTCTAGCTATTATTTAGGCCTCTCAGTGTCAATTAGAAGTTGAGCAGGTCCATCTAAATACGGGTTTTGGTGATTTTACAAAAAATTTGAAAAATGGCACCCAAATTCTGAGCCTCATTCTAGTAAACATTCTAGTAAAATATGTGGAATCTTAAAAAACCATGGTAACATAAAGCAGACATTTGGGAAATGTAAGTTATGAATTTATTTGGGTGCTATGACTATCTGCATCAAAAGTAGAGAATTTAGAACGTTGAAAATAAAGATTTTTTACAAATTTTTGCCAAATTTTGTTTTTTTTCATAACTAAACGCAAAAGATTTCATCCAAATTTTTAAACTAATTTGAAGTACAATGTGTCACGAGAAAACAAGCTCAAAATCCCCTGGATATCTCATAGCGTTCCCACGCTATAACCACTGATAGTGACACAGGCCAGATTTGAAAAATGGGGCCGCATCCTTTAGGCCAAAAGATGCTGAGTCCCGTAGGGGTTAAGGGTACTGTGAATAACTGTTAATTGTTTAGGTTCAATAAAGTTAGAAAAATACTCGAAAATGGTGTCTTGTTTGGAAGGTTTGCCAAGAGAAGGACTATCTTTACTTAAAAAAAATACATAGCCACACAGCTTAGGTATGTAAAATTGCATCTGAACAAACCAGAAGACATCTGGAACAATTGCACAATGTGCCATAATGTACAGTGTGGAAAAAAACAGCCTATTTCCGCAACCAGCTCAGGTCAACAGTGAAACATAGTGATGGAGAAGAATGATTTGGGGCTAATTTGCAGGTTATACTCTTATTTTCTCATGGCTGTAGAATCCTGCATCTACAAGTTTCTGTAAATACAGTATGTCAATAATTCATGTAAGAATAGACACTCGTGTATAAGCCAAGTTTTTCAGCAAAAACAATGTACTGAAAAACCTAGCCTCGGCTTATACACGAGTTTATGGACTCGCCTCTGCTGGCTGTTACAGCAGAGGGAAGAAAGAAGAGGACTTCGGGGACGGGAGCATTGGGGAGCCGCGCCAAGCATCAGGTGTGCCTCAAGGTGTGCATGTAAGTTTATTATTTTATACGAAAAAGAGCTGCAGGGGGCATTTCATCAGAAGAATGAGGGGGGGGGGGGTGTCCTGGCTGCATGGGGCATTTGATAAAACAGGTGGCTGGCCGCCTGGGGCATTTAATCGTCGGGGGCTGGCTGCATTGGGCATATCGTAGCATGGGGGCTGGCTGCATGGGGCATCTGATACCTGGGGTGGCTGACTGCACGGGACATTTAATCATCGAGGGGGTTGGCTGCATGGGGCATATCGTAACAGGGGTGATCCCGGCTGCATGGGGCTTTTGATAACTAGGGTGGCTGTCTGCATGGGGCATTTAGTCATACTGGGGGGGGACTGGCTGCATATGGCATTTCATAACTGGGAGGGGGGGCTGTCTGCATGGGGCATTTCATTATTGGAGGAGGCTGTGACCAATGCATTTCCCACCCTAGGCTTATACTCGAGTCATTACATTTTCCCAGTTATTTGCAGGAAAATTAGGGACCTCGGTTTATACTTAGGTCGACTTATACTCGAGTAAATTTATATATATATATATATATATATATGTATATATATATATATACATATTGTAGGGATCTTCCCGGGGAATGGTGTGTTAGGACACAGTTCACAGCAGACGTAGATGTATAAAAGATCAACTTGGCGTTTATTTTTAGCATAAACAGTCCAGCAAACATAAATACAGCAACACCGTGCTTTTAAAAGTTCAAACAAAAGACCTACCCGTCTGGGCGCTTACTAACAGGTTGTCTCACCTATCTAACACTCGTAAACACAGCGGCCGCATAGACAGGAAGATGCAGGGCTCCTCCAAACCCACATAGGCTGTTTCCTGGCTGAGAGCCCAGACCTGCAAGCTTTGGAAAGCTTTTACCTTCACAGGCTGATTAGGAGCAGAGCTCACCTGATCCAAAACCCGAACTGGATCGAGGGGAGGGAGTGGCAAGTCCCACTACCAAACCTACCTGCCACTCCATGTAAATCCAGGCCCGGCAAGATTAAACAACAACTCAGCAGCATAATACTGCTGAGCAACAGATCAATCCTGGACTTACCATCTCACACTACGTAGCAACCTAGGTGAGATGTACACCCCCTCGAGCACTTCTCCAGTGAGATGTCTACATATCCCCCCCCTCTTTTTCAGACCGGAGGGCTGAGCATTTTGTCCCCACAGACAATGTACCCTTGACAGTGCATCAGCATTCGCCTGTAATTTCCCTGGTCTGTGTTCCACAGTGAAATTGAAATTTTGTAGGGACAGAAACCATCTAGTCACCCTTGCATTTTTCTCCTTGTTTAGTTTCATCCATGTTAGGGGGGCATGGTCTGTCACTAACTTGAATTTCCTGCCTAGCAAGTAATACTTCAGGGATTCTAGGGCCCACTTCACTGCCAGACATTCACGCTCCACAATAGCATAATTCTTCTCGGCCGGGGTTAACTTCCTACTCAAGTACATCACCGGATGCTCCTCACCATTCACCACCTGTGAGAGAACTGCACCTAACCCTGTGTTAGAGGCATCTGTCTGGACCAGAAATTCTCGCCTGAAATCGGGGGTAACTAGCACAGGTTGTTGGCACAGAGAAGACTTAAGGCTTTGGAAAGCCTTCTCGGCCTCTGGAGTCCACGTCACCATTGCTGACTTTCCGCCCTTTGTCAAGTCAGTTAGCGGGGCTGCAATTGAGGCAAAGTTCGGCACAAACCTACGGTAATAGCCCGTAATACCCAGGAAAGCTCTGACCTGTTTCTTTGACAGGGGTCTAGGCCAATTCTGTATTGCCTCAATTTTATTTAACTGTGGCTTAATCAAACCCCTCCCAATAATGTAACCCAGGTACTTGGCCTCTTCTAGGGCTAGTGCACACTTCTCGGCATTTATGGTCAACCCTGCATCACTTATGGCATTCAACACAACCTGTACCTTACAGAGGTGACTTTCCCAATCGGGACTAAAAATGACCACATCATCGAGGTAGGCAGCTGAATAATCACGATGTGGTCGCAGAATCAAGTCCATCAACCTCTGAAAAGTCGCAGGTGCTCCATGTAACCCGAATGGCATCACTACATACTGGAACAACCCCTCAGGGGTGGAGAATGCAGTTTTCTCTTTAGCCTCATCAGTAAGAGGAATCTGCCAGTAGCCCTTTGTGAGATCGAGGGTGGTTATGTACCTGGCATTACCCATCTTTTCAATCAGCTCATCTACCCTGGGCATAGGATAAGCATCGAACTTGGAGATCTCATTCAACCTTCTGAAATCGTTACAGAACCTCCAAGTTCCATTGGGCTTTGGGATTAGCACAATCGGACTGGACCATTCACTCTGTGAAACTTCAATCACTCCTAGGTCAAGCATACGTTTCACCTCAGCAGACACTGCCTCTCTGCGTGCTTCTGGTATCCTATAGGGCTTGAGGTTTACTCTGCTTCTAGGCCCAGTTTCAATGTGATGACGGATGAGGTGTGTACGCCCTGGAAGGTCAGAAAACTTGTCTTTGTTTTTCTGCAAAAACTCCTTAGCCTCCTGTTTCTGTGACCCTGATAGGGTATCACCAACCTTGACCGAAGGGATTGGTTGTGACAAATTATTACCAGGATTTGTTGCCACCAAGGATTCCCTGTCTTTCCAGGATTTGATCAAGTTTATGTGATAAACTTGGAAAGGCTTCCTTCTACCTGGTTGGTGCACCTTATAGTTTACCTCACTGACCTTTTCAACAATTTCATAGGGACCTTGCCACTTCGCTAGGAATTTACTCTCTATAGTGGGAACTAGTATGAGAACCCTGTCACCTGGGTTAAATGTCCTGATTCTCGCAGAACGGTTGTAAATTCTACTTTGGCTCTCTTGCGCCCTCTGGAGGTGTTCCCTTACTAGGGGCATTACAGTGGCTATACGGTCCTGCATTTGTGCTACATGCTCGATAACACTTTTGTATGGGGTGGACTCACTCTCCCATGTCTCCTTTGCAATATCTAATAGACCCCTAGGGTGACGACCATAGACCAACTCAAAGGGAGAGAACCCTGTGGACGCTTGGGGAACTTCCCTCACAGCAAACATCAGGTAAGGTAACAAGTGATCCCAATCACGACCATCTTTTTCTACCACTTTCTTCAACATATGTTTGAGGGTTTTATTAAACCTTTCCACCAATCCGTCTGTCTGGGGGTGATATACAGAGGTGCGTATAGGTGTGATTTTAAATAGCTTACATAGCTCCTTCATCACCTTAGACATAAAGGGCGTACCTTGGTCAGTCAGGATTTCTTTGGGGATCCCAGTCCTAGAGAACATATAAAACAGCTCCCGGGCAATTGTTTTAGATGCAGTGTTTCTTAAGGGCACAGCCTCAGGATAGCGGGTCGCATAGTCTAAGACAACCAAAATGTACTGGTGTCCTCTAGCCGATTTTACAATGGGACCCACTAAATCCATGGCAATACGCTCAAAAGGCACCTCTATAATGGGGAGCGACACCAAAGGACTACGAAAATGTGACACTGGGGCGCTAAGCTGACATGTGGGGCATGACTCGCAGTATTTTTTAATGTCATCATAAATTGCAGGCCAATAAAACCTCTGGAGGACTCTCTCCCGCGTTTTTTCAGTCCCCAAGTGTCCCCCAAGAACATGGTTATGTGCCATGTCAAGCACCTGACGCCGGTACGGCTTAGGGACCAGAAGCTGTTCCACAATTTCATCATTAATTTTAGTGACTCTATAGAAGAAATCATTAGTCACGGAAAAATGTGGAAATTTATTCTCAGCATCTGGTTCCTGAGGTACCCCATTCAAAACAGTAACCTGCTCTCTCGCATTTTTAAGAGTGGGGTCCTGCAACTGTGCAGTCCCAAAATTAACCCTAGACACCTCTAAGTCTGGTATATTTTGCTCAGTGGGAGGAGCTTCCTCCTCCTCTCCAGCCAGGACCTGTAAAGGAAAAGCATCACTTTCATCCTGCACAGTTTTATCATTTACAGTGGGTAATGCAACAACCTTAGGGGTATTCTCACTCCTTTCGGGGGTTTTTCTTTTTCCCCATAAAGCCCAGAACAACGGAAAATCTCGTCCCAATATTACATTATGCATGAGGTTTTTAACCACACCCACTTCATACTGTACGGAGCCTAGTTCAGTCCCGACTTTAGCCAGCACTATAGGGTAAACTTTTGTATCACCATGTATGCAAACCACACTCATGTGTTTTTTTGACCCAAAGTCCCCAGCCACCAGGCTGGCATGCACCAAGGTTACAAGGCTTCCTGAGTCCAGCAACGCCTTAACAGGGAAGTCATTAATGGTAATGTTGCAGACTTGCGGTTCAGTCTCTAGTCCAGGAACTGCAACACAAGATGGTTCCGCAAATAGCGACTGACGCCGGCTAGCGTCACACTCCATTGGCTCAGAGGTAAGGGGGCAATGGGCAGACACGTGTCCCACCTCATGGCATCTCCAGCACTTGATAGGGCCTGGTCTCCCTGGCAGGGAGTCCTTTTTAGGGCCACTTGGCCACCCGGGACCATCGCCAGTCTTTTGCCCCTGAGATACCTCTTGAGCCCTTTTCCCTCGATCAGCACCCCTCCACACTCCCCCAATCGATGGAAGTCTCTTACCAGGTGACGGCACAGACCTGGCACTCCGGGGAGGTGAAGAAGCTGCAGGAACATCACGGAGGTAGTCCTCAGTCGCTTGGAACCTCTCCACAAGGTTGACAAGTTCGTCTGCATTCTTAGGATCACCTTGTCCCACCCAGCGTTGCAGGTCAGCAGGCAGTGCTCGGAGGTAGCGATCCATCACGACCCTCTCTAGGATCTGTGCAGGAGTAGAGGTGTCTGGCTCCAACCACTTTCTTGCCAAATGGATCAGGTCATACATCTGGGACCTCGCAGATTTGTCCAGACTGTAGTTCCAGTTGCGTACCCTCCGGGCACGGACAGCAGCGGTAACTCCTAGTCGGGCAAGTATCTCTGCTTTTAGCCGAGTATAGTCCTTGACCTCCTGCTCACTGAGGTCATAGTAGGCCTTTTGAGGTTCACCTGTTAAATAGGGCGCAATGACCTCTGCCCACTCAGCAGCTGGTAGCTTCTCTCGCTCAGCCACACGCTCAAAGACAGTTAGGTAGGCCTCAACATCGTCCTCAGCAGTCATCTTTTGCAGCGCTCGCTGCACAGCCCGTCTCACATAAAAAGTCTCTGGAGCGGCTGCCACCGCTGGCTGTGGATTAGCCTCTGCAGACGCCTCTTGCTTAGCTATCAGGAGCTCGATGAGTTTTTGTTGTTGAGCCATTGCTTGTTCATGGCGCAGGTTAGCCGCTGTCTGAGCCTGCTGCTGTTGCAAATTCACTTGCATAAACTGCTTCCACATCTCCTCCATGGCGCTTGTCTGTTTTTGGAGTGAAGTAGCAGTCTTCACCCAGGACATAAGCAGCTGTAGCCAAGTTGATACACACCGTTGCCCCTAGCAACCGTTTTTGCCCGCTCCGCAGCACCAATTGTAGGGATCTTCCCGGGGAATGGTGTGTTAGGACACAGTTCACAGCAGACGTAGATGTATAAAAGATCAACTTGGCGTTTATTTTTAGCATAAACAGTCCAGCAAACATAAATACAGCAACACCGTGCTTTTAAAAGTTCAAACAAAAGACCTACCCGTCTGGGCGCTTACTAACAGGTTGTCTCACCTATCTAACACTCGTAAACACAGCGGCCGCATAGACAGGAAGATGCAGGGCTCCTCCAAACCCACATAGGCTGTTTCCTGGCTGAGAGCCCAGACCTGCAAGCTTTGGAAAGCTTTTACCTTCACAGGCTGATTAGGAGCAGAGCTCACCTGATCCAAAACCCGAACTGGATCGAGGGGAGGGAGTGGCAAGTCCCACTACCAAACCTACCTGCCACTCCATGTAAATCCAGGCCCGGCAAGATTAAACAACAACTCAGCAGCATAATACTGCTGAGCAACAGATCAATCCTGGACTTACCATCTCACACTACGTAGCAACCTAGGTGAGATGTACACCCCCTCGAGCACTTCTCCAGTGAGATGTCTACAATATATATATATATATATATATATATATATATATATATATATTCAGTGATTTCTTGTGTTTTGTTAATTTTTGCCAGCAGTTTTACCTTACCTTTTTCTTCCAGCTGTATGGAAGTCCTCTTGTGTCAATATGGACAATAATTTGTCAGTGTACATGCAGCCTAAAAGCACATTTGTGATTTAGTTAAGATACATATGATATATTATGGAAACTAGTTATGTACAATGTACTACAAAACAATGGAAACAGGATGTTGAGTGGAATTTTCCAGTGAATGCTGTTTTGCCTCTGGCTAAATCACAATAATGAGACTGTTATTATATTAGGATTATATTAGGTGGTGTTGTATGCTTATGAATATAGTAAGTAAACGATGGGAAAGTATCACATACTGCTTAACTGGAAATTAGTGTAAAGGAAGTGCAGCATATTTTAGTTGCAACACTTATCATAATTGAGCTGTCATAATCAATAGAAGCAACTCAGCATTCCTGGGAGTTGAACATTTTTTTCAGTTACATAAAGAGAGAATATTCCGTTTATGATTTATTGTAGTGCGGTTTCTATATGCACCTGAGCATATGTCATCTGTTTTATTATTTGTATCCTCCACATTCTGTCTCCTTATTTCCAGGTATTGCCTGAATGAAAAGCAGCCTGCACATAAGCAGTACCCTTTATGTACTGCAGCTCCATAGACTCAAAGGTAAATGGCACCAATAATGGGGCAGATTTACTTACCCGGTCCTGTCGTGATCCAGCGGCGCGTTCTCTGTGGAGGATTCAGGTCTTCCGGCGATTCACTAAGGTAGTGCGCCTGATGTCCACCAGGTGTCGCTGCTGCGCTGAATTCCGTCGGAGTTCACTGAAGTTCACTGTCCTACACTGGGGGCAGGTAAGTGCGTGTCAAGCGCAAATCAGAAATATTCAGGTAACGCGACGGGAAAACGCGATTCGGGCCCTTCGTAAATGACCCCCAATGTGCTTTTCACAGACAGTGCTAGGATAGAAAGGTACCAAAAACCTTATTTGGACGATTTAACCCTTTCCCTGCTAGACATTTCTGAAAAAATTTTTGCTTTATTGGACAAAGCAAATTTTCCAATTTTGATGTATACAAACTAGAATTACAGCATAAAGAATTTTACTAAATCCCAATGAACCATATATTTTCTGGAAGCAGACACTTGCCCCATTTTCATAATTGCATTAAAGAGTTTATAGACATGGCACTAACTGAAATCATTCTTAAATTATTGCACAGAACATATCTTGTCTGTCACAGCCATACCCGCAATCCTCGTTACCTGTGCCCTTTCCCTGTGGCGTGGTTACCCCCCAGCCCAGACTCTGGTCCCGTCTAGGCCGCGATCCGGCTGCCTGACTAGGCCGTGCACTAGGGAGCACGTGCCCGCTCTTTAAGATTTTCCTGCTATCATTTCAGGCTCGGACTGTTTCCTGCATCAGTTACCTTGGCTGCCACCGCGGCTCTGATACCAACTCCAGAGGTGGTCCAGAGGGCTCACAGACTCTCTGACCGTTCGCCCCTCCGAATTGTGACATTGTCCCATCACGTTTGCATGAACTATATCCAATTGTCTCCAACTTTTGCTTTAGATGGTGCCAGGAAATAGGTAACCAGGTGGACATGCCCGGTGGTGGCTAGATTTTGGTTAGTGATCTGCATGCTCCTGACCTCAGTCCTCTTATTAAACACAACTCTAAGCCCTACAGTGTTGTTGCTCGGGGATAAACCCTCTAGCATTAACAATAGAACCCATCACTTCATACAGTTTGTTGCTCTTGCAGCGAAAATTCACATAGGAGTTAGATGGCATAAATCTTCCTTATCATGGGAAGCATTTAACCGCTTAAATCAGATTATGTTGTATGAAAAGATTAAGGCCACAAGGTCAGATAGATTGGAACAATTTAATAATGTATAGCATGTGGATTATGTTTTTCGCCACACCTACTCTAAACAGGGCTTTACAACCTTCGTCACCCCCTCCCCCTTCTTCTTACTATGTCTGCATCTTTAGGGTGGTATTGTTTGTGTATTCTGTTTATTATTTTTATGCCATGAGGTTATGGGCTGTTTGCTTAAAGCACAATAATGAATACTTTACATACAATGTAACACCCTATGTATCTCTTTCACATTTGACCCCCTGCGTGGGGATATTGTAGCTGTGAGGATTGTACAGCTTATCATTGGCGTTCTTTAATAAAATTATTTAGAAACTAAAGAGTTTGTAGATATAAGCAACTTTATGCAATTATAAAAATTGCATAAAAATTTACTTTGAAAAATGTGCCCCAAACAGAAAATAATTAGCTTCATATCTCCTAAATGTAATAGATGAACATGTGTAGATTTCACATGTGAGATACAAAAACTGAAAAAATTTACTTTTCAGCTAGAAATGTTAACAGTCACAACCTGCAAAATATAGCAATAAATTAAAAAATAAGATTAAAAAGTAAAGGCACCCCTAAAACCCATATACTTTTTGTAAGCAGACAACCAGGCAGTTGCATTTGTCTTGATTAACAGTTGACAGATTTATATAAACCACAACATACACCATCAACAAGAATTTACACTTCCAAGAATGCTAAAATAAAAACCATGTAATATTTGGTTGCAATTAAATGCGTTTACAAATATTTAATGCACAAACTAAAAAACATACTGGGGCAGATTTATCAAGCAGTCTGAAAGTCAGAATATTTCCAGTTGCCCATGGCAACCAATCACAGCTCAGCTTTCATTTCACCAGTGCTCATGAATATTTTAAAGGGGAGCTGTGATTGGTTGCCATGGGCAATTGGAAATATTCTGACTTTCAGACTGCTTGATAAATCAGCCCCACTGTGTCAAAATCATATTTTGTTCAGAAATCACAGTGCAACTCTGCAGCAAACTGTGATAAAATGCAAAAACTACATGAAAATTCTAAATTCCACTAAAATATGTACTAATCCAGACTACTTATATAAAGAAAATATACTTTCCTTAAAACAATAATATGTGAGGAGATCATACATAACCCACGTGGGTGTATTCACCAAAATATGCAGCAAAGGGAACACTAAATCCACACAGGGTGTCAAAAATTTTTTTATAAAATTGCACTGAGCTTCACGCACATATATTATTATATAACTATATATCCATAAACCAAGCTGATAGGATAAAAAAGGTCACTTTTAGAGGGGTGTAATATGTGCACCATTGTATTAGCAATGCAATAATGGAACCTTCCACAGTACATAGGAATTTGAGTAAGAAGGCCAGACCAAAACAGTCATGAATAGATTGAATGTAAATTGACTTAGTAGGCTGAGTAGAATTCTAAAAAAATGTATTAAAAAAATAAAAGAAATACTTGAAATACTTCTGCGAAATCAACCTGTCCAGTTATGAGTCAATTAAGTACTAGGTTTAGACCCATTGTGAGACTATAAGCTATAAGTGCTGTGGGCCCTGGTGGAAAAGAAAAGGCATTTTCTCCAGCACTCAAAAATATATGTTTTAAAATATCTTTAGTTTATTTGGAAAGCTACCATCTCAGATATGCCTATAAAGGTAGATCCGTTGGCAGGTTCATGTAATGAATATCATCTGAGCCCTTTTTAGGGCTAATCCTTTTAGAAATATTTTATCACGCTAATATGTAAATATGTGAAAGAGGCTACTGGGGCGTGGAGAAGCCGGAGCTGAAGCTACATGGTGCGGCTACTCTGTGCCCCAGTAGCCTCTTCTGATCTTTCTACTATATCTTCACTCGTCCGGACTTGACAAGGTGGCTGCCCTTACTGGGTTTCGAAGCCGGAGCTCCTGCGCACCACCAGCTCTGCATAGATAGTCTATAATCTGCATAGATTGTCGGGGACAAGTGTGTACAACTACCAGGAGCAGCACGCTGAAGATATCATAGTAGGAGGATTGAAGGAGGTTACTGGGGAATGGAGTCGCCACACCATGTAGCTTCAGCTCCAGCTACTCCACCCCCCACCCCCCCCCAGCCTCTTCCACATATTTGCATGTTATGGTAATAAAAGATTTCTAATCTTAGCAGCCACTGAAGGATTAGCCCTAAAAAGGGCCCAGATGGTATTTATTAGATGAACCTGCCACCGGATCTACCTTAGATAGATACAAAATGGTAGGTTTCCCATAAATTAACAAAATATGCAGGGTACATGTCAGAAAGACCAGTAAGTTCCTTCTGATACATGAAAATCATAGGCATTATGTGGCTGTAGTGTGTCAGTGGCTCCTGCATGATGAAGGCATCCATGCTATGCACCGGCCTGCCAATTCTCCAAACCTGAATCCAATGAAGTACATCTGGAACATCATGTCTTGTTCTTTTATTTCTGTATCTTCTTCTGATTCTATTCACAGTGAATGGTGACTTTCCTAAAACTGTCCAGCAGCTAGTGAAATAGATAATTGTTGTCACATTGATATTTTTTAAATGCTTTTATTATTTTTGTTGTGGTGTTACACAACTATTCAAGGTGTGTAGATACCTGAATGCACTACATGTCTCTTTAATCATAACATGTAGCATGAAGTATAAATACAGATAAAAAGAATAACGTTTACTGATCATAACCAGATCAACTATATAACATAAAGTATAGATACAAATGAATAGAATATTGTTTACAGATCACAACCAGAGCTACAATATCTACTACACCTGTGCTTGCAAGTGAGGGAGGCTAAAGTTGAGGAGGGGGCCCCGGGTCCAGGTAGAGTAGTGGAGGGGGACCCAGGTCCACCTAGAGTAGTGGAGGGGGACCCGGGTCCAGCTAGGGTAGTGGAAGGAAGACCCTGGTCCAGCTAGAGCAGTGGAGGGGGAACCCGGTCCAGCTAGAGCGGTGGAGGTCGATCCAGGTCCATCTAAAGTAGTGGAGGGGACCCGGGTCCCGCTAGAGTAGTGGAATGGGACCCGGGTCCAGCTACAGTAGTGGAGGGAAGACCCTGGTCCTGATAGAGCAGTGGAGGGGGAACCCGGTCCAGCTATAGCAGTGGTGGGGAATCCAGGTCCATCTAGAGTAGTGGAGGGGACCCGGCTCCAGCTAGAGTAGTGGAGGGGACCCGGCTCCAGCTAGAGTAGTGGAGGGGGACACAGGTCCAGCTAGAGTAGTGGAAGGGGACCATGGTCCAGCTAGAGTAGAGGAGGGGGACCCGGATCCAGCTAGAATAGTGGTGAAAACACAGGTTCAGTATATGTTGTAGTTCTGGTTGTGATTTGTAAAGACTATTCTATTCATTTGTATCTATTCTTTATGTTATATGGTAGATCTGTTTGTGATCAGTAAACATTATTTGATTTATCTGTATTTATACCCTTCAGGTCTTTTTGGCCTTAAGGACACGGCCCCTTTTCTCAAATCTGCCCTGTGTCAAAATAAGTGGTTATAGCTTTTGAACGCTATAAAATATCCATGGAATTGTTTTCTCATTACATATTGTACTTCAAATTGCTTTAAAAATGTGGGTGATATCTATACATATATGATATAGGAGGCATCTCCTCAGAAAGCTTTTGAGGACGTTCCACTGGAGTCTCTCATGTTGTCCATCTAAGTGTGCTCCGAGAAACCCTGACAGTTGTGAAGGGATACTATCCTTTGGGCCTATAAGGCCAAGTCAAAAGGTGTGAATTCGAATCCTTTGCACCGACGATGTGGCTGGACTTCCCACAGAACATAACATTGGGGAGTGATCGGAGGCACCCCTAGCTAGGTACCAGATATGGATTGGATATGAGTCAAGAGTGAGGCAAATGAGGCACCAAATGAGGCACTGTAACAGGAGAAGGTCAGAGCTGTAGGGAATTTGTCTCTAGTAATCCACTCAACCCATTTCAGACAGAAATAATCCCAGTGTTGTGGGTGGTGGATTAGCCTGTAGGTCCCTCCAAGAATGTTGCGCTACCCATTTTTTGGCATCAAGTTGTCCTATACATTTATAGCAAAAATGATCTGACAGTTATCTTATTAACTCCTGTACTGAAGGGACCTACAGCTTATTGCACATCTAACCAGAATCATTATATATAGGCAGAGTCACATGCACAGTTATATAAATAATGCATTGAGATAGAAATTTCTCTTGCTGGATAACTTGGCATGTAGTTATGTCTCAGGTACATGTGTAATTGATAATAGGAGTGGTTTTATGAGATTCAATTCTGTAATCCTGCACCTTAAAATCCCTTCTTTAATTAGTGCATTCTATTAAAACAACAATCTTCTTCACAATTATTTTCCTTTAATAATGAGTTCTTGCAAATTGGAGGAGCGCCCATGGGCGTCAAGTTCTCTCCCACTATGGCTAATTTATTTATGTCATGGTAGGTGCAGAAATTCTGATATAGGAGATTTATAGATGATTGATTACTTGGACATAGATGTTTCAGAATTCTTGGTTTACATTAATTACTATCTTGTTCTATATGCAATATTTGCTTAGATACTGTCATTTTTTTTGATGTGACACTCTCTTCTAATAGGGAATATTTTGTAAAACCAGTTGTAGGCATGACACAATTGATTTTGTATGGGCGGCACGGTGGCTGAGTGAGTAGCACTTCTGCCTTGCAGCACTGGAGTCCTGGGTTCGAATCCCACCCAGGTCAACATCTGCAAAGAGTTTGTATGTTCTCTCCGTGTTTGCGTGGGTACTCCAGTTTCCTCCCACACTCCAAAACATACTGGTAGGTTGTTTAGATCGTGAGCCCCCGGGGACAGAGACTGATTGGACATACTTTGTGCAGTGTTGCGTAATCTGTGTGTGCTATATAAATAAAGAATTATTATTTGTACAACTTGTAAAATGGAGAGATCAAGTTGTCTACATAATAAAATGTAACCTAAAATACATTGGACCATGCAAACATGAATATAGGTAAAAAAAAACGATGGAAGCTTAAAGGGGTTGTGTCACCATAGCAAATGGCTGTAATTGGGTCCAATGCATTGTGACAAGTACTTTCACCATTTACACTTATTACAAAATCTGCAGGCTTACTGAGATAACTCCCTTTGTCCTGGTTGCTGGCGCCCTCTAGTGGTAGCTGTGTCCCGTCCTGAGCAACAGCTGATCTGGCCGAGTCTGCGCACAATCATTCCCCCAGCTGCTCTGCACTACAGATCACTCCACGGGCTCACAGCTACTCTTCACACTGAGAAATCAGCTGACACACTGCAGCCAATAGGAAGTGAGAGAGAGGGCAGAGAGCTCAGCCGTCTACACCAGTGAATGAGGTGATTTCCACTGCTCCACAGTTGCTTCCAGCAGCAGATACAAGGTAACTGCAGACAGAGAAGTCCCCCATAACATGGATAATGGCAATGCAGGTCACACAGGAGGCTGCAGAGATAACACAAGTAACAGGCTGAGCTCTGATCTCTCCTGATGCAGTCCTCCTCCTGTACTCTCCTCCATTCACTGTCCCTCCATGTTACACTGCTGTCCTGTCCCTGACTAGCAGGGAAGTAGCTAAAGTAACATGTGAGAAGCTGTCACCTATTTATCTATACATCCATGCATGTCAGCCTGACCGACCATGATGCTGTGAGAATACATAGTACATGTGTACTATGTGCAGTGACCTGTGTAGTGTGCAGGGGGCACCAGATTCAGGATTTCTGGCGCACGTTCTTCATGAATCTGGTGCCCCCTGCACTACTTTGACAGACTGCACCAACTTTTTTTGGTGCACTTTTAACATGGGGCGTATGACACATTTCTATTGGACCTCTATTGGATCAGTAAAGCAGGGACTATTTGAGCACAGCAGGTGGAAGGAGACTCTGAAGGCTGAGCGCTTTGTAGCGCTGAGGTGTGGAATAACTGCTGCTGTCAGTGCTGTGCATGTGCCTGGCTAGGCCCCTCCCACATCTGCTTCTGTGTGGAGCAGAATAGAGGCTGAACAAGCATCATAATAACAAATAGAAAGGTATCTTTACTTCCAGGTAACCATTACAAATAGATTTTTGAAATATTTTAACCTCTTTGACAGCTTTTTGTAGACAATTGTTTTGTGGCATAACCCCTTTAAGGAGTTGCACAACATTCTCAGTCTCCTGCTGTAGTCCTCGGCTAAGGATAGCGAAGGGTAAAGAGCCCCAGTCCTGGTGCATATCAGCAAAGTAAATTTAACTGGCATAAATACTCTCCAGTCTCTGAGGCTGCAGTCACATGTTTCAGTTAAAACTGTCTTTAGGTGGTTTCAGATGCAGTTTTGTTAATTTAACAGGTGAACAACATTTGTAGAACAGGTTTTCCCTTCAAAATCTAATTTACACATCTTGAATGTGTGAACACTGCTTGACCCTAAATATTGCTCTGTAGCTTGTTTCTTGACTACTCCTTGGTATTTCTGCTATAGGCCTTACAAGATCAACAGTGGTATATATTGTTTCAACCTCCTCATTCTATTTTTTTTTTGTAAATAGCACTGTATACACAATTACATTAGATGTCAATTAGGTACTTTGTTTCTCTCTACTAATCAATAATTTGTGATATATTTACCCTCACATACCAGTGGAGAATTGGAAAAACATCTGTGGGAAAAAAGATGGATTTCAGATCCAAACTATTGCATGGTAATGTGATGTCTGTAATGTGCTTGGCTTCCATGTGTTTTAAAGGAAACATGCCATGAGGAATCTACTGTCAGAAGTAGATCTGATGGTAGATACCTCCTGCCTGTCTCTGTCCTAATCTCAGGAAGAGTTCTCCTTATGAAGAGATCACCAATTAAGGCCGCCTTATAGGTGGGAAATGAAAAACAATGCCTCCTTTTGCTACCTTGAAAGGCAGCCCCCTTAACACCAAGTATGACCTTTAAGAAGTCTAACAACATGATGTGGGATTAAGGCAAACCAGTATATCTATTCCAGAAAACAGAACTGTAGACAGCGCTGTTTTCAACCTGGTTGGGTCACCTCAGTACAGCGTAGGGAACTGGTTTGGCTGAATGAGAGGCATGCTTGGATGTTAAGGGGGCTGCTTTTCAAGGTAGCAAAAGAAGGCATTGTTTTCCATTTCCCACCTTGAAAAAAAGATCTGCCCTAATCTGTAATTTAACAAATCTGGAAAGTAACCTAATTTGTTAAAAACTTAATTTTAGTAATATGTAAATTAACTGCAGTGGCAACCGGGCGTGTACTAGCCTGGACAGGCACTAGGAGCTAAGGCTACTACACACCCTAGTAATCTCTACAGTTAAATTACATTAACATTTACAATTAAGTTAGGTTAGGTTCCAGGATTATTACATTGCAGATTAGGGCAGAGGCAGGAGGAAGGAATCTACCACCAGATCTACTTCTGATAGTAGATTTCTCATGGTAGGTTTCCTTTAATATGTTGGATATCAGTGTGTAGTTAGCCATGATTTTTCTAGACGTGTATGTTTTTAATCTTTTCTAGATTTTGGTTCATATTTTGTCGAGTTCTTGGGTGGCCCAAAAGCAGAGTATGTTACTATCGAACTGCAAGCAAAAGCAGAGTAGGGAATTACTGGTATTTCAGTTTTTGATGCATCACTGAGTTAGCAAATTAGTTTTGGGAAATCTACACTAGCATTTTACTTTACAATATACATTTCACTGATGTATCCTACAACGTAATTCCAAGTAAACACATTCACCTGTCCACAACACACCTAAGGCGTCTCAGGTCACCCACAGATTCCTGACCCTACTCTAGCTGCATTCATTTCATTCTATAATCTTTATCTGTCCCAGGTGTGTTAGCAAACACCCAACAGAGACGGAGTAGGGATTAATGTCAGATGTTGATCCTACATCACTTTGTGTGGTGAATGTGGAATAAATTTAACTCTCATGGATAAATCTACACTAGTACTTTGGACTTAGAGTCTGTCTGCTCTTAAAGGAAATCTACCTTCAAAATCAAGCATGATAGACCAGGGCATTCAGGTACCATGACTGTGGTAATCTACATACATTTGTCATACACTGCATAAGAATGGCTCTGGAGTGCATTAACAGAGCCCCTTCTTACCTCTAGCCTCAAAGGCTGGTACACTGTGCACCCTCCTCCATGCTCCCAATGCAATGCTTGTTTTCTGTTGTTTATACAATTTTGGGATGTGATGCTTCCCCCCATTATAAATGTATACTAGGAACTGCACCCTCATAATAAATAAATACCTTGGTCTTACTGCATACATTATTATTCAACTCCCACCCCCATCACCACTATATTCCCCATCCCAACCTCATCCCATGGCCTGTAAAAGCAAAAATAACAAAGTGAATACTAAGGTCTGTGGGGATGTATATGCAGCTGCAAATCTGCAGCCCCATATATGTCCCAATAGACGGCAATGGCGGCCCGGCGGCGGTATGGTGCCACACATGTGTGGCACCGTTCCGCGCTGTACACCGGGAATAGATAGAGCATACTCTATCTTCTCTCATGTATGCGGCCGTGTGCTGCTGTTTTCTATGGAGGGGGGAGGGGTCATACCACCATGTGAATGTACCCTTACTGGCTGGCAGCTGTCACTCCTTTTCTTCCCACACTTCTCATGTAGAACACAATGACTGTGTTGATATAATTAGCGGTCATGTCAATACGCTGACAACGTCCTACAGGAGAAGTTGGGGCAGAAGAGAAGCTCTAGCAGGTAAGTACTCATGCAATTATGGTATGTGCATACCCATTCATTACTTTATTAGTCTTGCTTTCCTGAACTGTGCCTCCCAGTCCCGGTCGCAGGGCGACACCCTAGGAGGGAATCTGTTGTCCCAAACCTGCTGTCAGCTGAAGTCAGAATGGAGAAGGAGGAGAAAGCTGCACAAAGACGGGGCTGACAGGTCGTTAAGGGGTTAAAAGAAGCATTAAAAAATAAACTTACCTTCAGGTGCTTTGCCTGTGCATACACTATGAAGCAGCGGTGTTGCGGCTGATGATATCACAGTGTGTGCGCAGGAAGAGTACATAGACACCTCTCAGCCCGCTCTGTTGCATGAAAACGAGAGGGAAGAGGAGTGACAGGGAGCGCCAGAAGGTACCATATTTTTCAGACTATAAGACGCACCTATTAGACACACCCAAGATGTGGACACCATAAAAAGGAAAAATGTATTTGCCACTAACTAAATATCCCATTGGTCACACACACATCTCTGTAATAGTTTCGCTACCTACAAACAAAGTTAACTCTGCTGAATTTGGGTACCCCACCACCATCTCTCATTAGCACATTACCCCTTATAATGAATTAACCCCCTCTCCACCATATTTCCTCAATCTGCTCCCTATCCTTTTACTTTACTCCCTACACAGATACAATCAATTCACAACGTCTTTTAAATATTAGGGTACAGTAGTTATAAGTATCTGGCAGTCCTGGATCTCCCCGACATCCCGAATATAAGATGCAGGCACATTTTCACACTTTTTTTTCTTGCTTTTTAGCAACATTTTTGTGCTGAAACACTCAGCTTATACTCAAGTATATGCAGTAATAACTTTCTCCTTCCCTCTGTCCCAGTGCATGGCTCTTTGTCTGTAAGTATGGTGTTATGTGAGGAGATTAATGTTGGGGGCTTTCTGCTGGTGGCTGAGCTTTGGTTAAGAATGTCAGCTCTCAGCAGCAATTGCACAATACAGACTTTTATATAAACTGATTACACACATCACATCACACCCCATTCAGAGGACAAATGTGGCTCACTGACGCCCTGTGACTAAATGTGGCTACACGTGCTGAGAGTTATCTCACAATCTAAATATTAGTCTGATCAGACCCATATAGAGGTGGACTTTATTAACTCACAGATGATGATATTTTCCTTTGGAGCCAGAACTGCCTTCACGCTTCTTGTTGCACATCTCAACACTGCACAGCTAAAGATTAGGCAAATCAACTCTCTTCACCTGTTGTAATGCGTTTCAAACGCAGGCCAAAATGCAACGTGTGAACACGCCCTTAGTGGGCAGTTCAAACAAAATGAGTTGTCTCCTCCTCAATACCTCATCCCCTGCTCCTCACTAATCGCCCTTCCCCTTCCTCAGCCTCACATGTCAGTTCACCGCCACAAGCAATTCTAGTTTGAACTGCCTTCCTTCCCATCCCCCCAGGACTCACAACACACTTGTTGCAGGGAGCCATGTAATGTAAAAGAAATTATTAAAAAGTAGTGGAATTATTCAGATGCACAAAATCAACATGCTAGTAGCTACTATAACGTGTCATGTAAAAATGATGGCAGGTTCCCATGGAATAAATGGTGCTCTAAGTAATGATTTACCATAATTCCCATGTCTTCAGTCTTGTCGCTGCTGCAGGAGTGACGACAGAAAGTAGCAGGATGAATGCATGATGTTATCATTACACGGCCAAACATTAAAAGTTAGTGCAGCGTGCACCAATTGAGTCTCCTGGGATCGTACATCACTTAAAGTCAATGTAGCTAAAACAATCAATGGCATCAATAATACTTGAGAACTTCTGGCCACAATGACTACTATAATTATCAATGGCAGGGGCATCCTATGGGGACAGAGCCCCCTGCCATAGTGCCAGTCTACATGTGGTTCAGTCTGATCCTGGGTACCAATGACCCTTGGTCAAGACAGGGTTAAAATAAAACCAACCCTGTAGTTAATTCCAAAAAAATGATAATTTGGACTGCCTCCAAAAGCCATTGCTTCTTCTTCCAATTCCTGTGTGAGACCCTTTGAAATTATTAACTCTATGTTTCATTGCAGCCAATTGGTAAGATAACAAAAATGTGCAAAACTGAAACATCACATAAGTATTCAGATCCTTTGCTGACACTCTTATTTAACTCACATAATGTCCATTTACTTCTGATCTGCCTTCAGATGGTTCTACTCCTTAACTGGAGTACAGCTTTGTGTAATTAAACTGCTTGGACTTGATTAGAAAAGGCACACACTTGTCTATATAGGATGTCACAGTGTATGTCAGAGCACATAAGAATCATGAGGTCTAAGGAACTGCCCAAGGAAAAGGTATTGGCTAATTTCTTCACTCTTCTTCAAGGAACTCAGAGATAGACAGGTAAAGAAATGGCCCAGGTTACAAAAGAATTTCTGCTGAACTCAAGGTCCCCAAGAGCACAGTGGCCTCTAATACTTAAATTGAAGAAGTTTGAGATGAACACAATTCTTCCTCGACCTGGCTGTCCAGCCAAACTCAGCAATCATGGGAGAAGAGCCTTGGTGAGAGGTAAAAGAGAACCCCAAGATCACTGTGGCTGATCTCCAGAGTTCCACAAAATGAACTATCACTGCAGCTCTCCACCAGTCAGGGAGTGTGCCAACAGGAGCCTTCACCTCAGTGCAAACCTGCATACAGTCTCTGGCCTTAGAGTTAACACCCAAAAGTTAAATCTTCATATTCTAAGCGGTATGTGTGGATAAAAGAGGGTACCGCTCATCACCCACTAAATACATTCCAAAAGTGAAACCCGGTGGTGGCAGCATCATGCTATGGGGGTGTTTTTTGTAACTGCAGGGACAGGACAACTGGTTACAATTGAAGGAAAAATTAATATTGCCAAGTACAGAGATGCTCTGGATGAAAACCTCTTCCAGAGTGCTCTGGGCGTCAGACTGGGCCGAAGGTTCACCTTCCAATAAGACAATGATCCTAAACACACAGCTAAAATAACAAAGCAGTGGCTTCAGAACAACTCTGTGACCATTCTTGGGTCTAAATAATTATGTGACATGTGATATTTCAGTTTTTCTTGTCTTAATAAATTAGCAAAAATATCTACGTCTGTTTTTTCTCATTCAAAATGGGGTTCAGAATGTACATTCATGAGCAAACAAAACCCATGTTTTTGATCTTACTAATTGGCTGCAACGAAACAAAATGAAAAAGTTTAAGGGGTCTGAGTACCACTGTGTATGTGTGTTTTTAAAACTTCCATCCATAGCTGTATATTTGTTCCATTTTGACTGTTCCACATGTTCCATTTTGAATACCTTTAGAAAGAAAAGCCATGCAACCCACTGGATATAATAAAAGGCACCTGTATTATGCCAGGCCCTGCCTGGTGTAGAATTGCACTTTAACCTGTGCCATTGTCAATGCGAGTGGAGGTGTGGTATGGGGCCATGTGCTAGGAATTGGGACTTTTCATGGCTTGTATGCCAGAAAACTGCTATGCAAGCCAAGATAAATGCCCCTCCCACTGTAGTAATTTTGATATTATTAACACAAATCTAGGAAACCTCAAATACAGCATATCTGTCTTCTCAGGTGTAGCACTTTCCAGTTTGGAAATATGAGAATGTGTTTACCTCTTCTTCTCTACTTAGAACACGACAGCAGACCCCCATACTAAAATATACTCCAAACCAATATACTTTCATAAGCCTGACCATAAACTTTACAGAATCCGGATCACTTCTGTTCTCTATTTGTACATGAAGTTCAACCAGAGTACCCTCATAAATAAGTAGGTCAGTATAACTATTCTACATCAGGGGAAATCTAAACCACAAGCGTACTGTAGCTAACCTCCATGTACTTGCAGTTTATGAAATCTGTAAATCTTGAAGCTTCATCACGTAGAAGAGCTCATAAACGGCTTTTTCTCCCTCAAATGTAAACAAGACAAAACACATCTAACCCCTTAATGTCACAACCCTTCTCCGTTTTCTGTTTCCATTTTTGCTCCGCACATATGCATGCGCCCTGCAGTATATAAAATACAGAGCTCACAAATTCAACGGAGACATCGTGTTCACGGCGCATGCTTTGCACATCAATTAATTTTCTGGAAGATTTGTTAAAAAAAAACATAAAAAACACCACAAAAACTTTTAATATATTCTAGCTTTATTGATGGCCCAACATGACATCACATAAACCATTCATATACATCCACATTGCCACATTTTTTGAATAAATGTTAGTGTAACAGAGAATGTAGGATAAACCTACAGGTATAAAACTGTCCATTCAATTTAGAAGACTAGACAATAAAACCAAACCTTTAGAAAATTGCAAAGAAGCAGAAAGTTATTATTTATAAATAATACCTTGCAATATTTTAATCCCTTACCACAACCAAAGCCATTGCCATGTATAGTTTTTCTAAATAAGGATAGAGATGCTATGCATTAGGGTGCTGTCAGACGTAGCACTTTGACTCCTTTTACCAACTGAATCAAAGCGCAGGAGGGTGTGCCGTAGGCTGATTGCATGTGCGGTTCTATGGAAAACCAGCACCCCATGTCTTGCATGGTCTAAATGGAAGACGCATAAGGCCAAGGCAAAGCGCTAATGTGTAACCGCACCCTTAGGACTTCATCCTCTACCATGTGGGGCGAACAAGTCGATGGTTTGCATAAAGGGGCCAACAAAGAATAGGCAGCACTCGAATATATAATAAAAAATACTTATTTACTGATAATAGAGCTTGTATTGTAATCTGTGTGGGCTGTTATTCCACACGCTACATTTATCCTATATTTTTAATAGGTTGCCTTGTATAAGTTTTGTGTAAACTGTCTCACTTTGTAAAATTTTAAATACTTTTCTAGTTAATCAAAAATACATAAATAACCTTTACACTCCATTGTATGTGGTCAGCTCCATTGGCAAGCAGGAGACCTGCCACCGCAAACTCCTCCTGAAACCTGCGGCTTAGCCTGGCCTTACGGCCATGGAATACAGAGGGGGCTTTTTCAGCAGAAAGATTTGCACCAAAGTGTGGATTTATAGTAAAAGAAACATCATTAAAGAACTATCAAAGACACAAATAAAAACAAAGCATGAATAATTTATTGAAAAACTAAAAAGAGGACCGGACACATTTGAGCATACATTGTGATCTGCATGAGGCCAGTTATAGAGAATCAGAGCAGACTGATTCATGGTAAGCAGAGCTGAGCAGACTGATTCATGGTATTGGGAGTGTGGGGGTAAATTAGTAGAACCTGTTATCATAAAATTATTGCTCATTCCAGCTTTATGAGTGCAGTGCAGTCCTGAGTCCAGATTAAGGAGAAGTGTAAATGATCAATCTACTCAGCAAACCCTGCTCTATAATATGATAGACTGGATCAAGCAGATCAGACTGAATGTTCACTATGACGGGTTCCCTTTAATACTGAAGACAAAAGGAGAAGATTTAAAATGAATAAAATGCACCTATTATGCTGACCAAAGATAAGTGATGGTGCAGTTTATGTTCAAGGGATTTTTTTTTTAATTGATAAAAGAAAATCTTCTACATGAAGATGAAGAACTTGATACTGAAACAGTTAAACCTGAGCTCCCTAAATTAAAGCTATTAAAGCACTTGGCGATTTAGACATGTCATAGGTTCTCATTGTTTTCAAAACTTGGGTTTACATAATCTCCCAGTTCGCTTGATAGTGTTATATCTGTAGGAAGTGCAACGTCCTTATGGTTAAGCGGAGGCCACTCAGGGTCTTTCGTTAACAAGCGTTGTATCTTCTTATATGGACTCTTCGATCTATAGTTATTAAGACGTTTCAGCAAGTTCCAGAGTGTTCGGTTTTCTATTAACGTTTCCTAGAAAAGTGACAATGTTTTAATTCATTCAATGTTCTATTATTTAAAGGGACCCTGACATTCAAATGAACCCACCCAACATAAATACTTCATAAAAAAACTATTTAAAACCACTTATCCCTAAATGGTTCCTTTCCATTGCTGTAATTTAAAAAAAATTGTAAACTTATGCAACACACTAAAAGGTTTGCGGACCTCTCATCATGCATACAATCGCCTTAATACCCAAGTGTCCAAAGTATACTTTAAAAGGATGTCCCTTGTTGCCACTGGTATCTATTCTTTCTTTAGAACCTCTGGCAGTTATGTTGAGGAATATGCCAGACATACAGGGTATGCCAATCAGTGCACGCTGGCACCTCATATCTCACTGTTTTCTGAGTTTAGTAAATTGTCCAAACTGAAAGACACAAGCCATGCCCCTAGATCTACCAAATAGTTCCATGCCCTTTTTTAAAGGACCTTTATCCCTCTGATTGACAAATTGAGCGAATCCAATATTTGGGCATTCACATCACCAGCTCCTATAGCCAAATATATAAATTTAACTAGGTGGCTCTTTTGGCTAAGTTGAAACAAGAGAAGTTGCCCATAAAGAAAACAGAAATAGCTTGGGAGGATTGCAGCCTATAAGAGGTTGTTACTTCCTCGGACATTATATTTATTTCACACGTTGCCTATACCTGTACCTAACTGTTTTTTAACGGAAGCACAAGTTATGGTTTCTCAGTGAATTTGGGGGGCGTAGACCTTGAATAGCCAAATCAATCCTAGTTAAACATAAGTTAGGTGGAGGTACGGGGATACCATACAATAAATTATATTACCAAGCATCTATACTTGCTGGCGACTCTTGCTGGTGGAAAGGAGATTCCCAAATTCCATGGATGCAAATAGAACAGACCGTGGCTGGTAATGTCCCCATTAGTATTTTGTTATTTTCCTATAGTCTGACAGCTATTCTTTTATGCAGGCACACTTTGAAGTGCTAGACATAGCCTTATGTGATACCTACATGAAGCATTGGAAAAGAAAGGACAGATCTATAGAGATCATAGAATACTCCCTTTTGATGAGCTACTCCAATCTTAAGCTCTCCCAAGTAGAGACATTTTTTTGTATTTAATGGACATCTATCACCAGATCAAGGATTGTAAAACAAGCATACCATCATACTGGCATGTGCCCCTCTGGCAGGATCTGTTGTTCTTTTAGCTTCTTATGCCCTTGTTTTTAAGAAAAAAAAGGACTTTAAAAACTATGCAAATGAACCTGAGGGGCTCCAGGCTCTATTAACTCCTATGGGCAAAACAGGGCATAAGAAACTAAAAGAAGAACAGATCCTGCCACACCAGGCGCACACCAGTATGATGGTATGCTTAGTTTACAATCTTTAATCTGGTGATAAGACTGAAGTACCTCTTGTCTTTTGTTAAGAAAATACTAATAAAAACTATTGAAACAAAAGTATACTTTAAAGGAACAAAGTCACCAGCTTTTACAGTACTTACCTAACAGTTCCCTCCAGTAGGATTTGTCAGAACCTTTTTAGAATTTCTTATTTTATATTGAATCTCACCAGTTTACCTATAAAATAAAATCTCCTCCAAAGTCATATGTAAATATGCTGAAATGAGTCACTTTTAAAGCCTAGAGGGGAAGGACCACTTCAGACAACTCTGTCATTGTATCTATAGTACCTAGAACCATGAGATTGTATTAAAGAAAAGAATAGCATCTTTCCAATCATATCAGGTTAGTGGTGTAGTAAGCTACAGATATGTGCAGTTAAAGGGGTTGCCCCATGAACCAAGTTAGGCCCTATCCACAGGACAGGCACTCTGCAATTTCCATCAGCTCCATTAAGATGTATTGATCAGAACAGTCATGCACGGCCGTGTGCTCCATTAATCTCCGGGAGCGACAAGGGGTCCGACCGAGGTACCTGGGACCCCATCGGACCCCTCGTTCTTGTGATCTGTGGGGGTCTCATCACTGAGAACCCCAAAATCAGCAAGTTAGGCCCCATTTTAACTTGGTCGTTGGATAACCCCTTTAAAGAATCTGAGCTGCAAATAAAGATCCGGTTCTCCACTATGTATTAAAGAGTTTGTATCTCCAGTTCTATAACTCTCAGAAACACAAGCTTGATGTGATCTGAAAGATGAGATTATTATCTTGAATTTGTTACCATGGTTCTGAGTAATATACAGCTCAAGATGGGGGAATATGAAATGAGGGCTCTAGGCTTTTTGCAGCTCATTTCCATATGATTGTGGAGGCGATTTTATAGGTGAATTGGGGCGTTCCCTCTAAGCCACACCCCCAATCACTCCCTGACCACGCCCCAAATTTTAGCCATATTATAATATTAAAAATCAGCTCAATTAAAAAATAAAAAAAAATTTCCTCAATGGGATTTGAACCTAGAACCTGCAATGTCCATGAACAATAATAACACAGCACCCCAACCCACTGAGCTATTAGCTCTGTGATTATCAAGGATTAGAATTTTGGTAACTAACTCCCGGGCTGAGTCCTCTTCATACAAGGCTGGGGGTTGTTGCATATTGCAGCAAACCCCCACCGCTAATAACCGCGGTCGTTGCTTGCACCGATCGCGGCTATTAACCGGTCCGTTGCCGCCGCCATCTTTATTCTGATTGCCGCGCCCCCGAACGTCATCGGGGGGCGGCGATCGGTTGCCATGGTAGCCTCGGGTCTTCGTTTGACCCGAGGCTACATGGCTTCTGCAGATTCGTTACAATGAGCCAGTGGCTCATTGTAATGAATGAGCTGCAAAAATGCCATATATTGCAATACAGAAGTATTGCAGTATATGGTAGGAGCGATCTGACCATCTAGGGTTAATGTACCCTAGATGGTCTAAAAAAATAGTGAAAAAAAAAAGAAAAAAAAAGTTTAAAAAAGAAATGGCGCCCAAATGTCCGAAATGCGACTTTTACACCTTTTTACATCACATAATGGTAGCAATGAAAACATCGGCTCATTTCGACAAAAATTATACCTCCCCCAGCTCCGTGCACCAAAGTATGAAAAAGTTATTAGCTTCAGAAAATGGCAAATTTTTTTTTTCTTCAGTCAAAGTCGTAAAAACTGAGCCCACAAGAACGTGCACGTGCGTTTTTTTTTTCAATTTTTCTACATTTGGAATTTTTTTTCAGCTTCGCAGTACACGGCATGTTAAAATAAATAACATTACGGGAAAGTAAAATTTGTTTCGCACAAAATAAGCCCTCACACAGGTCTGTACACGGAAAAATGAAAAAGTTATGGATTTTTGAAGGTGGAAAGCGAGAAATGAGCGAAAAAACCCTGTGTCCATAAGGGGTTAATGCCTTGGTATATAGAGAGGGATCTTCTCAGAGATTATTGTAATTATTGAGACTATTATTATTATTATGGAGATTATTATTATTATTATTGAGATGATTATTATTATTTTTTCTATTATTAATAATCGTCTCCATAATAATAAAAATAATAAAATTTATAATAATAATGATAGTCTCAATAATTACAATAATAATCTCTGAGAAGATTCCTCTCTATATATCAGTGCAGTAAGTCTGTGTCACAGTGTAAATGGCAGATAACATGTCTTAGTTACCAGAAATCCGCAGCTCTGTATCACTGGGCTTATAGCTCAGTTAGTTAAGCCCCTGTCTGCAGTGCAGAGGGTCCCAGGTTTGAATCTCAGCCTGGGCAAAGATTTATGTAATTTAATTAAATAAAGAGCTTGTGTCTGGGGAAGCCCTGGAGACCATATATGGACAGATGGTGATCTGACCTGATGACGTGGTCCCTGCTCTCTCAGCTAAGCCGACACTTCTCTGAAAAGGATTCCCTGCCCGATGTCTGCTCTGGGGAACCCTAGGAGATGCAGTGACCATATATGGACAGATGGTGATCTGAAGCTGATGACGTGGTCCCTGCTCTCCGCTAAGCCCGACACTTCTCTGAAAAGGATTCCCTCCCGATGTCTGTAGAAGCCATTCTGTACTATCAGTTCTGGCTTTCAAAGTATTTACTATGGGGACACAGCGCCGGGACACAGCGGGATCTGGGGGGAAAATCCGTGACAATCTGACAGCTGCCCGTGACGCGGGGCAGAGGTACGAAAAACGGGAAAGTCCCGCCAAAATCGGGACAGTTGGGAGCTATGCCTGAGGGGGCTGGTAGTTTAGTGCTGAGAAAGCTGACAACAGTGTCGCTTTAAGTGCTCCCAGTAACAGGCACAATTTGTGTGTGCTTTATTGTATGAAAACGTAGTAGCATTTTGCTGCTCTAACATAGGTAATGCATATCAAGCTGACAGATCCACTAAGCATCTCTCCTACAAGCACACATAGGAGCTAGTGAATCTGAAGAATGCCTTGCACATTTCCATGCAAGTCTCTTTTTTTGAATGCTTATATACCCCATAAATATTAACGTATATACCCGAGTATAAGCCGAAACCCCAAATTTTACCACCAAAACAGGGAACAGGGAAAACTTACTGACTCAAGCAGGGCCGATTCTAGCATATTTGCTGCCTGAGGCGAATATTAAAATGCTGCCCCCCCCCCCTGTTAAGTAAATGCTGAAAACTTTACTAACAATTAACAACCCTACAGACAGCTCCCTGACAATGTGTGACTGTCTACAGGTTCTGAGAGGCATTAGTGGCATCTAGTACCTTATAGATGACAATCTCTTCCATCAGGAGGACTTTATTCCGGGTTCTCCAATCCATGACGTATCACTGCTGAATTCATGGCCAGATGTCTTCAGCTCAGTGCAGCATCTCCACCCGGCGTCCCTAAAAATACCACAGTCACTTACGGTATAAAGTCTCCTGGATAACAACACTGTGCTCCTAAATAATCTATACCCCTCACAACTCAACTGACCACACTCTCCCCACATATAACACATCCCTATATATATATATATATATATATATATATATATATATATATATATATATATATATATATATATATATATTAGTCTACTGGAATTATAGCATGCTAAGAACCAATCAATATACAACACCCCCAATTTATTAATACAGACCCCCCCCCAACATTTGGTTTACATGATGCAAAGTAATCTGTATCCTATAACTAATAAATATATAGCACCCCCTAATGAATATATTATATATTTTTATATAGCCCTGCTCTCATATATTTAAAGGCCTCGTTATTCACCCCCCAATTAAATTATATACAGCTCCCACATACAGATCCCCTACAGCTTAAATAAAATCTTGCCCCACATATACAGTCCCCTCCCAGCTTAGTAATATACTGTATCCCATATACAGCCCCTGCAGCTTAGTAATATACTGTATCCCATATACAGCTCCCCAGCTTAGTAATATTCTGTATCCCATATACAGCCCCCCCAGCTTAGTAATATACTGTATCCCATATACAGCCCCCAGCTTAGTAATATACTGTATCCCATATACATCCCCCAGCTTAGTAATATACTGTATCCCATATACATCCCCCAGCTTAGTAATATACTGTATCCCATATACATCCCCCAGCTTAGTAATATACTGTATCCCATATACAGCCCCCCAGCTTAGTAATATACAGGCGGTCCCCTACTTAAGGACACCCGACTTACAGACAACCCATAGTTACAGACAGACCCCTCTGTCCCCTGTGACCTCTAGTGATGCTCTCTGGATGCTTTACTATAGTCCCAGACTGCAATGATCAGCTGTAAGGTGTCTGTAATGAAGCTTTATTGATAATTCTTGGTCCAATTACACCAAAAATTTTGAAACTCCAATTGTCACTGGGGCTAAAGAAAAAAAATTGTCTAGAACTTCCATTATAAAATATACAGTTTCGACTTACATACAAATTCAACTTAAGAACAAACCTCCAGACCCTATCTTGTATGTAACCCGGGGACTGCCTGTACTGTATCCCATATACATCCCCCAGCTTAGTAATATACTGTATCCCACATACAGCCCCTGCAGCTTAGTAATATTCTGTATCCCATATACAGCCCCCCCAGCTTAGTAATATACTGTATCCCATATACAGCCCCCCCAGCTTAGTAATATACTGTATCCCATATACAGCCCCCCCAGCTTAGTAATATACTGTATCCCATATACAGCCCCCAGCTTAGTAATATACTGTATCCCATATACATCCCCCAGCTTAGTAATATACTGTATCCCATATACATCCCCCCAGCTTAGTAATATACTGTATCCCATAAACATCCCCCCAGCTTAGTAATATACTGTATCCCATATACATCCCCCCAGCTTAGTAATATACTGTATCCCATATACAGCCCCTGCAGCTTAGTAATATACTGTATCCCATATACAGCTCCCCAGCTTAGTAATATTCTGTATCCCATATACAGCCCCCCCAGCTTAGTAATATACTGTATCCCATATACAGCCCCCAGCTTAGTAATATACTGTATCCCATATACATCCCCCAGCTTAGTAATATACTGTATCCCATATACATCCCCCCAGCTTAGTAATATACTGTATCCCACATACAGCCCCTGCAGCTTAGCAATATACTGTATCCCATATACAGCTCCCCAGCTTAGTAATATTCTGTATCCCATATACAGCCCCCCCAGCTTAGTAATATACTGTATCCCATATACACCCCCCCAGCTTAGTAATATACTGTATCCCATATACATCCCCCCAGCTTAGTAATATACTGTATCCCATATACAGCCCACCCCAGCTTAGTAATATACTGTATCCCATATACAGCCCCTGCAGCTTAGTAATATACTGTATCCCATATACAGCCCCCCATCTTAGTAATATACTGTATCCCATATACATCCCTGCAGCTTAGTAATATACTGAATCCCATATACATCCCCCCAGCTTAGTAATATACTGTACCCCATATACAGCCCCCCCAGCTTAGTAATATACTGTATCCCATATACATCCCCCAGTTTAGTAATATACTGTACCCCATATACAGCCCCTGCAGCTTAGTAATATTCTGTATCCCATATACAGCCCCCCCAGCTTAGTAATATACTGTATCCCATATACAGCTCCCAGCTTAGTAATATACTGTATCCCATATACATCCCCCAGCTTAGTAATACTGTATCCCATATACATCCCCCCAGCTTAGTAATATACTGACTGTATCACACATACAGCCCCTGCAGCTTAGTAATATACTGTATCCCATATACAGCTCCCCAGCTTAGTAATATTCTGTATCCCATATACCGCCCCCCAGCTTAGTAATATACTTTATCCCATATACAGCCCCCAGCTTAGTAATATACTGTATCCCATATACATCCCCCCAGCTTAGTAATATACTGTATACCATATACATCCCCCCAGCTTAGTAATATACTGTATCCCATATACAGCCCCCCAGCTTAGTAATATACTGTATCCCATATACAACCCCCCAGCTTAGTAATATACTGGATCCCATATACAGCCCCCCAGCTTAGTAATATACTGTATCCCATATACATCCCCCCAGCTTAGTAATATACTGTATCCCATATACATCCCCCCAGCTTAGTAATATACTGTATCCCATATACAGCCTCCCAGCTTAGTAATATTCTGTATCATATATACAGCCTCCCAGCTTAGTAATATACTGTATCCCATATACATCCCCCATCTTAGTGATATACTGTATCCCATATACAGCCCCCCAGCTTAGTAATATACTGTACCCGATATACAGCCCCCCAGCTTAGTGATATACTGTATACCATATACAGCCCCGCAGCTTAGTAATATACTGAATCCGATATACATCCCCCCAGCTTAGTAATATACTGTATACCATATACAGCCCCCCAGCTTAGTAGAATACTGCATCCCATATACAGCCTCCCAGCTTAGTAATATACTGTATCCCATATACATCCCCCAGCTTAGTAATATACTGTATCCGATATACATCCCCCCAGCTTAGTAATAGACTATATACCATATACATCCCCCCAGCTTAGTAATATACTGTATCCCATATACATCCCCCAGCTTAGTAATATACTGTATCCCATATACATCCCCCCAGCTTAGTAATATACTGTATCCGATATACATCCCCCCAGCTTAGTAATAGACTATATACCATATACATCCCCCCAGCTTAGTAATATACTGTATCCCATATACATCCCCCAGCTTAGTAATATACTGTATCCCATATACATCCCCCAGCTTAGTAATATACTGTATCCCATATACAGCCCCCCAGCTTAGTAATATACTGTATCCCATATACATCCCCCAGCTTAGTAATATACTGTATCCCACATACAGCCCCTGCAGCTTAGTAATATTCTGTATCCCATATACAGCCCCCCCAGCTTAGTAATATACTGTATCCCATATACAGCCCCCCCAGCTTAGTAATATACTGTATCCCATATACAGCCCCCAGCTTAGTAATATACTGTATCCCATATACATCCCCCAGCTTAGTAATATACTGTATCCCATATACATCCCCCCAGCTTAGTAATATACTGTATCCCATAAACATCCCCCCAGCTTAGTAATATACTGTATCCCATATACATCCCCCCAGCTTAGTAATATACTGTATCCCATATACATCCCCGCAGCTTAGTAATATACTGTATCCCATATACAGCTCCCCAGCTTAGTAATATTCTGTATCCCATAAACAACCCCCCAGCTTATTAATATACTGTATCCCATATACAGCCCCCCCAGCTTAGTAATATACTGTACCCCATATACAGCCCCCCAGCTTAGTAATATACTGTATCCCATATACAGCCCCCAGCTTAGTAATATACTGTATCCCATATACATCCCCCAGCTTAGTAATATACTGTATCCCATATACATCCCCCCAGCTTAGTAATATACTGTATCCCACATACAGCCCCTGCAGCTTAGTAATATACTGTATCCCATATACAGCTCCCCAGCTTAGTAATATTCTGTATCCCATATACAGCCCCCCCAGCTTAGTAATATACTGTATCCCATATACATCCCCCAGCTTAGTAATATACTGTATCCCATATACAGCCCCCCAGCTTAGTAATATACTGTATCCCATATACATCCCCCAGCTTAGTAATATACTGTATCCCACATACAGCCCCTGCAGCTTAGTAATATTCTGTATCCCATATACAGCCCCCCCAGCTTAGTAATATACTGTATCCCATATACAGCCCCCCCAGCTTAGTAATATACTGTATCCCATATACAGCCCCCAGCTTAGTAATATACTGTATCCCATAAACATCCCCCCAGCTTAGTAATATACTGTATCCCATATACATCCCCCCAGCTTAGTAATATACTGTATCCCATATACATCCCCGCAGCTTAGTAATATACTGTATCCCATATACAGCTCCCCAGCTTAGTAATATTCTGTATCCCATAAACAACCCCCCCAGCTTATTAATATACTGTATCCCATATACAGCCCCCCCAGCTTAGTAATATACTGTACCCCATATACAGCCCCCCAGCTTAGTAATATACTGTATCCCATATACAGCCCCCAGCTTAGTAATATACTGTATCCCATATACATCCCCCAGCTTAGTAATATACTGTATCCCATATACATCCCCCCAGCTTAGTAATATACTGTATCCCACATACAGCCCCTGCAGCTTAGTAATATACTGTATCCCATATACAGCTCCCCAGCTTAGTAATATTCTGTATCCCATATACAGCCCCCCCAGCTTAGTAATATACTGTATCCCATATACATCCCCCAGCTTAGTAATATACTGTATCCCATATACAGCCCCCCAGCTTAGTAATATACTGTATCCCATATACATCCCCCAGCTTAGTAATATACTGTATCCCACATACAGCCCCTGCAGCTTAGTAATATTCTGTATCCCATATACAGCCCCCCCAGCTTAGTAATATACTGTATCCCATATACAGCCCCCCCAGCTTAGTAATATACTGTATCCCATATACAGCCCCCAGCTTAGTAATATACTGTATCCCATATACATCCCCCAGCTTAGTAATATACTGTATCCCATATACATCCCCCCAGCTTAGTAATATACTGTATCCCATAAACATCCCCCCAGCTTAGTAATATACTGTATCCCATATACATCCCCCCAGCTTAGTAATATACTGTATCCCATATACATCCCCGCAGCTTAGTAATATACTGTATCCCATATACAGCTCCCCAGCATAGTAATATTCTGTATCCCATATACAGCCCCCCCAGCTTATTAATATACTGTATCCCATATACAGCCCCCCCAGCTTAGTAATATACTGTACCCCATATACAGCCCCCCAGCTTAGTAATATACTGTATCCCATATACAGCCCCCAGCTTAGTAATATACTGTATCCCATATACATCCCCCAGCTTAGTAATATACTGTATCCCATATACATCCCCCCAGCTTAGTAATATACTGTATCCCACATACAGCCCCTGCAGCTTAGTAATATACTGTACCCCATATACAGCTCCCCAGCTTAGTAATATTCTGTATCCCATATACAGCCCCCCCAGCTTAGTAATATACTGTATCCCATATACATCCCCCCAGCTTAGTAATATACTGTATCCCATATACATCCCCCCAGCTTAGTAATATACTGTATCCCATATACAGCCCACCCCAGCTTAGTAATATACTGTATCCCATATACAGCCCCTGCAGCTTAGTAATATACTGTATCCCATATACAGCCCCCCATCTTAGTAATATACTGTATCCCATATACATCCCTGCAGCTTAGTAATATACTGAATCCCATATACATCCCCCCAGCTTAGTAATATACTGTACCCCATATACAGCCCCCCCAGCTTAGTAATATACTGTATCCCATATACATCCCCCAGTTTAGTAATATACGGTACCCCATATACAGCCCCTGCAGCTTAGTATTATACTGTATCCCATATACAGCCCCTGCAGCTTAGTAATATTCTGTATCCCATATACAGCCCCCCCAGCTTAGTAATATACTGTATCCCATATACAGCTCCCAGCTTAGTAATATACTGTATCCCATATACATCCCCCAGCTTAGTAATATACTGTATCCCATATACATCCCCCCAGCTTAGTAATATACTGACTGTATCACACATACAGCCCCTGCAGCTTAGTAATATACTGTATCCCATATACAGCTCCCCAGCTTAGTAATATTCTGTATCCCATATACAGCCCCCCCAGCTTAGTAATATACTGTATCCCATATACAGCCCCCAGCTTAGTAATATACTGTATCCCATATACATCCCCCCAGCTTAGTAATATACTGTATCCCATATACATCCCCCCAGCTTAGTAATATACTGTATACCATATTCATCCTCCCAGCTTAGTAATATACTGTATCCCATATACATCCCCCCAGCTTAGTAATATACTGTATCCCATATACAGCCCCCCAGCTTAGTAATATACTGTATCCCATATACAACCCCCCAGCTTAGTAATATACTGGATCCCATATACAGCCCCCCAGCTTAGTAATATACTGTATCCCATATACATCCCCCCAGCTTAGTAATATACTGTATCCCATATACAGCCTCCCAGCTTAGTAATATTCTGTATCCCATATACAGCCTCCCAGCTTAGTAATATACTGTATCCCATATACATCCCCCATCTTAGTGATATACTGTATCCCATATACAGCCCCCCAGCTTAGTAATATACTGTACCCGATATACAGCCCCCCAGCTTAGTGATATACTGTATACCATATACAGCCCCGCAGCTTAGTAATATACTGAATCCGATATACATCCCCCCAGCTTAGTAATATACTGTATACCATATACAGCCCCCCAGCTTAGTAATATACTGCATCCCATATACATCCCCCCAGCTTAGTAATATACTGTATCCCATATACATCCCCCAGCTTAGTAATATACTGTATCCCATATACATCCTCCCAGCTTAGTAATATACTGTATCCCATATACATCCCCCAGCTTAGTGATATACTGTATCCCATATACAGCCTCCCAGCTTAGTAATATACTATATCATATATACAGCCCCCCAGCTTAGTAATATACTGTATCCCATATACAGCCCCCCCAGCTAAGTAATACTGTATCCCATATACAGCCCCCAGCGTAGTAATATACTGTATCCCATATGCATCCTCCCAGCTTAGTAAAATACTGTATCCCATATACACCCCCCCAGCTTAGTAATATACTGTATCCCATATACATCCCCCCAGCTTAGTGATATACTGTATCCCATATACACCCCCCCAGCTTAGTAATATACTGTATCCCATATACATCCCCCAGCTTAGTAATATACTGTATCCCATATACATCCCTGCAACTTAGTAATATACTGTACCCCATATACAGCCCCCTCAGCTTAGTAATATACTGTACCCCATATACAGCCTCCCAGCTTAGTAATATACTGTATCCCATATACATCCCCCCAGCTTAGTAATATACTGTATCCCATATACATCCTCCCAGCTTAGTAATATACTGTACCCCATATACATTCCCCCAGCTTAGTGATATACTGTATCCCATATACATGCCCCAGCTTAGTAATATACTGTATCCCATATACATCCCCCCCAGCTTAGTAATACTGTATCCCATATACAGCCCCCAGCTTAGGAATATACTGTATCCCATATGCATCCTCCCAGCTTAGTATAATACTGTATCCCATATACACCCCCCCAGCTTAGTAATATACTGTATCCCATATACATCCCCCCAGCTTAGTGATATACTGTATCCCATATACACCCCCCCAGCTTAGTAATATACTGTATCCCATATACATCCCCCCAGCTTAGTAATATACTGTATCCCATATACAGCCCCCCCAGCTTAGTAATATACTGTACCCCATATACAGCCCCCCCAGCTTAGTAATATACTGTATCCCATATACATCCCCCCAGCTTAGTAATATATGTATCCCATATACATCCTCCCAGCTTAGTAATATACTGTATCCCATATACATCCCCCCAGCTTAGTAATATACTGTATCCCATATAAATCCTCCCAGCTTAGTAATATACTGTACCCCATATACATCCCCCCAGCTTAGTAATATACTGTATCCCATATACAGCCCCCCCAGCTTAGTAATATACTGTACCCCATATACAGCCCCCCCAGCTTAGTAATATACTGTACCCCATATACAGCCCCCCCCCAGCTTAGTAATATATGTATCCCATATACAGCCTCCCAGCTTAGTAATATACTGTATCCCATATACATCCCCCCAGCTTAGTAATATACTGTATACTATATACAGCCTCCCAGCTTAGTAATATACTGTATCCCATATAAATCCTCCCAGCTTAGTAATATACTGTACCCCATATACATCCCCCCAGCTTAGTGATATACTGTATCCCATATACATGCCCCAGCTTAGTGATATACTGTATCCCATATACATGCCCCAGCTTAGTAATATACTGTATCCCATATACATGCCCCAGCTTAGTAATATACTGTATCCCATATACATCCCCCCAGCTTAGTGATATACTGTATCCCATATACATCCCCCCAGCTTAGTAATATACTGTATACCATATACAGCCTCCCAGCTTAGTAATATACTGTATCCCATATACATCCTCCAGCTTAGTAATATACTGTACCCCATATACAGCCTCCCAGCTTAGTAATATACCGTATCCCATATACAGCTCCCAGCTTAGTAATATACTGTATCCCATATACATCCCCCCAGCTTAGTAATATACTGTATCCTATATACATCCCCCCAGCTTAGTAATATACTGTATACCATATACATCCTCCCAGCTTAGTAATATACTGTATCCCATATACATCCCCCCAGCTTAGTAATATACTGTATCCCATATAAATCCTCCCAGCTTAGTAATATACTGTACCCCATATACATCCCCCCAGCTTAGTGATATACTGTATCCCATATACATGCCCCAGCTTAGTAATATACTGTATCCCATATACATGCCCCAGCTTAGTAATATACTGTATCCCATATACACCCCCCAGCTTAGTAATATACTGTATCCCATATACATCCCCCCAGCTTAGTGATATACTGTATCCCATATACAGCCCCCCAGCTTAGTAATATACTGTATCCCATATACATCCCCCAGCTTAGTGATATATAATATATAGCATCCCCCCAGTATAAAATAATTATGGCCCCATATAATATATATAGCATCCCCCCAGTATAAAATAATTATAGCCCCAAATAATATATATAGCATCCCCCTAGTATAAAATAATTATGGCCCCATATAATATATACAGCACCCCCCCCCCTTGTATAAAATAATTATAACCCCAAATAATATCTATAGCATCCCCCCAGTATTAAAACAATCATAGCCCCAAATAATATATATATAGCATTCCCCCCAGTATAAAATAATTATAGCCCCAAATAATATATATAGCATCCCCCCCCAGTATAAAATAATTATGGCCCCAAATAATATATATAGCACCCCCCCCCCTAGTATAAAATAATTATGGCCCCAAATAATATATATAGCACCCCCCCCCCCAGTATAAAATAATTCTGGCCCCATATGTTATCTATAGCGTCCCGCCACCAGTATTAAACGTTTTCTAGCCCCATATAGTACCCCCTTCCCAGTAGAACATGAAACCTCCCCACATTTAATAAAAGTACATTAAAAATAATAAAAATCATACTCACCTGCAGGTAACTGCTCCCTCGGCGCGTGGCTCCGGTCTTCACAGTGACACAGGCGCCGTGACGTCATGACGCCTGTGTTACTGCTTAGAACGGAGCGACGCAGCTGCCGGAAAGGCGTTGCGTCGCTCCGCACATAAATCGCGCCTGTGTCTTAAAGAGACAGGCGTGATTTATTTAGCTGGTGGGCGATTCGGGCGTCCATTAACGCCCGAATCGCCCACTTTAGAGCGGCAAATTTCGCCGCCCTTTACAGGGACCCGCATTCTGCCGCCTGAAGCGAGATTTTCATCTCGCCTCATGGCAGATGCGGCCCTGGACTCAAGCATAAGTCAAGGGTGGGAAATGCATTGGTCACAGACTCCCGAGATAAAGTCAGCCAGTCCCAAGTAGTATACAGCCAGCCAGCCCCAAGTAGTATACAGCCAACCAGCCCACAGTTTGCCAAGCACATAAAAAAAATAAAATTACATACTCACCTTCGGGCGGTCCCGATGCCCAGCACAGCTCCACAATGCTCTGGTCCCCATGGCTCCTCTTCTTTCTTCTCTTTGTTGTAACAGTCGGCAGAGACACCAACAGATCGCATGGGCGCATCTCTGCCAGCTAATACAACATAGAGCAGACAGAAGAGGAGCTGCCAGGAGCTTCGCCGAGGATCGGGAGCGGCGCCAAGAATTGAGGTGCCAGAGGGTGAGTATGTAAGTTTATTTTTTTTCTTGACTTTTTTCTTGAGGTGAGGAGAAGAATATTTTCTTACAATTTAGAATTTTGACATTCCTCTATTATTCCTTCTGGGAGACAACTATGTTTTTTATTTTCCTTTAAGTGATATGGTTCATACCTGTATAATCTGACACTGACAGTACTGACTGTAAAATGTTCCTGTATAAGGACAGTCTACTTTTAGAGGGATTGATGGCAAAACCCAATTGTCAATTTATTCATCACCTCTCAGGAATAATAAGGAGACAAAATGTAAAATCAGAATAGATGCCTCAGTGGTGTTATTTTATATACTGAATATAACTGGTAAGAAAAGAAGATGAGATGTCGCTTCTACTGACATGGTTGAGTATTTACATTTATATGCGGCAGACAGAATATAGATCAAATGAAACAGCAAAAAGGGTCACTATTAGCAGTCCTTAGGTTGAGACTATTTATGAGATATATGATTGAAGCACAACTTAGCAGAGAGTAATACAGGGATAATGAAGGTGGTGCTCTAACTGTAATTAGCCATCAATGCTATCTTCATAAGCGAAAATGTAGGATAGAAAAAAGTTGGCACTCACCATCGGAAACTTAAAACGTCTTATTCTTTATTTCACATTGTTAAAATGCAGGCATGTTGACAGGGAGAGATAAAACAACAGGAGTGAGAAGGACGAGTCGTTTCGCGCTGTCTTATTGCTTCATCTTGCAAGATGAAGCGCTAAGACAGCGCAATAAGGCGCGTCCCACTCACTTTATTTGGTCTCCTGTGATTTTATCTTTCTAAAACCACTCGTCCCTCTCACTTGGTCTTATCTCTCCCTGTCAACATGCCAGCATTTTAGCGATGTGAAATAAAGAATAGGACATTTATCGATTAAATTAAACTTTCAAATTATAAGATTTCATGCCAAGGACATGGCTGAACTTGCTACTTACCTCAGAAACATATGAAAGTGCTAATATAATGAGCAGCATAATTATTATAGAGCCTCTCCACAGGAGGGGGGTGCATACAAGCTACAAGAAAAGAAAATAAGAACATTCCATACATTACTAATGGTTCATTATGAAATATAAGCAACTAAAGAATGTGTAACTGCAACATTGAGAACTAAGCAAGCAATTATATATAGAAACTTTTGAGGTTTTAATAGAAATGTTTCAGTACTTACTTCCATAGCGGTGTATAAATTAGAAATATTAGCAAACAGTAGAAATAGGCACACGGCAAACTGGACTAGAATCACAATTACAAAAATATCTGAAAAAGAAGAGAAATAATACACACATAAATATATATACATAAATGTACACAAATTTAGGTTCTCTCTCTTATCTAGCTGGTACCGCACATTAATCCTTAGAGGCCCAGGGCTACCATGCCAGAAGAGCATGTTATGGAAATACCCAGTTGTGCCACTAAGCATAGTATAGGCCATGAATCATTTACGGTACATAAAAACGGTTATTACTGATTATCATTATGAAGCAGAGCGTATAACAACTAAATATCAAACACCAAAATATAGAACATCACAATACACATTGAAAAGAGAGGTGAGTCATAGAGCAAAATTCTTAAATATAAATCTTTATTGAGAAATAAATTATACAGAACAATTCTGTTAAAAACACTAAAAGGCACACAAAGCTGACCATCACTCATATTGTTGCTCAACGATGCCTTAGGAAGTCGCCTAGGGCAACAATAGGCGTGAAGGTCAGCTTTGAATAACTGTGATAACTGGTTTGTTCTGTATGTCACATTTATTTCTCAATAAAGACTGATTGTTATTCAATGAAGTTGCTCTATGACGCACTACTCTATTCATTGTGTATTGTACAATTAGCAAGAGCCACGCGTCATTCCTATTTGTACAGCAAGTATGGGTGCTGCAAAGAATCTACAGGCACATTTCACCTCCTGCATTGACTCCAAATCTCTGCATTCTTTAATAGCTGTCACTCTATTAATTGTGGTGTAATTGGAACGTTCTCTCTGTCCCTCACAAATCCTGAGCAATCAGCATCATTATTTGTGGATCTCTTCTTTTAAAATAGGCAGTGGCCAGCTGCCTGCCCCAGCACAGGAAAACCCACCTAACAGTACAAAGAGTGAAACTCAAACTACATGGCAACTATATTAATTAGACGTGACTGTGATATGGGTGGTTCTAGACTGTAGACGGCCTGGCGTTGCCCATCTGACAGGATAGAGACAAAAATGTTGACATGGATGAATGGCAGGAACTAGAGAAAAAAAATCCAACTACTCTGGAATCTTTCTTCCAAATATTTGTCACATCTACAGATATATGCAAGTACCAACACTTCGATGGAGGTTTATATCATTTCATATTACAAACTCCTTTACTTTTAAATTCGAGTCTGTTTTATCTAGGATTTCAATACCAGCCTTACTTACAATTGGTATACACGGGTTGTCTGAATGGTTTCCCTTTTGAGAATACAAAAGCAACTATTAAACAGTTTAAGGTTCCCAAAAACCAAACAGTTGTGTCTTCATAGCTCTGATAGTCACTCCTTGCTGCCGGGTCTTGTGGCTCCAGAATATAGTCCCTATTTGTGGCATTTAAGTTACTCCCATTAGCTGGTCTACAGGCTCTGTGGTCAAGAAGAGAAAAAATTAATTTGAAAAACGGTAACTTTTGAAACTCCATAATCATTATGAAACAGCAACTTAACATCCTGCAAAAAACAATTATGCCCCGACAGAACAAAAATATTTTAAAACAACACCTGCTGAATAATCATGTGCCAATAACATGGCAACCATAAGACTGCAAGCACATGCAAGCGATTTTACCTGGATCTGCTGAACCTTTTCTATTATATTCATAAAACCAGCTTCATGTTCTTCCAACTGGCTATTTACAAAAAATCTATGAAATAGCTTTGTGTTATCTTACTTGTTTAACGTTGTTAAAAATAATGCTTAACAAGATTGTAGCCCCATGAAGTTTCCCTCATACACAGGACAGGTTCCCCCTCCGTTCTGTGTTGAGAGCCTTGCCAGCAGTATAACACGGTTTCTGAGATGCCTGCTAATATTTCAGGCACGGTTTATATTATTAAAACTTATCTAGGTGCTACATGCGGTTTCAATGACCATTTCTTTTTATGGGCTCATACACACTGCAGTGGTTTCCACAGTCCTGTGTAGGAGCCAAGTTCCCAAAGCACAAATAGAGCAGGTTCCATTCCTTTGGTTCCTTTTCTACTGTAAGCAGACCTCATACCAATTACACATGGGCTGCAAAGAAGGAACTACAGAACTGATGTTGTAGGGAGCCCAAGATGTAATTTGAACAGAATAATGCTGGTGTCAAAGGTAACAACATAGTGAGGTGAACCACAAAGAGGGGAAACATTTTCTTCTTTGTTGGAGAGAGAATCTGGTCAAAAAAAGGGTTGATAAAAAGTCCAGAGGAAGACATTATACTGGTTAAGAAATTCTAAACTATAGCTCTTTGCTCTTTCTGCCCATGGCAACCAATCACAGCTCCCCTTTAAAATATTCATGAGCACTGGTGAAATTAAAGCTGAGCTGTGATTGGTTGCCATGGGCAACTGGAAATATTCTGACTTTCAGACTGCTTGATAAATCTGCCCCATTATTGCAGTTTCCTTTTACTTACCCATAGATATCACTTGAACTGTACCATATCTGTCTCTTCACAATAAGAAAACCACATATTTGTAAGATGAGACTGAGGATAATGTTAAGTATTACAGATAGCAACAAAGGAGGCGAGATGAGTTGTGCTGGTGGTCTATAAGGGGCAAGCTTCGGATAAGCATGATTCAAGCTCACTGAAACAAAATAAAATGTACAAGTCATTAAGAGGATGTCTTCTAAAGGGAAAAAGATGTAAGGTTTCTTCAGTTAGGATTTTCGTCTATGAGCTAGAACTGGGAGTAATTACTCTCTCTGGAGGATCTGCTCCTTGCCTTCATTGCAAAGACAGTCCAATAATTCCAAAGTGACCAATTCTTAACTTTCCCTGTGGTTGCAACAACAAATTCAATGCCTGTGATGTGATACAAGTTGAGAAGACCGCTCTAAAGAAGAATTCATACTCAATGACTTAAAGGGAACCTACCTCCGTGAAGCTGCGCGCCCTCATCCGACGAACCTGCCGTCTGCGCATGCGCAGAACAGCAGGCCCACGCCTGTGCGGTCACTGCTCCGAAACAGGCGCGGGCCTGCTGTTCTGCGCCTGCGCAGACGCCAGGTTCATCGGACAAGGGCGCGCAGCTGCAAGGAGCTGCGCGCCGAAGATTGTGGGTAGGAGAGGTAAAGTGGCTACTGGGGCGTGGAGTAGCCACGCCGTGTAGCCACAGCTGCGGCAACTCCACGCCCCAGTAGCCGCATAACAAAATTAGCATAAAGCTATAATATAAGTTCACAAAACAGTGCGGAGACATGAGGATTAGCCCTTAAAAGGGATATCCTCACGTCCTATTGATCCACCTACCACCCGACCTACCTTTATAGGTAGATTTGTGGTGGTAGGTTCCCTTTAACCTTGTTGCTTTTATTTGTGTTTAGCTTTGTTCTTTTAGGTACAGTGGGTATGGAAAGTATTCAGACCCCTTTACATTTTTCACTTTTTGTTACATTGCAGCCAATTGGTAAGATCAAAAAGGGTTTTCATTAATGTACACTCTGCACCCAATCTTGACATAAAAAACAAATGTAGATCAGATGAAAGCAGAGTGTACATTAATGTACAAAAAAACATTTTTACCATATATATACCTGAGTATAAGCCTAGTTTTCAGCACAAAAAAATGTGCTGAAAAACCCTAACTCAGCTTATACTCGAGTCAAGGAAAAAAACAAAAAGTGAACTCACCTTCTGACGCTCTGACGATCCATCGCCGCTCCGACATCGGGTCATGGTCCGTCACAGTCTTCATGACATCAGCTGCATCGGCACACACTATGATGCCACCTGCAGCTGACGTCATGGTGCCTGCAACGGACTGGGAGCGGCTGGCAGGCTATATACTCGAGGGGGCAGGCAGGCAGGCTATGTACTTGAGGGGGCAGAAAGGCTATATACTCCAGGAGGCTGGCAGGCTATATACTGCAGGTGGCTGGCAGGCTATACACTTGAGGTGGCTGGCAGGCTATAAACTACAGGGGCTGGCTGGTTATATATTACATAGGGCTGGCAGGCTATATACAGGGGGGGCTGTGACCAATGCATTTACAACCCTCGGCTTATACTCAAATCAATAGGTTTTTCTAGTTTTTTGTGTCAAAATTAGGGGTCTCGGCTTATACTCGGGTCGGCTTATACTCGAGTATATACGGTAACTTACAAACTGTCTGCAATGAAACAAGGAGTAAAAAATTCACTGTATGGTGTTTTTCCCCCCAATTTTCTGTACAGGAGTTAAATAAAACAATAACAACCTACTAATACCTAACAGCATTCTTATATTCCAAGAACACTTATTATCTCTTTGTATAGTGATGGTAATTCTAATTAATGTATACTATCAAATATTGTACATTAAATATGTTGGCAACAGGAGTATGATGGAAAAACACTACAGCATACATAGAGAGAAACAGGACCTTTGACTTACTTGTTACACTAATGACAGTAGTTATAGCCAAGTCTTGGAAGAGGAATTGGTAGTTTGCATAGGAACTTTTCTCCTGTTTGGTAAAAAAAACAACATTGTTTGGACCTAAAAGATTTCTTTCTGTAAAGGCTAGTCCATAAATAACAGTGCTGCCTGCGGTTTTTAATAGGAACAGAAACCCTACTTTGTGACCACATGCATCCATGCACACTGAAGATGTTACTATATTAGATTGCTCCTATCAAAGCTAACAATATTACAAAAGTACAACTACATAAGTAGATGAAACTCTTCTTCCCTATGACTAAAGGTAAATTAAAGATATATATAGGCGGTCCCCTACTTAAGGACAACTGAATTACAGGCGACCCCTAGTTAAACACAGACTCCTCTGCCCACTGTGACAACTGCGACGACTGGTGAAGCTCTCTGAATTCTTTACTATAGTCCCAGACTGCAATAATCAGCTGGAAGGTGTCTGTAACAAAGCTTTATTGATAATCCTTGGTCCCATTACAGCAAAAAATTTTGAAACTCCAATTGTCACTGGGGCAAAAAAAATTACAAATTCAGCTTATGAACAAACCTATGGAACCTATCTTGTACTTAACCCGGGACTGTGGTTATGTACAAGATAGGCTCTTTAGGTTTGTACTTAAATTTGTATGGAAGTCAGAACTGGTATATTTTATAATTGTTGCTCCAAACAAAAAAAAACATTTCCTAGTGATTGGATTTTGAAAATTTTGTGCTGTTATGGGACCAATGATTATCAATAAAACTTCATTACAGACACCTTACAGCTGATCAAAGTAAAGAATCCATGGAGCTTTACCAGAGGTCACAGTGGTTAGAGAGTTCCGTCTGTAAGTCTGGTGTCCTTGAAAGGGGTATTCTTGTCTGGGCATTCACTTTCAGTTTAATTAATCTGCCATATATAAACATTTCTTCAATTACCGTAGATGTTATTAAAAAAATGTTCCTGTGTGAAGATAATTTCTCATAAATGTTATCATATGGTCCCTTAGAAATATGACTGTGTCCTTGAATACGGCCACCTCTGCTGGAGGGATTGAACAAGGAAATCAAAAGTTTCGAAATATTAAATGTCAAAGGAGTTATTGCATGTCGTACAGCCGTCCTGTAGTAATGATTGCTGTATCCATGTGGTCAGGCAGGACTCAATAGCGCATGTCTGGCCACCCCTGCCCGTATCCGAGGAAGCTATCTCGTTTCTAAGGGTCAACGTGGCTACATTTATGAGAAATTATCTTCACACAGGAACATTTTTTTAATAAGCCAATTGAAGAACTGTTTACATATGGCAAATGAATTTAATTCAATGTGAATGCCCAGATGGGAATACCACTTTAAGTCGGGGGCTGCCTGTGTGTATATATATATTTACATATGAACACACATATACACACAGTACATACCAAAAGTTTGGATACACCTTCTCTTTTAAAGTATTTTCTGTATTTTCATGATTATAAAAATTGGAGATTCACACTGAAGGCATCAAAACTATGAATTAACACATGAGGAACTATGTACTTTGAAGAACATATTTTCAGTTGTTTCACACTTTTTTTAAGTAGCCACCTTTTACTTTGATTACTGATTTGTATGCTCTTGGAATTCTCTTGATGAGCTTCAAGAGGTAGTCACCAGAAAAGTCATTAGCCTCAGAAATCACGTTTTAACAGCAGCTCAGATTAGAGACCAGGTCACTGCCACATAGAGCTCCAGCAGCAGACACATCTCTACAACAACTGTTAAAAACGAGATTGTGTGTAACAGCCTTCATGGTAAAATATCTGCTAGGAAACCACCGCTAAGGACAGGCAACAAGCACAAGAGACTTATTTGGGCTAAAGAACACAAGGAATGGACATTAGACCAGTGGAAATCTGTGCTTTGAGTCCAAATTTGAGATCTTTGGTTCCAACCACCATGACTCTACATGCCTGGTTCCCACCGTGAAGCATAGAGAAGGAGGTGTGATAGTGTGGGGGTGCTTTGCTGGTGACACTTTTGGGGATTTTTTCAAAATTGATGTTATACTGAACCAGCGTGGTTACCACAGCATCTTGCAGCGGCTGCTATTCCATCTGGTTTGTGTTTAGTTGAACCATCATTTATTTTTCAACAGGGCAATGACCCCAACACACCTCCAGACTGTGTAAGGGGTATTTGACCAAGAAGGAGAGTGTTGGGTGCTGCTCCAGGTGACCTGGCCTCCACAGTCACCAGACCTGAACCCAATCGAGATGGTTTGGGGTGAGCTGGACTGCAGAGTGTATAAGGCAGAATATTAGACATATTTTCAGTTGTTTTACACTTTTGTTAGGTATATAATTCCACATTTGTTAATTCATAGTTTTGATGCCTTCTGTGTGAATCTATATTTTTATAGTCTTGAAAATACAGAAAACTCTTTGAATGAGAAGGTATGTCCAAACTTTTGGTCTGTACTGTACTGTATATAGTTTCAAAACCTAAATATTGACTTTTCAGAAGTAGAAAGCGTAATGTTGGGCACCATAGGTCATTGCTTGCAAGAGCTTACAATCTATGAGGAAGAATGGGGCAACACAAGAGGTGAAAGGTTATATAGGCCTGCCTAAAGAGATGGGTTTTGAGAGCATGTTTGAAACTTTGGAGGTTGGGTATTAGTCTGATAGCCCGGGGCAGGGAATTCCATAGAATTGATGCAGCTCTGGAAAAGTCTTGGAGATGTGAGTGAGAGGTTCGAATTAAGGTATTGATTAATATAGGATGGAAAGATAACCAACAGTTTCCCCCTGTAAATGTGTTTCTACCTTTAGGAATGTGCAAGGCAGACTTTCTGGTAACCATTAAGTTTCTAATGGATTCATCTGTATGTGGAACTTGCAAATAGGTTTAAAGCAATATGAAATTATTATTTTAGAACATTCTATTATATGTATGCTTTACAGTATATAGACAAAATGGTTAGTTGTCATACCCAATAAAGTAGCAGCACACCAATATACTGGATCATACTATAAAGAGCCATGTACTTAAATACACAAAAGGAAGTGATCAGAGCAGCTCTCCCTTCCCTATAAAGAAAACGAAAAGAATAATCAGATAATGAAGGAAACAAATTAACATCTGGACATTAAAAAATATGTTTCTACCAGAGTTAAGTGAATGGATGAGCAGAACAACGAAAGATCTTGGTTACATCCGGAAATGTACTGAAAACAATCTTTAAAAGGTGATATCTAATCCGAGGCTGCCTAGGGCAAAGGAGTCATGATGCACATTCTTACAAAAATGGCATTACAGGTTAAGCACTATATGGCAGTATTATTGGGACTCTGAACAGTAAGACTATTCATGTAAGATATATGAGTATTACTCGGGCATTGTACTATACCACTGTTCATTACATAGATGAAATAACATGAGAAGTGTTACTCACTTTAATAGTTGTGGGACACATTCAATATTTGGAGTGTTTGATGTAAATGGTGAAGCCACTGAGGCTTCTTGTTCCGATAATGAAATTCCAACATGAGCCATTTTAAGGGCCTGAAATTAATAAGTGTTCAATCAATTATCAAACCAAGAATTTAACCAAGAGAAAAAAAAAACAAGGCAAGCAAAATACTTACACCACAGTCATTTGCCCCATCACCGCACATTCCGACATAGTACCTACAAGGAAAATAAAAATCTTTATCTTATCTTAATATTTATCTACATCTTGATAATAATCAAACGTGTGCACAATGACGAAATAAAAAATAGGTGCAACAACATCCTCGATTTCAACATGCCAAGTGGTTTCAGAGTTGCATCAGGAGATAATTGTTGTACACCAGATGTTCTTTTGTGCTGCCTAACACAACCTATAAACACGCCTTTAACTCTAAATGTATGTTCACACGACATTCAAATAAACACTGGAAAAATTTGGTGTTTGCTTGCTGTGGAATTTGTGTCTGAGATAGGAGTCTGAGGTCAAGATATCCACTGTGGCTTTACACTTAAAGGGATACACTGAACATGGCCATGCACTATGACAGTGATGTCAAATCTTTTAGCGTCTGAGTGCCCGAATTCACTAAAACAGTAGAAAAAAGAAGGAATTCTGATTATTATTGTAACTTTCAGTATCATGAGCCAGAGCAGGAGTTCCAATGATAATCCAGCTCTGTTCACACCTTGCTGCTCATCCTGTAGTCCCAATCTCTGTGCTGGGGCAATGGCCTGGGTGCCAACAAAAAGGCTTCCGAGTGCCACCTCTGGCACACGTGCCATAGGTTCGCCTACACTTCACTATGAGATGTGTGTTCTGAAAACCATGGGAAGAATTAATCGGAGCCTCTTAGGCGAGTTTGATGCGTCCAACTCACGTATACAAGCTGGTACATCGGGCATGAAAGCTGATGAACCAGAACTAAACTCAGCAGGTCTGTTCAGTTTCAGTTGCTTAGTGTTCAGGCCACATATTACAGTCAGCACATACTGCGATTGTGTGTAAGCAGTAAGTAAAGTGCCAAAAGACATTAGTTCTGTGATCTTGTAGGAACTGGAATATATAACTACTGCCATGGTTCTGCATGGTTCCCACCTATCACACAATGGGGCACATGCAGTTTGCCTGTGTATAGTGCAGGATTTCTGGCGCGCTTTCATGAATTCAGGCACTCCCTGCACTGCCCCAACAAAGTGCACCAACTTTTTTCTGGTGTAGCTTTAACAGAGGGCATGCAACACAATTCTGTCAGACTTTACATGATAAATGTGGTGCACGGTCCGACTGAGCACCGAATGCACCCTAATTTGTGTTGCATGGTGCCTAGTGCAGCTGCGCCACAAAACGGTCGTGTGTGACACAATTGCAGTGCAGACACTTCTTAAATACCTGTGCAAGCAGTTTGCACCTAAATGAACGTACAAAGTCCGTCAGAAAACTGCCCTTAGTAAACAACCCCAATGTTTCTGAATATTAACCTAGTTTTTGTTATATAAACAAAAAAATTCCCCGAAAATGACAACTCCCAAAATATCACTAGCAGGGCAGGATGTGGAATCGCCTGGGGCATCAGAGCAGAGGGGGCTGCAAAGTCGGATCATCGAAAAGTTAGGACGGGTGAGACACAGAAGGAGAGTCTGCACTCCTCTGCAGCTGAAGTGTATATTATTAGGTTCTGCAGCAGCTGAGGTGTGTATCAGGAGGTTCTGCAACTGCTTTCAACATAACTTAGGGATGGGCACACATTTTGAGGTTTACCCTGTTGACTAAATGACCTTGGAATTGCCGTGATCACTAGCTTAGGTTCCTACACAGAGACATGTGAATAAGGCCTTAGGGTAACGTCTACGAATGTTAGTCAAAAATACTCACACATTTTGAAAATTTCATCGGGACTATAAGTCACTATAATAGCGGGACTTACCCTAATTTTTGGAATTCCTCAACAAGACTTGATTTTTGCCCTGGAGACATTCTAGCAAAAACTGCTCCATTTATGAGTATCTGAAAAAGAAATAAAATACATTTAGCATGTTTAAGCATTTGCTGTATTCACATGATAACTATGTTATGCCCACCCACCACAAATGTCCTGAAGTGCAGTGTGAACTCTGTGGAAACAGAGTAAGTTGAGAAATCTTAAGTACCTGCTTTGGTTGTTTCAGCTTAGTAAAAGAACAGGAAAAGCAGATAAGAACACATTTGGGTGTGGATGCCAAAATCACTTAGATGATAAAACTGTCGGGATAGCATGTGTATGGGAAAATCATTAAATAAACACAAAGGGGGTCATTTACTAAGGGCCCGATTCGCGGTTTCCCGACGTGTTACCCGAATATTTCCGATTTGCGCCGATTGTACCTGAATTGCCCCGGGATTTTGGCGCATGCGATCGGATTGTGGCGCATCGGCGCTGGCATGCACGCGACGGGGGGGGCGTGGCCGAATGAAAACCCGACGGATTCGGAAAAACCGCCGCATTTAAGACAAAAAATGTGTCGCGAAAATTACACTTACCTTCACCAGGTATAGGCTGGTGAATTTCAGGGCATTCCAGTGCGCCTCCGGGGAACTTCAGCGCAGCAGCGCCACCTGGTGGACGGCAGAGGAACTACCTTAGTGAATCCCGGCCGGACCCGAATCCAGCGCAGAGAACGCGCCGCTGGATCGCGACCGGACCGGGTAAGTAAATCTGCCCCAAAATGTTAAAATATAAAAGCCATCGTGCACGTTCATGTGCATGGGACCTTATATGTTCTTTGTTTTAGACATAAATCTGGTGCTTGTTTGGGGAAGAGAAAAAAAAAGGTGTTCTAGAGAAAACAAATAATGAAACAATGGAATAAACTTAACAACCTGACATATCTCTGTCATATAACTTCCCAAGCCATATCATTGCTGGCTAAGGTCCCCCACATACATTAGATGAGCATTGGTTAAATTAGCAAATTTCAGACAGCCATCTAAACTCTATATGCTTCTCCACTCTCCTGTGATAGTCAGCTTATCTCAGCTTATTTCTTAAGAATAATAAGTATTGTGCAATTGAATTTCAACTTCACAAATGTTTTTGTCATCTGGAGGTAAGCTGCACCAGAACTGTCCTATTTCTTAGTCAAACTGATTAAATATATATATAATATATACATATATATTCAGCAGACTGACATCTTATACAGTGAGCAATGTGAAAAACATCCTTAAGAATAATTTACTTACCTTTTGTAGTAAATTATTAAAATAATGCAAAATCACATCATAAGTGCTTCCAGTCATAGCAAAATAATAAGGTAGCTTATCAGTGTCTGCTTTATTATTATCATCCGGTATATTAATAAAAATATCCTAGAATGACAAAGAAAGTAAATTCCTTGTGTTAGTTAAAGGGGTTGTCCCTTTTAAGCACATAACAGCAAATAATATTGTTTATGTAACAAAAAGTTATTTTCCAACATACTTTCTGTATTTCTAGATCTCTATTTGCTGTCATTCTGTAAGAAGCTTCACTGTTAACTTCCTGTAGATAAACAACAGTCCATGGTCATGTGATGTCACACAGGTGCACAGCTCTTTATGTCCCTTATTTTGTCATGTCACACAGGTGCACGTTTCCTTATATCACATAGAGTAATCAGAGCCGTGTGACACAATAAGGCATGCACCTGCATGACATCACATGACCATGGACCAGTCTTTAGCTACAGGAGATAAATACTGTAGTGAAGTTTCCTATAGAATGACAGCAGGCAGAGAACTAGAAAATCATGAGGAATTAATACAGAAGGAATGTTGGAAAATGTTATAACAACTTATAAAAGTGGACAACCCCTTTGGGTTAGTTAAGGGTTAATAACAGATGGACAATTATTTCCAATAGTACAAAATTCTTAAAAGTCAAAACCAACCTTGAAATAAGGAATCATCAGCATTTATAATAAATTGCAATCAGATAAGGTCTATTTATCCCTTAGCCCTTAACGACTTAGCCCTTAGACCTTCAAAAATCCAATGTACATGGAAAAATGAAATACTTAACTGTATGAGAACTTGTTTTCTGCATAACAAATTGTACTTTTCAATGACGGCAGAGAGAAGCAGGAACAAAAATCCAAATGTGGTGAAATTTATATAGATAATAATTCATAGATTTTAAAACCTTTTTTATAATTTTAAGTGCATGGTTTGTTATATCACAGAGAGTAGGGAGTGAAGAGCTCACAAACAAGCAGCACAAACAAGACATGTGTTGTTTTTTTGAAGGGCATGCAAACCAAAAGCCAACCCCTGAGACAAAAAGTTAAACCACATAATTATATTGTAATGCAAATGAATGCAAATGCTTAGAGAAAGCAGAAAGTCATCTTTGCAATCAGGGCCAACTTTAGGGGGCAACAAACTGGACATTTGCCCAGGGCTCCTGTCCTAAAGGGGCCCCCTGCATGTGAAATTTTGTGGGCAGAGGATGTATTGCTCTTTTCATACCCCTTGGCTGAATTCCCGGGTGAAGATGCTTATCATCTATATCCTGTCTATATATCTATCATCTATCTGTCTAGGTATCCATCTCCTATAATTTGTCTATTCCCTATCTATATATCTATCTAATCATGTATCGATCTAGCTTTTTATCTAGACAAAGGAAAAATAGATAGATAGAAGATATTTATATATCTTCTATCTACCTATTTCCTATCTAGCCATCTAGCCATCAAGCAATCTTCTATCACTCTTCTACTGTATTTATCTCTCATATCTATAATCTATCTAGCTATCTATATATAATATATTTCATATTTATGCATCTATAAATCTACCCATCATCAATGTTTCAGATTTATCTTCTATCATCAATCAAACTATCATCTGTCCATCTCCTATAAAATTTTCTACAGTCCCATATTACAGATTGTAGTTTACAAACAGTAGTATGGAAAGGCAAAGTGTTATTATTGTGCAGGACTGAAGGAGCCGCTCACCGGGTGTACATTCAGACAGCCGTCTGTAGGGATGCATATGAGGCCGCAAATTTGCCGCTTTTCTCAATAGAGGGGTCACCACCTCCTCTCCAGTGCGCAGTGGTATGCCATCCGGGCATACGGCTGTGTAAATGTACCCTGAATGTGTCTGCTGGTAAAGCTTTTAGTTTTGCCCAGTGTCCCACTTTGTCTAAAACCGGCCCTGTTTGCAATCTCATATCTACCAACAATATATATATATATACACATGCACACACATATACACTCACCGGCCACTTTATTAGGTACACCATGCTAGTAACGGGTTGGACCCCCTTTTGCCTTCAGAACTGCCTCAATTCTTCGTGGCATAGATTCAACAAGGTGCTGGAAGCATTCCTCAGAGATTTTGATCCATATTGACATGATGGCATCACACAGTTGCCGCAGATTTGTCGGCTGCACATCCATGATGCGAATCTCCGTTCCACCACATCCCAAAGATGCTCTATTGGATTGAGATCTGGTGACTGTGGAGGCCATTTGAGTGCAGTGAACTCATTGTCATGTTCAAGAAACCAGTCTGAGATGATTCCAGCTTTATGACATGGCGCATTATCCTGCTGAAAGTAGCCATCAGATGTTGGGTACATTGTGGTCATAAAGGGATGGACATGGTCAGCAACAATACTCAGGTAGGCTGTGGCGTTGCAACGATGCTCAATTGGTACCAAGGGGCCCAAAGAGTGCCAAGAAAATATTCCCCACACCATGACACCACCACCACCAGCCTGAACCGTTGATACAAGGCAGGATGGATCCATGCTTTCATGTTGTTGACGCCAAATTCTGACCCTACCATCCGAATGTTGCAGCAAAAATCGAGACTCATCAGACCAGGCAACGTTTTTCCAATCTTCTACTGTCCAATTTCGATGAGCTTGTGCAAATTGTAGCCTCAGTTTCCTGTTCTTAGCTGAAAGGAGTGGCACCCGGTGTGGTCTTCTGCTGCTGTAGCCCATCTGCCTCAAAGTTCGATGTACTGTGCGTTCAGAGATGCTCTTCTGCCTACCTTGGTTGTAACGGGCAGCGATTTGAGTCACTGTTGCCTTTCTATCAGCTCGAACCAGTCTGCCCATTCTCCTCTGACCTCTGGCATCAACAAGGCATTTCCGCCCACAGAACTGCCACTCACTGGATGTTTTTTCTTTTTTGGACCATTCTCTGTAAACCCTAGAGATGGTTGTGCATGAAAACCCCAGTAGATCAGCAGTTTCTGAAATTATCAGACCAGCCCTTCTGGCACCAACAACCACGCCACGTTCAAAGGCACTCAAATCACCTTTCTTCCCCATACTGATGCTCGGTTTGAACTGCAGGAGATTGTCTTGACCATGTCTACATGCCTAAATGCACTGAGTTGCCGCCATGTGATTGGCTGATTAGAAATTAAGTGTTAACGAGCAGTTGGACAGGTGTACCTAATAAAGTGGCCGGTGAGTGTATATATTTATTTATTTTAATTCGTCAATTTGTTTAATCAACCTGAAATATATCATGTGAAACAGCATACAACCAGAGTAAAAAGAGAGGCATCAAAATCCCCAGATTAAGAAGAATGTTACAACCAAATTTTATGTTATCATTTTATATTGGGAATTTCTTTTTAATTAATTCTCTCCCATGAATGATAATCTAGATATCCTACCCACTCCATGGACTTTATTGATCTTAACAAATATATTTAACCCCCTTGCTGACGAGTGACATTGGAGGCATTTAAATCCTGACATTAAAACCGCCATATTGGATTTGTCGTTGTACAGGGGTTTTTAATTTTTGTAAATGTATGAAAACATTATAAAACCTATATAAATTTGGTATCCCCGTGATCGCACTGACCCAAAGAATAAAAGTAGATGTGTCATTCAGGGTGCACAGTGAAAGCTGTAAAATCCAAGCCCACAAGAAAATGACATAAGTCCTTTTTTTTAACCAATTTTGCTACGTTCGAAAATTTTTTCCCAGCTTCTTAGTCGCATTATGGAATATAAAATACAGTCAATATGAAGTGCAATTTATTACGCAGAAAAAACAAGTCCTCACACAGCTCCCTACATGGAAAAATAAAAAAGTTATGGATTTTTGAAGGTGGGGAGTGAAAAATGAATGAAAACTCAAAAATGAAAGAGAGCCTGGTCATTAAGGGGTTAATTTACATACACTCAAAAATCATTATAGTAAGTGATAATTACAATTAAGGTCCCATGGAATACTTAGACACCATGCACAGTTTTATTGTGCAGCTTGTCAAATATCCTTTTACCATATATGTTCATTTTGCAGTCCATGATCCTTTGAGACCAGGGGTGGAGTTATAGATAATAATATCTTACCACTTCTTCAAAACTTTTTTGTTTTACACCTTGAACAACAGTCCAAGTAATAGAGGCCAAGCTAGAAACAGTGGGCTCTTTGGCTTCTATCAGGATGACATTGCTGCTTTCACTTATCATCCCAGAATTTTTAGCAACAGTTACAGCTGTCTGCAGATTGTCACCTGAGGAGAAATATTACAATGTTGTACAAAGGTATCTGAGAAAATATTTCACGCTAGTATGATAAAAGAAAACATAAAATGACAAAAAAACAATGGAGAAGAGTGACCTTACATTTAAATTGGGACCGGACAAACTAACATGAGTCCAAGTGATTCCCGGGGGTCAAGTGACGCCCCCCACCCAACACACACACACAACCAAATCAGATCCGTTTTCTTTGATAGGGGTCCAATCACTACAAAACATAGATGGTACAGTATTACCTGTAATCATAACGGTTCTGATCCTGGAATTAGTCAGTTCCTTTAACACAGGTCTGGTTTCTAATTTAAGACGATTTTCCATTATAAGAAGTCCAAGGAAACATAGGTCACTTTCCACCTCATCTCTTGTAATAAAAGGAAACATTATTAACTGATATACAATACAAACCAGTAAGACACAGTCATAGCAGTTACATGGTACGAGTCTAAGAGATTATAAGGTGACATGGAAATAAAAATCGTAAGTTATTACCATACATTACTCGTGTATAAGCTGAGTTCTTAAGCACAAAAATGTGCTGAAAAACCCCACCTAGGGGTGAATAAAAAAATAATCTTACATACTCACCTTCCGGCACCCCGATGCTCAGCGCGGCTCCTCTTCTTTCTGCCTCTATTAGCTGGCAGAGCCACAGCCATGTGCTCTGCCGGCCGGCGCACACTATGGTCTTGCCGCTGATTATGTCATAGTATGCAACGGCCGAGTGCATGGATGTGCCTCTGCCGGCTGTTACAGCAGAGAGAAGAAGAAAGGAGCCGCGCCGAGCATCAGGGGCGCCGGAAGGTGAGTATGTTAGTTTATTTTTTTATGTGCTGGGCAAAATGGGGGCTGGCTGGCTATACACTACTGGGGGCTGGCTGGCTATATACTACGGGGGCTGTGACCAATGCATTTCCCACCCTCGGCTTATACTCAAGTTAATATTTTTTCCCAGTTTTTGGTGGTAAAATTAGGGGCCTTGGCTTATACTGGAGTATATATACGGTAAGTTACTATAAAATTATTATTCTTAACTGTAAACTTCTCATCTCTAACATTGAATGTTGATAATAGCTGGGCGCATGACTCCCATTTAATATATTTCTTTAACTGCTGCATACCATAATGCTTTCGGTCTTCGAATTTCTTTGTTTATTTAACTTATGTCGTATTCAGTGCTGGGGATATCAGAGCAGCAATTATCTATCGTCAAGTTCTGGCTGTCCAGCCTTTAGACTGAATCAGCATCAGACATTGTGATCTCCTTTCAACAAAGGTCAGCAACAAGAACATAATATCAATACAAAAAAATGTCCCATGTATGAAAGCTGAACTTCCCATGGAGGCAGAGCACACAGCTGCTTTGGTGCTTATTGAGGAGAGTGGGCCTAGTGCTAAACTCCTTAAAGAGAACCCGTCATGCAAAATAACCCCCCTAAACTAAATATATTTTCATAAACTGCCATTAGAGAGCATTGCCTCTATCCCTTCATTGTCCCTCTACATGCCTGTAAACCTAAGCAATGAGGTCCTAAATCTGTATGCAAATGACCTGTGAAATGTCCAATGAAGCATTAGCATATTCAAGCTGTCCACTCTATTCATGAGTGGGAGGCACAGCCACACCCCCAGTGCTTGACTGACAGCCTGTATAATGATGTGAGGCTGTATAATGATGTGCTTCCTGGTGGCCACGCCCCCTGCAGCCTGTGTGTGCATGTGTGTGTGTATAGGAGAGATACAGCAGCTCCAGGCAGCCATGTTACAGCAGAACATGTCAGATTCATGTGTAGCTGATGTCTGTGTCTCTCACCTGCATATTAGGAGGATGCAGCATGTCAGCAGATGCAGCACACACACACTAGCCATGCTTTACTATACATTACACACAGACATGAGCAGGGGGAGGAGAGGGGAGGGGTAACAGGGGTGACATCACTGCCTCTGACCATGTGACCAGCCTCATTTACATGATAAAGAATAGATGATTTTACAATGAATAATGTATGAAATAACTAGATAAAGCCTGGGATGGGATCCTAGTGAGCTGCTCCAACAGGTAGAGGTGACAGGACTAGTGACACAGACCTGATGACAGGTGTCCTTTAAGTTGCTTCTAAACATAGAGTCACTGCATTTTCCTGCAGCCACCACTAGAGGGAGCTTAGTCCCAATCTCTGTTGATTGTTCTTATTCAATGAGCTTCCCCTACTGGTAGCAGCAAGCAGCTCATTTTGTTAGTTACTATGTGATTACATTCAACTTACAATTGTTTTTATAAAGCACATTTATAAAGTTTTTTATTATTGAAGAACTTTTCAATTTAATAGAAAAATAGCTAGGAACAATATAAAAGTTTTGGTAATGGTCCCCACAGTATCTGTATAAGACATAAGAGAAGACCTTACCGTTTCAATGCCTTGATGTTGATATTTACACTTCTGTCCAATATTTTGTATGCCAGCCCAATAACGCGGAATCCTTGCTTCGTGTAAACCTCCAGCTCATCTGGGAAGTTGATGGGAACTGTTTGGTAGAACACAATGTAATCAATTTCTATAATAATTTGTTTTTTTTTGTCATTTAAAGAATTCCCAATTGTTGCAAATTCTAAAGACTAAACAGAGACACCTAAAAGATACCGATTCAAGAGGTGGCGATGGTCAACAGTTATAAAAATATATAACAGAGTTTTACATTTGGCTCTTGGTTCTGTATTAATGTATTGGATTTGCTCTTAGTGCTGCATTTATTTACACTCACCGGCCACTTTATTGGGTACACCTGTCCAACTGCTCGTTAACACTTAATTTTTAATCAGCCAATCACATGGCGGCAACTCAGTGCATTTAGGCATGTACACATGGTCAAGACAATCTTCTGCAGTTCAAACCGAGCATCAGTATGGGGAAGAAAGGTGATTTGAGTGCCTTTGAACGTGGTATGGTTGTTGGTGCCAGAAGGGCTGGTCTGAGTATTTCAGAAACTGCTGATCTACTGGGATTTTCACGCACAACCATCTCTAGGGTTTACAGAGAATGGTCCGAAAAAGAAAAAACATCCAGTGAGTGGCAGTTCTGTGGGCGGAAATGCCTTGTTGATGCCAGAGGTCAGAGGAGAATGGGCAGACTGGTTCGAGCTGATAGAAAGGCAACAGTGACTCAAATCGCCACCCGTTACAACCAAGGTAGGCAGAAGAGCATCTCTGAACGCACAGTACGTCGAACTTTGAGGCAGATGGGCTACAGCAGCAGAAGACCACACCGGGTGCCACTCCTTTCAGCTAAGAACAGGAAACTTAGGCTATAATTTGCACAAGCTCATCGGAATTGGACAGTAGAAGATTGGAAAAACGTTGCCTGGTCTGATGAGTCTCGATTTTTGCTGCAACATTCGGATGGTAGGGTCAGAATTTGGCGTCAACAACATGAAAGCATGGATCCATCCTGCCTTGTATCAACGGTTCAGGCTGGTGGTGGTGGTGTCATGGTGTGGGGAATATTTTCTTGGCACTTTTTGGGCCCCTTGGTACCAATTGAGCACCGTTGCAACGCCACAGCCTACCTGAGTATTGTTGCTGACCATGTCCATCCCTTTATGACCACAATGTACCCAACATCTGATGGCTACTTTCAGCAGGATAATGCGCCATGTCATAAAGCTGGAATCATCTCAGACTGGTTTCTTGAACATGACAATGAGTTCACTGTACTCAAATGGCCTCCACAGTCACCAGATCTCAATCCAATAGAGCATCTTTGGGATGTGGTGGAGCGGGAGATTCGCATCATGGATGTGCAGCCGACAAATCTGCTGCAACTGTGTGATGCCATCATGTCAATATGGAGCAAAATCTCTGAGGAATGCTTCCAGCACCTTGTTGAATCTATGCCACGAAGAATTGAGGCAGTTCCGAAGGCAAAAGGGGGTCCAACCCGTTACTAGCATGGTGTACCTAATAAAGTGGCCGGTGAGTGTATGTTGCTATATGCATGTTATGGGATTGGTTTGGGAGCTGTTTTTATGTTTTAAAGGAAAACTACCATTTGAAAACAGTCATTCTGACCCACACATACCTGCACATAGCTCTAGATGAGATGATGCAGGAACATATCTTCTTTAACCACAGAAACCGGTCGTTCTGTTGTAAAATCTAATCTTATATTATGCCAAGTAACCATACGGTCACACAGGCCGATCCGTGCTTGGGCATTAGCATAATTATTCAGGCTCCATCCCAGCCTCCCCCCACCCTCCTCACTACCGAGAGATGGTGACATCCCCAACCTCTACCACTTTGATCCTTTTACCCCCACAGCCAATGGCTGGTGTCAGCATTCTGTCGTTATTTACAGCGGAGATCAATGACTGCAGTAATATGCATATTTCCACCGTCACTATGCAGCCATAGTAGTGTGTACTAGTCCAAATAGAAAACGTCTCGGTACACTACAGGATCTTCTTGCTTGAAAATACATTTTTTGTTCAGTCGCTCGTTGACGTGCACCACACCATCGGAGTGCTGTCCATACAACTATAGTGTGTACTAGTGGCTGTGGGAAACTAACTGCCAAGTATCTTGATTAACCAATGCCAGCACATCTTTTCTATTACTTTGGTAAACCGCGCAGTTTAGGAAAGAGTATTCATATAAGGATGCCCATTGAGTCTTTGGTTAGATGAGGGTATTCATATAAGGATGCCCATTGTTTCCCCATTTGTAGGTGCTTCTAACCTGTATCTGGTTTGCAAAATGAGGCTACCATCTCTGGAGCTCCTTTCATGTAGACTGCATATTCATCTCCATTGAGAATTTGGGTGATCACAGACATGCGCTGCAGTCCGGAAGAGAATGGAAATTGTTGCAGGATGACTACACCTTCAATGGTGACCTAGCCGCAATAAAGGTTACAGCTATTCATTAAGAGATATATAATTTATCTTCAATCGACAGTTTTCTATACAAAACAATCCACAGTATTTATATAAAGAAAACCAAGCTAAGCAAGAAGGCACTCACCCTGCAAATGTTACACCTAGGGCTAGAATCATTTGGGCTTATTCTGCATATGGGCCTTATATACATAACTTCTCACAAAATCAATCTCCAAATATAGTTTACCTTATTTGCTTCAGGGCCTGGTTTCACAGTCATGGATTGCATAGATTCTTCACAGTGACCTACTGGGGCCTCTTCAATGTTCTTAATAAAGATTATAAAATCCATTAAAATGAATCAAAGTAAAAATTTGTCAAGATCACTCAATCAAATTTTACATTGTTACATACAGTTATATTAGCAGTTAAAGGACATCTATCACCAGGATGAAGGATTGTAACCCAAGCACACTGACATGCAGGTGTGTGCTCTTCTTTAGGATTCTTATGCACTTGTTTTTAAGGATAAAAGGCTTTAAAAATTAGGTAAATGAACCTGAGGGGCTCCAGGCTCCCTTATAACCTTTGGAGTCTGGAGCCCCTCAGGCTCATTTGCATAATTTTACAATCCCATTTTTTGTAAGAACCAGTGAATAAGAGGATAAAAAAGCAGATCCTGCCAGAGGGGGCACACACCGGTGTGATTGGGTTACAGTCCTTAATCCTGGTAGTAGATGTCTTTCAATATCCATTTACAAACTAATTCTTTGGGGTTTTCACATTTTACTTAGGATCATGTAAGAGGGACAGAATGTATCCAGCCAGTGACCTCAAAAATTTTCAGGTCTAGGAGTTTAAAGAAACTGAGTTAAAACAAAACTCAAAATGTATACGCTAACTTGACCCATCTTTTGTGGAAGCGCCCTAAGCTTCATAGATACTGGACCAAGGTTTTGGAAGATCTTGAAAAAGCTTTCCAGCTAGAAATCGATTGGGATACAATGATATATATGTTTGGCCACTGGAAGGATAAAAAGATACCCAAGAATACTCAGTCTGAAATAGTGCAGACTTTGTATATTGCTAAAAATATAATTGCTCAAAATTTGTTCTCAAAAATGCTCTATGCATACAGAATTGGCTGCTATATATGGTAAAAATTGCTGGATATGAGCAGATTTATTGATGAGGGAGAAAGAGAGAATTTATTTACATATTTTTTTTCTTTTTCCGGTTTCTCTTCAAAATGGTGGGGTAGAAGTAAATCAATTATTTGGGATATTTGAGAAATATATATCACGTATCATCTGAGCTATTATGTTATGTATTATTAAAGAAATATTCAGCTGATTAAAGATATTGAGTTGATTAGAATGTGAAGGTTTTATATTCTATTTATTTGCTATTTTTAATTATGCATGGAAATGTATGCAACTCTTTTTGATAAAAAAATTAATAAAGATCATTTGTAAAAAAGAAAATTGACATTGTTACAAAAAGTTATATAGGTAGTTAATATTCATTTTCAGACTAATACTATGGTTCTTTCACAATTTACTTCTTATCACGTAACAGAAGACAGAATTTACCCAGCCAGTGAACTCAAACATTTTCAGGTCCAGCGGATCTCCTTGTACACTCCCATCCAACACAATCAATGAATGGCAGGAGGCCATAGCTCCTAACAGAGGCCCCCAGGAAAGTGATGAGCTGCTTGTGACTGGAATGATATCCTGAAATCTGAAAATGAGCAAAGGATCGAAGCATTAATGTTTTAAAATATTAAATCTATACTATGGTATACAACTGACTAACAGCATTGTGCGTTCTTCAGATGTGCCATAGAGGTGAATGGAGATGTAACATGTGGGAATGACCAGCTACTACCATCAATCATTATTAAAACTAGTAAGGGTCCCAGCAATCAGACCTTACCAATCACACCATCCTACACTATCTTATGCATCATGGATAAGTGTCAACCATTTTTAGGATAACTCAATCTGTGGCTACAGTGACCACAAATGTATTCAGTTATATAAAAACTGGCAGCAATTTATTCCAGGGCTATGTTTCGGCCTCCCTCTAACACAATACACAGGGTGTCGGTGAATAGACCAGTGCAGTGTCTTATTCTGCACCAGATAAATCATGTTGGACGATATATACTGTCCCAGAGTCATACTTTGGGACAGAATTTTCTGGTTCACAGACTAAGAAAGGGGTGGAGCCTAATGCAAGGCCTAGAAAAATCAGAGGCTGTTTGGACTAGTAAGAAAACTGCCAAAAAATGGTTCAAAACCAACAGTTATTATGGGGCACGGTATTTCAGGTGCAAATAACTGCAGAACTTTGTTGCAGACAGATTGATAGACTCCTTTAAAGATTTATAGGAAGTAAAAGATTAGCCATCTAGTTTATACTTTGAATATATATTATAAGTCAATGTATCAAAGAAATATACACAATAATTTACTTCATAACACAATGAAACTGAGCAATGATTTGAAAGTCACTTAATGAAGTGATCGCCCTGCTGTAAGGGTATAAAAAGTCTCAAATTTTAATAAAGGTTGAGCTACTTTGAGAACAAATCCTGCGTCTCTGTGGTGGCTACCGAGCTCATCCTTCTATTAAATTTTGCTCCTCTCCAATATACTGTCCGATCCCACTTGAGGTCCACCCTAACATAATTTGGCACAATTCAACATAAAGCAGATTTAACCAGATTGACTTCAGTACTGCAGTGAACACACAGAGCATAACCTCGGGGATGCCTTATTCTTACACAAACTTCTCCATGTCTCCTCTATCTCAAAGTCTGCTGCCAGTATTTCTTTGGAACGAACCATAGAATATCCTTGAGATACTTAAAGTATATTGGAGAAGGTATATTTATGTGCTGCTGATATTGTTAGGTTACATAATTATATTAACTGTATAAATGCTGATGAGGTCTTGATAATTGATCTTGACAATCTTCTCTATTAGGACTAATGTTTTAAGCTGGAGAGAGCCTTAGATAACAACTACAACAATACCTGTATCATGTGTACAGTATATTGTTACATTGTCTGTAGAGTGATATCAATTATATTAGTTATGAATTAACTTTTTTTTCAGAAGGTATATTGTTTTATCAGTAGTTATTAAATTTATGAAATTTACCATGTTTACCAGTGCTAGTCTTTTCCATATTTGCCTATGAATAAACATAGAAGGGTCCAACAAGTGAGAATCCTTCTTCCTCACCTTCTTCAAGTAGGAAAATTTTTGCCAAATTGGGGTGTCCAAATCAGACAAATCTATCTAATACCTGTTGGTTTTCCAGGCAAGATATATTAAAGATCAATCTACTAAATGGATAATTACTGTATATACTCGTGTATAAGCCGAGTTTTTCAGCAAAAAATGATAAAAAAAAATTAATACTCACCCTCCGGTGTCCCCAATGTTCGTCGCGGCTCCCGATCCCTGTCGCAGCTCCCGGCGGCTCCCCGTGTCTTCTCTTCTGTCTTCTATCTTCTCTAGCCGGCAGAGTCGCGTCCATGCGATCTGCCGGCCGTCGCACACTGTGATGCGACGCTGTCGCCACGGATGACGTCATCAGCGGCGACAGCGCTGCATCACAGTGTGCGACGGCCAGCACAATCTCACGGCCAGAGAAGACTGAAGAGTGAAGAAGCCGCCGGGAGCCGCGACGAACATCGGGGACAACGGAGGGTGAGTATTAAGTTTATTTCTTTATCTGTATACTAATAGGGGCTGCTGTATACTACTGAGGGCAGACTGTATACTGATGGGGGCAGGCTGTATACTGATGGGGGCAGGCTGTATACTGATGGGGGCAGGCTGTATACTACTGGGGGTAGGCTGTATACTACTGGGGGTAGGCTGTATACTACTGGGGGCAGGCTGTATACTGCAAGGGGGCAAGCTGTATACTGCAAGGGGGCAAGCTGTATACTGCAAGGGGGCAAGCTGTATACTGCAAGGGGGCAAGCTGTATACTGCAAGGGGACAAGCTGTATACTGCAAGGGGACAAGCTGTATACTGCAAGGGGACAAGCTGTATACTACTGGGGGCAGGCTGTATGCTACATGGGGGCAGGCTGTATGCTACATGGGGGCAGGCTGTATGCTACATGGGGCTGGCTGTATGCTACATGGGGCTGGCTGTATGCTACATGGGGCTGGCTGTATGCTACATGGGGCTGGCTGTATGCTACATGGGGCTGGCTGTATACTACATGGGGGCTGGTTGGCTGTATACTACATGAGGGCTGGTTGGCGGTATACTACATGGGGGCTCGTTGGCTGTATACTACACCCTCGGCTTATAAAACTGGTTTTCCCAGTTTTCGGTGGTAAAATTAGGGGTCTCGGCTTATACTCGGGTCGGCTTATACTCGAGTATATACGGTAATAGGATATCGGTGAAGGAGTGACCCCTGGAACTCCCAACAATCGGCTGTTTTAATGCCTGCTACACTTCTTCCGGCTCCGTTTATCGAGTACCGGCCAGATCACTTCAAATGCTTTACATGTGACATATAGAGTTAAAATAAGAATCTAGACCTAAATGCAAACAACAAAGTTTCAAAAGTCTTACAAGCAGAAAATCCCTACAAGTCTATACATGCTCTCGAAGATTTCGTGTAACAGTTAGGTATGTTCAAAATAGTTTCAACATTTATAAGGAAGAGAGATGAAAGCATTCCACACCATACATTCTGAATTTTCACAGAATTTTCTCATATTGCGCTGTGAATGCATCATAGCCTAAGATAACATTTATTACATTAGTTTGCGTAATTTTCTGCAACTAAGCTGTTAATGCTAGCACTTTACACATAATGTTACCCAACTGCAGAGCGATATGGTTGCATGCATCCAGGGTTTCTCTCGGATTGTTACGTTTATTATGGACCAATCTGAATAATACCATGAGCTATAAAACTATTAGAACTGATTTGAAGATAGACCTACTCTACAACCACAAGCTGTACACAAGCTGTACACTACAGTGATGTAATGTAAAATACTGTAAAAGAGACTATGTGCATGTGTAACCCCAATCTAAACTGCAACATTCAATTGTTTCATTGTTTATATATAAGAATTTGATATCAAAGTAAAAATCTGCGGTATGAGTTACCAAAAAAGTACAATTGTGATCATCCAACAATATGAAAGACCTTTAGACAAGTGCTCATTCTAACACTTACCGATATCCATTGGAAGGGACTATTCCCCATAAATCCAAGCCATCTTCTGTTAAGGTTCCAGTCTAGCAAAAACAATTTACAACAATTATGTAGAAATCGAATTCTTACAGTAAAATTTGTTAGTGATACCTATATAATCAGCAGGTGAGGACTTCAATCTGCATCAGTTTTATCATGATTCCACAATAAACTCATAAGCACTCAAAGAATTCTCCAGTCCAAAGTGAAAATGCATCATACATAGCAAATATATAGTAAACATTTGTGGTGCCCTCATTTTTAAAGCTCCATTTGTTCATCTTACATACCACAAAATATGCATAATCTACAACTGCGGCAACAAAATGAGAAAGTCCAAGTCCTAAATTACTTATGATCAAATGATCGTGAAAAGATGATTTAGCCCAGTAGAACCCACATCTATTCAGGGGTTATTTCATAATACAGTCAGTTTCCAACTTTAAGGAAACCTGCCACGGGGAATCTACTATCAGAAGGAGATCTGATGGTAGATTCCTCCTGCCTGCCTCTGCCCTAATCTGTAATTTAATAACCCTGGGACCTAAACTAAACTTTATTTTAGTAATATGCAAATTAACTGAAGAGGCTACTCTGCTCTGCAGTTAATTTGGATATTACTAAAATAATGTTTTTAACAAGTAAGGTTACCGTAGGTTCCAGAATTATTAAATTACAGATTAGGGGATAGGAAGGAATGAGGAATCTACCATCGGGTCTACGTCTGATACTAAATTCCTCATGGTAGGTTTCCTTTAAGGACACCTGACTTACAGATGCCTCCCAGTTAACAAACTTCTCTGCCTACAGTGACCTCTGGTGAAGCTCACTAGATTCTAGTAATGCGATATAACCTTGTTTGTAACCGAGTTGCTGATGTTACAGTTGTGTGCCGGCCGGGCCGTGCGCATGGAGATGTCGCGGTCCTAGCGCCGGCCTGAAGAAGAAGAGGCGCTGCAGACGGAACTGCCGCGGACCCGCCATGGATATGAAGATGGAAGCGGAGCTGCCCGGGCTGTCAGAATGGTGAGTACTGAGTTTATTATTTTTAGGGGCTGGCTGGCTGTATACTACAGGGGGCTGGCAGGCTGTATGCTACAGGGGGCTGGCAGGCTGTATGCTACAGGGGGCTGCCAGGCTGTATGCTACAGGGGGCTGCCAGGCTGTATGCTACAGGGGGCTGCCAGGCTGTATGCTACAGGGGGCTGCCAGGCTGTATGCTACAGGGGGCTGGCAGGCTGTATACTACAGGGGGCTGGCAGGCTGTATACTACAGGGGGCTGGCAGGCTGTATACTACAGGGGGCTGGCAGGCTGTATACTACAGGGGGCTGGCAGGCTGTATACTACAGGGGGCTGGCAGGCTGTATACTACAGGGGGCTGGCAGGCTGTATACTACAGGGGGCTGGCAGGCTGTATACTACAGGGGGCTGGCAGGCTGTATACTACAGGGGGCTGGCACGCTGTATACTACAGGGGGCTGGCACGCTGTATACTACAGGGGGCTAGCACGCTGTATACTACAGGGGGCTGGCACGCTGTATACTACAGGGGGCTGGCACGCTGTATACTACAGGGGGCTTATACTCAAGTATATACGGTAGATTTGAAAAAATACAATTAGCATTGGAAAGATCTGAAAAGTCAAAATTCTTATTTAGTCTTCATAAAATTTAATTGATGCAAGAAACAACAATCAATACCTTGTCAAAGCAGAACAGGTTCACAGACCCACAGAGGTTAATACGTTGAGGACTAATACAGAAGATTCCAGATTTCTCAAGTCTTTTCTGTGCATAGATGATTCCTGCTGTTAGAGCAGCTGGAAGAGCAGGAGGAACTGCAATAGTGATGACATCAAGTGCTTTCTTTACAACCTCCCCAGCATCAGCCTAGTCCAAAATGAAAAAGAACATACAACTAAAGAAGGGTTTCCGATTGTGGAGTCAATTAATAAACTTTAAAGGAAATCTACCACCAGGATGAAGGACTGTAAACCAAGCACACTGACATACTGGGGCGTGCCTTCTCCGCCAGGATCTGCTCTTCTTTTAGCTTTTTATGTCCTGTTTTTTTTTTTTTTTTAAAAGCCTTTTACAATTATGTAAATGAGCCTGAGGGGCTGTGGGCTCCAGGCTCCCTTAACACCTATGGAGCCCACAGCCCCTCAGGCTCAGGTTCTTTTGCCTAATTTTTAAAGCCTTAAAAAAAACAAAAACAAGGAGGGGGCACACACTAGTATGTCAGTGTGCTTGGCTTACAATACTTGATCCTGTAGTAGATGTCCTTTAACTGCATTTTAAAAATCAATCAATATACATATGACATTCATTCTACAAAAGCTGAAGAGTTGAATAGTTTCCTTGCTGGTCACATAACACTGCTCAGGATCAGTAGAAAAAAACAGGAGATAGCTCACAAATACAGCCACCATTATGTACACTTCTAATAGGCTTGAGAATAAGCAATTCTGTTGAGCCAACTATATGGTGATATAATCCCTGTATTGATATAACTGTATTCATCCGTATTGTATCAGCACACTGCTACAGCACACTGTTACCTTAGTACTGGGAAATACTTTGTACAATATCTAGGTATTAAGATACAAGTTTATGTTTTAAATTACATATTTATTGGTAAAACTGATGGAGAAAAAGACTTGGGGGTATTGGTGGATGGTAAACTCAATTTTAGTGATCAGAGCCAGGCAGCTGCTGCTAAAGCAAATAAAATTATGGGATGTATCAAGAGGAATAGATATTCCCCATTACCTGAACGGGCAGTACAGGTGATCCCCTACTTAAGGACACCCGACTTACAGACAACCCATAGTTACAGACAGACCCATCTGACCTCTGGTGAAGATTTCTGAATGCTTTACTATAGTCCTAGATTGCAATACTCAGCTGTAAAGTGTCTGGAATGAAGCTTTATTGATAATCCTTGGTCCCATTACAGCAAAAAATGTCCAATTGTCACTGGGGCCAAAAAAATTTTTTGTCTGGATCTACAATTATAAAATATACAGTTTCGACTTACATACAAATTCAACTTAAGAACAAACCTCCGGACCCTATCTTGTACGTAACCCGGGGACTGTCTGTACAAGGATCTTCTACCAGGACAAGGGGGAATGCTCTACACCTAGAGGAGAGAAGGTTCTACCATCGCCATAGACAGGGATTCTTTACTGTAAGAGCAGAGAGACTATGGAACTCTCTGCCACAAGATGGTGTAATGGCTGATAATTGGGACGTGTACCAGAGGGGCCTAGATGCCTTTCTGGAGAGCAATGATATTGATTCTGTTGATTCAGGGAGTTATTCTGACCGCAATATTAGGGGCTGCAAAGGAATTTTTCCCTGCTTTGGCCCAATTGGCATCAGTCTTGTAGGGCTTTTGCCTTCTTCTTGATCAACATGGTATAATTTATAGGCTGGACTGATGTCTTTTTCTAAGCTTTTTTTTACTATGATACAACTCATATCATATTTCATATCAAGCAGAAATTATGACATCATTGGGTTTATAATGTTCGGGCTGGTATATAATTATGATATTACTGTTATTAATAATCCAAACAAAAAGTGTCATACCCCATCTAAAGCAAATACACAAATGGCATAGACCATCCCAACCAAGGACAAACCAATCAGACAGCAAAGGAATATCATTGCATCCCTGTATAGCTTGTAGTTCACAGGTTTAGGGTACAGAATGGACCGTACCAGTTCACCTTTTGCTGTATTAAAACCTACAATTAAAAGAACATAATTACAAATACAAAAAAATATGTTGAAATAGTAAATAATAAATAATAAATTAACATTGTGTTTTGGTCTGGGGTAGGATTCACACTCTCAACCCTAAACACTTTGATTGCAAGGTTTGAACAGTCCAAATGCCCATACCGGCACCTTCATAGCTAGCACGTGCCACAGTTGGGTTCCATGGAATGTGCTTATTGTAAAATAGAGCACTGTAGGTGTGTGTGTTTTATTAATAATTGTATTCCTGGAACTGGTAGATCTAGTTCACTCCTACACTTATGGGATGACCCATGAGTGAATGTGGTAAGTTGATCATTCCATTCCTTGTTCTCCTTACAGGTTTCCCACACAGGCGACAAAATCTGCACAGTAAAGTTCATGATCTCCACACCCTCTTTATAGATATTACAGATTGTATGTGTAGACACACGCTGGTACACCTTTCCTCATCCGGGGCTGGTACGATAGGTAGTGTCAGTAGTTGATCGCCTATGGCACCACCCTGCCACCCAACCTTAGGGGAATCATCCCCCGGAGTCCTGTGCTATATTCCTTGGAAGTGTCCAGTGCTACAAACCCTTTGGGGGGGGGGGGGGTGCTGTGTAACAGGTGATTTTACAGTTTGGCTGGGAAGAAGGGGATGCAATTTTGCCTATATGCCTAAGGCAGAAAGAGGAAAAAACATCTACCTATTGCACAAATGTATTCAATTTAAAAAAAATGATATAAATGGTCTATCACAATAAATGATGGGTTATATAGGGCCAGCACATTCCCTAAGGGAAAAGAAAAACATACCCTGGATTATGATAAATGCTTAGCTACTTGACAAATAAAGTTAAAATTACCGTATGTTGCTATTAAAAGAAATCTGTCAGCAGAAATTGACCATACAAACCAGTACCAGTTGGTTGTCAAACAGGTTAACACCTTTCAGTTCATGTTTCTTTCATGTTCCAGTGTAGTGACACCGTCCAGATGTTAGATGTAAATTGGTTGTATAAAGTCAAAGAAGCGGAGAGTTCACTGAAGTCAAGCTCTCCCCGCCTCAGAACACCCCTTCACTGCAATTGACTGTCCTGCATCCAGCAACACCAATATCTGCCTCTCCTGTAGTCTGATGTATAATGTCATAACAAGCTCAATGGGTGTTCTTAGATGGAGAGAGCCTTACTCTCTGCCTCCATGACTTTATACAACCAGTTTACATTTCACTACAAAGTTAATTTTCTGGATGATGCCACCACACTCAGATATGAAGGGGTGAACCTTCTTTATGACACATTGGTAGAATTGGGTCCATTTCTCCTGAAAGGTTCAATTTAAGCACAAGGACCTAGAAATGCAGAAGCAGAAGCCATTTAAACCCCAGCCTCCCATCCACTCCAAATGTTATGCTACAAGTAGAGATGAGTGATTATATACTTTGATTTATAGATTCGGAATGAATTTCAAGATTTTCAGACTTATATTGTACTTAGAATACAACAGAAGTCTAAAGCATCTGTTGAACGTTTGATCGTTTTTGTTGTCCATTTGCACCACATTCATTAAGCTTCCATTACATTACTTTTTCCTTTTTTTAATTAAACCTCCCCTGTGCTTCTAACAACTATTTCCAAGACAACTAAAGATACATTGGTTCGGGATAAATAGATTCAGACCCAAATTAATCTTGTAGAAATTCGGCAGAGTGAATCTTGGATTATTCACTCATCTCTAGCTGTAAGTATATTAATGCAATTGGAATTTTTGGGTATTTTTTCCCATTTGTTACAGGATGTAGAATGCCATGATCAATGTTACATACCTGTTCTTAATACAACGGCTTTCACATAGTCTGAAGACTTGGTCTGGATGACTTGAGTCCCACAGAACAGCACATGTCGCTTGTAATCATGCACACTATGAACCTTCCATGGCTCAGTATTGTCTGTATTTGGCAGGGGTGTCTTAGTAACTGGGATGCTTTCACCTTAAATGTTAAAAAAACAAGCCTAAAGTATGCCATAGTACTTTCACATATTTATTCATTCTCAGGTCATTGATGGGCATGTGCCATGAAGTCCCCAGGAGCCAGTGGGCAAAGTGATAAAACAGTGATAAAGGGCAGAGAGAGATCCTGTAGTGCCTAATACTACTCTGATCCTGTATAGGACCACTGCAAAGGACCGTCTTTTATATAAATATGTAGTAGACAGTAATACTACTGGCCAGTGAGCTGTACCATTTCTCTCCAGATGGTTTTACCCAATTGTACCACATGTACGTCAATTGTTCTTAATCATCAGAGCCGGGGGGTTACTACAGCAGTAGCAGTCATAGCAGCTGCTTTTGGGTCCGCAGTGTCAGGGGGCCCCGGCATCTGATCTGACACACTAATGAATGGATGATGTGCATGAATCGGCAGCTCTGATAAGAAATGTCTGGGGAGAGAGAGGGGAAAGCAGAAACACAGGGCCGGGGATCTCTAATTTCCTTACATAGTCAGCAGCTACTGGGACTGACCTGTGTAGGTGTATAAATGTGTATATAAGAACATATATAATCAGCATATGTGCACATAAGTGTATAAATGTGTGTAAGACTGCATACATGTTTAGTACAGTCAGTCCCTGACTTAAGGACACCCAACTTACAGACAGACCTCTCTACCCACTGTGGACCCTTGTGAAGCTGTCTGGATATTTTACTTTAGTTCCAGTCTGCAGTGATAAGATGTGTCTGTAATGAAGTTTTATTGATAATCCTTGGGCAGCACAAAATTTAGAAAATCCCAATTATCACTGGGATAAAAAAATATTTTGTCTGGAGTTAATAAAATATACCTGTTTCGGCTTGCATACAAATTCAAGTTAAGAACTACGTGCATTATAAATATGTGTATACAAACATGTATATTTTCTGAGGGGGTACAGAAGTCTTCAATGGGGTCCTGCTTCTCCTAGTTACCGCTGTATCAGAGGATCACAACAGAGGTCAAAAGTATCAGAAATGTGGTACCACAGTGGTAGTTCTGCACACAACCCACTTTATGGTAAATGCTAGAGGTCTTTGAAAAATATTTTGATATTCTCCATTCTTGGAGCCAGTGAGAGGTTTCGTTCACACTGAGCTTAGAAACTTGCATGTAGTTCAAGTGTAATTGAAAATATGGGGGGGGGGGGTTGTAACATTGTGCTGAACTACTATTGTGGATTTTTGGGAGCTGAACATTTTTGGAAAGGTTTTAGATTAACAGATTAAAAGAAGACTTTCTTTTGTTTCCCTTCTCATGGGCAACATTGTTAAGATGGAAGGAACCCTCTGTAAACCTCCTTCCTTTTAAAGCACCAAACCAATTGAGACTCTAAATATGAGTTTCCAGCTACACAGAACATAAAGAAAATCCATAAAGGTTCTGCAGAGACTGTAAAGCAATTATCTACCGCTATATGCCCTTTGTATTGGCCTTACCTATGCTTAACCCCTATCTACGCCTCTGCTAGACATATTTCTGTACCTATGTAAAAGCACCATATATCACTGACTAATCACTGTATACCAGTGACAAGCCATGCATGTTAAAAGATTTTATATTATTTTATGCATCTTGTATGAAGTCCCATTTTAACCTTACAGTTCATTTGTTTTAGATTTGGAAACAATAGATGATTTAATTGTATACATTTAATAAGTATCCCACTATTATATAAAGCTAGAGAGAAAGACCTGTAAGGTATAGAAGAAGAAAATGTTCAAGCATCCCAACGGACTAGTACATATAAGAATTGGAAGGTGAGCACCTGTCTACTAAAATTTCGGTTTTATGGCTAAGTTATAGCAGAATTTATGGACTAGGATCTAAGCACATACATCTTTAGGATAGAAGTGTTACCTGTAAGCATGCTTTCATTTACTATACATGCTCCACTGATCAGCAGGGCATCACAAGGGAGAAGTGAATTTCTTTCCACCACAATGACATCACCGGGTGCCAAGTGGCGGGACTCTTCCTGGAAGACACCTGTAATGATTGCACAGTTCATAATTTAAAAAGTAAAACTACAAGAGAATTCTAACATTTCACACATATTTGTGACTTTTATGACTCCACTTGCCATTAGATTAACCCCTTTTATTTTCCCCATGTACAGAGCTTTATAAGGGTTTGTTTTCTGTGTGACCAATTGTACTTCAGCTTTCACTATGTGCGCCAAATTACACATCCGCTCTATTCTTTGGGACAGTAGGATTACGGGGATACCAAATTCATACAGATTTTATTTTGTTTTAATAAATTTAAGCTGTGAAAGGTGTCATTTTATGTGGAACATGATGACGTTTTGGGGACTGGATGGATCCAATTTTTTTTATGTGTTGAAAAATGACAAAAAAATGGCATTTGGGACATTTGCCCGCTATTTTTTGCATTTTCCTGTGAAAATGTATCATTTCAGCTGGTTTCTGATGCTATTGAAATTTGACACCCTCAATTTAGAGAAAATTACAGCATAGTTGTTATGCGTTATGGAATATAAGTGGGCTCTATATAAACATATATAATTCTATATAATTCTTATGAATATTCTTCTATTCAAATTCTTATTAATATTGACAAGTCAATGGTTTCTTTTTCTTGACGCATTTTGAAGTTAAAATACCAGCACAGTCTTTAGTTAAAGTTAATGGAATAATTTGTTCAAGAATTTCCAGGTACATATGTTATATGGTTAAAAAAAAATCTTTATTTTCTTCAGAGGTCACTGGGAACTATAGGGGTAAAGGGATGATGATCATAGGCTACAATCTTTCTTCACAATGTCGCTTGAGCTTCCTAGTAGAAACAATGAAATTAACTTTTTATTTTGCTCTATTAGCATCAAGGACGCATTGCACAGATTCTTTGTAGGTAAAACTTATGACCAGATCAATTTTAAATTCCACAACTTTACACCAAATAATGTGGTAATATTTATATGTAGCATTCAGATATTTGTTTTGTGACACAGTGCTGACACTTGGGGGAGCATCAATGTACTGTTTCTTTATGCAGTGAGACATTACCCAGTAAGCTCCCTCTAGTGGCTGCAATAAAGTAATAATATACAATCGCACTACAGATTTCAGACTCTAACTTGGAGCTTATCATAAAGACATTAGGAAATAAATTCATAGTTCTGTCGTCACCTGTAGCATAACAGAAAAGACTGGTAAGAATACAATTTATAAGAAGCGCTGTATGTTAAAGGGGTAACAAAATGAGCAAAAAACTGGGGCAATGTGAAAGCCAAATACATATGAAATATATTTTAACATACACCCTCTGCTTAATCAAGTGTGGATGTAGTTATCAATGGTAAGCTACTTAAGCTAGCCTGGATACTGCAAAATAGAAGAGAGCCAGAGGCTTGTCACACCTGCTGGCCCATCCTAGAGATATCAAATAACCCCCAAACCCGTTTACTTAAAGAGGACCGGTTACAAAAGTAAGCAGCTCCTAGTGCCAAAACCGACGCAGCAGTGCTACAATGATAGTGTTATCGGAAACCTCTAATAACGCCTACACTCCTGCGCTGTACACTACAAACGTCAGACCACTCTCAAAGCGGTCCGGCGAATTCATGAGCGGGTGGGATTAGGGGCGGTGACTGCCGCCGCTTTGGCGTTTGTAGTGTACAACACAGCAGTGTTAGTCATCATTGTAACACTGCGGCGTTTGTTTTAGCACTATATACAGAAAACGTGGAATTTTGATATAAGGTTTATCATATAGTCAATCATGTAGCCAGCACACCATATACAACATTATCAAAAACCAAAGAACAAGTTGGTGTGTAAAGGCTAGGAAGTATATAAATAAAATTTATTACAAAATTTGGGACACGCACATAAATGATGCCATGCATCACATTTCATAAAAGCATTTAAAAAGTGTACAAAATACACATAACAGGTGGAACGGAACCAATCCAACCGATCCACACACGGTCACCAGTCAACATTAGGTAAGAGAGATCACCCCCATGTACAATTGGAGAGGTATATAAACAACAGCATACACAGATTACTGGCACATTGGTCTATCAAGTAATGAAAGTCTAGGCAAACTCCTAAATGGAAAAATGAGTAAGGAAAAACAGTAAAGCCCAGGTATTGATCAAAAAGGAGTCAACCAGTGAAAGAGTCAAAGGGCCAGCAAGAAATGAATAACTAAAGAGATCCAAGGTAAGCCATGGGGGAAAAAATGGAAGAAAAAGGACAAGTGTTTTAGCACTATATTAGTGATGTGTTTTTAGGGTGACAGGTCTTCTTTAATTACTTGGATGATGCAGTTGTACAACAAACCAGGAGACATATCTACTGCAGGAATAGGTTAAACTGAGGTAGATAGCAATGCAACTGCTGCACGTAGGTTTCATAGTTTCATAGTTTCATAGTTTCATAGTTGAAGTGCTGTGCACCCTGCCCTTGAAAACATCCCTATAGACTAAAAAAGGAGAGAGATCCATCTATAAGAGAGGATACAGACAATTTTGTATAAAAATAATCGCTAAAGAAGTGGTGAGAGATATGTTCAGATTGTTAGGACTTATTAACACATCCGTTTTTTTTATCCAGTATACCAATCTGTGATTTTCAAGAACCCTTTATTTAGAAAATGCTTTTTCACATTTTAGTTTTTTCCACTGATCAGTAAAACAGTTTAGAGCCTGTCCTATTTTTTTCTGTTTGTGGATGAGGAGTGACAAAAGAAGCCTATGGGTCTGCAAAAAATAATAATAATTCAGTTCATGCTTTAGAACCAGGCATTTTGCCTTGTAAAGAATGTAAGCCTTTAGTTCTCTTTTGTGGACTTGAAGAGACTGTTGAATGAATGCTATGCAGATGGGAAAAAATTGGATGAAGATACAATACTGACACTAACTGGGCAGAGTCAAAACAGTCAGTATGTTGTCCATGGAAATCATAGATAGCAAGCTAAGGAAAAGAGAAACGGATGTGTAAATTAGCCCGAACCTAGTAAAAGAGAATATTCCTGTTACTAACAAGGTATCCTACCAGTCAGGTTTATATATGATATAAACAATATATATTTATTAAAAGGGAAAATCTATAAAACAGAAGAACTAGGCAAATATATCACCATTTAACCACCTTAAAAACACTGATATTTTGGAAAAATTTCCAATATTTTTTACATCAATTTCAAATTAAGCCAAATAAAAGACGGGACAAAAGGGAGACTTTGGTAGATCTGATGTAGTTATAAGAATTTCTGAATGTCAAATACTGATTGTCTAACTTTGAGACTCCTAGTCTTACGATGCGCGGTTTGAGGCTGCATAATAATAATAATAATAATAATAATAATAATAATAATTCTTTATTTATATAGCGCCTACAGATTACGCAGCGCTGCACAAAGCATGTCAAATAAATTTTTTTTTAACAGATCATGGACGAACATAGACATGTTTTTTACTGATCATGTGGAGGCTGCAGAAAACAGAGCATTTCCTATTCCTGTCTGTGTTTGCCCCCCCCCCCCCCCTCCTGCTCCTGGCTCTCCCCTCTCTGCTCCCGGCTCTCCCCCCCTCCCCTCCGCAACCACCCCGCCACTGCCTGAGAAGGACAAGGCCGCACCAACCAGGACCATAAAAGAAAAAAGTTACTTTATCCGTGTGTGTATTTATGTACATATGCTGTGTAAGTGTTTATGTGTATTTTGTATATGGTTTGTGTGTGTATATATATATGTGTGCAGTGTGTGTATATACTGTATATATTGTATATGTGTATATATGCTGTATATATATATATATATATATATATATATATATATATATGCAGTATTTGTGATATTTATCAGAACTTATATTTTATACTACATGGCGGTATGCTCTATGCATTTTATACTACATGCCGGTATGCTCTATGCATTTTATACTACATGCCGGTATGCTCTATGCATTTTATACTACATGGCGGTATGCTCTATGCATTTTATACTAATTGCTGGTATGCTCTATGCATTTTATACTAAATGGTGGTATGCTCTATGCATTTTAAACTACCTGGCGGTATGCTCTATGCATTTTATACTACATGGCGGTATGCTCTATGCATTTTATACATGTAGGCACGCTGTATGCATCTTTTACTACATGCCGGCAAGCTGTATGCATTTTGCATTGCTTTATTTTCACACCAAACCAATATGATCTAGTCCTGAGACGCCCCGATATATTACATATATGAGGGGGGGTTGCCTCAGGCAGCAGACAGGCTTGGTTCGCCCCTGGCTGCAAGTTTCTCCCAAGGATAAACCAGACTTGTGTATAAGGATGTCTGTATTTAACTTAGATGTTGCCAAAAAATGTTACTAATCAGAAGCTTAGTTTGGGCATCTTAGTGTATGTACTAAGTGTAACTTGTGACTTTGCACAAAGTAATATAAATTTCTTTAAAGAAATCTTTTTTTATACCTCTTTTATACCTCTTATGATTGTTCTGACCTAAAGAATACAATTTGTCCTGAAGCAAGGGCTGTGTCCCTGCATGAGTTAAGGTTTCTTGATAAACTTCTGAGACAATGCTGCTAATGTCGTTAGCATCATTGAAGGCATTTACAGAGCTCTCTGTATCCCACACTGCATTTGCAGGATGCCAATGGTTGTAATGGTATCTCACTGAGGCCCCAAGGTCTGCATAAATGAATATTAGGCTATGCTAAAGGAATTTTCAAATATATTGCCTGACAGATCAAATTATGACACATCCCCTGGAACATCTTAGAATATGATTTACACTGAAAGGGAATCAGTCACCACATTTTTCACACAGCAAGGTTCCCATACAGCCCTACAAACTGACCGATACCCTTCTTTTAGCAAAAAATTGTTTCCCTCAGATCCAAATAAAATCATCTTTATCCAGAGATGGTATCCAGAGAGGAGTTGAGGGGGCGTGGCCTCCTCAATTTGAATCCAGCAACTCATCCCCATGCTTTCTCAGCATGCAGCAGTTATGTCATGTGACCAGGGAGTCTAAAAGGATCAGAAATGATGTCACCCTGGTCACATGACATGACTGCTGCATGTGGAGAAAGAATCGGGAAGAGTTAAAACCCAATTTTTAGCTAAAAGAATTGTGCCAGTTAGTAAATAGGGCTCTATGGGAACCCGTTAATAGTTTTAAAAAAAATAGAAAATTTTATCTATATCTTATCCTCATCAAAATAACAAATCCAAACTAACAAATACACTGAAAAGTAGTCCAAAGCACCCCAAAATAGTCATACACTGACCCCACAGAAAATATTAGCTGCCATATGGTAACAATGGTGGAAAGATAAAAAAGTTATGGTCCTCTAATAACAAAATAAAAAAAAAGTTACTGAAAAAAAAGACACCTTACTAAAACAAACAAAAAGTTAAAAAAAAAAAAAAAAAGGAAGAGACTAGGAAAGAGGCACATACAGGCCGGTGCTCATCCCCAAAGTGATTCACTAAACACTGCTGGCAAGGTACCAGGTAAAGTAAAAGTTTTATTTCAGAATGCTGATAAAAATGCATTCTTTAAATAAGCATAACATAGGCTATGGGAACCTGTCATCAGCTAAAAATTACCTTCCTGATGACAGGTTCGCTTTAAATGTAATGGGTTTTTAACAGTAAATGGAAAACTGTCAAGTGTTAGGTATATGTCAACTGTGCATTATAGAAACAAATGTTGTTTTACCCACAGGACTGGCCTACGGAACATGGCTAATGTGATGTTTGCTTACAATAACATTGCTGTACTTCCTACATTCAACAGCTTATTTAAATGTTCATACAAATGACGTTTCCCTTCTTTACACCACTGCACCTGTAAAACGGTGTCCATACAAAAGAGACCACAACATCTGCCCTCTAAACAAAGGTTAGATTTTCCTTCATTCATCAGATTTGCATTGCTCGATCCTACACTTGCTAGGCTGTATTGATACATATTGGTAATTAAAAAAATGAGCCATTCAGCTGGTGATTAGAGTGGATATTTAAGTTGGCATCCAACAAAAAGCAGCAAAGTTCATTTAAGTACTTTAGTTTAGTTTTTTTTTTTTTTTGCAGTTACAGTATATGTATGGCTTTTCACCCCATGACATTCTGGGTTCTTGGGATGATGTCATATTGGCATGACAGGATAGGGCAATAAACAGAGCAAATGCCAGAACACATAGAAGGATCCGACGAGATCATTCAAACATGTTTAGAGCCTATTTGCATGTCTCAACTCATCTGTGACAGAGCAGATGGATATTGTCCATGTGGTATCTTTTTACACTCATCCATTTATTTCAATGGAACAGTTTGCACGCATAACTCAGCCAAAAGTAGAGCATGCTGGTATTTGATCCACATAAATCAAGGCTTTGTGAAAAAGATTAACATAAGAATATAATGTCAACGAGGGTGATTTATCATACATCAGATGAGGTCCCCACCCTTCTGGCTCCAGAAGTATCTGGTGGCTGCACCGTGCAGAATACAATTCATGGCCTGGCGAGGAATTACGCTGTAACCTGCAAACTTTCAGTCCTGAAACTTCGCAGGCTATAGTGAGTGCACAGGAATGCCACAAAACTGGTCTACAAGTCATGATAAATGTCCCCCAATGTGTCAGTGTTCTTGGCCATTGTAAACTTGGATAGGACTCAGACAAGAATCACTATGTGAAATGGCCCTAATCCTTCATTTCCAACGCTTTAAAATAAAATAGCACCAGAAGAACGTCTAAAAAACTGTCTTAAATGGCAAATTAGATCTAGTAACGATGATTTTATCACAGTAAAGAGACATCAGGCCTCCTGCTAAATCTGCATTATGGCAGGAAACCTTAAAGATATTAATAAGCGAGAAATATACTTTTTTTGTACACATCTCTATGCACTTTAGTTCTCGCATTCTTTTGCATTTGTAGGGAAAGTGGATAAAACTGACTCATATATACATACAGGAGAGACAGAAAAGGTTCCCACACCCAAAGATGTGCATCTCCTCTACAGAAAACTCACCTTTGTGTTTTCCATAAACAGAAACCTTGATGTTATTATGAGATTCAACTAGTCTGTGCAGTTTAACTGATTGCTGTAAATCGGGGGAAGCAGATGTGTGTACAGTGTTAGAACAGCAAAGCAAGGTTGATTATGCATTACATTGTATTGCTAGGGAATGGACAGCTTTAATATATATTGTTACTCTCCCGAGTGTGACATCAGAGAGGTATTCTACATCCTTTACTAATATTAAAGCATACAAATAGTAAGAAATACATATAAGTGGTTTCTTCTGCACTGTCCTGCTTACATGGAAAACCCAATAATTATCACACATCATCAAAACATGTTTATACTATATGAAGCAAAGCATATTGCTTTACTACAGGAACTACTACTGAATCATAGTGTTACTACCTGAAGATAGGATCAGATGAGATTAGGGTTAGGCTGCACTTTTTGACCTTAATTGCATTGTAATGTGTCTGTCATCAGTGGTGGGGAAATATAGAGTACAGAAACTCAAATCACACCCAAGCCCTGCTCTACCTACTGTATGCAACATGGAAAGACAGTCAGCCTATAAATTATGTGTGATGGGCTGGGTGTCATATTTTACATCCCAGGAGCCTGAGCCCTGCAGGCGATAGAGGATTGGATCCCTCTCACATGAATCACTCATATTTATGCAATGTCCTAATGTAAACTTTAAATCCAATGACATTTAAATTACTTGAGGTTAATAAAACAAAAATGTATAGAAAAAAAAAAAATTGTAGAACTTTAAAGGCCCCCTTTACATTTGTTAATGCCGTCAGACTAGAAAACACACAACTTTACAACCAGTAGTAATATCCTAGCAAATAGAAACTTACTTGTCTTAAAGTGTACACAGAAAGGCCAATGCAAATCACAGACATGATTATAATAGCCACAGAATATTCAATGTATTCTTCAGCAAACCACAGGCAAACACTGAACAGCTGGAACACATAGAATGGACTCAGCACCTGAAATAGGAGAATAAATATACAAATAACTTTGGAATTACAAAGAGTTAATTGCTGCATTGCCCAAGACAGAAGGTCTGGCACTACTGTAGCTACTAATCTATAATACAGTACTTCAAAAACACGTAATACTACACAACAAACCAACTTGGCATTCAGAGAACATATAATCCTTTGCAATAGAGAAGGCAAGAATAAATTACTTAAAGGGGTGGCCCATTTCAAGAATAAAGAATACATGACCGCTGGTGAACCAAATCCCAGTAACCCCACTGATCAGCTGACTGTTTGCACTATGGTGCTCAGAGCTTTTACCAGAATTTACTTTAAGAAAAACAGATTGGGCAAAATGTCCTGACAGGTTTCCTGTAGGGAAACTTATTGACAATACTATGGTGTTTGTCTGGTGCAGTGCCTGAATGGACACATTCTATAGATTGTTTGCTTATACAATTTACTGTTACTCGAAGAAAGGGCCCATCGAGTCCTGAAATGTATTATTTGACCTATCACAGTCAAGCATTTTGTAAAGCATCCACTGCGGGTGCTGGCAGGGAGCCAGGTTAAGTTTGATAATGCATATTTCGCTAACAAAGCAAGACCCACAATTGATAAAACCACCATTGCTATCTACTGTATAGGGTCTATATGAACCTGTCACCAGTGACAGGTTCCCTTTAAGTTCTAGGGCACAAAAAACATTAGGCTAAACTGTATTACAGCAAGCTGGCACTGGATCTACCTTAGTAGGTAGATCCGTGATGGTAGATTTCCTTTAAGCCTTCTTGTGCAGAATATTTAAAAACACATATCTGACCTTTTTGCTTTTATCATCGAAACTAAATAACATAAAACCAGTTTTCTCCGGGTCAATAGATATACAGGGATACCAAATTTATAGTTTTGTTTTAAAAGGGACTTCCCGTGGCATAATGAAATACTTTGGGGGTTGGGGTAAGAGTTTGCGCATTGTCGCCTTCTAAGCGCCATAACATCTGAATTTATTTGTCAATGTGATTGTGTGAGGTTGCTATGGGTGTGGAGGTACAAAATGTGTGTGATTTTACTTTTATAATTTTTTAAGGGACAGGAAATTTGTGTGTTTTTTTTCTAACTTTTTTTTAAGACTATGGTTTTTATTATTAAAAAAAATGGAATATATTTTTATATTATGCCATAAAAATAAAGAATAAGTAACCTTAATGACCATCGTGAAGAGCAGATACGGTGGTCATTACGGGGTCAACTTGTTAACCGGACTGGACAATTCAGTCTGTAGTGTTTGGTATGGACAGCCTTTTTGGCGAGTTAATATCCGACTACATTTTTGGTCATGCTAACCAGTGCTGCATCCATTATTTGAAACTTGATTTAAACTAGGCAGAGAGGATGTGCTCTTTTCCTCATGAAAAGCAAAGGTGTAGCTAAGATCTCTGTACTGTCCATTCAAGTATTTGTAATATGATAGCCCTGTGAACATCTGTGTTAGCCGATCCTTGTCTGAACCTATAAGTAACAACCCTTTAACAATGCCTTGAGCATCATGGTTCCTAGCTTCCGTTAAGGCGTTTCTCTGACATTATCCAATTCTATGAAGTTCTCGATATGTAGTCAGAGTATGCATTTCCTTTAATGTACACATTTTTAACATATCTGGTGAATAATTTTAGAAAATAAATATATGCATTTAAATGCCTGTTAATAGGTTGTAGTATTTAAAGGGAACCTGTCACCAGGAGACCCATTTTAGCACTCCCCCAGTCCCCACAGAGCAAAGTACATAAACTGCTAAAGTGTTTTTGTATAAAAAAATTGGTTTTACAGAAAAAAAAGATATGTTATATTGTACCTTTCATTAGCATCTGCTGTGTGACTAGGCCCTCGTCCCCTGGGAGTGGCTGGAAAGGAGCAGTTTCCCCCCCACCCTTGGTGAACAACGACTTCATGTGTCCTTTTCAAATATATGAATAACTCCCCATACTCGGGATTGGCCGTAGAGGAGCAGGGGGCGTCACTAAGCCAAGTGATGGGTGTTTTCATGTATTTGAAAAGGAAACATGGAGAAGCTGTTTCCCAAGGGTGGGTGGGAAACTGCTCTGTTCCAGCAACTCCCAGGGGACGAGTGCTTAGTCACACAGCAGATGCTAATGAAAGGTACAATATAACATATCTTTTTTTCTGTAAAACCAATTTTTAATACAAAAACACTTTGTATTATGCATATGTACTATGCTATGCTCTGGGGGGGGGGGTGTGCTAAAAATGGGTCTCCTGGTGACAGGTTCCCTTTAACATATGTTACATGTTTTGTCAGGTATGGAAATTCTTCTAGTTGGTTTTGATAATATAAAATCTGAAGCTTTACAACCAAACTGTTCATCTCCTGATTAACTAATTTTGCCGATAAAGAGGATCGTATGTCTGCACACCTTGATGGAAAAGCCATCTGGTAAAAAAAAAAAAAAACACACATGCAAATTGACTGGTCCTCTAAGACTCAGTTCATACATGTGATGAGGGTTTCATTTTTAGGAGAGTGTAACGGAAACTAAGAAATTCTATTCATCTTCTATTCCCCAGTGACATCAACGTACAGAAGACGGATTTGCGTTATACTTCTGTTTTAACAACGGGAAAAAAAAAAGAAACTCATTATTTGATAACACAGGGTGAACTGACCCCAACTTCGAATATATTAAAAAAACAGGCATATTTTGGATAGTTAGTCTCTTCAACTGAGGCAATGGCCATTTTCCTAGTATCATGAACAGATACATTTTTATGCATAAATACAATTTTTTTTTATATTTAGGCATAATTCGAGAAATATACTGTGTATGAATAATTCGGGGAATGTTTAGTGATAATTCAGCCTTCTGCAAAACACTGCATAACTGACGTGGGTCTGCTAGGACCCAGTGTTTTTTTTCTAACTTTTTTTTAAGACTATGGTTTTTATTATTAAAAAAAATGGAATATATTTTTATATTATGCCATAAAAATAAAGAATAAGTAACCTTAATGACCATCGTGAAGAGCAGATACGGTGGTCATTACGGGGTCAACTTGTTAACCGGACTGGACAATTCAGTCTGTAGTGTTTGGTATGGACAGCCTTTTTGGCGAGTTAATATCCGACTACATTTTTGGTCATGCTAACCAGTGCTGCATCCATTATTTGAAACTTGATTTAAACTAGGCAGAGAGGATGTGCTCTTTTCCTCATGAAAAGCAAAGGTGTAGCTAAGATCTCTGTACTGTCCATTCAAGTATTTGTAATATGATAGCCCTGTGAACATCTGTGTTAGCCGATCCTTGTCTGAACCTATAAGTAACAACCCTTTAACAATGCCTTGAGCATCATGGTTCCTAGCTTCCGTTAAGGCGTTTCTCTGACATTATCCAATTCTATGAAGTTCTCGATATGTAGTCAGAGTATAATTATTTAGGCATAATTCGAGAAATATACTGTGTATGAATAATTGGGGGAATGTTTAGTGATAATTCAGCCTTCTGCAAAACACTGCATAACTGACGTGGGTCTGCTAGGGCCCAGAAGCATCTGTTGATAGTTTCTTGCTGACTCGGCTGAGGTTTATATTTATTAGGCAGTAAAGAGACAGAGATAAACATCGGGTTCCCTGCCCAGGAAACAACTGCTTTATAATTGCCATATATTTATTCATAACCATGCCCATAATTTCATGTTTGATATTCAGCAACTGTAATAAACTTAAAATATAAGAGAAATGTAGGTCTGGTAACACCTTACCCTAAAAACCTACTGACTGTTGTTAATGTAAATGTTGCTGGGTAATGATTTGAACAACATGCAATTAAGGCTTCCTGTAGTTCTGGGGATATCTGTATTCAGCTTACCTATATATCAACATTTCACCTATTACTGAGAAGTTCTTGTCCTCCAAACAGAGAAAATCGGTACTTATGATTTGACATATCACATAGTCAAACAAGTGGTATTTCATTTTCTGTGACTGCTCATCATAGACTGATTGGTAATCATCCCTGACTACTTTTTACAAAAAGCCACCAAAGCAAACATAACCAGCTTCTTACCTTTCTTTTACATGAATTTTCAGATTAAACTCCAAGTTTCTTTATAAGTTTCTCATTATATTTAACTGCCCATTGACCGGCTTGTTTTGGACCTTAATGATCAAACCATTACTGTATTTAAAAGGGGTTGTTCAGAAGGTGAAAAACTGCTGCTTTCCTGACCTTGAATAGTGGTTGGTATTGTAACGAAGCTCCATTTATCTCTATACAGCTGACCTGCACAAACCATGGTCAGACGTGGCACTGTCTTTGGAAGAAAGCAGCCATGTTTTTCAACCTTTGGGCAACCCCTTTAAGTGTTTGCTCACTGCATACCAAGACCTATAACTTTTTTTTATTATTCCTTCAATGTAATGATATGAGGGTTTGTTTTTTTTTGCAGGTTATGCAGTAGCATTTACTTGCACCACTTTCGTAGACCCCATAACTGATAATGTGTGAGGGCTTTTTATTAATTAATACTTTTTTTTTGTTAGACAACATAATTGCTATTGACTTTGCCATCCAAAAAGGTTAATGCTTTTACAAAACTATTCTCTCCCCACTAGATCTGTATTTGTGGTGGGTAGACACAGGAGCGATTGGAGTAGCCCCCACTACATAATAACAAGAGATATTTGTATTGCCATTCAATTCTAGAAAACAACAAGTGAAAATGCAGTGCAGCGTCAGCAACAGATTATTATACATTATTACTAAGTAGCAACTAGTGTATAAAATTACTGATGATGATGGGAGGTTTTTTAGGCTACAATAGTTAGAGATATTTAACTGTGCAACCGGCTGGGAGGAATATGCAGACTCCCACAATAATTATGGGTTTAAGTTTGAAAAGTGTCTGCGCCTATTAATACTTATTAAATATAATCTTACCTCTTTAAAGAGCAATTTCCATATTGGAACAATTCCAACATCTATTATATTGGGGCCACAGATAAGCCTCCTGTAATTATAGCAAATTTCAGGTTGTGGTTATTGTATCACACTTCTACCTACAGGTATAGGCACATCATTCAAGGAACAGGAAAACAGGAAAAATCTTATTTAAAGTGCACAAGAAAGACAGTTTTTTTGTAATTCAAATCTAAAAAAAGAAGGGTATGTATCGCAGAAATACAAAAATATATTCCCACTCCACCATTGTGAACATTCCTCTTTTACCCCCTTATGAGATACATTCATTTATTGGTTCAAAAATATTAAAAAGTGAAGAAACCTGCAATAGATTTATAGCAGTGAGTCTTCAGTTATTAAACTGGCCTATTTATATTGCAGGGGATGGATTGTGCTATTCTTTATCTCAAAAATAGAGTAATACTTTAAGGAAAACACGAATAAACCCCAACATGTCCCAAGATATTTGCCTAACATTCTTCTCTGCCTTCATAAATCCATGCCCAAAATTGTCATGTACAGCAAAAATTAAGTTATATTTTAAGGAAAACACAATAGAACCCAAAATGAACTTATTTTTCCTAAAATATTTTTACCTGACATCCTGCTCCTCTTTCATAAAGCCAAGCCCAAAATTGTCATGTATTGCTGCACAAGTGTAATCATCTTCCAAGATTCTAGAATAAATGCAAAATAAAGTAAAGATATAAAAGGAAAATGAAAAGTATTATACATTTATGCATAAAACTTTCTCCAAAAACACACCCAGACTTCGTAAATTGATTCCGACAGCCATCCCATATGTAGCGGATTTTCTGCACTTGTATGTATCGGACCTACAAATAAATAGAATATTTGAGAGCATAAGATAAATTGTGTCAATGCATTTGTTGAACAAAGTAACTGTTATGGCCTGGGTCCTATCAGAGTCATCAGATTTAGAGCTGCATTTATACACATTAGGTTAAAAAAAAAAAAAAAAAAAACATTTCTTGGATAAGGCTGACCATTTCATGAATGGATCTGAATGGAAAAAAGTTAGAAGATTTCTGAAGAAAACTGTCATTAGGTTGAATCTGGGTTGCCTGACGGCCCGCATTCCGATTTCTGTTTTTCTCAGAAGTTTTTTCTCAGGAGTTTTTCTCAGAACAAGAGTTTTAGGACCAAATGTCAAACCACTCTGATCCCAGAAGCGCACTTATTAGGATGACGGAGTAACATCAGCTGCAAGTATTATTTACTCCATGTATATTCCATACACATGACATATCTCTGCTTAAACAGGCCTTGTCCTGCAGAATAAACAGGTCTTCTTGAGAAAATCTGTGAGCTAAATGTAGAATTTTTTTTTCCTCTTACACATGCACTGAGCAGTTAGGTGTATCTGTTGGTGCGGCTGTGCAGTGTCCAGTGTACCCCATCTTCCGCAGTATCCAGGTTACAACTAATGACGGTGCCCTGTCCGAAACGCGTTAACTATTTTCTGACATGTGCAGACTATCATGTTTTTTATAATCGATTATGGAATAAAACTCTAATGTTTTTAACTAACTCGCTGCAGAACACCTCTTCCTTTTTCTTGAGTATACTACATGCTGACAAATCAAGACACTAAGAAGGGGAGCAATTGACCTTACATATAAAATTATTATGCTACATGCTACATTTGAGTTCCTTTTGCTCTGTGTTTTTTCTTGTCCCACTACATTAACTGCCTGGTCCACCAGATAATTGTGTGTTAGCACATGATTCTGGCAGGAAGCCGGGTAAATTATGAGTCCCAAGGATGGGCTTTTTTTAGATGCATTTAAAGAGGACCTGTCGCCCAGAAATTGGGAACTAGGAGCTGCTTACTTTAGTAAAACAAATGCAGCAGTGTTACAATCATAGCATTATCGGAAACCTCTGATAACACTATCTAACACTGTTGCGGAGTACAATGGAACCACCGGACCGCTCTCAAAGCGGTCCTGTGTAGTCATGAGGGAGCGGTCGAGGTACTGTCTCTTCTACGGACTGCTCCGCTCGCTCCATAGCAGGGCAGTGATGCGCGGCAGCCACTGCCACTAATCCTGCCCACAATCCGGCCCCCCCCCCCGCGAATACTCTCTCAATACTCTTGTAACACCGCTGCATTTGTTTTAGCACTACTTTTAGCTTACTTCAGTAAGCAGCTCCTAGGGCCCAATTTCTGGGTGACAGGTCCTCTTTAAAAAGAAACACGTGCCTTGTGTGTGCTGCTCACTCCTCAGCTCTCAGCCCCCACCTTTGTGCTACAGTACAGCTCCTCCCTCCTCAACTGATGTCAGATCACCAGGTTGTGAGCTCTGTCCTTGTATGAGTGAAGGAGCAGGAGGGAGGAGTTGTACACAAGTAGAAAGGTGGAGGTGATAGCTGAGCAGTGATTGAGTAGCACACACAAGACCAGGTACGGAAGCCAGGTACGTTAAAACACACAAGTAAATTGTAATGTAAATGCTTAGAGAAGGCAGAAATGCATCTTTGCAATGCAGGTTTAATGGAAATCTGCAACCTTTCCTTAGTGACAGGTTCCCTTTCAATTAAAACACAGACAACACAGCCACATGATAGAATCTGTACCAGATGGGCAAGGACAAGGTATTTTGGTGTCTTAGACAACACCTTGGTCACTTTCGTACACGCACACATGGTATTAATATTTGCTGCATGGCAATGCCGTCGCACCCTTCCCCAGGTTTACTGCATATGTAAAAAGTGCACCCATATGTAAAATATTCAACCAGGAAGAGCATATGCATAGAAGGTACAGCCAATTACCAAGTACTGTACATATACTGATACAAGGCAGAGTTCATAAAAAATAAAAAAAAATACTAAAAGCCCCACAAATATGCCACTTTCATTTATATTGTAAGGAAAGAATATATTTCTAAAATATGCTAAAAAAAATTGTGTTTTGTGTGCTTTGTGTGTTGTGTATTCTTTGTCCCATATGGAAAATCTTAACTATTTCCCCCTTTTTTGAACTAGCTCTATATTGCACTACAGGTCTATGATCAATCTCAGCAATACTGAATGGCTCTTGAGCAGATCGTCGCTGCACACATTGAAGAAGACCGTCTCCAGCCATGAGTGGACACACTGAGGAAAGCCATCTCAGACAGTCAGAGCACACACTGAGGATGGTCACTACAAATGCGGAGAAATGTCTTTTGTGCAGCCTTTACATTGACAGTAAAAATATATACCTAAAAAAAAGCAGCCAGAGCTTATGTAAACCCGAGCAATGCACCCCAATGCCTGGTATTATTATTGTTCATGCCAGTTTGAAAGAAGTAAAATACAAGTGTTTGTACAAGGGATCAATATCAGGGGACCCAACAACCACTTAAAAAGTATATAGATGCATAAGACAAGGCACTCCAATGCATGTTTCACCTAAACACTTCCCTGAGCCATGGGTGTTTAACCCCTTACCAACATTTGACGCAATAATACTGCATGTTGGAAGGTGCGTTCCCGCAATTTGCAGTATTATTACGTCATGCTTCTGGTACCGGATCCTTAACGGTATTAAGTGAAGAATAGCTTGAACAAGCGATCAGAGGATCACTTGTTCAAGCCAACCTGTTTGAAGTAAAAAAAAAAAAAAAGTTAAAAACACTTCATATAAACATTTATTTATAAAAATAATTAAATAAAGTTAAAGTCCCCTAAACACAAACATTCCCTATACATATATCTATTACTGGACCCGCTTGGTGAGCGCCATAAAAACGAAACCCGAAAAACTCGCCAAAAATGTAATCTTTTCATTAAATCGCTTCACAAAACTGTTCTAAAAAGTGATCAAAAAAAGTGATCACTAAACCACCTCTGTCAACCAAAAAATATTAGCGTTATATCTCCGTAAAGATGGCATTACAAAAATAAATGAGATTTTCTCTGTATTAGTTTTAATTCAGTAAAATTGTAAAAATATATTAAAAAAAACTATATAAATGAGTCATACCATAGTGATCCATAGAATAAAGATAATACACTATTTTTATGGTACGGTGAATGACCCCAAAAAAATACAAGAAGAAAACCAAAATTTACAATTTTTTTTCCTACATAAATTTAACAGTTAATAGAATCTCATTGATGAGCTAATGACCCACTTAAAGGAATCCTACCACTTGAAGTGGCAGGTTTCTGAAGAAAATACCGAGCACCAGCTCAGGGTGAGCTGGTGCCGGAGCTTATTTTTGTTAGTGTTTTAAACCGCTGTATCGCGGTTTAAAACACTTTTTAAACTTTATAGCCGGCGCAGGGAGGTACGCGCACGGCGCTTACAATGCGCGCGGCTCTCCTTCACTTCCTATGTAGCTGCGTGCACGGTAAGCGCCGAGCGCGTACCTCCCTGCGCCGGCTATAAAGTTTAAAAAGTGTTTTAAACCGCAATACAGCGGTTTAAAACACTAACAAAAATAAGCTCCGGCACCAGCTCACCCTGAGCTGGTGCTCGGTATTTCCATCTGAAACCTGCCACTTCAAGTGGTAGGTTTCCTTTAAATGAAGTATTTGTAAATTGTATCTAATGTCGCAAAAAATAAGCCCTTATATGTCAAAATTTCCCAAAAAATAAAAATTGTATAGCCAATAAAAAGGGACAAGGCATAATCTGTTCTGAATGGCGCAGCTTCACACATTCATTTAGCCAAAAAAATGTAAATTTCAAAATTGCATCCGATCTTGTTTTATCCCCTGTAAAATAATTAAAGGGTTAACAACCTTCAAGTTGTTTTACATACATTAAGGGGTGTAGTTTTTATAAAGGGGTAATTTATGGGGTTTTACTTTTATTTAGGCCTCTTAAAGTGACTTGAAATCTAAGCAGGTCCTGCAAAAGCGTGATTGTGTTTTTTATGAAAATTTGAGAAATTTTACCTAAAGTTCAAAGCCCTATAACATCTTACAAAAATGAGAGAATGCATAAAAAACCATGGATACATAAAGCAGATATTCGGTTAATGTTAGTTATCAAGTTTTTTTGCTGTTATGACTACGTATGGAAAAAGTAGAAAATTTTCAATTTCAAAAATCGAGACTTTTTCCAAATTATCACCAAATATCAGTTTTTTTTTACAAATAAACGCAACACATACCACCAAAATGTTTAAACTAACATGAAGTACAAAGTGTCACGAGAAAACAATTTCAAAATCACTTGGATGCGTTAAAGCGTTCCGAAGTTATAACCACTTATAGTCACACAGGGCAGATTTTAAAAAATGGTAAAAAGTGGCTTCGGCGTTAAGGGGTTAAACACTGCAGTCATGCGGGGTGACAAAGATATCACAGGATTATACACTTTTTGCATGAATTTTCGTGCATTGCCCAGCAGCGGCCTCCCCTCAGCAATGCTTTGCCCAGCAGCGGCCTCCCCTCAGCAATGCTTTGCCCAGCAGCGGCCTCCCCTCAGCAATGCTTTGCCCAGCAGCGGCCCCCCCTCAGCAATGCTTTGCCCAGCAGCGGCCTCCCCTCAGCAATGCTTTGCCCAGCAGCGGCCTCCCCTCAGCAATGCTTTGCCCAGCAGCGGCCTCCCCTCAGCAATGCTTTGCCCAGCAGCGGCCTCCCCTCAGAAATGCTTTGCCCTGCAGCGGCCTCCCCTCAGAAATGCTTTGCCCAGCAGCGGCCTCCCCTCAGAAATGCTTTGCCCAGCAGCGGCCTCCCCTCAGAAATGCTTTGCCCAGCAGCGGCCTCCCCTCAGAAATGCTTTGCCCAGCAGCGGCCTCCCCTCAGTAATGCCCAGCAGCGGCCTCCCCTCAGCAATGCTTTGCCCAGCAGCGGCCTCCCCTCAGCAATGCTTTGCCCAGCAGCGGCATCCCCTCAGCAATGCTTTGCCCAGCAGCGGCATCCCCCAGCAATGCCCAGCAGTGGCCTCCCTTCAGCAATGCTTTGCCCAGCAGCGGCCTCCCTTTAGTAATGCATTGTTCAGCAGTGGCCTCCCTTTAGTAATGCATTGCTCAGCAGCGGCCTCCCCTCAGCAATGCTTTGCCCAGCAGCGGCCTCCCCTCAGAAATGCCCAGCAGTGGCCTACCCTCAGCAATGCTTTGCCCAGCAGCGGCCTCCCTTTAGTAATGCATTGTTCAGCAGTGGCCTCCCTTTAGTAATGCATTGCTCAGCAGTGGCCTCTCTTTAGTAATGCATTGCCCAGCAATATCCAGGCCCAGTCACACCCCCTGCAAGTGCAATAGATCATTCTGCAATAGATCATTCTGCAATAGATCATTCTGCAATAGATCATTCTGCAAAAGATTACAGCGCTATACAAATAAACAATAGAAAATAATTATGAAATCTGCACAAGTAGAGTAATGACTGCAGGATTTTGTCATGGCAGGTGAGGAGGACAGGGGACATAATATAAAGTGAGGAGGAGGGGAGCGGGCATAATGTAAAGTGAGGAGGAGGGGAGCGGGCATAATGTAAAGTGAGGAGGAGGAGAGGGGGCATAATGTAAAGTGAGGAGGAGGGGAGCGGGCATAATGTAAAGTGAGGAGGAGGGGAGCGGGCATAATGTAAAGTGAGGAGGAGGGGAGCGGGCATAATGTAAAGTGAGGAGGAGGGGAGCGGGCATAATGTAAAGTGAGGAGGAGGGGAGCGGGCAAAAGTGGGTTAAGTGGCAGGCAAAGACAGATGTTTTGTGCAAAAAATTATGCGTGCTGCAACACCCTTTTTACCACTCTTTCCCTATCCCAAAGTTGCAAGGTATAAATACTCAGGGTTTTCTCTATCCCTGGCAGAAAGGTTTTCTAAGCTGGACAACCTCTATAAAACACTCAAGGTTGTTGTGGCTGATGTTTATGGGGCCATGTTACTTGTATTCATATAAGGACCTGGTGGACATATGGATGAGTATGATGGAGGAATATCCACTGCTAGTGTATGGGGCGATTATATCTTGCTGAACTCTGGTGTCAATTTCCTCCATCCAGGTCTGGAAACCTTATACTAAAATTCATAAAATGTTTAATGTTTTGTTCTAAATTTTATAACCTCACCGCCAATTCAAATCCAGTGAAGACAAAAATAAACTTGATGACTGAGCTAGACCTTATTCCCCCTATATTGAAGTGTGTGTTTTAGTAGCTGCCTCTGTGAATCCATCTTTAATGTATGAGGAAGGAACACACTTTTTATTTTCTTGTTGGACATAAATGGATGAAGCAAATCTTAAAATGTGCTTGGTTACTCTGGAGAAACTGTATGTAATACAGCACATTTAGTAAAACTGTCTTAATGAAAATCTGTCTGTTTTCCATAGAAACCAATCACAGCACGGCTGTCACTTCACTGTAGCAGCAAATAAAAGCCGAGCTTTACTTGGTAACTTACTATGTGCAACAGAGGGAGATTTAACACAAGTATCTGAGAACATAACAGCTGCCCACAGCAACCAATCAAAGCTCAGCTTTCATTTTGTAAACCGCTCAGGGAAAATGAAAGCTGAGCTCTGGTTGGTTGCCATGGGCAACTAGAACAGTTCTGCTCTCAGACACTTCTGATACATTTCGTTTTTACACTGTTTTAATAAAAGAGGCCTCTGTATACTGTATCATCTATGGTGACATCACAGCACATCACATAGATCTAGTATCTGCCCCAGCAGAACAAAAGCAACAGCTATACAGTGCAATGTACAGGGTCCAGAACAGAGAAAAAAAATATTATTACAATGTACAGTTTCAATAAATAAGTCCTTTCCAGTATCTGCTTATGTAATTATCGGTTTTCTAAGGTGAAGTGTCAAATATGAACGCAAACAACATTGGGTATATATGATAGTATGAAAAATAACATGACATTAAATGAGCATTATATCCCTTGCTGCTGTGTCAGTTACTGTGGCAGGTGCCACACTCAGCAGCCAATAGGATTGCAGGACATCACTTCAATGCAGGGAAAAAAACGTCGGTTGGTGCCAGTCAGTGAAAGCTCTCAGAGTGATAAGACAGGCTCCCGCTACTGCACCCAGACCGCTTGGAATTGCTTTATTTTAGCCAAAACCCGGATTTACGCAGAAGATCTACCGCCGACGTTGAGTAAAGACATGAAGACAAAGAGACGGGAGACTTCACCAGCAGATCCCCTGGAGCCTGCCCCCAAGAGGAGGAAGATAGACCAGGCAAAGCAGGACGAAAAGATGGCGGCCACATCGAATGAAGACAGAAGAAAAGACCTAAAGAGGAAGAGGCAGGAGACTTCACCACCAGAACACCAGGAACCTGCCCCCAAACAGAGGAAGATAGACCTGGCACAGCAGCAGGAAGAGATGGCAGCCTTCCTCGGCCTCCTGGAGGATGAATACATCACAGACTTCCTTACCAGTGACAGCGGCAGGACCTCTTCAGACAAGTACCACCTAGCCACTGCCTGCGAGTATTTCAGAAGAGCAAGACTTCCCACTATGCACTACAGGAACTACTTCTTCCCAGCACTCTACCTGGCCAGTCAGTTTGAAGAGCAAGACTCAGACATCCGCACAGAGATCCTCTTCTGGGCCTTGGAAGGATTCTGGTTTCTGGAGATTGAACATTTTCTTCATTACCGCAACCTGCTGCTCAAGAAAATTGGCTTCAAAGCTTGGGTAGACCTGGACACCTGTCACCAGATAATGGCCGAGGACCCCACACATTGGGCATGGAGAAGAGAAAGACCAACATGAACAACCTACCCGCGCCCAACTGTTCCAGCACCCAGGGAAGATTACAGAGTCTACCAGCTATGGCTTCCCCTGTGTCATCATCCAACTTCAGCTATGCAAGCAGGAGGTCTGCAAGGAAGCCTGAATCATCATCTATACCTACCTCTGCCAGGATGTGAGATGACAGCTGCGAGACCATCATGGAGAAGACAACCAGAAAAGCAACATGGATGAAGCCATCTGTCCATTGGTAAGGCCCAGAAACCACCTCACAGCACATAACATTCAGCACATCACTGTAGGTAGCCACATGCAGTCACTGTAGGTAGGTCCATACAGAAATGTTATAGCGTTACCTCCCTTAGTATGCCCAGAGGAAGGGCAGTACAGCGGCCATGGTTTCCCTGCAGGTTTCCTCCACAGGGGGTTTTTCCTGTCCTGAGCGCCGCTGTACCCTCTCTGTGAGTGACGGGAGGTAACAACCAATTACATTAAAAAAAATTTTTTTTTAAATAAATGTCACATTATTTAACTTTCTATTCTGTGTCGTGTCTTTTATTTCTAACTATGGATGTAAGATGTAATAATTATTCTGTAGATAATTTATACTATTGCTATACAGTCTTGTATTTATTATCTGTCCAGCTCCACCATTCAAGCTCTGGCTATGTTCTCAGCGGCTCTGAAGTCTGCAGACATGACATGAGGAGATCACTGTGTCTGGCGGCTTCTGAGCCCTTGTGAAGGAAGCAGAGGTGCTTGAAAAGGTCATTATTATTAGAGGTTACATAGTGTGGCAGCGCACTAGGGGAAGGGGTGGACTGTGTGTGAGCACACAATGGTTTGGTAGATATTTGGGGAATGATTTGGGAAATTAAAATTTTCAGCGGCATGTTCCATATCCTATGTTGCTCCTTCATTTTTCCTAAAGTTAGGAATTGTGGGTGGACATTACACAAAGTGTGGCCACTAAGGAAGGGCAGTTTCTAGATCAGTTGCACAATAGAGCGAGTATCAGAAAAGCGCCCCCCCCCCCATCCCCCCACACAAATGTTGACAGCATTAATAATTATGCTTCATAATTAGGCTACATTCAAATGACATTTCTGCCCTCAATTTTACGGATACACAGGAAGAATTCCTGATGTATCCTTGCAGCGGAGGGTAGCAGCACATCCCATTATATGCCTATACTTTGTAATACATCCTCAGGTTCCAGCCAATCCCATGAAAACTGGAAGGAGCATCAAACATTGACAGCAGCCAGTGATTGGTCGCTGTCAATGTTCAGGGTGTTTCTCACAGCGATTTCACTGTCCTTGTATGGACAGTAAGATTACTGGGGTACACTCAGCAGATGCCAAGGATGAAGGCCATACAGTTCCAGCCCCCTGCGCCTATAATGGCCTTAGTTGTTCGTATACTGCAGGATGGAAAAATACAGCTTGCCGTGTTTCTCCATCCAGTGTTTTCTGCTGCATGCATTGTACTGTGCAGATGGAGGCAGAAAGGAGCCGCCACGTGCCAGTATACAGCATGTCCATGAGTATGCTCAGCATATATACCTGGAGCTTTCCTGACAAATAAGCAGCATGCAGCCAAAAAACGAGATGTGAATTTAGATACAGCTGCGACTCTGCTTGTATCGCTTTATTTCAACGTATCTAATAGACCGGCGCGTCCGGCCAATTCTTGGCCTCATTGTTTTGGAAAGAAAATAAAGCGATGCAAGCGTGGCCCTATATATTATATTATTGAACATCATTGAGGTTGTGTCCACATGTGCGGTTTACATTGCGTTTGAAAGCCCAATACAACAGCTGAGAGAGGAAATTTGGCTTATTACATTGGGTTTACAAAATGCAACAGATAATGCAATGTTAAGATTATGTTAACGTTAATGTGTTAACACCTGTGTTAATGTAGGGTTTTATAAATGCCAATACTAATAGCAATGTAATTAGGGAAATCTCCTCTCCTCAGCTGTTGTATTGTGTTTCAAAACGGCTAGTATGGTATAGTATGGGAGGAGGGGAACACATCAAGCAGGATCTTATCCTTACTAGCGCTGAAAAACATTACATTTAGGAGAAAATTGCTTAATAAAACTATGTAAATGAGGTGCTCTTGTGTATGTCAGTTTGAGATAATACAAATATGCTCTCCATAGTGAGCAGTGCACAACGCACTTCTATGGCGGTCATATGCTAGCTGTTGTTTGTACAGCTAGAATACAGATGCCATATACATTCATGTGCACAGCTTGTGAGGTGCTCAACTTGTGGCGCATGCGCTGTGCACGTTTCTCCCTCCGGATACGCATAGGGTCGCAGCGGAGATACTAAATGCACTACGCATGTCCAAGATTTCAGACAAGATCACAGAGGACGGGAAGGCACTGAAAGCAGGGCAGGAATTGCCTGAAAAGAGGCTGGATTCACGCTTGACTAGTGGACCCCGAAGCCCACCCCCTGACTAGTAGCTGACTTGGAATATAAGGTGATATCTCAGCATGGGGCCAGCACACCAGTGTTATAAGGACACACCTGGACAACATTTACTTCATCCTATAAGGTATGTTTAGGGGTTTAGGCCGGCGCCACACGTGGCGCTTTTGTCTGCGTTTGCAAACGCAAACGCAGACAAAGTCGCGCCCACCGGGGCGGGCCTCGGCCGGATCGCATCGGCGTTTCTATGGAAACGCCTGCGATCGGGAACGAGCCGCCGGTGATTCGTGTTAATTTAACGCGAAACACCGGCGTCTCGTTCCCGATCGCAGGCGTTTCCATAGAAACGCCGATGCGATCGGGCCGAGGCCCGCCCCGGTGGGCGCGACTTTGTCTGCGTTTGCGTTTGCAAACGCAGACAAAAGCGCCACGTGTGGCGCCGGCCTTAACAGGCGTCCCGCTGGTGACAGGTTCCCTTTAACATCTTAAAAGTCGGGAGGTATGCGAAATACACACACGCGTATACATCAATTCATACAAACATATATAACTCTAAACTCAATCCCTGTTCCACCTATGATAGCAGCAGTAAGGGACAGAGCAGACATAACCAGAAGGATTAGTCTATTCCTATTGAGCAGTTGTATCACCTCAGCAGTAATATCAGTGCCGCCATGAGCGATCCTCTTCCTCTTTATTTAGAACCAGTCCGTACCAGCTCCTACCTCTATACACAGGACGGAAGAAGGGGATACTAATGTCAGCATGCCAGTTTTGGTACCCCCTCCCCACCCAGGAACCTGGTGCAGAGGGAGTATTAAGTTCTTATTCCTTCTCACCCAGTCCCCACACAGCGCACTGCAGTAACCTGCATGATATACTGTATATAGGGACTAGTACAGACACAAGGAAGGATGCTGCTCCCTGCCAGAGTCCTCACCAATGTCACCACATCTTCCATCAGAAGTGGCTGCGGTAGGGAAGCGGAGAAGTCAATGAGGGAGGCCAATTACCAGTTATGTAGATGAAAATACAGACCATCTACAATAAGAAGAAGCTACCAAAATTACAAAATACTAACTAGAAATTCTGTCAAATGGCCCAATAATGGAAATGTGGTACTGTATCAGAAATGAAAGAAATAAACAAAGTCCTTGCATATGATAAAACCAACTAATTTGATTTTTAGGTCACACTAAGTTTATTTAATAATTCTGTCAAAAGGTGTAAACATTTTTTGTGCAACTTTCTGGCCTTACTTGTGCAAAACATTGTGATGTTTTACTCCACCTCATAAAAACCATGAAACATTAAAAGCCCTGCATAATGTGGTTATATCATTCATGCCTGTACAATACAGTTCCTGGAATGGCAGTAAACATACCTGTAGTTCAGGCTTCATCACTGCCTTATTAATAACTGAATCCACATCATGTGTGGCAGCACTGAAAGACTTGTATTCAGCTTCAGATAGTAGAATTGTCAGTACCTTCTTCCATGTGTGTTCCTTAAAGGCGTCCTACAAGGAATGAATTAGATCAAGGTCACACAAACAAAATAAGTAACCCAAAGGGGGTTAACAGTTGTGCCTTTGTGTTACAGGTGTCCAAATTTCATGAGGACTCAATGGGGTTGATACATCAATTAAAAACTGGGGTAACCATGTGCCACATTTATTGACGGTAAAAGGGGACATGGCTGCACCAATAAATAACCGGTGTGCCAGAAAATTCAATATTGTGTTGCAGCAAACTAGAACGACTAACACAACTAACCGGGTGCAGAGTACAACTCCCCAGTCTTATACTGCACCAGATCAATTATCCAGCATCAGACACAATGATTACAGGCAGTCCCCGGGTTACATACAAGATAGGGACTGTAGGTTTGTTCTTAAGTTGAATTTGTATGTAAGTCGAAACTGTATATTTTATCATTGTAGTTCCCGACAATTTTTTTTTTTGCCCCAGTGACAATTGGAGTTTCAAATTTTTTTGCTGTAATAGGACCAAGAATTATCAATAAAGTTTCATTGCAGACAATTTTAAGCTGATTATTGCAATCTGGGACTATTTTAAAGCATCCAGAGAGCTTCACCAGAGGTCACAGTGGGCAGAAGGGTCCGTCTGTAACTATGGGTTGTCTGTAAGTCGGGTGTCCTTAAGTAGGGGACCGCCTGTAATCTGGTGCAGCAGAGATCTATCTAGTTCTACTCTGGTCTGATGACAGACACATGAATACATCTCCCCCAATGGCTGCTCTCATGCAATCACATTGATGTTCTTGAAAATAAAGGTCAACACATCTTATTTGCCAAAAGGCATATGAAACCCATTTGTCCAGGTTTAAAAATAACTTTTATCTATTTAGATTTCAAATGATCCACAAACAGGAGAACAGGACAGGGTGTACACATAAATGTAAGTAAAAACACAGCGGGAATGGTGGGTTGTTTTTTCAAAGTAAAGACTCAAAATATGAATATGGTGGTGCATATGGGAAAAGATAGTACACGTGTGGCACAGGACCTCCCTGGGTCCCATAGCCTTCTTATTTGATGGGATGTATAAGATTCTGATGTGTGGTCTACATGTGCTCTCACAGGGGTAGCTCCATATACAGGGACACTGTTAGGGTTATACAAGGAGAGGTGCATTGTTCCATACACTCTTGTCTGGGAACTGGGGACACAGAAATGACAGCCCAGCAGAACCTATACAACGCTTGTAACTACATGTGCCCACCTATCACAGGGTGCAGGGACCTACAATGCTTACTAGTGCCCTCCACAGCCCCCCATCACACTGCAGACCCCACAGAAGACAGACATCTATTCACCTCAAGGACCTTCAGCCGTGTCATAGTCATGTGACCCCAGTGACATGTGTCTGAGAAGGCAGGAGCAGGAAGAGGAGCCTGTAGTACATTATGTCCTTGTGCAGATCAGCTCCTGCAGTGTATGTTTCAGTCAGATTTAGTTCAGTGTCTCAGTTTTTCACACGCATTTTCAATGCAATTTCAATGCGTTTTTCACGCACAGATAATGCGCGTGAAAAGGACTCAGGACTGAGGTCTATCTTTTCTATGGCAATTGATGCGTGAAAACCGCATTGCACTTGCATTGCACTTGCAAGTGTCTCAGAGTGCAATGCGTTTTTGATGCGTCTCCATAGACTTGTATGGTGCGCTTTTTCACGCACGTGACTTGCAAAAGTAGAGCATGCCGAGATTTAAAAGTGCGTTAAAAAAACACAAGTGTGTGCGTGAAAAAAATGCAAGTCTGAAAAAGCCCATTGATTACAATGGGTCAAAGAGCAATGCAAGTTCTGCGCGTCAAAATCATGCGCAGAAAACGTGCATGAAAAACGCAAGTGTGGAAGGGGCCTTAGGGTTTTAACTCCCAGGATCTGAGCTTTTTTCCCGATCCCACGTGTTAGTGATGGGCTGTAATAACACACCTGCAGCACCCAATGTTCTGCATTATTTTTCTGATGCAGCGCTGTGGAAAGTTGTGGCGTCAGAAGTAGCACCCTTAATGATCACTGTATAGAAGACGGTACTGGTCCCAATGTTTCATCATTCATAAATGTTTCAACATCATTACCAACAGTCTCTTGGGAGAAAGGTAGACAGACTAATTAAAATATATTATATGTAGTAGTCTAGTCTAGTCAGAAGATGGTCACAGTTTTTTGAAAGTCATCTATGACAAATAACCAGAATTGCACTCACAGATAATTGTACCAAAGAATAACTGCATGAAAGTACACTGCTCCCTTGGAAAAAAAAAAAACTTACTGTGGTTCTGAGTAATACAACATCAGCCTCTTGCAAGGAACACGGGATGCAGTTGGCCCACACATGCCATTCTGGTTTCCAGTAGAAGATAAGTAACAGAAATCCCAGGGAAAATATATATCCACATATGCACAAAGTTTTTCGACAGATGCTTGTCTTGTATCCAAATATATCCTAAAAACAATTGTACACATTTTAATGTTTCTTTAAAACATAAAGTTTTTCCTACTAATTTTATGAGTTTTCTAGTGGAAATAAATATTTGGAAAGGGCTTAGACCTACTGCACCTATACTGACATAGGAAACATTCTTAGCCAATCCCAATACATTTAGGTTGTATAGCATTTATGATCAGGGAACAAGAAACAATTGACTAAATGTCCTTTGTTGGCAAAAAACAAAAGCACAGGTATGAAAATACATCTACAATTTTTAAAATTTGAAGAAGTTTAGCCAAGCTGGTAAAGTAAAAGTTGCTAAATTGCGTGCAAATCTAAAAAAAGGAGGCCAATACCATAAACATCAGGAGAATTTGGAAACTGAACCAGTAGTTTTTCTGTATAGATCATTGTTTAGTGTCTCCATAAGCACGTGTGCCCTCAGATAATTAAAAAAAAGACTGAAAGGGCTGGCCGCTAATTCTACAGGGATAAGTACAATACCCATATAGGCTCGCCAATTTTGTATTTATCCCCGGAAACGTTTTCCTTAGTCCACAGCAGCCTGCTGGCTCCAGCCGCTCATCTATAATTCACACCCCTCTGATCAATATTCACTGCTTGTTCCTCCCCCTAGCACTGCACCTAGCAGTGTCAGCGGCTGTCTGCAGTGTTAGTGGGAGCAACAAGCAGTGAATATTGATCACAGGGGTGTGAATTATAGATGAGCCGCTGGAGCCAGCAGGCGCTCTGGTGACGACGACCGAAGCGCCTCTGGCTAATTTACATATTTTTACAAAGTCCATTTCTCCACAAAAAGAAGCTTGAAACAAATAATAAAAGATGTGCCCACCAAAAAAGAATATTTCTTATGGTTGTGGTCTAATTGAATGGCGCACTCAGATCTGGAAACTTAATTTTTTTTATTGAATACCAGGTCTTAAAGTAAAACTAATGCCAAGGGTCGGACACCTCCTGAGCATTATGTGTCTATGTCCCACCCTCGGCATTAGTATTTTTCACACGTTGTGACTTTGAGATCTGGTATTTAATTTGAAAAAAATGTGTTTCCTCCTCTGAGTGCGCCATTCAATTAGACCACAACCATACGCAATATCCGCATATAACTGTATAGTGTGGCGACGTTACACAGGAGATGCCTATCCTAAACACAACCACATATATTGAGCACAATTTCACCTTCAAGTTTAAATCTATACTCAAAGATGTCACACTATTAGCGCTTCCTCCCTGTCCTCTCTTGCCACAATCTACTACCAAGCCCCCCAAGGTAACAAGCATGCGTGCGTTGAGAGTCTATGTCCTTAAAGCCTAATGAGAATAGCATGATATAGTTATAAAACCTAAAGCAAATCAACGACTTAAAAAGCTTAAGATACTCACACCCCCTCCTCTTGAAATTGATCCTGGCGCTGTCCTTGACTAAGCTTGACACGTCGGGATCACCTAGAAAAGAAACTTATAATTATGCACGCCACCTCCTTCTTCCATGCTGGGAGGTGCAGGGGCGTGCATAATTAGCAGCCCATAGCACCGGATATCTTGTCCCCATACTCAGTGCTGCTAATTATAAGTTTATTTTCTAGGTGATCCCGGCGTGTCAAGCTTAGCGAAGGACAGCACCGGGATCAACGTGAAGAGAAGTGTGGGGTGAGTATCCTTAGCTGTTTTTTGATTTTTTAAGTGGTGGACTTCCTTTAAATGCTTTTTTTTAAAAATATAGATGTAAAAAATACAAAATAATATGTATAGATAATTATTTAAACAAAAATGTCTGGTGACACCTTCCATTTAAATTTAAAAAGGCATTTAATTAGAGAGCAGGTAATCACAGAGCAAGTATTTATGACGGAGGTTTCCAAAGAAGTGATGACTCAATAGATTGTGTTTCTCACTTCAGGCAAATGAACTCAGTTCCCTTTTCTACAAAGCCATAGCAGGTCATCTATATAAGTGCATCGAATCTTTGATATACAGGCGTCCCCTACTTAAGAACACCCGACGACCCCTAGTTAAAGACAAACCTCTCTACCCAATGTGATCTCTGGTGAAGCTCTCTGGATGAATTACTTTAGACTCAGACTTTAATGATCAGCTGTAAAGTTTCTGTAATGAAGCTTTATTGATAATCCTTGGTCCCATTACAGCAACATTTCTTAAACTCCAATTGTCAATGGGATAAAAATAAAATTTGGTCTGGATCTACACTTATAAAATATACAGTTTCGACTTACATACAAATTCAACTTCAGAATAAACCTATCTTGTATGTAACGCGGGGACTGCCTGTATTTTAAAGATAACCTGTCAGGCAAATTATCCCCCCAAAACAAATATATTTTCATAATTTCATAGTTTATACGGTTGAAAAAAGACACTTGTCCATCAAGTTCAACCAAGGAAGGGTAGGGATTGGATGAGGAAGGGATTTAGGGGAAACAATTCTATATAACATAACAATCAATGTTATTTAGGTGTAAAAAGGCATCTAGACCCTTTTTGAAGCTCTCCGCTGTCCCTGCTGTGACCAGCGCCTGAGGCAGGCTATTCCACAGATTGACAGTTCTCATAGTAAAAAAGCCCTGTCGCCTCCGGTGATTAAACCTTGTTTTCTCCAGACGGAGACAGTGCCCTCTCGTCTTTTGATTTGATTTAATCTGAAACAACTTACCACCATATTTTTTGTATGGGCCATTCATATATTTATATAAATTAATCATGTCCCCTAGTAGTCGTCTCTTTTCCAGACTAAATAAATCTAGTTGTTTTAATCTTTCCTCATAACTAAGACCCTCCATACCCCTTATCATTTTTGTGGCTCTACGTTGAACCCTCTCCAGCTCCAGGGCATCCTTTTTATGGACCGGTGCCCAGAACTGGACAGCATATTCCAGGTGTGGCCAAACCAGTGCCTTGTATAGTGGTAATATTACATCCCTATCACAAGAGTCCATACCACTTTTGATACATGACAAGATCCTACTAGCTTTAGAGGCAGCTGATTGACATTGCATGCTGTTATTCAATTTATGATCTACTAGTACCCCCAGGTCCTTCTCAACAAGGGACTCTCCCAGATTTACTCCCCCAAGGACATATTTTGCCTTTGGATTATTGGCCCCCAGGTGCATAACCTTACATTTATCCACATTAAACCTCATTTGCCAAGTGGATGACCAAACATTCAGTTTGTCCAAGTCACCCTGCAGCCTATGAACATCCTCCATAGACTGTATTACACTACACAGTTTGGTGTCATCTGCAAAAATAGACACAGTGCTACTAATTCCTACCTCTATATCATTAATAAATATATTAAATAGTAGTGGGCCAAGCACAGAACCCTGAGGTACACCATTCATAGCTGGTGACCATTCCGAGTAGGAATCATTGACCACAACTCTCTGGATACGATCCTTCAGCCAGTTTTCAATCCAATTGCAAATTATTTCTGCCAAACCAATAGCCCTAATTTTACCCATCAGGCGTCTATGAGGAACAGTGTCAAATGCCTTTGCAAAGTCCAAGAACACAATATCCACAGCTGCTCCTCCATCCAGGCGTCTGCTCACCTCTTCATAGAAGCAGATAAGGTTAGTTTGACAACTTCTATTCTTAGTAAACCCATGCTTGCTGTCACTTATTATTCTATTTGATGTCACATTCCCCTGTATGTAGTCTTTTACTAACCCTTCCAATACTTTCCCCACATTGGAAATTAAGCTTACAGGCCTGTAATTGCCTGGCGAAGTTCTAGAGCCCTTTTTATATATTGGCACCACATTTGCCTTGCGCCAGTCACTTGGCACCACACCAGACATTACGGAATCCCTGAAGATTTTAGACAGTGGTACAGCAATAACAGAACTGAGTTCTTTAAGAATTCTGGGGTGTAACCCATCTGGTCCAGGAGCTTAGTACACATTAATTTTATTTAGCTTAGATTGGATAATGTCTACATTTAGCCAGTCTAGTATATTACAGGGTGCATGACCCGCACTGCCACCACCCATGTCAGAAGTTCTCTCTTCTATTGTATAAACGGAGCTAAAAAACCTATTAAATAACTCCACCTTCTCTTGGTCTCCAGTCACCGATGCCCCATTTTCAGAATAAAGGGGTCCAACCTGTTCTAAACCATTTTTTTGCATTGATATACCTAAAAAATTTCTTGGGATTCGTTTTGCTATCTTTAGCCACCTGTCTTTCATTTTGTATTTTGGCTGATTTGATTTCTTTTTTACAGATTTTGGTAAGTTTTTTGTAAGTATTGAAAGCCTCTGGTGACCCGTCAGATTTATATTTTTTAAATGCCCTCTTTTTCTCATTAATTGCCCTTCTAACTGTAGCTGTAAGCCACGCGGGGTGTAACCTAGCCCGTCTATACTTGTTACCTATTGGAATAAATTTAGAAGTATAAAAACCCAGGATAAATGTCTCCCATTTAACATTAGTATCGTCATTTGACAGAATCTGATCCCAGTCTAAATCCTGTATTGCAGCCCTGAATTTTTGGAAATTAGCCCTCTTAAAATTCAAAGTTTTCGATTTTCCCACCTGTTTCTGCTTTTTAAAGTTTTAGAGGAAAATAATTATATTATGATCGCTGTTCCCAAGGGGTTCCCGGGTACTAACATTTTGGATAATCTCCTCATTGTTAGAAATCACAAGGTCCAACAATGCGTCACCTCTTGTGGGATCTTCTACAAGCTGCACCATAAAATTATCCTGAAGAATATTCATAAAATGTCTCCCCTTCACAGATGAAGACGAGCCCTGACCCCAATTTATATTTGGAAAGTTAAAGTCTCCCATTATCACTACGGTCCCCTCCTGTGCAGCCCGCTCCATCTGTTTATATAGGTGACCCTCTATTTCCTCAGAGATGTTAGGGGGTCTATAAATTACACCAAAAATAATTTTTTCAAAGCTCTCTTGGCTTTGAATTTCAGCCCACAAAGTTTCAGCCTCCTCACACTCTGAGACCACTGACTCATTCACAATCGCTTTTAAGTTTCTTCTGACATACAGACATACACCACCACCCCTCCTATTTGCCCTGTCTTTCCGAAAGAGTGTAAAACCTTGAATATTAACAACCCAATCATGTGATGCATCAAGCCATGTCTCTACTACACCAACAACATCTAACTGTTCCTCTAATATCAGAGCCTCAAGCTCGCCCATTTTGCCTGTGATACTTCTGGCATTTAGTTAACATACAATTTAATTTTCCACAGTTATTTATCTGATTTAAAGGAAACCTACCATTTAGAATGGTCGGTGTAAGCTGTAAGGGTGAGCTGGTGCCGGTACTTACTTTCGTTAGTGTTATAAACCGCGGTATCGCGGTTTTAACACTTTTTAAACTTTAGAGCAGAAGGGGCTACAGCGCTGCGCGCGAGCGTGCAACATCTCCGCTATTTCCTATGTAGGCGCACGCCCGATCGTGCGCACGCAGCGCCGAAGCCTCCTCTGCTCTAAAGTTTAAAAAGTGTTAAAACCGCGATACCGCGGTTTATAACACTAATGAAAGTAAGTACCGGCACCAGCTCACCCTGAGCTGGTGCCCGGTACTTACAGCTTACACCGACAATTCTAAATGGTAGGTTTCCTTTAAAGTAATTTTACTGGCACATATATCCTCACCACTGTTCTGCAACTTGGGGATCTCCTTATCCACTGCCTTGGTCCCACATACACCGCCCACCTCACCACCCACCAACATAACCTGCCCCCTCTCTGAGATGTCTACCCCTTCAGTGTCTTCCTTTTCCTCCTCCCCCGATCCTAGTTTAAATACTCCGCCACCCCTGCTAGGATCTTCTCCCCCAGCACAGCAGCCCCCCTTCCACTTAGGTGCAAGTTATCTGCGGAAAACAGCTTGCACCCCAGTGAAAAGTCAGCCCAATGCTCTAGGAACCCAAATCCCTCTGCTCTACACCAGGATCTGAGCCATGCATTTAACTCCCTGAGCTCCCGCTGTCTGCTCTGTGTAGCGCATGGCACAGGTAGAATTACGGAGAATACTACCTTGGAGGTCCTTTCCTTAAGCTTTGAACCTAGTTCTTTAAAATTATTCTTCAGGCTCCTCCACCTACCATCTATTCTGTCATTGGTACCAACATGGACCACGACAGCTGGGTCATCCACAGCTCCTCCCAGTAATTTATCCACCCTTTCCACCACATGCCGAACCCTGGCACCAGGGAGACAGCAAACCATTCGGTTCAGGCGGTCTTGGCGACAAATTATTCTATCCGTCTTCCTGATTATAGAGTCCCCTACAACCACTAGCTGCCTTGGCTTACCTGCACCCCCATCCACCCTACTACTAGCTGGTCTGCTCAGTGTGCACTGGAGCATACCACCAATCTTGCTAGCCATATCCTCGTAACAAAACTGTGATGATTATATAAATCAAGAGATATAAAATGTAGGTTACTTACAGTTCTGTGTACTTCTCTTTTTCTAACTCTAACTTCTCTAGCTACTGTCCACAGGGATTGTGGAGGGGTCACAAGGTTAGGCCTCATGCACATGACATGCACAAACAGCGGATAAATCACGGACCCATAGCCTTCTATTGGTTATGTTTACGGTCTCACCACACAATAAATGTGCCGAATGCCCACACCACAAATGATAGAGCAGGTCCTGCCCGTATCGCAAAGGGCAGTGTTTTACTTTTTGTATTGGTGGTTTGTGAGGCCACACACAGACACGGCTTGCTGCCCCTCCCCATCCTTCAGTAGAAGGGAACATAGCAGTAAAGAGTGGCCTACAGTAGACAGTAGAATTAATCAGTAATGCTATCTCTCCCCTGCAGCCATTTATGAACTGACCAAAAGCCACCTCCTGCATAATGGAAGGATGACTGACAGCAAGGAAGGGCCCCTCCAGCTCTCTGGGTCTGGAGCCACCAACCCTTCCTAGCTATGCCTCTGGCAACTACAAATTCTTAAAGGAATTTAGGATCATCGTTAAGCAGATACATGGCCTACTGAAACTGTGAGTCATGTACTATCGGCATAATTATATGCACTGACACTGTGGGATGAATAAGTGGGTTTGAGTTGCAGTCTGGGCACTTGATCTCTAAGGGTAACTGCACACATTGTGGAATACCTGCGGACTTGTAGTGTAGGAATTTCTGCGCAGGAAATCTGTAGTGAGGTACACTAGCATTGTAGTGTATGGGATTGATGGCAATCTCTTACACACACTGCAGAAAGAAATCATTTTCCATCCCCGCCGGCCCGTGCCAGAATCATGACTATAGTCACATCAGAAGCAAGCAGTTTGTGGAATGCGGGATTATGACTGGGATAAATCCCCCACCATTCAGCAAATTATGCGCATACAACAAAAGGTTTTTCAGCAATGCTATGGGGGGACAGTTTTAATTTGTACTTGGTTTTCCTATGAATGCAGTAGTTACTATAGAAAACAAATTGCAAGATTCAATTTTTAGATGCTTCGGGTCCTAATCTATTCAGTCCAAATTGATGTTAGTCCAATTGTACTGGAGATTGGTATATAACCTCCTCTGGTTGTCTAAAATATAGGCCTTTCATATTTTACTTCTATTTTGTTTTGGTAATTTCTTTCTAAAATCTTTCTAATAACAGAAGCTAGTCGCTACTTTAGGACATTCGTCCAAAGCAAATCAGAGAAGATTTAGGTTTAATTTGGTGCCTGAAAAATACAAGATTTTCATATTTATAAATACGTTTTAAAACATAATTCTGTTGCAATTTGCAAAAAAACTGTCTACATCAAATTTATGAAAAGCTTTAGACACTTTTACGACAAGTACATCAAGGTGGCTTGGCCTCCAATAAAGGTAAAATAATTCCAACTAATAGGTGGCGGGTATAGACTTAATCTTATAAAGATTTATGATCCATCATCAACCACGCTGATGAATCTGATCAGTATAAGCCCTTATGCACACAATCGTTTCTTCCTCAGTTGAAACAATTTATTTTTTTTTGCGGCTGTGTCACGGCTCCATTTATTGCTATGGGCTCATGCACACAGCTGAGGATTCCTCATCCCCCGGTTTGAGCCGGGGGATGATTGAGAAAAAAAAACTCACAGTAGGTCTTATTCTAGGCCAAGTTTGGGCATCTGCCCTCCCATAGACGTCTATCTGTATAAATCATGTATACATATGTAAATACATCAGTTACTAGGTAAAAAAGTTATCCGACCCTTCAAGGCATTGGGGCAATCTACTGACATGTTGTTTTGTTCGCCTCCTGTTCCTGCATTGTCTAACCTGCAGCAATTTTCTGTGAGAGCACAGTTTTGGCTCAGGATGGAATGTGTACAGAATGTCCCAAGACTACATTAAGCACCTATTCAGTCCCATGTGTCCCAGACCACAATGAGGGCTGATTAACCAACAAATCCAATCATTTGAAGTCATTACAGTATCTGCACCATGTATATCAGGTATTTTTAAGTCAAAACCAGGAATGGCCAAAAAATATAACAGATGCTGATCTTTCCATTATAACATTTCTTTGTGTAGGCTGCACTTCTGGTTTTGGCTTAATGATACCGATGCAAAATACTGATCAAATCCTGACTGTGTACAGATACCCTTAAACTGACATTTGTGAAAAAAACATTAAAGGGTGACGGTCCTGTGCCGAATCCTGAATGATGAGTTGACTGAGAATGGTCCTGTAAATGGCCCAACAACACACATGTCTGAGCGGCACTCCAAAGCCAAGCCAATAATGCTTGTGCACCTCCACTCACAGGGAAGCATTCATTTCTTCATTCTCCTTTACACTTGGGGGTCCCAAAGATTAAATACCTAGCAATCTTTATACTGTACACTTAAAGGCATTTTCCACTTGATAAGTAATTGATATTATGTAATGAAGAGTTTTACAATTTTTCAATATACCTGTACTTTCTGTATCAATTATTCAAGTTTTTTTTAGATCCCTGCTTGCTTCCATTCTGTAGGAAGCTTCAATGTTTATTTCTTGTGGATAAACACTAGTCCCTGGTCATGTGACTTGACGTTACATGACCATGAATTGGTATTTATCCACAGGGAGTGAAGAATGACAGCAAGAAGAGATCTAGAAGACTGAAGACTAAATACAGAAAGTATTTTGGAAAACTGTACAACTTTTCATTAAAAACACAATATCAGTTATTTGCTGAAAGGGGAAAGCCTTGTTCACACGGAGTTAATACGTTTTAATTTGACCAAAAATGCATTTTAAAATGTTGATAGAGCTCTGCCTTACTTTTATAGTTGTTAGTATTATGATTTTCTAGTAATTCCACCCATATTAAATTCCTAGGAGCAGATAGGAGTGTTTATCCCCTCTGGCAAAATAAGTGATTGAGGAATTACAGACACAGATTTATCTTAAACTGGTCTAGGCAGTTTCTTAGCAGGTAAACATTAAAGAGGAAAAGTAACTTAAACACAATTTTACCTTCAAGTACAAAGTCTTCTCCAAAAATGCTGTTTCTATGGCAATGCTTAATAGGTTTAAATGCTTAATAAAAAGCAATGTTTTCATGCTACTGACAAACACTACAGTGTAGGTCAAGCATGAAAGATTTCAATGGCCATGGCTTTTATTTACAGCGGTCTTCACCCTCATGACACCTTTGAGCTGGGCTGGATCGTGCCAAGCTGGCATACCCCAGATGTCCACAGTAAGTAGGAAATGTTCTAGTCACATGGGAATAGTTTACTAATCTCTGTATTGCTATTTTCTGTTAACCATAACTTTCTTTGCTCTTTTCTTACCACTATATAGGAGGCAAATATATCACCCCTAAACATATTTTATACTTTCCAGTATGTGACAATATGGCAATAACTGATCCGACATAGCAGCAAATGGAAATGTGTTGTAACTGCAGTGTTAATATTATTTAACCCATTTAGATCTGAAGTTTTGTATCACATACATGGAGTGCTGTACAAATAGATGAAATCACTTACCATCTCATTTTCCTCCCCCTGATTGAGCAAGGCATGGTGATTTTTCATCAGTGTTTCTCCCATCAGTTCCAGAGGAATGTTCTTCCAGAGCAGTGAAATCCGTACACACCTTGCTGGACAGTCAAAGACACAGATACACTTCTCCTATGGAGGAACTAAAATCTGACTCCACCTTCCAGATCAGCCAGGTGATGTAACCCTTTACATCCAGGTAGCTTTGTGTTAGCAGGAAAGGCTGGCATACTAATGTGACTGCAACCTAGTAATGGTAACTGGCAATTCATGGTAAGCAATGTATTGTCATGTGGCAGGTATCTATCACTTTACCACATTAATCTACTATTACAATCACAGAGGAGAGTATTTTTGGCACATATGCCACAAGCAGGCTGCTTTCACATGCTTTTACAATCCAAAGGCTCCAACCATGATCAAATTCTCAAATAACATTTTTACCTCAACACATGATCATGGGGGGAAGACTTTCGTGAACACAGCTTGTACCCCTTTATCTGGCTTTTTTGTCATGTTTTGCATCCTCTTCTGTAAAGAGTTTAGTTTTTTGAATTGCAGCAAGCTTTTGGTGGGATTTCTTTTTCATGGTCTAAGGGCGCTTTCACACGCTGGGTTGCGTCGCGTTTTTTAATGTGTTTTTTACGCATTCCACTGGCTTCAGCCTTGATCACATGCTGAGGTTACATTGCGTTTTAGCAGATTCAGTTTAGCATGTGATCAATTTTGAAGCCTTTGGAATACGTCAAAAACGCAACGCATCATGTGAACGTGCCCTCAAAATGTTATGCCCAAATATCGGTCCTAATAAAAGATCATCAATAACACTAATGGCCAAAAATCTATACAAATAAATGTGTAAAAGAAACCTGGTGACATGTGCAGCATAAATTTTCATTTGGTCATTTTCAGATTGTTTTCGTCACAGCAGTTTTAGGGCAGTTTCACACAGTCAGTATTTCATCAATATTTTGCATCAGTGTTTGTTTGTTATAGGTTGTTCCTATAGAGTGCTTTCACACATTCAGTTTATCAGATGCAGTTTTTGAAGCCAAAAGAAGGTGTGGACCATAATGGTTGACAACATATCACTAAGACCGCATGCACACAATGCATTGCGTCAAGGTTTTTGATGCATTCCAAAGGCTTGAACAGTGATCACATGCTGAGGTTACATTGCGTTTTTTCAAATGCAATTGAAACACAATGAGGGTCATTTACTAAGGGTCCGATTCGCGTTTTCCCGACGTGTTACCTGAATATTTCCGGTTTGCACTGATTTTCCATGAATTGCATCGGGATTTTGGCGCACGTGATCGGATTGTGGCGCATCGGCGCCGGCATGCACGCAACGGAAATCGGGGGGCGTGGCCGAACGAAAACCCGACGAATTCGGAAAAACCGCCGCATTTTTTTAAAAAAAGTGTGGCGGGACTTGTGCTTACCTTCACTTGGTCCGGCTTGGTGAAGATCAGTGCATTCCGGGGAACTTCAGCGCAGCAGCGCCACCTGGTGGACGTTGGAGGAGCTACCTTAGTGAATCCCGGCCGGACCCGAATCCACCGCAGAGAACGCGCCGCTGGATCACGAATGGACCGGGTAAGTAAATCTGCCCCATGGTAAACTCAGCATGTGATCAAGGCTGAGGCTTTTGCAATGTTTCATGCGTTTTTGTCACATTTTGGCCAAACCCCTTCCCACTTGCATTTTGGATGCATTTAAAAACGTGACAAAAACACCATGTGGGAATCCGCCCTGACGCCGCATTCACACAATGCGTTGCCTTTTTTAATGTGTTTTTGACGCATTTAGAAAGATTCTCCCGTTCCTGTTCCATTCAAATGCATGTGTTTGCTGTCTTCCTGTCACCGGCTCTCGGGAACCGCAGAATGGCAGGTTGTGGGCATAATACAAAGCATGCAGGAGGTGTAAATAATTAGAAGCAGGCCGAGAGCCGGAGTACTCTGTGTAATACGCACAGGAGCGCCCCGCCTGATGGCGCATTCGCACGATGCATGTGTTGCGTTTTTTTTGATGCCTTCATGACACATTCCAAAGGCTTCAACCTTGATCACATGTTGAAATAACATTGCATTTGCTAAAACCAGTGTTACATCGACATGTGATCAAGGCTGAAGCCTTTTGAATGTGTCAAAAACGCATTAAAAAACATGACGCAACCCATCGTGTGAATGCGCCCTTAGTCCTCATGCACACGATCCTATGGTCTGTATATACGGATGTATTCTGGCCGTAAATAACGGGACGTATGGCAACATATTGCACCCTATCTGTACCGTATCCGTATAAAATACAGTGGGCCTGAAATCATGGATGGCTGACAGAATGCACCTCCCACTGGTTCTGGATACTGCATGTATATACGGCAGCATACGGTGCACAGCCATATGCAACACTTATGTTTGGTACATTGTGGTCATAAAGGGATGGACATGGTCAGCAGCAATACTCAGGTAGGCTGTGGCGTTGCAACGATGCTCAATTGGTACCAAGGGGCCCAAAGAGTGCCAAGAAAATATTCCCCACACCATGACACCACCACCACCAGCCTGAACCATTGATACAAGGCAGGATGGATCCATGCTTTCATGTTGTTGACGCCAAATTCTGACCCTACCATCCGAATGTCGCAGCAGAAATCGAGACTCATTAGACCAGGCAACGTTTTTCCAATCTTCTACTGTCCAATTTCGATGAGCTTGTGCAAATTGTAGCCTCAGTTTCCTGTTCTTAGCTGAAAGGAGTGGCACCCGGTGTGGTCTTCTGCTCTGTAGCCCATCTGCCTCAAAGTTTGATGTACTGTGCGTTCAGAGATGCTCTTCTGCCTACCTTGGTTGTAACGGGTGGCGATTTGAGTCACTGTTGCCTTTCTATCAGCTCGAACCAGTCTGCCCATTCTCCTCTGACCTCTGGCATTTCCGCCCACAGAACTGCCGCTCACTGGATGTTTTTTCTTTTTCGGACCATTCTCTGTAAACCCTAGAGATGGTTGTGCGTGAAAATCCCAGTAGATCAGCAGTTTCTGAAATACTCAGACAAGCCCTTCTGGCACCAACAACCATGCCACGTTCAAAGGCACTCAAATCACCTTTCTTCCCCATACTGATGCTCGGTTTGAACTGCAGGAGATTGTCTTGACCATGTCTACATGCCTAAATGCACTGAGTTGCCGCCATGTGATTGGCTGATTAGAAATTAAGTGTTAACGAGCAGTTGGACAGGTGTACCTAATAAAGTGGCCGGTGAGTGTATATTTTTATATGGCTCTCTTATGGATGGCCGCATTGCCCATTGGAATGCAAGGGGCCATATATACGGCTGTTTTCATATGGGTGTGTGCATGGGGCCTTAATTTGCATATTATTTAAAGAGCACAGTGAAAGCTGTGAAAACTGAGCTCACTGAGCTAATTTCCCCACATTTGGAATTTTTTTTTACAGCTTTCCAGTAAATGGCATGGAATAATAAATATTGTCACTGAGAAGTAAAATTTGTTACGCAGAAAATAAGCTCTCATACAGCTCTGGAAACAAAAAAATTAAAAAGTTAGAACGATTGATTTTTGAACATAGGGAGCAAAAAATTAACAAAAAAATGCTGTGACACGAAGGGGTTAAAGAAATTCTACATGATAAATCAAGGACACTTACTCATAGATCCAGGCACTGTGACTGTGGTAATCTTCATATATTTGTTGTCCATGGCCTTCTTCCTCCTAAAATAAAATTTAACAATTATGCTAATGCACCTCAAGAGCTGGAGGGATGTTTCCATAGCCCCTCAATGATGTCTTTTCATTTGTTGTTACAATGTACAGATCAAGTCTCTGCTAATTGTAACAACCAGTGAAGAGACATCACTGAAGGGCTCTGAAAACAGCCCCAGAGCCCTCAGGGCTATTAGCATAATTGTACATGTTCATTTTAGAATGAAGGAAACCATGAATAAGAAGATTATCGCAGTCACAGTGCCTGGATCTTTGATGTGTCCCTGGTTTATTCATACTTGATTTAGATTATATATTTAAACCAGCACAAGAGACAAGTGAAAAATGGCCTTTTGCCATCTATGTTTTGAACAGACAGGACATGGCTGTGACTGCTCTGCCACAGCCCTGCCACCCCTATAGGCAAGGGGGTAGTTGTGAATAAGGCCCTCTACCTGTCAGGATCCATCTGGTGAGCCAGAGGATAATGCAGGGAGAACTCACGTAATCTGCAGCTGTAGCCTCTGCCTGGAAAGGCAATTGTTGTTGTTTTTTTTTTCAGATGTCAGCATATTTATTGTGGCAAAGTAACAGACTCTTATACTCCAGTATCAGGATGTTATACTCCAGTATCAGGATGCTATACACTAGTATCAGGATGCTATACACCAATATAAGGATGTTATACACCAGTATTAGACTCTTATACACCAGTATCAGGATGTTATAAACCTGTTTTGGTATCAGACTGTTATACACCAGTATCAGTATGTTATACACCAATATCAGGATGTTATACACCAATATCAGGATGTTATACACCAGTATCAGACTCTGGTACCAATAATCTTAGCTTTTTATCCCTCTCCAACCCTGGTGCCTGTAGCCAAGACCGTGGGTGATTTGTCTCCCCTGCACTGCACATAGCCAGCACTTACCAAAAAGTGCTACTGGCCAGCTTTGGTTTTCCTTCCCATCCGGTCCATCCCCGAGCCGTTGGTGGCTCTTTCAATTACCAAGGGGGTATGCAACACCCCTGTCAACGTATAGTTAAGGGTTAGTTGTGAATAGGGCCCTCTCCCTGTCAGGATCCATCTGGTGAGCCTGCGCAACTCACCCAGAGGATAATGCAGAGAGAACTCAGGTAATCTGCAGCTGTAGCCTTTTCCTGGATAAGCAATAGTTATATGGGCGTAAGATGTTATCCAATCAGTTGGCTGTATTGTAAGCTGGAGTGTGATTGGAGAGGTGTTCCCACCTGACCAGGGGGAGTATAAAACACCCGTGCAGTGGGAGCACTTGGTCTTCAGAGTCTTTGAGCACATGGACAGAGTGAACAGAGAGACAGGGTCTACAGCACACCTTCAGTGCTGCCACAGGTACCAAACCGATGAACTGAGTCAGGAGACTGTAATCCAGAGCTTCAGCTTCCACAGTTTGAACACAGCTCCATCTAAATTCTCCCAGCCTGCATTTACTTTCAGGCTGGTGCACTATTCCTGCATGACCACTCCAGTACCAGAATCTGAATCAGGCCCGTTGCCTGCTACCTGTTGTTCAATAAAGAACCATGAGTTGATTTGCACAAAGTTTCCTCCGTCTGATCCCTGGATATGGCTGTCTACCACCACGGGTTTCCCCATCCCTTAACGAGGGACTTATCTTACAGACACTCAGGGTTTGCCCCAGGGAGAAACATGTACTTCAGCCTCTCCCTCCTTATTTCTTGCACACACCACCTGCCAGGCACTCCGGTATTCTGGACCCCAGCTGTCTCCAAGCCCCAAGTAAAGGCTAGGCCCCGGTGGAGGATGTTGCAGATCCATTAAAAAGTAGAGTATGTCCTAGTAAGAACCGTTTTTCTCAGATCACTTATAGTCTTTAGTTTATGAGGATCTGTGAAAAATGGATGACAAGTTGAAGCTGAATTTGGCCACCATTGTGTGCATGTAGCCTAAGCCTGACTTGATAAGGGATAAATGTCTAACTGACAGGTGACGCTACCAGCAGGCAGCAGAACAGAAAATTGCAAGTCCCCCTTAGCTGCTCTGTATTCCAAGCAGGAACTGATATGGAAAAATTAAAGAGAAACCCTTCACCAAGGACCTAATTTTCACTAAGGACAGGCTGCATTGCAAATATGTCTTACTACCTTCTGTGCATTTGCATTACAATATAATTTTGCGTTTTAACTTACCTTTCAACCTGACAGGTTCATGTTCTGAGTCTCAGGTTTGTTTTCGTTTAGATGCATTTAAAAAAATATATGTGACTTGTCTGTGCTGCTCACTCAGCTGTCAGCCCCCACCACTGTGCTCTTCTACAACTCATCCCTCCCCCACTGGTGTCAACTCACCAAACTCAGTCCTTGTGCAAGTGAAGGAACATGAGGGAAAACCTGTACAGGAGCACAAAGGTGGGGGCTGAGAGCTGAGGAGTGAGCAGCACACACAAGTCACATGTTGTTTTTGAAATACATACAAACCAAAACAAACCTGGGATTTAGAACATGATTCTATTGTGGTGCAAGGAAAGTTAAAACACAGAATTATATTGAAATGCAAATGTTTAGAGGAGACCTAAAGACATCTTTGCAGTGCAGCTGTAATAGGCATCTGCAATCTTTTGTGAAAATGAGGTCCCTGCTGATCAGTTCCCTTTAAGCCCTACGGGACTCAGCCTCCTTTGGCCTTAAGGACGCGGACCCATTTTACAAATCTGGCCTGTGTCACTATAAGTGGTTATAGCTTTGGAACGCTATGAGATATCCAGGGGATTTTGAAACTGTTTTCTCTTGACACATTGGGGCACATTTACTTACCCGGTCCAGTCGCGATCCAGCGGCGCGTTCTCTGCTCCGCATTCGGGTCCGGCCGGGATTTATGAATGTAGTTCTTCCGCCGTCCACCAGGTGGCGCTGCTGCGCTGAAAATCATCTCATCGCGCCGGAATGCACCACCTCGGACCAGGTGAAGGTAAGCGCTCCCCAAGCGACACTTTTTCGGTTTTTAAATGCGGCGGTTTTTCCGAATACGTCGGGTTTTCGTTCGGCCACGCCCCCCGATTTCCGTCGCGCGCATGCCGGCGCCGATGCGCCACAATCCGATCGCGTGTGCCACAATCCCGGGGCAATTCAGGTACAATCGGCGCAAATCGGAAATATTCGGGTAACACGTCGGGAAAACGCGAATCGGCCCTTTAGTAAATGACCCCCATTGTACTTCAAATTAGTTTTCAAATTTGGATGAAATCTTTGCGTTTAGTTATGAAAAAAAAAATTGGCAAAAATTTTGAAAAATTATTTTCAACGTTCTAAATTCTCTACTTTTGATGCAGATAGTCATAGCATCCAAATAAATTCATAACTTACATTTCCCAAATGTCTGCTTTATGTTGGATGTTTTTTTAAGATTCCACATATTTTACTAGAATGCTATGAGGCTCAGAATTTAGGGTTCATTTTTCACATTTTTTGTAAAATCACCAAAACCTGTATTTAGATGGACCTGCTCAACTTCTAATTGACACTGAGAGGCCTAAATAATAGTGGGACTTGTAAAATACCCCATTATGGAAACTACACCCCTCAACGTATGAAAAACCACTTTTAAGAAGTTTGTTAACCCTTTAGGTGTTTTATAGGGGTTAAAACAAAATGGAGGTGCAGTCTACAAATTGTAATATTTTTTCACAATACATTCATTTTGGGTGGAAAATTAAACATTTAGAATGGATTAAATGAAAAAATGCTCCACAAAGTTTGATACCCAATTTCTCTCGAGTACACGGATACCCCATATGTGGTGGTGACCTGCTGTATGGGCGCACGGCCGGGCATAGAAGGGAGGGAGGCGCCATCCAGATCAGATTTGTTATGTCACAGGTTATAATTTTTTTCTTTTTTTATTTCTTTTGCCACATAAGATGCACTTTTCTGGTACGTAATTTTGGTGAGATTTTATTAACTCTTTGTTGGTGGAGGAAATGAAAATCATCAATTTTTAGGAAAATTTTTATGTGTTATATTTTGGCCGTTAACCATACTATAAAAATAGTATATTATTTTTATTCTATGGGTCGCCACGATTATGAAAATACCTCATTTATATAGATTTTTAATTTTTTTTCCCATTTATACTGAATAAAAAGTAATTTGGCAAAAATGTTGTTAATTCTAGCATCACCGTGTTTCAGATGCATAACTTTTTTATTTTCCGCCTCACAAATCTGTTTAAGGGCTTATTTTTTTTGCGAGAAGGATTGTTCTTTTTAGTGGTCTTATTTTAGAGTGCATAACATTTTTTAAATCACTTTTTAGAGCATTCTTTATAGAGTATTAATTAAAAATTATTTTTTTGGACCTTTTTTTTTTACTGGGTTCACTTTGTGGATCTAATAACGATTCTGTTTTATTATGCAGATTGGTACAGACGCAGGGATGCCAAATATGTGGGGTTTTGTGTATTTTATTAAATTGTACTGAATAAAAACTACCGTATATACTCGAGTATAAGCCGACCCGAGTATAAGCCGAGACCCCTAATTTTACCACAAAAAATGGGAAAACCTATTGACTCGAGTATAAGCCGAGGGTGTAGTATACAGCCAGCTAGCCCCCTGTAGTATACAGCCTGTCCCATGAAGTATACAATCAGCCTGCCCCCATGAGGTATACAGCCTGCCCCCATGAAGTATACAGCCTACCCCCAAAAAGTATACAGCCTGCCCCAAAAAGTATACAGCCTGCCCTCAGTATAATAAAAAAATAAACTTAATACTCACCCTCCGACGATAGTCACCTTTGATTTGAAGTGGCGGCTCCCGGTCCTCGGCGGCGGCTCCTGGTCCTGGGCAGCGGCTCCCGATCCTCTGCAGCGGCTTCTCTCTTCGATCTTTACGTGACGGCAGTCGCGTCTATGCGACTTGCCAGCGGGCGCACAGTGCGATGCGGCGGTGTCGCCGCTGATGACGTCATCAGCGGCGACACCACTACATCATATTGTGCGCCCGCCGGCAAGTCGCATAGACGCGACTGCCGGCACGTGAAGATCGAAGAGAGAAGCCGCCGCAGAGGATCGGGAGCTGCCGCCGAGGACCAGGAGCCGCCGCCAAGGACCGGGAGCCGGAGGGTGAGTATTAATTTTTTTTTTTTATTAACTCGTGTATAAGCCGAGATTAGGTTTTTCAGCACATTTTTTGTGCTGAAAAACTCGGCTTATACACGAGTATATACGGTAATTTGGAGAAAATCTTGTTCATTTTAGCATCACCATCTTTTCATATGCATAACTTTTTTATTTTTCGGCTGACAAATCTTTTTAGTGGGCTTGTTTTAAGAGTGCAGAACTTTTTTTATCACTTTTAAGAGCATTTTTTAAAAGATATTAATTAAAAATGATCTTTTTTCGGAACATTTTTTGCATTTTTTTTCTCCGCGTTTACCGTGTAGGTCCAGTAATGATTCTGTTTTATTATACAGATTGTTAAGGACTCAGCAATACCAAATATGTGGGGTTTTTTTGCTGCTGGTTCAAGTTCAATACACTGCTCTACAATACTATTTTATTGTAGAGCAGTGTAAACTGTCTGAGCATGTACCCGGAAGGGGTCTGACTGCACAGAAGATCAGGCAGTCCCGGGGCTGTCCAGAAGTGGATCGGATCCCCCGGTAAGCGGCATGGGGGATCCGAACCATAGCGGAAAACACCCTTACACGCTGCGGTCTTGCTTGACCGTGGCATGTAATTAACACCCGCAATTGGAGTCGGCTCCGATCGCGGGTGTTAGCGCGCGGTGTCAGCTGTGATAGACAGCTGACAGCTGCTGCTTCTGGTGCCGGCTCCGTTCGTGAGCTGGTGCCAAAACAGGACATTATAGCACGTCCCTATGTGCTTAGCATCTAGCCGCGGGGACGTACTATAACGTCCTGGTGCACCTAGGGGTTAATATCATATTAAAATAATAATAATTGTATAAATAATGCTGCTTGTTGCAGTATAGTATATACATGGAAGGATGAAGGATTTTTGAGCCTTCATTTGTTTTAGTTTGTACATATCTTTGCTTTTCATAGTTTAGCTTTCACACGCCTGACTTTCTAATAAGTTACTGGCCTAGTAGCCTTATTCCTTTTTGCACGCATCAGCCACCCCTCGTATCTTACTTCTGATTGGTGATTTATGCTGTAATGTGTGTTATATTCTGATTGGATAATGTATTTTTGGTTCTATGTACAATTTTTGCATTTAATCTATATCGATTATAGATATAATCTGAGTTCTGACCTATTGAACAGATTGCGTATGCAATAAACACACAAAAAGAAAGAAAGAGACTCACATTTATTAAAGTGTTTGCAGCAGTTTTCTGTCTGACTTTGCACTATAAAGAAAGTGAAAACTGCTTGCACATGTATATATAAAGTCTCTGCGCCAATGTTGTTTTGTGGCTAACCTGTGTCCGACAAGACAGAAAAAATTAGCACCTAAAGGGGCTTGTTACTGCTTAATCAGACCGTGCGCCACAATCCTGCAGTATGAACAAAGTGCCCCGCCCGCAAAAAAAGGTGGACACTTTCAGAGCAGTGCAGGGGGCCAGATTTATGAAGACCGTGTGCCGCAATTCCTGAACTTGGAGAACCTTGCACACTTGCCCGGCAAACTTGCCCGGCGAGCCACTGTGTTTCACAGATACGAACTGGACCTTACAATAAAACCAAGCCTTTAACCAGTTCCAAATGCAGCCACTTTTTGTTTATCTATTTTCATTTTATACTTCTTACCTTACAAAAGCTATAGTTTATTTTTTGTTGTTTGGGGGAAACAAAACTACCACAACAATTCATAAGGCGTATAAATACACATACTGTATTTAATTAGCAATTACATAGTAAGCCACGTGGCACGCCATACTTGGCATTTCATTTAGGTCATTTGGTTCTCCAGTTTTGTACTTTGAAACCTGCTTGTTTCTGTTAGCTAGACCAGTGATTTTCAACCAGTGTGCCGTGGCACACTAGTGTGCCACGACACATGGTCGGGTGTGCTGCGGGGAAAGTTCCCCAAACTATGGTGCCCCCCGCAGTCACGGCTTCTTACAATGTAGGAGACATGTACAATAACACATGCGCAAGCTTTGAACGTGCGACAAAATGACGTCACCGAGGCCGGCGCATCATCCTGAGAGCGGAGAGACTCTCGCATTTGCCCACCGCCAAGGTAATGCCCGCCAATAATGCTGACTACATGAGCTTTTGCCTGAGTATATGAACTGTTGGCAGAATACTCAGCATATGAGCTGGTATTTTTAGTACTCCAGCAGTATACTGCATATAACAAGGATAAATGTAAAATGAGAAATACTATAGTCATGAGGCTGGAGTACTACAAGTACCAGCTCATATGCTGAGTATATAAGCTGGTACTTGTACTCTGGCCTCATGGCCATAGTACTTCTCATTGTACTCCTTTATATTGCAGTATATGAGCCACATAATAATCAGCACCATATACTAAAAACAGGGAGAAACTGAGAACTGTTGAGGAAGGGCTTCGTGTGTCTTTCCACCATTCCTGCAAGGATATCCCTTTTGTGTTTATCGAAACAGGCCCAGGTTTCACACTGAGTGAGTAAAAATAAATTTAGAATCTATATTATTAACTATTTGTATAATATGACTGTTTTAGTGTCATTTTGTGCTATTTTGGTTGGTGGTGTGCCCCAGGATTTTTTAAGTATAAAAAGTGTGCCGTGGCTCAAAAAAGGTTGAAAATCACTGAGCTAGACTATGACAGTATGACTCATGCTTATATACAGTAATATTGTTTAGGACTGTTGTCCTCTTTATGTGCGTTTTAAACAGATGCATTTATATGTAGCCTAGATAAGGTGCACAATCTGTTGGGCGACCTTATACGCCAATCTGTATACTTCTATAAATATATTTTTATGTAAGTGCTAATAAAATGTGTTTTTATACGCCTTGTTGCGGTAGCTTTGGTTCCTTCCTTTGGGTATATGTATTTATCAGGAGTAGTACCACGGAATTATATTGATTGTCCCACGCTGAGTATTTATTCTCTTTCCTTTTATCTTAATCCATCTTTGCTGAATCCTATTATGCTTTTTAAACTAAGATAAACTTCTATATCTACCTATTACGCTAATTTTCCAAAGAAGCTACTGGGGCGTGGAGTAGTCTTTGTTACCACTGCCTGGAGAGGCTATTCCACTCCCCAGTAGCCTGTCTGGAAGTTTATTTGGGTTTATAAAGCATAATAGGACTAGGCAAAGATAGATTTAGTAGGATTATAGGTACCTACCATCAGGTCTACCTTAATAAATAGACTTCTGATGGCAGGTTTCCCTTAACAACACTGAAAAACTATTATTAAGGAAGAATGAATATTTATTTATAGCCTCTAATTCTGACAGTGTGGTGATTGAGGTGAAGGGTAGCACTTGCTTGTCAGCACATTTGAAATCGGAGTATTGGCTCTAAAAATCAATATTGCCGCCCTCTCCATAGATGTGTTTTTCTAAGTTATTCCATGCCTTAGTTTGTGGCATGTATAGTTCCATTCTAGTTAACCTAGTTGACTTTATTGGACATGGCTCTAAATTTTGTCCACTCTTTCTCCCTAGCTCTTTGGGTGGCCTTGAATTTTTCAAAGATAAAAATACACCTATATATAATGCAATTTTTACATAGAGCACATTTTCCACAAGTAACCAGGAAGTTTCACTGTGCTGTCATAACTGACTCCGTAATTACACATTCCTAAAAGCAACTATTTTTTTACTTAAATGTCTAGGTAGAAACATTTTAAATTGGGCTCTTAATAAATGAAAACTGTTGAAAAATGCTGTGAATGGTCACTTTGGAGATCTAAACTAGTTTTACTTGTTTCACTCCCCATTCACTATAGGCCTTTGCTTCTGCACAAACTTTTCTGAATGACCCTATATTTTTCACCTCTGTGAATTCATAATTTATAGTTCTGTGGTGATCTTTTGTCCCAGACTGGCTTTTCAACCTATTTGCTAAGGGAATTGGTTACTGTGTGTTGTTAGTATTTAAACAATGCTATGCCAGTAACCATGATGTATATGCAAAATATTCTCTGCACCAACTCCCACTTGCAAAAGATGGGAGAAGAAAAAGTTTTTTTCTAACTTTTATTCACTATGAGTAAACCTGCCCTATTGTTTTTCATTTAGTTTATTTTCTTTTCTAGGTACTGTGATGTAAGGAGCAAGTCTAATATTTTCTACAAGCTTCATTGCTTTATTCACTTCATCTGTCCTAGATCTATTCACATTAATGGAATTTACATTTTAAAACAAAACCTACAAAGTTATTGATTATATGGTTTGTTCTTAAGTTGAATTTGTATGTAACTCGAAACTGTATACTTTATAATTGTAACGCCAGCCAAATTTTTTCTGGCCTCTGTGACAAGTGGATTTTAAAGATATTTGGTTGTCATGAGAACAATAAAGTTCAATTGAGGACATCTTTGATAACTATTATAGCTGTTTATTGTAGCCTAAGCTTAAAGTAAAGTACCAACATCCAGAGGTCCGTTTGTAACAAGGGGTAGTCTGTATGTGGTAGGGGACCACCTGTACTTTATAACTGTCTGTAATTTGCAGTTGTTGGGATGAGTAGAGATCCAGCTGCTGATGTCTCCCTCCTCCTTCCCCTTTGTGTAGCGCTTCAATGAAATCTAATCTCACATTGCGCTTCTGTCCACCTTTCTAGTAGAAGAGGGAGGAGAGGAAGTGGGGTGATAAAAACCAAAGTAAGTAGATAGAGATGCAGTGGTTTCTGAAAATATTTATTAAAAATTTTTTTTATTGACTTGCAGTTTTAATCTATGGATCATTCGTGTTTAAAGGAAAGTGATTCCTCTTTTGAACCTAGTTGCTAAAATGATATTTAAGAATATTTTGCATTATCTACAAATGAAACAGCATACTGTAAAATAAAATATCTTGATGCTTTAAAATATTCAAAATCTTCCTGGAGAGCCATGGTTTTGATCCTCAAAATCTGTTGCTAAAATATTTTATTTTTTTATAAGGCATTTTATTTGGTTTTCAAAAAACAACATTACACAGCAAGTAACAAATACAATGTACATGCTTTCATGACGGTTCATAAACTGTGACAAAGGTATTCTGCACCATGTTATATTTTCATTTCTTTTCAAATAAAATGTTCCGAGTCACTAACACTTTGAAAGGTATATCATATATATTCAAGTATAAACCGACTCGAGTATAAGCCGAGACCCCAAATTTGAACCAAAAAAACTGGGAAAACCTATTGACTTGAGTAGAAGCCTAGTATATAGCCTGCCAGCACATTCCCACAGTATATAGCCAAAAGCCCCTTTCTCCCAGTATATAGACAGCCAGCTCATGCCACCAGTATACAGCCAGCCCTTTCCCCCCTCAGTATATAGCCTGCAGCCCCTGCCCCCAAGTATGTAGACACTAGCCCCTGCCCCCCCCCCCAGTATATAGCCTGCAGCCCCTGCCCCCCCATGATATAGCCTGCAGCCCCTGCCCCCCCCATGATATAGCCTGCAGTCCTGCCCACCTGGTATATAGCTTGCAGCCCTGCCCCCCAGTCAGGCCCGGCTCCAGCACCCGGCATACCTGGGCAAGTGCCAGGGCCCAGAGAGCTGCCGGGGGCCCACACACGCTGTGCACATCTTTACTTCCTGTGATTGAGCTGTGTCCTGCACGGTTCCTCCTCCACTCAGACAAGACACAGCACAGGTAGAGGCTGCAGAGCTGCCTGTGTGATGCAGCACATTATGGGTTAAACCCTCCCCCCATCACCTCTTCACACGGAGGTGCAGTAAAGCTAAAATCCAGCAGCTCAGAGATCGGGACGAAGAGGTGGAGGAGGAGGAGAAGCCTGAAGACTCCTCTGTGTGATGCCAGGGCTGCTGCAGACACCACAGGTTGTGTGATGGTATGTGACATGTATGGATGTGTATATAGTGAGTGTATTATATGTGTGATGATTTGTTTGCCTGCATGTGTATCTGTATCTATTTGCATGTCTCTGTCTGTCAGTGTGTGTGTGCCTCCATGCTTGTCTCTGTAGCTGTATGCATGTACCTGTAGCTGTATGCATGTCTCTGTCTGCCTGTATATATATGTCTTGCTGCATGTGTGGATGTATGAATGATATTAATCATCTCAAATGTACATGAGAAGCAGAGAGGGCTCTGTGTAAGCAGTGATGTGTATTATGAGGTTCCCCAGCAGCTGAGGTGTGTATTATGAGGTTCTGCAGCAGCTGAGGTGTGTATTATGAGGTTCTGCAGCAGCTGAGGTGTGTATTATGAGGTTCCACAGCAGTTGTGGTGTGTATTATGAGGTTCCGCAGCAGTTGTGGTGTGTATTATGAGGTTCCGCAGAAGCTGATGTGTGTATTATGAGATTTCAGCAGCTGAGGTGTGTATTATGAGGTTCTGCAGCAGCTGAGGTCGGTATTATGAGGTTGTGCAGCAGCAGTGATGGGTATTATGAGGTTGTGCAGCGGCAGAAGTGTGTATTATGAGGTTCTGCAGCAGCTGAGGTCGGTATTATGAGGTTCTGCAGCAGCAGTGATGTGTATTATGAGGTTGTGCAGCAGCTGAGGTCTGTACATGAGGTTCTGCTGCAGCTCTGGTGTGTATTATGAGGTTCTGCAGCAGCTGAGTTGAAGTTTCAGTTTTATTACTTGGCAGAGTGGAGGGGCACACATTTTAAGGTTTGCCCTGCTGGTTAAATGACCTCAAAACTGCCATGACCGTGACACGGCTGTTTGGGATGATAAACTGGGGATTATTTCAGGGAACAGGAGAAAGTTTTTTAGTTTTTGAATTTTTAATGCTGGCACGTGAGTTCACTGCAAAGGGGCCCACTGAGGCACTGTCGCCCAGGGGCCTACTGATACCTGGAGCCGGCCCTGCCCCCAGTATATAGCCTGCAATCCTGCCCACCCTGTATATAGCCTGCAGTCCTTCCCACCCGGTATATAGCCTGCAGCCCTGCCCACCCGGTATATAGCCTGCAGACCTGCCCACCCGGTATATAGCCTGCAGACCTGCCCACCCGGTATATAGCCTGCAGACCTGCCCACCCGGTATATAGCCTGCAGACCTGCCCACCCGGTATATAGCCTGCAGCCACTGCCCTCAGTATAAAGCCTGCAGGAAAAAAACAAAATAATGCTCCAGCATGCTGATGTTATGATGCCTGCGACTGACCATGTGGGGACATGGAGCTGATGCTGAAGCATCGATGGTTAGAAGAGGACCTGCCGGAGTGGGGGGGGGAGGGAGGTGAGCGTCGGAAGGTAAATACACTTATATTTTTTCCTTGACTCGAGTATAAGCCGAGTTAGGGTTTATCAGTACAGTTTTTGTGCTGAAAAACTTGGCTTATAATCGAATATGTACAGTAATTTGAAAAAATTGCTCCGGTAAAGAAAAAAAGGGGGACAGAGATTTTTTTATGGCAGGTACAAGCCGGGATGTATTTTCATGCTTGCATGTGGCTTAAATATTTTGTTCATATGCAAATATGCGCAACCTTAAAAGAACACACCTTCAAGCTAAATATTTATTCAGTTGTTTTAAAACAACTATTGTCTATACCAGGATGGATTATTCATTCAAATTTGTAATCCTAGCTAAATCTAAAATAGATGTTGTTATAATCAAGTTACAAATGTTACCAGGCTTTACAGGCAAGCAGATTCAGTACCTCCCAGGCCTAATATACTGTATTGTTGTTTTAAGGAATCTTTTTAAGTATTAAATATGTTTATGAAAAAAAGAAAGCAGTTACATTTCCAATCAAAAGAATTACCACTTAAGTCATACACTGGAAATATACATGTATGTACATTATGTCAGGACTGTGAGTCTGTGGACCCTCTGGACCACCGTGAGAGATGGTACTAGCCGACACTTGGGACCGGAGTCTAAGCCCGCCGCAAAGCGAGATGGTCTTGCTGCTGCGGGGTACCAGCAGGTCCTTCCACAGGTGCGACTAGCCCGCAGTGGCTGCCAAGGTAGTAATGCAGGAAACAGTCTATACCCGGGATGACAGCGGGAGAACCGCACAGGAAGGCACACCAGGACTCACGTCAGGAATCACAGGAGCAGGCACACGGATCGGGAACACAGCAACGGACAGATCAGTAACACAGGAACAGAATGTCACACGGATCAGGAACGGACTGGCACACGGATCAGGAACGGACTGGCACACGGATCAGGAACAGGATACACAGAAACGCAGGATACACAGAAGAGCTTTCTCTTCAGCGGATGGCTTGAAGATCTGGCAAGGGTCACAGGAAGGGGCAGGAATTTATGTCAGGCCAGCGCCAATTAACGGCACGCTGGCCCTTTAAATCTTTGTGGGGCGGCGCACGTGTGCCCCAGGATGACAGGTAATACTCGTCTCAGCTTCTTCTTCAGGTTGCTCAGGTAGACTGGCAGTCTTCTTCTTCAAGCTTCAAGCTATGATACTAACGAGCTGTGCACCTGTGTGACCACCGGAAGTAATCAAAGAAAATATGTCTCTTAACCCCTTATCACCTTATACTAGTTTTCAGCTCAATGACCAGACTCGATTTTTCAAATCTGACATGTCTCACGATAATTGGTTATAACTTCGGAACGCTTTAACGTATCCAGGTGATTTTGAGACAGTTTTATCGTGACGCATTGTACTTCATGTTAGTTGTAAAATTTAAGTGATAAGTTTTGCGTTTCGTTATGAAAAAAAGTGAAAATTTGGCAAAAGTTTGTAAAAATTCTTCATTTTCCAAGTTTGAAATTTTCTGCTTTCCAGACAGGAAGTAAAACTACCCAAAAAGCTTGATAAGTAACATTTACGGAATGTCTGCTTTATGTTGAGATGATATTTTTTGCATCCTGTCATTTTTCTCGGATGTTATGAGGCGCACAACTTTAGGTGCCATTTTTCTCATTTTCATGAAAATTGCCAAAACTCACATTTTGAGGGAAAACTCAGCTTCCAAGTGACTTTGAAAGGCCTAAATAATAGTAAAACCCCATTATTATTATTAAATTACCCCACTATAAAAACTTCACCCCTCAACGTATGTAAAACAACTTCTATTAAGTCTATTAACCCTTTAAGGCCGGTTCCACACTTGCGAGTGTGATGCGATGAACTCGCAATGCATGCTGCTCGGAACGCACGGCCCGAATGCTGCACACCGGGAGTGAACTCCGCATGTCAGTTCACTCCCGGTGTGCATCGTTCGGGCCGTGCGCTCCGAGCAGCATGCGTAGCGAGTGTGATGCGAGTTCATCGCATCGCAAGTGTTTCACATGGGTTAAAACAATATGGAAGTGCAATTTAGAAACTTTTTTTTTGAAAATACAATCATTTAGGCCAAAACTGACAGTTTCATAATAAATTAAATGATGAAACGCATGCAACGTTTAATGCCCAATTTCGCCCGAGTGTACTGATACCCCATACTTGGTGGTAAACTGCTGTATGGGCGCACGGACGGGCATAGAATAGAAGCTGCGCTTTGTATTGTCACATTGTACAAGCTATACATTTTAATTTTTTTGGTAATGCGAACATATGAGGGCTTATTATTTATGGGATGAGATACAATGTATAGATAATTAATTTTGGGGGTCTATAGCTTATTCATGGGATTTTATTAACTATTTTAAGGGGGACACAAACAAAATCATCAATTTTATTTGGGATTTTAAGCACTTTTTTCCCCCCGCTCACTGTAACGGAAAAATAAAATTTTATCTTTATTCTCTGGTTCCCTACAATTGTGGTGATACCTCATATATAGGTTTTCTTATCTTTGCTCAATTTGTGGTTATTATACAATTGAGGGACCTGCCTCTTTCGAATTCTTTCTGCTATGATAAAACTTTGTTGCTACTCCAACTATAGCTTTAATTATTTGTTCCCTAAGCCTAACCTGGGGTCACTTAGAGGCATGAATGTCTGCCACAACAGTGGAACAGGCATATTATAAATAAAGCCATCACTCAGCTTTATTTGGTGGTTACAATCGATTGCTATGACATTCAGGAGTCTCTCAGAGAGTCATAGAGTACTCTGCATTAGCCATTACTCAGCTTCATTGGTACTAATTCAGATGAGGAAAAAACTGGACAGGGCCTAACTGTAGTTGGTGGGAAAACCCCTTTAAGGAGTTGAATCTCCTAATCCCTTCATCCAATTTTAATGTAAATACCCTGTAAATGAAGCTGAATGCCTGGACTTTATGTCCATGTCAATTATACAACTGTGACTTGAATATCTTTAAGTAAACAGGTAAAAAAACAAAAATAGTTTGAGTGTCAAAATATATATACATTTGATACTGTCACAGCTGTAGTGACAAAAAAAAGCTAAAACCTAATGATAGCAATGTGTATATTTTAGTGACCATGTCTGCAAAATAATTACTTGAAGTGTTTAAAAACTCACATTTTCAAAAACTCACTTTTCAAAGAAAAGTGTAGCTCCGTGAATAGAAGGAAAACCCTTAACAAAACTTGACTTAAAAAACAAAACAAAACAAAAGATATTAAAACAAATGTTTCAAGTGTAATTTACTGTACATAATGTAAACAAAATTAAATACCTAGAAAAAACATATATTATTCAGCTAGCCCACACTTTGTTGCTGTGAATAAGAAATAGTGCAGGACTGATGAGTATTTTTATTATTACACCCCAAGCAACATACCTCATTATGATGAACATCTCCAGATACAGAAATACAAGCTACAATGACAATGCCCTCTGGTGGCAAGTACTGTAACTGCAGGTAATGTGCTTATTAAAAAATGAAATTAATATGTAATATTCAAATTCAGTAATATTTGACTTTGGCAAAAGAGTTAATTTAAAATAACTGAGATATGACAGAGCTTATGAACATTTTACTGTGCCAGAGGTGAAACTAATGCAGAGAACTGGGAGCCCAGGCGTCACATTTATCATAGGATGGCGATAGGTTCAAAAGCGCAAAGGGGGGATCTGCCTGGTTCTCTCCGGCTCTCACAAACTGGTTGTTAAAATTCTATCCAAGCCAGGCTGCGATCAGGCTCCCTATCCCTGAGGGGCCACTGAGCACCTCATCAGGCCTCTAATCGTGTCTGCCTGCGCCAGCATCTTGCTTCATCAGACATAGGACTGAATAGGTGATTGTGTGCCATCTTGTGCTTATTTTGTATGACTACATCTGTGTGTAGCATTTTAATATTCTGGATGCATGGTGTAAATAGGTTTGCATAAGCCTGAATAGACCTTTGACCTGTGTTGTTCCTGACTGTGCGCAGGGGCGCACAATGACGTCATCCCTGCACCGTGCGATTAGGCGCCAGAGTGTCACCAGCAAGGAGAGGTGACTATTCACAGTGGGAGCTCTATTACTACTAGTGACATAACTGCTGCCCAATTACTACTGCCAACTTTATCACTGGATGCATTTTAATGGCTACTGGGGAAATTACTACTGGGGGCAAGAATACTGGGGGCATGACTGGATTATTACTGACTACTCGAGTTAATCACCACAAACCTTCATCCTACATTTGGTTAAGGGTTAACACTAACCATATTGTAATAAACGGTTTGGTGTAAATCAGCACAATCCTTCACCCTACCCTTGGTTCAGGGTTAAGCCTAACCATACACTAATAAAAAGTGTTACCTTAAAGGAAACCTACCACTGCTGATGGTAGGTATTAGCTGTAAACACCGGGCACCAGCTCAGGGTGAGCTGGTGCCAGAGCTTACCTTTGCTAGTGTTTTAAACACATTTTGATGAACAGCCCCGAGGTAGCTTCGGCGCTGCGCGCGGCCGTGCGTGCGTCACGCCTCCGGCACACCCTATGGAGGGGCGCGCAGCGCCGAAGCTGCCTCGGGGCTGTTCATCAAAATGTGTTTAAACGGCGATATAGCGGTTTAAAACACTAGCAAAGGTGTTTACATCTAATACCTACCATCAGCAGTGGTAGGTTTCCTTTAAACTATTTTGGTATAGATGCCAGCTACCCGGTGTCAATGAGCCTCAGTAATGAGGAACATTTGCCTTGCATCATAGTCACTAGTAGATGTTGTCTGTTTTGTCACTGTGAGAGACTATACCATGTGGGATAGCCATATAGGCTACAAGGAAGAAGAAATGAAGGGACATACACTGCTTATTGGACTGCACCACTTCCCTTTCTCTTGATCCGCCACCATCCGTTGAGGCTTAAAGAAGGGACATTTATATCTTATAGCAATGACTACGGTGTGGTAAATATCAGACAGAAGTACCACTTGAAATATACTTACCTCCTGTCTGGATGGTGCCCCAAGTAACACAACATCTTCTCATCTCACAGCGAGCCCCTCTGTTGGATGCTATAAAGATTGAATATTGTTGTTAATTTAATATTAACTGGCACCAGGGGCATAACTACAGTGGTAGCAGCCATAGCAGCCGCTATGGGGCCCACAGTGTCACGGGGCCCCGTCATCCAACCTGATAATAAAGAATGGAGGATGTGAACCATTACATATCACACAGTATATGTACATTGTACAGCATAATAGGTACATAGCATACATGAGATGTATATATGCTTTATATGTGTGTGTGTATATATCATGTATGTGTGGGTACAAGACTGTATAAATTTGTGTGAATGAGTGAAAAACTGTATGTTTATGTATATAGGTATATAATTGTACATAAATGTATATATGTATGTGTATTTATATGAGGATAATATGCATATTTGAAAGCGGGAAGGGCGCTCCATTCAAAAGTCTGCTATGGGGCCCTGCTTCTACTAGTTACGCCCCTGACTGGCACCCCAAAACCAAGCAGATTTTGCAGCGTCCATGGACGCTCTTTTGGACTAATTTTTAGCTTTTTGGGGATCTATTGGACCTCTGGCTCATTTACACATATCCAAATCAAGTCAACTAGGAAGAAGAGACCCACAATCCTCTCCTTCCTCCATCTTCCTGTTTTATGTATCTTTCTTTCAATAAAGCTTCACCCCCTAATGCTCAATCCCGTCCTTTCCTTTGTTACCCTGTCACATCATGGATATTATCACCTGCTGCATTTATTCTCTCTTGACGCTGAACGTCTTGTCTTCAATGTATTTTTGTGATTCAAGGCAGGAACAGTATGAATTTAAAGGATTATTTCCATTACAGCAAATTTATGTTATTATTTCTGTTATAAAAAGTTATACAACTTCCCAATATACTTTCTGTATCAATTTCTCATGGTTTTCTAGATCACTGCTTGCTGTCATTCAAGAGGAAGCTTCTATGATTACTTCCATTGGATAGAAATCTGACCATGGTCACACAGGTGCAGGGCTCGTTATATCACACAGCACAGATTAGGGTGAAGACACACATGGCGTTTTTGGGCCGTTTTTACTAAGTGCGTTTTCAGATCGTTAAAAACGCATGCATTAAAAAACGCATCCGTTTTTTAAAAACGCATGCGTTTTTGTCCGTTTCCGAAATTGCGCAATGAAAACGGACAAAAATGCATGCGTTTTCAAAAAGCGGATGCGTTTTTAAAAAACGCATGCGTTTTTTAACGCATGCGTTTTTAACAATCTGAAAACGCACTAACTAAAAACGGCCCAAAAACGGCCCAAAAACGCCATGTGTGTCTTCACCCTTACTCTCTATGATAGTAACGAGCTGTGCACCTGTGTGACCATGGTCTGATTTCTGTCCACTGGAAGTGAACATAGAAGATTTTTATAGGATAAAGAATTCTTCCGAAAGTTTGCCAAATTTTCCTTTTTTTTCCAGAATCAAAAAAACAAAACTTATCACATAAATTTTACAACTATCACGAAGTACAATGGGATATATTTACTAAGGGTCCGGCGGATCTCACTTTCGTCGGATTTTATAAAAATTTTTTGCACCGCTGTGACAGGTATTTAACTGGGGATTGTGTCGCACGTGATCGGATTGGCGCTGGCTTTCATGCAACAAAAATTGGGGGGGGGGGGGGGGAGGGGGCGTCAGACAAATTCGACTTATTCAGACTGAGCGCGGGATTTAATATTCAAATTGTGTTGCAGCCAATGCATTTACATGCACCAGGAAGAAGATGGTGAACTCTGGCGGACCTGAACGAGAAAGCGACAGATGCAGGAAATCGGGCGCACAATCTTTGTGAATTGTGACACAGTGCATTGACGTCGGACAATGCACTTCGGGTGAACTCCGTCGGCCGGGTAAGTAAATGTGCCCCAATGTGTCTCGAGAAAACTATGTCAAAATCACCTGGATATGTAAAAGCCTGTGGAGTTATAACCAATTATGGTGACACATGTCAGATTTGAATAACCAAGTCTGGTCATTAAGCTGAAAAAAAGCGTCGGTGATAAGGTGTTATAGGACATCTACCATCTGTTTACTGGTAGAGTGTCCTAGTTAGGCTGCTTGTTGAGTCTAAGGCCCCTTCTACACTAGCGAGTGTGATGCGATGAACTCGCATCACACTCGCAACGCAAGCTGCCGGGAACGCACGGCCCGAACGCTGCACCGCGGGAGTGAACTCAGCATGTCAGTTCACTCCCGCGGTGCAGGGTTCGGGCCGTGCGTTCCCGGCAGCTTGCGTTGCGAGTGTGATGCGAGTTCATCGCATCACACTCGCTAGTGTAGAAGGGGCCTAAGGCATGTGGGGACCACTTTTAACATGTTTTCTGGCATCTTTAGCAATGAAATATGAACTTTGTAAAACAGCCGGAGGCACTTAGGCTGACGCCGCAGAGTGCCTCTTGGCTTCCCCAGCTTTTTTATTTATTTTATTTATTCATGCCCCTTCACCCCCCTAGACTGGAAGAGCAGCCTAATTAGGACTCTCTACCATCAGTAAACTGGTGTTAGATGTGAGTGTGTTTGGTTTACAATTTTGATGCTTCTGGTAGATGTCCTTTTACTTCTGTTTTTATGCATTTTATGTTATCAAACTGTTATTTTTGCATTGTATGTATTTGTCTGTTGAATTGTGATGCTACCTGAAGTGAATGATTTAACTAGGGAGTATTATATTGTATTTTGGCTTAATTTATGCAAAGTGTCTCATCAGCGTTATATATGATGAGTGGTGGCAACTAACTTCACTCAGTTTCTGGAGCAAGAAGGGCTTTTAGAGGGAGGACCAGCGTGACCCAGACACAGCAAGCAAGACATATAATGAGGGCTTTCACTATTCTCCACTGGAGCACTAATCAGGATTGCAGTCACTATAATGTATGTACAGCAGCCCCTACCATCCCATAAGCTTTGAGTTGCTCCAGCTGGGCTGAGCCTGTGCCAGCTGTGGCTGCCTATGGCTTTTTTTCTTCCTGGTGCTGATGTGTGATGAGCAGTGCAGAACCTGACATCTTAGGTCAGCCCAGCCTGCTGCCAGCTTCTGTTATGGGAGTAGCACTGCTATCTCAATAATAATGAACTTCTCAAAGAGCTAAAGAGGAGTGAGAGGTAATACTGGGACTCCCGGGCCCGTCTTCTGGCAAGGTTCATGACTGAAGTTCCAGTATTTCCCCCTGATGGCAGCACTGTGGCCATCTGAAACTGGCCTTTCCCAGACAGACAGTAATGCTTTTAAAGGAGGAGTATAACAAAGCAGGTTCACAAATCAAATACATAAATTAAATGGTCACATTTTTCCAATAAAAAAAGGCTACCGCGGCACTTATATGATGGCAACGCACGGGGGCCAAAAAGAATTTTAAAAATTCTAACATTCAACATTGCACCGCTTTCCTTGGTATGGAAATTATATCACATACAAAAACATAACCATAATAGGTTTTCTCGCATCCAAAAAATTACAGGCCTATTAAAGTATAAAAAAATATTTTCCCTGCAGTGAACAGCATTTGGCCAAGAGGAGGCCAGTGTAGTTCTTTATGAGGGGGAGATGAGTAGTGTTATGCTGTGTGGGAATACAAGGAATACAAGTTGGGGTAATGGGGCAAATTGCGGGGCTTAGGGCAAAAATACATTTCCCTGCGTGACATGCAGGGCCTACATCTTTTGAAGGGTCTGGACAGCACCAATGATGGTGTAGTGTCACTCAAAAGCATTTGGCTCTTGCTGATAGGCCCTGTATAAGGTGCTACACCTCCAGTCTGCAGATGTATAGAGGGAGTTGTATATAAAGAACATGATCAACTCTAACAGAATCAACTCTACAGATATTTCAGGACTTCCCGATAGTAAATCCCTCTCCAGCCTGGAGATGTGGTATACGAAGCGTCAGCAAACTATTCCATTGTACAGTGCGGACACATCTCAGCATGCACAGCTCACTTCCTGCGCTCCGGAACCTGTGTGCACGATGATGTGTTTCTCGCCGAGCCCGAATACGGCTGCGCTCTGTTCTATGCCGGAAGTGTAGCCAGTGACAGCTTCGGGTGCCCTTGTTTGGCCGCTCGGCTGGCTGTTAGGCAGCTGGCACTGCTCCTCGGTCACACAGGATGTTGCGGGCAGCCTGGTAAGTGAGAAGTGGCGCTGCCAGTCACTATCTGCTGCCACATTGCCCTCCTCAGGTGTCACATGTGGTGCCGGAGGTAGAGAGGGAGCTCTGGTGACAGCTGGGGGGCGTGCTGTCTATCACTCTATAGGCTGCCCCCAGGTGTCACCTATACAGGGAGCATGAAATACTGTACAAATGTAAGCTTCCCCCTCTCACCTATTAGTACATGTTCCTATTTCACAATTCCTTACAACTAACCTCCCCCACCCATTGGGTGAACCATTTGGAGCATAGGGGGGTTGCCGGGTGGCTGGAATGTATGGATGCAAGTCAGCTTTATATGCTAGGGCCATTGTAGGGCCTGGAATAGAAGCTCCATTGAAGAAGATACAGGCATAGCTGTTTAAGTGCTCAATTTATATGTTTTTCGAACAGGTTTTTATGTGCGGCAAAAGGGATGACGCACAAGATATGGTGTTTGGGCCCTGTAAATGATATGGGTCCATAAAATGGCACATAAAGATATCCAGGGTCATGGCTTCACGCCTAGCCCAACCGGTATGGTAATAAGCGGAACATTTAACATAGCCACACCTGGAGCCTGTGCTGCACAGGAATCTTATGTGCTCACCGCTTCCTCTGGACCTTTTTTTTGTGTGGGGTAGACAGCATGATCTGTTATCATACAGTCCTCATCATATGGGATTAGCCATTGAAATCGATGGTCATTTAAAGGGTTCTATTCGATTGTATTTATTATAGTTTCAGTCTGAAGTTGGCCTTATTTTAATATTTTATGGCTGATACATTGGGTCTTACTAATGGGCCCCCACAGTGAAAGGAGGGTGACAGATCCGTTCCCTCGAATGAATGAAGACCTGATGTTCCATCCATTTTCTATGGGAATGCTGTAAATAGCAAAGTATTAGCTGAGTCCTGCTTAAACCCTTAGAAATAAAAATGGCCACATTCGTAATAATTTTTATGCGTTAATCTCCAGGAGCTGTGTCAGGAGTTATTTTTTGTGGGACAAGCCATTGTTTTAATTGATGGAGTTTTCACCATACAGGATAATCACTTTATACTCTAATAGATCGGTCCCCTACAGACATTGACAAATCTAATATGTTTCTAAATTTTTAAATGACTTGAGTAGCTGTGGATGTAAGCGGCAGGTGACTTCTGGATAATACAGCAGACACCCACCCTGCTAGGGAGAGAGCGCAACTTTTGAACCAGCTTAAAGAGTAACTGTCATTTCAAAAAACTTTTCATATGTTGTAGGGCAGGCAATTTTAAGCCTTTTGCAATTGGATTAGTTACCCGAATCCTGCTCCTTCCTCTTTTTTTCTGCACACTTCCCCTAGATGTCAGTGATGTCTCATATAGCTGTTGCTAGGAACATTCTGTCTTCACTGCAGACTATGGAGCTAGAGACACACCCCTTTTTCTCTCCCTGCAATCAGCTGTTCACGTCATGGCTCAGTGCTCCAGCAGTCATGTTCTGACTGGAACTCTAACTAATGTAGTTACCAAACACCTACAGTCATCTCTCCCTCAGCTTTCCCTACACTTGTGTATAAACAAATAATCCACACAGACAGAAACTGCAGCCCCCATCACCTTACACTCCACAGCTGGAAGTGGCAGGAAACACTCTCCAAGTCTTCAAGCTGTGCCCTCATGTGCTGTGCTGAAGTTTTACTTAGAATATACCTAGATAGATAGATATATAGATATAGATATATATATATATATGATAGGATATACATAGATAGCTCTGGTATCATTGGTCAGCAGTAGGTGCTTGTGATGAGGTGACAGGAGACAGGTCCTGCCCCCTCCATCTTGCTAATATACTCGAGTATAATATACTCGAGTATAAGCCTAGTTTTTCAGCACAAAAAGAAATGTGCTGAAAACCCAACTCGATTTATACTCGAGTAAAAAAAACCAACAAAAAACTCACCTTTCTGGCTTCCCCTGCTGTTGGCTATTTACTGGGGCATATGGGCTGGCAGGCTGTATACTGGGGGATATGGGCTGGCAGGCTGTATACTGGGGGGCAGGTGCTGGCTATATACTATGGGGCTGGGTCCGGCAAGCTATATACTGGGGAGGCTGTGACCAATGCATTTCCCACCCTTTGCTTATACTCGAGTAAATAGGTTTTCCCAGGTTTTTGTGGTAAAATTAGGGGCCTCGGCTTATACTTGGGTCAGCTTGCACTCGAGTATATACAGTATTTTGAGAGCTGGAAACCATGGTTGCTATGGGACAAAAGAGGTACTAAATGAGGACCGAGAGGCAAAATATTTTGAGGAATTATTCCCAAGGACACCTGGAGCAGAATTGTGTATTTTATTATTTTTTTTGCTCAGAATGACAGTTACACTTTAAAACTGCATAAGGGATAATGCAATGTAATAATGGGGTTGACCACTTACACCAAACTTTGACTGTAAGTATAAGACTCTAATAGGGTTACCCATATTATACCTGCCCAGATAAAATTGCTTATTTGCAGGAGAGAGACGTAGGTTTTGTGACCCTTTCAACCACTCATATAGGCAGGTTATGATGAAAGTGGGGTGCAGACAATAATGACTGCACACCCCCCTTCATCCTCCAGAAGACAGCAGGACCTGGGCGTCATATGACTTGCAGCTTCCTTCAGTAAACAAGAAACGTTATCAGGGTAAGTGTAATATGGGTGACATTTTTACGGTCTAAAACTTACCCTGTTTAAGTTTGTCTAAGTGGCCAAACCCTTTTAAAGGGGTAAACTTAATTTTTTTAAATGGGCGGACAACTTAGAATAAAACCTAAAAGAAAAAAAACTATGGTAGTCACATAAGGTATATTATTCAGCAATTTGTACTCTGTATTTCCACTCTAATAGTTTAATGTATTCTTTGGACAAAATATGTATCTGTCAGGGGCATAGTTTTAAGGTGCGGTACAAAGGAATAAAATGGTGTAGACTATTGTTAAAAACGAGGTTGTCCAGGTCACTATTGATGAGGTTTGCTTAGGATCGGTATTTATGTGTGATCGGCCTGCTGTTGCCCCCTGCACTTTCCAGGATAAGTCCGGCAAGCTGAGTCCCTGTGACTTGTCTGAGCTGTAGTACTTTTCCTAGCTGCCGTATCAACACAGACAATATTTTGACTCTTGAAATTTTAGGATCTAAGATGGGTCATTGATGAAAATGTTTTGGGCATCCCTTTTAATGTTTAATACTGTTCACATAGAAATGTATTTAAAAAAGTTCTTTTTGTTCCAGCATTGTCTGCAGAGGGACGCTAAATAAACGGGTCGTAAAGGAGGCCAGATTACCATCACAGAGCCTTTATGCTCGTAGAGACCATCATTTTTCTAGAGCCAACGTTCGACCTTTACCCAGTTCATCAATACGATGCTACTCATCCTTGTCTCGCCTCCCACTACAGAAGAGCAGACTTTTGACAGTCCATCTGAATTATCAAAGCCAGCGCGGCTTTTGGGTTGCTAGGTTGGCATCCAGGCTGTTAAAGCTCAGATATCTGGTATTGGGATCAGCTGTTGGTGGCGGATATACAGCTAAAAAGGTATGTATTGGGTCTTTTCATGCTGTTATTTTGTTGGTTTTAATACATAAACATCATTCGAGATCATTAATATTGTGTGGGGTGGGAGTGTTGAGAATGTTTTTCTAATGTACTTTATTTAGGTTAGACTATGATTAGGATTAAGACTGAATTTCTACCGCATCTCCCTGTGTTTACAGAGCTCTGGGCACTGCTTTATCCCATCATGATTCTCCTGAGTCATCTGCATACAAGTGCCGTGTCACCCAAGGCAATAGTGCCCCACAAACAAAAAGGAAATTAGTAATCCAGCACTCAGGATCTTGAATACTCCAGTGTTTAAAATGTTGTCCTTTATTTCAACAGAATAAAAATGTAAATGGTTGTATCTCTTCTTGACACGACCAACGCATTTTGCACATTACTCCCAGTTGTTTACTCATGGTAATGATTATTTGTGTTGTAACTTAGTTTTTACACCAATGCTGGCAGTGTACCCAACAGGGTCGGTAGTTTTCTTTTTTAAGAAAGTAGTTTCCTTCATTTGTATTCAATCGTGATGTAAGCCCCTACATGAGCTCTTCCGCCTTTCCAGGGTGGGATAATAATTTTGAAGACGAATAGACTAATATTGTCATTCTTGTAGTTTTGGAACAATCATCTGGTGGTATAATGTAGAACAATTGTTGCATTACAATTCCTGGAATTGTGCTTGACAAGAAAATGGGCTATAGTCACCCAATAAATCCCCAACTGCTTCCAGTGCCGTAGTCGTGGCTATGCTATTGCATCCCTCTTAACTCCAATCCCAGGACAGCTTGCCCCTCCACCAATCCTGGTATTGATGTCCTGTCTTCTCCTTATGAATCAAGCAACAAGTTGTGCAGACATCTTGTTACCCCTTTCCTCATTGTTGGCATGTCTAGATTTATTGAGACCTTTACTTCTTATAGACATGGGTGTAGAAATTTTTGATCTTGGTGAAAGGCTACTTCAATGTATTCTAATTATGGAGAAGCTGAGCTGTTGTGCTTGATTTGTACCACTCATCTTTCAGACATTTGACCAGTGGAAAGATATGTTTCCGGATCTCAGTGAATACAAATGGATTGTACCAGATTTTGTGTGGGAGCTGGATGAACATATTAACTTTGGTAAGTCATTTGGGTGGTATTTATGCCATGTGTGTATCCTTCTGTGGTTTAATCTGTACTTATGAAGTTGTTTGTTTTATCTGTCAGTTTTACCCTAGTCCCCTCCATCTTTGCCAGACCTTCCAGATACATATAGATGGTCTTTGTAACCAGGCAGAGATGTCCAGCTTTGAACATTTAGAATGACTAAGGTGAGTCGAAAGGTCTTCCAGTGCGACTAAACACCTAAAATATACTTTGTCAATCCCTTAAAGACATGTGCACGTGAATAAAGCGAAATCCATGACACAATTTGGATGGACTTGTTAAAATAGTCTAACCATTATGACTAATGATGACCAGCCCTTCTGAGAAGCGGCAGTGGTTTTTCATGTGCATATGTTTTTAATGGATGAAAATAAAATAAGTTTTTTCCATATTTGGTCACACTGGCAAACTTTTCTTCTCACCATGATCTCATTTCTGGAGCGGGCCAGCATTTCTTCTCCATGCAGCGATGATCTTCTCTTCCACCTGGTGTGGGATTTTTCCATGCCTGTAAAGGACATTATAGATTTGATGTTACCTGCTTGGCATGTCAGCCACGTTTCTCATCTTCACTTCTGTTTATAACTGATATGAATATAAGCAATTCTTAGAGGCTACCTAAATATGGGACATGAGTATGGCTTGATCTTGTCTCCTCTATCCCACCACCTTGTAAACATAGTTTGCTGTGTTTCCACACTCTTACTTTCTTTGTTCCTCTCGTACTGTTTTTGGAAGTAATTGTTATTTTTGGAACACATTAACCATTGTCTTCTCCTTTGCAGATAAGCTCAGTAAAGCTCTTCCGGATTCTGAGGAGCTGGCTAAGCTTTTGCCAGACTTTGAGAAACTAGGAGAAAGCTTTAGTCTCTTGAAAGGATGGCTGTCATCAGGTGGGCAAGAGTTGTAAGCATATCCTACAGGAATCCTGTTTTGTCACTGTTTACTAAAAAGCCATTGGAATCACTTTATAATAATGTAATTTTAATCTCCAAGTAGAAGAAAATATGAGACTTTACAACACTGTACAAATAAGTTTCTTCACTAGCGCAATGCATTTACACATAGGTGCCAGCAATTTCATGGCTCTAAACATTGGAGCAAAAGTTTTGATACGCATGTGGTCAGAGTGGCATCCTTTTTGTAAATCGTTGGTAGTTTCTGAGAGAACTGTAGGCTCTGAGACTCAGACATATGCTTTTTTTTAAAAACACATTTCTTAATCATTCTACGTTTTAGGGAAGATTGACATTGTCTGTGGTCAGTCCATGATCATAGAATGTGAAAAGTGCCATGCCATGCACTGACAAACACTGACCATGGACTGTACATATGTTTTGCAGAGTTACAGCTTCCCTAATATGAAGCAGAGCTAATTACAGTGTCTGCTCTGCTGCATATTGGGGAAGCAGGGACTCTGTATAACATATATGGATATGAATTCTGTGCCCCGGCAGTGTTGTCAGTGCATGGCATGGCACTTCTCCCATTCCCTGATGATGGACTGACCACAGACAATGTGAATCTGCCCTAAAATGTAGAATGATTAAGAAAATTGTTTGAAAAGCTTATTGGAAGAGTTTCCAACTTTGGGATTACTTCTCTCCACATGATTTGCACAGATGAATGCACTTGTAACTTGTCTTAGGCTGGAGCTTAGCCGTGTGCTGGAGAGGAGGAGGAGGTGACCCATTCTCCCTACATAGAGAATAGCGGCGCACGGCCGCACACACGCCGAAAGATAGAGCAAGTGTGGCACCGTATCTGCGCCGCGCAGCTATTGCCGTCTATGGGGACGTACATGCGGCCGCAATTTGATAAATATGATGTATAAAAAAGATTTATTTGACAATTGTTGTGTTGGCAACAAGGCTGTCCTGTTAGAATTAAATTAATACATTACATTCAGTATGACCTTAACATTTAGATATTTGTGGCTGATCCTTTCAGAGGCTTTAACCTGTTCCCCATTGTAGCAACCAATGAATTCCATGTAATATAGCCTGATTATATAGCGTGCTTATATGTGTGAACAGGAATGTCTGGTGTTGGGTATACATGTATGTTCCATGTCTGTGTTCATTTTAGCATACATTTTTACCTGGCTTCTACCTTCATCATATATGTGGTTTGACGACTGTCTTAAAATTCCCTCTGTAGTTGTTCCTCAGCTTTGTCCAGTATATTTTCATTTGTATACTTACTATTGATAAGATAGCAGGAGGTGGGATTCCTTTCCAGGTTTTGCTAACATGCTTTCATTCCTCATTTTTTTTTATATCTTTTGCTGATTTTTCACAGGTCACAATTTGGTTAGTGAAGTCATACGACCTTCTGATCTGCTTCTGTTGTTAGGTGTGTAAAGCCATTTCTGTCACCAATGTATTCAGTGCAATATTACTCCATACGGATATGCACAATAACAGCTGAAAGAATTCCACTCAAGGCCCATATAATGGAAAGTGCTAAAATTGTATGATGCAGGGGACCTCAAATCCTAGATTTAACAAGTGCCAATGGTGTTATATCAGCCGGTTTGGGTCACATCTTGGAGGACAGGAGTGCAGACCTGCACATCCATATTAGCTGTAACTATGGAAAATAAATGGAAGTCGCTACAGGGATACAGAACCAGATGCCTGAGCCCCATACCCGGTGTTTATTAGGTGCCAAACAGCTGATTGGTGCACAGGCCTAGATATCACTACCCCAAAAAGATGCTGGGGATAGGTTATTCCTGGCCAAGGCATTAGATGTTTGACATATACAACCCTTTTGGAGACATTATCAGGGCTTCTACGCTAGAAAACTGGTGTAAAATACCTGAAATAATCGCAATTGCTAGCGAACCTCCATTATTTCCCACCTGTAGAGGCAGCGGAGTCGGGCGTGTTGTACAATTTATATAGTAAATTGCACAATTCTATGTAGTGCCTGGTGTAGAAGTACAGTGTCTACAAGTAGTATTCAACCCCCTGCAGATTTAGGTTTGATAAGAAGCAAATAAGTTAGAGCCTTCAAACAAGAGAAGGATTTATTACCAGATGCATAAATCTTACAAACCAAAAAGTTATGTTTCTCAGTTATATTTTAATAAATTTTAAACATAAAAGTGTGGGTCAATTATTATTCAACCCCTAGGTTTAATATTTTGTGGAATAACCCTTGTTTGCAGTTACAGCTAATAATTGTCTTTTATAAGACCGGATCAGGCCGGCACAGGTCTCTGGAGTTATCTTGGCCCACTCCTCCATGCAGATCTTCTCCAAGTTATCTAGGTTCTTTGGGTGTCTCATGTGGACTTTAATCTTGAGCTCCTTCCACAAGTTTTCAAATGGGTTAAGGTCAGGAGACTGACTAGGCCACTACAACACCTTGATTTTTTCCCTCTTGAACCAGGCCTTGGTTTTCTTGGCTGTGTGCTTTGGGTCGTTGTCTTGTTGGAAGATGAAATGACGACGCATCATAAGATCCTTGATGGAGGAGCGGAGGTTCTTGGCCAAAATCTCCAAGTAGGCAGTGCTATCCATCTTCCCATGGATGCGGACCAGATGGCCAGGCCCCTTGGCTGAGAAGCAGCCCCACAGCATGATGTATTCTTGGGGTCGTATGCAGTGCCATCCAGTCTCCAAACGTCACATGTGTGGTTGGCACCAAAGATCTCGATCTTGGTCTCATCAGACCAGAGAACCTTGAACCAGTCTGTCTCAGAGTCCTCCAAGTGATCATGAGCAAACTGTAAACGAGCCTTGACATGACGCTGTGAAAGTAAAGGTACCTTACCTGCTCGTCTGGTTACTTATGGTATTGACTGAAACCAATGTCCCCACTGCCATGAGATCTTGCCGGAGCTCCTTCCTTGTTGTCCTTGGGTTAGCCTTGACTCTTCGGACAAGCCTGGCCTCGGCACGGGAGGAAACTTTCAAAGGCTGTCCAGGCCGTGGAAGGCTAACAGTAGTTCCATAAGCCTTCCACTTCCGGATGATGCTCCCAACAGTGGAGACAGGCAGGCCCAACTCCTTGGAAAGGGTTTTGTACCCCTTGCCAGCCTTGTGACCCTCCACGATGTTGTCTCTAATGGCCTTGGAATGCTTCTTTGTCTTTCCCATGTTGACCATGTATGAGTGCTGTTCACAAGTTTGGGGAGGGTCTTAAATAGTCAGAAAAGGCTGGAAAAACAGATAATTAATCCAAACATGTGAAACTCATTGTTCTTTGTGCCTGAACTACTTCTTAATACTTTAGGGCAGTGATGGCGAAACTTTCAGAGACCAAGTGCCCAAACTACAACTAAGATCCACTAATTTATCGCAAAGTGCCAACACAGAAATGTAATTAGTGACTTATACTCTGTGCTCTGTCACATCTTTCATTCATATCAGCACCCTGAAGACACCAATAAAGCAGAAAATAGAAGAAATTTGGATGATCATTGTAGCTTCCCTCCAGGGTCCCATAAACAGGAAGAATTATCAGGGCTGGTGCAGGAGCTACAATGATAATCCAGATCCATCCACATCTTCCTACTCCTGCAGTAGTCCCAGGTAGCCCTGTCACTTTAAAATAGCTCTGTGCACAGCAAGTCCTGGGCTGCCTTAGACTGCAGAAAGATACCTGGAGTCCTCTCTGGTGATGGCCTGGGTGCCCACAGAAAGGGCTCTGAGTGCCACCTCTGCCACCCGTGCCATAGGTTCGCCACCACTGCTTTAGGGGAACCAAACAGAATTCTGGTGGTTTGAGGGGTAGAATAATAATTGACCCACACTTTTATGTTTAAAATTTCTTAAAATTTAACTGAGCAACATAACTTTTTGGTTTGTAAGATTTATGCATCTGTTAATAAATCCTGCTCTTGTTTGAAGTTTGAAGGCTGTAACTTATTTGCTTCTTATCAAACCTGCTAAATCTGCAGGGGGTTGAATACTACTTGTGGGCACTGTATATACTGCGCAGCCAGCCACCATATACATTAGGAGGCCAGAGCCTCTTCATATATCATTAGGGGTGAGGACTTATGCATATGCGGGCGCAGGAGTGCCAGCGTATGGTAAAAGTACAGCTGAGCTACAGGCTGTCCTGCAGCTGACCACAGAAGGTAAAGTCTGGTTCATGAGAGCTATTTCAGAAATAACAGGCATTTTAGGAACATAGTAACTGGGAAAGCTTTTGCCCGACTTTGAAAAGCTAGGAGAAAGTTTTAGCCTGTTAAAAGGGTGGCTGTCATCAGGTAGGAGAGCGTGGTAAGTGGTTGCATAAGGTGTGTCTAGTTGAGATAAAGGTGCTGGGCTTTAGGAGAGGATTCCCTGTAATAATAAGTAAAGTCAAGCTTTATGGTAAGAAGTTTAACTTTCTAAATTTTTAGCACTTTGCATGACTAAGCCAAAAAAAAAAGTTTCTGTAGTCCAAATTACTCATGACCCCATCCTAATGGGGTGATCTTACCCAGAGAAGTACAAAAATAAATGAAAATCTGATGCGTCTCCCTGGATAACACTTGCATTTGCATTTTGTATCACTTTTTGATGGAAGTCTCTTGGCTACTCCTGGAAAGGAAGCCTGGTTTACATGACATAATCACATTTGTATGTAAGAGCTTCTGTCGTCATTGTTTCACACATTGATTCTGTTCTGGGAACGTTTTTTAAGATTTTCTGTGGATCTTTTTTTTTTCTTGGAAACCATACCGTATTTTTCTGACTATAAGGCGCACAAAAATCCTTTGCTTTTTCCAGAAATCAAAGGTGCGCCTTGTAGTCCAGTGCGCCTTCTATATGAATTGTACTTACAGACAACAGCTGCCTTGAACTGTGTACAGGTCTGCCACCTGCTGGTCATTCATCCTTATAATCAGGTGCGCCTAATAATCCAGTACTCCTTATATATGAACCTAGACGTTTTAGCAGGAATTTATTGATGGTGCGCCTTATAGTCCGAAAAATATGGTACTTGTTGAAGTTTACATTCTAATGTATATCAGTTTTTCTTATACATTGTTAGCCACATGTAGTTTGATAATGTGCTTTGCACTTTGAAGAAGGCAATTGGGGACATTTATTTTATGCCGGTGCTTGATGAAGGTCTTCCTATAATGTCCCATGTCTTGTTTCCGGTGGAAGGAGGAGGCCATGCTCTCATTCTCTCAATCACTTCCTGTGACGTCCTGTGTCCTGCAGGCTTCGGGTGGATGAAGAGAGCTGCACAGACCATAATCTATGGATGACAGTGGCATGCCCCTCCAACCACTGATATGACAGAGGGGCGTGCACACAGTATTGAGAGCATGGCCTCCTCCTTCCACTGGAAACAAGACATGGGACATTATAGGAAGTCCTCTTTTAGGGCAAGTACACTATGGCTGATCCCATTCGTGTCTCATACTTACCCTGGTTAAGATTTAAAATCCATTTAATGATAATATAGTTCATTGTGGATCCCCTGCTGTTCTGACATCCTTTAGGATTGGCAATTTTATGTATGTAAACGTGTGCTGGCTCAAGTGCTTTATACAGTATATCTAAGCTCACATTATTACCAGGTCCATTTCCCTCGAGCAGTACAAATTCTTCCCTCTTTCACTGTCCCCTCTGCTTAAAGGGATGTTAACATTTCAGCAAATAAATGTTATTGTTTGAAATAGGAAACATTGTACAATTTTCCTATATATTTTCTGTATCAATTCCCCATGGATTTCTAGATCTCTGCTTGCTGTCATTTTATAGGAAGCTTTATTGTTTATTTCCAATGGACAGAAATCTGACCATGGTCATGTGATGTAACAACCTGTGTGACCATGGTCAGATTTCTGTCCAGGGAGGTAAACATAGAAGCTTTCCTTAAAAGGACAGCAAGCGGAGATCGAGAAGAGATCGACCATAGAATTAAAACAGAAAGTATATTGGAAAATTGAAAATTTTCATAGTACAATAAAAAACATTAATTTGCTGAAATGGGAATACCCCTTTAAAGGAAATCAACCATTAAAATTACCTACTGCTGCGCCCATTGATTGACTTTAGCAGTTATACTTAAAATGTAACCACCTAAGCAAATATTTTAGTTTCAAAAATGAATAGTTAAGGTGACAATAGCAAAGTTTGTAAAATACTTTATTAAAGGAAATCAAGCATGCTACACCATAGACATAGAACCAGGCACTGTGACTGTGGTGACCTCTTTGGTTGTTATCTATGGCCTCTAAAATCAACTTTTAAGGTTATGCTAATGACCCTGAAGGGCTTCTAGAGGAGTCATCCGGCTGTAGTGACACTGCCCCCTCAGCACCCCCTCCCGCCCCATGTAGTTTGACTGCAGCTGAGAAAGTTTCAGCACTTGGTGGGAGGGAGACCCGTAAATCTGAAGTATGGAGGGTCTCTTCCCATAGCTTCTCTAGCTCATTAGCATGATTTTAATGAATATACAAAGAAGTGACTGAAGTGACCTGCAGCCTCTCCTCCATCCATTTCACTCAGTATGTCACCTCCGCAGTACAGCTGTAACAATGGTTTCCTTTCTCAGTCTCCATGATCTAAACAAGAATTTGTTACCATTCTATACTTCTGTCTAACATGAAGTGAGCACTCGCCTTATGAATATAGGGAAAGAACAATTTTAGGATAAAGATACACAGGGTTTTTGGTTCACTTGGTATAGATTTTGCTTCCCTCTTTTGAGACAAAACCATGAATGGGAAGGCAGGAAACCTTAGGCGATAAACTTAAGCAAAATGAACCTGAAGCTGAGGTCACGTAGATGGGAACATATTTGTCATTCTGTAATGGTTGGAAGCTGAGATATTGGTGACGGATGTCCTCTGAGATGCTCCATTAACTAAGCGTAAACTCATTAGGGTAAGGCCAGAAACTGTGTAATGCGGTTTTTACCTCAAATCGGGCCAATTTTCAAATGCCTGTACACCTTTTTTTGCAAGTAAAACTATGATTAACCAGCATAATAATATCTTTATTTACAAGCATTTGATAACTGAGCTGATTTACAGTAAAACCTTATGTCAATTTTAGGTGTACACTTACTGCTACCCCTACTGTATACTTACAAACATTGGACACATATGAATATAATGCACATTATAGAATTATCCAGTATACTTTCTGTATCTATTCCTTGTTGTTTTCTAGATCTCTGCTTGCTGTCATTCTTTAGGTAGTGTCATAAGGGGGATTTATCATATATTGGTGCCTGGTACACCAGCTTATAATGTTCTCCCTGCCCCACCTCATCAAAATCTGGCCGCTAGATGAGCCGCTGGACAGTTATACACCAGGCTCTAGGTACTGCACAGGCAATGGGTGTCTACTCCCTGTCCCCGCCCAAGTGGCATAGAAGAGGAATTAGTACACCGGTGTTCGTTGGTAGAAACCTTTTACTGGTCATGTGATGTCACACAGGTGCACAGTTTGTTATAACACACTGCTCTGATTACTTTCTGTGATCGGTGACCTGGTTTTATCCACAGGATAAAGCTTCCTACAGTATGACAGCAAGCGGAGATCTAGAAAACTGTCAGGAATTGGTACAGAAAGTATATTGGAAACTTGTATTACTTTTCATTATACAAGCAATATCAATTATGTGCGGAAACAGGAACACCCCATTAAGTTGTGAATTTGCCAGGTGTGTCCTCATTGCGGGGGGTGTAATGCTGCCTGATTGGCTGCTCTGCTGCCCATCAACTCTAATTGTCCAGGGTTAGGCGAAACAGCCTAACGGAGGACACCGAGCCTACGATTCCTCTCTAGTGAATGGCCCTGATAATGACCCCTGTGGTGGTTTCTTTCTACCAGGTCCTGGAGGTGAGACTGCTTTTAAAGCCACCGACAACCAGAATTTTGACGGCTCGGACAAGCAGTACAAGAAGGTGAGGAGCTACTTTACTCTGGTGACAGTTCTTAAGATACACAGTATTTTTTTTCTGAGTCTGTATGTTTCCTTCTGTTAGTCTTATCTACACACGAAGCAGAATGGCTGCAGGATTTACCTGGCAGCAATGCCACAGCCAGATACCAGTCAGTAGACGTCAGGGTGGCACACGTTAGCGTTTTAAACCCGTTTTTAGTCCATTAAAAACCGCATGCGTTTTTAACTGACTGCTTAAAAACGGGTTCAAAATGCCACGTGTGCCACCACCCTCACACGCAATGTGTGTGGGTGCTCTTGCTTTCAATCTTTAGTTTAAAGACAAAAAGGATGTTTAAAGGAAAACTACCAGTTACTTTACAAAAAACAAACCAGACAAGCGGTGGTCTTCTTTAGGGCGCGGTCACACTGTGCATTTTGGTTGCCTTTTCCTTGTGTTGTGAAACACATTTCAACTGCTGATTTGCTTAATTACATTACTGTTTACAATGCAATGTAAACGCGATATTAACACGTGTTAGCAATTAATTTGTTTTGTTAACACCCACATTTACACTACATTTTGTAAATGCAAATGTTAACTGTAATGTGATTTGGCAAATCTCAGCTGTTGTAATGCATTTCAAAATGCAATGAAAGTGCAACCAAAACGTAACACGGGTCTGCGCCCTTAATATTGACACGTCGAGACTTATAATTAGCAGACCGGATTGTGGGTGGGAATTCACGTCTCATGCATGATGTTTCTTCACTCTCCCCATGCTCGGCGATTTCGTGCACAATTGGCAGCCCAGAGCGCCAGTCGTCTCATCCCCACGCACCTCCTCCACGCCCCTGTCAGTCGGGACCTGTAAGAATAGCTGGCAGCAGCACATATATTGCACAATCGCTGCCGGCTCTCTGCCATGTGGTGCACTGATAGCGCCATCCGTGCTGCACTGACAGCGGCTTCGACGCGCTGTGCTTATTAACAGTGCCGGTTGACTGTTTGGTTGGTGCTGTGAGTAAGCACAGCACGGCTGCGCCGCTGTCAGTTGCTGGGGGACAGGATTAAGGGGGGGACATATTTGGTGGGGTTATTTTTGGGGGTGACAGGTTCTCTGACAAGAAAAATTAATTTGTCCTTAAAGGAACACTCCAGTCACAACTAATTCAGTAAATTATACCTTGTTCAGGGCCTTTTTTTGTTGGAGGAAAATGCTACCCCTTCAGGCCCATAACCATCTATTATTTAATTAATCAGCTGTGAATGGAGTGTTCCTTTAAGGTTCATTGATTTATTTTTTCGTATTCTTATTGTCACAATATTAAAATTTTGATTGTCATTATGCAGTAGTGTATATAAAGTTATTGATTACATTAGTCAGTTGTACATATATCTGGGGTTCTCTATTTTTCACCAAAGTAAAAAAAAAATATATTATTTGAACTTTTTTGAAACTAGATTATTTTTTCATTTTTGAATACCTTTTTAATATTCCACTTTGCATCTAAGGTGCTCAAAAGAATTCTCAATTTTCATATCAAGCAGCTGTTATTTTTCTTAAAGGAGCATGTCTTATTGTGAATGTTTATATGCATGTATGTGTATATATACTTATATTATTTTAGACAAAAAGATTCAAAAATACCACCATAAAGATTTGTGCCAATTTGTGAAGGCGACTGTGATTTGCATTTTTCTAATCTCAATCTACCCTGCAGATTATTTGCGTGCTCTGTGTGAGGGGATTTTCTTCTGCATTTCCTACACAAAGTGGGGATGGTCTCTACCCGTTTTGCCTATGCTTAGAACTCTTCCATCCTGCGCTCCTTCTGTGGTGTTTGATTTGCATGCCTGTGACAAACTACAAAGCAAATAAAAACTGAGCTAAAACCCCAAATCCTTCACTACTATATTGTTTGACATTTTATATTCACTTTATACAAGTTTGCACCCTGCCTGCAATCCAAGCAGTAAATATGAAATAATATGAGATAATGTCACTTTACTTGCTCGCACAGCATACACATTGACTCTTTATAACCACACTGTTTCTTTTGGTTTGTGTTTTGGTTTTCTTATGTTTGAGTTGTGGTACCCGAATCTGATTGTTACTCAAGTGCCATTTCTGTTAATGGTTTTGTCACACACTTATATTGTCAGTCCATCCCTTTTGAGACCTTTCTGTATTGTGAGGCTGGAGAATGCGCTTAAGTGTTTTAGTACTACAGATATTAGTGAAACTTTAGTCATTAAACATTACACAGTGTATTCTATTTTTTTAGTGTGTTCCTTTAAAGGGAACCTGTCACCACATTGGCACATATACAGCCAGTGGCCGGTTCCTATAGAGCTCTAATAACTGACTGACCCCCTTCTTTTAGCTAACATCCACAGAAATCACATTTTATCTTATATTACCTGGCATCAGAGGGGGCGTGTCCTGCTCAGCAGGCCCCTCCCATCTACTCCTCCCTATGTCTGATGCCTCCTTACTGGTCACAGTTCATGTCATGTGACCAGAGTGACATCTCAGGTCCTTTAGCCTCTAAATAATACCAATATCAGAAAAATGGGTGTAATTAAGGTACAGGGCCCCACTGGCAGCTATTTTTAGGTGATATAGGAAGGACTTGTAACCCTTTATCAGCAAGCATTGTTAGTCGGGGGGGGCAAAATCTGGTGACGGGTCCTCTTTAAACATCAGAAGTGTAGCAGCTCCTTCCCCATAAATTAATAGCCCTTCCATATTAAGAAGTCCTAGTTGAAGTTGTAGCATGTCCCATTGCACCATTATATTTTAGTACTTTTTTTTGTCCTAAAATTAAATATAGACAGTAGGCAACGTAAAAAAATGTTTGATTATGACTTCAGTTTAGTGACATATATATCGCATCACCTGACTGCTGCACCTAATGACTGGCATTAGCAGTTACGGTTAAGGTGTAGCCTTGTAGGCAATTATTTTGATTTCAAAAAATGGTAAAGGTAACAATAGTAAGGTTTGTAATATACTTTATTTAAGGAAATATATAATCAAAATCCATCATGATAAACCAGTTACTCATAGATCCAGGGACTGTCATTGTGTTATCTTCTTATATTTCTTTCTAAAATCAACTTTTAAAATTATGCTTATGAGATAGAAAGGCTTTATAGTGGCTGTAGCTTCACAGGCTTTTACACTGTACATAGTAGGAGATGGGGGGGGGGGGAGGGGGGTTACAGTCTGTAAAGCCAGAGCACAGAGAAGCTCTGATTATGTCCCCCAGAGCCATCATTCTCAAGAGTATAATTCTAAAAGCTGATTTTAGAAGGAAGGAGGCCATGGATAACAAATGTAAGAAGATTGCCACAATCTAAGTGCCTGGATCTATGAGTAAGTGTCACTTTTTTAGAGGAAGAAGGAGGACTAAATATATTTAATAAAGTACATTACAACTTATTTTATACAATTTTGTGTAAAGTTTAGTTCGCTTTAACGACATCTCTAAAAAAAATCCTATTCAAGCATTTTTTGATCTGTAAAGGCTGGACTAGAACCATTGTGCTCACTGTAATGGTGCAATGGCCTCTTGTTTGTCATTGTTAGTATGTTTTTCCTCTCTAGTAGTTGTTTAAGATACATTACACTTTGTTCCTCTGTGTCCATTTTGCTTCCATACATTTGTCTGTCATTTTGGCTTTATTTTATACATCTATTTCATTTTGCACCCGACACAGTTTATGTCCCTTGGCTTCACCCCGTCTCTATCTCTCTCTGTAAACTCATGGCAGGGTTTGCTTGGTGAACTCATTCTTTTACAAGAGCAGCTCAAGCAGCATGAAGAGGAGGCACGCAGGGCAGCTGGAAACATTAACACGGGCAACTCACAGCAGAAGCGCAAGGTGATGGGTCTTAGGACGTTGGATGCAATCACAAGTGTGATGTACAAGTTGTAGTTGCAGGACAATACTGTGACTTGGATCAAACAATTCTATGCAGAAGTCAAATTTTAACCCAAATGAAATTTTAGTTCCATAACTTTTCTCCTTACTGTGTTCAGTACCCAAAATTAAACTTACTTCTTGTGGGATAGTAATAATGAGAAGACAATTTAATTTCATATATATACAATAAACCATAAAAGGAACTCTACCTTCAGTTTTGGCCATACAAAGCTGCAGACAGTACAGACAGATCTGTGTAACCATACATTTGTATGTGGTGTTAGTAGTACTGTATATAATGCATTTATATTCTAGGGTTGTAGCTGGACTTATATAATTTGGGGAATCTCCTTGTACTGGTGTGTTCTTTGATTTCTGCATTCACACTACTCCTTAGCACCTCTCCTGTGCTGTGTACAGTGACGAGATCTCACTCCGCTGTTCACCACTTCCACCTGAAATATAAGTGCATATCTTACAGTTCTGCAGCTACTAGCATTTCACATACAAAGGTATGATTAGGCAGATCCCCAGAGCTAATAGCTAACATTATCTACAGCTTTGTAAAAGTTAAAACTTCACTTTCAAACATGTAGCATTTCCCAGTATCTGCTGTGACAATATTACAATTGATGTAAAGTGTTCCCATTAAAGAGGTTGTTGTTCTTTTGTCGGCTGTAAGTTAACTAGAACTCCACTAGTTTGCAAATAATCTTTATTATTAGAAGGGTCTCTTGTACATAGTTCTATTAATGGCTACACATATTCATTGAAACTGCATGGTAGGGTTCAAAGCTTTTCCCCAATCCTTGTACGAAATCTGTTGGATGAAATGGTCATTGTACATGCAGTCAGCCAGGAAGTTCTATAAAAGAGACGTGCATTATTATTTTTTTTTAAATCACTTTGAAAATTAAAAGTGTTAAAATAAAGTGCCTTTTACACAATAAGAGATGTAACTATGGGATTTATTCCATTACACATCAAACCCTTGAGGCAACCAGGTGAGTGACTGCACTTATTGTAGATGTGACGCAGGGGAAGAATTATTTGTTCTCATTGGCTTTGATAGAATTTGAAAGATTGCAATAGATCTACCTCTACGCCAATACGTATAGGACTTGAACCAAAATGTTTTAGGGAAAGGGAAGTTCCTAGCATGTAAATGGTTACTAGTCCGCTAACTGCAGGAAATGCAGACGAGCGCCATCGAAAACTAGCACTGAGTAGATATGGCATACTTAATGCAAGTCTGTTTGAGTTCACAGAGATTTGAAAGTGTTTTAGGAGTCTTCAAGTCGTTCACTGTCTTTATTATAACAATCTCAATTTTTCTATCAAAATTTTGCTGTTAAAGGCTACAGACAAGGAAAAGGTTGATCAGCTGCAAGAAGAACTTTTGCAGACGCAGGTGGGTATTCAGCATGTTTTGCTGTAGGTTATCAGGCTGTTGTGTGTAGAATGGGGTGCTGTGGTGGTGGTCTTTATTGTCCCGTATGTCATGGGGGGTAATACATTTGATTTAGATGGTCTCACTGTTATGAGATATAGATTCATACTTGTGTGTATTTATATTTGAATGTTCCATACTTCTAAAATGGGACTGACCACAACCATACATCCTGTTACGTGTGGCTTTAGATGTAGTTATTATGGTCTGGAGGCTGTGTTATTGATTAAAGATTGTATATTTTTATAGATTTGTGGTTTTGGATTGACTCCTTGTGTACTTCATCCTATATACTGTGTTTGGTATACTTGGTTGACTTTGGTATAGGGATGGAATAATATCTAGATATATGGTTTTATGTAGACATGATTAAAGGCTTGTCTAACAGCTTACAGCTCTGAATTTCATATATATATGAAAAAAAAAAATATATATATATATATATATTTATTTCTACAAATGTTATGGCATTATCTCTTATTGATGCTTATCCATCACTTGCAAATGCATAGATGTGACATCCGCTGCTGTATTCTGCAACACTGAACACTAAAATACGAAGGAATAATCTTTAATCTGTGGTCAATTTTTTTGTTGGTTTGGTTTAGTTAAAATATCAGCGCATTCTTGAACGTCTTGAGAAAGAAAACAAAGATTTACGTAAACTGTTGCTTCAAAAAGATGACAAGGGCATACATCAAAGGAAAATGAAGGTAATGTAAACTAGTAACAAGTAAAAGAATGGTCACTATAACATTTTATTGTAGATAATTTTTTTTTAAAGGACATCTACAATCAGGATGAAGGATTGTAAACCAAGCACACTGACATACTGGTTTGCCCCCTACTCTTTTAGCTTCTGATGCCTTTTTTTTTTTTTTTGTTCTGTTTTACAAAAAAAGGCTTTTAAAATAATGCAAATGAGTCTGAGACCAGGCTGACATCATCTCAGGTCCTTTAGTCTTTAGCAAACTGTACCCCATGCTTGTATCTAATCACATGAAGTTACAGCATGTTTGCATGGACTTCTACTCCTCTCCATGCAGGCATGCTGTGACTTCATGTGATCATATAAATGCATGGGGTCCAGTTTGCTAATGTTAGAAGGCTAAAGGACCTGAGATTCTGTCAGGCTGGTTACATAATATTATTGCTGAATGCTGAGAAGTTGTTGCAGGATTCATTCTGAGCAGGCCACGCCCCCTCAACAACCTCTAGATTTGGCTTTATGTTGTAAATCCAGCGTGTGGGATATTAACACTGGTGCACAATGTAGTTTTATACATACTGACTTTTGAATAAATATAAACATTGATCCTTTTCAACATTTTTTGCTTTAGAAATCTTTGATCGATATGTATTCTGAAGTACTGGACATCCTGTCTGACTATGATGCCAACTACAACACACAAGACCATTTACCAAGGGTACGTCACTGCTGTGCCTCAGTCCCAGAGGTCTTAGTACTGCAGTATTGTTTAGGTATTGAAAGTATGCTTTTTCAGCTTTCAGGTTTGTCTTGAGTGTTAAAATAACCCCCTGCTGCACTCAACCACTAATAGAAATGTGCCTCAGTGCCTTTACACATGCTAACATATTTACTTGTCTTTCAGGTGGTTGTGGTTGGTGACCAAAGTGCAGGGAAAACCAGTGTTCTTGAAATGATAGCACAGGCTCGAATCTTTCCTCGAGGATCTGGTGAGATGATGACTCGTTCTCCAGTTAAGGTATTAATAACGACAATATATACATTACATAGATTTAATTAAGAAGATCATTTTTATTATAAACACAGGTTCCACAGGTGCTCACTGCATGATGTGGTCTGTCTGATGTAGCCTGTCCTTGGTTACTCGTCTATGGAATGAAGATGAGTTGCAATACCACCGAAAATCTGTGAACACCTGTGGCACTGTTGCTGGAAGAAAGTGCTCATATGTTTCTAATAATGGATAGTTTGAACAGCTGGGAACGCAGCCTATGTCCTTAAAGGGGTATTCCCATTTCAGAAAATTAATGGTATTACTTATGTTAAAGAGTTATACAACTTTTCAATCTACTTTCTGTATCAATTCCTCACGTTTTTCTAGATCTCTGCTTGCTGTTCTTCTATAGAAAGCTTCTATTTTGACTTCCAGTGGACAGAAATCTCACCATGGTCACACAGGTGCACGGCTCGTTATAAAACACAGCTGTGATACTAATGAGCCGTGCACCTGTGTGACCATGGTCAGATTTCTGTTCCCTGGAAGTAAACATTGTTGTTCTTCTATAGAAACCTTCTATGTTTACTTCCAGGGAACAGAAATCTGACCATGGTCACACAGGTGCACGGCTCATTAGTATCACAGCTGTGTTTTATAACGAGCCGTGCACCTGTGTGACCATGGTGAGATTTCTGTCCACTGGAAGTCAAAATAGAAGCTTTCTATAGAAGAACAGCAAGCAGAGATCTAGAAAACCATGAGGAATGGATACAGAAAGTATATTGGAAATTTGTATAACTTTTTATAATACAAACATTTTCTGAATACCCCTTTAAAGAATGCCCTTTGCAAGAGCAAAATTTGTATATTGTCTGCAGTATTATAGTATTGAACAAAGGTATGTTCTTATGTCTTTGCAGGTTACTTTGAGTGAAGGTCCCCATCATGTTGCTGTATTTAAAGACAGTTCCCGGGAGTTTGATCTCTCCAAAGAATCCGATGTAGGAAATCCTACATTTAGCCGCTTAATTCATTTTTCCATTGTTTGTAGTGACTACTAATGACCAATGGGTGTAAAGTTAATTTTATTAGCTATCAGATCCCAAAAACCTTCTCTGAAAGAAAAAGCAAACAGCTATTAGAAGCTTATTAGAAGCTTTAGATTATGGTGTACGCTAGGGCTGATATGAGATTGTAGTGATGATGGTCTTCTTTGTATCATAGCGCATATAGGAATGGTTGTCAGTTACTAGTTTGTATAAAGTATAAAAAAGGGCAGGGATTAAGACATCTAATAGCCCACCCAATCGTTGCCCCATGTATCCCCTAAGGAAGTAGGATATCTGACATCCTGACATGGAAATGTATAGGGCATAGTTCACTTGTTCTGGGCAGCACTTTATTTATGAACTGCTCATTTTAGAGATTTTGGATGAATCTCTGACTTAGGGTCTCCTCCTTTGTTTGACATATGGATGATGCTATAGAGCAGTGATGGCGAACCTTTTGGAGACAGACTAACTACAAGCAAAGTCCACTTTTTTGCCGTGAAGTGCCAACATGTCTTTTTAAACAGTAACTTATTGCTACCTGTCTTCCACATCTTTCAATCGTATCGGCCCCCTGAGGCCACCAATACAGTTGAAAGAAGGAGGACAATTCCAGACTCATTATAGATTCTCTCCAGTGTCTCTCTGTAGAGGATGTATGGTGGTTCCAGCAGGATGACCTCCAAAGATATTGCAGTTCTGTCAACACCTTCTCACTTTTCCCGCAGTTCCTAACAGCCAATGAAGTGTCACTTTAAAATAGTGCTGAGAGCAGCATCTCTTAAGTTGCCTAGGACGGCAGGAAGATTTGGTGGATTTGGTCATACTCGGTGAACTTTGCCCTGGGGCAATGGTCTGAGTGCCCACAGAAATGGCTCCGAGTGCCATAGGTTCGCCACCACTGCTATGGAGCATCTCTTGATCCTACACATACCATTGTAGTCACAGCCTCAGCTGGATATCACTTCATGTGTTCTTATATTTTATGGTTATATTTTAGATAAAAGTTGAGTTTTGGTCCTATTAGGGCACTTCACTGGATCATGTTATCATTGTGCAGACTTTACTATGTTGTATCTTCTCATTACCTGCACTTCCCTGTATTCACAATGACCCCTTTACTCCTCGTCCTTTTATTTTCTAATGTAAACTGACCTGCATTTATTGACAGCTTGCCGCTCTCAGAGATGAAATAGAAGTGAGAATGAGAAAGAGTGTCAGGAATGGGCAAACTGTCAGCCCAGAGGTAAGTACACTGTCATGGATGCCTTTACTGTGTCATCCATTTACTGCTAAATCCATTCTTATAATAAAATAACACATTTTCATACCTTTTTTAATTTTTTATGATGATTTTTATTTGACATTTTCAAAATTGGGGGAAAGCAGTTACAGAATTAGAGGAGGAGGAGAGGGAATGGGTTTTCAAAAAGCCCAATTCACAAATGTGTCTGGCCTTTCCGAAGCCCATCATACCCGCATTGCAAAAATTAATTTCTGCTTTCTCTATGCATTTTCATTCCAATATAAGTCTGTGTTTTAAATTACCTGGCTTCCTGACAGAATTCTCTGCTTAGTCCTAGTGTGGTTGGGCTTTGGTTTGTATGTTTTTCAAAAAAACAGCACATGACTTGTCTATGCTGCAAACTCCTCAGCTCTTGGCCTCCACCGTCACAGGAACAGAGCTCAAAGCCTTGTGAGGTAACAACTTTGGGAGAGGGAGGAGTTGTACAGAAGCATAAAGGTAGGGGCTAAGAGCTGAGGAGTGAGCAGCACACACAAGTCATGTGTCGTTTCTTTGAAATGCTTGCAAACCAAAGCCCAACCCTTGGGACTAAATGGAGGATTTTGTCAGGAAGCCAGGTAAGTTAAAACACAAACTTATACAGTAATGCAAATGCATAGAGAAAGCAGAAAGGCAGATTTGCAATGCAGGTTTGATGGCCTTCTACAACCCGTCTTTGGTCATCATGAGGTCACTGATGACAGGGTCCCTTTAATGGAGAGTATGACGGGCACTAAGAAAGGGAGGTGAATCCAGAGTCATCTATTCACCTTCCATTCTCCATAGACACAATCAGGGGCCGATTAGTTTAGGGCCGGTCTGGGACTGGTGGGGCAGGTGGAAAAATAAACACACATGAAACTCACCTTTCCGACGCTCCAACACTGCTCCCCTACTTGATCCAGTCCGGCCGCGGTGACAGCTCCTTACGTGCCGGCACGTATGCAGCTGTCACTGCAGCCAGACTGGATCAAGTAGGGGAACAGTGTTGGAGCGTTGAAAGGTGAGTTTCATGTGTTTTTATTTTTATGTGGTGGGGAGGGGCTGGGCTGGCTGTAAACCAAAGGGCTGTATAGAGGGGGTGGCTGACTGTCTGGCTGTGTAAAGGGGCAGGGGCTGTCTGGCTATATAGTAGGGGAAAGGGCTGTCTGGCTATATAGTCGGGGGCAGGGGCTGGCAGGCTATATACTGGGGGCAGGGGCTGGCAGGCTATATACTGGGGGGCAGGGGCTGGCAGGCTATATACTGGGGGGCAGGGGCTGGCAGGCTATATACTGGGGGGCAGGGGCTGGCAGGCTATATACTGGGGGGGGGCAGGGGCTGGCAGGCTATATACTGGGGGGGGGGGCAGGGGCTGGCAGGGTATATACTGGGGGGACAGGGGCTGGCAGGGTATATACTGGGGGGACAGGGGCTGGCAGGCTATATACTGGGGGGGCAGGGGCTGGCAGGCTATATACTGGGGGGGCAGAGGCTGGCAGGCTATATACTGGGGGGGGCAGAGGCTGGCAGGCTATATACTGGGGGGGGGCAGGGGCTGGCAGGCTATAAACTGGGGGGGGCAGGGGCTGGCAGGCTATAAACTGGGGGGATGCAGGGGCTGGCAGGCTATAAACTGGGGGGGTGCAGGGGCTGGCAGGCTATAAACTGGGGGGGTGCAGGGGCTTGCAGGCTATATACTGGGGGGGCAGGGCCTGGCAGGCTATATACTGGGGGGGCTGGCTGTCTGTGGGGAACTGACTATACAAGGAGGGCTTGGCTGTCTGTATGCTGGGTGGGGCACACTGGCTGTATGCTGGGGTGGCACGCTTGCTGGCTGGCTATATACTGGGGGGGGGCTGGCTGGCTACTAATAATAGTAGCTATATTCCTGTACATAGGGGGCAGTATTATAGTAGTTATTCTTGTATGTTACAATATATTTTACTTAGGGGCAGTATTATAGTAGTTACATTCTTGTTTATCAGAGGAGGTATTGTAGTATGTTTTTAGTGTGCTTTTAAAATAGAAGTGTTATTCCTTTACAAGGAGGCAGTATGAGTCTCTTCCTCTGCGGTGTACATGTTGATTTAGACCATCTATAAACAGTTTGTATGGAGTTTAGGAACTCCACCCACATCACATGGCCACGCCTACTTGTTTTGACCCTGCCCACAGAATGGGGCCACTTTTACAGTTTTTTCAAGGGCCTCTTTAAATTCCCAGTCCGCCCCTGGCCACAATGGACCTTCCTTCGTGCAGATATCTGCTTACTACCGTAATCAGTGTTCCACCGATTACTCTTTCAACCCTCAAATTTTATCAAAGAATAAGTTATATATGAATGTATCAGGTTTCCTACATTATGTTTGGATAAGTTAAATGATGATGAATGTTCAATACATTAATTATTCTTATATACTCTTATGCAGACCATCTCACTTAGTGTAAAGGGTCCTGGAATACAGAGAATGGTGCTTGTTGACCTTCCAGGAGTTATCAGTGTAAGTATTTTAGCAATTTTACACATCTGAATCACAAATTCAATATCACTAATGTGACTCCATTTCTTTACAGACGGTCACATCTGGCATGGCCCCAGATACCAAGGAGACTATCTTCAGCATCAGTAAGGCCTATATGCAGAATCCCAATGCCATCATCCTTTGTATACAAGGTAGGAGTTTACGTAGATAAAGTGATCCATTTGTTTTGTCAGTTATTAACTTTCATTATCCCCCCCCCTCATGAAGTAATGGCATATCACTAGAAAAAAATCATTGCTTGTACTGGGAACCCAAGAACTCGTTAAATCCCCTTCATAGTCTTTTTCAAGATAATGCTGTCTGACCACCTGTTGTGCAGGGTAAAATCAGAACCGCTCCATTAAAGTGAATGGGGCTGCATTATTGATAAAAGTAAGCAGAATTATTTCTGTTTCATAGATGGGTCTGTGGATGCGGAGAGGAGTATTGTCACCGACCTCGTAAGTCAAATGGATCCCCAAGGCAGACGTACAATCTTCGTTCTAACAAAAGTCGATCTTGCTGAGAAAAACGTAGCCAGCCCAAGTCGAGTAAGTTCACCACGTGGCCCATGACATGATACATAATGATTTACCTACTTGTTCTAAGTATACTCATTCTTGTTCTGTTTTTTAAAGATCCAACAAATAATTGAAGGCAAACTCTTCCCAATGAAAGCGCTTGGATATTTTGCTGTTGTCACTGGGAAAGGTAAGAATTGTGCAGTTGCTTCTGATTTCACATACATGTGCTCTTGCTAGTAAATCGGATCCCTTGTCAATATACATTATTTTTTTAAATGTATTAGTAGAACCTGTTCTGTGATTTTGGTCAATCCACTCTTCAAATCCCACGGTGTCTTTTAACATTGCATACCACATGAGATCCATTACTTGTGCTCTACCCTAAGGACACCTGCACACAAGAATCTTCAATCTGTGTCTGGGAAAAATGCATTTTTAGTTTAACATCCATTTCCATCAAGTTCCCATGACAGCCCCCACCTGGAAATAATGGGCGGCCTTCATGGTTACTAGTGGAAACCGAATTACCAGTAAGACTAATTCCATATTTCCACAACGTTCCCATGATGGGCCCCCATTATTTCCAGGTGGGGGCTGTCATGGTTACTGGTGGAAACCGAATTACCGATAAGAGTAATTCCATATTTTTCAAGCATCCTCCTGAACAAAGTTGCACAGTCTAGAATAATGGCTGTAGGTATTGATCCATTAAAAAGTATTGCATTTAGTGCTGCTTTCTGTTTCCGTTAAAAAAACCAGAAGGCACTCGGCCACTTTTGACTGTCCTGTGTGGATTCACCTGAAGGTTTACGACTCGGAGACACATAGACCTACATAATAAAAAATGTAAATTCCTCTATTGCTGGTACTTGCCCCAATCACAAGGATTACAAAAAAATCAAGGATACTCATTTCATTACTAAAGTTATTAATTCACTTATTTCTCTTTATTCATTTATTCAATTTACAATGAACTGATTTGAAGGGTTTGTCCAGGATAATTAATGAAAGCAATGGAAGTGATTTGTATGAATTATTAGCAGTACTTGACTGTAAACAAATGTATGCAATCAAAGAGTCCATAGAAGAAGTTATGCAAGAAAAAATTCAGCACTTGATTCATATCCATGCGGAGAAAAATCATTTTCTTAATGTTAAAAATATGAAATTTATTGTCTTCTATTTAAAAACGTAGCTTAGAGGAGTCATGACACAGATAGAAAAAATTGATGCGTTTCAAATCTTTCGATTCTTACTCCCTAGTCCGATGAGTGAGAATCATAAGACTTGAAATGCGTCAGTTTTTTCTGTGTGGGTCATAACTCCTCTAAGCTATGTTTTTAACTAGAAGACAATAAATTTCATGTTTTTTCATTTATAAGAAAATGATTTTTCTCTGGATGGATATGAATCAAGCGCTTGATTTTTTTCTTGTGTAACCAAATGTAGACAGCATTTGACTGCAGTTTTTTTTTTTTTTTTGCAATTAAAGACTTTCTGGGTATTATGATTTGTACCTGTTTTATAGGTATCTTTCAGAAAACTTTTTTTTACAGTTGTTTCATTATATGGATCATTATTCTTAATATATTATCCATTATATCCATTATATTTTTCCGATAATTTTCATGAATACATAGATTTATAGGTTTCATTTTTCATAGGCAACACCAATGAAAGTATTGATTCCATTAAGGACTATGAAGAGGAATTCTTTCAAGGATCAAGTCTTTTGAAGTAAGATTTTTTTATTCTTATACACGGCTGTCATAGCATTTATGTATGGCTTCCAAAGTCCGTACGTGATAGTACGTAGTGTGCATACAGAAAGTATTCAAACACCAAAGGCTGATAGAGTACAGTGTGAAAATAAATCTCCTTTATTAATGTCCTCACCTATTGAGGGAAGCGTGCACATATGTTTTCCATGGTGACATGAGGAAAACATTGCCTCTTGGCCACCTTCTAAGGCAGCCCCCTTAACATCAATCATTACTTGCATATATATCATTCAAAAACCTATTCACACTAGCCAAATAGTATGTTTTTTTTTTTTTTCCGGTTTTTACAACTTTAACTGTGCGCTCCAAATGACACATCAAATTTATTCTTTTGTTCGGTACGGTAACAACTATACAAAATGTATATAGGTTTAAATATACTTTAATAGATTTTAAATAATTAAAACCTTTTGTACAAAAAAAAAATCTTGATTTTGCCCAATTCTGATGTTAACCACTATTTTTATAGTTTCTTTTTATAGCAGAGCTGTGTGAGGTGTCATTTTTTCCGTGAAGAGATGACACTTTTGTTGTTACCATTTTAAGGGACTGTACAACCTCTTTGATCGCTTTTTATTAAAAATTTAGCAAAATGGCAAAAAAGTGACCATTCTTACGTTTGGGCGCTATTTTCTGGTATGGAAGTTCACCACTGGGAATAACAGTTTTTGTATTTTGATAGATCAGGTTTGGGATTTTACTTTTTTTCTTTATTTTTTATATCGGTTCTAAGGAAAGGGGGTATTTTGAAAATCTTTAATTATTTTTTTAAATTGTTTTTAGACTACTAACTACTTTTCGACCCCCTAGGGTACTTGAACCCAAGGCATCTGATCACACTAGTCTTTCAAGAGGAGCTACCGATGTGATAAAATGATCTGATAGCATGAAATCACAGCAGCCTCCATGGCCTACTACTCCTCCCCATGCCTCCATGAAGGCTGCTGTGATTTCATTTCATCAGATACATACATTGTGAAAATGTTAGTGTGTAGGGGTCTTAGATGACATTTCCCTGGTCACATGACATGAAGTGCTGAATGGTGAGAAGGCGCCATGTCACTAGCTGTATTTGGGAAAATTGTGGTGACTGGTTCCCTTTAAGGCATCTTGAAGTCTGTGGCTAGTCATGCGTATAACTTGGTACATTTTTGTTCATCTTTACATTACGGTTTTCAACATCTGGTAAGCTGATGTCATGGAATGCTGTCATCGTTGTAATATTGCTGTCCTTGGTTTTCTTTCTAGGAAAGGGATGCTGAAGGCTCATCAGGTGACTACAAAGAATTTAAGTCTTGCAGTTTCTGATTGTTTCTGGAAGATGGTCCGCGCTTCAGTTGAACAACAAGCTGATGCTTTCAAAGGTAACGCAACCGAGCAAGTGGTGACCAACCAGATCTTTATATAGCGCCATTATATTCTGCAGCACTTTACAGATCTTGGTATACATATGCAAGTCGTTACAGAACAATAACATGATCAGATAAAATTGGAGTGAGGGACCTGCTCGCAAGAGCTTACAGTCTATTACAATGGTTATTTTCAATTATTTTAAGAATATTGGCATACAAAGGTATGAAAAACATCTGCTGTTGGATCAATGCAGATTTAGACAGAGTGGGGGAGATTCATTATGCTTGAGAAGGCACATGAATCTCCCCCTGGTTTCTCTGACCCACATGCCACTGGGTGTTTTAGGGGGCACTTGGAAGGCAGGGGTGTGAATGTGCGGGATGCAAGATTTACTATAGTCTGGCAAGTTTGCGCACCTAGTCCCAGGGTCAACATCTGCAAAGAGTTTCTATGTTCTCTCCGTGTTTGCATGGGTTTCCTCCGGGTCCTCTGGTTTCCTCCCACACTCCAAAACATACTGGTAGGTTGATTAGATTGTGAGCCCCATTAGGGACAGGGATCAATTTGGCATGCTCTGTGCAATGTTGTAGAATCTGTGTGCACTATATAAATAAAGGAATTACTATTATTTCCTAAAAGGCTGGAGGGAATTTTAATATGTCTTAATGAACTCCCCCCAGTCTTGCTGCAAATGCCATAAATAACTGAAGGATGGTGGATGTGGCATGAATGAATACACTTTTAAAGTGCTTGTTACATCAGATTTAAAGAGAACCCGTCATGCAAAATAACCCCCCTAAACTAAATATATTTTCATAAACTGCCATTAGAGAGCATTGCCTCTATCCCTTCATTGTCCCTCTACATGCCTGTAAACCTAAGCCATGAGGTCCTAAAGCTGTATGCAAATGACCTGTGAAATGTCCAATGAAGCATTAGCATATTCAAGCTGTCCACTCTATTCATGAGTAGGAGGCACAGCCACACCCCCAGTGCTTGACTGACAGCCTGTATAATGATGTGAGGCTGTATAATGATGTGCTTCCTGGTGCTGGTGGCCACGCCCCTGCAGCCTGTGTGTGTGGGTATAGGAGAGATACAGCAGCTCCAGGCAGCCATGTTATAGCAGAACATGTCAGGTACATGTGTAGCTGATGTCTGTGTCTCTCACCTGTATATTAGGAGAATGCAGCACACACTAGCCATGCTTTACTATACATTACACACAGACATGAGCAGGGGGAGGAGAGGGGAGGGGTAACAGCAGTGACATCACTGCCTCTGACCATGTGACCAGCCTCATTTACATGATAAAGAATAGATGATTTTACAATGAATAATGTATGAAATAACTAGATAAAGGCTGGGATGGGATCCTTGTGAGCTGCTCCAGCAGGTAGAGGTGACAGGACTAGTGACACAGACCTCATGACAGGTGTCCTTTAATTATGTTTTCTTTTTGTAGCAACTCGCTTTAACTTGGAGACGGAGTGGAAGAATAACTACCCCCGATTGCGAGAACTCGACAGGGTAACCTTTATAGTGTTATTTGTGTAAAATCATTTATATATGAGTGAGTCTAATATAATATGTTAAAAAGGAGTATATCAGAAATATAATTAAGATTTTGTTATAAATGCATTTTCTGTAGGTAGAAAAACATGACACATTCCTTTTTTTTTTTGGACACATTGGCTTCACAGTGTCCTCTGCAGCCTACTTGCAACTTTGCAATGTAGATTAGGTCAAAATCTTCGGAATAATTAGGGGCAACAATTCAATGACAGACAGTTTGTACTGCTTAGGACAGGGGTCCCCAAACTTTTTACATAGGGGGCCGTTCACGGTCCCTCTCAGACTGTTGGAGGGCCGGACTAAAGTTTAAAGGAAACCTACCACTTAGTATGGCAGGGGTAAGGTGTAAGTACCGAGCACCAGCTCAGGGTGAGCTGGTGCCGGTACTTACTTTCGTTAGTGTTAAAACCGCGGTATTGCGGTTTTAACACTTTTTAAACTTTAGGGCAGAAGACACTTCGGCGCTGCGTGCGCACGATCGTGCGCGCGCCTCCATAGGAAATAGCGGAGATGTTGCGCGCGCACGGTCGCGCGCAGCGCCGAAGCCCCTTCTGCCCTAAAGTTTAAAAAGTGTTAAAACCGCGATACCGCGGTTTTAACACTAACGAAAGTAAGTACCGGCACCAGCTCACCCTGAGCTGGTGCTCCGTACTTACAGCTTACCCCTGCCATACTAAGTGGTAGGTTTCCTTTAAAACTAAATAGCGGTACATGTGACCACATTCGTAATACACTGGGACCCCCCTCAATTAATATACTGCACCCCCTTGTGAACTATTTTATATATTGGCGCAATGAATTAATTAATTGGGTCAATTAATTCTTAAATATACGGGGACCCCTCTCCATGAATTATTTTCTATGCTGCTCCCCCCATTAATTATTTCCTTTGCTGCTACCCTCGTTAATTATTTTCTATGCTGCCCCCCACCATTAATTATTTCCCATACTGCCCCTCCATCATTAATTATTTCCTATGCTGCCCCTCCACCATTAATTATTTCCCATACTGCCCCCCCACCATTAATTATTTCCCATACTGCCCCCCCCACCATTAATTATTTCCCATACTGCCCCCCCCCACCAGTAATTATTTCCTATGCTGTACCTCCATCATTAATTTTTTTCCCATACTGCCCCTCCATCATTAATTATTGTCCATACGCCCCTCCATCATTAATTATTGTCCATACGCCCCTCCATCATTAATTATTGTCCATACTGCCCCTCCACCATTTATTGTCCATACTGCCCCTCCACCATTTATTGTCCATACTGCCCCTCCACCATTTATTGTCCATACTGCCCCTCCATCATTTATTGTCCATACTGCCCCTCCACCATTAATTATTGTCCATACTGCCCCTCCACCATTTATTGTCCATACTGCCCCTCCATCATTTATTGTCCATACTGCCCCTCCACCATTTATTGTCCATACTGCCCCTCCATCATTTATTGTCCATACTGCCCCTCCACCATTTATTGTCCATACTGCCCCTCCACCATTTATTGTCCATACTGCCCCTCCATCATTTATTGTCCATACTGCCCCTCCACCATTAATTATTGTCCATACTGCCCCTCCATCATTTATTGTCCATACTGCCCCTCCATCATTTATTGTCCATACTGCCCCTCCATCATTTATTGTCCATACTGCCCCTCCATCATTAATCATTTTATATAGTACCCTGCTGCTGGTTAAAAAAATTAAAACCATACTCACCTCTGGCAGCGGCTCCCGCGTCTTCTTTCTTCGGGCTGCTGTCGGTCAGGAAGGGGTGCGCGGCCGCGTGATGACGTCATCACGCGGCCGCGCAGCCAGGTACAAGGAGCGATGTGCGCCGGGGTTGTCTTCCGGCCACATCGCTCCACCTGTAATAATAGTGCTCGAGCGGACACATCGGCCGCATCGAGCACTATTAAGGGACGGGCAGGAGCTTCCTGTCCGGACGGAGGCTCCTGCCCGACTGCCGCGACCTGCACTCCGCAGCGGGAGCTGCTGGCGCTCCAAGCGGCAGGGGCCGGATGAAAATGGTCCGCGGGCCGCATGTGGCCCGCGGGCCGTAGTTTGGGGACCACTGGCTTAGGATGAGGACGGGACATTTAATTTGGAGGTTATGCTAGTCTCTCATACTATTTATTTTTTTAATATTTATCTCCCTTTTATTGCAGTCTCTATAAAGATTGTAACCTGCTGCAAAGCTAAAATATAAAGTAATGGCTACAAGGGGGAGATATACTATGCAAAATATGTTATTCTATTATTATTTGTGCTCAAAAACTGTGATAAAAATATAATTTGTGCCACATTTATATTACTTCTGTGGTTTTGGGAAAAGTAGGTGTAGGTCTGTAGGAAAAGTAGGTTCAAGTTCAATGATAAATAGGTTGTAAAAGTAACCAAATTAACCCTTTCCCTCTCCCCTTAGAATGAATTGTTTGAAAAAGCCAAAAATGAAATCCTTGATGAAGTAATAAGCCTTACCCAAGTTACTCCAAAACACTGGTATGGATTTAACATGGTTTGTAACTTTATTTAGATGCATGGATCATCTTAAAGGGGTTGTCCGAGTTTAAAAAAAATATATGTGGCCGGGAGCGGTCTGACTAAAATAATAAAGCTGTACTTACCTCCCGGTGCCCTCCCGTATCCAGTGCTGCTGTCGCTCCGGTCCGGGCGCCATGGAAACAAACATGGCCGTCGGAGCAGCGCTGCATTCAGCTTCCGGCCGGCCGTGGCCGGGTACGCCTATCCGTCCCTATACACAGCATTGTGTATGGGGGCCGGAAGGTTGTCGTGTCCGGCCGGAAGCTGAATGCAGCGCTGCTCCGGCGGCCATGTTTGTTTACATGGCGCCCAGACCGGAGCGACAGCAGCGCTGGATACGGGAGGGCACCGGGAGGTAAGTACAGCTTTGTTATTTTAGTCAGCCCGCTCCCGGCCACATATATTTTTTTTATCAAAACTCGGACAACCCCTTTAAGTTGTGAAAGATGCATCTTGGCTCACACTTTTATGTAATGCGCTATATAATATGTATATGATGATTGCTAGTGCACCACTGAAGGTGGTGGGGCAGTATACTTTCTCAGCTTGTGGCCATAATGGAGTTTCCATATTAATATTTTGTTTTCAACAGGGAAGAGATTCTGCAGAAGACTCTATGGGAAAGAGTGTCCACACATGTCATTGAGAACATCTATCTTCCAGCAGCCCAGACCATGAACTCAGGAACTTTTAATACCACCGTAGACATCAAGCTGAAGCAGTGGACGGACAAGCAGCTGCCTAATAAAGCAGTGGAGGTTAATATATATTGTTTTACCATCTTGCTATTGTTCATGTTTTTAATAGATTGAATGCACTGAAACAGAAAAATTCGAGCATGTTCCTCCTTCGTTAGTGTTATCTCTCCGTTTTTAGGTGGCCTGGGAAACCCTTCAGCAGGAATTCTCCCGCTTTATGACTGAACAGAAAGGCAAAGAACATGATGACATATTTGACAAGTTAAAGGAGGCAGTGAAAGAAGAAAGCATAAAGAGACATAAATGGAATGAGCAGGCGGAGGATAGTTTGGTATTTTATTTTTCCATTTCTTTACATTAAAAGCTTTATACTTAAATAACTGGAGTAGTGTGTCTGATATGGGTGCAATTCTTTCTCTGAATTCAATCAAGTTATAATTTGCCTCTTAGGGTGGGTTCACACCGCGTTTTTTGTATCGCTAAGCGTATTCGTCGGGAAAGCACCCGACGTATATACGCCTAGGGTATACATTGACAAATAGTAGCAGACGGAGGTTTACCCCCTATCCATCAAAAAATGCAAGGTGGAAAGACGTAGCAAGCTACGTGTTTTCATCCTGCGCTTAGCAGAGGCAATGGATGGCATCCCCCTAAGCCTCGTGGAGCAAATATGTCGCTCGGTAGGAGGGAGGACCCGGTGCCTGAAACTAAGTTTTGCAGGTATGCATCTGTGGTTGCGATGGCACTGCTGGCCTCTGTAAATGAGAATGAAATTCTGACCCTTCTCTTACATTTTTAAAATCTGCTGTCATTAAATGGTATGTGTTAACTAATGTGACAACTTTATTTTCATTGTCCGCATAATTCTGGAGGCACCTAATTTATATACTTGGTAGTTGAGTGGTTGTTTTACAAAATTTTTGCATTTGGAAAGTGTGTTCAGAAATCATGCTATGTTCATATACATTATCCTTGTATTTTAATACATTGATGGTATTGTTTTATTCTAGAGGGTTATCCAGCACAATGCTTTAGAAGACCGTTCAATCTCGGATAAGCAGCAGTGGGATGCAGCAATCCATTTTATGGAGGATACCTTGAAAAGTCGATTAAAAGACAGTAAGCTTTTTAAGTCTGTTGGACCCAGTTTACATCACTTTGTTGCATCGGTTATTCAGAGCAAAAACCAGGCCAAGAACATAGATTAAACTCTTTCAAATATAACTTCCCTATTTGCTGTGTCCTTCCCTGGTTTTGGTTCGGGGATGGAATGTCGATATTGGGCACCCAGCATATGAACCTGCTCAGTCCTTAGTAATGGACATATGTGCTAGTACAGTGGAAGGGATATCTTTTTTCACAATAATCCAAGGACTCCCATTCACTGCACTGTGCTTTGTCCGTTGGATCTGACCAGCACACGGGTCAGGTTCCTCTGACTGGGGACGTTTATGCACGGGGCCTTACTGTCATGTTGGAGTTAGACCTGTTTGATCTTTTATCTATTAACCACATAATTACGCATGTATTATTGGCTGACATTTACTGGGGCATGAGAATCAGGAGGGGTATAGGACTATTAAATAATTTGGTCTTCCTTTACAGCTGAATCTGTCATCCATGATATGGTGGGTCCAGATTGGAAAGAGAGATGGTTTTCTTGGATTTCTCGTACTCCAGAACAGGTAACAATATAGAAACTTTTAAATTAGCCACTAACTTATTAGGAATTTAATTCCTATTTCTGGTTATATTCGTAGTATATGTAATATACAACTAATACATTCAGGTCATTAATATCCTAAAGATGGGAAAACCCTTTGACTTGATCTGTAATATTAATTTTTCTATTATAGCATACACGAAATGAAACAAAAAATGAACTTGAAAAGATGCTGAGAGTAAATGAAGACCATCCTGCATACCTTGCCAGTGATGAAGTCACTACTGTAAGAAAGAATCTAGAAGCCCGTGCAGTAGAAGTGGATCCAGTTTTGGTGAGCACCAAAATAAAGCAGTAAACAATACTGGTTTTCTTCATATTGTAATGTTGCTAAAACATAGCTGCCAGATGTTATGTAGTCACCCAACTGTTCAGGATTAAATTGCTCAGTGTGAATAAAAAGGCCTTAAATTCTATTCACTCCAAATGTTTCACAAATAAAGTTTAAAAAAATGTGGTAACATTGAAAAATCTGAGTTAAATAGAGAACAGTTGCAGTTATTTGTAAGGCATCTATCACCTAACTTTAACTATGGCACCCTTGGGCTTACTCGGCCCATAATATTGTTAACAAACTTACCTGTTATTTATAAGTGCTCATAAAGAATAAAGTTGGTTTTTGCAATGTATGTAAGTCTGTATCTTAGTGCACCCGCAATGTGCATTTGTTGCTACCCAGATTGTTGCCATCAGTCTCCACTACCCCATTCCCCCTTTATTCTTAGAGCAGTTTTGTTTTCTGCACTTCTTCATGAGTATCACTTTTATAGGCTAAGTAACACTATAGGTGACCCAAAATAAGCTTAAAGGGAACCTGCCACCAGATTTTACACTATTAAACCACTAGCACCCTCAGGTACGATATGGAATCTCCTTTCTAAAGCTGGCGATTTAACACTGCTATACCTTGGGTAGGATTAGGGAGCTGCTTACTTTAGTAAGTGATCCTAGAGGGTTTATTAGTCTCTATCAGCATATGATAATACAACGAGTGATGGTGATTATTGAATGTTGCTGTCCAGTTTATTCCTTAGCACAGAACAGGCTGGCAATTTAATCAATAGGTGATACTGAATCTTTTCACGCTCGGGCCATGTTCACATCTCCGTTAGGTCTTCAGTTACTTCTTTGAGTTCTTTTAAGACAAATCCACAGAACAAGGTTCAAGTGTTTCCATTATATCTTCTGTATAGTCGCTGGAAATGCTTCTGCTCCTGGTTTTGGCTCACTTTAACTCATGCAAATAACTGAAGACCTAACAGAGATGTGAATGGGGACTCAATCTGCTCAATTCTGCTTTATTGTATAATAGGAGATTTGGTCTGAATTTTCATGGTGACGGCTTCCATGGGTGAAAATTTATTACTGATAAATGTGCTTCACAATCCTTTTCTGATCATGTGTATGTTGTATTTTTCAGATTAAAGACACATGGCACCAGGTGTACAGAAGGCATTTCTTAAAAACCGCTCTTGGTCACTGTAATCTGTGTAGAAGAGGTTTCTATTACTATCAGAGGCACTTTGTAGATTCAGAGGTAAGAGCTTGTGCTTTTAATCCCATGTATTACTGTACTATGAAATGTAAAGGACATCTACCACCAGATGACTGACGGCAGAGCCAGGAGGCGCTCTGTTGGTGTAAGCCTGAGCGCCTTAGGCTAATTTACAAATTTTTCACATAGTGTTTTTTTCTACTTATTCCGGAGCCAAGGAAAAATGGAAAAAGAGTGCTGGCAATATGACTAAGCCACGGCCTATAAGGTAACAAGCATGATTATATGAAAAGTCTACCACCCGGAATCTGCTGGTAGATGTCCTTTGAAGCCTGATAAGTGTTTGATTATTAACCCCTTGCTGACACGTGACGTACTAGTACGTCAGGGGTCGGCTGCGGGTGAATTGAAAGGGCTCATGGGAAGCAAACACTTACCGATCACGGGTGTTAACCCGTCCAGCTTTGGGTGCGCATGGGCCCATTGTAATGAATGAGAAGAAAAGTCCCCATAAACTGCCATACTGTAGTATGGCAGTATATGGTAGGATCAATCAGACAACCTAGGGTTAAAGTACCCTAGGGGTTCTGAAAAATAGTAAAAACAAAAAAATATTTATATTTTTTTTAATATTTTTTTATTTAAAATAATTCAAATCACCCCCCTTTCCCTAGAAGTCATATAAATAAACTGTAAAAATCATAAATATATAAGGTATTGCCATGTCCGAAAATGCCGATCTATCAAAATATAATAAAGGTTTTCACTACATTTAACCCAAATTTTTTGCCATTTTGAAAAATATAAAAAATTCAATAAAAAGTGATCAAAAGGTGGTACAGTTGCTAAAAATGACACCACCCACAGCTCCGTACTCCGAAGTATGAAAAAGCTATTAGCAGCAGAAGATGGCAAAATTAATTTTTTTTTTTTTTTTTACAGGAAATTTTCATTTTTGCAAATGTATAAAAACAGTATAAAACCTATACAAATTTGGTATCCCCGTAATCGGACCGACCCAAAGAATAAAGTAGACATGTCATTTGGGGCGCACAGTGAAAGCCGTGAAATCCAAGCCCACAAGACTGTTTTTCACCATTTCCACTTCATCTGGAATTTTTTTCCCGCTTCCCAGTACACAGCATGGAATATTAAATACCATCACTATGAGTGCAATTTCTTACGCAGAAAATAAGCCTTCACACAGCTCCTTACATGAAAAAATAAAAAGTTATAGAGTTTTGAAGTTGGAGACGGAAATATCAAAACGCAAAAATGAAAAAGGGCCTAGATAAAGGGACTAACTAAAAGAGCAAAACAGATCTCTGGGAAAATCAAGCAATGTGCAGAACATCACCTTCACAGCACATTGCCTGGTAACATCCTCGCTCGGTGCTGGTGTTAAAGAGTAACTGTAAAGTGTTTTTTTTTTTTCCCCCACAAATCAATAGCTCTTGGCATGTAAAACAACTTTGTCTATTATCTTTGTTACCTACACACAGCAGTTTCCTTGCTAGAACTCTCAGATTATCTCAGTGCTACAGGAGCTGCTTCCTCTCCATGTGCTGATAAGCCCTGTGAGTCCGTAGTTCAGAGTTTAGTGATGTGTTGTTGGACGTCGGGAGCCGGCTCCCACCAGTAAGCCGATGGCTCACTTAACCCGCCCCTAACTGGCTCTTCACGTCCCCTTTAACTGATACCATTGGGTTAAAGTGGAGGGGTGTGGGTTGATTGATTGACTAGCCTACGGCTCCCTATTATATATTTAATAGGAAGCCTTCCAGGGACCAGATAGGGAACCCTGTTCCCTATCAGCCCCACCATCCCAGCCTGTGTTACTACAGAACTCTCTCGGTCTGTCTCTGCACCTCATGCTGCAGCCCTTCTCCCACCTTGTCAATGACACTTTGTGCACTGTGCAGATACGCTATTAACCTTTAGTGCTCATACAGCACAGGCTATATACTGCATGTAACTGGTTTATTTATGCCATTTATTTCTACCACTTATTACATGTTCCCTGCTCCTCTATGTGATGGAAGCTGCCAGGCTGTCTCCATATACATCCTGTATGTACTGTACATGTTCCCTGCTCCTGCATGTCCTGTATGTACTGTACATGTTCCCTGCTCCTGCATGTGATGGAAGCTGCCAGGCTGTCACCATATACATCCTGTATGTACTGTACATGTTCCCTGCTCCTGCTTGTGATGGAAGCTGCCAGGCTGTCACCATATACATCCTGTATGTACTGTACATGTTCCCTGCTCCTGCATGTGATGGAAGCTGCCAGGCTGTCACCATATACATCCTGTATGTACTGTACATGTTCCCTGCTCCTGCATGTGATAGAAGCTGCCAGGCTGTCACCATATACATCCTGTATGTACTGTACATGTTCCCTGCTACTGCATGTGATAGTAGCTGCCAGGCTGTCACCACATACATCCTGTATGTACTGTACATGTTCCCTGCTCCTGCATGTGATGGAAGCTGCCAGGCTGTCACCATATACATTCTGTATGTACTGTACATGTTCCCTGCTCCTGCATGTCCTGTATGTACTGTACATGTTCCCTGCTCCTGCATGTGATGGAAGCTGCCAGGCTGTCACCATATACATCCTGTATGTACTGTACATGTTCCCTGCTCCTGCATGTGATAGAAGCTGCCAGGCTGTCACCATATACATCCTGTATGTACTGTACATGTTCCCTGCTCCTGCATGTGATGGAAGCTGCCAGGCTGTCACCATATACATTCTGTATGTACTGTACATGTTCCCTGCTCCTGCATGTCCTGTATGTACTGTACATGTTCCCTGCTCCTGCATGTGATGGAAGCTGCCAGGCTGTCACCATATACATCCTGTATGTACTGTACATGTTCCCTGCTCCTGCATGTGATAGAAGCTGCCAGGCTGTCACCATATACATCCTGTATGTACTGTACATGTTCCCTGCTCCTGCATGTGATAGAAGCTGCCAGGCTGTCACCATATACATCCTGTATGTACTGTACATGTTCCCTGCTCCTGCATGTGATAGAAGCTGCCAGGCTGTCACCACATACATCCTGTATGTACTGTACATGTTCCCTGCTCCTGCATGTGATGGAAGCTGCCAGGCTGTCACCATATACATCCTGTATGTACTGTACATGTTCCCTGCTCCTGCATGTGATAGAAGCTGCCAGGCTGTCACCATATACATCCTGTATGTACTGTACATGTTCCCTGCTCCTGCATGTGATAGAAGCTGCCAGGCTGTCACCATATACATCCTGTATGTACTGTACATGTTCCCTGCTCCTGCATGTGATAGAAGCTGCCAGGCTGTCACCACATACATCCTGTATGTACTGTACATGTTCCCTGCTCCTGCATGTGATGGAAGCTGCCAGGCTGTCACCATATACATCCTGAATATGCACTGTACATGTTCCCTGCTCCTGCATGTGATGGAAGCTGCCAGGCTGTCACCATATACATCCTGTATGTACTGTACATGTTCCCTGCTCCTGCATGTGATGGAAGCTGCCAGGCTGTCACCATATACATTCTGTATGTACTGTACATGTTCCCTGCTCCTGCATGTCCTGTATGTACTGTACATGTTCCCTGCTCCTGCATGTGATGGAAGCTGCCAGGCTGTCACCATATACATCCTGTATGTACTGTACATGTTCCCTGCTCCTGCATGTGATAGAAGCTGCCAGGCTGTCACCATATACATCCTGTATGTACTGTACATGTTCCCTGCTCCTGCATGTGATAGAAGCTGCCAGGCTGTCACCATATACATCCTGTATGTACTGTACATGTTCCCTGCTCCTGCATGTGATAGAAGCTGCCAGGCTGTCACCACATACATCCTGTATGTACTGTACATGTTCCCTGCTTCTGCATGTGATGGAAGCTGCCAGGCTGTCACCATATACATCCTGTATGTACTGTACATGTTCCCTGCTCCTGCATGTGATAGAAGCTGCCAGGCTGTCACCATATACATCCTGTATGTACTGTACATGTTCCCTGCTCCTGCATGTGATAGAAGCTGCCAGGCTGTCACCATATACATCCTGTATGTACTGTACATGTTCCCTGCTCCTGCATGTGATAGAAGCTGCCAGGCTGTCACCACATACATCCTGTATGTACTGTACATGTTCCCTGCTCCTGCATGTGATGGAAGCTGCCAGGCTGTCACCATATACATCCTGAATATGCACTGTACATGTTCCCTGCTCCTGCATGTGATGGAAGCTGCCAGGCTGTCACCATATACATCCTGTATGTACTGTACATGTTCCCTGCTCCTGCATGTGATGGAAGCTGCCAGGCTGTCACCATATACATCCTGTATGTACTGTACATGTTCCCTGCTCCTGCATGTGATAGAAGCTGCCAGGCTGTCACCACATACATCCTGTATGTACTGTACATGTTCCCTGCTCCTGCATGTGATGGAAGCTGCCAGGCTGTCACCATATACATCATGTATGTACTGTACATGTTCCCTGCTCCTGCATGTGATAGAAGCTGCCAGGCTGTCACCATATACATCCTGAATATGCACTGTGCAGTGTTCAGTGGATTTACTTGTTGGAAGCTAAATGTATTTAATGCTAAATTACTTTGAGAGAGAACACAAGGTATCATGGGATGTGTTGGCAAGCTAGCTGGCCTCAGCCTGATGGCATAGACTGACAGATATTAGTCTCCGCCCACTTCTCCTCTAGAGAGAAAGATTTTTGCCAAACACTTTCAGAACAGGAAATGCCAGAACTTTGGAAAGAAAAGGACGAGCAGCACAAAGTAGGCATCGTTCTGCTTGTTTTCAAAGGGGGAATCACTATGGTAAAATCATTACAGCTTTACAGTTACGCTTTAACTGTTTAGATCCCACTCCCAATGACATCACCAGCAGCGGCGATCCACAGGAAAATGCTGTCAGGTGTTACCAGTAGGGAATAATGATTCAGATTTTATGTAAATAAAATACATCATATACCAATGTGACTATATGTTACAAATGACAATATAGTTGGCAAAGAAAATATAACATAATTCCATATGAATAAAAAAAGTTGGGGAAAAAAATATATAATTTATTTACAGAACAGAAAGAGGGAATTGTAATATAAATATTAGGAAATTGTCTTTGTTGTCCATTACTTATAATCACATCAGAGATTTTCATCTATAAAAAAAAACTCTTAAAGAAAATCTCTACATTTTTTTAATTCAGTAAATCAATAAACATTTTAAAACAACAACTGTCAATACTTAGTATGATCTGCACAAAAACACATTGCATTTTCCTATGTAAAATATACCATAATTGCTACTATTTGTGTACTAAACCAAGTATTCAGCCTTAACCCCTTCCTGTCATCTAACTTGGGGTCCATTCACACTGCCGTCTGTGGGGACGTACATGCGGCCGCATATACATCCCCATATAAGTCCGCATAGACGGCAATGGTGGCATGGCAGTGGTACGGTGCCTCACGTGTGGCACCGTTCCGCACCGCACACCAGGAAAAGATAGAGCATGTTCTATCTTTTCCCTGGTGTGTGGCCGTGCGCCGCTGTTTCTTATGGAGGAACGAGGGACCACCTCCTCCTCCCCAGCACACGGCGGGCATACCGCGTGTGAATGCAGCAATAGAGATAGAAATGATAGTAAAGTACTGGCACAGGAACTGAACCGATCTTGTGCCATACAGAGCAGATGCCACTGACACAGATGACACAGAGAGAGAACACTAATCTGGAAAGTTTAACCCCTCAGGTGCTGCAGCTCTTAGTATTCAAGCTTAGTCGAAAGGTGGCCTTCCCTCTGACCACCCCTCACCAAAAATATTGTAGAGTACTGTTATCAGGTCATTTCATAATGCTAGACCTACCAAGTATTCAAAAATCAGAAAATGTTAAGAATGAAAGTATCCCTAAAACACACATACAAAAATAAACATAATTGGTAATGTCACAGCCCAAAATGTTCTCCCTATTAAAATATAGTGTGTATCTTTTATGTGCTAATAATAATAATAAAAGAATCACAACACCCTAACAGCCTACATTATATAAATGAATTAATGGGTATCAAAAATAAAATAATATTGATAATTCTACAGTGCACTTTCCTTTAACAAGGCTGTGGGATATTAATAGGCCAAGCATGTTTTAAAGAGGACCTGTCACCCAGAAATTCGGCACTAGGAGCTGTTTGCTAAAACAAACGCAGCAGTGTTAACGCTATCCAACACCGGTGTGGTCCGGCGTATTCATGAGGGGGGGATTGTAGGCGATGACTGCCGAGCTATGGAGCAAGCGGGGTGGTCCGGGGAAGAAGCAGCGCCTCGGACAGCCCCCTCATGAATACGCCAAACCGCGTTGAGAGTGGTTCGGCATTTGTAATCTACTCTGCAGTGGTGTTAGCGTTATTGTAATTGTAACAATGCTGCATTTGTTTTCGCACTAGGCGCTGCTTACTTTAGTAGTAGTACTTCTTTTACTAGTAGGTCCTCTTTTACTAGTGTAAAACTTGCTTGAAGGTCTTGTCCACTTTAAGCAAATTCCAGGAAATAATTGAAATTGTTTGTGTAATGAAAAGGTTCACAATTTTCCGATATACTTGGCAATTCATGTGTGACATCACATGATCATGCACAGATTTCTGTCCCCTGGAAGTAAACAATGAAGCTTCCCATAGAATGATAGCAAGCAGAGATTTGCAAAACCATGGAAAATTGATACACTAAAGTTATATAACTTTTCATTGCACAAACAATATAAGTTATTTGCTTATAGTAGACAACCTCTTAAATTAATAGAAATACTGAAGCAAATACTTTGGCCAAAGTCCTTTCCACAGGTGGCGCTGTTGTTCCATTACCTCTCTACACTGCAACATGACACAGAATACATGTCATGGCTGTCATCTGAAAATATGAGTTATCAGGTTTGTGGTAGAAGCCTCTTACCATTTTTTCATATTTGTGTCTGTCCATGGTTTAGTTGGAGTGCAATGACGTTGTCCTTTTCTGGAGAATACAGCGGATGTTGGGAATTACTGCAAACACTCTGAGGCAACAGCTAACAAATTCAGAAGGTATGACTTATCCCAAGTTTTATTGTGATCTCATATCCTCTGAGTAGGCGATTACAATCTGACAGGTGATCATAAGAATGTCCTGCTGCTTGGTGAGAATAGCGCTGTGCTTTGCAATTTTCCCCGCTCTTATAATAAATTATAAAGGTTTATTTACATAGCACCATCATTTTCTGCAGCGCTGTACAGATCATATTGTGCATATACAAATAAGACATTACAGAGTAATAACAATAATAAGGGGCCCTGCTACCAAGAGCAAACATTCTCAAAGATATGGAATTAAAGTTCCGGCCAATCTTATCAGTGCTGATCCCAATCACGGGATCCCAACCATCAACCATTACAATGAAATGTAGGAGAACACTTTAAAAAAAATCTCATTTTAGATTTTTTTTTTGGATCTGTTTTGTTACTTACTTTTCAACAAACTTTGCATATATCAGAAGAGCAAGTGACTATAAGAAACTGTGGTTTATATCACATCAGATAACCACTGGAAGGATATTAACAATGTCCTTACCCTGGGTTTGTTATAACTGACCAACTCCTTAAAGGAGACTACCCAATTATGTCAATCAGATTTCCTGTGGAAGCCATGTCAGTCCTGAGAGATATATAATATAATATTGATTTTACTTAAAGAAAGAGAAAAAAATAGTAGAGATTCAGCTCACCCTTCTGTGGTCAAAACATCAGGTGCCGGTGCACGGATATGCTGAGCCGATTCAGTGCATCTTGGACAAACAAACAATTGATCCAGCATCCAGGCTTGAAATAAGTGCTATAAAACTTCTATTTATTTCATCAAGGTATAAAAAGGTTTAAAAAAGGTACCATTATACAGACATCTGAATAACAGATTGTCCATTGATTTTACTTACTCGACTTGCAGGTGATATCCAATCATGTGGCTCAGCCACCACACAGGCCTTCTCCATCCATTTTGTATGCTTTAAAGAAAAAACAACAAAAATCTGATATTGATGATCTATCCTAAAGATAAGTCATTAATATTTTCAACTTGAAACCCCCTTTAAGAAAGACTAAAGTTCGTTCTTGCTAAAGTCATTTCTTTTACCTCCCTTTCAAACAGTCAGACGTTTGGAGAAGAACGTGAAAGAGGTTTTGGAAGATTTTGCTGAAGACAATGATAAGAAGGTGAACCTACTGACAGGAAAAAGGGTCCAACTAGCAGAAGATCTTAGTAAGTGCAATATTCTCTGTCCTTTCAGCTCTAATAATACTTTGATCATGAAGGATGACTTGACATATTTACATGTAATGTTTGAACCCATTTTATTTTGAGATCCTCCAGTATTTTCACATTTTGAAAGATTTATAAAGCTCTTGGTGGATGTTATGGCAGATGTTACACTTTACTGTAGATATATATATAATATATTGTCCTGAGCTGGTGACGTGCCTATACACCACCTTGTATACATGTAGGTTCTATAGCTGAGCTAGTGCTATTGTACATCCTATGAACACTGACCTGTACATGGAGAGCGTTAAAGGGAACCTGTCACTACAGACCCTGTTATATCTTACAGTCAATTAATAGCAAATCCCCTAAACTGTTAAAATAACAATAATTTTACTAAACAAAACAGAGTGCATACTGCAGTATTTTGTCAGTAATGGGGGTGAAGGCTGTAGTGGGTGCCCTGCTATGGATCTGACATCACTGCTGAGCCTCAGTGTACTCATGGGGTCTATACCAGACCCCATGAGAACAGTGAGTACAACTTGTTTGTTTTTTATACCACCCTCGGAGAATATTAAAAATAAAACTTGATCCCAGGCCACCTCATTAATTGTTCTAAAAGAAATCTACCATCAAAATCGAGCATTATAAACCAGGGGCACTTAAATCATAGATCCAGGCATCATGACTGTAGTAAGCGTATTACATTTGTTATCCATGACCTCCTTCCTACTAAAATCAAATTAGCCCTAATGAACTACTGGGTCATTAACAGAGCTCCTCTGTGCTTCAGCTTCGCCGGCTGTTACACTGCCTCCCCATTTTCCTTGCTCCCTCAGCACTTCCGCCCCTCCCTCTGCCTGTTGTAATCTCTCACAGCGGGAGGGGGAGGTGCCCCTGTACATTGTAACAACCTGTGAATCCTCAGCACTGCAGGGCCTCTGATAACACATGGATAACAAATGTAAGAAGATTACCATAGTCCTAGTGCTTGGATCTATGAGTCATTGCCCCTGGTTTATCATGCTTGATGTTGATGGAAGATCTCTTTAAACACTTGTAAGACAAGGGGGCAAGGCCTAGCCTAAAGGCTTGTGCTTTCTAGAGAAAGGATACAGCTTAAAGAGAACCCGTCATGTAAAATAACCCCCCTAAACTAAATCTATTTTCATAAACTGCCATAAGAGAGCATTGCCTCTATCCCTTCATTGTCCCTCTACATGCCTGTAAACCTATGCAATGAGGTCCTAAAGCTGTATGCAAATGACCTGTGAAATGTCCAATAAAGCATTAGCATATTCAAGCTGTCCACTCTATTCATGAGTGGGAGGCACAGCCACACCCCCAGTGCATGACTGACAGCCTGTATAATGATGTGAGGCTGTATAATGATGTGCTTCCTGGTGCTGGTGGCCACGCCCCCTGCAGCCTGTGTGTGTATAGGAGAGATACAGCAGCTCCAGGCTGCCATGTTACAGCAGAACATGTCAGGTACTTGTGTAGCTGATGTCTGTGTCTCTGTATATTAGGAGGATGCAGCATGTCAGCAGATACAGCACACACACTAGCCATGCTTTACTATACATTACACACAGACATGAGCAGGGGGAGGAGAGGGGAGGGGTAACAGGGGTGACATCACTGCCTCTGACCATGTGACCAGCCTCATTTACATGATAAAGAATAGATGATTTTATAATGAATAATGTATGAAATAACTAGATAAAGGCTGGGATGGGATCCTTGTGAGCTGCTCCAACAGGTAGAGGTGACAGAAATAGTGACACAGACCTGATGACAGGTGTCCTTTAATATGCAACATTGCATTTGATAAATGTTCAAAACTGTGCTATATACTATACACTGTATTTATCATCCAATGTCTGCCACTGTAACAAATCTTTAAGATTCTATAATAATCTATAGTCCACATTAACTATTAAACACATTTTAAATACGAGACAGAATTTGTAATCTTGACCTAAAATCCCAACCCTGTGTTGGCATGAATGAAGGTCACTTTACATTTACTCCATAAAAAGTTGTAGGTTCAATATATTAACAATTTTAGACCAATATAAATGTTTGACATGTGGAGCATCCATGGTGAGAAGAGAAGCAGCAGTGCAGAGTGCTAACGATGGGCTGGGGACGTCCGCACTTGCCTAGACATGTCACCCATGTATTAAACTGCCCGCTGATAGCAATTACCAGGTTGCTATGTTACATCCGGGATTCTTTTTTAGTGTTACACTGTCTTATCATGTGTCTGTTGCTAAGTGATGTTATCAGACATAGCTTTCACAATCCCCAGCATGCTTTGTAGCAGAAATGTACTCATTGTTGTTATGCACGCATTTGTGTCTGAGGTGTAGGTAATCCTATATCGTGTACTTTGTGGTACACACTTCATATTGAAGTATCCACAAGTATTCTGGTATGCAGCTTTAGGAAATATTCTAATGTGTAAAGATTAGGGGAGTTACACTAACAATTCAAGGAATTGGAGTGGACCAGTGGTTGACCCTTTGTGATCTCTTCAGTGGCAGGTGAAAACTGCTGATCTTGATAGCCCCTGTTCAGTAGGAGTCTAGAGTCAAGTCACTCCAGTAGTTGGTAAATCTGGTGGAGCCCGATGGCTCAGTCTATTTTCTTTTTCCCCCTTGCTACCCTCTTTTTGGCAAGTGGCGAAGGCAGGAGAAAGACTCCGTTTGCACAAAATGATGAATGAGGACCTTAAAGAGGACCTGTCACCCCCAAAAAATACCCCCACCAAATATGTTCCCCCTAATCCTGTCCCCAGCCCCTTTATATTTATTAAATTTTTTTATTAAATGTTTGTGTTTGCAAACTTGGTTTTAATTGATCCGACCTCTTGCCAATTAAGAGGTCGGATCGCCGTACAGGTCCTCGGGCAGTCGGCCGTATTCATCAGAGGGCCGGCTGACACACCCCCTTCACGCCCCTGTCAGTCAGGGACATGTAAGACTCGCCGGCATGTGTTGCGCAATCGCTTCCGGCTCTATGCAATGCTTTGCGCTGATGGCGGCCGCAGCGGGGCTTATTTGCAAAAATAGGTTTAACCATTGACTCGAGTATAAGCCGAGGGTGGGAAATGCATTGGTCACAGCCTCCCAGTATATAGCTCGCCAGCCCCCAGTAGTATAAAGCTAGCATAGCCCCCAGTAGTATACAGCCATCCTGCCCCCAGTAGTATACAGCTAGCTTGCCCCCCAGTAGTATACAGCCAGCCAGCTTGCCCCCCAGTAGTATACAGCCAGCCAGCTTGCCCCCCAGTAGTATACAGCCAGCCAGCTTGCCCCCCAGTAATATACAGCCAGCCAGCTTGCCCCCCAGTAATATACAGCCAGCCAGCTTGCCCCCCAGTAATATACAGCCAGCCAGCTTGCCCCCCAGTAATATACAGCCAGCCAGCTTGCCCCCCAGTAGTATACAGCCAGCCAGCTTGCCCCCCAGTAGTATACAGCCAGCCAGCTTGCCCCCCAGTAGTATACAGCCAGCCAGCTTGCCCCCCAGTAGTATACAGCCAGCCAGCTTGCCCCCCAGTAGTATACAGCTAGCCAGCTTGCCCCCAGTAGTATACAGCCAGCCAGCCTGCCCATGTAGTATACAGCCTGCTCCCCAGTAGTCTACAGCCAGCCCAGCCTGCTCCCCAGTAGTCTACAGCCAGCCCAGCCTGCCCGCCCACTGTAGTATACAGCCAGCCCAGCCTGCCCGCCCACTGTAGTATACAGCCAGCCCAGCCTGCCCGCCCACTGTAGTATACGGCCAGCCGGCCTGGCCCCCCAGTAGTATACAGCCAGCCCAGCCTGCCCCCCAGTAGTATACAGCCAGCCCAGCCTGCCCCCCAGTAGTATACAGCCAGCCGGCCTGGCCCCCGAGTAGTATACGGCCAGCCGGCCTGGCCCCCCGAGTAGTATACGGCCAGCCGGCCTGGCCCCCCGAGTAGTATACGGCCAGCCGGCCTGGCCCCCCGAGTAGTATACGGCCAGCCGGCCTGGCCCCCCGAGTAGTATACGGCCAGCCGGCCTGGCCCCCCGAGTAGTATACGGCCAGCCGGCCTGGCCCCCCGAGTAGTATACGGCCAGCCGGCCTGGCCCCCCGAGTAGTATACGGCCAGCCGGCCTGGCCCCCCGAGTAGTATACGGCCAGCCGGCCTGGCCCCCCGAGTAGTATACGGCCAGCCGGCCTGGCCCCCCGAGTAGTATACGGCCAGTATGCAAGGGTTTTTCTTTTTATAGGAAGTTGTTTAATTTTTACTACCTTTCAGTCATTTTGAAGCCTATACTGTTAGCTGCCCCCAGCTTTGTCAGGTTAGTAATTTTGTTTCGTATGCCTCGGGTGGATTGTTATACTTTTTTCTAGTTTGCTTTGTTAGCAACTAAACAATTTAGTTTTTTGCATTTGAGAGGCCACTTCAGATGAAAAGTGTAATGGTGATCCCCAGCTATTTGAGCGCTGGGAGGTAGCGTATAGATACAGATCACTCAGTGGAGGGGGCGGCTTTGAAGCTGAAGTGTGAGCTTTGTGTTAGGTGCAGACGTCGAGACCTTATCAGCTCCAGGATCTGTTTCACTGCTATATTAAGAAAGTGGCAGCACTTTCGCCAGAGGCATTCCCCGGCTTCAAGGGTTGAAACGGAGGAATGTTTGTGGTTGTTTAATATCATACAGGCAGGAAATCCATATGTCTTCTTGGCCTCCTATAGAACATACTCTTCACATTGTACAAGCTGCAGGGGAGAAATCTGAAGAATTGGTTTTTCATATGCCATGTCTTTGATTAGCCACAGACATAGTTATAGGTTAATAGTCTAAAGAGCGAGCTGTTTCATGTGGCTCTTTTATGTTTGCTACAGAAAGGTTATTAAGCCTTTCACTGGATGGGAAATACAAATGAAGAACATGAAACAACAAGGAATTACAGGGTTTCATACTTAGAACATTAGCGCCTGCCTTCTGTAGGCTGACAAACCGATATATTCATGGCCATCGGGTCATTAATATCACATTCCTGGGGCCCAAACAGTTTTCTATTGTCTTAGTTTCCTTCCAATTTTTCACTGTTAGTTGTGACTATTAACCCTTATACATACTGTAGCTACCCTTCTGTAATTTTTATTTTTGCATTCAGTAACTATACCTGCTCTTTCTGGATGTGATGCTATTGTTTAGTTCAGTGTTCCCCAATCAATAGGCCATGGTCCATTGCAGGGCTGTGGATTAGCTCGAGGTTCCTGGAAAAGGACGACACTGGAGAAGTTTCTGATTGAGGGCATTGGAGATCCCTGCACACAGAGCTTCTGCCCCTCGCGTGTTCCTCTTCCCACAGCAACAGTATAGCTGTGCTAGTCCCATAGGATGCCATACTCACACATTAGGACAATGTGATTTTCTGCCACCCTTAGGTGTACATAAGGTAAGTTTAATATAGTTTTCACCTCTTGGACACATGCTCCGGGAGAGCGAGTGACCCACATGACCTGTGGTGTGGCACAACACTCGCTCACAACCTTGAAATACAGACAACTTTCAATAATCCTAGTGAAACAAAGCCCTATCTGTTGGTAGGACTGCCACCACTTCCTCCTGGCATATAAGAAACCAGCCCAGGATTTGTGGATAAATGAGCAGCCCATGTTAAATTGAATATGTAATCACATTAAAGGACATTCACCACCACATTTAGGGCTGGTAGACTGTCGCCAGAGGAATGCTCATTACTTTAGGGGTTAAGTGTGAGCCTTCTGGTACGTTCCAGCACGTCTGGTACACCGAATAAACGACTTTATAACAATAACCAAATGAGGCGCTCAGGCCACAGCTAGCGGAGCGCCTCCAGGCTCCATCTGAAGATAAAATATGCATGGCTCCTCTTGATATTCCCCCAGATCGGCTGGCCGCAAGTGCTGCAGACTCCTTTGCGCAGCCGCACTTCTTTCCTGCCAGCTGCGCAAGGTGTGTTGCTCACGCACATGTGCGAGATTAGCAGAAAGCCGGTGACATCACTTGCCCCCTTGGAACGTGACGTGGGGAAATATCAATGAGGGGGCGTCCATATTTTATCTTCGGACGGAGTCAGGAGGCGTTTATTCAGTGTAGCAGACACTGGCTCATACTTAACTTATAAGGTAACGAGCATTCCTTTGGTGGCAGTCTACTACCCTTAAATGTGGTGGTAGATGTCCTTTAACCCCTTCCCGACATTTGACGTAATAATACTGCATGGCGGGAGGTGCGTTCCCGCAAAATGCAGTATTATTACGTCATGCTTCTGGCGCCGGCTCCTGAACGGAGCCGGCGCCAGAAGCTGCGGGTGTCGGCTATATATTATAGCCGACACCTGCCTCTAACACCCGCGATCGGAGATTTCTCCGATCGCGGGTGTTATCCCCTAACACGCCGCGGTCGCGCTGACCGCGGCGTGTCAGAGGCATTTAAATGCAAGGTGAAGGGAATCGGACCCCCCCGCGGCGCTTACCGGGGGGGTCCGCTGCTCCGATCGCAGCCCCGGGACTGCCGGTGCCCGGGGCTGCGAGATCTTCATCCGGAAGCCGGGTCCTGCCTTCTGGCAGGACCTGGCTGTAAGACACTGGGCATGCGCAGCATGCTCAGTGTCTTACATTACACAGTGCAATACTTCTGTATTGCACTGTGTAACCTGTAAAATAGCTTGAACAAGTGATCAGAAGATCACTTGTTCAAGCTTAGATGTCATTACCTGTAAAAAAAGTTAAAACAATAAATAAAGGTTTTTAAAAATAAAAATAAATAATAAAAGAAAGTGAAAGTCCCCCCAAACACCACATTTCCCTTTACACAAGTAATAAAGTATAAAAAACACTAAATCACAAAAAAACCCCACTTATTTGGTATCGCCGCGTCCGTAACAATCTGTACAATAAATCCTAATCATAATTGGACCCGCTCGGTGAACGTGGTAAAAAAAAAACCCAAAAAACTTGCCAAAAATTAAAACTTTTTATCAAATTGCTTTACAAAAAATGTTCTAAAAAGTGATCCGAAAAAGTTACAAGCGCCAAAATGATACCACTGAAAAGAACAACTTGTCACGCAAAAAATAAGCTCACAACCAGCTCCGTCAACCAAAAAATACTATAGTTATGCCGCTATAAAGATGGCAATACTAAAACAAATTCAATTTTTTCTATTCTAGTTTTCCTTCAATAAAATTGGACAAATATAAATAAAACTATATAAATGAGGTATCACCGTAATCGTAGTGATCCGTAGAATAAAGATAATATATTATTGTTATGCTACAGCAAACCCCCCCCTCAAAAATGCTAAAAATCCAAAACAAGAATTGATGATTTTATTTTCCTCCACACGAAAAAACTTAATAAAATTGCTTCAATAAGCTAAACACCCTCTAAAATAAAGTTTTTTTTACAGTGCATCGCGTCTCGCAAAAAATAAGCCCTTATTTGTCTAAATTGCTTAAAAAATAAAGATTGTATAGCCTATTCCCAACGCGCGTTGTAATAGAATGGTGCGGCGGGTAGTGACTTGCCAACACGGTTCAGACACAGTGATCGGGGCAAGATGGCAGCTGATCCTAACAGCCATCCATCCTGCCCCATGGACCAGAAGGGTTATGTCCCCCCCACACACCCCCAGTTTATTATCGCTGCTATTGGCTCATCAATGCAGACCAGCCAATAGCAGTGAATTTACTTATGACGTCAGTAATACCGGTCACCATGTCTGTAGACACGGTGATCGGGGCAGAGTGGCGGCTGTTCCTGACAGCCACCAATTGTGCCTTGTGGTTCAGAGGGGTTTTGTTGCCACCCTCTGTCCATGTTTGCCGCTATTGGCTGGTCGATTTGGTCCAGCTAAAAGCAGCAATATTTGTCACAATGGGCATCGCTAGGGTGAATAAGAGCAACACTTGGCGATAATTTCCCTACTAAAACGAAGATATGGTACAAAAGCGCTGGCCGTGTACATTGTACAGATTACGCTGTACAACTCTTACGAGCTGTTCCAATGTGCAGGTCCTGCCGTATCATTTCTCCGTTTTCAAGAGGAAGATATTAGGAAACTAATATTGGGACAAGAAGGACGGGGCCCCTGTACCTCTGGTTTAGATGTTCCTGTGTTTTGCCAGGACAGCATTTTCCCGGTGAATTCTGCTGCTTCTAATGGTAGGACTCAATAAAGAGTCTGTTCCAAAAGAGGAGTTAGGATGGACACTATATACTAAGGATGGACACTATATACTAAGGATGGACACTATATACTACTAAGAGACCTGCGACAACTCCAAGTGTGACAAAAGTTTAGATGGTCCCCTGGTCTATTCTACCTCCTTATACGCAACACATTCAAAATTCACGCCCAACCTGTTGTGAATTCAGTAAAATGAATAATTGTAACAACTGGTAAGTCACGTTGCTCCCTATACCCCTCCATTATTTCATAAGGGGCGCCACATAACGGGCACTGAACGTTCCAGAAATAATTGCAATTTCCATCTTGGACTCCATCGCACATCGTATTTGGAAACCACCTGTATGTTCAAATGCTCATTTCACCACATGTATTACACTACACCACATATTACACCTTGCTAAATTCCCCAAGGGGTGTACATTCAACAATTAGGGTCACTTTTCGGGTTTTCCTCTGTTTTGGTACCACTACGGCTCTCCAAATGTATCCTGACACATGTGAAGGATTTCTTGCAAATTTGGCCTCTAAAAGACAAACACCCCTCTTTTCCTCTACTGTGCGCCCATAAAGCATTTTATATGCACATGTGGGGTACTTCTACACTCAGGAGAAATAGTTTTACACCTTTTTCGGGGTTATTTAATATATTATCCCTTGTGGCTTACATAAATTAGGGGTAAAGTGACATTTATAGGAAAATTTTCACCTTTTTAATGTTTAGGGCCTAATTGGATCATTCACCTGTAGGGGCAAATACATATATTGCACATTGCAAAATTCTCTAAGGGGTGTGTGTTCAAAAATTAGGATCACTTTTTGGATTCTTATCTGTTTTATACCACTAGGGCTCTCCAAATGCATGTCAAACATTTCTGTCAAATTTGGCTTCTAAAAGGCAAACCTCCCCCTTTCCTTTTACTGTGCGCCCATACAACATTTTATATACACATGTGGGGTACTTCTACACTCAAGCGAAATAGGTTTACACATTTTGGGGGGTTATTACATTTTTTTTTATCCCTTGTGGCTACAAAAAATTAGGGGTACAATGACCTTTATAAGAAAATGTTCACCTTTGTCCTATTTAAGCCCTAATTAAATCAAACACCTATATGGACAAATACTCATATTACACCTTACTAAATTCTCTAAGGGGTGTGCTTTCCAAAATGGTGTCACTTGTTGGGGTTCCGCTCTGTTTTGGTACCACTACGGCTCTCTAAATGCATCCTGACACATGTAAAGGATGTTTGTCAAATTTGGCCTTTAAAAGGCCAATGCCCCTCTTTCCCTTCTGAGCTTCACTGCGTACCCATACAATATTTTATTTGCATGTGTGGGGCAATTTTATACTCGGGAGAAATGCTAGTACACATTTTTTGGGGTTGTTTCATCTTTAATGCCTTATGGGATACAAAAATTAGCCGTAAAAGTGACTTTTTTGGGAAAATGTCCATCTTTTTCCTTTTAGGGACCTAATTGAAGCAAACACCTGTGGGGGAAAATACACATATTACACCTTGCTAAATTCTCCAAAGGGTGCACTTTCCAAAATAGTGACACTTGTTGGGGTTTTCCTCTGTTTTGGTACCACTAGGGCTCTCCAAATGCATCCTGACACATGTAATGGATGATTGTCAAATCTGGCTTCTAAAAGGCCAAAGCTCCTCCTTCCCTTCTGAGCCCCACTGTGTACCCATACAACACTTTATATGCAAAAGTGGTGCAGTTCTGTGCTTAGGAGAAATAGTTTTACACATTTATGGGGTTGTTTCATCTTTTATCCCTTGTGGCTTACAAAAATTTGGGGTAAAAGTGACTTTTTTTGAGAACATTTTCACCTTTTTTCCCTTTTGGGGCCTAATTGAATCAAACACCTGTTTGGGCAAATACACAAATTACACCTTGCTAAACTCTCCAAGGGGTGTACTTTCCAGAATGGTGTCTCTTGTTGGGGCTTTCCTCTGTTTTGGTACCATTATGGCTCTCCAAATGCATCCTGACACATGAAAACTTTTTCAGCCATATTTGCCCTGCAAAAACGAAACAACGCTCTTTCCATTCCAAGTGCCCCCCTGTGCCCGTACAGAAGGGTACAGTGACAAAATGGGCATTGGCATGCTCAGGAGGAATTTCCTTAAACATGGTAAAATGCATTTTCCTTTTTAACCCATTGTGAAGGTGCAAATTTTAGTGTTCAATGAATCTATTGTAAGATAAAATTACATTTCTGTAATTTCACTTTCATTTATCTTTCACCCTCATGAAACGCTCAAAGGGTTAACAAAATTCCCAAAGGTTGTTTTGAATATTTTGAGGGGTGTAGTTTCTAAAATGGTGTCATTTGTGGGGGTTTTCTATCATGTAGGCCTTATAAAGTCACTTCTAACTACACTGACCCTCCAAAAGTAGGTTTTGATGATTTTCGTGAAAATCTGAAAAATTGCACCTAAAGTTATAAGCCTCCTAACATCCTAAAAAAAAGGAAAAGATGTTTGAAAAATGATGCCAAGTTAAAGCAGACATATGGAAAATGTTAGTTATCAAGTTATTTTAGTGATATGACCAACTTTCCAAAAAGTAGAAAATTTTGAATTTTGAAAACATAGTTTTTTTCAAAATTTTTGGCAAATTTCCATTTATTTCATAAATAAATACCAAACATATTGATAAAATTTCTTGACCAGCATGAAGTACAATGTGTCACGAAAAAACAATCTCAAAATCAACTGGATATGTTAAAGTGTTCCAAAGTTATAACCACTTAAATAGACACATGTCAGATTTTAAAAAATGGGCCGTGTCAGGAAAGTGAAAAGTGGCTTCAGCGTTAAGGGGTTAAAGGCACACTAGACATAAAGCCATTGGATATGCCCTGATAGAGAGAGAACATGGTTCCACTTCTATCCTTCCATTATGTGTTTGGCGTATCTCCCCACCCCAGGGTCCTAGGACAGATTAAGACCCAGGTTGGAAATGTTACCAATACACATCTAAGACTTGCCATAACTGTCTTATAAAGTTACAGTGCTGAATGTCTGGTAGAACAGCTTTCTAGTGGAGCTGCTTCTCCCCATGACACCACTGGTTCAGCTAAGCTGCTACTGGGTGTTTAGGTGTGCTACTAAGCATTGTCCAGTCCAAACTCTCAAGCACTGAAAACAAACCTATATTTCTTCACCTATAATGATGTTATATTCTTATACTATCCATATTTATTAATCTGTTGTAATTTGCTCCAAAAATCGTGTCTAATGTCAGCCAAGGAAACCAATTGGAGGTGCAATGTCCCTTTTTGTTCTGCGTAGAACTAATTTCCAGCATGCGGGCTGTTCACTTCCCTCTTTACTATATTGAGTGAGTCTTAAACCAAGAGCTAGATATGGAAGCTTCTTTTTTTATGATGATTTACTTAGAGTTGATGCGCTTCTTTCCACCAGGTGGCAGCATTGTGCTGGAGCCTGACCCTGGCTGTGGGGATTATTAGCAGTAGGAGGGCAGCGTGGCTCACCTCCCGCCACTGTTTACCATTCCCTACTAGCGGAAGCCTTGACATCACCCAGGCAGCAGCCGTTGTGTCCTGAAAGATCAGCTCCCCATTCACAGTGTGCTGCGCACTTGTTCAGACATGTCCCTTCATTTTTCTTTCTTTCTCTCCCTTATATTAAAGGCAACTTATATCTGAGGCAGCCGTTCAGCTACTAAGCATCTGTTGCTGAGCAATGTGCAGCACAACATCTTCACACTGATAATGATGAGTGGAGCTATTTTCTCTTTGTTCTGTGTGCGGAGATAAAGCTAGCAGTCCACAGTCTACAGCATATTCATTACGCTGTCCTTGTGTACTACAGATCCATCACTAATATTTCACTTATATCAAGATCTCTCACGTTACTATTTAGCACATACAGATGTAGTCTGTACTCCGCATGCTCCTAGATATGCCATATTCCCTATGGATAGTGCTCCTCGCATCCCCTCACCATGAAAGACACTTTGTACACAGTCCTACAGGGAATGTCCACACTGGGGCCAAGAAAGACATGATCTTTGGATGCGGGTTAAACTCTACTTTTATGTAGATGGTTGTTAGCTCAGAGGGGAAACTGGATTGGCAGACCTTTACATTTGGCTGAATCACAGTTCCATCATGGCCACTGCTTCATATAAATAAATACATATAAATAAAAGTTCTTAGGTAAAAAAGATTGAAAAGGCAACCCTACAGCACATCACGTGTAGATTCCATAGGTTCTCATACTTGGAATAAAAACTTCAGGTTCGATAGATTGAAGTTGTGTACATATAATTGTAAAGTCTGTAGAATATTCCATTTGTCTGCTGATGTCCACTGCTATATATGGCTATTCTCTAGTTTACAATTGCCCTACTACATAGGTGGACACAGTTCACGTTATGTTTTCACATTGTAATAATAATAATTCCTTTATTTATATGGCGCAAAAGATTACACAGAGTTTTGCCAATTCTGTCCGTGTCCCCAATGGGGCTCACAATCTAATCAACCTACCAGTATATTTTGGAGTGTGGGAGGAAACCGACGCAAACACGGAGAGAACATACAAACTCTTTGCAGATGTTGACCACAGGACATGAACACAGGTCCCCAGTGCTGCAAGGCTGTAATGCTAACCACTGACCCACCGTGCTGCCCTGTTGTAGATGAGTTGCCGTTCTAACCACATTATTCTGGGGAAACATTCAAAGGTGATATAAATATATTTTACATATGACATAGCCCATGTTGCATTATAAATCCACAGTGATGTAGGTGAAAATTGTATGTGGTTTTCAAATGCAACATGTGAACCACTTGCCAAACACTCATCAGCTACACTCTCCGAATACAACCTTAGGCCCTCTGAACACAAACTTTTCTTTTTGGCCATGTGGATAGCCGAAGGACAAACTAGGTGGGCTCAGACACCTACCCTGTTTACCCGAAAAATAAGACCGTGTCTTATATAAATTTTTGCTCCTAAACACACGCTATGTCTTCTGGGGATGTCTTATTTTTTTGATGTTCAAGAATTCAATATTTATAAATATAATGTAATCATGTCATTAAAAACTCTGAATTCCATCAAGAATTTCTTGTGATTCCTTTTCCATGTGCAACAATCTATGGTACATTTGCCAATCCCACTATTTTAAGACCTGTATCATCTTCTTGAACCTCCTCATAATTCTCCAAAACCTGAATTTCTTGTGACTTAATTTCTTTTAGAACCATTGGCCCCAATCCCTAAAAGAGGACTTCATGTCCAGGTAGCTACTCGTAGTGCATTTGCAACATCACTGCTTTTATTCCATGAATTCTTCACCCTTTGTCACAACCTCATGCAGTGTCTAAAAGATCTAATCCTTATGTATAGCGTGGGGGGATCTGCTTCAATGACTGCCACTAGGTCTTTCTTTCAGGGGAGGCCTTATATTTCTAAGCCTTCAAAAAAATTGTACTAAGTCTTTTTTTTGGGGGGGGGGGTGCCTTCTTTCATGGAAACAGGGTAGCTAAACCCACCCAGACTGTCTTTTCTACTGTCAGCAGACCTCGCACACTGATGACAGACCACTTGATTGTGGTGATACACTCGCCTTCGTGTGGAAGTATTTTTAGTGGTTCCTGAACACATCCATTGTGATCATTACCGTTCTACTCGCCAGCAGACTTACACTTTATATCTTGTTATATATCACTTGTAATAAGATACTATGACTACCGGAACAAAGATGTGTGTCTAAGGTTTTGTCCATTCTGTGCTGACTCATTAGGTTCCATCAAGCACATGGGAGACCTTGTATATAGCGGCATTATTAATGGCTAGGGTCAGCCCCTGGTCACAGTCCATGTGGCTAGTGCACACTATGAAGCATGTGACCAGTGACGGGCAGCTTGTGACTCCTCTTTCAGGCAGGGTATAAAGAAACCTTTTGTGAGCCTCTGGGCTCCGGATTGTAAGCACAGGGTGTCAGCTGCCTGCAGATCCTCCAACTAATTAGACATCTAAACTTAGACAGACTAGTTGTTTGTGAGCCGGGCATGCATGTAATAACCTGCGTGTTTTCTATCTCGTATCCTGGTCTGTCTCATTCACATTAAAGGTCACTCCAGACCTGACACCCTGCTGATTTTACACATGAAAAGGAGAAATCACGGTCAAGATTTACAAGAACTCATTACTACAAGCTAATTAGAGTATTGGAGAGGCCTAAATGTAACATTTTTAAAATAGGAGGATTGGAAGTAAGGAACATATCAGAACTGTATACATGGATAATTTCATTTTCTTGCTCACCATGACAAAAAACTTACAAGAATTACAAGAATGGTCCCATCTTGGTAACCTCTACAAATGCCTCCCTGTGAAAGCATTTCTAGGATTAGAATATTGCTGACCTTCATCAACACAGCGCACCAATGGGTATATTACCCCTGGCCCCACCAGTCATCTGCATTAAGTGACTAGTAGTGGAGATTCTTCATTTCTTGTCATCAGTCATAGTCCTCACACAACCATGAGGATGTCTGATGACAGCAGGGCCCTGTTACTCTGCATCTTTAGAGGAAGAAGAGTGCAGTTCCCAATTTTGCCCTTACTGTTTAGCACAGGACAGCTTCCTTCTGAGTATTGGAAAAAGTGGCAAATCTGAATGATTGTCTCTTCAGTTGCTCACGTATCCAGACAATATAAATGACTATAGTTAGTGTTTCCCTGGAGTAGGCACTGAACACACAGAGGACACAAATATTTATAGCACTTTAAGAGCAGTGTGAGAAGTGCTCATTGTGAGAGGCGGGCAGCCATTAGTATAGAAGAAAGCTGCTGGCCAGCCCCGGGCCATGCTGTTCCCATCTTGACCTCTTCTCTGGTGGTTAGATCTTACACGCCTCACACAAGGGACTGCTCCACCGTGTTTTCTTGACCTGCTGCCTGTCCATTCACTCCCCATCTGTTATACTTTACTTAGAGAACAGTAGATGCCCTCCCCTTTATAAATCTCTCCTTCCAGGTGATAATTGATGCCCTGTCTTGCACAGGGCCGCCTGGGTGGTTTCTTAGCACTTGCTTTGTGAACTTGGTGTGTATTATTTCTGACTGGTAACAAAGTGATATTTCATGTGTAGGTTAATTGTAGGTTCTGTCGAAGACACTGTCGCAATATACATTAGTTTTATTAACATTGTATACATTTTATATATGGTGCTAAGCATGTCAAATAGACCTGTTCTAAGTACTAAAGAGGATGAGACCTGAGAAGAGTCATTTTACTAATGGTGGTATTAAGGCACCAGTCAGTTAATCTACAGTCTGTGTTACTGACCAGAGCTCTCCATTTATAGTTTTGGAACTTCAGAGCGGAAATCTTGCATTTCTGCATTCTTGGTGTCATTTTCACTCTAGAAACCTTATAGGAGATGAGCTGATATAGATCATTTTGAGTTCCAGAGTTACCTGACTGACGAGTTAAAGGTGTTGGTCATGATCCCTAAACGTTAGCAGGGTAAGTACAAGACCCTAATAGGATCAGCCAAATAATACTTACCCTGTTAGTGTGTGTAAAGTCGTCAGTAGGACGCCGGACTTCCTGTGGCGTCTTGAGTCCTGCTGCCTTCCAGTGGATGTAGGGAGCCTCCTTTGTCGTAACTACTCCATTAGCGTTGGTTGGAGGACGTCCACAAGGCTATCCAACCACCAGCAGTTTTACAAATCTTTTCCTTGTTAAATACTAGATGGGTGACTCTTCTGTACATATCCAGTACAGTTTTGTAGTTGTGTCCAACCCCTTTCAACTTCCATTTACCATTTTCCATGTCATAATCAATATTGTTCAGGATTACAGATGAGCTGACCCATTCAAGTTCAGTTGAGTTTGGGTACTGAACCCTAAGGCTCACCTCACAGGTAACCCTTTAAATGCTGCTTGGAGTCGGTGGTCACGCATGTCGCAGGTGTTATCGGAGGGGTGGCAGCTATGGAGTTGAGGTGAACACAAACTAATGGATGAAGTCCAAGTTCCGTAACATTGCGGTTTGGGTCCGTTCAGCACTATTCAGGATCTTTGCTGTCAGCTACATGCCTCAGCGTTCCCTATAGGCCAGCATTCACAGTCTTATCCAATGTTTTTACATTGTCATTTTTTTGTTTTTAAGAGCGTACCCAATCTCTAGGACATGGTGAGCCATGAAGACCAGTTTTCTAGCAGTCATTGTAATGTAACTAGATGAGCATATAGGATAGTGTTAGGATGCTGGTGGGTGGCACACACCCCTATGGTAATGCGTGGGTTTCAGAACTGTATTCCCATTCATCATACCGCCAGTACTAGATAAGCGCTGGATGCTACCTGTACCAGCCAGCTGCTGTTTGTTCTTTTTGCAATATTCATGTATGGGACTTTTACTTTCTAAACTATTGTGTCATTGTTCTTTCATGTACATCCTTTACACTGGTATTTTATACTTTATCTCTTCTGTTTAACTTGTGCAAATAGCAGAAGTAATAAATAGTTTTGTAGGAGGATTAGCGGTGTTCTTTATTCCTTTTTCTTTCTGTCTGAGTAAAGGCAAGGAGAGATCTTTTCTACCATTTAGCGGGAGGTTATAATAATAATTATAATCTTTATTTATGCAGCGCTACATCTAAGGACAAAATAAGCCATTAGAGAGCAATTATGTGGTTAGATGACAATGAGCGAGGGCCTTACAATCTTTTATGAAGTAGCATGGCTGTAAATATGTGTAGGGTATACAGCAGGCTAGCCATTGATTCCTAGCCATTCCTTGTTTTTGGATAGCCTTGCCTTAAAGTGAACCTGTCACCAGAAATACTTAATATAGTTTATTTTACATTACCTGGCTCCCAGACAGCAGTGTGTGGCGAGTCCCTGGGGAGGTGGGCAGCTGTAGACTGTGTGTTTGCCTGTGTCAGTCTCCCCTCCTCCTCACTAATGTCACTCCCTCAGCCCCCCCCACTTCCTGTCAAGTGCATTGAGTAGGCCATGGAAGGAGGGGAAAGTGTGCAGGAGAGGGAGCCAGGTCATGTGAATTAAACTTGTCAGAATTTTGAATAATTTCAGTAGTTTATACAAGGGCATTTTCAAAATAGGCATAGCACAGGCTATTGGAACCTGTCACCAGCTAAAAATGTAATTCCTGGCGACGGGTTCCCTTAAATAGGATACAAACACTTGTGGTTCTTTATACAAGCAATTGTCCCAAAATCTTGTAATATATATAATTACTATATTGGGCAGTGTAGTCTCAGGGGGTACAAGGCCGCTCACACACATTCTTCTCTTTACATATTTAATCCTATGTCTTAAAGGGAGACACTTGGGTATTAAAAGTTTAAATAATATTTATTAATTATATATGTATATATATATATGTGTGTATGTGTATATATGTGTGTATATGTATATTATAAATATTATATACAGATTCAGGCATGCTTTATATTCATTTTATAGCATTAGAATGCATAAGCTGCGATATCCTGGGGGCAGGGGGCTGGCATGCGATATACTACAGGGGGGCTGGCAGGCTGTATACTGCAGGGGGGCTGGCAGGCTGTATACTGCAGGGGGGCTGGCAGGCTGTATACTGCAGGGGGGCTGGCAGGCTGTATTCTGCAGGGGGGCTGGCAGGCTGTATACTGCAGGGGGGCTGGCAGGCTGTATACTGCAGGGGGGCTGGCAGGCTGTATACTGCAGGGGGGCTGGCAGGCTGTATATTACAGGGGCCTGTGTGACCATGGAAAGATTTCTGTCCACTGGAAGTAAACATAGAAGCTTTCTATAGAATGACAGTAAGCTCTAGAGATCTAGAAAACTGTGAGAAATTGATCTAGAAAGTATTTTGAAAAAATTGTTATTTTTCATCATACAAACGATAACATTAATTTGCCAAAGTGGGAATACCCCTTCAAGTGTAAATCAACATTTTTTTGCTATATTTTTTTTTTTTTTTTTTTTTTTTTATATTCCTGACAAATGGTTTGCTCACAAATAATTTGAAAATGGCCAGTGATATAGGATTGGGGGGGGGGAGGTGGAGCAGCTCAGGTAACCTATCCTGAGAATACAAATTCATAAATACAGGCAGTCCCCTACTTAAGAACACCCGACTTACATATGACCCCTAGTTACAAACGGACCACTGGATATTGGTAATTTATTGTCCTTTAGTCCTAGGCTACAATAAACAGCTGTAACAGTTATCACTGGTGTCTGTAATGAAGCTTTATTGTTAATCCTGGTTCGTATGACAACCCAACATTTTTAAAATCCAATTGTCACAGAGACCATGGCTGGGATTACAATGATAAAATATACAGTTCCGACTTAACATACAAATTCAACTTAAGAACAAACCTACAGACCCTATCTTGTATGTAACCCGGAGACTGCCTGTATTTGTGTACACCCCTTTAAGACAGTGTAAAATTTTAAAGTGTATGTGTTCTAGATAACTAGAAAAAAACAAAAGCTATGGATTATTATAGAAGTCTGTCCCTGCTGGTTTCTATTTACTTCCCTGCTGCAAAGATGTTTTTTTTTTTTTGTTTTTTTTTGTTTTTTTTTTAAAGCTTTTAGCAATGGCAACTCTCTGGCAAAAGTCTTAGTAATACAGATAGATAATATGTAGAATTATGGAGGAACCTATAGAAATTTTAGTTGCACCCCACATTTGAACACCAGAAAAAGAAAATCTATATGTGACGCCAATAAAAAATTCTGTGGTGGTCACACACACATCTCTGCAATAACTCTATGTGCACTCAGCATTTTCTCCGGCTCCACAGCCTGCAGTCTACAGCTATTCATTTTCTCCATGTTGCTGCAGGGCACAGACGGCTCATCCTATTGTATTTAGTCTCTGCTCTGGGTCATGTGACTTCAGAATCACATGACCCAATGATGTCATCCAAGGTCCTTGAATGTTACAGTGGGAGGGATGGAGAGAGCAGTGCAGATGCCCTGATTTCTCAGAGATTTAGGGCAGCAGCCCCCATCTTTATTACAGTGGTCAGGAGGTCTGGCAGTGCTGGATCCACCCGACCTTTGGACTACACGACGCAGACACTTTTTATCAAGAGTTTTCCTTGTTGAAAAAAATGTGTCTTATGGCACGAAAGATATGGTAATTTGTTACAAGATTAGTATTCAGTGCCTCAATAATTTGTCACCTGGAAACTATCCTGTGTGGGCGCCTATGGCGTGTGTTCACGGTACCGTGCTGTGGACGCAAAAAATATAAAGCATGCTATATTGCCAGCCATAAGAAGGGCCATGTGGCAGTCTTTCCTATGGAGAGGAGAGGGGTGAGCCGTGAGCTAATCCCTCCTACTATCAAGCGCGCTGACCTGTACTCGCCCTGGTTGTGGCCGGGCTGACCACACCTCATTGTGAATGTACCCCAACTAGAATTGTCATGGCCATTTTTCTAATTTCACTTTTTTAAAGAATTGGTTGGAGATTAATATCCAGAAAATATGAAATGAAGAAGTTTGATATTGGATAATTTATATCTTTGATCCTCAGCCTAAAATCTTTTAAGGTTGTCTTAAATTTAGATTGACTTGTCTGAATTTCCACCTCTGATGTGCAGAATAAGGATATTATGTTAAAAGCGAAGTGAAGGATTAGTGATTGTTGAGAGTCATCCACTCTGTAATGTAGAGGAACAGGTGCTGGGCAGATATGGACTTTAGGGAAACTTAACCCTTGTTCTTTGCACATGTTTAAGCCCCGAGGACCTTAAATGTGATGAAAAGTCCACTTCAAATAGCTGCTTTTTCTTTTACAGAGCTGCTCAGTATTTTGTATTGGATATGATGAAATTTACTTGCCAACAAAAAAAAATTCCACTTATCTGTGTCATCTGCACAGTGGAGATGTCCTCTAAATATCACGTGTAATTCATAGAACTTCAGTCTTACAACCATGTGTGTTCTTCATAAAGTTTGGGAATCCCTCTTTAAAATGTTTAATTTTATTTCCCTATAGAAAAAGTCAGAGAAATCCAAGAAAAACTTGAAGCTTTTATCGAAGCCCTTCATCAAGAAAAATAGTTCTAGTAGGTATCTGGACTGTCACGTTTATTTTTTATTATATTGTTTTTATATGTGTTAATTTTTTTTCTATATCTCACCCTTTTAGATTCTGAGAAAGGGAAACCTAGGTGTTGGTATTCATGAATTGCCTGTACAAAGCAAACTTTGTAAGCGGTGTCCTTTATAATAGACCTGCTCCAGGATGAGGATTGAAGCCGTGTGATGGCTTTCTATTACAGACTGGCTACTTGAGGACTTGTCGTCATATGTCTATAGAGGTCTCCAGTGAAGAGATGTGTCTACCTGTTGCTGCTGTTTTGTGTTTGTGCTGTACTTTGATCATATTTTTACTTGGGGCATAACGCAGCGTTTTATCATTTGTATACGTACATCCAAGCACTGTTTGCATGTGATATGAAATCCCCGCAGCAGCATAGGTAGTGCTGTCTTCACAATGAATTGAAAGCTCCAGCTACGCTGAGAAATTAACTTATTTGGTACTAAATTGTACTCCCCTGCACTTGTTTATAGCCAGAACAAATTAAATCTCTTTGGGCAGTATTTGCCAATGTACTTAAATGTCTGTTTTTCTTCTTTCATGGAGCACTTAAGTCAGCTCAAGTCCAAACATTAAGTTTACAGCAAATCAACCCTCGTATTTGGATTTGGTCATGCCAGGGAAGGAAGCACATATAAAAATTTTTGATTCAGGTCTGTGACAAGGGGAATATATAATCCACCATCCCATTCTGTATGTCAGACAGGCAACTATTTATTGCAGCCGGCACATATTCTTTTAATTGTTTTGCTTTTCATATCCACATTTAATGAAAAGAAGAAAACATTAAACAATCCTCAATCTTAATTTCCCACTTTGTACATGTTGGGGGTTTGAGGTTACAAGAGAGAGTTTTTAGGGTGTCTGGGATTTTATGGACAACACTTACATGCACGGCTACTTTAACAATTTTTTTGTATTTATCATTGAACAATTTGTTTTTGCACTTAGAATGTTCATAATTTTTACAACTTTGTCGCACAACATGTGGATGTAATTTTTACAGTAACTTAAATTTCAAAGTTTTTAGCCTATGGACATGTTCTGTTCAATATGTGTAAATATGGCTCTACTCAGCCCTGCCTGCTTTATAACATGCTGCCTGCCTTTGGGATATACCTGCATTTTCATTAGTTCAAGTTGGACAACATTTTCTGTAAGTGCTCGACAACCGCCTAAAGCCATATTTGGGGTCCCTCATAGAGGTCTATGGCACTTGGTCACGGTACGGTAAGCACACAGTCTCTCACTGCACCACGTCCAAGCCGGACGGCCACGTCACAAAAGCAGGTCGTATTTTCTGCCTGATTTGCAGCAGCTTGGCTTTTTATAGAGAGGGGACTGGTGAGGAGCACTCGTTCTCCACCCTACTCCACTCGGTTGTGTGCCTCAACCTGCTTCCAGTCCAGGTGAAGCACATGGTCATGCGCATGAGGCCTAAATGAGTTATAATAACCAAGATATCTAAAACAATAAAGTAGAACCCCCCCCCCCCCCCTTTAAGTCTTTTTTTTTTTTACCAAAATCCAAATAGATGGCAAAATATCCGTGATCATTCTTTACTGAACAGGTCTCAATATATTGGATAGAAACAAGATCGCCCGCCAGCACATGTCTTAACATAAAAGTAGCTTGAATACAGTCCTAGTAGAGAAAAATCCTTAAACAGAAGTCTTTTGACCCAGCCCTAAGTCCAAACGCTGGCCGTGTGTGAGAGCATCAGTGGTGCTGCAGATGAGTACTTCTCAGACATCTGGTCCATAATGTTCTCCTAGGCACAGACATTATTACTGAACTGGAATTTTAAAAAAAATCTAAAAATTTAGTAGAAAACAACAAAAGTGTTTGTCATAACTTTTGGCATAATTTGTTACTTGAACCTGTCTTAGATGCTCTTTATGGATTTCACACTGTCACTAAGTATTGTACCGCTGGTAATGAAATGGCGTCTCTTCAGATTGCAGGACTTGTCTGTGTTGCACAGTTTCCTGGATGAAATAAATGTTGTAATCAATTTGTTTTGTGAGATACATAACAGCTGTATACAGCATGATGTATTGGAAGAACTCAGATATTTATTACATGCTATGGTCATTTGTTGGAAAGCAATTAAAAACAAAAAGAACTTTTCAACACTTTTTATGTCTTTTTATTAATGCTCTGGTTGAATATCTAATAACGTACATGGTGTTCATCACTTAGAATACATATTAAAGGGGTTGTCCAGTTTCCACAAAGGAATATCCTGGCTCCTCTTCTCTGCTCTGTGTCCTGCACTGGTTGTATGCAACGGGATCGGGATCCGGAGCAGAACTGCGTAAGAAGCAGAAGGACCCGGAAGTACTTGCCTCTCCTGGGTTTTCTTTGGCCGTTCTGCTCTGGGTCCTGAACTCGACATATACAACCAGTGTAAGGATTGCTGACACTGCCACACAGCCCCTTGCACCAATGAAAGCTGTTACATCAGTTATGGAAGTGCTCATGGGACAATCGGCATAGTGTGGACCTCAACTCACAGCTTGACAGGTTGAGGTTGCATGTGGCCAGTTGTGCACCCCTGAATCCCCATTAAATCAAGATAAATATAACTGCAATATGTATATGGTCAGGAGTAAAGCTCCCGTGCTTTGGGTTAGAGGAATAAGGCACCAGGAAGGAATGCCTACATTTATCTCAAGCACTTCTTGAAGGACCAGGAAAACGGGACTCTTGAGTTGAAGTCGTGGAGTCCATTTTGAAGGAGCGGGAGTTGGAGGCTTGGTTTACCGACTTCACAGCCTTGATTTTCATACAGTAATGTCTTTATGAAAGGATCTTGATAAAGAGAACTACCTAGTATAAAATGTATTGTTTTACCAGGTACACAGCTACTTTATTTTCCTACAAAATATTGGGGGAATTTCTATATGAAACCCTTATACAGGCATTCCCCTACTTAAGTACACCCAACTTACAGACAACCAATAGTTACAGACAGAGCCCTATGACCTCTGGTAAAGCTCTCTGAAAGCTTTACTATAGTCCCAGGCAGCAATAATCAGCTGTAAGATGTCTGTAATGAAGCTTTATTGATTATTCTTCGTCCCATTACAGCAAAAAATGTTTAAACCCCAGTTGTCACTGGGGCCAAATTTTTTTTGTCTGGGGCTACCATTATAAAATATACAGTTTCGACTTACATACAAATTCAACTTAAGAATAAACCTCGGGACCCTATCTTGTACGTAACCCGGGGACTGCCTGTACATCAAAGACCATTTGCCTTTCCTCTAGTTTCTATAGTGCACAACATTTCATACTCCTTCTCAGAGGTTAATGTTCGGTTAATCCTCAAACCTGCTCCTAGCAAGGTGGAAAGCGTATAAATGGTCACATAGAAATCTAGAAAATCGATTGACATGGTGACCATAAAGAATATACGTTTTACTATACAACAGGTGCATTGGAACTTGATAGAAAAATTTAGAGCTGCTTTTCTTTACATGTTGAAAAGATCAGAGATATAGAGCCAAGCAGTGATAAATTATCTTCCTGGTTTCTGATCTTAAACTGATAGGAGTTGTCAGAGGGCATTTAAAAAAGTAAAACGCTTCTCTAATATGATCTGCAGTGAAATACGTGCGTAACTGCTTTCCCTATTTAACTTATATGATGTTAGTTTTTGTGTGTGAAGGGCTTTTTCTAAATGCCTGTAGTACACAAAGCTTAAAAAGTTTGCTTGCCAATAAAAATACACGATGACCCTTAGGGTGAAGACACACATGGCGTTTTTGGGCCGTTTTTACTGAGTGCGTTTTCAGATCGTTAAAAACGCATGCGTTAAAAAACGCATCCGTTTTTTAAAAACGCATGCGTTTTTGTCCGTTTTTCAGTGCGCAATTTCGGAAAACGGACAAAAACACATGCGTTTTCAAAAAACGCATGCGTTTTTAAAAAACGGATGCGTTTTTTAACGCATGCGTTTTTAACGATCTGAAAACGCCCTTAGTAAAAACGGCCCAAAAATGCCATGTGTGTCTTCACCCTTAGGGCTCTTTTACATTGCCGTTGTTTTTCATGTCTGGAGTTCAGTGATTTCCATGGATGCTTCACAAAGCCATTGATTTCAATGGGTGTTTTCACATTGTATTTTCACTGATCCCCTGTCCATGGAAAACATTATGAAACATGTCTTATTTCTTTCACTAATGCGGATCATGGAGGCAATAGAAGTCTACGAGTTTGCAAAAAAAAAAATGTGATGAAACGTGAATAACGAGGCTGAAAAACCAGGTGTGAGATGTTTTTGTTTGCGGACACAGAGACAAAACGCTTTGAATACGCAACTGGAGTTGAGCACCAACGCCAATATGAAAGAGCCCGTAGGATTAGCACACATCTAATTTTTAATTTCCATTATAAATCTCCACTGAAAAATAAATTGAGTATCTAAACTAATTCAATACTCGAATAAAAGTTTTCTTTAACCCCTTCATGACTCCAGCCATTCAGACATTCTGCATCTTTCTGACAAATCCCTTTTGTTTTCAAATCTGACGTCACTTTATGTTTTGGAACAATGTGATTTTCTTGTGAAACATTTGGGTGACATGATAAGCATGTACGGTATTTTTTGTCAAAACAGAAATTTGTCAAAAATTCTCTATTTTTAAATCTTTCTGCTTTTCAGACAGTCATGCCACTCCAATAACCTAATAACAAATATTTTCATAATGTCTGCTCAATGTTGCCATGGTTTTTTAAGCATCCCTCTCATTTTTGTAGTATTTTGGAAGGTGAAAAGAAATTGAAAAGATATTAGAGAACACTTTCAGATCCCTACAAGTTATTGGTGTTAATCCGGCAGCTGGTGCTAATTTCCTTAATTATCTGACAAACCCCTATTTAACTGGCAGCCTAACTTTCAGTTTTTCAGCAAAAATTTTGTGCTGTGCCAACATAAATGAAACCCTGTTGCAGCAGGTTGTCCAAATGGAGGCCACTGGAGTGACTCTATCAGCCATATCAAGAGCATTTAATCGCTCCAAACTCCGCTAAGCACTACCACAGCCCTTTTTGTGCACATTTTTTCTGTCTTGTCGACACAGTGCAGTCGTGAAACAAAACTGGAACAAACACTTCGCAAATATATTTGCATGCTCCAAAGATTTTATTTTTTTTTCAGTGCAATGTTAAGCAGAAAACTGGCCCAGCCAGTGTAATAAATCTGGCACATGGTTCCTTCCTTTCGTTCTTCACTCAGCCTGCAATGTTCATGCAGGACAATGTACCCTATCTCACAGCTAGGGGCGTAACTACAGGGGTAGTAGCCAAAGCAGCTGTTATAGGGCACAGTGTGTCAGACGGCCCGGTGACCTGACCTGCCACACAAAAAAAAAATGGAGGAAGTGCGCCATTATATACATGTTATGCAACACATTGTACACCATAATATGTATATAACAAGAGAAATGTCAGGCGAGAGGACAGCGGGACTAGGAATCTCTCATATCTGCCTTCTGCAGTCTACCTCCCCCATGTGGTCTTCAGCTACTGGGCTGCATTAAGATCTGTGCCCTTTGTCACCCCCCCTGGGATAAGAAGACTGCCTGACGGGGAATACATACATGTGTATATGCTGTGTGTATATATGTTATGCGTATGTGCTGTGTGTCTGTATGAGGGGTTTGTGTATATACTGTATGCCAGTATATTGAAACAATGTGTGTATAAGCTGTATGTATTTGGCACTGTATGTGTATATGGTGTGTAAATGTGGTGTATGATGTGTATTTATATACTGTATGCATTTTTATAATTTGTGTGTATACTGTATGAATGTGTGTTTATACTTTGTTTTTATATGGTGTGTATATACACGGTGTTTATATTTGATGCATAAATACTGTATGTATAAATGTATATATGAGTGTATAAATGTGCGCTTAAGACTTCTTAATGAATGTGTATATGTAAGTGTATAAATGTGCGGGTAAAGCAGTTCCTTTAACCCCTTCACGCTCCGCGGCGGATATATCCGCCACGGAGCGCAGTGACTTAGCGCTCAGTGGCGGATATATCCGCCACGGCGCTTATGCCGGCTCGGCTCTGGATCAGAGCCGAACCGGCATCGGGAAACACGGGGTGCCGGCTGTAACTAATAGCCGGCACCCCAGTGTAACACCCGCGATCGGAGACAACTTAACCCTTTAGATGCCGCGGTCAGCGCGACCGCGGCATCTAACAAGCATCTGGGGTGTCTTTCCCCCACGATCGGCCCCCCCGAACCGTTTTCGGGGGGCGCCGATCGTTGCTATAGTAACTCTGGGGTCCGATCTGGACCCCAGAGTTACTAGCAAGAATTGCCAGTAAGATGGCGTCTGTGACGTCATCTTACTGGCAAAGTGCCAGCCTATGCAAGTGCATAGGCTGACACTGATAATACTCTGCAATACATGAGTATTGCAGAATATTATCATGAACAAGCAATCAGAGGATTGCTTGTTCATATCCCATGGTATAAAAGTAAAAAAGTAAAAAAAAAAGTTATTCAATAAAAAAATAAAGTCATAAATCACTAAAAATGCCCCAAACCCCCAAAACATATAAAGAGATATATAACTCAAAAAAAAAGTCTAAATCATAACACAAACCCCACATATATAGTATCACCGCGTCCGTAACAACCCGTAGAATAAAAGTAAATCATTATTGAACCCCCACGATAAACGCCGTAAAAAAAAACTGTTATAAACCCTCCAAAAATTATGATTTTTACCTTTTCAATCCCACAAAAAATGCTATAAAATGCGACCAAAAAACCATATGTACTTAGACATGATACTGGTGCAAAGTACAACATGTCCCGCAAAAAACAAGCCATCAACCAGCTCCGTAGCCAAAAACGTAACAAAGTTATGCCACTTGGAAGATGGCAATACAAAAATTATAGATTTTTCCCCACATTAGGGTTTTGTTTGACAAATTTAGTAAAACGTAAGAAAATATATTCATGTCTGGTATCCCCGTAATCGTATCAACCCATAGAATAAAGCTAACATGATTATTAGTCTATACGGTGAACACCAAAAAAAAAAAAGTCAAAAATCCAGTACAGAATTGATGCTTTTCTACTCCTGCCCTCAAAAAAAGTTCCTAAATTTTCAACAATAGGTGATACCAACCCCAAAATGGTAACAATGGAAAAAGCATCTCATCCCGCAAAAAAAATGCCGTCACATGGCCCCAATAACAAAAAAGCGAAAATTTTATAGCCTTCAAAAGGGGCCAATGAGGAAACTAAAATCCTGGCAGCTGCAGGGCTCTCCTTCCCTTCTGCGTCTCGCTGTGCGCCCATAAAACAAGTCACAGACACATGTGGGGGGTCTTTGTACTCAGGAGAAATTGCAGAACAAATTGTATGGTGGGTTTTCTCTTTTTATATTTTGGAAATGTGTAAATTTTAGTGCTAAATGAACGTATAAGGGAACAGTATGACCATTCTAAATTTCACCTCCATTTTGATTCAATTACTATGAAGATCTCAAGGGGTTAACAATCTTCGTAAAAGCTGTTTCTGATAGCTTGAGGGGTGCAGATTTGAAAATGGGTAGATTATATAGGGGGTTTTGATGCTAAATATGTAAAATTTCATTCAAAACTGTATTTATCCCCAAAATAGTGAATTCTGAAAATCCGGAAAAGCGATATTCCATTTGTAAGCCGCGTGACATCAAAATAAATTATCCAGACATTTCAGAAATTATGAAAATGTAAAGTAGACAAATGGGAAATGTTATTCAGCAACTTATTTAGGTGGTAAATCTATCTGCCTGAAAACGCAATGATTTAGAATTTCGAAAATGGCAAATTTTTCAAAAAATTTATCATATTTTCTTTTTTTTGTAAATAAACGCAAAACTTATCTGCCAAAATGTACCACTAAAATGAAGTACAACATGTGGGGAAAAAACAATCTCAGAATCGTTTTGATAAGTAACAGTGTTCAAAAGTTATAACCATATAAAGCGAAGCAAGTCAGAATCCAAAAAATCGGGCTGAGCCTTAAGCTGTAAAATGGCTGCGTCCTTAAGGGGTTAAACAGAAAACTTCAAAAAAAAGTTGAAACAATGAAATGGCCGGCCCAGAGTCCTGATCCAAACTCAATAGAAAGCCTCTGGGGAATCCTTGGTGACAGTTATGGCCAACAAACCCACAACAATCATAGAAATATGGAAGAGACTGAAAGAAGAGTGGACCAAAATCCCATCAGATCAGCAAGATTAGTGATGTCCTGTGGTGCCAAAGTCATTCAAAGCAAAGGCCTGTACACATCCTACTGATTGGTGACTACTGTAACCTTCAGAAAATGTAGTTACAATCTTTGTCTGTTCTACAGTCTTTGCTGTTCTCTAATTATAATCATCACTTTTTTTGCAAAATAAAGGTTTTATGTTGGTATACTTTGGTAATTTTGCAAGACCCTGTTCTTATGAGGACTATATTTAGAAGGTAGAGATGCAGTTTAAAGATATTTCAATTTGGGGGATGTCCTTAGCTTATTGATGAGTTTTATTTACTCTTTCCTGGGGGGTTTCGCGTTTTCTCGTTTTGGAGTATTAGTATTTTCTTTTGGGGGGGAGGTGTTCAACCTTCCATTAAAATAATATGTTTTCTTTATTTTATGTTACTACAATTATGGCAATACCTCATTTATATATTTTGTTTTATATTTGGACAGTTTTACTAAATAAAAAATATGATGAAGGAAGTCTTATTGACACAGCTGGTTGGGGGCTTATTTTTTTTATTAGTTGTACTTTTCAGTTGGATCATTTTGGAGCACATAACTTTTTTTTTATCACATTTGAAGAACATTTTCTGTGAAGGGATTTGATGAGAAATAAACATTTTTGGCAGCTTCTGGCACCAGCTCTTCTTTTGAGACCGTACCAGAAACTTGATGTAATGATACTGTACGGTCAGCCACCATTACGTCCTGCATCAGGAATGAGTTAAAGGGATTGTCACCAACTTCTACAGCATTAAATTACTAGCCCCCACAGGTAGGGTGTGAAAATATATTTCCAGAATTCCCTCTTGTAGGTAAATTATCGTCCATTTATCTATTTAAAAAAAAAAAATTGCCTCCAAAGACAAATGCAAATGAGGTGAAAAGCGTCACTTTTTTTCTTCGATGAGTCACTTTTATAGGAGGAAAAGGGGAGTCTCAATTCAGACACTCCTTTTAAAGTTCTATAGCACCTAGAAACATGCTTTGGTATTAGAATAAAGATTAGAATCTCATCTTTCAGATTGTATCAGTTTTGTGGTTCTGTGATCTACAGTTGGGAATATGAGCTTCAGATAAAAGTCCAATTACTCAATTTTTCATCAGTTGATGGTCTTGCTGTTTTCCTATGTACTTATCGTCCCATGTTGTCTCACACATGCATATTTTCCATTTTTATAGGGAAATGTGCCATAACAAACCATAATTTTCCTATCTGACAGTATGTAAATCAGATACCATAGATAAACCTGATTAGAAATGATCTTGTACTAAGTTGCACTGAACACTTAATGAAATCCTGATGCTACTTCTGTCTGGAATCCACAAAGGTATGTTATACAAAGGTTGTCTCATATCCTACCTGACCTAAGAGAAGACATTGGCCCAATGTGAAAATCATCAGCGTATTCCTTCTGCTTCTACAATATCATTAGCATTTCCATAGGGTCTTCTCTGTGTCAGAGTGTTACTGAATGTCCTAGGGTTGCTTAGCTAGTGTTGTCCTATTATATTTTGGACACAAAGAAGCTGAGGTCTGATAAAGCCCTGTCAGATCTTCCGATGTAGTGACCGACCCTAAAAGCTTTATTCTGCGTTATAACATGCCTTGTTCACTGCCCCTGAATGTGCTCTGAGGTAGGTAAATGAATTCAGTGAACTGGTGGGCGTACCATTCCTTTCTGACCTCATTCCTGTACCATTTGTTTCCCAGCTTGTAACAAGCCAAAGGGAACATTTCTCTGAGTTCTGTTCCAAATAATTTTCTTTCTGTCTGGTCAACTGGCAGCGATTCTTCTTGAACCAAGTTGTCTAGGGCCTTACTCATGTCCATTATTCAGCTAGATCTTTGAGTACTGTAGAAAACTTGAATCACTTTGTCCTTAAAAACCCTTAATTCATTTTTTTTCTACTCCATCCTTATGATCACCAAAGCGACTGGTTGTGTTATGTATCTGAAAGCCGGACTGCAATATGATAAAACATGAGCCACTAGCGAACCTTTGAAGAAAGAGTCTTTTTACTACAAAGAGGGCAAAAAGATTAACGATTGTTCTTTCTGGACATCGTTTCTCACCCTTGCAGCAGACAATGACAGTTGTCAGCAGAAAAGAAAAGAAATGCTGCTTGAAGACAGAAGCCGATGTTCATGTGCTGTCCAGGGATCAGATAAGATGCCAAGGACCAGAGCATCCCTTGAAAGGAGCGACATGTAAGATGAAAAGGTTTCTAGGATCGTGAAGAGAGGGATTAGGAGAATATTCATGACTCATGAGGATCAGCAGGTGACACCTAAGGCACAGCACTTTATCCGTTTGGCAAACAGTAAATAAAGGCTATTGGTTGCCAGGATAAAATGTAACAACAAAAAGCCAGAGGCTTTATGGGTACAAAAGAATTCTGGTGTTTGCCACTTGTTGAGGAGTGAAAGTCCCTTTAATTTCTAGATATCAACTAGTGAAGCGTCGGCCTTGTGCCATCACGAGACTGAATGTTGAATTGGTAAATGTGAACCATGTAGGAAACTGAAGAACAAAATGAATATCTACTTGTTAGAGCTTTACACATTAAGGAGTTAATCCTTCTCAGATACCGGTTTACGATGCTGTATCCCAATTTACTTAATCCCATCAAAGTGAACATATTTGAAACCATACAACCCCTGGTTTAGTTTGATATTAACTATTATTTTATTATGGTGCAAATAGAACTTCAAAGTCACCAGGTTTTGGAAGCTCATCCCAGAAAACGCCCATATTAGTGTTAGACACGTGTTTTCATGTGCATAGATAGTAGTGTAGAAATCTGCAAGGATGAGTGATAAGGATGAGGATAGTTGCATGATAGTTTCATCCTAACTATTGAGTTTAGAACTAAGCCAACTTGTCTCTGCCTACCCTGATCACCCATGAGTACTGCGGGCCCAGACTGAGTGGAGGTGACTTGGCAGCAGCTTTTTTTCATCCCTTGTATTTTGGGGAAAATGTTTATGGTTCTCTGTTTTCTTTCACAGATTTTGTCTGTTCTCTTTTGTGTCTTGTGACATGGTACATTTGCTATGCTTACTACCTGATGTTCTTGTAAATGGGTCTAGATACCCCATACATGTCCCTAACACGTCTACTCTTACATATTCTTGTTTCGGTTTTCAAAAAATGCAATAAATAATACAATAAAAATATATACTGATGAGTATTTGTTTTGTTGCCATGCAGTATGGCAGTTTTGTTTCTTGATATCCATGATGGATGAGTATATACCGGTAAATGCCATCTTTTCCTCTAATCTTCCTTCTTTTTTATTGTAAGATTGCAGCGAACTTCAATTATTTAAAATAAGCAGTGACAAAATCGCAATGATCCTTTAAAAATGAACAGATTGACTTCTATGTACAGTAGACCCACATCAAATTGCTGGACCATAACATTTCCATATGTCTTGATGCTTTGGAGACTATTTATTGAGCCCTTACTCCATATCTTGAGGTTGGTGAGGGCTTTGGAGTTTTTCCCCTTATTTTATCCGAATTCACAAATCTAATTAAACCCTTTCTCATCCTTTTATTTACCAATTCTTTTATCTTGGGTCATGGTCATACATTTTATTTTACTTAAGTATAAAGAATTATACCATGGAATCGTTTGCCTTAGCTTCAGAAGATGCATTTAGAGCTATGACTGCAATCTTACTGTGTGAACCAGACTTTAGTATATTTGTCAGGATTTAGTACACAACCTAGACATGTTTGAAATTAGCACAATGTGGGTTAATAACCATAGCAAAGCTATTAGTGTGTCTAGAAAAACACCCAAGAACCATTAGTACATAGACTCAGTATAGTCTAACAGCAAGTTCCTCATGGCTGACCTTCGAGGATGTAACACCTAATTTCAACAAACAAGAAAGCCATGCTCTATTGGTGACTCCACAAATATTGAACTAAGTCTTCAGCACTGTAACACTGTTGACAAGTGGAAGATAATGCAATTGTCTTTTTTGTTATCATGAAGTACAACGTGTGGTTTCTGCTATTACACTCAAGGCAAACAGTGTTGAGGTCCTGATTGTGAGCCTGGAATGTTTGCTCTGCCAATATAAACCTGAAACCTACACACTCCTCTTAAGCATCATCCTTTCATCCATGGCAACTACAAGTTTCTACAAAAAAAAAAAGCTTTCCACTGCTCTGAAGGCAGCTTCAACCACTTCCAGTTAATCATCTTCTCTCTTGCACTGCTAAAAGGAAATCTACCATCAAAATCCATCATGATAAACCGGGGACACTTATTCGTAGATTCAGGTATCTATGGTCTCTTTTTATATAAAATCTACTTTTTAAATTGCACTCATGACCCAGAAAGACTCAGGGGGATGTTAACAGAGCCCCTCTGTGCTGCAGCTTTACAGGCTGTTACACTGTCTTTACTTCATCTTGCAACCTAAGAACTTCCCCCTCCCTCTGCCTGATGTAATTTCACTGCAGCAGAGGAAATTTCAGCACATAGTAGGAGGGGGAAGTGCTCAAGCACAGCCTATAAACCTATGACACGTAGGGGCTCCAGTAACACCCACAAGAGCCCTTCTGGGACATAAGAATAATTTTAAAAGTTGATTTTAGAAGGAATGGGGACATGGATAACAAATATAAGAAGATTACCACAGTTACAGTCCCTGGATCAGTGAGTAAGTGTCCCTGGTTTATAATGATGGATTTTGATGGTAGATTTCCTTTCAGTGTGCAGATGGTAACTTGCGCTAATGTGACCTGTTATTTGGGATGACCCACATGTGCAACATGTAAAAAATTTCTTATTTACCACCAGGACTATTATATGAACGTTAGTTCTATTCATTTTTATTCATTAAATAAAAAAAGTAAATCATTGTTGTATATTATTTCTAATGAATGAACATGCAACACCATTCAGTACCTACAACACATTACTTTAAACTAGAAGTTGTTCTGTTTGCTATGAAAAAGGCACAAAAATGAGAGATCCCTCACTCAAGAAGTGTCATCCATCACCACGTAGGGCAAACACTTGAGGAGACCCCTAGGGAGCCATGACTTCAGTTCCGGCACCTGGACGCTGTGCACCTGGAGCTGTTCTTAAATTGCATATATTAACAAGAAGCAGATTTGTTGATGAAATGTCGATCAGACAACCTAGGGTTAAAGTACCCTAGGGAGTCTGAAAAATAGTAAAGGTAAAAATAAAAAAAAGTTTAAAAAAATAAATTATAATAAAAAAATCTAAAAATTCAAATCACCCCCCTTTCCCTAGAACTGATATAATTATTAATAAACAGTAAAAATCAAAAATACATTAAGTATCGCAGCGTCCGAAAATGCCCCAAAATATAATAACGGTTTTTCACTGCGTTTTACACCGTAACGGAAAATAGCGCCCAAAATCTAAAATGGCACTTTTTTGCCATTTTGAAAAGTATTAAAAAATCAATAAAAAGTGATCAAAAAGTGACACAGTCCTAAAAGTTATAGCAATGAAAATGCCATCAGAAGTCACAAAAAATTACACCACCCACAGCTCCTCACACCAAAGTATGAAAAAGTTATTGGCACCAGAAGATGGCAAAATTGAAAAAAATTTGTACAGGAGGTTTTAATTTTTGTAAATGTATGAAAACATTATAAAACTTATACAAATTTGTTATCCCCATGATTGCAGCGGCCCAAAGAATAAAGTAAACATGTCATTTGGGGCACACAGTGAAAGCTGTAAAATCCAAGCCCACAAGAAAACGTCTCAAATGCGTTTTTCACCATTTTCACTGTATTTGGAATTTTTTTCCCGCTTCCCAGTACACGGCATGGAATATTAAATACAGTCACTATGTGCAATTTGTTACGCAAAAAATAAGCCCTCACAGAACTCTTTAAGTGGAAAAAAAGTTATAGATTTTTGAAGGAGGTGAGTGAAAAATGGAAGTGAAAAAACTAAAAAGGGCCAAGTCGTTAAGGGGTTAATCCAGAATGTTCCTTAGTCTGGAATGCATGGTATTATGGCAAAATCCGACCCCAATTTGATGCCTAAATTGTTAACGTGGCCTGTAAACGGAGAGCAAATGAAGTCTATGTATTATGTGCAGGAAAAAACTCTCACAACAGGAGGACTCAAAGTCAGAGATAAAATACTGATAATTATTAAGGAAGAAAATTCAGTCAGCTAGAGAAATGATAAGCTGATACAGTTCACAGAAGTGATGTAAACGCAAGTTGGAGAAAACAAGGGTACCACACTCCTATGGAAAGTGGATGGTGCTTGCGTCGGGTACTCAACCCCAATACACAGTAGAGAAATACGTAGCACATATCCTTTGCGAAATTAACGATTTCTTTTAATTCATATCATATTGTATACAGCTCCATCAAAAAGATCATAAGAAGATCATACAATGTAATAACAGATCCAAATAATTCTTTCAGCGACGTTTCGGTCTAAGTCAACCTTTGTCAAGCATGATCTGTAATTTGTAGGTAGTATGTAAATGTTTAGGTGGGAGCCAAAGGCTTGACAAAGGTCGACTTAGACTGAAACGTTGTTGATATGAGAAAAAGAAAGGATAACTTTCAGGACATCATTTTATTTTATTTTCCAACTTAAAATTCATAACAAAAAAGTGATATGCATAGTTTAGTGATATGTTCAGTGCTTTGATATGACTCATAACAAACATTTCTACAAACTTCAAAGTACATCATAAGTTCAATCTGACTTTTGCTATATGGTTTCGTCCGCTATCATTTCCAATATGTTTACTGTGTCTTGTGTGCAGTCAGGTAGAAACTAGGTGTTAAGTGGGGTTCTGTCCCGGTGTTATGTTTTAAGGACGGGTGCCCTTAAAAAGGGCATCTGTGTTGTTACTTCTGATATAGTTGGTGTCGAGGGATGTATCCAGTGTTTCATTATAGCCACCGAGGAAAAGGCGCGTATGTCCAATCGTATGTGCCCCTGTATTTTCTCGTTCTCTACATCATGAAAAATCAATACTAGAGGGTCTAGGGGCAGGCTTACTTTAGGGGGTGCAGAGGTTGCGATCACACCCGGGCCCAAGAGGTTTAGGGGTCCCTTATGATATCACTTTCCCATATGAGAAGACTATTACTATAAACCATACATTATAGTCGGGGCGGGCCCACCAGCTTCAAGTTACGCCACTGCCATCCAGTGTGTAGATATATGATCTCAAGCCTTCTCCCAGAATGCCTGCATGTGGTCACATGTCCATAGTACATGCCACAGATTTCAGGACATAATTTAAAAATTTAGAAGGTCTTAAAATAGGGAAATTAGATGAACAACATCACACGACAAATTCCATGTCATTATTTATTTAACATTTTTAGAAAGTTGTGACTCCTTGGCAACCATTCAAAACTAGGCATACTTATTTAGTCTTTTTTTTTTTTATTCTACTTTGGGCATACAGAATATTGTACACTAAAGTGTACAAATTACACTAAATAACCCACATCCAGAGTGATTCTCTCAGAGGGGTCACCATGGTCAGAAAGGTCCAGCGGAGTCTTTTATAAGTTGGATGTTCATAAGTCAGGGACTGTATGGTGAAATGTGTCGTTTCTAGTTGTCCATCTAAGTTTCCTGATATATAAAACCATAGAACACATAGTACTTTCATTTCTCATGACTGTACATTCGAAATATTCTGTTTGTATCCTGAAATATAAATGTTTCTTAAAATGACTTGACCCTTGTGCCCACAGCAATGTGGAAATCCATCACTCATCCATCAAGATGACAAATCATTAAAGTTTACTTTAGGCTGAATGTTTAAAATGTATACCCTACCCACACCCATAGACTAAAATGTGTTACTGGTACACTACCAGGTGCAGGTCTTTAACCCCATAGTAGACGGACTTTTGTCAGGTTTACCATGTGTCTGGACAGAATATCATGTTTCATGTCTTCAACTTCGTATAGACTCTTAATTGCCCCTGCTAGAAGACAAAGCACTCTGCCCCAGCTCCTGCACCTGGAAGACAGCTACTACTAGGTAATCTTATTTCTCTAATTTCTCTAATTAGGAAAAGAGCCCACTCACTCCCCAAATTGGCTGACAGTTCTTTCAATACTGGTATCTACTCCCCAGAGACATCCATTGATCATGTGGGAAACCGACATTGTAGAGGATGTCAAATTAACACTTTTTGCATGATTGGTCTATTGTCTTTAATGTTTCTCTCAACACAAAAGCGGCTGGTGAAGCCTGTGTTTCCCCACAACACAATGTCCACAAGTCTGAAAGAGAAACAAGGGTCTCACTGTGAGGCTACATCCACCAGAATTTTAGAAATGAGGGAGGATGGCTGGTTGCTTAGCAGGTTGTGGAAGAAAATGAATGGGCTGTTTTTTCAGGCTTATGATTTCCTACTATATCAAAAGATTTCCACAAAGGCCAAACAAGAGAAAAATCTACACATAGCACCACAGCGAAATAAATGTCTCCCCAACGTATCTGGGGATTTGCTCTATGCTGGTGAAATGAATAGACAGCGAGCTTACATATGCCTTTCAGTCTTTTTATTAGTGTGTCCTTTATGACAGGATTGACACTATTCTCCTTTATCTAAGACCCTTCGTTTAAGGATTGATTTGTAATCTGTAGAAGAAATAAATCTAGGAATTAAATTATATTCTAATCCCTATTTAGACCCACGCAGTCATTGATCCCTTGTCTGTAATTTCTAAGCTTCTTCAGGACTTTGGCCAACTACATTGCTTCTTCTGGCAGAATCCTTCAAGATTCAAAAAGCTGCAAAGAATTACCTGCAAACTAATTGAAAATTGAATACATGACCCATGGCTGTTGAGGCATGTTCATTGATATATTCATATGTACATTCACAAATCTTTTTTTCAAAATAGCCATTTGATTTTTCCATTCTAGAACCGATGACTGGTACTGGAGATCTTTATAATAATGGATATATTGTCTGAGCAAAGTTTGTACAGTATAGATCCCAAAAGTAATACAAGTTCTAAAATGCATATCATCATTAATATTTATATGCTTATTATAGTTATGATGCGTCTATGTGGACGACTGGAATAAACCCTCATTTCAACATTTTAAGTAGATTTTAAGACAGACCCCAAGAGTGCTGCGTTTTCAGAGTGTATACAGGCAGTCCCCTACTTAAGAACATCTGACTTATATACGACCCCTAGTTACAAACGGCCCTTTGGATTTTGGTAATTTACTGTACTTTAGCCCTAGGCTACAATAAACAGCTGTAACAGTTATCAAAGGCGTCTGCAATTAAGATTTATTGTTAATTCTGGTTCTTATGATAATCCAACATTTTTAAAAATCCAATTGTCATAGAGACCCAAAATATTTTGCCTGGAGATACAATTATAAAGTATACAGTTCCGACTTACATACAAATTCAACTTAAGAACAAACCTGCAGAACCTATCTTGTACATAACCCAGGGACTACCTGTATCTAGTACTAATATCTACTGTTGCACAATGAATAACATACTTAAAGGAAACTACCAGTAGTAGTTGACATACCTTGACAAAGACCTGTTGCAGTTGAAATGCGCATCGGGGTTGCACCTTTCACTTTGGACCTATTACCTGGCGTGCATTTTCTCTTTCTGAAATGTGCTCAGTTTAGGCTACATTCACGCGATGTATGCCTTCCCTACCGTAGTACAGCAGGAATACATCGGCGCCGAGGAAAGGAGGAGGGGATGAGCGCCGCTCACTCCCGCCCCTATCCATGTTCTATCTTTCTCCTGGATATGGAACGGTATGGTGCCGCATGTGTGCTGTACCGTACCACTCCTGTGGGGCGCCGTGAGCCCATTGCTGTGTATGGGGGACGTATATGTGCTATATACATCGGCTGTATATACTTCCCCCACGTTTGTGTGAATGTAGACTAAGATATATTTTATTGACTCCACATTTAATAAAGATTAATTTCATACCCTTGTTGTTTGAAGTGTTGGTTCTTTCTTCCTCTTTTTTCATTTTTTTGGTATTTTCAACTACCAGTAAGTTTAACAAAAACAAACTATACATACTCACCTACACTCCTCTTCATCCCGATCCTGGCTCTGTTCTTCTTTAATCTTGATACGCCGGGATTGCCTGAAAAAAAGACTTATCATTTCCAGACCGGAGCACGGGGACAAGATGTCTGGTTCTTCAGACTTCTATTTATTCATGTCTCCAGCATGGGAGAAGGTGGGGCGAGAGGTGGGAATAATTAGTTGTCTGGAGTGCTGGACATCTTAGCCCTGTGTTGTGGCCTGCTAATTATAAGTCTTTTTTCCAGGCCATCCCGCCGTGTCAAAATTAAAGAAGAACACTGCAGGGATCAGGATGAAGTGCAGGTGAGTATGTTAGTTTTTTTTTAAACTTACTGGTAGTTTTCCTTTTAACCTAGAACAACTTTATTTGTAATGTGATTAGCATTGTTATTTGATTAACATACAGTGGGTTTCAAAAGTATTCATGCACTTTGAAATTTCACAATGGATCAAGTATTGGAGAAGCATAAAAATGATGCTAGAGTCCCATATATATATATATATATATATATATATATATATATATATATATATTAATATATGGGATTTAGGCCTGGACTGTGACTATTTTAACATATTTTAACATGCTCCACCTATCTTCCCATCAACTCCAACAATCTTCCCAGTCGCTGCTTAAAGGTAGTTTGACATCCAAACCAGAAATACTTACTCAAAGATCCAAGCACTGTTACTGTGGTAATCTTTTTAAGCTCCATGCACATGTTGTTTTTTTTGACCATGTGCTAGCTGCACTGCAATGTATTTTTTATGGCCAGTACATGGCCCCATTTCAATGGGAAATACATTTCAATGGCCCTATTTGCAGCAGACCCCTGGCACCTGTGGGAGGGCCTGACCTGCATGGGGTTTGAACAGGGGTGTTGCAAGTTTAAAGAATCTTTTGGCTGGACATTTAAAACATTTAAAAATGAGGAAAAGTTCAGGGGGTATGAATACCTTTTCAAATATCTACCCAACTATCTATGTACATATATACGTGTGAGTGTAAGATATATATATACACTTTTCAAATATTTATTTATATAGTTATTTATCATATTTTCATTTCAATAAAGTGGAAGCCATTTCTGTACCAAGTAGGTGAAGCTTTCAGCTATTTCAAAGCCATGTTGCGGATCTTTTGGGTCAGAGGTTAATCATGTATACACCCATGTCCAGAGCTCCTGCAGTCACCTCTAATAAGTTTGGCTGTGGGACATTTCTCTATGGCGACTGCATCTGTCATGTTGATATCTTCATTTCCAGGTGTCTTTTGTTATTTCTGGAAGATACCCCATGAATATAAAATCAATTATGTTCTGACTATGACACTTTCTAAATCAGCTGTGATGTTATTCATGTAGGAAGTGGGACGACTGCCATTGTATGACACTGCAGTACAGGAATCTTATTTATCTGTTTTATACTTGATGGGCTTCCCAAAATAATTGTTATATGATGGTAATGATAGTTTCCAAGTATAAACGAGAAGCACCGCTTTTTTTTCCTCACTATTTCTTTGGTGCACAATTAAGGAAACCTTTAACCAGCTTTGGGATTTACAATATCAGGACTTCTCTTTTCCATTGGAGTTTAGGGCCCCAGAAGTGGTCATATCATTCCAATTCTTTCCTACATTTGGGATTTTAGAAATCCTGGATCCCCGGAAGAGTCCTGGATAGCAGGGACTGATATTTGCAGGTTTGAGCTACATAAGGTCTAAAGGGCTAATGCTTTGTTTCATGAACCCCTTATAGGACATATTCTATTATGACAAACCCTGACCATATAACGCAAAATGGTAGTCTGAGTAGTCTTTAATAGAATGTTAAATCGATTGTCCAAGATTCAAAAAAAGGTGCTCTGAAAACAATAAGCATCTTATACTCACCTCCTCCAATGCTCTCAATGACCTGTGGTGGTGTACATCACTGCGGGATCTCCTAACCACAGCAATGCACCTGCTACGCATTAGTTTTAGAAACCAATGTTCTTATATTTGTTATCCATGGCCTGCTTTATTCTAAAATCAACCTAATGCCGGCGGCATTTAAAAGACGGCGGTGTGTGAGCGCTACAATCTTTGTTGAGATCGCCGCTCCCCTTTATGTCATCAGGGGGTGCAGTGATCGGTTGTCATGACAGCCTCAGGTCTTCATCAGAACCAAGGCTGCATGGTTTCAGTAGATTCGTTACAATGAGCCAGTGGCTTGTTGTAATTAATCCTATGTAATAATGCCATATACAGGCAGTCCCCTACTTACGAGCACCTGACTTACAGACGACCCCTAGTTACAAACGGACCTCTGGATGTTGTTAATTTACTCTACTTTAGTCCTAGGCTACAATAAACAGCTATAACAGTTATCACAGGTGTCTGCAATGAAGCTTTATTGTTAATCTTGGTTCTTATGAGAATCCAACATTTTTAAAATCCAATTGTCACAGAGACCAAAAGAAATTGGGTTCGGGTTACAATGATAAAGTATACAGTTCCGACTTACATACAAATTCAACTTAAGAACAAACCTACAGACCCTATCTTGTACGTAACCCGGGGACTGCCTGTACTGCAATACAGTAGTATTACAGTATATGGTAGGAACAATCGGATCAGGAAGGGTTAAAGTACCCTAGAGGGTCTAAGGAATAGTGAAGAAAATTATTTTAAAAAAGTTAAAAAAAATAAATTCAAATTCAAATTACCCCTTTTTCCCCAGAACTGATAAAAAACTAAATAAACTGTTAAAATAAAAAAAAAAACATTTGGTATCTCCACGCCCCAAAATTCCTGATCTATCAAAATCTAAAAATGGTTATTGCCGGTGGTGAATCACATAATGGAAAATAGCGCCCAAATGTGACATGACTTTACACCATTTTACATAAAATAAATGGAATAAAAAGTGATCAAAAGGTCGCACAGTACTCAAATTGGTAGCAATGAAAACGTCAGCTCATCTCCCAAAAAATGACAACTCACAGCTCCGTACAAATGAAAAAGTTATTAGCGTCAGAAGATTGTTTTAATTTGTGAAAATGTATTAAAACACAATACAACCTACACAAGTTTGGTATCACCATGATCGTACCAAACCATAAAATAAAAGTAGACATATCATTTCGAGCGCACAGTGAAAGTTGTAGTAAATCAGCCCACAAGAAAATAAGCCCTCACACAGCGAAAAATCACCAAAAAAAGGATGCGTCCTTAAGGGGTTAATATAGGTTCTTATTAGGTGAGTGATAGCAACCTACTACATTACAACAGCACTACTGCTCCACAGTGTATCATTTGGTGTCATTTTTCAGGAAACCACTACAACATCCATTGTACAAAGCAAAGCTAATCGGTTCTTTATGAAAAATGAAAAGAAGCAGGACTCTCCCGCAGCGTTTTCTACAGTTCTTAATTTGTACATCAGTGGGTAACACATGAATGGAATTAATATGCAAGAAAACGTACTGAGTGTAATCCAACATCCAAGAAGCCTTTTGGCTGGGAGGTTTTGCTATCCTATGAATGTAATGAATGTTTCCAAAGAAACTCCCCATACAGAAAATAAAAGGCGACCCATAGGGCTCTGAACTCAAACCTAGAAATACTGCAGGGGAAGACAATGGGCTGGAAATGAAATTCTACAAACTCACGTGCCTTATTGAAAACACTGAGGGGCCTTTGCAGGTGCCCTGCATTGTACTAAGGTCATACAATCAGCTTACCCAAAGCCTGCCCCCTAACACTGTCCACTACATGTCATAGATCAAAGCAGTCACTTAGTGCTGTCAAGTGGAAAAGTAATCATGTATGTTGTAGCTTTGCCTGTTGTATACTGATGTATCCACATTGCCAGGACAAGATTACTAATTCAGTGCATAATAATATACCTTTTAGATTATAAACTCCTGTTGGGGGCATGAACTCTATCCAACCCCATGGAGAACACACAAGCAATTTTTATATTAGCAATAATGTCGTGGTTAGACTACATAGTGCTGAATCAGGTATTTATAAATGCTTCAGTCACAGTGGAAAAGTGGAAAATAACATAAAAATAAAGTGAATTACACAACAAGTAAATTCTGGGCTGTTAAAGGAAATCTACCATTGAAATCAAACACGATTACCAAGGGACACTTCTCATATATCCAGTCACTGTGACTCATAATTACAGACGTTCAAGATTCTGTAGGTTTGTTCTTAAGTGGAATCTGTATGTAAGTCGGAACTGTATAAGTTATAATTGTAACCCCAGCCAAATTTTGTTGGTCTCTGTGACAATTGGATTTTAAAAATGTTGGGTTGTCATCAGAACCAGGATTAATAATAAAGCAGACACCTTTGATAACTGCTATAGCTGTTTATTGTAGCCCAGGACTAAAGTACAGTAAATTACCAATTACCAGAGGTCCATTTGTAACTAGGGGTCGTCTGTAAGTTGGGTGATTTTAAGTAGGGGACCGCCTGTATATAAATATAATCTATGAGCAATCAGGATTTGACTAATAAAATTCTCTGCTTCTCAATGGAACAGGCGTGTGGTCTGTTAAAATAACATACATTTGCCCTCATCCGTTAAAAGGAATTACATTTAGTGTACACAGATATTTTTCACTGTCATGTACATCTACCTAAATGTAGAAAGGATCTTGTATGGGATGATTCTCGGCTGTGAAAAACACCACCAGAAGATTCCCTTACTGTTGTTATATACAGTAGAATTGTACTGGAGAAGGTAACACCATTTAGTTTATTACTCACAAAACAATTAAATTACCCTTAAATTAAAAAGTTAAAAATCAGAAAACACTGAGCAGACTCCTCCCAGCTGAAGATTGACATAATCTGATATTTGCTTCTAGCAACCAGGACCTTATTTTGTTCATAAAAGAACTCGCAAACCTTCAATTTAGCAAAGAAAATGGAGCTCCTCTGCTGCGTTATCCACGGGGTGCAAAGGTTTCCATCATTACTGCTTGGACTAACTTAACATCTGCCCTTTCAGAGCTCGGATATTGTTCACAGTCTAATTCCCATGGAAAAAGAGTTAAAAATTGAACTCAAATGAGCTGATATGTAAAGCAAGATAATGCCTTTCTCTGGCTTCTAATCAGATGTTAGGGGGTTTTGTAAAGTTTAGTCAAACAGCCTCAATGATTTTTAACTTAAAGGCCCAGCATAGAGAAGAGGCCCCAGTGGTCTGTGACCTTGCTTTCATCATTGCGCCATTGCCCCCGTTCTTCAAAGTGCGGCTTAAGGGATCTGAAGCTTGTGTGTGGCCGGGTGGAAGCATGCCGTCTCATATCTGGATCCCTGGTGAAGTTTTTCATTAAGTGTCTTTTCTCAAAGCTCTTAGTATTGTGATCCTCACTCTGCAGGGTGACAACTACCTCACTGCTTGTCCGGTTCTGGAAATCAAAGTTAAATAAATGAAGTCTTTATTTGCTGGTCAAAGTTCTATTAAAAAGGAAAAAATAAAGCTTTAAATCAGAGAAACCGTGTAAAGAGGATCTATCTCCAGTTCATTTATTTCATTCTGATTTGTTGTGCCTGGCATGCTCATCACTATATAGAAGACTTGTATAGGTGCATTTCATGTGCTGCTATTAGAATCTCTTTAGAACATCTGAGAAGCAACATATCCCAGCCTGCAGGATAGAAACTCTCTAGGTTATTACTTCATTTATAGGCTGCCTACTTTTTCCTAGAAAGTCACATCATTCTGGATTACTGTAGAGACTGTAGCTGCACATAGACAGGAGTGGTGCTGTTTTTGGAGTATTTTCTGTTGTATTAGATGACCCATTAGCTTTATAACTTTAAAAACTCAAATCAGATTCTTAAATATACTCAGGATAACTAAATAACACATTCTCTAATTCAATGTTATTAACAAAAATACAGCATTTCACAGATATAATTCCAATCTGTCTCTATCAGTCCTGATGTACACAATTTCATTTGCCCCTGGATCCGACCCTGAATCTTCTGACTTTAGGGTCTGGTAGACATATTTTTCTCCTATCTGACGTTGCACTGAGTTGCTCTCTGCCTCCAGCCCCCACCCCTGCATTCCAAGAGGAGCTCACACACACACACACACACAGACTTCCTGCCGGCATGCGGAGGAGAGTAAAGCTACAACCTACATACAGATAAGGTCTTTATCCAGGGGAGGGAGGCACATAGCAGGGCTACTAGTGTATGTCATGGCTGTTATAGCAGAGCTGAGAATGTCATGTGTAATATGCATCTCATAGATCTCATTATCTCTCATCTCTGATCTGTCTCACCTCTCATTCTATATGTCAGATACTAGTACAATGTCCAGAAGCTGAATGAAATTGTATATAAACCTGTACCCTGATAATCTAACCACTTTGTCAACACACATCATCTCACACAGCACTAGAGAGATCACGAAGTGTCTGTTTAGAGAGTGCCCGTCCACACTCTGGAATCTTACACTGACCGTCACTGAGTGATGAGAGCTAAAACAGCAATAAAACTGAATAAAATTGTAAAGTAAGGCGTTAAAAATGATCTTTATTGTGTTACAATCACTTACAGGTAACAATCTGCTTCACCAGGAAGACAATTTCATTACGATTTCTCCGGACCATGGTTTATCACTGTTGAATTCACAGCAAAATGTCAAACAGCACATCATCACACTGCGTCCCTAAAAAAAACCACAGTCAATATAATGGATCTTGTTCTTTAATATATATTATCCTCACAACACAACTGAACACACTATTCCCCATGTAAAACATTCTTTATATAGTCAAACAAATAAATTAGAATACATACAGCACTGACAATTTATTTTATATACCAAACTCTTTAAAATGATTACATACAGAACCCCATAATTAATATAAAGCCCCGCTAAGGCTGGGTACACATAAAGTATTTTGTTTTTAATTTCAGTGCAAATGCAACAGGCAAAACTCATGATCAAACAACATTTGCTTTGCCCTTAAAATTTTACTGATAGTCATGTAAAACACATATTAATACCTATTAACTCATATTACTACTTCTGTTTTTGTTTATGATTAATTTTATGTCTTCACTTTTAGGCTCTATGAGTGACTGATACAATAGAGGTATTAATGATTGAATTTGGTCTAAAGGAATTATATCCATATAATCTCTCGACAATAATTGCATTCCTGAATGGATATTGAAGCAGGACAGGTGAAAACGGAAGACATTTTCCTTCGGGAGGAAGTAATATGCCTGGATTTATGAGAAATGAAGTATTGTGATTTCCCTTTGATGAATTTATGTCCTGGTACTTGTTTACATAATGCAATAGTCTATCAATTATTTGGTCAGTACTATGATAGTTTTCATGATTGTCACGGCTGGTCCTGCAAGCCATATCGCGGGTCGCGGGCTCACCCGTGTCCCTCGGGGATCACAGGTGCTGCACCAGCGCTACTCACCTCTCTCCGTTCCAGATCCACGACTGTGCTCTGTGCATGCCCGTCCCCGTCTCCTAAGGTGCACACCTGGCATCTTCAAGAAATTTAAAGGGCCAGCGCACCGCTGATTGGTGCGCTGGCTGAACACCTGCGCCTTTAAAATCCAGCACCTCCCTGACTTGCCAGATCTTTGTGCCTTGAGCCTTGGAGAAAGCTGTTTTGATGCCTTGCACTGTTTCTGAGTATTTCCGTTGTGACCCTGGTTCCATTTCTGACTTCGCTCCTTTTCTGCCTGCCTTGACCTGTTGCCACGACTCTGACTCCGATCCTGTGCTGCCCGTCCTGACCTACTGTCTGTCTCTGACTACGAGATTGCCTGCCGTTTCTGTACCTCGACCTTGGCTGCCACTGCAGACAAGTCACACCTGTGGAACGACCTGGTGGTACCATGCCACAGCAAATCCAACGCGCTTTGCAGTGGGCTCGGGTGAAAACCGGGTGCCACTTAGACTCAGTCCCAGGTAGTGGCTTGTGTCAGTGCCTGAGCAAGACAGTGATATATATGAACACATGTTTAGATGATTGTTTAGGTAACTAGTTTTATGATTGTCTTTTATTAATTTGAATTCAGGGCTACAACAATTTCACTAAGGATAAGTGGTAGATAGCGTGGGATATTTTTTTACATGGTTTGCTTATGGCATAGACATGTTTGGTAAACATATTTCATATGCACATCACATGTACACTCACCGGCCACTTTATTAGGTACATTTGTCCAACTGCTCGTTAACACTTAATTTCTAATCAGCCAATCACATGGCGGCATGTAGACATGGTCAAGACAATCTCCTGCAGTTCAAACCGAGCATCAGTGGCATGGTTGTTGGTGCCAGAAGGGCTGGTCTGAGTATTTCAGAAACTGCTGATCTACTGGGATTTTCACGCACAACCATCTCTAGGGTTTACAGAGAATGGTCCGAAAAAGACAAAACATCCAGTGAGCGGCAGTTCTGTGGGCGGAAATGCCTTGTTGATGCCAGAGGTCAGAGGAGAATGGGCAGACTGGTTCGAGCTGATAGAAAGGCAACAGTGACTCAAATATTGCCACCCGCTACAACCAAGATAGGCAGAAGAGCATCTCTGAACGCACAGTACGTCGAACTTTGAGACAGATGGGCTACAGAAGCAGAAGACCACACCGGGTGCCACTCCTTTCAGCTAAGAATAGGAAACTGAGGCTACAATTTGCACAAGCTCATCGAAATTGGACAGTAGAAGATTGGAAAAACGTTGCCTGGTCTGATGAGTCTCGATTTCTGCTGCGACATTCGGATGGTAGGGTCAGAATTTGACATCAACAACATGAAAGCATGGATCCATCCTGCCTTGTATCAATGGTTCAGGCTGGTGGTGGTGGTGTCATGGTGTGGGGAATATTTTCTTGGCACTCTTTGGGCCTCTTGGTACCAATTGAGCATCGTTGCAATGCCACAGCCTACCTGAGTATTGTTGCTGACCATGTCCATCCCTTTATGACCACAATGTACCCCACATCTGATGGCTACTTTCAGCAGGATAATGCGCCATGTCATAAAGCTGGAATCATCTCAGACTGGTTTCTTGTACATGACAATGAGTTCACTGTACTCAAATGGCCTCCACAGTCACCAGATCTCAATCCAATAGAGCATCTTTGGGATGTGGTGGAACGGGAGATTCGCATCATGGATGTACAGCCGACAAATCTGCGGCAACTGTGTGATGCCATCATGTCAATATGGTCCAAAATCTCTGAGGAATTCTTCCAGCACCTTGTATCTATGCCACGAAGAATTGAGGCAGTTCTGAAGGCAAAAGGGGGTTCAACCCGTTACTAGCATGGTGTACCTAATAAAGTGGCCGATGAGTGTATATGTAATACATACTGTTATACTATGTTTACACTTTATACGGAGCTGTGCACACAGGCAGGTCTATGCTGCACTGCTCTACTTATCAATAACATTGGCCTCTTAAAGTAACATTGGCCTCTGGTAGCATTTAGCATGTTTGTTCTGTTGGCAGTCTGCCACCCCTCTCAGGGGGTCCACATTTTGCCTCCTGAGGCGGGATTTCCATCCGTCTTCATGGCAGTTGTGGCCCTTGGGAGAAGGACTGGGCATATCATATGACAACCTTTGTGACTACACCTGCAAAAGAAGCTCATTACTAAGTTGTAAGTAGTACTCTTAACTGGTAAAATAATGGACACTTTGGTGGAAGCCCAACAGATCCCACTGTAGTCATTATGGTATTTTTGGGACTTCTGTTTCTTCATGGTTCTGCTCCTATAGACCTGAAATAAAAGTGAACCAATGTGTTTCATAGATCCCTATTATTAGTGAATTCTCATAAATTCATGAGCTTTTCAGTTGTTTGAGGTCCATAGACTATTCTTGTTCAGGAGGTCAGCTTTCATAGTCTGCCTCTGCAAAGAACGAACATTGACAGAGTACAGGTGAAAAATGCCTGCCATGAAGATGCATGAACTACCTACAACATGCCTCTATTTTTATTCATAAACTTTTATACTATTTATACACGAAATACAATGGACTACATGAACATAAGAATAATCTATTGTCACCACTGCTATAAATATTCTGTTTAATTGTATACCTCTCATTGTTATGAATGTAAATTATATGAATATAACCTGTTTTTCAATCCAGCTGCTTCACATTAAATACACAGTCTCATACACCTCAAGCTAGAAAGACTAAGCACAATTCCCTGTATATATCAGAGAATTTCTATCAATACCAACTTGCAGTAATTTTTCAGTATTTGTCATTGTCTTTAATTGAAACAGTGTGAATTGTTCTCTGGAGATTCCCTACAGTTCCACATTACCATCCACGAGTTGGCAGTTGTATGGGCGCACGCTAGGCTATGTATCATTTTTCTTCAAATAACCAGTTAATTACTGAATAAAACAAGCCAGCTTTCAACCTGATTGCCCAGATTAATGACTAGCAGCATGTTTCACTCTCTTCTACAATTTATCATGGAAAAAGACCATGTCTAATGATTTAGGTACCTGGCCTGTGGAGGCTTATCCCTGTGTCTGCAGCCACCAATTTGATGTAATTGCTCTTCCAAGCTCCTGACCTGGAAAAGCCCAAGTGACAGCTCCTATTAGTGAGTCCAGATTGTAACTGGCTTGCTCTCTTACAAAAGGATCACATGGTGTCTTTCTATGTCGGCTTCATTAAGAAGATATATAGAGGTTAAGTGTTACTTTGGCATTTGAAATCCCTATGCAGTTTGTCATCTATCGCGGGCAGCGTGGGGCTTATATTTTTCCTTTCAGGTATATGAAATTGGTGGCCTGGAAGTCATTTAGTAGCTTGAAAAATTGCATTTCCATTTGGTTTGGTTACTAAAGAGTCTTTATACCATTAAAATAGAAAATGTAACAGTGGGTTAGATGAAAGACGGCAATTCTATATGTAGTTGACAAAATACTGAATACATTTTCAGGTAAATTATACTGCATTACAATAAGTAAAATAAGTAGGTTTATCTTATAACTCTATGATTACATACTGAACCTCCCTCGACAATTCCCTTAATTATATAAAAATACAAAACAGATGCCACCATGTCATCGTTTATTTACCAAAAAACAAAGCAGGAATGGAAAATCCATGGGGGGATTTATCAGGGCTCATGCACCAATTTTCTAGCGTGCAAGCCCTGAAAATTCACAACTCCTGGCGCACCCTTTTCGCCACCACCAGAGAGGATTGTTCCTGCCCTGTTCCTAGCTATAGGCTGCACCTGTTCACGATCTGGTGTAGAACTTCTCAACCAGCAAAGCTGACCATTGGATAAATCAGAAGGCTGTACCTAGCGCCAGCATGTCATAAATTTCCCTCCATGTATGAAACACATTGGCTCAACATTTAGATAGCTTCCAACAATGTGGCTATAGCTAACATATTGCTAACTCCTAGGCCTTGGACAATAAGCACCCAGTTTTAAGTGCCTTTTTGCTGTGGTACATCTGCAGCCTTATCTGCAGGTCTCCTACTATTGGAGAAATCCAGAGGTAAAACCTCTAGCAGTAATTGACATGTTGCAGGTAATGTTGTAGGGTAAGTTTTATCTTGCTCAGGAGGATCTGTCGAAGCTGTCATGCAGTACAAATGAAATGAAATAGTTGCTGATGGCATCCAATTAGAGCTCAGCATTCATTTTATAGACAGCTGTGAAAAAATGAAAGTTGTGTTGATTGGTTGCTATTGGCAGCTAGACAGTTCTGCTCTCCCACACTTCTGTGGGCTCAAGCACAGAAAACCAAAAGCAGGCCTAAAGCTGCCCATGATTGCAGTAGTGGTAGTCTTTTAGTCTTTTCTCCCATTGGAGTGTGAATGATCTGGACATCTTGATGACACAAGGGCCACAATCAATGGAACGCAAAGTACTAACTAAAATAAAATGTGATAAAATACCAATACTCAACAGGTTAGGAGCAGATAAGTTTGCGGTGCCTGCTGGTTAACGTCATTGCGTCTGCCTGCTTCAGAGACGCACACAGCAGTGGAAGAGGAGAAAGTAGGACTACTGCAGTCCAGCAAGATACAGTAGTGATTTTGTCTAATAGAACAACAAGAAAAGTGAGAGAAGAGAGGGAGGCCACAATATAAGAGAAGGAGGTCACATTATGATCAAGGGGGCCACAATATAAGCGATGGAGAGACACAATTTGAGAAAGGGAGGGCACAATATGAGAGAGGGGGCCACAATATGAGAGAGGGAGGCCACAATATAAGAGAGGGAGGCCAAAATATAAGAGAGGGAGGCCAAAATATAAGGGAGGGAGGCTACAATATAAGGGAGGGAGGCTACAATATAAGCAAGGGGGGACACAATATGGGACAGTCGGGCAACCGTATTAGAGAATGGGGGAACAATATGAAAGGGGGGAACACAATATGAGAGAGGGGGGCCACAACATGAGAGAGGGAGGCCACAATATGAAACAGGGGGAGCACAATATGACAGATAGGGACCACAATTTTAGAGACGTGGGGCACAATATGAGAATGGGAGGCCACTATATTAGAGAAGGGCCATAATATAAAAGGGGGGATAATTTGAGGGAGTATAACACAAGAGGGTATTATAAGTTTGTGGGGAGGGGGTACATAAAAGGTTCTTATTATTATGGAGTATTATAGGTGGGTATTATAACTAGGGTGTGAGATAAGGGTGTGGTAAATGGCTTCGGGTATTAAAATGTTCCCTTATGCTTACTGCGCTCCTCCAAAAAATTTAATTCAAGCTCATGTTCTCTATCATTAAGTGCTCGCTATTCACTACCTATCGGAGTATTGGCACTGTATACTGTACTGGCATACTTTTATGATGTTTGTATTTCTTTTATTGTTTCACCAAAACTTTAAATAAATATTCATTTAAAAAAAAAAATTCCCTTATGTCCCTCAAAACTTGATAAGATAATTAATCCCACAGAGAGGAAACTCACAGTGTTTCTTTCCCCCCTGCAGTCCAGTTCACCTTTTGGCTAGAATGTAACTAAGCGCTGCAATTGGTTTAGTAACCGATTGTCATACTCACAAGTAATAGACGTCTTTAGGAATGATAAAAATTGTTATTACTATTAATGTTTATGAAACAATGTTGTATTGAACTCTATTATGGGTACACAATTTAGGTTTTTATGGACTTACCTTGTTTTTATATAAAAAGAATTTACTCCTGGGTCTGTTCCATGTCTTCAGGATCTCCCTGAGTCATGTGACCGGGGTGTCCCGGGAGGCAGGTACATATCCCGGCGTCTTTCACAAACAATTTAACCATGACTAAGAGTGCCACGTGCACTTGAAACGCGTAGGTTTTTTTGTTCCTCTCCATGGTCTAGGGGACATGCCATGTACATTTTAAAATTGTCTATAAAATAAAGTCTGGATTGACAAGAAACTATTTTTACCCTGAACCTGGTGCGGAGTTCCGTTTCTTTTTCTGAAGTCTTGGACTGTACACTACGTCAGTGTGGATCTCCTGCACATGTGAATGGGAAAACTGGTGAGCTACAAAATTTTCTTTTTCTTATTCAGCAGAGAGAGTACGACAGAACAGTAATAAAGATAAATGATAAAGATAAATTAACAAAATAAAAAATGCTAAAATGTGATCCTTATTTGAGGCACAATCTTACAAAAAGGAAAGAAAAAAACTTTTTTAAAAAGACAGATCTTTATAAAAAGAGTGCAGTGATCTTCATTACAAAGGTATTCATGAGATGACTGAATGCTTTAAATATTTCCCATTTATGACCAGCAATACGATGAAATCCAATAGACAGTGTCTGCCCTTGCCCATGATCTCTCTCTGTCTTTCGTGTGATCGCTGAGTCAGCAGCTTTATACCTGAGGGTTGTTGATCTCCATTCTTTCAAGACACATTATACCACTACTGTTACAAGTGCTACATCAGCCTGTTTCGCTGAGTTGGCTTGAAGTGTCAGTACATACTAAGACAAAATAAAACTAACAATGATTGTCAATGATAAATAAAAGGGATAATACACTGAAGGGGTTTATTTCAATTGGTGAAACATGGACTTCCAAAAGTGGTACAAAATAAAAATAACCTATGCTTTGTATAGCAGTGTTGGTATGGCAGTATATGGTAGGATCGATCATACCTCTATGGTTAAAGTACCCTAGGGATTGATGGTTGTGAGATGAGTAGGGCCTGAAATTGCTGGCTTTGTGAAAAGAAGATGGGGACTTAAAGACCTAGGCTATGTGAGACTATGTGAGGTGCAGGCCCATGGCCATCGTAGCTTTGATCATCTCTCCCCATGACGTCATCAGGGAGTGATGAAACATTGCCTTGACAGCACATTGTAACAGATCATGAGCAAATCCACCATATACTGCTCTGTTGTAGTATGGCAGTATATGGTAGGATCAATTAGACATCTATGGTTAAAGTACTCTAGGGGATCTAAAAAAAAAAAAATTTTTTAAAAGAATTAAAAAAAAAAATTTCAACAGTTGTTCCCGACAGTGAATCCTGTAACAGAAAATAATGCCAAAATGTCCGAAATGACATGTTTTTGTCATTTAAAATAACAAGTTATCAAGAGATCATACAGTCCCACAAATGGTATCAATGTAAACATCATTACGTCCTACAAAAAATTGACACCTTACAAAGCTGGAAACGCCAAAATCTGAAAAATTTATTCGCTTCACAAAATGGCAAAATGAAGAAATTATTTTTGTACAAAAGATTTTAATTTTTTTAAAACCTAATAAAACCTATATAAATCTGGTATCCCCATAATCGCCCTAACAAAAACAACAAATGTTTTTTCATCAAGTTCACTGCATTTGGAAAATTAAATACCCCCAATAGGAAGTACAAATTGGCACAGAGAAAGGCTACATTCACACACATGTATGGGGGACGTATATACGGCCGACGTATATACGGCCGATATACGTCCCCCATACACTACTATGGGCTCACGGCCCTGTACAGGAGCGGTACTGTTTTTATTCTATTCTTCACATTGCAGGTGTTCGCGCGTGTCTTCCGATAAGTTTGGAGATGTGCGCGCATCTGCAAAGTGAAGAATAGAATAAAAACAGTGAAAACAGTGAACACAGGACCATTTAAGTGCAGAACACATTGAAAGAACACAATTCTTCACATTCCAGATGTTCGTGCACATCTCCTAACTTATCAGAAGACACGCGCAAACACCTGCAATGTGAAGAATAGTGTTATTTCAATGTGTTCTTACAAGGAAAACATCTGTAAACATCTGTAATGTGTTATTCTTCACTGTAAACACTGTTCTTCACTGTCTTTTATTAATTTTATGCTCGATCTCGAGTTGGCGAGATACTCATCCGAGCAACGAGCCGGTCCGAGTATGCTAATACTCGACCGAGTAGTATACTCGGACGAGTATACTCGCTCATCTCTAATTAAGATCATTCTTTATCTATCAGCATTATTATTCAACTGTACATGATGGATTAACAATATATACAAACTTGAGTTGACTTTTTACTGTCTCTTGGCAGACAGTGGGGCACTTTTACTAAGGGTCCGCACAGCGCATTTTCATCGGGTTTCCGACTATTTCTGATTTGCGCCGCATTGCGCCGCATTTAAGTGGGTTTTTTGGTGCACACGATCGGATTTTGGCGCCGACTTACATGCGACACAAATCGGGGGCGTGGCCGTCGGACAATCCGACTGATTCGGACTAAGCGCGGGATTTACAATTCAAATTGGGTCGCAAGACAATGCACTCACAACGGGAAGAAGAAGGTGAACTCCGGCGAACTTGAGCGGGGAAGCGACAGATGCAGGAAAATGAACACACGATCTTGAAGAATCGCGCCGGACTTCATCCTCGTCGGAGAACACACCTCAGGGATTGCGACAGGACCGGGTAAGTAAATCTGCCTCATTGAGGCAAATGATAGGGATTTTTCTTTGTTTTGTCAGGTGGTAACTGGTTTACAGATATCTTTTTGAAACCCCCTATTCTTGTTTGGCAGTGAAGATGGTTTACAATTAGGTAAGGGGAGATAGCTTTTGCCTATAAATGTGAACTGAGCATTTTTACCAATGTACATCTATAAGCAGCAAGTAGAAATATTCTAATTCAGTCCTCCAACACTGTAACGTGAAATGTACAACACTGTACTAAAATACAGAGAAATCACATAATGGGGGCATTTATTCTGTCTCCATGTCTGTAATACAGTATGTGAGAAATTTTGGGGCCAGTCCAATGTGATGGAGTACTTCTCAAAGCCTCTTGTACCAGTCAATGCTTATAGGTAACAAAGAAAAAAACACAAACACTTAAAATAAACAAGCAGCAAACTCTTCAGATTGAGAGTTTCTAGAACTAGTTACGTTGAGAGAGTTTTAATACCCTCAGGTTACTGATTGTGTTAATTCTTTGTACAAACTCTTGAGTGTGGAGTAGCTGAAAGTTTGCTCTCTTCTGCCGTGTCCCAATTAGTCTTGCTCCCCACATCTTCAGGGATTGTTAGAACTGTAGCCGTATCTCACAAGAACAAACATGCCCTTTATTTCTGCTGCTTTCCTAGGAGCCATCACTTTTCTACTGATTTGTCCCCATAGTAACCCAGTCCAATCTATCTCTATTGACATTGGCTTGGAAAGTCCCCCTGAATAGGCACTGAGGTAGGTAAATGTATGCAGTCTCTGCCAGCGGATGATTCTATTCTATCAGGTTCCTGCAACATTTGTTTTCATGCTTGTCTTTGGGATGGGACACAGTGTTGCCTTTTTTGTTCCACGCGCTTCCATCATGGATTGGGAGTTAATGGAAGTCTTGTCTGCGACCAATGATGCAGAAATTTCTTGCGCTGAGAAACAAAGAGCAACTAGACCACCTCAGATTTGTTTTTCATAAGATTGTCATTTGTTGAGGAAAAAAACACATAGAAAAGGGCATCCAAAGACATGGGTTATTCAGCCGGGCTCACAGACTCCCCATGGCTGGTTGTCTAACCCCATGCAGAATGCTTTGGGTACCTCTCAATCTTGGGGGCAGCTTGTAACATATCTCAATAAGAAGTTCAAGGCATAATATGATATGGTTAAAAAGCATCATTAAACAAGTGCATAGCTTTACATTAAACCAAATATTCAGTGGGTATAATGTGTTATTGCAAGTTGGAAAATAACAGTCTTTTGGTCTGGAATAGGATATAAATTATTTTTGTTACTGATATTTTTTTGGAATCTTCATGTTGTTTGTATAACCGGAATATGAACATTTTGTATCAAATAACACTTTAATCTTTCATTTACAAAAAAAAAAGCCTCAAATTCCATAATGAGAATCATCCTTAATTACAATGATTTAGCCTGCCTAGGACCATTCTGGGCAGTAGAATAGCCATGTAAATACCCTTATATCACTCTGCTTGCCTGTTTAGGGTATGAACACAAGTTTTGATAACATTATTATAGGAATCACTCTTTTTGCCTCTTTAAATGTACTTTCACATGAATCCGACAATAGACAATCTCTTGGTACATCTGCATGTTACTTTTACTGGTTCTAATCCTCCTGACAATAATATTATATCAGGAGCTAGTTATTTGTGTAATTTTCTGCCTTTTCTGCTTCTGCATTCGCTAGTAGTGAGCAGTGTATCCTAAAGCCTTCTGAGGTCCCTTGACCTCAGACAGATGTACAGAATCTTTAACATTTTACATACCATACCTAGAGAGATTTCCATTGATGATTCAGCTTCCTGAGAAGATTAAACTATCCAGTGACGTTCTGCACAGACCAAAGCCATTAGGCACAATATCAGGTGACTTTATCTCTTAACTGTCAGTGGTGTACAGGTCAGAAAGCTGCAAAAACTGCGTGAATAAAGAAGAAAGCAGAGGACACAGGAACATATCTCTATAAGTGTATTCCAAAGTTTATTAGCATCCGCTTTATTGAATTAATAGTCAACTTTTCTTGAGAAAACTCAGAGTTAGGCCCCTTCCACACTTGCGTTGCAGATCACGTCAGAGTTTGATCAGGGTGCGATCAGTGTTTGGTCAGTGAGAAACGCACATTTTGCATCAGAGTTCAATCAGTTTTCATTCAGAGTTTGTTCAGTGTCTCAGTTTTTCACGTGCGTTTTCAATGCAATTTCAATGCAATTTCAATGTGTTTTACAAGCACAGATAATGCGCGTGGAAGGACTCAGGACTCAGGTCTATCTTTTCTATGGCAATTGCTGAGTGAAAAACACATTGCACTTGCATGTGTCTCAGAGTGCAATGTTTTTTTGATGCGTCTCCATAGACTTGTATGGTGCATTTTTCACGTGCGTGACTTGCAAAAGTAGAGCATGTCGAGATTTAAATGCGCGTTAAAAAAAAATGTGTGTGTGTGCGTGAAAAAAAAAGTGTGAAAAAGCCCATTGATTACAATGGGTCAGAGTGCAATGCAAGTTCTGTGCGTCAAAAGCACACACAGAACACGCGCAAGTGTGGAAGGGGCCTAAGGCTGCTGTTTGACAATCATGTCCAGTCTACGTAATACATACCTGTGCCTGCTCTATTTACCAGCATGAGCACTGTACAGAAACCTGAACGTCCAGCATCCTAGTTACCTGCCATCTTGTGAGTCACTGCCTCTACTAAGGACTCAGAATCTAATCATTATTTCAATACAGGAAAGAAGACCACTGCCCCCCACCATTGTCAAGGATTATAATGCCAGAAAAGCAAATCCCTGCACAGTGTATGGGCTGGGAAATATAGCTGACAAATGGTCCATATTTTTCAGACGGGACACAGATGGTTTGTTGATACTGCAGACACTGAAGGCTTTCCTAAAGCTTCTTTAAATAGTTTAGAAAAATGGGATGTAGAGTAGGGAGTCTGTCCAAGGAATTAGTAGCTAGAATAAAATATAATTGCACACATGCCACAATCACATTTCTTGATAGATTTTTTTGCTTCTGTTCAGCTCCAGCTCCAGCATTAGGGAAATTATTGGGTAGTTCTATGTTATGAAAATAAGGAGTATCAGAATGATTTAACTATTAAAGACAGGAGTAGCTATTAAACCCTTCACACTCACAGATGGATATATCCATCAGCGAGCTATAAAGGATGTATGAAGAGGGCTCACGGGCTGAGCCCTCTTAATATATACATGGGGTTTGCTCTATATTGCAGCAAAGACCCATTGCTAACACCTGCGGTCAGTGCTAGCACCGATTGCAGGTGTTAACCCCCTGATTTCCGCCAGCAAAGACTCTGGCAGAATTTAAAAGATGACGACGCCAGTGGCTAATTGTAATGAATCCTATTTAAAAATGCCATATACTGCAATACAGTAGTATTTCAGTATATGGTAGGAACAATCAGACCATCCAGGGTTAAAGTACCTTAAAGGGTCTAAGAAATAGTAAAAAAAAATATAAAAAAATAAACAAAATAATACATATCAAAAATTCAAATCACCCTTTCCCTAGAACTGATATAAAACTAAATAAACAGCAAAAATCACAAACATATTAGGTATCGCTCACATTCAAAATGCCAAATGATCTATCAAAATATAAAAACGGTTATTGACGGTGGCGACCCACATAACGAAAAATAGCGCCCCAAATGTCCAAATGCGACTTTCACACCATTTTATACAAAATTTTATAAAAAGTGATCAAAAGGTTGTATAGTCTATTAAATGGTACCAATAAAAACGTCAGCTCATCTCCCAAAAAAATGACACCTGATTCAGCACCATACACCAAAGTATGAAAGAGTTATTAGCGTCAAAAGATGGAGAAACAATTTTTTTTTCGTACACATTGTTTTACTTTGTGAAAATGTACAATATTGTCCAATGTACAATAAAGCCTATATAAATTTGGTATCACTGTGATCATACTGAACCAAGGAATAAAGTAGACGTAGCATTTGGAGCACACAGTGAAAGTCGTAAAAACTGAGCCCACAAAAAAAGTGACACAAATGCGTTTTTTCATAGAAAACATTTGGAAAATAAGCCTTTACACAGCTCTCTACATGAAAAAATTAAAAAGTTAGAGACTTTTGAAGGTGGGGAACAAAACATTTGCGAATAAAGGCGGTGTCCTTAAGGGGTTAAATACCACAATTAATAAATTTACAGCATTTTCTTTACATAGTGAGCGCAGTATTACTGATAAGCTGAATAGTAAAATATGGGATTCTTGAAGTTCTGTTCTGCTCTTCTTTAAATCTTTGGCACTGCTTTACATCTTGTAACAATTTTTACTTTTTTCTTTATTGTGTTGAAGTGGCAGTGAAAGTACCTGTGTGGACACTCAAAGTCACCTTTCTCTCACTGTTCTCTTAACACAAGGAAGTTTGTAGCATAGAAAAATGACCAAATGAATTTGGCACCAATGACTTGCTAGTTTTGTTTTTAGATTTTAATAATTATATTTAAGACAGAGATAGGGTAAAAGAGTCAGGCCCCTTTCACACTTGCGTTTTTCACGCACGTTTTCTGCGCGTGCTTTTGACGCACAGAACTTGCATTGCACTCTGACCCATTGTAACCAATGGGTCTTTTCAGACTTGCATTTTTTTTCACACACACACGCGCGTTTTTTTTAACGCGCGTTTAAATCTCGACATGCTCTACTTTTGCAAGTCACGCGCGTGAAAAACGCACCATACAAGTCTATGGAGATGCATCAAAAACGCATCGCACTCTGAGACACACGCAAGTGCAATGCAAGTGCAATGCGTTTTTCACGCATCAATTGCCATAGAAAAGATAGAGCTCAGTCCTGAGTCCATTTCACGCGTGTTTTCTGCGCGTGAAAAACGCATTGAAATTGCATTGAAATTGCATCAAAAACGCGCATGAAAAACTGAGACACTGAACAAACTCTGACTGAAAACTGATTGCACTCTGATGCAAAATGTGCGTTTTTCACTGACCAAAAACTGATCGCACCCTGATCAAACTCTGACGTGAAATGCAACGCGAGTGTGGAAGGGGCCTCACATAACATCACGACCAATGACATTATTACATGTGGTCGCAGGTTGCATGTCACTTTAACTTATTACAATTTTAAAAAAGTTGCGTGAAGCAAGCCACAGTATCATTGCACATATGTCCAACAGAGTTTACCCAGAGTGCATTGACGAGAATGCACTCTGCTGCGATTCACTAAGATCTTGCGCCCGATATCCAGCATATGTCGATTCCCCGCTCAGGTCTGTCGGAGTTCACCTTCTTCTTCCCAATGTATGTAAGTGCTTGATCTTGTGACACAAATTGAAAATCCTGTGTTCAGTCCGAATCAGTCAGATCGTCCTACGCCCCCCCCCCCACCTCTATTTGTCGCATGAAAGCCAGCGCAGCTGGTCCACGATCCGATCGCGTGCGACACATCCACAGCACAAACCACAATTAAATACCTGTCAAAGCTCCTCAAATCCCGAAACCGATGAACAGTCCGACGAAAGTGCGATCCGCGACCCTTAGTAAATAAGCCCCATTGTATGTCTTTGGTCATGCAACTTGCCTGAGATTTGCTGTCACTGTGTAGTTATACCCACGGGTGCTAACAGTGACCAGTGTATATTATTAATGCTCAAAGTTGTGTGATAAGACATGACGTGGCCAATTCTATAATATTTGTAATAAATGTCATATTAATTGTTACCAATTAAACTGGTGTTATGTCATGTGTCATTGTTATCATAGATGATCCTGAGGGATATTTGGCATTATCACAGCTGTAAATGATCAGATTCTTCTTAGCTACTGAAAACAGCATAGATTATTACAGAAGACAAAGCCATTGTGCACAGCGGTGAGGAGGTCATTTAGTGTTTCTAAGTCCAAGAGCCACAAAACTTTCTTAGCCCATTGTTATTTTCTAGAAAGCCTTTGTATCTCTACTCCAGGCTCATTATGCCGCTTTCCCTTCCTTTCTCAGTCTGCTTTCACTTGTCATAGATGGGTCATTGACATAGATGTATTGATTTTTTTGTATATTCTATAGTTTTTCCTTTAGTTGCTTTAGTTTTTTTTTGTCTTATTTAATGAAATTGTTATATAAATTGTACCTTTGGTTGAGAATACATGAATATATCTAAGAGCTATAAGCTATAAATACATAAAACCATTAATGTAATTGTAATACTCAATTGCTACACCATAAAAGTAAAACCTATCTTGTGAGCTTGGGATGGCTTCAACCTAATTCATATTTTGAGCACAAAAGTGAGTTTGGTACGACTAACTCGCAGTCCCTGCAGTTTAAAGATGTGATGGATCTGAAACTATTCTGCTCATCATGCAGGTATTGGCTTGCAGAAAGTAATATAAACGAAAATACTAGACTGTATCCATATTTCATGACATGAAGAAAGACAAAAGTTCACCTCCTATGAATGCCAAGAAATATTAATAAAACATAGGTGGAGGTCTATCTCTTTATCGTTCTACTTGTCAATGTAGAAATGTATGCCTATTCCACTTAAAATCAGTAGGGGGAGCTCCATCTATACTGAAGAAAAGGAAGCCAAACTGTAATTAAATAGAACCTGTCATAAGGAATTTCATTTTTAGCTGGTGACAAGTTCCAATAGTCTTTGCTATGTCAATTTTGTCTTTGTCAGGATTCTGAATCATTTAAGTAGTTTATTATTCTTCCCTGGGACAAAAGGATTTTCATCATTTTGGGCAGACATTGCAGACACTTTTGATAGCTCTTATGTTGACCATTGCTGTCAGGGGCTACAGTTCAGTAAATTACCAGAATCGAGAGAACGGCACTGAAGGTCACAGTGGGCATCTGTATAATTAGGGGTAATCTGGTCAGGCAGGGGCGTAACTAGGAGAGGCAGGGCCCCATGGCAGACTTCTGAATGGAGCCCCCTTTTCACTCTTAAATATATATATATATATATATATATATATATATATATATATATATATATTACGCACATTTACATACCTGTATACATAAACATACAGTTCTTAATTCATACACACACATTTATACACTCTTAACACATAAGCACGCATATAGAGCATATACACAGTACATATATACACACACACCATGTACCATATACACATACAGCATATACATATCACAGATACACGCACATATACAGCATATATACATTACCTATAAGTTATATACATATTATGATGTACAAAGTGCCACTGTACCACTGTAGTTACTACTCTGTGGTCAAGTGTTTTTAAGTCGGGGGCTTCCTGTATATTGCTAAAATCCCACTTATATGCTGACTAACCCTTTCCCCATGCTGGATGTAATAGTACTGCATGGGCTGAGGTGACTTCTAGACCCATGTCGTACTATTATGTCCTGCTTCTGGCACTGGCTCCCAGATGGATATGATGCCAAAATATGCAGGCAGGCCCTACCTCTAGACAGGACCTGGCTGTAATCTGCTGCGCATTAGTGTACTATATGACACAATGCAATACTTGTAATATGCATTATTTGTATGTATTTGTGTTGGCTCAAGGTGAGCTTGTTCAAGCCAACCTGTAAAAAAAAGTTAAAAAATAATTAATAAAGATTTTTTTAATAAAAATAAATTAGGAAATAAAGTAAAACCAACATTTCTCATATATGCATTTATAAAAAATACCACATTTTTGGTATCGCTGCATCTGTAACATTCTGTACAATAAATTGGAAACATATTTGGACTCACTTGGAGACACAGTAAAAAGAAACCTAAATAATTGCCAAAGATTTTTTATCAAATCCCTTCACCAAAACGTGATGCAAATGCCAAAAATGGTACCAAAAGTTATGTCTCCGAAACGATGGCGATACTAAAAAAATGTAATTTTTGAAAGAGTGGACCCTGTCAGGAATTTGCTATATAGCCATGTCATTAGCTGATATCAGCTGATATGATAGGTCATTTGTACCAGGCTGTGTTTTACTGCCCGAATTGCAATGCAAATCCAAGGCACAGTCACACAATTATTGGCTAGTTTCAGATTTGTGCTTAACACCTGTGGACTTATAGCTGGGGTAAATGCAATGCAACAGCTAAGGAGATGAGATTTGCCTAATTTCATTGCCATTAACATTGGCATTTATAAAGTGCAATTTTAACCCAAGAGTTAACAACACATTAATATTTTTGTGCTGTTAGCGTAACGTTAACTCACTATTAACGCATTGCATTAACAATGTGTTTTGTAAACGTTAACAGCAATGTAATTTGGCAAATTGCCTCTCCTTAATGGTTGTTTTTATGTTTTAAAACGCAATGTGAATGTCACGTGTGAACACAGCCTTAGGCTTCATTTTAGCTATGGCAGCTGTTGACTTGTATACCCAGAATCTCAGTCAATGGGGACGATTTATCAGAAGTGTTTGAGGTAAAACTGTTCTAGTTGCCCATGGAAACCATTCAAAGCTGAGCTCTGATTGGTTGCCATGGGCAACTAGAACAGATCTGCTCTCAGACACTTCTAATAAATCTCCACCAATGAATCTGCATGTTGTAGATGTTAAATTCACAGCAGAAATCAGTGGCTATTTTTTTCTATGTACCCCATCTTCTACACTGGTTCGGTACTGAGCTGCTGAGTTTGCATGCTTAAATCCAGGGAATATGCAGGCGGCCTAACAAGCCATGTGTCACCTACACATGATCAGAAGTGGACTTCAATTTGGATGTTTTAAAAACAAAATATATTCCAAAGTACCATTAGAAGTCAGTTTATAAAATGTAAGCTCTTGCGAGCAGGGCTTTCACTCCTATTGTTTCCATATGACTATGTTTTTACTCTGTAATGTCTTATTTTATTCGTTTATGTCCCCCATGATTTGTAAAGCGCTATGGAATACGATGGCCCTATATAAATACAGATTATTACTATTATTCATGAAGAGTATTTAAGGGTTAAAACCAATGCTGATTTTGAAGCAATGTGGTATTTCACCACTAGAGGTCACTCAAAGATCTAACAATATGGTGAAGTCAATAGGAGCTGTCAGCTGTGAATCAGTCACACAATTGGGGGTTATTACAACTTTTATTCAACCAGTTCAATAATTTTCCGAATTTTATGACTATATACAAAAGCAGAAACATCTAGAATACTAACATGGCAATGCTTCATTCACAATAATGCATTGTATATGTATTATCTACAATGTAGTTAATTGTGTAGCTATGATGTCACAAAAGAAGTGAATCTAAGTTCTGGATTTCAGCCATCCTATGGTATACTATATCTCTGGTGTCATCTGGCTTCACTCAACAAGAACAATTTAGGGGCGCTACGCACCCTTCTGAGCTATCTTTGATATGAAATCATAAGAGCCCATTTTACACCACTTTTCATTACATGTTCTAAGCAACCACAAGTTTAATCACTGAAGTAAAACATTATTATATAATTGTCATCATATGTATGATGTTTACTATGTTTTATCACAGTTGGATATAATTTGTAATATTTTTCTACCATAAAAATGTAGATGTATTCATTTTGAAACAATATTTGTTTTCAAGGTGATTTTAATTTTATTGGCCAGTTGATATATTTTGGGTTTACATTGCGATATCTTAAATGTATGAATCTCATTTTTTAATAAGCTTAGTTATTTTTGTAAATCAAACCATCAAGTAAGTGAAGCCAACAGGAAATAATTACCAGTGTTCTTTTTAGTAATGCTGTCATATTTTATGATCTGACATTGTCAGAATATAGCGAAATGTCATCAATGGTTATACTGGCAAAACTATAGTTTATTGGCATTTTAAAGATAGTATTAGATATATTATGCAAATGATTAACAAAAGTGTAACATGGAGCCCCATACAAAACCAGGATCGGCACCTAACATGTACCATTTATAATAATACTGTCCCAGTGCAACTTTTACCTCTGGACCTTCTGTTGCTATCTCCTTGATCAAGGCCTGCCTACTATACTAAAGAGGCCGCCGCATAAATTTATTATGTTCTTCTTAGAGTAGAATTTCTTACATATCTCCAATATATTACACACTAATTGGTCCTTGTGGCTTGTAGTCTCATAGAGTTATTCTACATGTGGTCACAGCTGTTCAGGCAGATAATAATCAATGGAAAATATCACAAATGGTGCAGCTGATTCAATATTTGAAGCCAAAACTGGGGCAGATTATAATTCTACTCCATTCACAATCCATTCTTCACATTGGCTTCAGGAACACCATTAAATGGATTATGTAAAGGAATGTCCGCATTTTTTGCGGTGTAAACTGACTTGTGCAAACTTGATTGCCTTGTGCAGATGTTGACCTGTTGTGGCCTATTCCACCTGCATATAAGCCTTCTCTAGTATTATTCTGTACTGACCGGAGTCTTGTCTATAATGAATGTCACTGCTGTGAACGTTCCAGTGCTCATAATGTGCATGGAATGACTGTGTCAGCTCTCATGGACATCATAACCCTTCCTCAAGCTCCAACGAGTTTCAGGTAAGAGCAGAAATTCTATAGGGATCTCCATGAATTCCAGGACAGCTGGAGACTTGCCTCTTCCTGCAGAGATCATTTTGTGAATTATTATCCATGTGTGAGTTCAGGAGAGGAGCAATTCCTCACTGGGAAGAAATAGAACTATAAGGTTACAGTTATGGTGTGGTTTGGTCCCCCTGCTCTTCTAAAGGAATACAAGGGAATACAGCATGTGAATACTTGTCAATGTAGAAGCATCCCATTACTCATAGAAAGACATGCGACAGCAAATCTATGGTGGAACACTGCCAATGCAAGTACAAATGGATGTCTGATCATACCAGCCCATTTTATTACTTTACTGGTGGTGAATGTCCATTTAGTCCATATTCACTTTATCTATAAGTGACCAGCAAATTATCCAATACTGTACTTCTATTCCACACCACACCTATAGATCATATTTACATGTAATAATGTACTGATTCTAAATTCTGTAATAAAATTCTGATTCTAAATTCTAAATTTTGATTTCTTGATGGGTGGTGCCTGCACTATCTTAATGACGTGACATATAATTGGATACACAGAACAACTAGCTATTCTATAAACAAATTCAGTCATTTTGGTTGAGAATATAAAACACGTAGCCATATGATACCTCTGAAAGTCCTCTTAGTGCATGACTGCAAAAAATAGCTCGTGTTTTACCATAGATTCCATATGTTGTCTTAGTATTTAATATTCAGTAGAAAAATCTCCCTAACCACAGAAAAAAAATATATGGCTCCTAAATCCATACACTTAGGATCACCACTTTCAGTTGTGGATTATAATACAGGTAGTTTGGGCAGCAGCCCAGGGCCCAAACCTTCTGGGGAGCCATGGCCACCCAAACCACCCACAAATCTGGATCCTGTTTCAATACACATATACAAAAAAGCCATTTCAGGACTTTTGAGGGTACTATATACATGAAGGGAATTCCAGACTTATAGAGGCAATAATATTCATACAGCCCAGGGCCCATGGCAGTCTTATTCTGCAGCTGCCGACTTCTAGACCGGATGAAATGTGACAGATTTTTCGTTACTAAAGTTGACACTTTAAATTTCAAATTTTGTCCACAGCAATATCTCTTGTTTGCAGCTTTTGGAAAATTTCGCAATGAAGAAATTGAAAAAGTAATTGGATAATACGGTTCACGTCACAGTGGTAAGCATAAGAGTATGAGAAAAAGAAAAGAACCAAGAAGGATCATGGGATCCTAGTATGTAAAACTGACAGTTTCTCTCAGTTATACCTTGCCTTAAAATGACACTCTTGCCTCATTGAAGAGGAGGGGGATGGGCTTTCCACAGAAACCTTAGAGACGAGGAATTCAGTCTCATACAATTGAGAAATCGAACTCAATATCTCAAAATGCATTGTGAACAAGAGCCTATTTTAAATACAGAAATCCAAAATAACCTGCTTGAAGTCTGGTGTGTGCTGTACCCCATCCCCTTTCTCTTCAACATTATCCTGGATTGCAACCAGATAATGACCATGTCTTGACGATTCCAGATGGTGGCAGCACCTACATTATTACACCCGCTGAAAAGAGAGTTTAGCCTAATTTGCACAACCACATCTTGTGAGCCTCCAATTTATATCACCCATTGAGCACCTTGGTACGAAAACAGTACTACCCATGAATCGCGTTCTCTCTTTATCTAATGCCATGGATTCCTACTGTAGCCTCAGTAACTCTGCATTTAGGCTATTATCACATCTATTTGGATGATATTGGGCGGCATACAATGGTGCAGACTTGGCTCCATACAAATTCTGAACCAGAACACTGGACTGGTCTTGCAGATAATTATTTCTAACACCAGGTTAGTGGGTAGTCCAGCGAGAAGATCTTTTATTTATATATTACAGTTTGCCCCAATGTAACAATGTATTTTGGTCAGTATTTTAATCTGCATTATGTATACAAAGACCATGTAAAGGACCAGAGAATGTGCAGAAAACTATTTGAAAGAATCATAATATAATATAAATAAATCTTTATTTATGTGGTGCTATCATATTCCACAGCGCTTTAGAGATCATGGGGAACATATACAAATAAAATAACACATTACAGAGCAATAAGACGGTCAGATGAATAGGAATTAGGAGAAGAATAGTGAAATAACAAATAGAATATTTTGTAGAAAACAAAAAACGCTTTGTTCATCACAGGTTTATCATATCATACTACCTTGCGAAAGTAGCCTTAGGCTTTATTCACACCTGGGTATTTTGGTCAAATATTTGTAATAGAATAATATTAAATATGTGGAGACTTTTGAACCACTGTACAGTGGGTATGGAAAGTATTCAGACCCCTTTACATTTTTCACTCTTTGTTTCATTGCAGCCAATTGGTAAGATCAAAAAAGTAAATTTTTTTTTGCTCATTAATATACACTGCACCCCATCTTAACAGAAATATTTAGATGTAGATATTTTTGGTAATTTATTAAACAAGAATAACTGAAATACCATAAGTATTCAGACCCTTTGATGTGACACTCATATTTAACTCAAATGCTGTCCAGTTCCTTCTGATCCTCTTTGAGATGATTTTACTTATTCATTGAGTACTCAATCAATCCAGCTGTGATTAATTAAACTGATTGAACTTGATTAGGAAACACACACACCTGTTTATATAAGACCTCACAGTGCATGCCAGAGCACATAAGAATCATTAGGTCTAAGGAACTGTCCAAGGAGCTCAGAGACAAAATTGTGGCAAGGCACAGATCTGGTGAAGGTTACACAAGAATTTCTGCAGCACTCAAGGTTTCTTAGAGCCCAGTGGCTTCTATAATCCTTAAATGGAATAAGTTTTGGACGACCACAACTCTTCCTCTACCTGGCCATCCAGCCAATCTAAGCAATCGTGGGAGAAGAGTCTTGGTGAGAGAGGTAAATAAGAATCCCAAGATCACTGTGGCTGAATTTCAGAGATGCAGTAGGGAGATTGGAGAAAGTTCCACAAAGTCTGTGCTGACAGATGCTTCTCTTCAGTGCAAGACATATGAAATTGTGCACACAGTGTGCAAAGAAAACAGATGAAGGACTCCCAGACTAGGAGAAATAAGATTCTCTAGTCTGTTGAGAAGCATATTGAACATTTAATTCTAAGCGTAATGTCTGGAGAAAACCAGCCACTGCTCATCACCTGAAAAATACAATCCCAACAGTGACACATGGTGGTGGCAGTATCTTGCTATAGGAACGGGGGGGGGGGGGGCAGCTGCAGGGACAGAACAACAGGTTGCAATTGAAAGAAAGATGAATGCTGCCAAGTACAGAGAAGTCCTGGATGAAAACCTCTTCCAGGGTGCTCTGGACCTCAGACTAGGCCGTAGGTTCACCTTCCAGCAAGACAATGACCTTAAGCACACAGCTAAAATAACAAAGCAGTGGCTTCAGAAAAACTCTGACCATTCTTGACTGGCCCAACCAGAGCTCTGACCTAAATCTAAGTCTCTTGAGAGACTTGAAAATGGCCTCCACTAATGTTCACCATCCAATTAGAGGGAATGGGAGAGGATCTGCAAGGAAGAATGGCAGAATATCCCCAAATCCAGGTGTGAAAAACTTGTTGCATCATTCCCAAGACGACTTATGGCTGTACTAGATCAAAAGCTGCTTCTACCCAATACCCAAAGGGTCTAAATACTTATGGCCATGTGATATTGCAGTTTTTCTTCTTTCATAAATTAACAATAATATCTACATTTCTCTGTTTTTCTGGGTTGCAGAGTATACATTAATGGCCAAAAAAAAAAAACTGTTTTCATCTTACCAATTGGCTGCACTGAAACAAAGGGTGAAAAATTTAAGGGGTCTGAATACTGTGTCTACTCTGCAGGCTGGCTGTGAAAAAGTACTACAGTACTTAAATAGGTGTACTTAAATGTACTCGTGGCTAAAGTAATTTGTTGTAATCATGTCTTTAAAATGTCCACACTACTCTTCCTGACCAGCTTAGTGTGTTTCTGAATGACCCAATATATTGTACGTTTTCCTCCCTGTGGCAGGGGGCCCAATAATATCACACTTTAGTTCCATACCTGGGTCACACCGTCATTTACTGCTTAGTGAAGGAAGGAGGATGTGGGAGCGCCCCAAGTTAAAGGAAACCTACCATTTCAAATGGTAGGTTTAAGCTGTAAACACCGAGCACCAGCTCAGGGTGAGCTGGTGCCGGTGCTTAGTTTCGTTAGTGTTAAAACCGCGGTATCGCGGTTTTAACACTTTTTAAACTTTATAGCATAAACTGCTTCGGCGCTGCGTGCGCACGATCGTGCGCGCGCCTACATAGGAAATGCCGAAGCGGCTTCTGCTATAACCGATACCGCGGTTTTAACACTAACGAAACTAAGCACCGGCACCAGCTCACCCTGAGTTGGTGCTCGGTGTTTACAGCTTAAACCTACCATTTGAAATGGTAGGTTTCCTTTAAGTTCTTTATTAGAGAAAATAACAAAATTAGTTATCATAGGGCCATGGCCATTCAATATATTATAATTTATTATGAAAGTGACAGGGCAATGTGCATGTATATTATGATGCATTAATGGGGCCCTGCATAAAGTTTACCACATAATATAATAATATTTATTATGAAGGAATCACTGTAGATATTATACATTATGGGGGAAATATATATTATAATTCATTACTGTGAGGGCACAAAATAAAATATAACTCATTATATGTGGCACTAAAATTATTTATGGGGGTATTTATATTATTTGTGTGGGGTCACAATATATATTTTATTTCATTAGCAGAGCTCTATATTAATTATAATTTCAGGGCCCCCCGGAATCTCTCATGGTAGCCTAGGTGATCAATAAAAGAAACTCATGGAATAACCCTTTGACATAGGAGCCATAAAGATATAACCTTACACTATGTGTAATATATTGTGAATGCGCCAGTTCTTACCACATTATGAGATCACAAAACATCCTTTTATTTCAGTTTCCTAAAGTGGATAGACAGTAATAAAATGATAGTATCACATTGTTTTGCTTTGTAAACACCCCATGTAAAGTGCTTCATGATTTGTGTGTACAGAAATAATAGCTCTGCTTGTTTGCTACACATTATTCTTTCTTGTCTATGTTTGTGGTGACAGAAGCCACCAAGTTAAATGTCAGATACTGCTGATCAGGTGTCACTTGTTGCAACTTAAAGCTAAAGATTTTGCAGCATTCCAGATGGAAGATGTTGGAGTTTTTCCTGTGGGCATGTTAGGCCTTGGGGCCTTTGTTTACTTAGATAAGGTCTAAACAAGGGCTTTGGTTGAGGCCTACTGTGAGCTCTTTCATATGAAACTTGTGGCTACTGGATTATGCAAATGTTGAGTTTCAAAACATCTTGACAGGACATGATGGATTAGACTTCTGTAATAGTTCTAAACTTGCAGGATTGAAACAGGACATTTGCCTCCCTGTCATTGGATCCAGGGTTACTGGTGTACATGCTGATAATCTTATTTGGCTTCCTGTCTATGCTGTATTGGAGGACAATTTTGGAAGAGCAGACTCTTATATATCTCCCAGTAACTTTTGCACAGTTTTAGGCTGGTTTGAACATGTTCAGGTCATGATAACAGACCCACATGTTGGCCTGACATTTGGAGAGAGAAAGATCTGGACCACACATCGACATGCAATGATCTATTGCTGCTAGGCTACATAAACACATCAAACTGTAGCTCCTTAGTTACATTTTGATCAAATGACATAAGCCGATGAACCACACCTTCACAGAGACCTCATTTTAGTGAATCCCTACAACTACTAACTACTGGCGACGTAGCACATGCAGGGACCTAGACCCAGCACCCCCCTGCCCAGTTCCCTGGAGAGAGAAAGATGTGGATGCTTATCCACACATTATACAATGATCTATTGCATTAACAAGGTTTTTAGTTACATTTTGGTCAAATTGCTTAAGCCCACTAATCACTTCAGTGTTCCCTTATTTTAGGCGGTCCCTATGCTATACACACTGCACAGGAACAAACTAATTGCAACCTACAGATGAGGATCCAAACTCCAGCACGGGTACATGAGGGAGTGTAGCATTGCTAGCGCTGCAATTCGGTTAGAAGACAGGGAGTCCTCTGCAATGTGTGTAGTCTGTGGGATCAGACCAACATCCCAGTTATTATCCACGTGTTGAACATATTTGTGTGCAGCCGGCCTGTAATATTTTAATAGCATAAGATAGTTCTTATAGATGTGTTATGTGGTCCATAGATACTAGATGGGCTGAACCTTCTATCCCAGGCATACCTACGTTTCCAGAAGTCACATACCTCTGTTTTCTAACATCTCTCCAAAATGGACCCATGCATATCCAACACAGGAGGGTGTTCATGCTAATAGTAGCATCTGAGAGTGGCAAGTGGTAATTTAAGGTCTTAGAATATCCACAATGTATGTGTCCAAAGTTCACTGGGAGTAATTGCTGTGGGTTTGACACAGATTTCACTCCTTGCAATGTAAAGGTTAAAATCATCTGCAGAAATCTGCAATATAAATTGAAGTGCCGCAGATTTAAAATTGGCACCAATTTTGTCTGTCATATGTACTTGTTCTCTTTTGTTGCTTTTCTGACATGAACAGCCTAATGGTTATTGCTATGGTTGAAATAAAAATATGAAAGTAGTTAAAAGCTTAAAATAACTTATATGCATTGTAAGAATTGCTTATAAACTCTCCATTTTCACTTGTGCTGACTTGCTCCCCTGTATTTGTATTGGTCATGTGCTGTGTTGCCTACAACTTTATAGCAAATGGGGGTATTGTACAGTAGAATACACATACTGGGCATTGTCCTGTATAGATTGCGGTATGTTAGAAAGTATTTACTGAACATGTTGCTGCTCTGAAACAATGGGAAGCCCAGGACTTAATGAAATTAGTGTTTGTTATTTGTCTTTGTGCTCTGTCATTCAGATTTCCTTTGAAAGCATCCTAATATCTATCCACCCACTTCCCAACCTGAAGTCCACCCACACACCTCAGCATGATTGCAGGAGCCCATCTGCAGCAGAGTTTGCATTCATTCCACAGTAGGTCCAGGCTGGACTGTAGCGCTGAGCTGTCAGTCAACCTGAGGCAGCAGATGATTCTTCAACCATCCATCTTGTCATTGACAGAAAGTGTCTGGTGCAGTAAAGATGCAAATGTGTGTCTGTGAAGCTGCATATGCAGAGACCTTTAATGAATCCATGTAACTACATTGTCTTTAATTGCTTTTTCAAAAATAAATCTCCAAAAGTTTAGCAAATATCACAGCATAACTGTGTCTATCAATAATTACCCAGAAAACATACATTCTTTGAGTGACATGGTAAGACCTAGTCAAATCCAACCCCTGGGGCCACTTCCCTTTTTTAGAATGTTCCTTCCATGTACCTTATCAGGACAAGCTAAATCTCAACAGAACTGAATCTGTACCTAAAATATTAGGAATATGTCCCCATTGTTATTCGTAGAGATTATATTTCCAATTATTATAATTAATACCCATATATATATCCCTATCAGCAATATTGCAAGTGGATCACTTCATTAAATTATTGTGGAGTGTTCGTCCTCCAAAATATCCATTATTGTTGGTTGCACATCCTCTTTGCAGAAGGCAATGATTCTTGGGTAAGGACAAAAGACTTGATAAAGGAGTAAATTATGGATGTTTGCTTTGATATTTTAATATATAATGTAGAACAGTAATTGGAAATTAACATTTGTATAAACATTTGATAATGTGATTATTGCCCCATGTTAAAGGCCCTTACGACCTAACCCCTTTAGGACATGTTTGGCCTTCAGGGTGCTGGCACTTTTTCCTATTTTTCACATTGAATTATAGAATCCATAACTTTTTTTATTTTTCCACGCATGTTGCTGGTGGAGGGCTCATTTTTTGCAAAACAAAATGCAATTTTTGCTGGTATCCGTTTGGGGGTCCATATAATTTATTGATTGAAATTTGTTAATTCTTTAGGCATTTATATTTATATGTTTTTTTTATAAATATCAGTAAAGACCAAGTCCACACAGCATAAATACTTCTCAGAAGGAGGGGTGCAGTGCCCCCATAGGTCCCCTTGTAAAAAGTGGGCAGCACTCCAATGGTCCTAAATGGCGCCTACAATTTCAATAAAGATCACCTCTTTTTGAATTTTAGACCATTGGAGTACTTCCCGCTTTTTACAACATATATATATATATATATATATATATATATATATATATATATATATATATATAAACAGGTGGTCCTCTACTTAAGAACACCCGTCTTATGGACGACCCCTAGTTACAATCGGACCTCTATATGTTGGTAATTTACTATACTTTAGCCTTAGGCTACAATTAACAGCTATAATAGTTATTAAAGGTGTCTGTAATTAAGCTTTATTGTTAATCCTGGTTCTCATGACAATCCAACATTTTTAAAATTTAATTGTCACAGAGACCAAAATTTGTCTTGGGTTACAATGATAAAATATACAGTTCCGACTTATAATCAAATTCAACTTAAGAACAAACCTATAGAACCAATCTTGTACACAGCCCAGGGACTGCCTGTATATACAGGCGGTCCCCTACTTAAGGACACCCAACTTACAGACAACTCATAGTTACAGACAGACCCCTCTGACCTCTGGTGAAGCTCTCTGAATGCTTTACTATAGTCCCAGACTGCAATAATCCTTTGTAATAAGTCTGTTATGAAGCTTTATTGATAATCCTTGGTCCCATTACAGCAAAAAATGTTTAAACTCCAATTGTCACTGGGGCCAAAATTTTTTTTGTCTGGATCTACAATTATAAAATATACAGTTTCGACTTACATACAAATTCAACTTAAGAACAAACCTCCGGACCCTATCTTGTACGTAACCCGGGGACCACCTGTATAATAGGTTTTCTTTTTCTTATGTTGTACAATAAAAAATCTATTCTATAAAACATAATTGGTTGATGCATTGTGTCTTCCTAAAGGCATAACTTTTTTATTTTTCCACCGATGGAGCTAGTTTTTGATTACTTTTTCTGTCAGGAGCAGTCAGTATTTGGCGGGATCCTGCTGATCGATCTCTAGGGGCTCCATGGGACTGCAGCAGTGATCCCAAGCTACAAGTGCTGTATCTACTGGTGAGGCAAGTAATATGCCACTTAAATTGTGAGATAACTGAATGTCTGCACCCGCCAAATACTACCCGAGAGAACCGGAACTCCAGTTCATCAGAATATGTCCCCAATTCCTAGTAATAATAAGACTTTTTAAATAATGTTATAGCCTAATGCTGTTTAGTTTTTAATGACCTTTTTTTCAGGTAAGCACAACAGTATTTGACATTGCTTATATTAAATCATTTCTGTTATTTTCTGTTCAATATTGTATTCAGTAAGTTAAAAATAACACAATCTATTTAATTTATTGGTTAACAATATACTGATAAACAAGGACAGGGGGGTATTTGCCATTAGGCACTTCGGGCCCTGGTTAAGGAGGTGATTTCAAGAGCAGTATTTTTTTATTTCTTACTTGGCCACATAACTGCTGTGTTCCATAAACTACAGGAAAGATGGCCCAGGAGGTCATATTATATATGCATGGAGAAATAGGATTCATAGTATGTATAGGTGGGAACATAGAGCTTAAAGGGAACCTGTCACCAGGAGGCCAATTTTTAGCATTCCCCCAGTCCCCACAGAGCATAGTACATACACTGCCAAAGTGTTTTTGTATAAAAAATTGGTTTTACAGAAAAAAAGGAAAATGTTATATTGTACCTTTCATTAGCATCTGCTGTGTGACTAGGCAGTTGCCCAATGGGAGGGGCTGGTAAGGAGCAATTCCCCCCCACCCTTGGGAAACATGTGACCTTTTCAAATATATGAATAACTCCCCACACTCGGGATTGGCTGTAGAAGAGCAGGGGGCGTCGCTAAGCCAAGTGATGGGTGTTGTCATATATTTGAAAAGGTCACATGGAGTAGCTGTTCCCCAAGGGTGGGGGGAACTGCTCCTTTCCAGCCCCTCCCATTTGGCAACTGCCTAGTCACACAGCACATGCTAATGAAAGGTACAATATAACCAATTTTTAATACAAAAACACAGTGTATGTACTATGCTCTGTGGGGACTGGGGGAGTGCTAAAATGGGTTTCCTGGTGACAGGTTCCCTTTAATAGTATTTGAGAGCAGGAGCATAGGGGTGTCATACTATATAGGAGTAGGAGCATAGAGGAATCATATGTTATAGGAGAATGAACAGAGAAGTTCATGGTCTATAGGAGTCATGGGGCAGAGGGGTGCTATAATGTATAGGGAACATAAGGGAGTCATAGAATAGAGGAGTTGGAACACAAGTGGTATTTCTAGAATTGGTGCAACAGGGGGTATAGTATTTTGGAATAGGACACAATTAGTTGTCTCTAAGGCCTTAATACTTCTATTTTCTATCTCACTGCACCGTGACCAAGCCAGGCGACTATGCCACAAATTATATAGCAGGTCCCATTCCCTTCTATATTTTTCAGCTCCTATGGAGATGGGAGAGGTAAGCAGTGCTCACCTTTTTATCTCCACATGGCTGAAACGGGCCACAAACATTGGGAGATTTGCATGAGGTCATGTTCATGAGACCTAGTGAGGTATCATTTACAATTATTTATAACTAATGATTATCACTAAGAAATTAATTTAAATTTGATCTCCTTTGTGAACACTGATGAAATATGTTTTATTTATATATTTATTCAGAAACAAGCAGATTGCTGAAAATATATAAGCCTTTCCTGATAATATATCTTTATATTACCTGAATTTCACAGATTCTCAGATGATTTTCTATGAGTTAGTAAAATCATCCCAAATTCAAAATGTTTAGCTTATTTTTTTCCAAATTTTGTTGTAAATTGTATTTCAGGATTTTCCTAGATCTTGACCAAAATAGATTTTAATTGCTATTTAAGTCTGCATGGACTATACTCAAATGTATTTTGCAATGTCCTCCATGGAAACTACAAGCAACGCATTTTAATCAACAAAAGTGACTTGCCAGCAACTTCAAGATATAGGTCTTTAGGGACAGCAGTGTTACCTCATTTAACTTAACAAAAGCTGTGCAGTGTCCAGAGTTGGTGGAAGGTCTTTTCTCTGTAACAAAGACTCATTCTGTAGCTCGGATTGCTTTCCCTTATTCTATTCCAGCGGCTTAATGTTGTAACTTACCCTACATATGACTCAAAGAAAGAGAAAAAGAATGACTTGTTTAAACAGGTGCTTGTTGTGGGCAGTAGACTCGTCTGCTATGAGTTTTTGAAACTGAAATCAAACATGGGATCAGAAAATCTCTTCATATGACCACCCAGGAATTATTTCAAAGTTTAACATCTGGTTTTATATAGTTTTCCAGAATATTTTTTTTTAAATATTAGATTGTAAGATATGAAAACTTCCCTTTGTATGATTAACAAAAAAACGGTTGAAATTTATAGATACATTTTACATTGAACTAATTTCTAAGATAATATCTTGCCCTTATTTCCATTTTATACATTTTATAAATGTGATTTGATTGCCAATGTAAGATTAGTAGTCAGTATAAATCTCTATTCATTATAGTCTCATATAAAATGGAAAATGAAGGGATGAAGACTTTATTGTGCCCATAACATGATGTGGTTGGCCCCTTTACATAAAGTTTTCTGTTAAGTGTGGGGGGCAGGATATTATGTAATTTACCAATTTACATGTAAAATTGTTCTGCACAACTTCCTAGAAATGTAAATTAAAGCCCAGGTTCAGAAATGTCTTCTACAGGTCCATCTACACAGGGCCAGCAATAAAGAGTGCAGTGTCTCCAGAGCCTCCAAGTCCAAATGCTGGTGTCTTTAGCTGAATATCAAGGGCCTGAAACTGTGTCTAGATCTACTGGGATTTTCATATACAATGATGTCACAGTACATGGATAATAAACATAAAGAATCCACAGAAAATGATAGATACAAAGTCAAGTTCCATTGGTGTACAAGCAGATAGGATGAAGATCATGGCTTACTGATAGGTAAAGTATATATAGTTTTGCTTGTGAAATACTGCAAGTTATTGGAGTGCATCAATTCCTTACCCAGGTCAATACCTTGATATAAAGTAGGTCAATAGTTAATTGCCATATCTCCTAACCATTCCCAATAAACAACCGGATGGCAGGAGGTATGTTGTTCTCTACCTGCGTCTGGAGAAGGAATGCTAGGGGGATATAGTGGTGATGTCATGAAGTCATCGAGCCTACTAGTTTCAGAACAGCAGAAAAGAAGACGGGACCGCTGTAAGGGATGGGGGAAAAAAATGTATGTTCCTTCTCATAGCAAAAAATGCAAGAAGGGGCATGGTGGGGTCTGACAGAAAATGGGGCTGCACAGAGCTACACATTTGGGGCCCTTATTTCATGGTGCTTGATGAAAGGGGACATACATTTTGTGGCTACATAAATTTACAAGAGAAAAAATGACATTCTGAGAAGGAAACTAGAGAAAAGGGGTTTCATACAGTATGAAGGCACATGGGGCATTGTGCAAGTTGGGGGTCAGTAATGGGAGTGGTATTTACTGTGGGGGCACACTTGAGACTGGGATTAGAAACTAAGCTTGTGAATAGAAGATTTTCAGAAGTGTGTTACGTGTGCCAACTTGTGACAAAAGTTGGTAGTTAGGAAATAAGATATATAAGAAAAGGTGACACTAAGGCTGCAATCACACTGCCGTATGGGGGGCGTATATACAGCCGATGTATATACGGCCTATATACGCCCCCCATGTGCGGCACTGTACCGCTCCGTACCCCCTGAAAAGATAGGCTTTTAGCGGCATGCAGCACCGTGCACCATGTTCCTCTATGGAGAGGGGCGGGGGTGAGCAGCCTCCTCCTCCTCCCCCTCCTCCTCTCCCCAGCGCTACGGTACGGTGGGCAACGGCAGTGTGAATGATTAGCTGCCAATTTTAATCTAATGTGTGAATGAAGAGGAATGGTTTACGTGGCTTATATTTTGCCCAAAAATGATTACATGTCATAAGCACCTGCTACGGCCAGTATTAAATTGTAATGGGCGATTGCTGTCAACATAACATCACCGCTTAGGCTGGCAGTGATGGGACGAGTGGTACTGCACTGGAGGTAAGGTGGAGGTTTATTCCTCCGGTGTCACGCTTACTCCTCATAGATTGGTAGCTCTTGCAAGCAGGGCCCTCACTCCTATATTTTTTTTACTATGTTTTACTCTGTAATGTTATATTTCATTTGTATATGTACCCCATGATTTGTACAGAGCTGCAGATCATGAAAGCGCTATGTAAATAAAAATGTATTTTATCATTAGAATTCTTTTGTTTTTTATCACCATTTGAGGCGTGTAATACAAAAATCTTGGACAACCCCTTTAAGTTAAATGGTCAGTCATATTCGTTTTTGAAGTTTTTGTAAAGTTTGTTTTTGCTACTGCTTATCAAGGGGAAGCACTAGGGGAAAATGCATTCAGTCTTGAAATGTATTTGTGCTGTGACCTTTTGCTTTTGCATCTCAAAGGGTGTTAAAGCAACTTAAAAATAATGAGGGGCATTTATTAATTTTGGCACAGGGTGGGATGTGGTGAAAGAGATTAATGAATTGGTGCACGGACTAAAAGGTTTAGAACTCCCTGGAACAGCTTTTAGCTACTCTCTTTTTGCACCAGAAATTGCACCAAAAAATTAGTCTGAAAAATAGAAGTACCAGAAAACTGTTGGATTCACAAGCACCGCCACAATTTTGTGCCCAAAATCCGAACAAATCAAGAGTGTCTCCAATGTTTTGTCAAAATAACTGTATGAACCAATAGCAGTATATTCAGCCAGCTTTAGAGCTTGTGGATGAAGAGGATGTGATATTACCCACTGGTTTACCAGTAAAGATGATAAGCCCCTGTAACTATACACTTAATATAGGGATAATTATTTGTAAGAATGGTTGATATTCATACCTTTGTTACTTATATATAAGATGCTGTTTTAGACATTCTAGAAGCAGCAGCATAGCTATGAGATATTTTTCTATGCTTATATTGGTTACTTATTGTTAGTTTTTTGGCATAAGCTATGCATCATTGCCTGTATTGTGAAATGTTGGCATATGATGTAGTTTTGTATGGAAGAATCTTCTTTCATAGTCTTCATTTGCAATGTGACTCTTCTGTTTTGGCGTTGATGGGTTTTGGCTGTCTGTCAGTTCTTAAAGTAACGTGTCTTGCCCTGCACCCAGTCTCGGTGAACTTTTTTTCTAGTAAACCTGTAATGACAGCAGGAGGACTTGATTTAGTTAAGTCTGATTTAGATAAAGTTCTTTCTAAGTTTGCCAGGGCACTAAGCCAATGCTTCTCATACCAGCTGTGTCTTGGTTAGAATTCTCACAGTGAGAAAAGGCCGCAGCCGTTGCTGTGCGCAGTGGCATTCACATAACTTTGCCTTTCTTCAGTAACGCATAACCTGTGGCATCCTGCAATTGTTTCACTGTGCCTTTACCAAGCTATTTAAAAGCTAAATAAAAACAAGAAAGTCGCACACCCCTGGCATGGCTGAAAGTTATAAAATCTGACTATTCAAACTAAACTAAATAAAGACAAAGGGGGTTATTTATCATTAGGCCGGCTCCTTTGGACAGTTCTATGTCTATTTTTGGAGCTCCACTGCTCATCAGATTCATTAAAGTGGCTTCGGCTCTTTAATAATTGTTCTTATGGTCTACTCAAAAAGTCCCAAAAATGCATAACAAGTCCCAACACATACACCAGCATGTGACTTGAGCAACTATGAGACTTTTCCCAAGTCATGAATCTAGCTTTGCATGGTGTTGCACTAGCAGTATTTCTATGTTTCCACTAGAATAATGAAGAGGTGTAAATAGCCCTGTGAGACTTATTAAGACTGAAAAGTCTCAAAAAACCTCAATGCGACTACTTTTAGACTTTTTTTACGCCAAAAAGCCCAGCAAAACCAATGATAAATAACCCCAAAATGGTCTAAATACAATCTGGTAGATTTATCAATCTGCTTATGCCAAAATTCAGTTGTAATTTTCTCCATTTATCAAGGGGTTTTTACAGTTTGGATAGTTTTATGACTAGTTTGATAAAAATGTGGTGGCTTTGGATGGTCAAGGTTTTGCAGGGAAATGAATACATATCATAAAATACCCCTCTGTGTTGCAGTGTTCCTGCGTTCCAGTTCCTGTGCTCCCGTGTTCCCATGATCCTGTTCCCATGTTCCAGTCTGTTCCGTGTTCCTGCTCCCGTGTTCCTGCTGTGAGTTCCAGTTTTCCTCCCAGCACTGTTCTCCCGCTGTCCCCCCAGTCTCGGACTGTATCCAGCATTTCCACCTTGGCTGCCACCGCGGGCTAGTCGCACCTGTGGAACGACCTGGTGGCACCGCCGCAGCAAGACCATCCAGCTTTGTGGCGGGCTCTGGTGAAGACCAGGTGCCACTTAGACTCCGGTCCCAGGTGTCGGCTAGCACCATCTCCCGCGGTGGTCCAGAGGGTCCAGAGACCTAGAACTCCTAGGACCTAGAACATATTGCAAATGCACCAAAATTTTGGCACAGTTTTCCAGCCTAAACTAAGACAACTAAAATGATAACAGATTATCATCCAGCATTAGACATTTTGATAAATTTGTTGCAGCATAAGACTGTCTAGTCTAACCCTTTACTGTCTTAATTTGCATTGCTTTTGATAAATCTGCCCCTTTATGTGCACTAAGATCCACTGCACAGTATGTGCTCTGCTACTGTTGTCTGAGCCAAAAGCATGCAATCTGTCTCTCAGCTCTACCTGGCAGCCAATAATTTATGTAGGTTGTCCCCAAGCTCTCTTGACTGTACTCTCTTGATCAAAGATTAAGGACTGTGAATCAAGCACACTGACATACTGATGTGTACCCACTCTGGAAGGATCTGCTCTTCTTTAAGCTTCCTATGTTTTTAGGAAAAAGGCTATAAAAAGTATGCAAATCAGTCTGAGGGGCTCCAGGCTCCATTAACACCTATTACATAATCTTAAAAGCCTTTTTTTTGTAAAAACCAGGGTATAAGAAGCTAAGAGAAGAGAAGATCCTGCCAGAGGGGGTGGACACCACTATGTCAGTGTGCTTGGTTTACACTCCTTCATCCTGGTGTAACAGGATGTGAAAATACAGCACTGAGGGGCTATGGAAACACCTACCAGAGCCTTTCAGACTCATTAGCGTAATTTTAAAAGTTTATTTTGATGGATTTTGATGGCAGATTTCCAAACTATCAGACGAAAGCAGATGAATAACATAATAGATATATTTACATATGTATGTCATCATTTATAGAAGAATCCATTAAATATCTCCTTCTGAAGGGCTTCATTGGTTGTAGGGACATCTGCATTACCATTAGCAGCCACATTTTGGAATATGAAATGTATGTTTAGATATTGAATCGCTGTTTATACCAGTACTTGAAACAGTAAAAAGAAAAAAAAAGTCCTGAAAACACTTGAAGTTAAGAAGAAAATAAAGCCTCTTACATTTCACGACATTAAGCCACAAACATCTTGCACATGAGCATTTTATTCATCCACTTCTGGCCTGTAACATGGTATTCTTGTGTGACGACTGTAAACTATATAGATTGCCCACATTAATAGGCTGATGTTAAACCGCATGTAATTTTCTATGTAGACTTGCGTCCTGTTAGCGGAGGTCACACCCTTACAATTTATCATGTTTTTGATGAGCTGCGGCTTCCGGAAACAATGCCAAACAGAGAGAGAATGGCAAGACAGTGACTCACACTAACATTATTCTCTGGCCACTGGGGACTTCAGAAATAGGAGAAGCTTTGTGTTGTGTGCCTACATTTGATCTATGAGACTGCTATGAATGTAATTACAACAGACCACCACCATCATGGGAAACCAGAACTGTATAAAAGGGCAGTAGTACTAAAGTGGCGGTACTAAAGTGGCGACTACTGATGCAACATTCGCTTACATGAAAAGTTTGAAGTGCTAAATAGTGATACTTATTATTACTTGTTATTTTCTCCCATTGGCGCATCAGGGATATATATTAATATCAGCTTTTTAGAAATCTAATGGATCTTTTGTAATTAGTTATGGTAGTAGTAGTTATCCATATATATATATATATATATATATATATATATATATATATATATATATATATATATGAGCAACCATGCTTCGCAGTTTACCATACCACCTTCCCAGGAATATGAGATCTTTCTAAATATACTTCACTGAAAGAGTTAACAAAAGTTCACCAGCAGGGCATATGAAACCCAAAATTTAGCTAATACAAACTGCATTTCACCCGTAAAAAAACCATGACCCTATAGCAGTGGTGGCGAACCTATGGAATGGGTGCCAGAGGTGGCACTCAGAGCCCTTTCTGTGGACACCCAGGCCATCACCAGAGATGACTCCAGGTATCTTCCTGCAGTCCCAGACATCCCAGGACTTGCTGTGCAGAGCTATATTAAAATGAGAACGCTACCTGGAACTACTGGAGGAGTGGGAAGGTGTGGACGGATCTGGATTATCATTGTAGCTCCTGCTCCAGCCCGGACAATTCTTCCTGTTTATGGGAACCTAAGGGAAGCTACAATGATCATCCAAATTTCTTCTATTTTCTGCTTTATTGGTGTGCTTAGGGTGGTGAAATGAATGAAAGCTGTGACAGATCAGGGAGTGTAAATCACAAATCACATTTCTGTGTTGGCACTTTGCAATAAATAAGTGGGTCTTGGTTGTCGTTTGGGCACTCGGTCTCTAAAAGGTTCACCATCACTGCCCTATAGTGACCAAAAAAAAAACAGTTTTATAGCTCGGTGAAGGAATTGAAGAAAAAAAACAGAAAAAGGTCCTGGGCATAATAATAATAATTCTTTATTTATATAGTGCACACAGGTTATGCAGTGCTGCACAAAGCATGTCAAGTTGGTCCCTGTCCCCATGGGCTCACAATCTAAACAACCTAACAGTATGTTTTTGTAGTGTGGGAGGAAACCAGAGTACCCGGAGGAAACCCACACAAACATGGAGAGAACATACAAACTCTTTGCAAACCCAGGACCCCAGTGCTGCAAGGCAGAAGTGCTACTCACTCAGCCACCGTGCCGCCCTTGGCAGTGACATGGAAAACGGGTGCGGAGATACGGAGTTAAAAGGAAACAAACCCAAGAGGTCTAACTCCTTTAATAAAAAAATATTTAAAGACAATTTGTGTTTTAACCCTATTAGAGCTTAATAGATCACCAGTAGTGAGTAATGAATTAGTGTCACCCCGTTTTTGTAACGATAATCCTCCATAAAAAGAGCTATTTAAACCAAAATTTGTTCATGTCCTTTTGTATGTGTTTAAACTGCACGGATCTTACAATGTAGTCCATTCTCCCAATGTCCATGAAGCACAGAGGCCAAATGAAATCACAGCAGATCCATAGGGCAGAACACTAAAGCAGGTAAGTATTACAATGTTTTTTTAAAAAATATATATTTTACTATAAGGTTTTGAATAGTATAAAAGGAGTAATTGTGCTAGCTAGAGACATGACCCAGAAGAAGCCTGAATTGGTGAAACCTTGGCCGGGTAACATGCTTTCTGGCTTTTTACTTGTTCATATTTAACAGGTTTTTTATTGGAAAATTTGTGAGTAAGATAGACTATTTTAACTTTTTTAAAGGGGTTTTCCCACGAAGGAAAGTTGGGCCCTATCCACTGGATAAGGCCTAACTTGCTCATCAGTGGGGGTCTCAGTGCTGAGACCTCCACAGATCGCAAAAACAGGGTCCACAGTCAGATTAATGGAGCAGATGGCTGCGCATGACCGCTTCATTAATCTCTATGGAGGAAATTGCAGAGCGCCTCACCAATCTCCGTCAGCTCCATAGAGATTAATGGAGCAGAACGGTCATGCGCGGCTGTCTGCTCCATTAAGCGGACGGAGCGACCTTGTTTTCGCGATCTGTGGGGGTCTCATCCCTTTAAGGACGCAACCATTTTGTAGCTTAAAGGGGTATTCCCACAAAGGTAAAATTCTTTAAAAGGCTCAGAATGGTAAAATAACATATTCTGCATTTTTATTACATTAGGAAAAATACGCATTTAACAGATATAATTCCAACCTTTCTCTATCAGTCCCGATGCTGTGTGATTTGGTTGTCCCTGGATACGGCTGTAAATTCGGTCCTGTCTATGGTCGCGCAGGTCTATTTCTCTGGTGGGATTCCCAGACATCTTTGGTAATGGAGCATGCGCATCGTGTTCCCTCCCCCTCACTACTAGCGGATCAGCGCCAGTGGCTGTGCTGCTCTTCATCCCTGTGCCCAGTGCTATGCTGTAATACATACACTGCAGGAGCTGGTCTGCACAAGGACATAATGTACTACAGGCTCCTCTTCCTGCTCCTGCCTTCTCAGACACTTGTCACTGAGGTCACATGACTGTGACACGGCTGAAGGTCCTTGAGGTGAAGGATGACTGTGGTATGTGGGGTCTGCAGTGTGATGGGGGCTGTGTAGGGCACTAGTAAGCATTGTAGGTCCCTGCACCCTGTGATAGGTGGGCACATGTAGTTACAAGCGCTGTATAGGTTCTGCTGGGCTGTCATTTCCATGTCCCCAATTCCCAGCCAAGAGTGTATGGAACAATGCACCTCTCCTTGTATAACCCTAACAGTGTCCCTGTATATGGAGCTACCCCTGTGAGGGCAAATGCACATGGAGGCCACACATCAGAATCTTATACTAACTTCCCATCATGGGGATGTATATGCGGCTGCAAATAAGACGGCTATGGGACCCAGGGCGGTCCGGTGCCATACTTGTGCTATCTTTTCCCATTTGTACCACCAGACACGGCTATTTCCTATGGAGAGGGGAGGTGTCACAACCCCTTCAAGTAGGGGACTGCCTGTTCTCTCATATTTCTTCCCCCTCTGTTCTTATTTTGAGTCTGTATGTAAAAAAAAACAACAAATAAAAGTCATTTTTAAAATCTGGACAAATGGGTTTCATATGCCTTTTGGCAAATATGGTGTGTTGACCTATATATTAAAGAACATCAATGTGATTGCATGAGAGCAGCCATTGGGGGAGATGTATTAATGTGCCTGTCATTAGACCAGTGCAGAGTAGAACTAGATAGATCTCTGCAGCGCCAGATTAATCATTGTGTCTGATTCTGGATGAATGATCTGGTGCAGTATAAGACTGGGGAGTTGTACTCTGCACCCGGTTAGTTGTCTTAGTTGCTCTAGTTTGCTGCAACACAATATTGAATTTTCTGGCACATGGGTTATATATTGGTGCAGCCATTTCCCCTTTTACAAAAGACACATCCCTTTTGGAGATAAGATGAAAACTGTCTAAAATTAATGCATCAATCCCATTGAGTCCTCGTGAAATTCGGACACCTCTAACACAACTGCTAACCCCCTTTGTGTTACTTATTTTGTGTGTTTACTAAATTAAATGACACGTGACCTTGCTCTAATTCATTCCTTGTAGGACGCCTTTAAGGAACACACATGGAAGAAGGTACTGACAATTCTACTATCTGAAGCTGAATACAAGTCTTTCAGTGCTGCCACACATGATGTGGATTCAGTTATTAATAAGGCAGTGATGAAGCCTGAACTACAGGTATGTTTACTGCCATTCCAGGAACTGTATTGTACAGACATGACTGATATAACCACATTATGCAGGGCTTTTAATGTTTCATGGTTTTTATGAGGTGGAGTAAAACATCACAAAATTTTGCACAAGTAAGGCCAGAAAGTTGCACAAAAAATGTTTACACCTTTTGACAGAATTCTGGGGGGGCAGGTCTTGATACAAAAAGTGTAATGGTGAAAATGTAATTTCATCATTAAAATAACTTAGTGTGACCTAAAAATTTAATAAGAAAATATTAAAATAAAATTAATTAGATTTAATTTTGAACCAAGTGCTACTTTGTTGGTTTTATCATATGTAATACTATTTTGTAATTTTGGTAACTTTCTCTACTTCTTATTGTAGATGGTCTGTATTTTCAGTATTACCGTTCCCAATTATTCAGAGAGATTTCATGTACATGGTGCAGATTTTATAATATGAATTTGGTGATACAATGTGGGGATTCTTCAGTAATTATACAATTTTCACTATAGATTTTCTACTGGATTTTTGCAGCAGATTTGGTATGGAGGGTTCTGCAACGGTGTACACTCTATACTCTCCATTGCTGCAGTTTTATGCTCTTGTGTGTAAAGAGCTGGTGTGTGACTGTAGATTCAGGTATATGATGAGAGAATAGTTAATGTGAGGCCTAGTTAAGACGAACCTGTCCCCAGGAATGTAATTTTTAGCTATGGTGCTATGTGCTATGGTGATTTTAAAAATACCTTTGTCAGCTTTCTGAATCATTTCAGTATTTTAGATAAGTTTAAAAAGGCTGCATTCACATGAACTTGTGATTTCTCCAGTCCTGCATTTCCGTGCTGTATGGGACCGTATATATGTGATGTTTTTCCTTAATATGCAGCTCGTTTTTAACCCATATTTATACGTCCCCATAGACTTCTAAGGGCATTCGGAACCGAAATAAGGGATAAAATAGGACATGCTCTATATTTTTATACGGCTAGTATACAGAGCCAGGTCATGTGAATTAAGGTTATCTAAAGTAATGAAATTATTCAGAATGCTGGCCTTTTTAAAATCAGCATAGCATAGGCTTTTGGAACCTGTCAACAGCTAAAAATTACAATCCTGGTGACGGGTTCATTTTAAAGACATGTTTATACATTTTCGGCATGTAACGAATGAACACCCCCATTGGTTAACCACTGCTGTCTGCTATATTAGTAAGCTATAGTGAATGTAAACCTTCTTCCGTCCTGTGTATAGAGGTGGGAGCTGGTCCAGACTGGTTCTAAGTAAAGATGTAGAGGATCACTGATGGCTGTACTGATATTACTGCTGAAGTGTGCCGGCTGCCTGCTGAGATATCACCTTATATTCCAAGGCAGCTACTAGTCAGGGGGGTGGGCTTGGGGGTCGACTAGTCAAGCGTGAACCCAGCCTCCGACCAGATTCGTCATCAGAACACCGCCTACATTTCTCTTTTCAGACAATTCCTGCCCTGCCTCCATTGCCTCCCCGTCCTCTGTGATCTTGTCCGAAATCTTGGACATGCGTAGTGTGTTTAGGATCTCCTCTACAGCCCTGCATGTATCCAGGGGGAGAAACGCACACAGCGCATGTGCTGCAGGCTGCGCACCTCGTCGTCGCTATTATCTAGCTATGCGCGTTTCTCCCTCCGCATACTCGCAGCGTGTTTTGAAACACAATACAACGGCTGAGGAGAGGAGATTTCCCTAATTACATTGCTATTAGTATTGGCATTTATAAAACGCTACATTAACACATGGGTTAACACATTAACGTTAACATAATTTTAACATTGCATTACCTGTTGCATTTTGTAAACCCAATGTAATAAGCCAAATTTCCTCTCGTCAGCTGTTATTGTACTTTCAAACGCAATGTAAACCACACATGTGGACACAACCTAAATGGTGTGCAATAATATAATATATAGGGTCCCGCTTGCATCGCTTTATTTTCTTTCCAAAACAATGAGGCCAGCAATTGGCCGACGCGCCGGTCTATTAGATACGCTGAAATAAAGCGATACAAGCAGAGTCGCAGCTGTATCTAAATTCACATCTCGTTTTTTGGCTGCATGCTGCATATTTGTCAGGAAAGCTGCAGGTATATATGCTGAGCATACTCATGGACATGCTGTATACTGGCACGTGGCGGCTCCTTTCTGCCTCCATCTGCACAGTACAATGCATGCAGCAGAAAACACTGGATGGAGAAACACGGCAAGCTGTATTTTTCCATCCTGCAACATACGCCATTATAGGCGCAGGGGGCTGGAACTGTATGGCCTTTATCCCTGGCATCTGCTGAGTGTACCCCAGTAATCTTACTGTCCATACAAGGACAGTGAAATCGCTGTGGGAAACACCCTGAACATGGACAGCGACCAATCACTGCTGTCAAACATCGCTGCTGTCAATGTTTGCTGCTCCTTCCAGTTTTCAGAGGATTGGGTGGATCCTGAGGATGTATTACAATGTATAGGCATATGATGGGATGTGCAGCTACCCTCTGCTGTGAGGTTATGTCAGGAATTCTTCCTGTCTATCTGTAAAATTGAGGGCAGAAATCCCATTTGAATGTAGCATAATTATTAAGACTGTAAACACTTGTGCGGAGAAGGGGAGAGAGGCGCTTTTCTGATACTCACCCTATTCTGAAACTAACCTAGAAACTGCCCTTCCTTAGTGGCCACACTTTGTGTAATGTCCTCCCATAATTCCTAACTTTAGGAAATATGAAAGAGCAACATAGGATATGGAACATGCCGCTGAAAATGTTCATTTACCAAATCATTCCCCTTATATCTACCCTTATACCAAACCATTGTGTACTCACACACAGTCCACCCCTTCCCCTAGTGCGCTGCCACACTATGTAACCTCTAATAATAATGACCTTTTCAAGCACCTCTGCTCCCTTCACAAGGGCTCAGAAGCCGGCAGACACAGTGATCTCCTCATGTCATGTCTGCAGACTTCAGAGCCGCTGAGAACATAGCCAGAGGCTGAATGGTGGAGCTGGACAGATAATAAATACAAGACTGTATAGCAATAGTATAAATTATCTACAGAATAATTATTACATCTTACATCCATTGTTAGAAATAAAAGACACGACACAGAATAGAAAGTTAAATAATGTGACATTTATTATAAAAAATTTTTTTAATGTAATTGGTTGTTACCTCCCGTCACTCACAGAGAGGGTACAGCGGCGCTCAGGACAGGAAAAACCCCCTGTGGAGGAAACCTGCAGGGAAACCATGGCCGCTGTACTGCCCTTCCTCTGGGCATACTAAGGGAGGTAACGCTATAACATTTCTGTATGGACCTACCTACAGTGACTGCATGTGGCTACCTACAGTGATGTGCTGAATGTTATGTGCTGTGAGGTGGTTTCTGGGCCTTACCAATGGACAGATGGCTTCATCCATGTTGCTTTTCTGGTCTCCTTCTCCATGATGGTCTCGCAGCTGTCATCTCACATCCTGGCAGAGGTAGGTATAGATGATGATTCAGGCTTCCTTGCAGACCTCCTGCTTGCATAGCTGAAGTTGGATGATGACACAGGGGAAGCCATAGCTGGTAGACTCTGTAATCTTCCCTGGGTGCTGGAACAGCTGGGCGCGGGTAGTTTGTTCATGTTGGTCTTTCTCTTCTCCACGCCCAATGTGTGGGGTCCTCGGCCATTATCTGGTGACAGGTGTCCAGGTCTACCCAAGCTTTGAAGCCAATTTTCTTGAGCAGCAGGTTGCGGTAATGAAGAAAATGTTCAATCTCCAGAAACCAGAATCCTTCCAAGGCCCAGAAGAGGATCTCTGTGCGGATGTCTGAGTCTTGCTCTTCAAACTGACTGGCCAGGTAGAGTGCTGGGAAGAAGTAGTTCCTGTAGTGCATAGTGGGAAGTCTTGCTCTTCTGAAATACTCGCAGGCAGTGGCTAGGTGGTACTTGTCTGAAGAGGTCCTGCCGCTGTCACTGGAAAGGAAGTCTGTGATGTATTCATCCTCCAGGAGGCTGAGGAAGGCTGCCATCTCTTCCTGCTGCTGTGCCAGGTCTATCTTCCTCTGTTTGGGGGCAGGTTCCTGGTGTTCTGGTGGTGAAGTCTCCTGCCTCTTCCTCTTTAGGTCTTTTCTTCTGTCTTCATTCGATGTGGCCGCCATCTTTTCGTCCTGCTGTGCCAGGTCTATCTTCCTCCTCTTGGGGGCAGGCTCCAGGGGATCTGCTGGTGAAGTCTCCCGTCTCTTTGTCTTCATGTCTTTACTCAACGTGGGCGGTATATCTTCTGCGTAAATCCGGGTTTTGGCTAAAATAAAGCAATTCCAAGCGGTCTGGGTGCAGTAACGGGAGCCTGTCTTATCACTCTGAGAGCTTTCACTGACTGGCACCAACCGACGTTTTTTTCCCTGCATTGAAGTGATGTCCTGCAATCCTATTGGCTGCTGAGTGTGGCACCTGCCACAGTAACTGACACAGCAGCAAGTCTTACTGGGAAATCACACTCCTTTAATGTCATGTTATATTTTATATTATCATATGTATCCAATGTTGTTTGGATTTATATTTGACACTTCACCTGAGAAAACCGATAATTACATAAGCAGATACTGGAAAGGACTTATTTATTGAAACTGTACATTATTTTTTTTTTTTCTCTTCTGGACCCTGTACATTGCACTGTATGGCTGTTGCTTTTGTTCTGCTGGGGCAGATACTGGATATATGTGATGTGAAGTATATAGAGACCTCTTTTATTAAAACTGTGTAAAAGGGAGATTTATCAGAAGTGTCTGAGAGCAGAACTGTTCTAGTTGCCCATGGCAACCAACCAGAGCTCAGCTTTCATTTTCCCTGAGCGGTTTACAAAATGAAAGCTGAGCTTTGGTTGGTTGCTGTGGGCAGCTGTTATGTTCTCAGATACTTGTGTTAAATCTCCTTCTGTTGCACATAGTAAATTACCAAGTAAAGCTCAGCTTTTATTTGCTGCTACAGTGAAGTGACAGTCGTGCTGTGATTGGTTTCTATGGAAAACAGACAGATTTTCATTAAGACAATTTTACTAAATGTGCTGTATTACATACAGTTTCTCCAGAGTAACCAAGCGCATTTTAAGATTTGCTTCATCCATTTATGTCCAACAAGAAAATAAAAAGTGTGTTCCTTCCTCATACATTAAAGATGGATTCACAGAGGCAGCTACTGAAACACACACTTCAATATAGGGGGAATAAGGTCTCGCTCAGTCATCAAGTTTATTTTTGTCTTCACTGGATTTGAATTGACGGCGAGGTTATAAAATTTAGAACAAAACATTAAACACTTTATGAATTTTAGTATAAGGTTTCCAGACCTGGATGGAGGAAATTGACACCAGAGTTCAGCAAGATATAATCGCCCCATACACTAGCAGTGGATATTCCTCCATCATACTCATCCCTAGGTCCACCAGGTCCTTATATGAATGCAAGTAACATGGCCCCATAAACATCAGCCACAACAACCTTGAGTGTTTTATAGAGATTGTCCAGCTTAGAAAACCTTTCTGCCAGGGATAGAGAAAACCCTGAGTATTTATACCTTGCAACTTTGGGATAGGGAAAGAGTGGTAAAAAGGGTGTTGCAGCACGCATAATTTTTTGCCCAAAACCTCTGTCTTTGCCTGCCATTTAACCCACTTTCACATAGTGCCCCCTCCCCTCCTCTTTACTTTACATTATGCCCGCTCCCCCCCTCCTCACTTTACATTATGCCCGCTCCCCTCCTCCTCACTTTGCATTATGCCCGCTCCCCTCCTCCTCACTTTACATTATGCCCGCTCCCCTCCTCCTCACTTTACATTATGCCCCCTCCTCCTTACTTTACATTATGCCCCCTCTTCTCCTCCTCACTTTACATTATGCCCCCTCTCCTCCTCTTCACTTTACATTATGCCCCCTCTTCTCCTCCTCACTTTACATTATGCCCCCTCTTCTCCTCCTCACTTTACATTATGCCCCCTCTCCTCCTCTTCACTTTAAATTATGCCCCCTCTCCTCCTCCTCCTCACTTTACATTATGCCCCCTCCCCTCCTCCTTACTTTACATTATGCCCCCCCCCCTCCTCCTTACTTTACATTATGCCCCCTCCCCTCCTCCTTACTTTACATTATGCCCCCTCTCCTCCTCCTCACTTTACATTATGCCCCCTCCCCTCCTCCTCACTTTACATTATGTCCCCTCTCCTCCTCTCCTGCCATGACAAAATCCTGCAGTCATTACTCTACTTGTGCAGATTTCATAATTATTTTCTTTTGTTTGTATATATAGCGCTGTAATCTTTGCAGGATGATCATCAGGAGCATAACTAATGCACCGGGGATGGGGGAGACCGCAGACTGTGGGTCCATGGGCAGGAAAGATGCTTAATTGTATGCACTTGAGACATACATACAATTGAGATTGAAAGAAAAGGGACTCCTCTCACATTTAAACTATAACAAACACACAAGGGATAGCGGTTCATACTGATAAGGACATCCTGGAAACACTTAGGAACTTCTATGAGGACCTATTTACCTCTAGTTTACAGGATGACACCCAAGGGGTAGAGGCATTTCTGGACCGGGTGACCTTACCGGTATTAATGGAGGAGCAAAGGGGGGCCTTGGATGCCCCGCTTATTCTGGAAGAATTAGATACGGCCTTAGAAAAGGCATTCCCAAATGAGAAAGAGCCAGGGGCAGGGTAGGTAGGGGAGGTAAAAACATTTGAACAACTCCTGAAGAGTTCAACCTTACACATGACTTTTGCTATCAGTACTTACAGCTCAGGTAGCACATATTATCACGAGATCCTGGATGATTTAACCACAGCAGACGGCACTAAAGGTACATCTCTAGAATTTATACCATACTGCTAGAAGAGTACCACAAATAGAACTCCCTTTCTATTCAAAATTGGAATGAGGACATAGGGCCAATCTCCGAACAACAGTGGTCAGGCAATGGTTCCCTCGCTCCCCATTATGTGAAGCCCATCGACTGTCACAAATTTATTTGCTACACAGAATGTATCGAACACCGCAATGGTTGTTCAGGTTGGGCCTCCGTGGGGATGATAGCTGCCCTAGGTGTGGAAGAGATGGTGCACACCTAATGCACATTATGTGGGAGTGTCGGAGACTAGGGCAATTCTGGAAAGATGTTTTGAACCTCATTTCGCGAGTGTTTGGAATGGTTCTGCCGTCTCCCCTATTGTCTGTGTTATGGGTAATATAGACAGCGATAACACATCAGATGGCACACTGTTAGGGGTAACCAGAATGTTATAGCAAGCCTGGAAATTTATAGCCATGTATTGGCTGCGTCCTGACACTCCAGATATAGAGGCCTATTAAAAAAATGAATAATGTAATTAGACTGGAAAAAGGTGCTTATTGTAAACGGAAAGCAAATACAAAGTTTGAACATGTATGGGGTCCCTGGATGGATACTTCTGGCTTGACATCAACTCATCTCCGCCTCAATCCATTTACAGCATTTCTCTAATATATACAAGGACTAATGTAAACCCGCTGCATACTGTTTTGACAAAATCTGTATAAGCTGTACTTGTATCTTAGTAATATTACATGATATGTAACTCGTCCGGACTGTTTGGGTGGGGGGATGTCTGTCTGCTAGCGGGTGGGGGGATATGTATAGAAAAATGTTTAAAAATGTTCAGTAAAAAGTTTTAATAAAAAAAAAAAACTATTGATTGAAAGAGCAACGCAGCAGAGACCCATATCCTCTATGATGTGCCACCGTTACATCACAGAGTGTTAGGTGGCAGAGTTCACGGATGTCTGCCCGTGCTGCTGCCAGAAGCCTAGGCTCAGGGAAGTGTTTAGGTGAAACATGCATTGGAGTGCCTTGTCTTATACATCTATATACTTTTTAAGTGGTTGTTGGGTCCCCTGATATTGATCCCTTGTACAAACACTTGTATTTTACTTCTTTCAAACTGGGATTTGGCATGAACAATAATAATACCAGGCATTGGGGTGCATTGCTCGGGTTTACATAGGTTCTGGCTGTTTTTTTTAGGTATATATTTTACTGTCAATGTGAAGGCTGCGCAAAAGACATTTCTGCGCATTTGTAGTGACCATCCTCAGTGCGTGCTCTGACTGTCTGAGATGGCTTTCCTCAGTGTGACCACTCATGGCTGGAGACGGTCTTCTTCAATGTGTGCAGCGACGGTCTGCTCAAGAGCCATTCATTATTGCTGAGATTGATCATAGACCTGTATTCCAGTACAGAGATAGTTCAAAAAAGGGGGAAATAGGTTAAGATTTTCCATATGGGACAAAACAAACAAAGTACACAAAAACTATTTTTAGCATAGTTTAGAAATATATTCTTTACTTACTATATAAATGAAAGTGGCATAATTGTGGGGTTTTTAGTATTTTTTTCTTTCTTCCATATATGAGCTCTGCCTTGTATCAGTATATGTACAGTACTTGGTAATTGGCTGTACCTTCTATGCATATGCTCTTCCTGGTTGAATATTTTACATATGGGTGCACCTTTTACATATGCAGTAAACCTGGGGAAGGGGTGCGATGGCATTGCCATGCAGCAAATATTAATACCATGTGTGCGTGTACGAAAGTGACCAAGGTGTTGTCTAAGACACCAAAATACCTTGTCCTCGCCCTTTTGGTACAGATTCTATCATGTGGCTGTGTTGTCTGTGTTTTAATTGAAAGGGAACCTGTCACCAGGTACCTCATTAAGGATAGGTTGCAGATTCCCATTAAACCTGCATTGCAAAGATGCATTTCTGCCTTCTCTTATCATTTGCATTTCAATTTAAAGTTTTAACGTACCTGGCTTCCTGACAAAATCCTGTGTGAGTTCAGGGGTTTGCTTTGGTTTGGATGCATTTAAAAAAAGGGTCTTGTGTGTGCTGCTCAATCACTGCTCAGCTATCACCCCCACCTTTCTACTTGTGTACAACTCCTCCCTCCTGCTCCTTCACTCATACAAGGACAGAGCTCAGCGCCTGGTGAGCTGACATCAGTTGAGGAGGGAGGAGTTGGGGGCTGAGAGCTGAGGAGTGAGCAGCACATACAAGGCACGTGTTTCTTTTCAAATGCTTCTAAAAAAAGCCCTACGCTGGGATTCATAACTTAGGGTACATTCACACACAGTATGCCTGCCGTGCAGGCATACCGCCGTGTGCTGGAGAGGAGGAGGAGGTGACCCCTCCTCCCTCCATAGGAAACAGCGGCGCAAAGCCCCAGACTTGCAAAAAGATAGAGCATAGCCTATCTATTTGTGGTGTATGGCGCGGATCGGTGCCACACATGTCCATGTGTAACACCCCCGGGCCGCCATTGCTGTCTATGGGGATGTATATGCGCCCGCATATTTGCGGCCCCATGTACGTCCCCATGAACGGCCATGTGAATGAGCCTTTACCCGGCTTCCTGCCAGAATCATGTGCTAGCACAGCGTTGTATATATATTGCCAATAAGTTAAACTACAACCGATCGCATAGACAATATAATATTCGGCCACTGTGAAGATCAACAGTGGCTTATGAAATTAAAATGAAAAAATTGTGAATAAAAATAAATATAACCACACAAAGTCCCTTCCCCCTACAACTATCGCTACTTCATTGTGAAATATACCTACATGAAAAATAATAATCACCCACTCCAAAGTTTTTAAAAACTTTGTTTGTAGTAATGTGTGTAGTATAAAGTTCTGCAGCAGCTGATGTCAGTTCATGGTAACGAATCTGCAGAAACCATTCAGCCTTGGGTCAGACGAAGACCCAAGGCTGTCATGGCAACCAATCGCCGCCCCCTGATGACGTTCGGGGCAGCGACGATTGGAGGTAACATGGCAGTGCCCATGCGGAGGCATGTTTTAAGTGCCGCCGTCGACTTTGCCGGCGGCAAAGAAGAGGTTAACACTCGCGATTGGTGCAAGCACCGACCGCGGGTGATAGCGGTGGGTCTTTGCCACAATATGCAGCAAAGCCCATTTCTGTATGAAGAGGGCTCAGCCCGTAAGCCCTCTTCATACACCCTTCATAGCTCTGCGGCGGATATATCTCTGGCTAGACTCATGTTCATATAACCTAAATTGGTGCCAAAATCAATAATTAGCCTTTTTCTATACTCTATTCCCTGTAATACCCAGGACTACACTTTAGTGTTTCTGCCTTCTTGTAGCTCCCTATATTTTCTTGGTAGAAAAGAAAGAGCTTGGGCAAATTCTATCATTAACACCAAATTAGTGGAAGTTTGGGATGGTATTGCCACCTAATTATGAATAGAACATAGCTAAATTTACTACTGAAAACATTTTCTATGTAATGAGCAGGTTTCCTCCAATGATCGGCCACTGGGGATACTAGAGGTTGATCTCTTGACCACTTCAGGGTAATCCAGGGCAGGGACGTGAACTAATAACCTTGTGAGTTGCACATGAACTTATGTTTCCCAGTCACATTAATCAATCCCATGGCCCCTGCACATGAATAGAAGAGAGAGCGGTTTCTTTTCTGCACAATTATTTGGCAAAAAGTATGTGAATCACAAATCTGTAACCATCTTCTCATCCTTGACATGGGAAAATTGTGCCAAAGAATGGTCAAACTTGTGGTGCCATTCATTTCCTAATGGATGACTTAAAATAACAAATTGGGAAGGTTCGAGGTATACAAGTGATAACATCCCACTGCAAGGTCAAGAAAATGAAAACTGAGAACTATAATGGCCAGTCCGGCAGTTATAATTTTGGTCAATCTAGAACTTCAATAAGGCAGTTTGATAATCTTCTGACTAAACTGTAACCCTAAAATCAATTCTAAAATGATATGAGAAAACAGGGACAGTCAGATATATTCCTGCTTGTGATGTGTTAATGGGAAACTCACTTTCAGGCTTCGATAAATAATCCAGAAGAGAATGACATTGTTGTAGTTGTCATGAAAGAAATAAAACATTCTAGAGAAGAACATCTCACTGAATGACAAATGCCAGAACACAAGGTCACTATACAAAGCAGAATTTCAGATGACCAAGTCACAAAACATAAGCGAATGTCCTTTTAAAAAGGATGTTCAATGATTGAATAGTGTCCATGCAAAGGTGGTGGAGGCCATTGCAGGAAGGCAATTAAAATTGATAGAAATAAGGCCTTCCTCTGTATAGAAAACCAGAGCATTATGTACATTGACTGATCATGGGAAAATAGAAGGCTCAATAGTCTTTGCAATTTATTTATTACATACATTTTTACTGTCATCTTTGCCCTACTCATGGGTCAAGTTAGGGTCAAGGTTGACAAACTATTTTTTTCTGGAGAACATGGCCAAAAACTATAGAGAGAAAGTATTTTATGCCCAAATTGGAAAAGTAGCCTGGGCCATTCATAGAATACTTTGGTACACTAGTGTGTAGATCAGACTGAAGGCCATTGCCCCTAACACAAAAATCAGTAAACTTTAACAAGCTAAAGTATATCAAAATATGACAGAGACTTCTTGTTGGGGGAAAATTTAGGCCATAGCTTTATTTTTATATATATATATAGTAACCATTAATATCCAAAAATCAGGCACTTGGGATACATTGTTAATAATAATAATAATATTAATAATTCTTTATTTATATAGAACCCACAGATTACACAGCGCTGCACGAAGCATGTCAAATTGGTCCCTGTCCCCATGAGGATCACAATCTAAACAACCTAACAGTATGTTTTGGAGTGTGGCAGGAAACCAGAGGACCAGGAGGAAACCCAAGCAAACACAGAGAGAACATACAAACTCTTTGCAGATGTTGACCTGGGTGGGAGTGTTGAGCTCTGGAAGCTGTATGCCCAGCTGGGCTTCCAGCTGGCAAGTCGGCCAACCGAGCAACCACCATCTCAAATCTTCTACCATTCCATCTGCTGTGACTTGAAATATAAAATACAATAGGAATAAGATTTAAAAAAACATAACATCTCAATAACATAGTGAGAATAATTTCGTCTGCCTGACTAGAAACGTTTAAAATTTGATAATCTTTATTTAGAAGTATATTAAAATTTGTAAATATAAATTGCCGTGGGGGGAAATGCTACTGGTGTGATATGACACTATGTCACACCTTACAAACAAAATCAAAGCACCTCTGAGGACGCATCTAATCACATTACTATAGATGCAGAAGCGCGTTAGGTGTGACTTTTATGAAAATTAGCTGAGTTTTCCAGCATTTTTTCTTGGTCTAGTGACAGGCAATATTGATCCTATAGACCGCAATATATGGGCTCATTAGCCGGGACAGTGTATAAGCACGATATCGCACTGCACTGTCTATAGACCATACACTTGTATGTAAAATCATTCACGGACCAAGGCCTGAATGTATTGCATTTATATTTACAAATTTTAATATACTTCTAAATAAAGATTATCAAATTTTAAACGTTTCTAGTCAGGCAGACGAAATTATTTTCAATATCTATAGGGGAACGTAAACTAGCTACTATTCACATTTGTGTTTTTCAATAACATAGTGAGGGAGGGACAGTTTGAGTATTGCCTCAAAGAGGGAGAGAAAAAATGAGTGATCAGCCGTATAAACCCCACGTCTCTAACTTTTATTCTTCTACGTTAGTTGCTATCACGTAATAGCAAACTTGAATTATCCAGTGATTACTAGTTTTAAAGACCCAGGTCCCATTGTTTCAATTCAGTTACTCATGGTGCACTTCCTGTGTCAGCACATCAAAACGTTGCAAGGTCATCTATAGACTAAGAAGGAACACGACTTATACACAGAATTGATGACATTAGTGTAATGGAAAGTTGTACAATCTTCCGATATACTTTGATTCCTCATGGTTTTCTAGATCTCTGCTTGCTGTAATTCTATAGAAAGCTTAATTGTTTATTTCAAGTGGATAAACACTGATCCCTGATCATGCAATGTCACATTTATGCCCAAAACAAGCTGGTAAATAAAAAGTTAAGGAGATTTAATATGACTACACAATAGTGAAAATATGATTAGTTGGTAGAGAAGGAGAGATGCGAGCCTGAGATGCAGACTCACTTGAGTTTAGGACAAGGAGAGTTATAGGGAAATCTATAGGCATAATACACACAATGAAGTCACAATACAGAGATAATAAATATAATAATATCACTTTACAAGGATTATGCATGCAGTGATATCACAGCACAAGAATAGTGCACAATATTATGTCACAGTACAGAGATAATTTACACAGTAATGTCACAGTACAAGGATAATAAACACAGTGATGTCACAGTACAGGGATAATAAACACAGTGATGTCACAGTACAGAGATAATTTACACAGTAATGTCACAGTACAAGGATAATAAACACAGTGATGTCACCGTACAGGGATAATAAACACAGTGATGTCACAGTACAGGGATAATAAACACAGTGATGTCACAGTACAGGGATACTAAACACAGGGATGTCACAATACAGAGATAAAAAACACAGTGATGTCACAGTACAGGGATAATAAACAAAGTGATGTCACAATACAGAGATAATAAACACAGTGATGTCATAGTACAGGGATAATAAACACAGTGATGTCACAGTACAGGGATAATAAACACAGTGATGTCACAGTACAGGGATACTAAACACAGGGATGTCACAATACAGAGATAATAAACACAGTGATGTCACAGTACAGGGATAATAAACAAAGTGATGTCACAATACAGAGATAATAAACACAGTGATTTCACAGTACAGGGATAATAAACAAAGTGATGTCACAATACAGAGATAATAAATATAATGATGTCAGTACAAGATTTATGTTTGCAATTATATCACAGTACAGGGATAATGCACATAGTGATCTTACAGTACAGGGTTAATAAACACAGCAATGTCACATTACCGGGTTAATACGAACAGTAATGTCACAGTAAGAGGGTAATACATACAGGGATGTCACAGTACAGGTATAATGAACACAGAGATATCACAGTGCAGTGACAATACACACAGTAATGACACAGTACAGCCATAATACACTCAGTGCTGTCACTATACAGAGATATTAAACACTGATGTTACAATAAACTCTGTGATGCCCCACTACTGTCAGCATAGCAATTTTTCTCACATACTCACCAGTTGTCACACCACATCAATAATGTACAACATGATATCAAAGTACATACCGGTAAATATAATAAAATAAACATTACTGCTGTGGTGAAGGGATAACTTTATGCTAAAAGGATAATTTTATAGAACTAAGTTATATTTTATACTTTCACTGCCATCACTTACTGATCCCTATGAATTCATTGAAATGGGCCCCATTGGTTATTGAGCCCATAGCAGCAACTTGGTCTGCTACCCTGGTAGTTACACCAATGAATCTGTTTTTTTCAACCTTATAACCACATAACTATATTCATTGTAATGTAGAAAGGGTAGCACTCCAAAACCTGGTGGTCCTTCTTGTTCCATAAGAAAATGTACAGCAGCGTTTCAAGTAAAGTGCTGGGAGATAGATGTATATACAAAAAATACAATCACATGACTGCATGGTTCCACCCCCCTTATTAACATATTCCACTATCAAACATCATAAGATAAGTGAAAAGTGTACATCTCAATATACAGGCGGCCCCCTACTTAAGGACACCCGACTTACAGACGGACCCCACTGCCCACTGTGACCTCTGGTGAAGCTCTCTGCATGCTTTACTATAGTCCCAGACTGCAATGATCTGCTGTAAGGTGTCTGTAATGAAGCTTTATTGATAATCCTTGGTCCAATTACAGCAAAAAAATTTTGAAACTCCAATTGTCACTGGGGCCAGAAAAATGTTTTGTCTGGATCTACCATTATAAAATATACAGTTCCGACTTACATACAAATTTAACATAAGAACAAACCTACGGACCCTATCTTGTATGTAACCCAGGGACTGCCTGTACCATAAATATGACCATAGTAAAAACATTTTGTTACATACAAATACAGTATATAGAAGAAGACCAGTTCGAGTATCGTAGACATGGGTTTCATAACAGAAATCTATACAATATATCTATAAGGATTTGATCATAGCAAGTGGGTGATGGCTTTCATATCAAATCCGTGGGTTTTATATATACCGTAGATCTGTTTCCAGCATTCCAGTTTTTTGCAATACAAGAACGTAATACACTTGCAAAACAGCAAAAACAAATAGTAATGGAGATGGTCAAGATATCCACAAATGGCTTTAGTCATTCATCAAATATAGTGAATATTCCACTTATTTTATAGTCTACATTTAAGCCCTTGGGTTTAAGGGTATCTAAAGTAAATATCCATTCTAATTTAGAATTTTAAGGTAATCTTGCCTATGTACAAAGGCCACATGGACACGTAAGTAAGTAAACAACATATGGGGACATAGATGGCAGCCTCCTCCAGTGGATTTTTACTCTTGTTAAAAAGGGCTTAAATGTAGACTATAAATTAAGTGACATATAGGGTTTCCTGTACGCTGGCATCATGCTTCAACTTGCTTTGTTTTCTTTACTCTACAATGTATAGATTTACTGTGATTTAAGCGTATTAACATATTCGCTTTTGATTGGATAAATAACTGAAGCCATTTGTGGATATCTTCACCATCTCCATCTCTTGTTTTTGCTATTTTTCAATTTTTACATATTGAATATTTGCATGTAACAAAATGTTTTTATTATGGTCATAATGAATGTGACTTTTCATAAAATAGTTTTATTTTGGGGGTCACACTTTTAATTCTCTCCAGGACCCCACTTTGTCTAAAATCGGCCTTGGCCCCCTATTAATAAGAGCAGTTTTGTCTCATCTTCTGAGGTACTTTGTCCTTCCAGTGTTTACATTCTCCCTTAGGAGCTGGAATTAATGTTAACATTATTAAGTATTCAGTGTGAATCATATTCCAATGTCAATTGATACTTACCTGTCTTTATAGCATCCAGCGAGGAGTCTCTATCTGGACTGTGTTCCACCTATGTGTGTCACACCTGCTTTTGTTAGGCTGTATTATCAAATGTAAGAGAGTTATCCAAATACCCTTTTGGTTCATTTTAACATGTATTGATGCCCTTCCTTCAACTCATAATTAATTTGGTGACTAATTTGGTGCACTTTACTACTCTGGCACTTTATATTTGTACTATATAACTATCTAATATGAATTTTTGCACTTTAACAGGAAACATTGTCTACTGAGATTTTGCACTGATCTTATCACATTTGTGGAATATGTTAATGAGGGGGATGCAACCATGCAGTCATGTGACTGTATTTTTTTGTGTGTATATATATATATATATATATATATATATACATATATATGTTTCTTACACTTACCAGTTAGATTGAGAAAGGCTCACAATGCTGAGCCAAAACATTGTTGTACATTGTGTTATAGAATAGGAGCACCACCACTTTTTCTAAACCTGGATGTTTTAGGGTGCTACTTTTTTTCCATTTATATTAATGAAGGACCTGGAGCCCGAACCTGTTAGGCGTGCACCTACCATTTTTCTTCATTGTGTGCTGCTTGGACTTTCCTTTAGTGTAATTAGTGTAAATGATAATAATTACTTATTAAATGGATGCTAAGATTATCAGTGGTAAGTGTGTCCTGGATGAAGTTATCATGTGCCCTGCAAAGGGGCATCAATTAGATTCAATTTGCAGACAAATTTCTAGCAGCAGGACATGAGAGCTTTCCTGCGAGGCTGGATAAAGGATACCTGTAACCCCTCTCCAACCTCCCATCTCCCCCATGCTGAGAGACCCCCCCCCCCTATGCAGCGTCTTCCATTTATAACATGTAAGTATATAAGAATGATTCTAAATATACTGAATGTATGTAGAAGAAACGACTAGAATTCCAATGTCCTTTTCCATGCTGAATGATGTAATCAAATCCGGACAAATTGCATGATGTGTAGCATGCTACTTCAGCCTGTCTTCCTATATGCTTCCTAATGCATATGTATAGCTTAAACTGTTTGTACAGCCCAAGTCTCTGTGCTGCATAGAATTGGTGTGGGGGTAAACAAAGCCCCTATTCTTATAGAGGACTTGTGAAAGAAGAAAGATACAGCATAATGTAATAAATCTGATTAATATACCTTGTGACAATTCTAACAAAAAGCAAAGGGTCAGCGACTGAACTGGGCTGTGACCTTTCACCTGTAGTTACATGGCCACAATAGGCTCTTGAGTTAGTCAGCAGAGTGACCCAGCTTTTCAAAGCTACCTGCTGCTCATTACAAAGAGATTGGACACAGTTTTCAACATGATGGAGGCACCTTCAGAGCAAAGGCCCTATCGCCTTTACTCTTGGGTGGGGAGGGTTCACCCCGTAGTGCCTTGGCCATTTAGAAGTCATGCTTGCTCAACGCTTGTGTCTATGAGCGGAAATCCCTCCAAAATGTCTTTGATAAGATACCATTGATGGACAGTGCAACGCTACTTCTTCTGAAAATAGGGCCATCTGTGGTACAAGCTCCCAAAGCTTTATCTATCCAGGGATACCAGCTTCACGGTGATCTGCTGCTCTATTTTATCCCTTTAGATCAATGTTTCACTAAAGCCTATGTGACTGGATTGTAAATACATGTAATTTCTTTGGGCCACGTAGATAAACATGATTAATGGTGCAGCTGACAGATAAAAGAATCCGATTCTTATAGGCCTAAAATGAATCCTCCTTCTGCTGGGCTAGCAGTACGCCAACTTCAAAGCCATGAAGGGTTTCTTAACGTTACATTTGCACATCTGTTCTGAAAAATGTAGCTTATGGCAAATCACAATGAGAGCCGTATCACAATGGCAGGGCACATATTTTACTAAAGCTTGTAGCTCTGTCATAGTTTATAAAGTACACAACGCAAGTTACATATATGTTAAAAATGCAGATTGCTACATTTCCAGTGATATTATACTCGATAAGTTATATGTATCAGTAGAAATCTGAGCATGGAAGTTGATGCTAAATTCTTTATTGTGGTGAATACAGTGTAAAATGAGATGAAGTTCTGGCAAAATCTGCCATCATCAGACACTGTACATGGGAACAAAACAACACAAAATTACTGTTGAGAAGTAATTTAAGATATACATGTATGTACAGGAATATACAATTTATGACATATAATATCATAATATCCACTAAACTAACATCATAAAAATTATACAACACATTTCAGATGCCATCCAGTTGGCATGGAAACATAGTGGAGAGATCATTTATATCTATATATATGGGCTATATTCAGTAATGCATAGGTCAAATTTTAAACATAGCTATTGGTACATTTATATGCAGTACGTTGCAAAGTAAAATAATAACTTTCGTAGCAGCCTTCGAATCATAGGGATGATCTCAGGTTACAGGATACAGTCTCAGAGCTGTAAAAGAACATGGACATAAGCTGACCAGTGTTACAGGTAAAGTATCTGGTGCTGGGTATGGTGCGGCTGCTGGAGAGTGTGCTGCTCGGTGTATATAAGTAGCCGGTGAACCGCCCCATAGGCGAACCCAATGTTTATGTGTGATCCACAGGAATACTGAGCTATGGACCAAACCAGCATCCACATCTGTTATACGAAATAAAGCACCCATGTATATCCCTGTTATTTGTCCTCTGTGTGGAATAGTACTACTCTATTGGATTGTAGGGAAAGGATAGGACCTATGAAAACAAACTTGATTTAAGGTACAATAAACATACAATATGTTGCAAGGCTAGAACTATGTGTAGAATTTACATCTTACTATTGGTACCGGATATGAGAGCTAACGGATCTGTAAAGAAAATGCTAAAAATTCCGTTAGCACATAGCCACAAAGTTTTGACTCGATCGCCCCCTCGTCTTGGTCTTGGTATATGTTCGATAATTTGGTACTTGAGATGTGAAATGTTGTGTTGCATATTCAGAAAATGGCCAACACAGGCACTTTATGAGTTACATCTCAAGAACTCTCTTATAGGGAACTGTTCGCCCGTGGTAGTATAGGGTTAATAAATTCTTCTATGTAAGGGAATGATTTAGTTAGAATGTGCCAATGTCCTTGCAGTATATATATCTTTTATAAAGTGGACCCTACGTATGTGAAGAGGGGACACCAGATACATAGTGGGGATGTGATCCATCTCCACCTGCATCCAAAGTGAATCCTCACCCAATAATGGAAATAAAACATCCCCACTATGTATCTAGTGTCCCCTCTTCACATACGTAGGGTCCACTTTATAAAAGAGGACCCAGCGCACTGTGACCCACATTTTTTGTGGTCCTTCTCTCTATAATTGGTGACATTCTTTAACAGCCGTCATCCCCTTTGAGCCCTTATTTTGTGTACAGCATGTTACCATATCGATACTCTATCTAGGGTGCCAACATTATAATGTCACATCTTGGCTGTAGGTCCGTTCTGTTGAAATATATTTCTGATAGTTATGCCAGTATAATATACCACAATTATGACTATGGTGGCTAAGCGATGATGCTTTTCGCAAATATATCATTATCCCCGTAAGCAGTAATATGCAAATAGTGTCTTCTGTATATGTGGCCACTTACCCTTAACCAAGATGGCGCCGAGCACTACAAGTAGTCTTTGCACATGCGCGACATGCGCACTAGAATATCTGTCCTCCATAACCTTTCGCAGACATGCGCAGTAGCGAGACAGAGACGAGCATAGTGTCTGTCTACACTAACCTGATCAGTAGGAGGTATCCACAGGTGATTTATGAATTTTCTTATGTATACAAATGCATTTATTAACGTTTGTTATCACGATCATGCATATTTATGATTGTCACAGCACAGTTTGTAATTCACGATGTATATATTGATGTAATCACATGTAATCATGTATTAGATTTGTATATATCACTGTTATTTATTTACTTCACATATGATGTCATCAAATTGTGACTATAAGTACTTCCATGTTGTTTGACACACACTGCTTGAAAAAGGCTGGGATACAGCTGAAACATTGCAAGAGGTGAAATAAACACCACTTAATTTCCACTAATAGGAGTGCTGCCGTTTTTCGATTTTTAATATAGTTAACCCTAGAATGCTTGACCATAAAAATCTACACTTTTACATACCTGGGGCCTTTTAGGCCCGTGTGCAAATAACATGGAATAACTCAAATAAAAATACTTTTCAAAGTTTATTTGAAAAATGCTAAGTAAGGATGCATTCCAACTAGCGCTGGTGTCTGCCGGGAGGGGATCTGTAATGGATCTGACCTCCTGGTGTCCCTAGCTAAGGCTGGTAGGATCCGGGCATTCCGGCAGCCTTAACTGGAGTTACCAAGAGATCATATCCATTACGGATCACCTCCTGGCAGACACCAGCGCTAGTGAGGATGCATCCTAAGATGTGAATAATTCAAAACATTTTGTGCAAAAAAAACCCAAAGCAACTGAACGGGCTTAAAACGCACAATATACTCATTTGATATAACTCTTTATAATAATGTTTTTTTGTCTAAAAGTTTTTTTTTATATATATAAAAGTTGCAGTAAACATGCTGCAGGAATTTCCCTTTTCAAAGTTTCCTTTTCGAATTTACTAATGACCGCAGCATCTTTCACATGTTATCTTTTCGGAAGAATGGACCTTGCAGGCATTTTGTCCACAAGTGGTACAGACACGCTCCGATTTCCTGTCCTTCTTTGCTGGACAAATGTAGCATCGCTTTCTTTTTTTGTCTCTTGGCTCTGGATGTTCCTGTAAACGTATACCACATCTGATCATAGCTTACAGAAAATCTCTCTTTTGGACAAGAATTGTGGAATTCCTACAGTTCCTTGAGCAACTCTTACAATATTATGTGATGGGGTGCACCCAAGAACCCTAGGAGTACTGTCCCAAAAAACATTTGTTCTGGTTGTACTTTCTGCTGGATCCATTTCTTCTTCATCATCTGAAGAATCACTCAATGATGAAGTAGAGACATTAGCTGGTTTCATGTACTCTTCATCAGACAAAGAAAGTTCACTATCTTCATCACTATCAAAAATGATTGCTTTGATTTCTTGGTCAGTCAAACCCCTGGTTGTAGACTGTGCCATTGTAACCTTAGAAGTCAGTAAACTATAATGAAAAAAAATTATTACAATAAGGGTTGTAGACTCTTTGTTAGTGTCTGTGCACTTCACCTGTTTCACCTTCAGCAGGTCACCACTTTCTTTTAGGTGAAGTGGAAATCTTTGGATTTTTGGAGCTCAGAGTTTCTTTTTCAAGAAACAAGAAAGCTGACTCCTTCCTCCTTCCTGTTCAGGAACTATGATGATGTCAGAGACGCATGACATCATGAGGTAGCCTCCTTCCCAAGATCACATGACCATGTAGTCAGACACAATCCACACTCTGTGCAGCAACAGCAGAGTCATAAAGACTAAGGCTCCATTCACACGTCCATTTCTCCATTTTCCCCAGCAACAGAAAAGACAAAAAGACTTAGGATCACATGTAAACCTAGTACGGGCCTAAAAGGCCCCAGGTATGTAAATATGGGGTATTCACAAAAAACAGTTTATATACCAAAATGCCTGTAACATATATATATGTTACAAATATATGAACAACTGGAAATGACTAATAACTATATAACTGAGGAATACCTAGATTTCAGAATTCTAACTAAAGTAATCAGTAATCAGTAATCAGTAAAAAGTAAAAAGAAAACAACTAACAGAGCGGGCCTGCGAGGCCCCAGGTATGCATTCTAGGGATATATATATATATATATATATATATATCTCCAACTTATTTATACTATTTAGAACCATATTGAAATCCCCCATCAAGTCTAATTCCCAGTTTAAGGAGTATATGAATATATATAGACCCCATACCCCCTTTTAATAGTCCTTTGCCAATAAAAATAATAAAACTTATACTATATACAGTCCATTTGCTCCCACGCCATCTTCTTCCGGCTCCCGTCTTCTCCCGGTACTCCCGGCTACCATCCTCTCCCAGCTCCCATCTTCTCCAGGCACTCCCGGCTACCATCTTCTCCCGACTCCCGTCTTCTCCCGGCACTCTGGTCTTCCATCTTCTCCCGGCTCCCATCTTCTCCAGACACTCCTGGCTCCAGTCTTCTCCCGAGTCCCGTATTCTCCCGCTCCTGTCTTCTCCCGGTTTTGCGCAAAGACACAGGCAGCGTGAAGTCATCACCCGCTGCCTGTGTCACTGCATCGTATGGAGCGAGGCAGAAGGCCGGAAAGTTGCTTTTACGCTCGGTGGGCGATTAGGGCGGTAAAGGGTGCCTAAATTGCCCACCATATTATAATGCAGCTCCCCAAAGGGCTCTGCATTATGCCGCCTGAAGCAAGATTTTCCTCTCGCCTCATGGCAGATGCGGCCCTGTAAGACAGAGTTGAACCATATTGCCCCACATTTATTAAAGTGTTTGCACCAGTTTTCTGTTTATACTTTGCACGATCTATTAGGTGTCACATGTATTTATAAAGTTCCTTCTCCAGTTTTGCGTTGTGGCGGCCCTGTGTCCAACAAGACAGAAAAAATCTGCATCTAAATGCTAGTGCTAGTGCTTTGTCGGACCATGGCCACAATTCTGTGTGACGTGCACCACAATTCTGAAGCATGAACAAAGTGCATTAAAAAATGGTGCCCATTTCCAGATTGTGTGAGACATTTCATGAATCTGATGCACCCTGCACACTTCACAGGCAAACTGTGAGTACTATGTGCAGTTTGCACTGTTTTCGATAAATGTGGGCCAATGTCATTTGAAATTAATCCAGATTCTGTTTTGGGATTAGACAATGTATGCCACATTGTAAAACTTCCTTGGCCTGCCCAGTTGTCAGAGTTACTGCTAATTAAGAATTTATGTGATAAGCTAGTACGACAACTTCAGCAACCTATGCCTATAGAGAACAACCTATATCTATGTCTATACTGTCATCAGGTCAGGTCTATTGTATATTATTATCATTATTATAACCTTTTATATAGTTGCATGGGTGTTTTTGAATGTGTGTTTGGTGTTAATCAATACATGGGCTATTTGGTTAAAAAAATCTCTCTTCTATTTTTAATAAAAGAAGTTCATTATATAATAAGGGCAATTTAGCACTCAGATGCATATAATATTAATAGTCTCAGAAGTAAATGTTGAATACTACAATAAAGCCAAAAGAAGAGGCGGAAAAGCGCCTGAACTGCCTAAGCATATTTCATTTACAGTATTTACAAGACAATTTTATGATACATTTCATTGTCATTTATGGTCAATTTATTTGAAATCATAATTTTGCACTTAGTAGAAAGCAATGTTATGCCAGTGTCAAGGTTATATCCTTTAGATGGCAGTTTATATTATATCACTGCCTGTTACTCTAGAGTGGAAAAGGGCAGGAGGCAAATAGGTGATACTTAAAGATTGATGAAGAATACATAATGTATCTTACATAAAGGCAATCTAAGCTGAAAAAAGATTTAGTTAAAACATTGTATTATTATCTTTCACAATATTGTATAAGAGCTCTTTATAATCTGAATTATTCAGTTGATATTATTATACTGTACAACTAAATACAGCTGTATGTGCTATATCCATCAGGGGCAGGACCATCAGTGTCAGCCTATGCATCTGCATACAGTGCCATACATTAGTATGATTAGATGATCGCTTGTTCAAGTCCCAGAGTGGGACAAAGAAATGTAAAGAAAAAAGTAAACTAAAAATTGAACAAAAAAATAAAAGTCCCATAAATGCCCCATAAATTATAACTCCCTAACCACATAAAAAGGTTATTAAGTATTATCAGTAAGATAAGTATTATAAGTAAGATAAGTTAAGTATTGCTATATCTATAACAACCCTTATATTAAAGTAGAATCACTATTGAAGCCCTAAGGTGAACGTTGTGAAAACAATAAAATTAAAAACATACCAAAACTAGTTTTTTGTGCATCCATCCAAACAACACAAAAAAAGTGATAAAAAATTTACATTTACCGCATCATGATAATAATAATTAATAGTACAGAAAATAATCCCTAAAAGAGCTTAATCAACAAAAAAATGCAGTAGATGGACCCAGATGAAGATATTGGAAGTTCGGAGGTTGCCAAGCCGAAACGCGTTGCAAAATTTAATAAAAGATCCTCATCTGAACCTGGACTGAGGAACCTTTACTAGTGTGAATGCCGGCAACCTCCGAACTTCCAATATCTTCATCTGGGTTCATCTACTGCACAGTGGATGCGGCTTTGGTCCCCTTGGAGCATACTCCCGCTTGGAAGTGGATGTCGGCAAACGCCCTGGAATTCTATCCAAAGCGTGATACAAGCGCTAGAAGGTGAGAGCATTTACCTTCTTAAACACTTATTCGCTCATCCAACTTACTACATTAGGACAGTGCTCTTGTGTCTTTTCCTTTCTCTCTGACCGTATACTTTGGAGTACTACTGCACTCCATCGGCGGTCTCCAGGTGTTATACCTCAGCAAGAAGACGGTGATACTAAAACAAATGATTTTTCTCTCCAAGTGGCTAAAGTAATATCTTCATGTGTCCTTCATTTATGTTTGTCTTTCTTCCATATTTAAATGCATTATAAAAATCAGCTTTCGGTTCTGTATCCACTGACAGCTCAAAAGTAAAGGAACCTGATAAAGTGTCTCCAGACAGTCCCCGGATACTGTAATATCCTCAGAGAGCTGAATTATCAAGTGAAATACTCTGTAGGTATGAAAATATTTGCCTCCTAATGTGTCTGAAGGGAATGTATTGCAGAATTCTTCCCAATGCACTGCTCAATACAAGAGGAAAAAAGCTGAAAGAGTTGCAGTGAAGGTGTTTTACTTAATAAAGTATATGAGAAAGTTTGCTATTATGACCAACTTTTGCAAAGATTAGTGGATAAAGGACCTTAGATGACATCATCTTGGTCACATGACATGAAGTGCTGAAAGGTGAGATAGAGGCTTGGGGTATGGGGAGGAGAAGTAGTGAGTGAGGATGAGAGGACATCTGACTCACTGCTGGATTTAGCTTTATGCCATGTATGATAACAAAGTGGATTTCTGAGGAAGGGTGTCATTTATTTAAAAGGGCTCTTTGGGTCACTAGCTGTATTTATGAAAAATGTTGCGTCAGGTTCCCTTTAAGGTTTTTTTGGACTCAAAATATTAAGGCCCTAACCTATGAATAGATCATCATTATCCGGTCAAGATGGGTACCACTCAATTAGCCATCGTCAGCAGCTGATAACCAAAAACTGACTGCTCGGTTTTCTGTACAGTTGCTGTACCGAATCACTGTAGCTTGTCTCCTATTTAAAAGAATTGGTCATGATTGACTATAACCTTGTTTGTATTTACAAATTTGGAATGGCACAGATGTATTTAGAGAGCCTTTGCACCAAAAGACTACATAAGTGCAAATAAAGAATAAGGCTAAGGCAATAATAGGCTAATGTCTCTGGATAGATACAATTATTACAATTAATTCTATCTGGAGACATTAGCCTGTTATTGCACCACTTTGTTCTTCTTTATTTGCAGTTGTATAACTTTGTCTGACCTCTACACTGAGAATAGAGTTGTTTGCTTTCTGTAGCATTCTCTGATCAGTGGGGGGATGCAGTGTTGTACCCTGAAAAATCTGATATATGATATGTTGTTAACATTTTTAGCCTAGAAAACCCTGTTAATGTCAGTTTAGGAAGGAAAGGAAAAAACTATATAAGTAGAGAAAAATGCATTATTCTCTGTTAATATATTTTACATAATTTCTTATATTCACAATTTTTTATGCTACATTTTATGAAAAGTTTTGGATGAGTGTTATTGCCTGCTATATAAATCCATTAGAGGAAATGTCCATCAGAATCAAGCAAGGATAAACCAAGGACATTTACTCTGACATCCAGGCACTGGGACTGAGGTAATCTTCTTATATTTGTTATCCTTTGCCTTCGTTCTTCTAAAATTAACTATTATAATTATGCCAGACAGGCTTTCAGGGCTGTTACCAGAACCCCTCCATGCTTAGACTGTCTCACGCTCCACTCTACTGCCTTCCCCTGCCTGATGTTATCTTATACAAAGTGGTCTTTGCACACTGTAACAGCATGTTAATCTGCATCCCGGAGATGCTGTTGATTTTAGAAGAAAGGAGGCCATGGATAACAAATATGAGAAGATTAACACATCATGAATTTTTATGGTAGATTTCCTTTAAGTAATTATTTACTACTATTCCCATTAAATATTAAAAATCACCCTTTCCTTTTACCTTTTCTTGCTTTATTTAAACAGATATAAAATTTTGATGGATTTTGATTTCATATCGATGTGTGACATATCTGTACATCCCACGTCAGCTTCAGTTGTATGGAGAGTCCTCTCCATACAAAGTGGGTGTTTGCTGCAGCAAAAGCCAGCAGTCAGACTCCAGCAGCATGTTGGCGCCACCATCTTTGTTCAGAACTTCGCTTCTTGTGACTTCAACATCGAGCAACGATCTGTATCCATGACAGCTTTGGGTCTTTGTAAGACCCTTGGCTGTATAGTTTCTGAGCATATGTTACAATGTGCCAGTGTAACAGACGATCTATAAAATCCCCATATACCACCATACTGTAGTACTGAAATACGGTCTGAAACAAAAAGTTTAAAAAAAAAAAATACAGCTAATGCAAAAACATAAATATTCTAATCACCTCCCTTTCGCTATAACTGATACAAAAATAAAAAGTACAAATCATGTTAAGTATTGCCGCTTCCCAAAATATCCAATCTATGATAGGTTGATCTCAGTAATGGAAAATAGCACCCAAATGTCCAAAAAGCCACTTTTTTTATATATTGCAAAATGTCAAAAATTTAATAAAAAGGGATCTAAAGGTTATACAATCCACAAAATGGTAGCTCCGTATGCTGAAGTATGAAAATGTTATTAGTGCCAGAAACAAATACATTTTTTTTTAGTACAGAAGGTTTTCATTTTTGTAAATGTATTAAAACATGTATAAAACAAATTTAGTATCCCAGTGATCGTACCGACCCAAGGAATAAATGGGACATGTAATTTGGGCTGCACACTAAAAGCAGTAAATACCAAGCCCACAAAAAATGGTGTAAATGTATTTTTGACCAATTTCACTGCATTTGGAATTTTTTTCCCACTTCCCAGTACATGGAATATAAAATACTGTCACTATGAAATGCAATTTGTTACGCAGAAAACAAGCCCTCACATAGCTATTTACATGAAGAATAAAAACAGGGGTTGAAAAAAAAATGTCTTTTAAAGGAAACCTACCATTTCAAATGGTAGGTTTAAGCTGTAAACACCGAGCACCAGCTCAGGGTGAGCTGGTGCCGGTGCTTAGTTTCGTTAGTGTTAAAACCGCGGTATCGCGGTTTTAACACTTTTTAAACTTTATAGCAGAAGCCGCTTCGGCGCTGCGCGCGACCGTGCGCGCGCAACGCCTGCGGCATTTCCTATGTAGGCGCGCGCACGATCGTGCGCACGCAGCGCCGGAGCAGTTTATGCTATAAAGTTTAAAAAGTGTTAAAACCGCGATACCGCGGTTTTAACACTAACGAAACTAAGCACCGGCACCAGCTCACCCTGACCTGGTGCTCGGTGTTTACAGCTTAAACCTACCATTTGAAATGGTAGGTTTCCTTTAAGGCAAACATATTAACACAATTATAGCTTGTCAAAAATGGTACTCTGGCATAGTATAGGGAATTACAATATGTGGATATGTTAGTATACATCAGGCACGTGTAATGTCATAGCCATGATGGTCAGCAAATGATAAATTTCGCTGTCTACAAGTAACACCTCATTGCACCTTAATCATTTTGACCTCTACAAGTAGAGTAAATGAAGACAAGCCTTCCTTACAAAGTTTCATGTACAGTCTCCAAGTTTTGTTTGAAACTATTTAAGAAAAATAATAATATTTTAAGCCTTCTCTGCTGCATCCCCTGGAGTGTGCATTGGGTAATGGGCCAAAGCAAATCAATTGGACGCTGGTGTTCAAAGATAGAGATTGTAGGCTTTATTTCTATGTAGACCCCAATGACCCCAATCAATCTATGTCGCTGAATCTTTTAATCATCCACTCCTCTAATTAACCCATACTTTACTACTGGATCCCACTTGCATTTTTCCTTGGATGATCGCTAGGGAATTGTAATGTTGCAATGGTTCAGAACATTTCAAACTTGTGACAGATGTTCCAATAAAATCCGGTTTATTAACTGTTTATTTGCTAATATCTATCACAAAACAGCTTTCTGGGGATCTCTCCCTGTAATTAATAAAACAAGTCCCCTTTATGTGGTGCAAATAGTGGAAAATGCCTTCAAATGATGAATGTAGCTTTTAAGATGGTGCTTTGAAGTTTGCATGGGGGACATTGCCTTGATAGGTGAGTGTGTGCGTGTGCTCTTTTGATGGATAGCTTAGATGCCCTCTAATTATACAGAAGAAGGCACATGTCATGTACAACCCCAGTGTCACCTCCTAACACTGCTTTGTTTTCTTCCTCACTAAAATGTGCTTAGCCCTCTGTGCACAATGCAGACTCTGCCGGCAGCTTGTAAATCATCATTAATCCTGTTCCTTCTTCATTTATAAGGAGCAACTTTCTGTCGCCAATTCACTTTTGGTGGGGGTCTAAATCCAATCTTTGCATTGCAATAATTGAAATGAGATGATGCTGATTCTAAACCCATAGCATTGATCATTCTACACTGTATAAATATTCACTGTGCGCTAATGTAAATCGCTGTTGGGTAACCACCTGCAAGTCTGCTGACAATAGCCCACAGTGATTTTGCTATGTGTGTCCTGGCTTTAACCACTTCCTTACTACTATATACTATATACTGTACGCCATACAGCAGTAAGGGGCTGTATGAAGAGGGCTTACGGGCTAAACCCTCTCCATACGGGGCAGTTGTATTACACCAACCTGCTGGCAGCGATTGCAGCTGTTAACCAGTTAGCTGCCAAGGTCAAACCTGACAGCAGCACCTAACAGTGATTGGCCTGGGTGCTGCCATCTTGAAATAGCTGTTATTAGCATTTCAATATAACATTATGTCTGAGGCTAGTATATAGCCTGCCAGCACCTGTAGTATATAGCCTGCAAGCTCCCTGTAGTGCATAGCCTGCCAGCCCCCTGTAGTATATAGCCTGCCAGCCCCCTGTAGTATATAACCTGCCAAACCCTGTAGTTTATAGCCTGACAGCCCCCTGTAGTATATAGCCTGACAGCCCCCTGTAGTATATAGCCTGACAGACCCTGTAGTATATAGCAGGCAAGCTCCCTGTAGTGCATAGCCTGCCAACCCCCTGTAGTATATAGCCTGCCAGCCCCCTGTAGTATATAACCTGCAAAACCCTGTAGTATATAGCCTGCAGCCCCTGTAGCATATTGCCTGCCAACCCCCCAGTAGTGTATAGCCTGCCAGCCCTTTGTAGTATATAGCGTGCCAGCCCCTGTAGTGTATAGCCTGCCAGCTCCTGTAGTATGAAGCCTGCCAGCCCCTGTAGTATATAGCCTGCAGCCCGCGGTGGCGTTGGAAGGTGAGTACACTGTTTGTTTTTCTTGACCCGAGTATAAGCCGAGGTGAGCTTTTTCAGCATATGTGCTGAAAAACTGGGCTTATACTCGAGTATATACTAGTAAAAAGAATCAAAGTAAAAAAAAAGTTTTAAAATATACAAATTCAAATCACACCCATTTTCCTAAAACACATATAAAAATAAACTAGTAAAAATGATAAACATGTTAGGAGTCCCTGGGATTATTCCAGGTGGTGTACCCGGAAACTGAAAATAGCTCCAAATGTCTGAATCAATACTTTCTTTGCAATTTCGCAACACATAAAAAAATTTACCATATATACTTGTGTATAAGCCGAGATTTTCAGCACAAAAAAATGTGCTGAAAAACCTCACTTCGGCTTGTACACGAGTTAATAATAATAAAAAAAAAATAATACACCGGCGGCGGCTCCCGATACCCGGCGGCGGCTCCCAAAGTTGAGGACATTAAATAAATAAACGTAGTTCTCACCTTCCGGCGATACTCAACCCCGAACCTCGGCGCGGCTTCTGATCCTCGGCGGTGGCTCTCAATCCCCGGTGGCGGCTGTCTTTTTTCTTCTTTTGCTGGCAGAGTCGCGTCCATGCGATCTCCCCGCCGGCGCTCACTATGATGCGGCGGTGTGACGTCATCAGCGTTTCGCCGCATCATAGTGAGCGCCGGCGGGGAGATCGCATGGACGCAACTCCCCCGGCAAAAGAAGAGAGAAGACAGCTGCCGCCTGGATCGAGAGCCACCGCCGAGGATCGGGAGTGAGTATCGCCGGAAGGTGAGAATTAAGTTTATTTTTTTAATGTGCTCAACATACAGGGGGGCAGGCTGCCTGTATACATGAGGGGGCAGGCTGTATATATGAGGGGGCAGGCTGTATATATGAGGGGGCAGGCTGTATACATGAGGGGGCAGGCTGTATACATGAGGGGCAGGCTGTATATATGAGGGGGCAGGCTGGCTGTATACATGAGGGGCAGGCTGGCTGTATACATGAGGGGCAGACTGGCTGTATACATGAGTGGCAGGCTGGCTGTATACATGAGGGGCAGACTAGCTTTATACATGAAGGGCAGGCTGGCTGTATACATTAGTGGGGCAGGCTGTATACATGAGGGGCAGGCTGGCTGTATACATTAGGGGAGCTGGCTGGCTGTATACCACTTGGGGCTGGCTGTATACTACACCCTAGGCTTATACTCAAGTCAATAGGTTTTCCCAGTTTTTGGTGGTAAAATTAGGGGTCTCGGCTTATACTCGGGTTGGCTTATACTCGGGTCGGCTTATACTCGAGTATATACGGTAATAAAAAATTGTCAAAGGGTTTTAAAATCCCCAAAACGATAACAATGAAACAGGATGTACAGGATAGCACCCATAACTCTAAACTTTATTTCTAAAAGACTGTGCTGCTATGCTCCCCCATCTCCAACGCACAAACCTGCTATCAGGGAGTCCATTGCTCTTTTCTCTTTGCCATATCGTTTAACTGTACTGTCATCTTAGCAGACAATAATACAATTTATTGGTGTGGGAGGGATATGGGTCAGCTTCCCGTATCTCCTTGGATCCACAAACTGGCTTTGTTGGGCTAAGCTGATCTATGAAATCACCTGATATGTAATGGGCAAATTTGCTCCTGGCAATAAATATGCTAAATTAGGCTGTATATCCAGATTTAACCCCTTACCGACATGTGACGTATTGGTATGTCACATGCCGGGTCCCGGTGCATGGACGAGCCCTCTCCATAGCCGGTAAGTCTTTGCTGCATATTGCAACAAAGGCTTACCGGTAACACCCGCGATCGGTGGTGGCACCGATCACGTGTGTTCTCCTGCTGATCACCGCTGGCAAAGCTGCCAGCGGCTTCAAAAAGATGGCGGCACATGGGCTTTAATTTTTATAAAACCTATATAAATTTGTTATCCCCGTAATCATACCGACCCAAAGAATAAAGTAGACCAGTCCGTAAAATCCAAGCCCACAAGAATACGGCACAAATGCGCTTTTTTACCAATTTCACTGCATTTGTAATTTTTTTCCCCCTTCCCAGTACACGGCATGGAATATTAAATATCACCATTTTGAAGTGTGTTTTGTTAAAATAAAATAATTTGTTAAAATAAAAAAGTTACAGATTTTTGAATGTGGGGAGTGAAAAATGAAAATGCAAAAAAAAAAAAGGGCTGCCGCGGGAAGGGGTTAAAGATGCAGGTGACCCAGGTATTCCCCAAAAAGGAAGGACCATGCATAATACATTAGTAATGTAATATATCTATTATTTCAAAGTTATAGTTTGTATTTGTATCCAATACAAATACAGTACAAGATACTGCTGCAGTTTCTGCTGGAACACTGTACTATGTTCCATATGTTGGCCACTGCATTTGGTACCTTTTCTCCATGACCTTAATTGTTTTGCATTGGGAGACCACAATTCTGTAAACTCCTATATTAAACTCCTAACTACAGGGAGAATCTTCCTTTACTTCCCGGATGCATGTTTGCCCAGCTGTAATCTGATCTGTATACTGTACGATGTTTGCTTGTCCTTTAGGTGGCCACTCAGTAGGACAGTGATGGCTAACCTATGACACGCGTGTCAGTGCTGACACGCCTCGCCATTTTCAGTGACACGCGGCCGCCGGAGAGCTAAGTTTCATCCTCGGCTCCTACACGGCCAGGTACAGTAGCCGGGAGGCTGAGAGATTGTCATGCACTGAGCTCACAGCACTTCCTCCTCCTCTTCCTCCACCGGGCCGGCCTCTCCCCCTGTGTGAGCTGTGCCTTGTGTCTCCAGTCAGCACAGGTATCATCCCGGGGCTCAGCACCAGGAGAGGGGACCCGACCATCAACTCCAGAAACTCCTCTGCAGCTCCTGATAGTTGTGCTGGGGGGAGTCGTTGTGGTAGGTCACCTCTACACTGACCATCTCCACAGCAGGGATGAGGGAGGACAACCACTCTCATCATACATACAAGACATCATACAGTGAGTAATGTCAGTGTACTGTATGATGAAAGACAGTTGTGTGTCGTTGTTTTGTGACGTACAAGCCCTGAAATAATCATAACGCCTTGCAAATCGTCAGACATTGCGATTATTTTGCTCCTCATGAAGGAGATGCAGACAGCGGCACCTGCGTCCTCACTATAACCTGTGAACTTTCATGACAAAGTTTGCAGGTTACTAAGCATTTCCACACATGTCTGATTGAAACGAACTATTACAATGTGCGATTTGCACATTGTAATAAATAGATGATGTGGAAAATCCCCATATACTGCCATACTGTAGTATGGAAGTACATGGTATGATCAATCACACAACCTAGGGTTAAAGTACCCTAGAAGTTAAATAATTATACATATTTGTTATTTAAACTATAAATATCACAAAATTATGTTTTTTTTTCTCAAGGTGACACCCCACCCGAGTTATGCTCGGTTTTTTGGTGATTTTGACACACCAAGCTCAAAAGGTTGCCCATCACTGCAGTAGGATAAGACATCATGGCTTGCACTTGGGGATTAGTTATGTGCCTGAACATTTCCCTTAATCACATTTGTACCTGTTTTATATCAGACAGACCTCTGGGGAGAGGAATATGGGCCTAGCTTGACTTGCTCCCACATAAGGTAAAGTATGAAAAGTGGCAGCATATTACCCATCTATGCTTAAATATTCATGGCAGGTTGATAGTTAAAACAAAAATTTGGTATGGTTCCTACTCTAAAACATTGTGCACCCATGTCACTGTTGCATGGCTGGGCTATGGTTGTCTCTGAAAGATGCTTGGCATTTCCATTGAGGTTGAAGTAATACAAATGAATACATAGATATATTTGCAGTCAAGTGTCCATGTCAGTCACTCTTATTGGGGGCTCCTAGTGCAGGTCGGTTGGTATTACCATACCAGTTGCTCTTCCCCCACCATGTCTTCATTCCATGTATCCTTCAATCCACTGTCAATGTCTCTGCCCATCAGTCACATATGCTAAAAATACAGGTGTGTGTTAGAGTCTTGGATGTCCATTGTCTCAGTATATGGTATAATATTGTTATTCATCATATTTATCAAGGCAAAATTAGGGGGTATATTCATAAATATTTTAGAGAATCATCAGCATAATCATTCAAAACAGCTTCAAAAAGTATTAAACTTAGAATATATCCTCGAGATAAAAGTTAGAGTTACATTTATGGACCTTATAACTTCCTGCCCCACAAGTGCTCCTACTATAGTGCCCTGTATTTGTGCTCATTTTCCAGTCTTCAGACCGTCAGCCCACTAAGAATGTGCCTCTTAATTTGTTGTGGTACCTGTCACACACATTCCTATTCTCTCTAAGTTCAAAGCTTTCTAGACGAAAAGAATATCCCTTGGCATTTATGTTGCTGGACAATATGTCGCTGGCTGCTTCCTAATCTGCAGCAGTAGCATAGTTGCACTCAGTCTCTTTGTGTCTGCCTGGAAAATGCCTCCAAATGAATGTCAAGTAGGCCTGTTTGACTTCAGACTGGATTTGGTTTTGTTTCGGTTCCTGAGAGTACTCCTAGTTGACTTCAGACTTTGTTCTGCTAGTTATAAACTAAGTCTGAAGAATAACGGAAAGGAATTTTTGCTAATCCAGTATTATTCAATACTAAATAAGTAAGTCCATTTTTTTTTAACTTATGTCCTGACTTGATCTAAGAGGCATAGCCAGAAAGGCAGCTGCATCTGAAGGGGATTTCAGACCCAATTACTGAACTCAAACTCAATGTAACATGGCTTTCATTCTCTTTGGGTCTTAAGCTTTCCAATAAGACTCCAAAGTCTTTCTCCATTCACCCTGACTTATAGCAACAACGAATACAAAGTTCTACTTGTGGAACAAAAAGCTATTTTCCCACTGTCAGGAGAAAAAAAACATCTGTGGGCTGATCTGTTCTAGAAGCCCAATAATAAGCTTCTTATTTCTCATATGTCTAAAAAAGCTAATGTTTATAGATGTGGCCTTGTGGAGCCATACAGCCCATAGTTGTCTAGTGAAATGAACACTTTGGGGGACATGTATCATTATTTCTCCTAGTCAAATTGTCTCATTTTACACCATGGTCTGCACCTTGTGCAGTGTGCCTTTTGTATCTTAGTTTCCCAGATGTTCTGTGTGACTTTTCACTTATGTATCACTTAGGCTGCATTCACACACATGTATGGGGGACGTATATACAGCCGACGTATATATGGTCGATATACGTCCCCCATACATTTCTATGGGCTCACGGCCCTGTACGGGAGTGGTACAGTACAGCACACGTGTGGCACCGTACCTCTCCGTAGCCCGGGAAAAGATAGGACATGTCCTATCTTTTCCCGTATTACAGCGCCGTGGCCCATATGTTCCTATGGAGAGGGGCGGGGTAAGCGGCGCTCACCTCCTCCTCCTCTCCTGGCGCGCTGCCGTTTGCCCGCTGTGCTACGGTGCAGCGGGCAACGGCAGTGTTCATGTAGCCTTACTTTGCTTATTTTTGCAACTGGTCCAGGGCAGGTGCAAAGGAGGGATTTTTTCATGGACCCTATTTTAACATGTTAATTGGAATTATTTCACATGCTTTAAATGTTTAAAATTTTGCACAGTAACCAGTTTTTTTTTTAATTCTGAAATTTTTGCATTTACATGTTTTTTTTTTAATTTATTGGTTACTTCTAAGGGTGAGGTCACAGGTAGCATTTTAATTGCGCTTTATTTGCATTTTGAAACCTATTACAACAGCTGAGGAGAGGTGATTTGCCTAATTACATTGCTGTTAACATTTGCGTTTACAAAACGCAATCTAAATGCAACATTAACGCATCTGTTAACATCGCATTTACTATGCATTTTGTAAATGCAAATGTTAACAGTAATGAAATTAGGCAAATCACCTCTCCTCAGCTGTTGTAATAGGTATCAAAACGCAACGTGTGACCGCACCCTTAACACCATGTGTGACGGCAGCCTCATATGTCATCATCTCCCTAGAGTGTGACTACAATGCTCAAGAATAAACAGCCTCAAATCCAAAATTAACAGTAGTGTCCACTCCTGCATATAACCCCTCACATGGCTTGTGTCCTCTCCTGTATATAACCCCCTCACATGGCTTGTGTCCACTCCTGTATATAACCCCCTCACATGGCTTGTGTCCTCTCCTGTATATAACCCCTCACATGGCTTGTGTCCATGTGGTTTTGAAACATTTGCAAAAAAAAAGTTTCAAACTGAAGCCAAAGTTGGCACCTGCCAGGATACTAAAACCTAAACATGCATCTCAAGTAAAAAGACATGTTCATACTTAAAGGAGTATTCTCGTCTGGGCACTCACATTCAGTTTCATTAATCTGCCATATATAAACATTTCTTCAATTAGATGTAATTAAAAAAAAATGTTCCTGTGTAAAGATAATTTCTCATAAATGTAGTCATGTTGTCCCTTAGAAACGAGATAGCTTCCTCAGATACGGCCACCTCTGCTGGAGTGAGTGCACAAAGAAACAAAAAGTTTTTGTATATGAAATGTCCTGGAGTTACTGTATATCCCACAGCCGTCCAGTGGTAATGATTGCTGAATCCTGGTGGTCCGGCAAGTCTGGCCACCGCTGCCAGAGTGTGAGGTGGTCGTATCCGAGGAAGCTATCTGGTTTCTAAGGGACAACATGGCTACATTTATAGGAAATTATCTTCACACAGGAAAAAAAATGTTTAACATCCAATTGAAGAAATGTTTACATATGGCAAATGAATTTAATTAAATGTAAATCCTCTGATGGGAATACCCCTTTAAGGTGCAAAAAAGTGCTGCCAAATGCCTCCACAGAGAGACCACACTATGACAAAACTATGAGAGACAAAACTATGATAAATGTCCCCCTTTGTCGAGTATATGTTGACAAACAAATTCTAGTGAATGTTTTTTCGATATGGTTGGGGAGAGGGATGTAAAAATAATAAACCACTTATACTCCCGTTCAGTTGCAGCAACACCTATTACCGATGGCCTCTGTTCGTTTAGAGAGGCTGGAAATGAAGTCACTTCATTTCACTACAGCCTGAAACTACTTCTGTAGCAGGTGCTATGCTGTGGACGCTGCATCACCGCTGGCCTCTGTGAAGGAGCACAGAGAGAGACGAGTATAAGCAGTTTACTTTATTTACAAACCCCACCCCCTACTAAACCATATCTTGGATGACCCCTTTAAGTTGGATATTGGTAACTGGTGTCTTATAATAATTTGCAATGTCCTGTGAATTGGTCTACATACAATGCTTCATCCTAAATTATCATCTATATTTAGTACATCAAAGACAGTGACCACTATTCCCATATACAATATCAGACTTTTATGTAATGTTTGTTCAATGGGCAAAATGAACTAACCTGAAATCCTGAACAATACATCAAACAACATAGAAGAAAGCAAAACTGTTCTCGTTTTATTGTACTGTATGGTTTTTACTTTGACCTATGTAACCTATGATGTATAATAGTATACCTGACATAATGTGTGGTTTGTCTTCCCTTCACTACATTTATTATACTATGCTCTGCAATGGTGAAATCATGAGTAAAAGTATAATATACATGACAATATACATAACAATGAAAAAGATGTGTAAAAAAATGGCACTCTATCTAGCAAAGGTCATAAATGTAGAAGAAATAACAGTTTAGGCCATGTTAGGTCCCTTCTACACTCGCAAGTGTCATGCAATGAACTTGCACCACACTCGCAACGCATGCTGCTCGGATTGCACGGCCCGAACGCTGCAAACCGGTACTGAACTCAGCATGTCAGCGTTGCAGCGTTCGGGCCGTGCGATCTGGGAAGCACGTGTTGCGAGTATGATGCGAGTTCATTGCATCACACTCGCGAGTGTAGAAGGGTCCTAATTAAAAAAAATTAAAGGAGCCCTACCATGAGGATACTACTATCAGATATAGACCTAATGGTAGATTCCTCCTGTCTGCCTATTCCCTAATCTGTAATTTAATTATCCTATAACGTAACCCAACTTGTTTAAAGAAACCTTTATATGGGCGGCACAGTGGCTGAGAGGGTAGCACTTCTGCCTTGCAGTGCTGGGGTCCTTGGTTTCATCCCACCCAGGTCAACATCTGCAAAGAGTTTGTGATTTTCTCTCCGTATTTGCGTGGGTTTCCTCTGGGTACTCCGGTTTCCTCCCACACTCAAAAACATACTGTTAGGTTGTTTAGATTATGAGCCCCATGGGGCCAGGGACCACTATGACCTGCTTTGTGCTGCGCTGTCTTATCTGTGTGCGCTGTATAAATAAAGAATTATTATTTTAGTAATATGTAAATTGAGTGCAGGGGCATGTACTAGCCTGAGCTTCCAGTGCCCGTCCTGGCTAGTCCCGCCCAGTAGCTTCTGCGGTTCATTTACATATTACTAAAATAAAGTTTATAACAAGTTAGGTTAGGTTCCAGGATTATTAAATTACAGATTAGGGCAGAGGCAGGCAGGAGGGATCTACCATCAGGTCTACTTCTGATAGTAGAATCCTCATGGTAGGTTTCCTTTAAGTCAAAAATTGGGGAAGCTGTTAACCCACCCTGCTTGTAGAGATTATGTCAAAACTGAGCAGTTCTAGGTATTGGTAACATGCTGACATTGAAAAATAATAAGACTTAAGAAACATAAAAACATAGGGAAACATTAGCATCTTAAAAAGTTACAAAATTGTTGGTTTGGGGAAAAAAGGGCCATTTTAGTTTTTCCCTTAAACAGCCACATTTCTAGCTTTTTTGTTGTTAAGGCTTATGTAACCTGATAGCAGGTATCACAAATGACTGTAAATGTGTGTTCCTTTGGGGATCAGTACCAAATTAAAATCTAGAGGAAATCCAGAGCAGGAAGAACATCAGAAATCCACTGTAATCAAACATGAGGTGACAATGTCCCCAAGCATACCCTGCTGAGGTTAATCCCATCATTAGAATGTTCCTGGGGAGCAGGAACGCTGCTGTCTGTGAGGTCTTAATCTCTATCAAGACATACAAAGTCTTTGCTTCGTACATAATTGGGATCAGGCCGATGGATTTGTCTCCAGTAATTGAGCTGTTGGAATGGTGACCAAAAACTGACATGGGTTTTCTCTGCAGGTGCAAGTTACTGTAGGTTCCTCTCAATGTTAAAATGTTCCTTGGACATAAATGCTATCAATACGTGTTAATTGAGAACTTAATTTATTATAAATTAGCTGTTTTGATTGATTATAGGACAGTGGTTAGTTGTGTGTCAGCCTTCTCAGGGCTGATGGACCTTTTCAACTGTGAGATGCCATTCAGGGCAGGTTAGAATCGAAGCTAATCATTGGCCACAATCGTAAACCTTAACTCAAAGAGCATAAGATCCTTACCATGACCCAAACAACCGCATTAAAGGGTCAATGTCACCAGCTTTTCCACCACTAAACTACCAGCTAAAATATCATTTTCACCATTACCTCATTAATATAAAACATGCCTATTATACCTATTATTAATGCAAACCCCTATGCAAATGAGCAGTGAACAGTCACTTTTCGCCTGAGCTAAGTCACTTATCAAAAATGGAAGTAGTACCTCACTTTAGAGGCTCAATAGTATCTACAAGCATTCCTTTGACATTATAATAAAGATAATAATAATAATTGCGTTATCCCATGCATAAAGTGTCTCTTCTCAGCATATGACGGTGGGAGTGATTTTGTTTTTCAGGGAAAGAGGGAAGGACCTTTAATTCCCTGCTGATAGTTTAGTTGGGTAACATTTTGTGACACGTTCCCTTTAAGAAGGATGTGAATTTGACTTTGTTTTATAACCACTGACTTTAAATGGGTTTACATTTATGAATTTGTGTTAAGATTATACACAAAATATAATTTTTGTAGTTGGTGCATGAAAACTGTACTTAGAAAGGAATTTTATAACTACTAAGATCATGGGGCAGATTTATCAAAAGTGTCCTCAGGTAAGACAGCTGGAAAGTTATGTGACACAGCCTTATACTGCTCCAGCTTTATCAAAGTGTCTGATGCTGGATGATAAATCTGGAGTAGTGTAAGATTGTCTAGCTATGCTGTGTACCTCCTATTAGTAATGCAAAAAGAAGAATATGGTATCGAAAGTCCAGCTCACCTGACAGTGGTTAGTTTATAGCTGTTTTGTTGGGGCCGTGCAAATGGAGCAGTACCGGTTCCAGGAATGATGATAGTCGATATTGGGGCAGATTTATCAAGCTGTCGGAAAGTCAGAATATTTTCTAGTTGCCCATGGCAACCAATCACAGCTCACCTTTCATTTTAGCAGTGGTCATGAATATTTTATAGGGGAGCTGTGATTGGTTGCCATGGGCAACTAGAAATATTCTGACTTTCAGACAGCTTAATAAATCTGCCCAATGTGATGCTTTACTTTACTTTTTAACTTTACTTCGCTTTGAAACACTGAAACACTCATTTTTTGGACTGTGCCCGTTCTTCAATGTTAAAATGGCTTGCACAGGTATTTAAGTAGTGGGTGCGCTGGGATTGTGTCGCACACAACCCTTTTTGTAGCTCAGTTGGACTTTCAAATGTCTCAAAATGTTTGTGTAATGAAGTCTAAAGAGTCAAAAATGTTGTGATTATTTAGGGTTAGGGTTAGTGCTAGAATCAGGCAGTACAAAGCATGTTATATCCACACCTATACCTCAACTATTGATTTTGGGGTGTTTTTTTAACTTTTAGCTCACTGACAAACCAAGAGGTTAGTATGGATTTTAATAGAACATTCTAGAATTATTGTACTGTAGTATAGCATATTTCAGTGTGGTGCTATATTGTACCCTATATATGTACCCTACATCTGCCCCACACATCTGCATCTTTGTGTTGCTAGACCAAGTCTAGGGATGAGATACATTTTCCACAGTTGCAGATGTAAATGCCTTCAGTGAAGTTCATGACAAATTTAGCAACAGAAAGGAAAGTGTCTTAGACTGACCAATGTATAACAATATACCCAGAGACATGATGTCATTGAACTTTTTAAAAGGTGTTTTAGCTGGAAAACACGTTCAGCTGTACGTCAGGCTTTACATATTTTATAATCGTGATTTATTTGCTCTCACCATACGGTATGCTAGAAGTTAAAACCTCTGTTGGCAATACAGTATTGCTAAAATCCCCCATTTCGGTTTCCATGTGAAAATTCCACCTCTGCAAAATGAACTACTGTTAGATCTTTCCAACATCTCCAGAAAGCTGTGGGAATAACACACTCTTATTTCAATAGTAGTAAAAATTAAATTAAAACGCTTGCAGTTAGTCAATCCTGGTCCAGGGTCCAATATACATAAGATAAGAAGATAGAAACTGCAGCACAGGGACCATTTAAACTCCCAAGGAGTGATTTATTCCATCAAAATACAACATTTTGATGTCAAAGTGATCTATATCAAGCATGGTGCCTGATAAAGATCGCTTTGCGATCACACTCTTATTTCAATATATTTTAACTCTTCATTTTCCACCACATGTAATATTTGTCATAAATGTTTTCCTTTGTGGTTCATGTGCAATTCTGCTGGCTTGACAAGTCAAGAAAAATGTATATTAAAAAGACAAAAACTTTTATGTTGCATATTTGCAATTTTAGGACCAAAATTGAGGTATAAATGGGAACTTAAAGACTGGGACCTTATTCACACATTGCATTTTTAGTCACTATTTTTTCATCAATATTGGAAGCCAGAATCTGGGCTTCCTTCTGGCTCTGGCTTCTCAGTGCTGATGAAGAATACTGAATAAATATGCAATTAATCTGATTTTTTTAGGGTGCCTCAACTTAATGCTAACACATTTGAGAAGTGAACAAAAGAAAGTTTTTACCTTGTTTATTCTTATAGATTATTTCTTGTAGATAATGATAATGTGACATAGTGTGATGTTTTGCTACTAGCAAAACAATCTTAAAGCTTAGGCCACATGAGACTGAGAGATCCTTTGTTGATATCAAAAAAGATACATCCTCACCAAAGACAAGTAACCATAGCAATGATCTAACAAAACTTAAAAGTGAATATCAGTTGTTCCAATTACAGGGAGTCAGGGCAATTTGGCATTATTCACTATCCTATACAAATATAATTTAGATTAAGCTAAATGAATAAAAGACAAGGATTTCGGTGACCAACTAGAATTAGTTGAGGTTCAGTTGCCATGACATGCCATACCATCAGCTGTATGTTATCAAGGATCCAGTTGGTATAAATAAAAATACTTGCTGTGCATACAGCCAATGCAGCAATGGTGACCGTTCTGTTTAGTCGAAGAAAGAAGAAATCTAAAGTGCTATTGGTTTGTTGTTAGCTGATTGGCACTCGAATCAAAGAGTTTTAAATTGGTCCACCGCCCTTTTAAAACAGGACCCCAACTTTGAATGAACTCCACTCAATGGGGCAGATTTACTTACCCGGTCCTGTCACAATGCCGCGGTGCATTGTCCGACGAGGATTCGGGTCTGTCGCGATTCACTAAGGTCGTGCGTCCAATTTCCTGCATGTGTCGCTTCTGCACTGAGAGTTCACCTTCTTCTTCCTGGTGCATGTGAGTGCATGTGAGTACTTGATCTTGCGACACAATTTCGTTTTAAAATTCTGCGCTTTTTCTGAATCCATCGATTTCTGTCACATGCAAGCCGACGCCAATGCGCCGCAATCCACGATTGTGTGCGCCAAAAGCCCAGGGCAATTCGGCGCAAAACGGTAATATTCGGGAAACCAGACGGAATCGCGGTCTGTGGACCCTTCCTAAATGAGCTCCAATATGTTCAGGTATTTGTTGTACATACTGAGGGGTTATTTAGCATAGACCTGTGCTTGATGTATCCTGCATGGGTCCTGAGTGGTGTTTACCCCTACGGCAGGCAAATAAACGCAGCCAGCAAAGTTTCACCTATGAAAATATTTGCTCCAGCAAGTGTGCATGTGCCGAGACAGTAAGCTAGCATTTGCAATTATTTCAGGGCTCCTACGCCGCTTAAATACCCCCGATATGTGTATATTTTGTGACTTTTTCCAGAGGAGTTATCCCCCAACTGCTGCCATGAGGCAAACCTAATTACCTTTGTCACAGAAATACTGGAGGACAATGTTGCTGTACATATCTTAAACTTTTGCCTTCTGCGTTCCAGCCTTGTTTCTCCCATTGTTATGGGTGAGCTTGCAATGAGTCAAAGTTTGTAAAAGTGCTTAAAACCATGTATCACTGCCTGACCTACCTGAATACTATTGTTCTCTGAAAATGGAGGCTGGTGTTGTCTATTGCAAATTGACTCAGCTGTACACTAGGCAAACAGATTCAGATGTCCAGCTCTCTGGCCGGATTTCTGGAGTAATGTGATGAACAATTTGGTTAAGCCTAAGCTGCAGAGTTATAGAGTTGTGGTCTTTGTCATAATATGTTGTAACTAAACAGATTGCAATCCCTAAACAAATTCTTATCTTGTAAGCCTTGGACTTTGAGCTAATATTCTTAAAAATCTTTAAATCTGTGTGCTGTCTGGATATCAACTGTGTGGTATCAGGACAATGCTTTGTATCATATTAGATGAGCTGACACACATAGCATGTGACTTTACAGATTTTATTATTGCCTGAAATTTATTGAAATGTGCAATTTAATTGTTATTGCTCATAGTTATTGGCTGGTGACTGCCATACGCAGCACTATTGTATCACCTAAATAATTAGTACCACAGGTATACTAGGAAAGGAATACTGGAGCAATAGACAAGCACTTATACTTCTTATGGTACCCCCATTTTCTCAAAGACTGCGTGCCTGTGGTGACTGTACCCTTTAATTATTATTAATAATAGATTGATATGCAGATATTTGATGTAGACTTGTAAGGAATGGCATGAAACACCATAGGCCCCTCCACTACGTATAAATGAATACAAGCAATAGAAAAAACACATGACTAGTATTGTCTCGGGTCTGACATAACATTCAATAGAGGGAAAAGAAGAAAGAGTCCTGGCACTCACAGGTTTGTTTCCAAAACCTTTATTCATGTCATGCGGTAAGAGTAGACATGCCATGCATGCACGGTGCTATGAGCCTTTTAGCCCAGCAATTGCTTCTTCCATTTAAGTCCAGTCCAAGGTCTAATTACAACTATATGCATTGTAGTAGGGATCCAGTACCAAGGTATTGTTAGTTGATTATAGAGATAAGGTTCTAATTTACACAACATATCTCCAATAGTTCCAATACTGCAAAAAATATTTGCAGTAGAAAAAAAAGAAAGAAAGTAATATTTGATATAGAAGCCTGTGTTTGCAATTACGGAGGTCAGACATTTCTTGTATTTCTTTAACAAGTTTGCACACACTGCAGCAAGGATTTCGGCCCAGTCCTCCATACAGATCTTCTGCAGATTCATTAGGTTTCGGCACTCTCAATGGGCAACATTGAGTTTCAACTTCAGCCTCCAAAGAATTTTTGTTGTGTTCAGTTCTGATGACTTTCTAGGCCACTCCAGGACTTTGAAATGCTTTTTACGTTGGTACTCCTAGTTGCCCTGATTGTGTGACCCAGCCACATACTATCATTAATTCTCTTATAGAGTATACATGGCCCCATAGTCGTTTCCCCTTTGCAGAAAAGCAACCCGAAGGATGATTTTTCCAACCCCATGCTTCGTGTTGGGGTTGTGTTCATCTTTTTTGTTCCACCAAACACAGTGAATGGAGTTGTGACCAAAAAGTTCTTGGTGACAGCTGACAAACTAAGGCTACTTTCACACCGCCGTAGTGGGGACGCATATATATGGCCGACGTCTATACGCCGTATATACGGCACCATAGATGACAATGGGCGCATGGCATTTTACGGAAGAGGTCCAGTTCAGCATACGTGTGACACCATATTGTTCCATAGCCAGGAAAAAGATAGGACATGACGCCATGCGCCATATATCGTTGTGATGAGGATCGGGGGGTGAGCTCCTCCTCTCCTGGGTGCTGACGTGTTATGGCACAGTGAGCGCAACGTCGTGTGAATGTAGAAAGTTGCGGTTATCTTAGCCTGCAAAGTCTATATGGACTTGGGTGCCAGGCACTCTAACAGTAGCCCAACAGATCGCATTGTAATCACTGGGGTAGTTTGGGCAGCATTTTCTAATCTTTATACTTTCCTCTGGGGGCTTGTCAATCTAACTTTAGTGACACGGCAATTTATACACAGATAATACATGTATGCACTTTTATGTGTGCAAACAGAACACATGAGTGCTTGATCTAACTTTAACCTCTAATTATTCCCCTTAGTACAGATCAGTCCTATCTAGTTGCACAGTAGAATTTCTGCATGTAAAATACCTTAGTGGTTTCTTATAATCTTTATTTCCCACCATGATGGCTTACCCTTTAACAAATAAAGATGAGTGTGATCATACATGCTCAGCTCAGTTACCTCAGCCCTTTCATCACTGATGTGGTAAAGCTCAAAGCAACAGGTGCAGGGGTTCAAATTCTGCCTCAACATCAGTCCTTCTCTGCAAGGTACTAAGATCAAAGGACTTAGCCATGAGCAAGACTGGCTATTTCGTGTCACACCAACGCTGCTTGCCGGTGGTTCAAAAGAAGCAACCTGAAGCTCAAATAATAGATTAATCTTCCTGATGCAGATGCTTTAACGTCTATTTTGTGTGCCGTTGAAACGTACAGAAGATGCTAGACCCGGAAGACTGATGCATGTTCAAAAGCTCCAGTGAAATAGCTAGCCAATTTACTGATGAATTTTCCCAGAAACACTAGGAAAATTAGACACCTGTGGCTATGAGAAAGATTGTCAAAACCTTCACTGTTATAGATGAGGAATTTCTAGATTTGAATTGGAAAATACCAGAGGTCTGTGACTGCATGTGCAGATGGCGAAGTTAAGACAAATCTCTCCATTCATCGTGCTTGGACATTATTCTCTTAGTTACAGGAAGTATCTCACACATACATTTATAGTATATAATAGAAAGCATGTCTGTTGTAAAATATATGTAGTGTTCTTGTGCATCTTGGGGCAATGTCCTAAAGTATATTCAATAGATGTCTCTAAGAAAATGGCATTCTTCGCCATCGCCTAACAAATGCATTTTGGGACAAGTGAATTAGCACATCTCACCAATATGGCATTTCCGCGTTGTTCCATAAACAATCATTTCTTGTGGGTGAGTTTATTGTCTATTGTGAATGATCTCTAAAATAGAAGAGTGTGTTAACATTGAATGGAAGCCGGGCAATTAAATGTATTTGCATCTCTAGAAGATCCACTAACAAGCTGCCAATTTGCATTGCAAATGTATTAACAAAGGACCCTATGTTATGTCTTACTGCCATTTTCCAGCATCTTTCTGTCTCTTCTTGTAAGATTATGCAGCCAACTTTTTACAATCAGAATTTACAACAGCCACATTTTATTACAGTCTTCATTTAATGGTCGATACCTCTGAATCAAAATAAGTTGGTAAAGTTGTAAACTTTATACATAGACTTACCGTGATTACACAAATAAGTCACCTGAGTGTATGGGATCTTTGTATTGGCCAAAGTCAGTTAATGGTATTAATGTTACAAGTATTATCATAGTACAGGCGGTCCCCTACTTAGAAACACCCGACTTACAGACGACCCCTAGTTATAAACGGACCTCTGGATATTGGTAAATTACTGTACTTTATCCTTAGGCTACAATAAAGAGCTATAACCGTTATCACAGGTGTCTACAAGTAAGATTTATTATTAATCCTGGTTCTTATGACAATATTTTTAAAATCCAATTGTCACTGAGACCGAAAAAATTCTGGCTGGGGTTACAATGATAAAATATACAGTTTCGACTTACATACAAATTCAACTTAAGAACAAACCTAGAGAACTTGTATCTTGAATCTTGTATGTAACCCGGGGACTGCCTGTACATGGTATCAGGGTACTCCTATCAGGTGGCCAAACCTTTTTCTGATTAGAAGGTCATTGAACACCCAAAGGCTGTGCCAAAACTTAAAGTGAGTTTTAGCTATAAAAAAAATGTCTTCTAAATCCACAGCATTGAGGATACATGTCTAAATGGGCATCTGACAGCCAGACAATTAGCCAATAGGCAGAATGGAAGATTTCACATCCCAATGAGACACCCTATACTCTATAGGACCTCTTTGTCGGTTCCCCTGTAAGCCATCCAGAATGCCCTCTCCATATCAGTGTTTCACGGCATCCCATATAATGAGTTATTTATGTATGTTATGAGATAAATCCCTTTAGAAAAGTTCCCACATGTTAAATATTTATGGGTTATTGAGCTCCATTCTGCATAAATCTGGTGGCCCCATAGTTGGCCTCATAGTGAAGACTCACACTCTATATTAGTGATGGCAAACCTTTTAGACACAGAGTGCCCAAACTATAACCAAAATCCACATATTTTTCGCAAAGTGCCAATGCAACAATTTAAGCAGTAACTTATTACTCCCTGTTCTATCACAGATATAAATTGTGTAGGCACCTGAGGACACCAATACAGTAGAAAGAAGGAGAAGAAGTTTGGATTATCATTGTAGCTTCCTTCTGGGTTCCTGGGCTGCCTGGGACTGCAAGAGGCCTTGAGTCCTGTTTGGCAAACTCTACCCTGGGGTGATGGCAAGGGTGCCCATTTAGAGGGCTCTGAGTGCCACCTCTGGCACCCGTGCCATAGGTTCGCCACCACTGCTCTATATGATGCTTTTCTTCACCTATGCATGGGCATAAGAATAGACATCAGAAAATAACAAGCACCACATTTTCCACACACTTGGGGACACTCAAGGTTATTCATACCTGCCTTAAAATCTTTAATGATCTTATCTATTATGATGAAAACAATAAAGGATCTTCAAATACAACATGACTTTATATGAACTGATGCAGTCTATAAAATTCCATGCATTGTGAGTCAGTTGAAGAGCTTCTTCCGAAATTTCACATTGATGGTTCTTTACAAGATGAAAGGCAGGATACTTGTCATTAACCACTGTTCCCACAAACCCAAACAAGTGAAATGTATTCTTATTCGTGTGCATATTTTCTATCAGACCCTCCTCACCCAATAAAACCTCTGTCTCTTCTACATGAAGGATTTCTTTCTATGATCTTTTAGGCTTTTACAGCATTTTACAAGAAAATACAGTTCTTACTTACAAAGCCATCTGTAGATCCGAAATGTAGGACAAGATAAATAGAAGGGTCTGTGACAATGAACGCCATGTTAATGATTTGATAGCAGTCTAAATAAAAAAGCCAACATAAAGCTACAGGAGATCTTTACCGGCTCTACAAGGCAATAAATTTGTATTAACTCAGTAACTACAGCAATTAAAGGATAGTTTGGGAGCAGTTAAGGGAGACAAAGAGACATTATTATTCTTGGAAATGGGTGCAGTAAAAAAGGAATTCATTTCATTTAACTAATGAGCAGCTGGCTAGGCATGTAAATGGAGTAGCTTCTCCTAAGAAGTGCTTTATATCTCTTATAGAGGATGGCAGAAGATGTCCAAGTTAGGTGAAGGCTCACCAGGTCTATTAGGTCTTCTGTTGAAATGCAAATGAGAGTCAGTTTTGTTTTGGTTTGTTTATCGGCCAGTTAAAAGAGTATCAGTTCAGTTCCTATGAATGGGATAAGCACAGACCAATGACTTCTAATAGGCGAGCTTCACTTTCAAAGGTTTATTTGAAGCAGACAGTAAGGTGAAAAGTGCATAGTTTACAGAGACTGTTGTGAGCAACAAGGCAGCTTTATGCTAAATATGCAAATGATAAAACTATACTTAATTCATCATACAGTCTGATGCTGGCAACTCTTTAACCCTCTAACGACCAGGCCCTTTTTCGATTTAGTATTTTCATTTTTCACTCCCCACATTCAAAAATCTAAAACATTTTTATTTTTCCATGAAAAGAGCTGTGTATAACAAATATTCCATGCCGTGTACTGGAAACAGGAAAATAATTCCAAATGCAGTGAAATGCGTTTTCACCATTTTCTTGAGCTTGATTTTTACAGCTTCCACTGTGCGCCCCAAATGACATGTCTCCTTTATTCTTTGGGTCAGTAAGATCACAAGGATACTAAATTTATATAGGCTTTACTGTGTTTTGATACATTTAGAAAAATTAAAACATTCTGTACAAAAAAAATCTTCATTTTTCCATCTTCTGGTGCTAATAACGTATTCATACTCAGTGTACAAAGTTGTGTGACATGACATTTTTTTTGCAAGATGCTATGACATTTTCATTGCAACCACATTGAGGGCTGTACAGACTTTTTAGTAAATTTTTTTATATGTTGCACAATGGCCAGGAAGTGGCATTTCAGACATTTGGGCGCTACTTTCCTTTACAGTGAAACAAAAGGTACCCCTTTGAGGAGGGACAGGGAAAGAGGGGTAAAAGGAAGCACTATGAAAGACCAAATTGAGTCTGAATAATTGCAGTAAAAAATACTTTATTAATGACTATTTAAGACATAATGATAAAAGCAGGATGAGAATCCTCAGACAATACTGAGGGGGAATGACAGTGCAAGGCGGCGACAACAAATGAGAAAGTCGTCATCCCGGACAGTGGAGGTCCACTTCATCTATCCTTTTGTTCATTGGTAAGGTATTATCTCTACCTGTTTGTGCACATTCAGGGCCGCGCGCCGGGTCCCGGTACATGGAGAGGGCTCGCGGGCCGAGCCCTCTCCATAGCCGGTAAGTCTTTGCTGCATATTGCAGCAAAGGCTTACCGGTAACACCCGCGATCGGTGCTAGCACCCATCGCGGGTGCTTTCACGGAGATCGCCGCCGGCAATGCTGCCGGAGGCTCCAAAAAGATGGCGCCGCATGGGCGCCGCCATCTTGCCGTGGATCGCCGCTCCCCGATGACGTCACGGGGAGCGGTGATCCGTTGCCATGACAGCTTCGGGTCTCACGAAGGCCCGTAGCAGTCTCGTTTTAACCCATTCATTACAATGTGCTATCAGCACATTGTAATGAATGAGGAGTAAAATCCCCATATACTGCCATATTGCAGTATGGCAGCATATGGTAGGATCGATCAGACAACTTAGGGTTAAAGTACCCTAGGGAGTCTGAAAAATAGTAAAAGTAAAAGTAAAAAAAAGTTTAAAAAAAAAAAATTATAATAAAAAAACCTAAAAATTCAAATCACCCCCCTTTCCCTAGAACTGATATTAATATTAATAAACAGTAAAAATCATAAACACATTAGGTATCGCCGCGTCCGAAAATGTCCGATCTATCAAAATATAATTACGGTTTTTCACTGCGTTTAACCTCGTAACGGAAAATAGCGTCCAAAGTCAAAAATGACATTTTTTTGCCATTTTGGAAAATATAAAAAAATTAATAAAAAGTGATCAAAAGGTTGCACAGTCCTAAAAATGATAGCAATGAAAACGACATCAAAAGTCGCAAAAAATGACACCACCCACAGCTCCGTACACCAAAGTATGAAAAAGTTATTGCCGCCAGAAGTTGGCAAAATCAAAAAAAAAATTTTGTACAGGAGGTTTTAATTTTTTTAAATGTATGAAAACATTATAAAACCTATACAAATTTGGTATCCACGTGATCGTACCGACCCAAAGAATAAATTAGACATGTCATTTGTGGCACACAGTGAAAGCTGTAAAATCCAAGCCCACATGAAAGTGTTGCAAATGTGTTTTTTCACCATTTTCACTGCATTTGTAATTTTTTTCCCGCTTCCCAGTACGCGCCATGGAATATTGAATACCGTCACTGCAAAGTGCAATTTGTTACGCAGAAAATAAGCCATAACACAGCTCTTTATGTGGAAAAATAAAAAAGTTATAGATTTTTGAAGGTGGGGAGTGAAAAATGGAAGTGAAAAAACTAAAAAAGGCCAAGTCGTGAAGGGGTTAAGTGCGCAGTGCGCTGCGTACAGTTCTTTCATGCTTACCCTGCCGCCAGCGTCGCGTCGGTCTCTGCGCGCTTCCTCCTGGGCTGGCTGTGTGATCCCGCGAGATCCAGTGCTGGGTCACAGGTCTCGCGGGATCACACACTGTCTGCAGGAGAAGAAGGCGCGCGCAAGAGAACGAGAAGAAGACCGGAGCAGCCTTTTCCTTTTTGTAAATATATTTTGTGGCTGGGGCCAGAAGAGTGTGCCTTGTCGTAGCAACAGGCCTCAAACCCTGTTTGTGAAAGGTCACTGCGGGGGGCAGGAGGCTTGTTCGGTTTTAGGGTGTGTTGGGGCCCAGACACTTTTGCTGTATGGGGCCCCGAATTTCCTGATGGCTGCCCTGTGCACATTACCTATGTTTATGCATGTTAGCAGCTGTGTGCCACTTTACACCTGTTGCCTTCATTATATGTACCTTCTGTCCTTACCTATTACATGTGCATGCTTTGTCCATGTGTAATTCCTCCTATGTCTGCCCGGGGTGACGACTTTCTCATTTGTTGTCGCCGCCTTGCACTGTCATTCCCCCTCAGTATTGTCTGAGGATTCTCATCCTGCTTTTATCATTATGTCTTAAATAGTCATTAATAAAGTATTTTTTACTGCAATTATTCAGACTCAATTTGGTCTTTCATAGTGCTTCCTTTTACCCCTCTTTCCCTGTCCCTCCTCAAAGGGGTACCTTTTGTTTTTGTGTATGCTCATGGGAAGCCTCTCTTTGGTGTGTTACTTACCATACCGGTCCAACCCACACTTTATTACGTACCACATGGATCTGGACTTACTTGGTATATAGGTTTGATACCTTCACCTCCCTTCTCTCTCCCTTCCTGATTCTCCTGTTGTTTTGGTTTTCCTTTACAGTGCTAAAGGCAGGAAGAACAATTTCCTCTTAGCTACATTGAAAAGCAGCCACCTTAACATCAAGCATGACTTTTTCAGAAAGTTTACTGACATGTTGCAGGATAATAGCTAAACCAGCATGTCTATTCCGATAGGAACAGATTCCCAACTGTAGACAGCACAGTTTCATTGTGTTTGCACCTCTTCAGTACAGTTTAGGGAACTGTTTTAGCTGAGTGAGAAGTAAAGGGAAAAATAGAGCTTTACTTACAGGGATGCAAACAAATCGAAACAGTGCTGTCTACAGTTGAGAATATGTAGGTTTATTGGTTTGGCTTTGATCCTGTAATGATGTCATTAGGCTTTCTAAAAAAAAGTCATGTTTGTTATTAAGGGGCTGCTTTACAAGGTAGCCCAGAAGCAATGTTTTCCTTATTCCATTCTGAAAAATGTATTTGCATATTTCCCAAATCCTCCACTGGAGCATCAATGGCTGCAAGACTCCATACGCCAGCATGAAGGCCTTGTCAAAGTCTTTACGAAAAGAGCTCTTACTTCCTGATACTATACTATATTCATTTCAGTACTTTCAAACTAACCATACATGTCTTTTTAGATCTCTGGTGTGCCCGATGAACAGTCTTTCTTGGTGAGTTATTTACATTATCTAAAGTACTAAATACTTTCTCTATTTTCTATAATGTGTCATTTGGTTCCCCTAAACAAGCTTCCCAGTGCTATGATTCCTGCATCCTTGTTCCATAATACATACTTCATCTGCATTATACATTCATCTGTATTCCTGAAAATACTGTCTCCGACCCGGTTGTTCGATTTGTATCTAGCTTCTGCAGAGAATTCTGTGGTCGTCTGGGTATCTCTCTGTCTTTCTCCTCTGCACACCATCCAGAAACAAAGGGACACACAGCAAGACTTAACCAAACTCTTGAACAGTTTTTTAGATGTTCTGTTTCTGATTCTTAAGAAAAGTGGAGACAATTCCTTCCTCTCGCAGAACTAACTAGGAACAATAGGGTAAACTCTTCCTCCAGTGTCTTGTAGGGACACTGAATCACTTAACCCTTCACTGTATCAACATTTCAATGACTTGCATCTTACAGTTCAGTCTGGAAAATTTGACTCCCCCCGCCCCCCCTGACGCTATGTGGGTCAATATGTGATAACCAAGTTTATTAATTGTGTGTCATTTAGATTGCAGTAGCCTGGTACCCTCCAGTTAGTCACTGTTGAAAAAATACAGAAATATTTCTGTCTGAATGCAATTATTGCTCTGAACCTGTAAGCATTAAGGTTCTCACACTTTCAGATCTTTGCCACTCTCACCTTTAGCATACATGATACACTGTGTGTTCTACCTCCATTGCTAGCTTTCTTCTGTACCTGCTTGTAATTCAATTGTACTCCAGTTTTTTTATATTTGGCTTTTGTTCTTGACTATTCTTTTGTTTATAAGATCCTGTATATGCTATCTCAGTTGTGACCCGGATTGTGGACCTTCCCTTTGTGTTATTTGTTTCTCTGTCTTTTTATATGTCCACAGTTTGTCTTCGTGGTTGTCCTGTGTTGCCTTGGAAACACAGAGCCAAGCAGGCAGGGCTTTTGGGGGCTGGGGTTTTAAGGTTCACTGTCCTATTTGTTGTCCCATAGTCCAGTGTCCCCATTACAGTCATATTAAATAATAATAATCTCTATTTATTTAGAGACATCATATTCCATAGCGCTTGAAAAATCATAGGATTGAGGGTCCTGCTTGCAAGAGCTTAAATAAAATATAAAAGATAAGATTTTGAGCCAGAGAACCCCACTGCCAGTTAAAGACATAGTTGGAAATGTGACCAGCAGGTGAAGAACTAGTTCACGCCTGTTTCTTTAAGCTCCAGTATCTCAGATGATTAGATACACAGAACCACAAGAGATTCTTATCTATAATATGACACCAAAAGCATCAAAGACACCAAACCTGGTTTCTCCCAGAACCTCTAAACTTGACTCATCTCTCATATTGAGATTATTTTACAATATTTTTACAATTTTTTAATTTTTTTTTTAAAGGTACACATGTGAAACTTTACATAAATGAAGGAACTCTAGAAATTACATTCCAAACCTAACCTGATGTAGTCCCTATAATATTTCTTAGTTATAATTTCCATGATTATATTTCAATGTAATAGTTTGTCATTCAATACTCCAAAGCAGATGGACAAGAAGTACTGTAGGCATGAAACAAGACTATTAAAGATTAAGAAACATATACTCTGTATATATAATAATATCTGCAGGTCTAAACACATAAATTTGCATTGCCGTTTATAAGACCTAAGAAAGGGTTTAGTACCTCCAGTAAAATTCAGGCCAGGGTGGTCACTGAAAAAAATGCAGGTTCCTTCCCTAGAGCACTCTATAACTTCAAACAGTTGGGGCCCTGAAGCAGCCATGAGCAATTACAGTGGCATGTTATAGAATGTGAATATCCTTTTATCTACAGCTTCAGGAAATGGGCATCAGAGGCAGACTTAGGGGAAAGTATATACATTTTCAGATATTCTAATAACCTGAAATGGAGCTGTAGCATGAGGGTTTATTTTTATGAGCAATAATAGTATCTTTTTATTCTGTTCTATAACATTTTAGAGACTGACAGTCAAAGCTTTCCCTTTATTTTGAAATGTCTTTTATGTCTAAAACATAACACAAGATATCATGGTAGATTAGCACAGGAGGTAAGGACCTCTACACCAGTAAAGTCTCATTATGCACAATTCAGACAGCACACATAAAATATAAAGTGCCGGAGCCTATGTCTCTGTGGAGTCTGATTGTTCTTCTCTTTTTTGTGCTATTGATTTTAATATAAAGACTTAATAATTAGAATTATAAAGAAGGCAGAGGAAATTAAGCAATGTATAGGAAATTGAAAAAGCTGAAGTAATCAAGTACAGAAATTGTCGTTTAGACTGAAGTGAGCTAAACCTCCATAGAATGATGACAATTGTCTGCTGATCGATCGTTCCAACAAGGCAGCTCCTAGATACAAGTTATTCCATTTGTCGCATTTGTTTTACCGTATTCATATATGTCATATATGTCTTTTGAACAAAGATGACTATTGGATGAAAATCTTAGACTTGTCAAACTCCTTCAAAGACCATGATGTTCTGTCCTTGGACAGATAAAATAAATACCTGATAAAATTTCATTGTGGCTGGATTTCTCAGTTGCGCCAATAGTCTAGTATGTATAGGCACCTTTAGATAAGTGATCTCCCAGAAAGCCATAAATCTAATTGTATACATTGATTCTTTACCTATGCACAGGCAACTCTGCCCATGTCCATTATTTTCTACATGACTAGTATGTACTCACACTGTAATTGGAATGTATAACTGTATTACTGAAATTCATTAAAAGATGTTTGTTGTTTATTCATATTGTGGGATTAATATTGAGTCTCTATTCTTAACCATTTTGATTATCTCAAATTCATAAATATAGTTCAATGTTGTCATTAATGGCATCTTAATGACCCTTAATAACTGATTAATGATTAAATATTAATAAGAAATCCAGCTAGTACCATAAATAAAACGTAACTTTTAATAATTACTGATAAAACAAGTTCACAGTGAATTACAATAATATGCACATTAACCATCTAGTCAGCAAAAACACATCAGAAAGGAAGCTCGTTCAGACCTCCAATAAGTTTTGTCTGACACAGTCCCCATTACCCCCCCTCACCGTGTCTTAGTGCATTCCTGTATAGCATATGACACGGTGCATCATCTCAAAACCACGGACCAACATTAATCCTGACCATAAGGAATAATAGGGTGGATCTCACCAGTCTTCGGTGCGCCTTCTCCTGGTCGAGCGGTACTGGTCCGGAGGTACAGGACCCATTAGGCCCTACAGTCGGTTAGTATTCTGACCTCGCAATATTGCTCCTGCCCTGACAAGGATGGTCCCAGTACTGTCCCTTACAGATTCTGTTAGACCCTTACAGAACCTACGCGTTTCATATGTCGTGTGAAGCACTCATCAGGGGAATAAAGTAATGTAGTGGGCTATGCAGCCTTGATACTAAGTATGGCTGCAAAAGCTTTACATCAAGGGGTTAAAATGAATAAAAAATGAGCAGTGGCCCGTATAATACAAGTTATACTAGTATGGTGGCTAGATGTATTGGCATGGGCGCCACAATCTGGTGCTCTCACACTTTTAAAGTTGATGCTGCCCCCGACACTGAAGTTGCAAACTTATTTCAGGCTATCGATAGATGCTAATCATGGATGCAGAAATATGGAACATGGAATGTGTCAGTCACCTTTCTCCGAGCTGTTGTAAGGTAGCAATGGGAGTTCTCTAAGAAAATGTGGGAATCTGTAATCTTGTGAAAAGTTTTCCAACAAGTATAGAAGCTACAGCCGCATTATTGTATGAAAGGAAGGGCACACATCATAACAACGGCCATAGTTTTCAAATTAAAAGTTCAACAAGGACAGCAAATGTACAAGGCTACATATTAGGTTCATGCTTCAAAAGACATGCCTGCCAGTAATATGCATCATTAATGCCTTTAAAAGGGGAGAAGGTTATATGACCCTTAGCCTTTGCTCTGGACACTCTCTAGTGGAGCATATCCCTTGGGCCACTATAATCAATCAAATCATAATTGAAGGGTTAGGCATAATGTAGGATTTTGTGTAAATGTTACAATAAATTGGTAATGTTAATTTTGCAGTTGTCTTTGCAGATTTTATGATATTTAGGCCATCATTTCTATAGTAATCCTTATCAATCCAAGTATGATTTATTCCAGGGCGTTGTACATGTGAAAAGGAGCTATGAACACAAAATAAAATAGTTTAATAACACATGCTAGCACAGAGGGATAGTTCACACTGCCCAATTCTGAGGGTCTATTGTCATGTGTCAGTATTGGGGTTTTTTATTAAATATTTTTGTTTATGACCTCCTGGCTTGCTTACAGAGTAGAATCTCAGCATTTGTAGATAACACTGTAAACTACCTTCAGTACTAATAGTGTAGATAGTTCTGTGAACTTATCAACATAAATCACTATAGTTTAACATTACAGATGTATTTGGAGAAGCTAGGCAGAGAAATGGAAAATTAAGTTTAATGTAGATAAATGAAAGGTTATGCACCTCGTGCAAGACCAGGAATTACAAATCCCCCAAGTCAATATTTTTCTCTTTATTGTAGTATGCCATATATACTTGTGTATTAGCCAAGTTTTTCTGCGAGCACTGGCTATATACTGGGGGCTGGCACTGGGTATATACTGTGGGCAGGCACTGGCTATATACTGAGGGGCAGCCGCTGGATTTATACGGAGGGGCAAGAACTGGCTACATACTGGGGGGCAGGCACTGGCTATATACTAGGGGGAACTGTGTGGCTATATAAAAGGGGGCTGTTGGCTATATACTGGGGCAGAGGGCTGCTGGCTATATACAACGGGACAGGCACTGGCTATATACAAGGGGGCAGACACTGGCTATATACTATTGGGCTGCTGGCTATATAGTGCGAGCAGGGGGCTACTGGCTTTATACTAGGGAGTAGAGGCTGGCTGTATAGTGGGGGCCTGCTGGATATATACTGGGGGGCTGCTGAATATATACTGGGGGGGCATGTGACCAATGCATTTTTCACCCTTGACTTATACTCGAGTCAATAGGTTTTGCCAGTTTTTTGTGTTAAAATTAGGTGCTTATACTCGGGTATATACTTACATTTACAGGAATAAGTGTGCATATAAATTCAGTCATGCAAATAACATCCATCAAGAGCCAGCCATCAATTGCCAACCCAGAGTTTCACCTGGGATGCTCGATGCATGATTGAATTTAGATGCACATTTTTACTACATACTACACTAAAGACAAAACCATTTCTATATACAGACTACTCTATGTTATATTATTCTGTATAGAAAATATGATGGAAGAATGAGGAGGAAAATAGTGTTTGAGGTCTGAATGAGGACCTATTCTCTGAGTGAACTTTTGGGATTTTTTCACAACATCTTATTGCTAGATTTGAGCATGCTCAAAAGAGTGGCATCAGAGCCTGGAACTGAGCTTACTATTACAATTAAGTATACAATACTTTAGGATAAGTTCAGAATTGTGTAGATACAAGGTAACAGGTACGTGTGGAGACACATATACAATTTTATACAATTATAGACAATCTTGGTCCTTATTACTTGATTTTTCACAGGCTGGCCATGTGAAGCTGGAAACTTACGTATGGCCACTTTCATAGACTGGTTAACTTTTATCAAAAATAGAAGCTAAGACATTCCAAGTTAAAGGGAACCTGTAACCAGGGACCTAATTTTCACTACAGACAGGTTACAGAAAGGAGCTGTACAGGAGCTCAAATAGAGCTGAGAGCTTAGGAGTGAGCAGCACAGACAAGTCACATGTTGTTTTTTGAAATGCATCCACACTAAAGCCCAACCCCTAGGACTAAACAGAGGATTCTGTCAGGATGCAGGTAAGTTATAACACACAATTATATTGTAATGCAAATGCTTAGAAAAGGCAGAAAGTCATATTTGCACTGCAGCTGTAATGGGCTTTTGCAACCTGTCTTTAGTGTAAATGAGGTCCCTGGTGACAGGTTCCCTTTAAAAACCTTATTCTCCAATGCAATGAATCTCCAATAACATTTATTTTAAAATCATATATGTTTATTCTACCTATTTTACCAGCAGTGCACCATGTAAAGGAGAGAATCTCATCACACCATTATCTCCATTATCATTATAGTAAAAACAAAAATCATGGCGGAGGGGCGTATGAGCCTTGATAAAGACACAATTCTTGGCAAATGGCCAGAAATTATGACTAATTTCCCCCTTACACTACCTTTATGTCAACTGGACATGGAAGAGCATGTATTGGGCAGTTCCCGGCCAAGGTTCCTGGTGCAGGTTATAGTGCAATTCTGCACTAGGCAGGACCTGGCATAAAATTGTTTGCCGGTCCGTTGGATATACTAATAGGCCAGAGCCTCTTGGGATATCTGGTGCAAGCAAAGGGACAGAGGGGACATCAAGTGGCACACAGTGTGCCAGTGCTTGATAAATCCCTCAATGGGTCCAAAATACACTTTGCCAGGCTATTTATTTAATAGATGAATACATGAAGGACTCTTATTGGTTGCTGGATGCTTGAATCTTATTACAATGTCCTTACTTTCTAAAAGTATGCATATTCTGCAACCCCATACTCTGCTCTCTTTCTGAGACTCCATTCTCATATAGTCAATTTTATTTCAAAACATAAACCTTCCCTGGTGACTCTCCAGCTTCCTAAACTGGAGGGAAGAAAAGCCTTACCAGGCCTGCACCTATATGTTTTGGCTGGCCAGTTGAGATATCTGAAATCTTGAGACCTGCCTTGCCTTTTTTTTAGTACTACACCGCCATATTGCAGGGAAAGATAGAACATGTCCTATCTTTCTCCTGGCTATGAAACGGTACCGTGCCGCACGTGTACTCCTGTACAGCGCAAATATACGGCAAATATACTTCAGCCATATATTTGTCCCGCATATGGCCGTGTGAATGTAGCCTAAATGCGGTATGCTTTGCATGCTCAGTTCCTGAGGCCAGGTATCCACATTTTCCCATATAGTGCGGTTTCGAGGACGCAGGGCTCAAGTGGCTTTATTTTCGCTTTATATACCAATCCTCTCAGGTCTAAACCTCTACATGTGGAAGAACAGTGTAGGATATGTATACCCACCATGTATGAGGAGCAATGCACTGAGGCTTTGGAGTTCCTGCTTAATGTATCTCCAGTAGCCATCAATAAAATGACATAGCTGTTTATTCTCCACTAATGCTATCTCTCACAATAACGTTTATACAAGGTGGGTCACTTGTCGCACTACAGATGCTAATTTTGTAACCAAAAAGCGGCTGGGTTTTGGCACCTTATGTGGGATTTCACCTATATAAGCCCATTCTGGAGGGAAGTATGCGACCTCATGTCTGAAATTAGCCTTGCTCTTGTCTCCTGATCCCCTGAGATCTGTTTGCTGGATAAAAAACTATGGGCACAACATGTCCAAATTCTCCTTTAGGAGGCACTGTTTATGACTGGAAAGTCAGTAGCTCTGCACTGGATGAGGATCGTCCTTCCATCCTGTCACAGTAGTGGTCCTTGGTTAATAAAATGTTACCTCTAGTTAATATTGTATAGAAACACAATGGGGCACATTTACTAAGAACTGTCCGGTCTGTACTATGTGCAGTTTGCCTGTGTATTGTGTAGATGAATCTGGCGCCCTATACACTGCTCCAACAGAGTGCACCACTTTTTTTTGGTGCACCTTTAACATAGGGTGCGTATCACAATTCGGTCAGACTTTGTTAAATCTTGCGCTGTCCGGCTGAGCATTGGAACATCCCCTTCAGTGCAGTTCACTAGTGCCGCAGACACTTCTTAAATACCTGTGCAAGAAGTTTGCACCTAAAAGAAAAATGCAAAGTCCAACAGAAAACTGGCACGCAGGAATTTTAGTGTGTTCTTCGCCTCTAATGCTGTTTTCTGATGCTTCACTTCGATCTTCTCTTTCTTATTTTAGGTTCTCTCTTTATCTGAATTTATTTTTTTGTGGAGGGTCCTGCGGCTACACATCTTACACTCTGTACTGTGTGCTTTATGTAGTGATAATCTATCATATGATGTGTGTATCTTTTTCTTTTGCGTTCAATAAAATGTTTTTTTTTTTTTTAAAGTAAATACTTATATTTTAGTAGTTTAGTAGAGGGGATAGAAGTATAATTATAGGTAACATATCGTGTAATGGCCTGGAGGAGACTGCTCAGCTGATGTTTTCAACCCTATAAAGTTGAAAAGTCTCTTGGATAAGCCCCCTGCTGAGTTGCCCGCAGACAAGCCATATGAAGCTCAAAAATTACAAACTTCCTCCTATCACCAGCTTTAATGAGAGCTGTTTAGATGAACTCTCCTGGCTGCTAATAAAATGATTTTGCATGTGTAGGAAGCAGGATGTGTAAAGCCCAGGAGTTTGATCTTGTTTCAGACATCAAACAGAGCAGCATTGTGATGGGTGTGGAGTTGATGTAGCTGGCTGGAATACTAGATGGAATTACCCTGGTTACGCAGCTGGACCGGAATAAGGCAGGGCTGGAAGTGAGCTTGTTATGTTTTTACAACTATACAAACTGTTGTGCCATTCTTTATGGACAGTGGACTCAGGCAGACAGGTTCTCCACATTCTACATCTGTGCACTCTGATTCTCACTGGATACTAACTTATACACATCTTTTGCTTTCTGTTTTACAAGTTTATTGCAAAAGAATATTTTTTAAAGAAATTCAAGATTGTCAAGTGTCATTGCCTTTCCTTACATAAATGGGAAAAGGAGGAAAAACCCTGTTATAGTATGTGATAGCCAGTAGTACACGGGTCACTTGTAGACTCTGCACAGAGATCCTTTGTTTTCGTTGCAGTAAATTCTGTCAGATCTCAGTTTCTCAGCATCTCGGTGCCTTGACATTCACGGCCACAAGACGTTTTCTTCCATCTTAATTAAATTAAAAATAAATGGTCGTTAAGTGAAGGATGTGGTAAACCTCTTAGCTGGTACACTGGCCATTTCATTATATTCATTACGTGTTATATGAAGACTTCTTGTTGAAGGAGAATTTATATTTTTATGCTTTTCTTTGAATTTTTTTTTTTGCCACAGAAAATAAGACATATGTCGAAATTTTCCATGTACCAGGTTATTTAAGGAAAGTTTTTAATGATGAGATCACCATTTGTATTATTCAAATCTTATGTTTTATGAAAATGTTTTCTCTTGCTACATTTTATATATGGGATATATATTTTACATTTTATATATGGGACAACAGGTACAGTGTATCAGGACAATGCAAGTAAACAAACAAAACAAAATAAAATATATAAATAAACCTACCTTCTTACTTTAAAAAAAATGTGTACAATTCTGTGATTTCTTGTTTCCAGCTGGTTTTGGTCTAAATTTGCAGTATATATGAATGTTACATTGTGATGAAATCGTAAGAGCAGAACGTCTGTTTTTTGGCGGCATTTGCTGCACTAAATGCAATTCTTTTTCATGGAAGAATGCACATGTCTGTTGTTTAAACAGACCATGCAACAGTTCTGTCAAAAATTTGTCAGATCTATTTTCACTGCCATAAAGGACAATGGGGTGATGTGTCATTGTTGTTTTGTCGTTGTTTTGGTGCATTTGTGCGACTAATGCTGTTTTGCGACTTTCCATTGTGCCAACATAGAACAGTGCAAAGTCACTTTGACATAGAGTCTGCTTGCACCTAATTGCATAGCCAAGTTTTCACGATAGGACTGAATTCATGAATTGTGATTTTCCTCTAAGGCTCAAATTGACACCAGTCCTCACACTGGTCTAAGCGACTTTTTATGCTACTGTCACAAAATACTGCCAGCAGATTTATCAAGGGCCAATGACAGACATAGAATTTTCGTAAAGAGTTGGTCTAATGATAAATTACCCCAATGAATCTTTTAAATGGATGGTTGGGAGGATACACTTTTAACAGTAAAAATTATAAATTTTTTAAATCCTTTACAAGACAGTTGACAGACCAATGACACATGTCCATTTAAAAACAGATGGAATGATGGATTATTTATGGATTTCATTTTGATGCAAATCCGGTATCACAGCCTATATTGGCAATTGTTCATATGCGGATAGCCTTGATATGCTCCATAAAAGATGTATTGACTAAAAAAATAGCTGTTGTCATAAGCTATTTTCTGAAAGTCATCCCATGTAAAAGATTTTTAAAACCATCAAAACCAAGCATAATAAACGAGAGACACTTACTGTGGTAATCTTCTCATATTTGTTATCCATGACCTCCTTCCTTCTAAAATCAACTTTTAAAATTATGTCAATGAGCCAGAATCTGGGGGTTGTTACCTGAGTCCTTCCATGCTGTAGCTTCACAGGCTGTTACCTTGTCTCCCCTCTCCTCTACTCTCCCAGCACTTCCCTCTCGCTCTGCCTGATGTAATCTCAAGGGAGCAGAGGGAGATGCAGCACACAGTGGGAGGGGAAGTGCTCCTTGTACACTCTAACAGCCTGTGAAACTATTGCAAAAAGGGCCTCTGGTAACACCCCCCAGAGCCCTTTAGGCTCATTAGCATAATCCTAAATGCTCATTTTTGAAGAATGGAGGCCATGGAGAACAAATATATGAAACTTTTCACAGTCACAGTGTCTGTATCTATGAGTAAGTGTCCTTGGTTTATCATGCTTGATTTTTATGACAAATTTCCTTTAAGTAGAGATTGCCCTTTTAAACAGTTACAAATCTTTTATCTTCATAAAGCTGTAGTTTTTGCACACATTTTGCAGTAGGCAGTTCATGCTTGGTGTCTTAGTATTGCAGTATCTCAGACAGAGAAACAATTAATGCTTTGTATCAGAGTCCTTGTTAAGGTCACTTTCTGTCTTCTCTGTTTGACCTATCTCCAGTTTAAACAATGGAAAGAATCACTTTGCAATGAAGGTCTCGTGTGAGACCCAGGTGAAGGCATTGCTGGTTTCTACTTAGCCTAAGATGTTTGTCCACCTGTCTCTTCCATCAATCTATGCACAAAAGAAAATTGTATTCTGTGCAGCCTTCGTCATACACCACAACCCTCTTGTGTTTGCTCTTGTGATGTGGCATCTATTACCGTCAAATGCTTATCACCATGATGGAGAGCCTACTTATTTTGTATTGCTTGCATCGAAAGCAAATACCAAAGTTGATAAACTGAAGACAACGATTAAACAAGCCTTCTACAATTCTACTGCATCATGATGAATGCTACACAGCAAGACATGGCATTTATAAAACTTTTACAGATATGGAAAAATATCTGAAAATATTATACTCTGTTATCTCTAGTCTCTATCATATGAAAGTTGTGTATATATGGACAGATGGTTTTATCCGATCTGGATGCAAATTCCTTTTATAATGCTCAAGTTCAAATTAAGATGAAATGAAAAAAAGATTTATTTCTCCTTCTCATGTCTCTTATCTACCAGCTTGCTGATAATAGACTTTTAGCCTCGTAACTGCATTAACATGAGAAAAGACAAATTAATAATTCTACTGTATATGTGTGCAAAATCGTAAGAAGAAGTTATACTGAGTAAAGTGCATTTTTTACATGAGGCTTTTATTTTTATATAAATAACCTAAGTTTGTAAAAATCACTTACATTTTTGTTGAAGAGGAAAACCCTGACTGCCGGCAGTATGAGTCATATGACGTCTCTAATTAACTTGAAGAGGGATCAATTTAGTGCTCCATGTGGTACTTTCTAACTAATTTATGCCCCCCTGCTGGGCTGTGAAGAATGAAGTCATCCAAGGTTCACATAATAAGTGAAGTTTTATGGGGAATTGATGACATCACTCCTTACACAGTAGGAAACACAAAAGCTGTAATCTTTAGCACCATGTGCTATCATTCTTGGTAAAGACTGTTTAATGAAAAGCTTTTCAACACGTCCAAAGATCAGCAAAATATCTACAAATTTACAAATACAGATAGAATTTGTTTGGGTTTTCATCTAAACAACTTCACTAAATATGATTTTTCCTCAAAAAATAAGAATCTAGAGCACTAGAGAATAGCTAGAGAATAATCTTGACTCACCAGAGTTGTTCCACCTGTTTCATCTGTAAAAAATGTGTACAGCAACATGTTCAGTTGCAGTTAACTAAGACTATATCCTACGATTGAGAAAAATCAGACATGACTGTAAATTTTCCCTTGATTATAATGTGTCAGTGTTTAATCCATGAGCTATTCATTATGTCCAAGACTTTGGATATGAACATTACAATCAGTGTTTTAACATCATAATTAATGGCTCCACACTCTCTGCTGTTTTGGAGTAACCATAGATCTGCCCTATCTTTTAAGCATCATGTTCTGACCATTGCTATAACCTGCCACCTCCACCACAAGAACATATGTCACATTTATTCCTGACTCAACCTGGAGTCTATAAAATTACTAGTCCATGCCTGTATCATCTCCCGCTTGGACTACCACAACATTCTTCTCTTTCCATGTTTCACATATTCCTCTCCTCTTTGCCAGTCTCTCTACTAGTTACCCAATTTTAAAATACTAACCATGACTTACAAAGCTGTCCATAACCTGTCCCCTAAATATATCTCTAACCAATCAGCCAATACCATCCCACACGTAATATCTGTTCCTCACAGGACCTTCTGTTTCACTTTTTTTACCATTCGCTCTTCTCACCGTAACCGTACCAAGGACTTCTCCCATGCATCTCCCATACTCTGGAACTCTCTACCAAAATGTGTCAGACTATCTCCACCTACCAAACCTTACAATGTAACTTGAAAACCCACCTGTTTAGAAATGCCTACAATACAAATACCCCACTGCTATACCTTATGGGGGATATTTATCATACGCCACCGCTCGTGCGCAGTGCAATACAACAAGGGACTGAAGCTTGGCAGGACGTGCCCACTGGCGTGAAGGTGACGGATTGGCCGGATTGGGCTAAATAATCGCAAGTGTTAGTAATAAGCTATCATTTGCGATTATTGCAGGGCACAGAGACCTTGATAAATATGCCCCAAGGTCTTGACCTACCATCCCATATAAATTGTGACCACTCACAGATGTAATTTTCCATCTTTGAATATTTGTTTGCATCTTAAAGAATAACCATCATTTCAGATAATTTTTGATTTTCTGTGAGGGGTAGGAATGCCTGTGAACATCTTTCTAATATAATTCACTAAGAAATTCTGCAGAGTTGCTTAGTTTATAAAGAAACAGACTGCAATGTGCCCCTTAGTTTCAATGTTACTTCTTGGTTGTTAGGGCAAATCTGTCTACCAGATTGAAGATGGGTCTCTCTCTCATCTCCTGGCTGTCAGTGTTAACTCTTTCTGCTCTCTCCCCAGCTATAGTATGCTGTGAGCAGTTTTTTAAATGATCAAGCTGAAAGTGAGGGGGTATCCTGTTATCTCAAACCAAAAACAGGAAGATTAGATATGAGTTTATGCTACCTTCATAGACACACCCTATACAGGCTGGTATACCCATCATTATAGGAGGGAGTATCTTGATTTTTTTTTTATAAACTAAGCAGAAATTGTTAATTACAATATTAGAAAAATGTTCACCACATCACCCCACAATATAAAAAATTATCTCAAATGATGGTTATGCTTTAATGTAATGTATGTGAACCCCTTATTGAATGTACCTCACTGTAGTATTTATGGTTCTTTACAGATAAATAATAATAATGATGTATGATTTAACCCCTTCATGCTTTGCGACGGATATATCCACCGCAGAGCTATGGAGGATGTATGAAGAGGGCTCACGGCTGAGCCCTCTTCATACAGAGATGGGCTTTGCTGCAAAGTATAAAAAAGTTATTAGCGTCAGAAGATGGCAATTTTTTTTTTCCTTTTTCATACACATTCGTTTAATTTGTAAAAATGTCTTAACGCAATAAAACCTGTATAAATCTGGTATCACCGCGATCGTACCAAACCATAGAATAAAGTAGAGGTGTTATTTGAAGCGCAGAGTGAAAGTCATAAAAACGGAGGCCACAAGAACGTGACGCACATGCGTTTTTTTTTTCCATTTCTCTACATTTGGAATTTTTTTCCTGCTTCCCAGTACACAACATGTTATAATAAATAACATCACGAGAAAGTAAAATTTGTTACGCATGAAATAGGCCCTCACACAGCTCTGTACACGTAAAAATGAAAAAGTTATGGATTTTTGACGGTGGTGAGCGAGAAATGAGCGGAAAACCCTGCGTCCCTGAGGGGTTAAACCCAGAACATCGGTATACACAGAGAAAATATGTAGACTCACATGCTAAAAACGTATCCCCAAAAAATCTTTATACAGTGCCATCTTATTCCAAAGCACTTTACAGATCATAGGGTACATACACAAACAAGATATTATAGAGTAATATCGGATGAAATAACAGGAGTGAGAGCCCTACTTGCAAAAGCTTACAATCTATACGACTCTAAATTCACCAAGACTATGGGACACATTTACTTACCAGTCCCTGGGGCGTTCCCGGATCCGGAATGTCCGACTGGAGTGCATTGTGCTGTGATTCAATTAGATCATGCGCCCGATATCCTGCATGTGTCGCTTCCACGCTCAGGTCGGCCGGAGTTCACCTTCTTCTTCCTGGTGGATGTAAGTGGATTATCTTGTGACAATTTTAAATATAAATCAGTCCGAATCAGTCGGATTATCTGACGGCCCACCCCCCAATTTCTGTCGTATGAAAGATGGTGCAATTGCGCAAAAATCCCATCACATGCCCCAAAATCCCCTTCTAAACAGTCGTGCGAAACCTGAAAACATCGGAATATTCCCCCCTTTTAGAATTATATACAATAAAAAAAAATGACTGACATATTGCACTATCCTCATGGACAATCATTTCCATTCTTTTTCACATACTTGTCAGTGTTGTTCTCCCGGAATACCTGCCCTTTAAACATCATTTCTTTTCCATTCACATTTTGAAGCAATTATAGCTTAGACATAGAGTAACTCTTCAAGGGTTTAGGTAAATAATTCTCACCACAGGTAGGTGAAAACTGGAGGATAAGAAAATTAGTATCCAGCCATCAGGTTTATTAAAACAAAGCATGTGACCCTGCTGTGTAGGAGGGAACCCATGCCTCATAGTCCTAGGGATAAATTTAAGTGCAATGCCAAATTTACAAAAAAGACCATACAAAAGGGCTTCTCTGAGGGCACTGTAACTCCCAATATGTTACCATGGTTAAATTCCCAGAATCCTTGGTGACCTCCTGCTGATTTCCCTTATGAGCTAGTGTCCTGGAATCTCTCTTTATTAGGTGTCTAGAGAAGTTGGGCTGTGCTGATGCCAGCAGCCCCACACTGAGGCGTTTATTAGTTTTTGTACATTTTCTGTCTGGGTGCTCCACACTGCATCAAACTTTCCACAGCTGTTACAGTCAGGGAAAGAGAGTACAGCTCACACATTCACATCAGATTCCGAGTAGCAATATCATTTACAAAATGTTTCATTGTCATCACAAATTTAGGCTTAATTACCTGCTATTTATTATCACTACGAGCTCTCCTTCAGCAATCATTTAAATCCATCCCAAGTATTAAAAACTACAAAAAATAAACTACTATTATGTAGCTATTGAAAATTGGGGTCCTTACTCACACAGCCCCTAGCCTATTTAAGAGTTGCAAGATTCTTAATCGTCTTTATTACAGTATAATAAATGAAGAAGTATACATTACTTTTTGCCTTTTAGTTGCTTTATTTAGACTGCACTTAAAGTGGTGGTCCACTTTCAGCAAATAATTAATATTGTTTGTATAATGAAAAGTTACATGGCTTTCAATACCACTGCTATTCAGGTAACATACAGATTTGTATTTCTGGTGCAAATATCACCACCCATCTAGCCAGAATCCCAGAGTGTCTACCGGCCATATCCTCCTTTTACTCAAACTTTACATGGACAAAATGGAACCATTCCTTCACATAACACATCCCTCCCAAAAGGCCTAACCATCACAATTCATGGCTCCACATAGACAACTTTGACTCAGCCCAATCTTTTAAGCCTCGCCTACAGGCCCCTACTACAACCTGCTGCCTCCATAGTCCATGCCCTCATCATCTCCAGCTTGGACAACTGCAGAATTTTTCTTTGCGGTCTCCCAGCTAAGTCTTTGACCCTTTAATCCGTTTTTAAAGGTAATGAACCAAACATAGCTTTAGAATGCTGTAGCTACTTTGATGCAGGCACATATCTTGTTTAATCTCTGAGCTGAATGGTTTTGCTGAAATAACAATTGTAACATTTATGACCTTAGGAAAGCTGGATTGCTTCAGCCTGCCATTGATTAACACATTACACAGAGTAATGTCCAGACAAGACTAATCAACCTGAGCTGGATCACTCATACACAGCAGTTGGGGGATTGATTGATTACTTCTGTCTGTCAGGCACAACACAGTGATTACACCATTCTCTTAAGCAGTGCATAACTAACTGGAGAGGAGAAGTGTGGAGCCCCAGAACAGAAGCAACAAAGTTTCATTATCATAATTTTATAATTGTTTTTTCAGCAAAACCACCCAGCACAGGGATTAACCAAGATATGATTCTGCATCAGTGTAGCTACAGCATATGTTTAGTTCATAATGCATGAAATCAAATGGTACACTTTCTTTAACTTTGCTGCCCAGTTAATCAGTCTGTCTCCTCGCTTGTACTCTGCTTCTCCTCTCTGCCAGTTTCTCCACTGGTTACCCATTGCACAGTGAATTCAGTTTAAAATTCTAGCCATGACCTACAAAGCCACCCACAACAAGCCGTCCCCTCCATATATCTCTGAACTCATCAGCCAATACCGTCCCACATGTAATCTCCGTCCCTTTTTAGGACTTTCAGCTCTACTCTATTACCATCCAATCTTCTCACAACTGTCTCCAAGACTTGTGTGCATATCCCATACTCTGGGACTCTCTACCAAAATGGGTCAGACTGTCCCCCACCTCCAATCCTTCAAATGTAACCTGAAAACCCACCCGCTGTGTTTCCATCTACCCTCCCACCTATATTGTGAGCCCTCACAGACAAGGTCCTCTTTCCTTTTGTCTCCTGATCACTGTAGTTTTTGTATTTGTACCTGCATTTGTGCTTGTCTTAGTGTAATGTATGTGAACCCCTTACTGATGGAATAAATGGTGCTCTATATATAATAAAGTTGTACAATTTTCCAGTATATTTTCTGTATCAATTCCTCATGTTTTTTTATATACTATTCCTATGATTCTGGGCTTTGTTTTCCTGCTATTCTGACTTTTGGCTTGTGTTCAGACTATTCCACTATCTTGTGATTTTGTACTGTGTTTGCCCTCCTTGTTGTGATCTGGCAACTATTATTATCTGTTTTTATTGTCTTTTCTTTGTCTCTGCTGTTTGGACTTTGGTGCAGGGTGGAATCCTCTAGTTGTCTACTCACCACCTAGGGTATCCCGGGCAATAGGAAGGTGATTAGTCTTAAGGCCCATGTCCTCTGTCCTCTGTCTCTGTGTCTTCTGTCCATTCCCAGACTTGCAAGACACATAATCATTCGCCTGATGGAGGCATGTCAAAACCATCATCAATGTTCTCTGGTATTGATAACTTTAGTTTCCTTGTGACAACACATGCACAGCCAAAACAAGAGGACATTTGAATATCTTTCAAGCGCCCTAGATATGCAGTATTATAGTTTAATATAGAAAATGTTTTTTGCTTTTTTGTGAACTTGATTCACTTTAAAGAACACAAACTTCTTTATTGGTAATGGCTTTCGTCTATGTTGACTAATTGTCTTTTCCCAAATCAGACACAAAATTATGACTCATATATGACAATGTGGTAAATTTCTTTTTTATGGAAGTGTTCAGCATGTAATTTTTTTTTTTATTTCCAGATAGATCCATGTTTTTTTTTTTACCAGCAATTTCAACAGATGATACATGGCAACTGAAGACTCAGAGATGAGTCATTGACCTCTGAGCTACTTTTAATAAGCCCCAAAATGAGTATCTGGCCTGGTATAAAGAATGCCACACAGTGAATTGGAGTTGTGTATGTGGAGTTTATAGGATGTTAAGATGCTAATCAGCGTGGGAACAGAAATCCAGCGCTTGATATAGCCTCCACTACTGCTGGTGACGCCTGCTTGTTTCATAAACTTTTATCACAATCCAGCACCACAGATAAAGCACCATAAAATGAGGTCAGAAAGCAGCAAAGCAAGAGGTTCTCTCAGGGGAGAATAAGAATGCATTCCAAAGGCCTCTTGTAAGATCACCATGCTTAACCATTTACATGCTGGACTTGATGAACTGAGACAAATGCCCTTTTATCACATTAGAAGAGCTGGGTTACTAGACAACAATTCTGTCACCCAGTTACATTGTTCAACCATAAAGAGGTTTATTTGGATTGTGCCTGCAATTTTTACATGTGAAATTCATGGCAATTACATAATATAAAAATCTTTAAAAGTTGTTTGTAAATGGAAAACACTGTAATTATAGGTTACATTTAAAGGAAATCTGGCATCAAAATCATACATGATCATGCACGCCCCTGCTGCAAGCCTCCTCCAGCTCCCGGCCAGGGAACTAGGAGAGAGCACATGCCCCACTCTCTCCAAACTTTGGCCCTTTGACGTCACTGGCTGGATTGCAATTCCCTGGCCTAGACCAGGAGGAAGCTTTCCACAGGGGGCGTGAATAAATTAAAATCCGGGGAAGCCGAGAGGCGCTCGGCGCCGTCAGCCTGAGTGCCTATGGCTGTTTTGCAAAGTTCATATTTCATAAATAAAGATGCCAAGAGGCATGTCAAAAACTGTCCCACCATCCCCTAGACTGAACAAGTCTAATTAGGACACCCTACCACCAGTAAACCGGTGGTAGATGTACTTTAAAGAGTCTTCTTACTTTCCTGACCGCAGACAATAACGGTGACGAGCTTGCCAGAAAGTAAAGAGACTGAATAAAATCTCTGAATAAAGTCTGAATAAATGGAAGATTCTGGACAAAACATCTATTGGAGTGTTTATAGGACTTTTGATTTCAGCGGCAGATCCTTTGACAGGAGACAATAACACAATGAGGAGTTCAGCATTGGCACATGTCCTGCCCCCTCTCTGGTGGTGTCCTGCTCCCAGCACTTAGATCTGGACCTGTTGGAGGACCCTGTAACCCATCAGCCACATCGGCCACAATGGGGATGTCATCAGAGACTCACTTCGGAGATCCGGAGATCCAGTTGAATCCACTGCTTGTGTCCTACCAACTAATCCAAGCAGTGTCCTGTTCCAGGTGTCAAGATCCTATTGGGGGCTTTAGGTTCCCTTTGGCCATGCTCCCCTCCTAAAATGCTCCAAAGAGGCCGCACAGGCGCAGAAAGACGGCAGACGACCATGGCCGTGCCAGATACACCTGATCCCTATGGTTCACATGGTTACACATGGTGTTCCTACACGCTGCTCCTAAGCATCAGGAAGCTCAGAGCAATTGATATTGAGTAATCAGAGTGCTGAAACCTGGCAGCACTAAGTGCTACACTGGGTGCTTCCTAATAGCATAGAATCTGTAACATTTGTTACAGACACCATATACAAAACAAATACCTTACAGAATCAATAAAGTGGATCATATTCTATGAATCCACCACTCCATCTCCAGTATTTGTCCGAGCTGGATAATTTCTCTGGATGCGGGCAGGTGACCCAATTTATTATAGAGAATGGCTTTACCATCTACTTTTTTCTCTAGGTGTATCCCAAGTATTGTTAAGTTCTGCAGAATTTGATGGCACCATATAATAAAGACTTTTTGAGTTTTTATATATTTTACTAACACAATTGCAACTTTTTTTCTTGAAGTATAGCTCCTATTATGTTGACTGATCCTGATTCAATTGAGGAAAACATAGCAGAAGCAAAGGAACACAAACTCTTTGCATTCCTAGTTGAATCCTAATTTTAATATTTGTTATTAATTCTACAGTCAGCTAAATATTTGTCTGCTACCACAATGACGGACTGCCTAGTGCAGCTCATGAACTGGCTTGTCCTATAGAGGGGGCAGTTGTCTTCTTGTCTTCTTGTGAGCTTATATCTCTTAAAGATCTTACATTCCTTAGTGACGGGTGTGTGGCTTTCAGTCTGCGTGTGCCTGCCACACTTCAACGCTTCTGCTTAGGTCTGCCTGACTCTGTGCTCCTGTTTTATGATGTGCACGTCAGTTCTCAGAAAGCCACCAGATATATCACCATTGGAAACATGCTTTTATGGGTCAAAATAAACATGTACTACCTGTGTAACTTAAGTATCATCTAGAGAATAGTAGTTTGGATCAAGTAAAGAAAGTTTTTATAACATAAGGATATGCAGCAGATAATTCAGAAAGATCCCATAACAAATTAAAAAATATGTTTCTTGAAATAAATATTTTGGGATATCAGTTAGAAGAATCTACCTAGTGTATCTTGACAGTAGATTCCCCAAATCTAACTCATCCCTAATCACCTTTTATACTTTTCTAATACCTGGTTTCTGGGGCATGGAGTAGCCTATGTGATCTCTGAAGCTAAGGATGTGCCATGCCCCAAGAGCTATCTCCTGCACAACCATGCTGTCTGGGAATGACATGATACCACCCCGGCAGGTTCGGTGGCTTGCAGGATGGAGAGTGCTAACAGGTTGACCTGCATTTAAGATATCCATATGCCTGCCTCTAAATTTCCTATAAGGCTGTTTTTACACGAACATGGGGGGGGAGGAGACAAGCTTGCGGCCATACATGGCCGTACATATGTCCCCCATAGACCACAATGGGCACACGGAGCAATACAATGCCACTCCGGACATGGGGAAAAGATAGGTCATGTCCTATTTATCCCAGTGTGCACGGCCTTGCGGCGCACATCTCTATAGAGGAGGGAAGGTCACCCCTTCTCCTCTCCAGTGCGTCGGGCGGGTATACGTTTGTGTAAATGCAACCTAAGGTGTATTTTTTTTTTTTTTTTTAAGTTTTAAAAGTGTTTTATTGAATGAACTCAATTATTACAAGTAAGTTCAAAAATAGGAGATGAGGAACACGCAGGTACCCTCTCCAGGCATCAAGCGACAGTTGTACACAAGCATCATATAGTAAATGGACAATCTTCAAGAATGACGACATTTGTTTACATTTGTAGGTAATTCTTTTTTTTTTTTTTTTTTTTTGATAATGCAATAGTACATATATGACAAATATAGGGGAGCGTCGACTAAACATAATATAACAACATGATATGAAAACTCCATTCCTTTTAGGAGTATCTAACATATAACAAACAAATGCCCACCCCCTGCAAAACCCCCCAATCCCTCCCTACCACCCTCTGCCCGTGCTGGAGATGTGAAAGGAAACCAAAAATTAACTACCTTATCCCTGACTACCCATCCAGTGGGCACCCCGGGACGAGAGAAAAACTCCCTTCTTTCAAATTCTCCACTGGTCCCATAACAAGCTCAGTCTACTACCATTCCCATATTAGTCTAGCTAGGAAAAAAAGCTTCAAGGCTAGGTCACTTTTTGCTTTAGAGTCTATGGGAATCGGAAGCATGCCCAGTAACCCGCAAGTAGCAACTCGTGGCAGGGGGCATTGAAGCTGATTCTCTATTGTCTTAAAAACCTCCTCCCAGTATGAACTAATCTTCGGGCAATCCCATAAAACATGTAAGATGTCGGCATAGACACTTTTACACCTCTTGCAGTTGGAGTTTTCACTTAACCCAATTTTAAACATCAAATATGGTGAAAAATAAATTCTATATAAAATATTAAGTTGAGTGCATCTATGATTTAAGTTAATTGTGGATCTAACCACATTTTTATAAATATCTCGCCATTGTGCTGCTGTGATCAAACCAACCTGATTTATCCATTTTACTTGACTTATATGGCTGAAGTTCTGATCAATGTCAGATCTAATCAGACGATAAATCCTAGACAGATTCAGAAGAGACGACTCTAACCCTAAAATTTCAGAGCAATTACCACCTTCGTGTATCGTGAACTTGTCGTGATATAATTCTTTCTTGAATGCATGTGCTAATTGACAATACCTAAAATAATCTTTCTCCTCCAAAATCCCCTTCGTGCATCAAAACTGAAAGGAGGGTAACCCCCCCTGTTCCCCCAGATGCTCCAAAGAATTAATCCCTTTTTTTCCCCAAAACCCGACATCCTTCATTTTATATAGTTCTAAAAATTTAAGATTGCCCCATAGCGGGGTGATTTTAAATCCCCCCTTAATCCCATATAACCTCTTAAAATATCTCCAAATGTTCTCCAATAACACCGCCATAGGAAATTTTTTACTAGCATGACATTTCAGTTGACCAGACTCCAGTAGGGCGAGAATAGACTCAAATCTACGCCCCACCCGAGCACTGATCACCTGAAATACAGTGGAGCATTTATTTTCAAGGATGTACTGCATCTGTGCCGACAAAAAATAGTGGTAAAAGGACGGGAGCGAAAGTCCACCCCTCTCCTTATTTACCATTAACGTTTCCTGTTTAATGCGAACCCTTTTCCTCCCCCATAGTAATTTATTTATAATCGCTCGAATAAAACCGAACCATTTCTTGCCAATCCAACAGGGAGAGTTGCATAATACGTATAACATTTGGGGCAACAAGATACTCTTGGTAAGGACCACTCTCTCTGCTCGATTTAGAGGTAGCGTATTCCATGTGTTCACCTTGGTTTTCAATTTTGCTAATAGTGGGGCCAGATTCAGAGGTATATAATCATCCACATTTGGTGTAATCTTTAAACCTAAATATTCACATGAAGATGAAATCTTTAAATCCAACTGGGTCAAATTGAGCTGAGAGTCGCTGTCAAGTGGGACCAAAATAGATTTGTGGGTGTTAATCTGAAAGCCTGAAAACCTTCCAAACTCCCTAATAACCTTCAGGGCTTTTGGAACAGATATATTGGAATCTTTTAGGCAGAGAAGGACATCGCCGGCGTACAACATAATCTTATCCATCGGTCCAGCTAGTCCTCCGCCCCCTATCTCCCTATCAGCCCTAAGTTTTATTGCCAATGGTTCTATAAAAAAAGCAAATAATAGCGGAGACAGGGGGCATCCCTGCCTGGTCCCCTAGACAGAGTAAAAAAAAGGAGAGTAGTCACCATTTATTCTGATACAGACCCTAGGGGCCTGATAGAAGAGTCTAACCCAATCCACGAATCTGCCACCCAGCCCAAATCTATGAAGCACTTCCCAGAGGAAGTCCCACTCCACCCTATCAAAGGCTTTAGAAGCGTCCAATGACAGGATGGAGCGCGACTCCCCCGTCCGAGCTGAAGGCCCGCAAACAACCGTCTAATATTAGTTTTACCCTGGCGACCGGCCACCTTGGCCGCATTGGTCTTCATGTATAAGTGTTGACGCGCATTCTTTTAATCTGTTCGACAGCAATTTGGCCACCAATTTAGCGTCAGTATTGAGAAGAGAGATCGGGCGATAGGATTCTGCCTCCAACGGGTCCTTATTTTTTTTGGTAACCAAACTATACATGCCTCATACCAGGACTCGGGTAGTCTCCCCACCCGCTGTGCCGAATCCCATATCTCCACCATAAGGGGAAGGAGAATAGCACTGAATCTATTGTAAATTTCTAGAGGTAGCCCGTCCAACCCTGGTGAGGAGTTACGTCTAGAGGATGAGAGAGACTCCTCGAGTTCCGAAACGGATATTGGACGGGATAACCTATCCGCTCTATCTGTCAATAACCTAGGGAACTGGATATTATCTAGATAGTGGCCTATATCCTATATAGTGGTCTATATGCCTCCAAATCTGAGGAATAAATATTTTGGAAAAACTGTAGAAAAGTACCACTGATCTCCCGAGGATTACCAGTTGCTTCCCCAAAAGCATTTTTAATCATGGATATTCTATTTGATTCCTGTTGTTTTTTAACTTTCTGCAACAGCCCTTTTGAGGGAGAGCCACTCTCACAATGTGTCTTCTGATCCAGGAAGAATAACTTCTGCAAAGCCTTATTAGCGATGCATCTATTATACTCCTCTTGTGCTTTATTAAATCTATCATATGAATCTTGCGAACTGTTTACCTGATAGTCCCTTTCTCTTTTTTTAACTTCCTTCTTTAGGGTCCTCTCTTGTCTGGCCCATTGTTTACGCAGAAATATAATTTCTGAATTTATTATCCCTCTAAGGAAGGATTTCAACGCATCCCAGATTAATCCCACATTATCAGAGGTCCTATTAGCAGATATAAAACTGCATATTTCTCTCTTAATTTTATCCTCATCTGTTAATAGGGACAACCAGTGCGCATTAAGTTTCCAAAACCTAAGAGCAGGTTTAGTTGAGGCAGACAGCTCAAGAACCAATGGGGAATGGTCAGAAATGGACCGATTATCATATAGAATTTTCCACACCCAACCGATGGCATAGTCATTGGCCAGTGCCAAGTTGATCCTAGAGAAGGAATTATGAGAGCGATTATAACATGAAAATACTGGCAAATCCCCATTTAAGGACCTCCACACGTCTCGCAAGCCTACTTCCTGACAGAACCTGGAGAAGGGGGTGTCTACCGCGATTGTACCTGCCAGATTCCTTTTCCCTAGATGATCCTTCTTCTCTGACATAACAGAGTTGAAGTCGCCCAGAGCCAATACGGGACAGTCACCAACCCTCTCCAGGAACCGCATCAAACTTATCAGAACATCATATCTAAAGGGAGGTGGTATATATACACCTGCTACAACGCATTTGGTGCCTTCTAAAATACCAAACAAAAAGACAAATCTCCCCTCTATATCACACAGGGCATCTAAGACTTGAAAACTGATTGATCTATGGACCAGAATTGATACCCCTCTAGAAAATGATGAGTAGACTGAGTTATAGACCTGACTGGCCCACCTCCGATCTACTAGAGCTAGGGAGTCTTTGTCAAGATGTGTCTCCAACAAAATCACAATTGCAGGAAGTTGCTTGGTAATGTAATCAAAAATAATGCAACGCTTCAGACGGTCTTTCAACCCTCTTATATTCCAAGATATAAACCTAGTGCCCATTGGATAAAGTAAAAGGAAAAGCGAACAACCAATCAACATCTCCAGCAACGAAGCATCCCTCCCCCCAAACCCCAATCACCTGTCCTACCATGGTAGAACTCTTCCTACTTAGGCCACTTACCCACCCCCGTCCAACCCCTACTCCCCCGAGACTGACCTAGAGAAAATACTTATTACCCATCTGTATCTTACGGTTCATAATCCCTTAAGGTCTAACCAATCGGAAACTTGATCTGGCGTGCTGAAAAACTGGGACTGACCTTGAAAAATAATTTTTAATTTTGCCGGGAACATCAGTGAATAAATGATACCCTTGTCTCTCAACCTTTTTTTCACCTCTAAAAAACCTTTCCTTTTTTGAAGGGTATCCCTAGAGAAGTCCGGATAAAGCGCCACTTTTATGCTTTGAATTGATAGATCTTCGTAATATCATATCACGATCTCTAGAGAGTAGTGTTTTACAAATAAAGGTTTATTACCAGGAATATAAGATACTGATGAGATTCTATGTGCACGTTCTATGTCAAAATTAGGGGAGAGGTACTCCTTCCCTATTCTCTCCAAGAGCCACTCTTTAATAAAAGTAATAGGGTCCTCTCCTTCAGCCTTTTCTGGTATCCCTATAACCCTCAAATTAGCTCTCCTTGAGCGATCCTCCATATCGGACAGTTTCCCTTTAAGGGCCTTGTTTTCAATTTCCAATGAGGACGTAACTTTTTTTAGAGTGCTTATCTCTTTCTCAATATTGACAATTTTGTCCTCAACAATTTTCTGCTTATCTCTGACCCTATTCAAATCCTCTCTCAAGAGAGAGACATCCCCTCTCAAAGCGCCCACCTGATCTGTGAGATCCAATATGGCAGAGTTGCAGGTTTTTATAGAGTCAAGGATCTCTCTAAGCATAGCTTTTTCTCCCCCAACTCCTGCCTCTTCCCCCTCCTGTTCTTCACCCTCTAGCACTGCAAATCTCGACCCCTGTGATCTATTTTTGGGGTCCTGACCCTCATATTCAGAATTTTTCTGTGTTGTCAAACCGGTGCGTGTTTTCACTGAGGGGGACTTCCATAATTTGTCTAGTTTCGTAGAGTTATCCCCTTTGGACCCTCCTTTCTCTTTCTCCCTGGGAGATGTTGTACCTAGGGATTTTCTTGACGTATTTTTGGGTGGCATCATAAAAGGTCTATAACCAATACTGCCAACCCCTTGTAGTACTATCACAACAAATGTTACAAGTTATCAATATTTGACACCAGGCTGATGACAGTAAAGATATAACACATACACGACTCAAATGGCAAGTAACCACAAAGTTTGTCTCACAAACTTGTTATTATCTCCTAAAAAAGACGCCTTTGAAAATAGTGTTACGGAGACACAATAAAGGAAATGGTAAGCCGCTAAAGGAGTTCTGTACAATTCCTACTAATATCCACACAACCTAAGACAATGATTAGAAGAAAGTTAGTATGAAACTGAAATCCATATATTGCAAGCTGGTTAATAACAGATGAATAACGGCGGAGAAGCACTTCCTCGTAAAGTTTTAAAGCTAATATTGAATTAGCAAAGCAACAAGTCTCAGTTAGTCTCAGTGCACCGGGAACCTCTGTGCACTGGGAACCTCTGCGCACACGTCGCCCGTCCCAGCAAGGGAGCCACGGAAGCCGACGGGTCAGCGATCCACGGATTCCTCCATTGGCGTGCAACAACCAGGTCAGCAGGGGAGAGCAGGGAAGGTTGGCGGGGCGGCTGTGCAGCGCGACGTGTCTACGTCATGCCGTTACGCCTCCCTGGACTTTCTCGGCCTAATGTGTATTATACTTGTTTATGTTTATGTATTTTAATCTTAAGGATGTTTTTTGTAATACATGAAGGGTACAATATATTGATACAAGTAATTTACCAATATACATCTATTAACTGCTCTGCACTGCTTTCTTTAAATGTAAAGTGAAACCTCCTTCTTCAGAAATGTCTTTTACCTCATCATTTGCCACTCATGTCAATAAAATGGCAGCAGATGAAAGGTCATGTGATCCTAACTGTCCATGACTAATCTGCCTTCCAGGACCTTTTGACAGTATTCATGAATATAACTTTAAGGTTCTGGAAGGTACATTGGTCATGGACAGTTAGAGATCACATGACCCTCCTTCTCCAGCCATTTTATGGATAAAATGAGGTAAAAGACATTTCTGGACCAGGGGTTTCACTTTATTTTTCAAGAAAGCGGTGCAAAAAATTTTGGGAAACGAAACTATTACAGGGCAAAGTTTGGTAGGTTCAGCATTATGAAATGTACAGAAGAAACGAGTAACACATATAGCGTAATAGAAGGCGGAGGGCAGCTGCTATAATCTAACCTGCCTTTCTCCTAGTGCAGTCTTCAGTTTTCACCTAGTTTTTTACTACTCTATCTATTGACTTTCTTACAGTTTTACTGGTGGGAACCTATTGATACTCATTACCAAAAAATAAATGAGTGTTTCATGCCTGAATCGTTATCAGCGTGATTTATATGGCCAGGCTCATAAAAATTCCTGATTGTTCAGTGCATACAAAGTTTCCATCAACAGACATTATCCAGCTATAAACTTTAAAGGTAGCAAGCACGCATGATCAGAGAAAACTTTTATATTGATCTGGGGGTATAATTACCCAGAGTCAAAACATATTATAATAATATATTTTTCAAATTATGATATTATGATTGCTATTATAATATAACATTTAAAACCCATCTCTGTACAAATACAATACACATTTATCTCTATCTACACCATACATGTAAAACTTACTAAGGCTACATGCACACAACCTTGTACTCACCAGGGCTGGAATCCAGGGGGTAACACACAGCCAGGGGTAGTAGAGATAAGGGCGAGATGAGAACTCGCAGCAAATCCACCACACTGCACCTAAAAATACCACTGACAACACCATAAAACATCCTTTATATTGTCCACCAATTAAAGTATATACAGAACCCAAAATGTATTATATATAACAGACACCCCTAATTAATATATCTCCCATAGATAGTATAGACAGTCAGGCAGCCCCCTTACTTATAGGTAGTATAGACAGGCAGCCCCCTTACTCATAAATAGTATAGACTGGCAGGCGGCTCCCTCTCCCATAGATGGTGTAGACAGGAAGGTGGCCCCTTCCACCATAGATTGTATAGACAGTGGGGTGACCCTCTCCCATATATATTATAGACAGGTAGGCGGCCCCCTCCACCATAGATATTGCAGACAGGCAGGTGGCCCCCTCCCCATGGATGGTATAGACAAGCAAGTGCCCCTCACCATAGATAGAAAAGATAGGCAGGCAGCCCCCACCCCTATAGATAGTATAGCCAGGCAGGCAGACCCCTTCTTCCGCTATTATTAGTGTAAACAGGCAGGTGGCCCTCTCCCCTATAGATAGTATAGCCAGAGAGGCAGACCCCTCCCCTATAGATGTTAGTGCCAGGCAGGCAGCCCATTCCCCCATAGATATAGACTTGTCCAGGTCCTTAGTAGAAAATAACAAAACTAATACTCACCCCCAGCTCTCCCTGGCTGCTACAGTCTCTCTTGCTCTTCTTCTCCTGCCACACCTTCTCTGAAGTAACACGTCACGCTGGCCTGTGTCATCATTTAGAGTGATGCAGACGGATGTGTGCTGCACCAGCCTGCCTATCAATTGCATGGGTGTCATAAAGGTGCCAATGTAATTGCTTTTTTTAGTAGTAAAGATTTGCCAACATTAGGCAAGTCCTTAAAAAATTGTCAATTTTCTGCCTACTTTGGATGTCCACGAACTGCCGTCTGAGGCGGGATTTTAATCTATCCTCACGGCAGATGCAGCCCTGGATCTGGATAAGCAATATGCAAATAAGTTTTGTAGGTTGGAAATCACCTCCAATAGGACGGCTGCCTCTAAGGTACTATGATCTGTAAGGTATGCAGGGTTAATAAAGGCGAAGGCAGTATGGCCGTTACGACTTCCTGCACCTGCAGGAGAAATATTTTCATTACAGGAAGAATGAAAAATCTTTATGTCTGGTATGAAAGCTCAATCATAAGAAAAAGTATCTTTCATCTTTCAAAATGTCAACCCTTTCCAGATGATGGTTATCATGTTTTCAATATAAATTTTTTATATGATTGAAGTCATCCTTTTTCAAAGAGTTTATTTTCATGTGTATGGGATTCTTTATAGATATTTGTATAAGGTTTTTCTGTCCATGCAAATTGCATTTGCTCCTGTCAGAACGAATGGTTGACACAGAATTGGGCACATTTACTAAGAACAGTGCAAACTGCACTATATGCAGTTTTCCTCTGTATAGTGCAGGGTGTGCCAGATTCTGGATTTCTACCACATATTCACCCTCTGCTCCGATAGAGTGCACCACATTTTTTGGTACACCTTTAACCCCTTCGCGCTCCGCGGCGGATATATCCGCCACGGAGCGCAGTGACTTAGCGCTCAGTGGCGGATATATCCGCCACGGCTCCTATGCCGGCTCGGCTCTGGATCAGAGCCGAACCGGCATCGGGAAACACGGGGTGCCGGCTGTAACTAATAGCCGGCACCCCAGTGTAACACCCGCGATCGGAGTTGTCTCCGATCGCGGGTGCTTAACCCGTTAGATGCCGCGGTCAGCGCGACCGCGGCATCTAACAAGTATCTGGGGGGTCTTTCCCCCACGATCGGCCCCCCCGAACCGTTTTCGGGCGGCGCCGATCGTTGCTATAGTAACTCTGGGGTCCGATCTGGACCCCAGAGTTACTAGCAAGAATTGCCAGTAAGATGGCGTCTGTGACGTCATCTTACTGGCAAAGTGCCAGCCTATGCAAGTGTATAGGCTGACACTGATAATACTCTGCAATACATGAGTATTGCAGAATATTATCATGAAGAAGCAATCAGAAGATTGCTTCTTCATGTCCCATGGTATAAAAGTGAAAAAGTAAAAAAAAAAGTTATTCAATAAAAAAATAAAGTCATAAATCACTAAAAATGCCCCAAACCCCCAAAACATATAAAGAGACATATAACTCAAAAAAAAAGTCTAAATCATAACACAAACCCCACATATATAGTATCACCGCGTCCGTAACAACCCGTAGAATAAAAGTAAATCATTATTGAACCCCCACGATAAACGCCGTAAAAAAAAACTGTTATAAACCCTCCAAAAATTATGATTTTTACCTTTTCAATCCCACAAAAAATGATATAAAATGCGACCAAAAAACCATATGTACTCAGACATGATACTGGTGCAAAGTACAACATGTCCCGCAAAAAACAAGCCATCAACCAGCTCCGTAGTCAAAAACGTAACAAAGTTATGCCAGTTGGAAGATGGCAATACAAAAATTATAGATTTTTCCCCACATTAGGGTTTTGTTTGACAAATTTAGTAAAATGTAAGAAAATATATTCAAGTCTGGTATCCCCGTAATCGTATCAACCCATAGAATAAAGATAACATGACTATTAGTCTATACGGTGAACACCAAAAAAAAAAAAGTCAAAAATCCAGTACAGAATTGATGCTTTTCTACTCCTGCCCTCAAAAAAAGTTCCTAAATTTTCAACAATAGGTGATACCAACCCCAAAATGGTAACAATGGAAAAAGCATCTCATCCCGCAAAAAAAATGCCGTCACATGGCCCCAATAACGAAAAAGCGAAAATTTTATAGCCTTCAAAAGGGGCCAATGAGGAAACTAAATTCCTGGCAGCTGCAGCGCCCTCCTTCCCTTCTGCGCCTCGCTGTGCCCCCATAAAACAAGTAACGGCCACATGTGGGGGGTCTTTGTACTCAGGAGAAATTGCAGAACAAATTGTATGGTGGGTTTTCTCTTTTTATATTTTGGAAATGTGTAAATTTTGGTGCTAAATGAACGTATAAGGGAACAATATGACCATTCTAAATTTCACCTCCATTTTGATTCAATTACTATGAAGATCTCAAGGGGTTAACAATCTTCGTAAAAGCTGTTTCTGATAGCTTGAGGGGTGCAGATTTGAAAATGGGTTGGTTATATAGGGGGTTTTGATGCTAAATATGTAAAATTTCATTCAAAACTGTATTTATCCCCAAAATAGTCAATTCTGAAAATCCGGAAAAGCGATATTCTATTTGCAAGCCGCGTGACGTCAAAATAAATTATCCAGATATTTCAGAAATTATGAAAATGTAAAGTAGACAAATGGGAAATGTTATTCAGCAACTTATTTAGCTGGTAAATCTATCTGCCTGAAAACGTGATGATTTAGAATTTCGAAAATGGCTAATTTTTCAAAAAATTCATCACATTTTCTTTTTTTTGTAAATAAACGCAAAACTTATCAGCCAAAATTTACCACTAAAATGAAGTACAACATGTGGGGAAAAAACAATCTCAGAATCGTTTTGATAAGTAACAGTGTTCAAAAGTTATAACCATATAAAGCGAAGCAAGTCAGAATCCAAAAAATCGGGCTGAGCCTTAAGCTGTAAAATGGCTGCGTCCTTAAGGGGTTAACATTGGGCGTGCAACACAATTCTGTCAGACTTTGCATGACAAATGTGGCGCAGGGACCGCCCCCTGCGGTGCAGAAATTTGTGTTGCATGAATAATAGTGCAGCCACAACACAAGTCCCTGTGCAAGCAGTTTGCACTAGAAAGAACGTGCAAAAGCAGATAGAAAACCGGTGCACGGAGCTTAGTTATAGCCCCAATGTGTTCCAATATGTCAGATCAGATGCCATCAGTTTTCTTATCCTGAAATTAAAATCTTTGCATCAGTTTTAACATCAGTTGTGCTGATTTCAGAATATATGTAAATGCATTATATTTTATGAGCCAATAAAAACAAATATATCTAATGGAGCCAAAAAGCGTCTGATTTTTGGAGGACCCTTCCTTTGATGACGGTTTTGGGACAATCACTTTTATTATAGTATATGTATATTGTATATTATGGCAATAATTTGCAAAAGTACATGTTCAGAAAACAACCTTTAGGCATCAAGAAAATAGGGAAAATCCTTTCTATAACTTCCTCCAAACAGTATCACACTGTTACACAGCCACAATGGTTGGAAACCATATGTAGGCAATTTAAGTAATATTTAATGTTTTAATCAAATGTTTTGAAGCATCTGATGACTGTTGAGAATAAATTGAGAAATGAAAGATGCCCCCGATTCATAGGGGCAGTTCACAAAGCCATCCCAGCCATGATGACTCTTCTTGCGTCTCTCTGTTCATCCTTCTCCTCACATAGTTGCTGCCACTTTTCAAGTCTCTCCATTCCTCACATAGGTTTCTTCACTGTCCCATAGCAAAGTAGATTTTCTTCTCAACAGTGCTTTTGGGGAAACAAGTTTGCTGTGTTGGGGTTATAAGCTAAAGGAACCTGTCAGTAGTTTGCTAGGTTAGTGTCAAGGTAGAGAGAGACGTTGTCATCAAAGTCTTTCAACAATACAGCTTCATGTTTGGCTTCTGTAAGTTTTAGGATGTTATTCACAAACTAAATTTACACAAGGTATTCCATAAATGTCTATTCAACATACCTAATTTCTGGGAATTTCTGTGTATTCCTCATCTTTGTGCATAAACATCGGTTAGAGTGGTCAAAAAGACAACATTGTATGCGCTCTTTAACACTGCATCCTGGTGGTATACACATTATTTATTTATATATTATTTTATAAATTCATATTTAGTAAAATTGGGTACAAAGGAGAATAGGGAGAGGGTAAGTCATGCATATCATATTCAATTGTACAATTTTACAGAAAATAAATGCTATTGTACACAATGATGCATAGATTCGAAGGCTGGCTTAGACATCAATTCGGAGCTGAATAGTCCACGAAATAAGTACTTATACGTCCAACTAAACATGGGGGCATAACTGTACGTAGATGTAGGGTGTCCCCTTGGTTCATGGATCCAAAACTTGCTGAAAGCACAGTGGTATATATTATAGAATCTATAAATCGGGGGTTCAAACAGTAATAACATATTCAATAACAAGTACAAACCAGAAGGACTGACCCATAGACAGAGGTAAAGCTAGCCTCGTGGGAAGCCCAGATATAAGCCCATTTTTTTGGTGATACCTAATATATATTATTTTGGGTGCTTTACTATTTTTGAAGGGTTACAACTTTTTTGGGGAAAACACTTCTCATGCATCACCATCTTCTGAGAGGCATGACAGGAGCTGGATTGAGGTTTTTGTGGGGCAAGTTGTATTTTTCATCCATATTATTTTGGAGTAGATATAGATTTGTGACTACTTTTATCCATTTTTATTAATTGAAAGATGCATGTGTGTCCTACTTTTCCCCTTCCCTCTTCCCCTTTAGTGAGGGGTATGGCTAAAACTACTTATGAGGTCCAGACGAAGAAAGTAAAAGGGGGTGGAGGCTAAAGGTTAACTCCTTACAGACCTTCTAGTCAATCAAATATCTGTAATTAGAAACTATTGAAATAGCCTGAATTCAGGGAGACAAATAGGACAGAAATGTTTTTCTTTAGTAAACTATGTGACTAAAGTTATTATTTATATCTGCATTACTTATTTATGATAGCAAAAAACATTGTTTTATAAAGTTGTGTTGCTCTTTTAGTTATTCCATTTATGTACATGGAATATTGTTTTTTCCATAAATTAATCCTTTCTTCTAGTCTGTGTACATTGAGTAATGAAAAAGGGCCATGTATCTGTAGATAATTATGATTAGGTCTTCCACAAAGTACCTCATATACTTTCCTTTTACATGATTTTATCCAACATTTTACCCTTTTAATGTTCTGATATTCTTATGATCATTCCACCCCTGCTCCTTAATTTCATTGGCGATTTTGAAGCTCAAGCTAAGACTTCTTCACTTAAACTTGCTCTAAATGCTATAACAAGCCATGGCTGCCTCCCATTAAATCTCAAGGAGATTCTAAACCCCTCTGACCCTGGTAGAAAGCATTTCATCATAAAATAAAATAGTCGAAGATGTCTTTCAAAGTGACATGTACCAGGCAGCTATTAAACAAAATTCTCCAAAAGTTATCAAGTTACTTGAAAAGTTTGGTCATAAAAGAGTTTCCATACGAGATCAGAGATTGCCTGCAATGGATAGAATTCCAGGTTTCTTCTGCATTTGAGCTTCAATTGTATCTGCTCTTGATCACAACAAACTAAATATGACATACTCTAGTTCATTTCACGCACACCATTATATTCAGTGTCTTTTTCACAGTGGAATTTCTTTACCCACATTTATCTGATATAAACAAAGCTGAGCAACTCTGTATGATCTTTAATATTCTGCAAGTATTCTACATAAATTACAGGACTACAGACCCATGTACAATTTCTAAAACTAATATCAGTGTGGATTACTAGTCATGAGCTCAGGGCGTGACTTATAGGTCAGAAACTGTAGGTGAACCTTCTATTTATATTTCTGCTTTTCTGTGTAACCTTAGCCCTGATAAATGTTTAAGGACCCATTCACATTACATAAAAAGTGTCCAAATCCACCTATTTCAATGAGTTAGGATGACCAGCGAATGTGCATGGAGTGTTAAATACCATCACTATTAAGTGAAATTTGTTAAGCATAAAACAAGTTCTCACACAGCTCTTTAAATGGAAAAATAAAAAAGTTATAGAATTTTGAAGGGGGGAGTGAAAAATGAAAACGCAAAAACGAAAAAAGGGCCTCTGTGGGAAGGGGTCTTGAATAGGCCAAAAATACTAGAAGAAGCTTATTTATCTATTTCTATGTGTACTAGCATCTTTTAGAGAACTATTGATCCATCTGTCTTTGGCTTGGAAACAAGGTTTACTTTTCCAGATAACTGAAGACTGCATATGGAATCCATTTTCTTCTGGTTCACTACAGATCTCAGCCCTCATGGAATGTTCCACAACATGTTTAATACATAAAATCCAGGTGCACACAAACAAAAAGCATAAAAAGGGCTTTCACCTCATTTTACTGTGAGAATTTAGTGATAATGGGGCCACGCAGCTGCCAATAATCTCCTTTCCATAGCATTTTCCCGCAGAGCTTTAAAATAAAATAATCTGGGGTGCAGGGGTTCTACAGGGGAACACTTCTTAGAATTCTTATATAATATATACAAATATATATATATATATATATATATATATATATATATATATATATATAGTTCTCTGTGTTGCATATACCCCTTCATTATCCTAGACTACCTGAAACATTAGGTAATCACAGCTAAGCCTGTATTCACATCTCATTGTATCCCTCCATTGCAAGGATACGGGCGAATTCCTGACATATCCTTACAATGTAGGGCTAGGACGTATCCCATTGTATATTCATAAGATATAATAGAATAGTCTGATACTGTGACCATTGATAACACTGTTGTAGTAATGTGAAAGTATGAAGGAAATCACACTGAGAATGTATGTATAAAAATGAAAAACTATCCCCAATAAATTAAAAACTATCCTCTAATCTCTCCAGTATTATTTTCGGATGGTAGTGATGCTCACCTGTCTTCTCTTTGGGGTCCCACTGAGTTTCTTTGTCTGGCAAATCTGGATGGGTGAGATCTGCAGGCTCCTTATTTTTTTCTGCACATGCACAATGTTGCATAGGTGAACCTCGGCGGAGACTCATTAGTGAACACTCACAGAACAAGACAGGCCTTTATTGAGCAGTTAAATAGCACAACAAGAACATTACAGTATGTCAACGTAAACTTGCATGCAGGCCATCTTTTATTGTCATTGTTATTAGAGGCTTGCACGCAGGCATACAACAATCATGAAACAGGTAACATATGCAACATTCCCGAGGCCTGACCTTTTTCGTTGGCTGGAGCCAGGCATTATTGAAATGCGGCAAGGGGTTGTTGATGGTGAAGAAGGAAACAGCCAGATAGTCCTTAAATTTTTCAGTCACTGCCCAGTCTAAAAGCAGTAACTCCAATTTGAACGAGCTATAATTTTGGTCATTCTGTTCACGCTCTCTGATGGGCGCTCAGGATGGGCATTCGCGACCCTTGGCTGTCCCTAGGAGGTTTCCTTAGGAGTTCTTGCAAGAGTGCTGCTAGCTGGACAAACTTAGAGATAAACCGCCAGTAGTAGCTTGCAAATCCCAAGAAACTCTTGAGATCCCGGTCACATGACATGAACTGTGACCAGTAAGGAGGCAAAAGGCATGGGAAAGATTAGATGGGAGGGGCTTGCCGAGCAGGACATGCCCCCCTCTGATGCCAGGTAATACTGTATAAGATAAAAGGTGATTTCTGTGGATGGAAGCAAAACTATTTTTAGCTAAAAGAAGGGTGTCAGACAGTTATCAGAGCTCTATAGGAACCTGTCTCTGGCTGTATATATGCGAATGTGGTGACAGGTTCCCTTTAAGTAAGCTTTTGGAGGCTGGAATAGTGCTGCTCTTCTTCTACATTTCTCGAAGGTCAAGCTGCGTATAGTTATCACTTGAGAACCAGTGTCAATTAAAGCAGGTAGGGTCATCCCATTGATGGCAACATGAACCATGGGGCGAGCACCTACAAACCTGGGCATCCAGGTGGAGTTTCTGGGATTTGGTGGTTCTTTCTTTAGGGAGCGTTCTTCAGTTGTAAATCTTTGGCGTCTCAGCTTCTGACAAGTGTCTTCCTGATTCTCGAACCGGTGACAGTATCCATATCTGGACCTTCTAGGACTACCATAGCTGCAGTCTGGAGATCAGTCTGTTTCAGTCAAACAGGATACTTGGTCCGTTAGGGTTGCACCTTTCTTAGACATCAGAGATTGTGAGGCCTGTTGTGCTGAACAGACCACTGAGGCAGATTCTTCGTCAGTCAGGGGTGCTGATTCCTCTTGGGATTCAAAAGGAAGTTCCTCCTTAAGTACATCAATGGCCATCTCCTTAAATTCTAGGAAGGAAGCGTTTGTGGTTCTTGTTAAAAACACCATGAAGGAATTGCTCTCTCAGGCTTTGGTCCTGATTCTCTTCCTCTCTGGGCTCTAAATGCATAATTGGACTCCCAGAGCTAATAGAGGGCAAAGTCTCTGAGGGACTCTTGGGGCTGTTGTCTCTTCCCAAAGAACAGCAGTTTTAGTTCACATACAATGCGGTTTTCAAAGGTAGTTCTCAGCCTATCCAGTACTTGAACTACAGTCTGACATTCTTGTGGAGGCCAGGATTTGACCTCACGAAGAGCTGCCCCCTGCAATTGGCTAATCAATTTGGTTATCTGTTGCTCTTTAGCCATGGGGTATAAGGTGAAGGTTGCTAGAATCTTTCCCCTGAATGGGGAAATGGGGGAGTGTGTATTGAGGTAGCCAGGGAGCCCCGGGTAATAGGGCATTGTAAGAGACATGACTGCATTTGCGGTGGTAGACACAGCACATTGGTTGGGAATGGCAGGGGTAACTTTTTTTTTTCGGACTATAAGGTGCACTGGATTATAAGGCGCACCATCAATAAATGCCTGCTAGGTTCCATTCTCTGAAGTAGGAGAATCTCTGAGAACCAGTCTGAGATCAATGGGGTACGGATAGTATTCCACAATGTAGGGATCAGGCTTCTGGCGCAATAAAACAAAACGAAGGAGCATTTGGCTTTTGGCCAAAGAGAGTACTGCTGGGAACTTGTTAAGGCGGTGCCTGGATACCTAGTGTATCAGGGTTATGACTTGGGTCCAGAATGTCTGGAATATCGGAATTTCAGCATTCTGCTAGGCGTGAGGGGTATATCTTATGCAAGCGGTCAGGGATCCAATACTGTCAGGATAAAACTTTGCCTGAGATAGACAACTTATGGCAGAGTTGCATTTCTTTTGATCAGTCATCCCAGGAGTAGGTTGTCCCTATTTCAGACTCCCAAGCTCACAAAAAAGGGAGCTCTGGTTCGGCCCATTTGGTAAGCAGGAGGTTGTATATGCATAGCATAGCGCCTCAAAGGGCAAAAGACATCTATGTAAGCTCAATCAGACCTTATTAGTGTTGTAGAAATGTGTCAGTTGTGTGTATTCCCACTATGTTTTTGAGTTGACACTGCAAGCTAAAGGAATGGCCTAATTATAAATAATTTCTTTATTTATATAGTGACAACATATTTTGCAGTGCTGCACAGAGCTTGCCAGATCAGTCCCTGTCACCATGGGGCTCACAATCTAATAAACCTACCAGTATGTTTTTGGAGTGTGAGAGGAAACCAGAGGACCTGGAGGAAACCTACGCAAACAAGAGAGAACATACAAACTCTTTGTAGATTTTGACCTGGATGGAACAATAGCTTGAAGCAAATACAGAAGTTTGGGCAGGATCGTCATTTTAACACAAGCAATTGTGCCTGTCCATAGATGATTGGGCTCCGTGGGTCTGCAGTCAGCTGAAGGTTGGAGGTCTTGGAGGGAGGTAAAGAAGTTGGAGATGGGGATAGATGACTCCAATCTGCTTGTAAGGCAAATGGATGACCTCCTGAGACCCAGAGCGGAGCTCTGAATATGCACATCCGCTCATAATCATGGCAGGATACTCCCCTACTTGGACTTTTTAACCAGTTTTGCTCCAAAATTGCAATTGGATTTTAAAGATATACCAGACACAACACTGAAAAATTCTTGTGCTGCTAACTTTGCTAGGCGAATGGATAAATTACAAATTTTATCGGAAATATATCAGAAAAAACGAAAAGATTCCCCAATGACCCTCAATGTCATGCAGTAATATCTACACAGCTCAATGCCTCTGAATCCTCTGTTCATAAGTGGATTATAGGGTTCAAGCAATGTAATAACATGTTATCTGACATTGATACTGCAGCGTCATATTGGGTTACTGCATTCAATATTTGTAGATGGTGATGGGTTGCACTGCACAGTGTTATGTGAAGCTCTTTATGGTTGCTGGTTAAAAGTCACGTTTCTGGCAGTTGTGCATTAATCTCGCCTGAGCCTAAACTACAGTAGACTATGGGACATGTAGTGAAATATATACAGACGGTCCCATACTTAAGGACACACGACTTACAGACTACCCATAGTTAAAGACGGACCCCTCTGCCCACTGTGACTACTGCAACCACTGGTGTAGCACTCTGAATGCTTTACTATAGTCCCAGATTGCAATAATCAGCTGTAAGGTGTCTGTAATGAAGCTTTATTGATAATCCTTGGTCCCATTACAGCAAAAAATTTTGAAACTCCAATTGTCACTGGGGCAAAAAAATATTTTGTCTGGATTTACCATTATAAAATATACAGTTCCGACTTACATACAAATTCAACTTATGAACAAACCTATGGACCCTATCTTGTCTGTAACCCAGGAACTGCCTGTATCATGTATAAAGCAATGCATAATGGACTTTATACTTTTCTTGAATCTGCTTTCGGATTAATTTTTAGTTTTTGGTTTGGTAAAATTCCATATTTTAAAGGTATTCTGTGCTGGAACAAGTAGCAGATTATTATCACCGGAATATACTGTATTATGTTATATTATACTATGCTGATATTATCATTTTTAGAAACCACATGACTAGGAGACTTACTCCATGATATATTTTAAATGTAAAATGAATCCCTTCCACATATTTATACAAAAAAATTATTTCTGCAAAACGTATCACGGAATAGCTTGTAGAAACGGAATCCTTTTTTTTTTCTAGAAGGCATGTTTCCCAGAATGAAAAGATTCCTGAATCTGTTAGGTGTGACTGGCCCTTTTACAAAAGCTCTTAACCTTTTTCGCTAACAGGGAGGCCAGCATAACACTGCATAGACTGTGAACTCCCACAAAGAGGAACAGCTCAGATGTTCTTTGTCATTCCCAGATGTGGTGGCTGGAAGAAGATGTGCGGAAACCAGTGAAGGAAGTTGTAGTTCCAAGTGCTGTAAACTTGAGCTCCTGTTTCTCTGGACGCACGACCAAACTGGGGCAGGACAGCTGCTGGGAGTTCACTGGAGCAGCACTTTCCCACAGTCTGGAGATGTGACACATGGCTCTCACACATTCCACAGCCGGCAGACTCAGGCCAAGCTTGGCCAAGAGTCAAGACAGCACAGAGCTGATGCTGGGAGCTGCTGAGTAGCAGGTTCCAGGAGCTTTGGCATCATGGAAGGCCTTTTAGGGTGAAATATATACATATAGCTATGGTTCATACAATAAAAAGAAATTCTATAATAAACAATAAGCAACTGCATTATCACTACATTTACATTGCTAAAGAACAAAACATGTACCAAACAGCACTGCTAAAAACATTGATGCATATATACAGAGGCATAGCTAGTGGTTCAACAAAGATGGACTGCAAAACCTACCGGGTGGGCCCCCAATCCACTCTATATGACCATAGTGTGATTATATATAATTAGCATTCACACATTTTATTAATAATCACAGTACATAACACTGTAGTAACTTACAGCTGGCATAGGTTTAGAAGTATTGTACTGTGCCTATATATATATATACAGGCAGTCCCCGGGTTACATACAAGATAGGGTCTGGAGGTTTGTTCTTAAGTTGAATTTGTATGTAAGTCGAAACTGTATATTTTATAATGGAAGTTCTAGACAATTTTTTTTCTTTTGCCCCAGTGACAATTGGAGTTTCAAATTTTTTGGTGTAATTGGACCAAGAATTATCAATAAAGCTTCATTACAGACATCTTACAGCTGATCATTGCAGTCTGGGACTATAGTAAAGCATCCAGAGAGCTTCACCAGAGGTCACAGTGGGCAAAGGGGTCCGTCTGTAACTATGGGTTGTCTGTAAGTCGGGTGTCCTTAAGTAGGGGACCGCCTGTATATATATATATATATATATATATATATATATATATATATATATATATAGGATAGGAGAAGTAGTAATGTGTTGTGCCCTTACATATAGCATAGGAATAGAAGTACTGACCTGAGGCTATATGTACCGAATAAGAGTAGTAGTAAAGTGGCCTCTAATACAGGATAGGATTAGTAATAAATTTGCCAAAAAAACTGCAGATTTTTCAATGATAAACCAAAGAAGCCAACCCCCCCCCCCAACACACACACACCACCAATTGAAGACAGGTACAAATTGTCAGATCTCCAATGTTTCTATTGGTCCACAATAGTGTCATCCTAACATACATACATATTCTAGAGAAGAATAGTAGAATAAGATTTGTTAGGACAGTGTTGGCGAACCTATGGCACGGGTGCCAGAGGTGGCACTCAGAGCCCTCTAAATGGGCACCCTTGCCATCACCCCAGGGCAGGGTTCACCAGACAGGACTGAAGGCCACTTGCAGTCCCAGGCAGCCCAGGACCCTAGAAGGAAGCTACAATGATAACCCAAACTTCTTCTCCTTCTTTCTACTGTATTGGTGTCCTCAGGTGCCTATACAATTTATACCTGTGACAGAGCAGGGAGTAATAAGTTACTGCTTAAATTGTCGCATTGGCACTTTCTCATTGCGAAAAATACGTGGGGTTTGGTTGTAGTTTGGGCACTCTTTGACTAAAAGGTTTGCCATTACTGTGTTAGGACATGCAACAATGAGAATCACAGGTACTCAGTGCCACATGAGTGTCCTATCATATCTCTCTTACAAGGCCACGTCCTTACAACGATCAACAAAATTTAAAGTTGCAATAAAACAAACATCTATAAAAATGTGCACAAATAAATTTAGGAGAAGAAATGCTGTAATACACTAAGATGCTTTGGGGTGTACCCAATCAATCTGCTGAAACTGCTGGGCATATTCTGCGCAGAAAAATCTGCTACATCACCATAAACAATGGTGTGTGATGTGTGACATTGTGTTTGTAAAGGCTTTGTATGATCATTTCAGATACATTTCTCGAACATATACCATTTGGCTAATCTTAGAGCAAAACTCATTCTCTTACCTTTCATCTATCTTAGTATTATAAAACATTTTATATAACCTGACACTACTACTGCTTTCATCAAGTAAATCAAAAAATTAATAAGTAAGTCACTAAAATATGAAACTTCAATGCTGATGTCCAGCTAGCCTTTGAAGTACTCTTAGGTCAAAATCGATTTGAGTAAAGTCAGGCGCACATGCTAAACAATAGAACAATAGAAATAAACATTATCTGAGAACAATGCTGTAAAGGGTGCTCTGCCAAGGTCATTTCAGGAATCTCGGACATTGTTCAGAGCTTGTGACTAAAAAATAAAGTACGATATTTAATTTCTTTTCCTTATAATCATCAGGGCTCAGAGGCTCTGTTCACATGACATAAGATATATACCATATACATATGGTAGTAGAAGTATTGTACTGTGTGCCCATGTATACAGCAGAGGAGGAGTAGTACAATGCTGTACCTATATATACAGTATAATAGGAGTAGTACTGTGCTGTGCCCATATATACAGGATAGGAGGCGTAGTACTGTGCTGTACCCATATATACAGGATAATATGAGTAGTAGTGTGCTGTTTTCCCCGTATATACAGCAGAGGAGGAATAGTACAGTGCTGTGCCCATATATACAGGACAGGAGTAGTAATACTGTGCTGTGCCCATATATACAACACAGGAGGAATAGTACAGTGCTGTGCCTATATATACATGATAGGAGTAGTAATACTGTGCTGTGCCCATATATACAGCAGAGGAGGAATAGTACAGTGCTGTGCCTATATATACAGGATAGGAGAAGTAATACTGTGCTGTGCCCATATATACAGCAGAGGAGGAATAGTACAGTGCTGTGCCCATATATACAGTATAATAGGAGTAGTACTGTGCTGTGCCCATATATACAGGATAGGAAGCGTAGTACTGTTCTGTGCCTATATATACAGGATAGGAGTAGTAAAACTGTGCTGTGCCCATATATACAGGATAGGAGGCATAGTACTGTGCTGTGCCCATGTATACAGGATAGTAGGAGTAGTACTGTGCTGTGCCAATATATACAGCAGAGGAGGAATAGTACAGTGCTGTGCCCATATATACAGGATAGGAGTAGTACTGTGCTGTACCCATATATACAGGATAGTAGGAGTAGTACAGTGCTATGCCCATATATACAGGATAGGAGGAGTAGTACTGTACTGTACCCATTTTTACAGCAGGAGTAGGACTGTGCTGTTCCCATATATACAGGATAGGAGTAATAGCACCATACTATGTCTTTATATACAAGATAAAAGTAGTAGTCCCGTGCAGTGCCTATATTTACAGGACAGGAGTAGTAGTAATGTACTGTTCCCATATATACAGGATAGGAGTAGTAGTACTGTGCTGTGCCCATGTATATACAGGATAGGTGTAGTAGTATTGTGCTGTGCCCATGTATATACAGGATAGGAGTATTAGAACTTTGATGTACCTATGTATACAGAATTTGAGCAGTACTACTATGCTATGTCTTCATATACAGGATAGGAGTAGTAGTACTGTGATGTAGTTGTGACCGCGCAGGCGCGGGCCTGCTCTTCTGCGCATGCGCAGACGGCAGGATCGCCGGACGAGGGCGCGCAGCTACGCGGAGCTGCGCGCCGAAGATGGGTGAGTAGGAGGGGTAAAGTGGCTACCGGGGCGTAAAGTAGCCGCCTCGTGTAATCTCATATGCAGCTACTCCACGCCCCGGTAGCCGCATAAGTAAATTTGAATAAATATCAAATTAAAGTTATCAAAAAAGTGCAGGGACGTGAGGATTAGCCCTTAACGACTTGGCCTTTTTTAGTTTTTTCACTTCCATTTTTCACACCCCACCTTCAAAAATCTATAACTTTTTTATTTTTCCACATAAAGAGCTCTGTTATGGCTTAGCTTTTTCTGCGTAACAAATTGCACTTCGTAGTGACGGTATTTAATGTTCCATGGCGCGTACTGGGAAGCGGGAAAAAAATTCCAAATGCAGTGAAAATGGTGAAAAAACACATTTGCGACATTTTCTTGTGGGCTTGGATTTTACAGCTTTCACTGTGTGCCCCAAATGACAGGTCTACTTTATTCTTTGGGTTGCTACGATCACAGGGATACCACATTTGTACAGGTTTTATAATGTTTTCATACATTTAAAAAAATTAAAACCTCCTGTACAAAATTTTTTTTTTTGATTTTGTCATCTTCTGGCGCTAATAACTGTGGGTGGTGTCATTTTTTGCGACTTTTGATGGCGTTTTCATTGCTATCATTGTTAGGACTGTGCTACCTTTTGATCACTTTTTAATAATTTTTTTATATTTTCCAAAATGGCAAAAAAATGTCATTTTTGACTTTGGACGCTATTTTCCATTACGGGGTTAAACGCAGTGAAAAACCGTTATTATATTTTGATAGATCGGACATTTTCGGACGCGGTGATACCTAATGTGTTTATGATTTTTACTGTTTATTAATATTAATATCAGTTCTAGGGAAAGGGGGGTGATTTGAATTTTTAGGTTTTTTTAATATAATTTTTTTTTTTTAAACTTTTTTTTACTTTTACTTTAACTATTTTTCAGACTCCCTAGGGTACTTTAACCCTAGGTTGTCTGATCGATCCTACCATATACTGCCATACTGCAATATGGCAGTATATGGGGATTTTACTCCTCATTCATTACAATGTGCTGATAGCACATTGTAATGAATAGGTTAAAACGAGACAGCTTCGGGCCTTCGTGAGGCCCGATGCTGTCATGGCAACGGATCACCGCTCCCTGTGACGTCATCGGGGAGCGAAGATCCGCGCCAAGATGGCGGCGCCCATGCGGCGCCATCTTTTTGAAGCCTCCGGCAGCAATGCCGGAGGTGATCGCGGTGAAAGCACCCGCGATCGGTGCTAGCACCGATCGCGGGTGTTACCGGTAAGCCTTTGCTGCAATATGCAGCAAAGACTTACCGGCTATGGAGAGGGCTCGGGCCGCGAGCCCTCTCCATGCACCGGGACCCGGCGCGCGCCGTACTAGTACGGCGCGCGTCGGGAAGGGGTTAAAAGGGCTATCCTCACGTCCCATTGATCCACCTACCACCCAATCTACCTTTATAGGTAGATTTGTGGTGGTAGGTTCCCTTTAACTGGTGCAGACTGAAGCCTTCTGTTGCATACTGTCAGTTTTTATGCCTGCACAACCGCAGTTTAGGTCCGTTTTTACAGCTTTGTAACCGATTAACTGCAGCAATCAATGCCAGCACCGATCATGGCAGTAAACGGCCCCAAACTCATTTCTATAAAGAATCTTGGTAGAAGAAAAATATGAAAAATGAATCAATTAAGTACAAGCATGAATTCTGTAAAGTTGCACACAGTTGGGTCATTTATCTACATTTTTTTCCTCTTATATTTGCAACTGTTTTGGGCATGTTGATGGACTTGCACACAAATTTGCTACATTTTTATCTGCCAAGCAAAGTTTGCTGCAACTAAGTTTTTAAGTGTTGTGACTTACTTCAGAATCTTCAGAATACAGATGTTCCTGTTCAAAATATCAGCCCAGTCTGAGGTCCAGAGCACTCTGAAAGAGGTTGACATCCAGGACATCTCTGTACTTGATCGCATTCATCTTTCCTGCAACCTGTCATCCTGCATCTAAAATAACACCCCCATAGCATGATGCTGCTACCACCATGTATCACTGTTGGGAATGTACTAGAATTAACACCAAAAAGTTTAATCTGCTTCTCATCAGACCAGAGAATCCTATTTTTCATAGTCTGGGAGGCCCTTATGAGTTTTTTACAAACTGTATGCAGGCTTTCCTATGTCTTGCACTCAGGAGAAGCTTCTGTCGGCACACTCTGCCATAAAGCCCTGACTGGTGGAGGTGACTTTGTGGAACTTTCTCCCAGTGATCCCGGTGATCTTTATCTCTCTCACCCGGGATCTTCTCCCATGTTTGCTTAGTTTGGCTGGATAGCCAGGTCGAGGAAGAGTTGTAGTTATTCCAAAATTCTTCTATTTAAGCATTATAGAGGCCACATAAATTTTTGTATGGCCAGATCTGTGCTTTGGCACAATTCTTTCTGTGAGCTCCTCGGGCAGTTCCTTGTACTACATGATTCTCATGCTCTGACATGCACAGTGAGCTGTGGGGTTTATATAGAAAGGTGTGTGATTTTTCTAATCAAAGTCTAGTCAGTTTAATTAACTACAGCTAGACTCCAATAAAGGACCATCTCAAGGAGGATCAGAAGAAAATTGACAGCACGTGAGTTAAATATGAGTGTCACAGCAAAGGGTATCAATACTTAAGACCATGTGATATTTCACTTTTTCTTGTTTAATAAATTAGTAATGATATATACCTATCAGTTTTTATTTTCAAGAGTGTACATTCATATAAAGAGCAAAAAATAGAAGTTGGCCAGTCACAAGCAATAACCTGCACTAGTTCCTGCAGGTTTTATCACAATTTTATGCAAGGCTGCTGGATATATGAAGCGGTCAGGTCTTGATATATGCAGTGCAAGTAAAAGCCCAGAATTAACATTAAGCGCTAGTGCATAATGCATCAGCATTTTGTAAATCGCCCCTCAAACATTAAGCCCAACTCTTTCTGTGTTATTTACTGCATTAAGGGGGGTGGCCAGTTGGCCAGCTAGCCAAAATTTACTAGGTTAAGAAAAATTGCATAATAGGTCACTCATATTGTAGTAACCCTTGTAAACTTTTCACTTTTGTCTGGAGGAGCTGCGGGTCACATGACCTACTGGTAGCCACTTCTAGGACTTCCGGTGACATCCAGTGTGCTGCAGCACTTCCAGCGACTCAAGGGGCTATCATTAACCTGCACTCATTACTGAAAGCATTTCTTCCTCCTTCAACACCACTCCGATGACATTGGTTGACATTTACCAAAATATATGGCCTGCAAAGCAGCAATCCCGCTTTACAGTATGTACGGAAGTGTAATGTGGCCCTATTCAACCATTCAAGTGAAGGAAGCCGATTGCAGCCAACTGTCCAGAAATTCAGCAGTTGAGAAAAACCTTAGAAGAGGATGCTACAGTAAATCCAACTGGAAGAGTCCTAATTCCTAGGACTAATCAAGATGAAATTAACCAACTCCCCACCATCATTAAATAATATATCTACAAAATGTAACATTTTTTTAAGAAAGCAAAATTTAGTCACAACTTTTCACACTCATACTGAATGTTATTCTTTCAGGATCATAAAGGACCCCGAACTGTGAGATTTTTTAGGTAGGGCAAGACCCCCTAAGGAATCCCAGCTATGTTGCATATCTAATGATTCTGTTTTAATTTTCAACTTAGAGGCAGCTGAATTGTCTCAATGATTGTTTATGTGTTTATTAAATACTAAGTAAAGTAAATGTCAACAGAAAATGAGGGAAATGTCGTCTTTGTGGAGGGAGAACTGAAGTGGCGACAAAGATGGGAAATCATGGAGAGAAGCAGTGAAGCTGCATTGAAAGCCCCTTGACATTGTCACTTCCTGGGTAATTAAGAGCTTCTACAGTTCCATGTCACTGGCAGGGACTAAACATATTAAAAAAAAGATCCTCATTCTCTTGCCTCAGTCAAGATCTCTTCAGTGAATAGAGGAAATAAAGGCAGTTTGTTCAGGGAGTCCGTGAAAGGGAAGATGAAAGAAGAAACCTAAATTTTTCAGCACAGTCTGTTTCTGACATGGGAAAATAGCACAGACAAGAATAGATAGTTTGTTCACTCACTCGACAGATTATCTGTGTGAATGTAGCGTATTAGGCAAGATAGAAGACGCCAACTTTTTTTTCCTTCATTTTTTTCCATATTGATACCTTGAAAGTAATAATCAAAGAACCGTAGCGTGAAAAGCACAGAATGGGTTTTTCTTTTTGGAATGAAACCAGACCCCACGTTTTCACTCATGTACCCCACCTCTTCAGCCACTATTATTTTGAAAATGAAAAGAGATGGGCTTTTCCAAGTAAAGACTAAGTGATGTTCTTTAAGTCATGGTCATGGCCAAGAATTTAACCTGAATTACGAAGGGGTAGTCACAAATGACCTAAATGCTATCATCTTTTGTCCATTAACCAGCACCTAAGCAGTGTATGGATGATGTATGAGGACAAGTATAAAAGTCCCAGCCATAACAATTAAGGCCTTTTATATAGATACCAATATAATCAATGAAAACAATTAGTTTATATTGAGTTACAATAACTTTTTCAACTATTTTCAGCAGAGACACTTTGAAAAAGGTTAAAATGTGGTAAATTTTGTGGTGAATTTTGTACATCTAGTACAAATTTTTGCAAAATACATTAAATATGTTCAATGATATTAGGTAAAACTTAGATAAAAAATGTCTGGTTTCAATTATAATAGATCATCATTCATCCTTCTTGGGTTCAGAAATAGTGGGGCAGCTTTACCTACCCGGTCCTGTCGCGATCACGCGGTGCGTTGTCCGACGAGGATTCAGGTCTGCCGCTATTCACTAAGGTCGTGCGGCCGAATTCCTGCAGATGTCACTGCTGCGCCGAGGTCCTCCGGAGTTCACCTTCTTCTTCCCGGTGCATGTGAGTGCTTGATCTTGCGACACAATTAGTTTTTTAAAGGTTTTGCCGAATCCGGCGGGTTGTCCGACGGCCACGCCCCCCGATTTCTGTCGCTTGCAAGCTGACGTTGATGTGCCACAATCCGATCGCGTGCACCAAAAACCTGGGACAATTTGGCGCAAAATGGAAATATTCGGGAAACCCGATAAAAGTGGGCCATTTGTAAATGAGCCCCAGTATGTCCAAGACATATTATTGATGTAGAGGTCACTGCTGAGGCCACGATTAGTGGTGGTGACTGACCCAGAAACAGCATGGCTCAGGAAAACAGTAGCTCATGCTGGAACAGAGGGGTCAAGTATTATTTGGAAAAAAAAGGGTTATTTGGAAAAAATCACTAGAGGGGCAGTGATAATGCAGAGAGCTGATGGTGTGTCCTGGGACATACCTCCTGCCACCTGGGACAGCAGGACCAAGTCAGAAATCCGGGACTGTCCCATTGGCTCCGAGAATGCTGGGAGGTTTGATATAGCTATACCCATGCCTTTCGGATATCCTCAGTTTTATTGTAAAAGTGAAGAAGAAGAAAGACAACCTCTAGCATTAGGTGACAAGCTTTCTTTACAACACCCAGATTGATGTATGTGCAGTGTATATCTATGTATCCGGTGAATGGAGGTGTAACATATTTGTAGTTCTGACTACAGCCATCTTATCTTAAAGCAACAGGAAAGACAAACCTTAAAAGTACATTATGTTACACCCTGATATAGAAGTCTGTGTGTGTATTAGCTCAGAGTATGAATACCTGAACCTCTGTACACAGAGTGGGCAGAACACGCGTACCATAGGAGGGCACTTTGCCTGGGACAATAGACATGAGCGGCACATAATGATATCTTTCTTTATGGGATCTTATCGGGCGCGTGCCTCTACCTTCCTTTCTCACACTGTACGTGCATTTCTGCCAAAGCTTGGGGCTTAGTCTGTCAGCACTCCGCAGACCTGACATACGCCTCAGCAAACTGTGTAAAATATGGGCTGTAACTCAGGCATCACGTCTCCTGTTTGTGAAATACAAGAGACCAAGACTGTGAACTCTTACCTCTCCCTGTGCAAACAGACACATTAAACCTGTTTACTGATAGTCATAAGGAAGATACCTTCTTCATATGTTAGGAACTTTCTTCACAGACTTTAACCCCTTCTACAGTAGCAGAAACACATTTAAACATATGCATACTACAGCATACTAAAGTTTTTTTTTCTAAGATACAACATTGATGGGGTAAACTAAGAACTTGATCAGTGGAAAAAACATACATTAAAGTGGAACTAAGCTCAGTACTGCAGCTATTCTCCTGCTGGTGAATCTTACTGCAGCAAAAGGATTAATAATAATTCCTTTAATAATTCCTTTATTTATATAGCACACACAGATGCACAGAGCTTGCCAAATCGCTCAAAAGGATTTTTAACATTAGTTGAAATAATAACTAAACTTCCAAACTTATTTTGTTTCTGCTTTGAATAGCTCCAGGAAAGAAGAATATACAAATATGCCTCAGTGCAACCTTCTAAGGCAGCCCCCTTTACATGTAGCATGACTTTCAGGAAGCCTGTTGACATACTGCTGGATAAAAGCCAAAGCAGTAAATCCCCAGCGGGGTATGCATGGCTTCAAGTCTCCATATGACTTCTTGAGAAGGTTAGTTTCTTCCCTGACTTGAGGAGTTCCTAGCAGCCCTTACTTTGTTACCATAGACCTGTTTAATGTGCTTTATGTGTTGGAGAGACCTTGATGTATTTGCTTACTGCTATGTCTGTATGACTATGTCTGCACATGATGATATAGGCAGGGCAACCCTATAATTCACCACTATTGGGTTATTATGCCTACTTAGGTTATGTATGCTAAAATCAGGACCTGTCCATGGGGAATGCGCCCAAGGGCCCCCACCAGTTTACTCTCAAAAGGGCCCCCACCAACCAATGGTGGATTATAGTGTGGGCGATTCGGGCGGTCATATGGAGTGTATTGAATCAGGTCCAGCTCCCTGGTATTTCTGAACTGGCTGTTAAAACAGCAGCCACTTCAGAGAATTGGCCAGTTACCTGAGGCAGACTGGATCCCCCCATATACTTGTGTCTATGACAAAGCAAGGAGACATGTATTACTGGGTGGCTGCATATATGTATTTCTGGGGCCTGTATATTACTGGAGGGCTGTATATATTACTGGGGGCTGTGTGTATGTATTCCTGGGTACTGTATATATTCATTTCTTTGGGGTATATATTCATTACTGGGGGGGTGTATATATTTATTTCTTGGGGGCTGTATGTATGTATTCCTGGGTACTGTATATATTCATTACTGGGGGGTGTATATATTTATTTCGGAGGGGCTGTATTATGTATGTATTCCTGAGTACTGTATACATGCATTACTGGGGGGGCTGTATATATTTATTTTGGGGGCTATATATATGTATTTTGGGGGGCTGTATCTATGTATTACTGTGGACTGTATATATGTATTTCTGGGCTGTATATATGTATTATGGGGGGCTGTATACAGGTATTACTAGGAGTTTCCACATATCCATTACTGGGGGGCTGTATATATGTATTACTGAGAGGCTCTATATATGTATTACTGGGAAACTGTATATATTTATTACAGGAGTAGTATGTATGTATTACTTGGGGGGTTGTATATATGTATTACTGGGGGCTATATATATATGTATTACTTGGGGGTTGTATATTTGTATTACTGGGGGCTGTATATATGCATTGCTGAGTACTATATATATTCATTATTAGCAACATTTACTTTATTGAAAAAAATTGTGGAGAGGGTCCACGCCAGTTTGCACCCAGGGGCCTCCACCACCCATAATCTGGCCCTGGCTACAGATGACTTCAGTGTACATTATGCTGCAGAAAATCTCCTTCAATACCTTCACTCACCCTGAGATAAGCAGAGCATCAGTGTATACAGCAGGGCTTAGCAATATTACCACAGCATTGAATGGATATAAAAGTTTCCTTCTATGCTCTGTGAAAATCAATATTAATATTTGGTTTGGTTTGTATATTGTATCATTCTGAGCATTTCACATACTGTAATTATTGATATAGATATCTAACATATAGAATACTATTTGCTGTGGATCTGGATACTGTTAGTAGTCTATGGTTTCATTTCTTTGTCTACTTATATAATTTCAAAATAAGATCCCCATCAAAAGATCGCTACAAAAGTGGAGCATACTTCAAAAGGATGTGAATATTCCATGAAACACACTATCACTTCCTTTGTTCTTTCCTGTCAATGGTCCTGAAATGGTTTGCAAAGAGCAAAGTTACTCTTTAATGCATGGGTCAGCTGCTTGCTGGAGGGAGACAGACACATTAAGCAGGACACAATTTGCCTCCCTGGCAGACAGTGACGTCTTTTACTTTGGGAAATATGAGTCAGACTATGAAAGAAGTTCTCCACAACCTACAAGAGAAAAAAACGACTCCTTATTCCTCATCGACAAGATCTATTCTTACCAATTCCAATTGTCTATGGAACAGGCATACATGATGCAAAAAGGATCTATGCATTGGTCATATTTGTTTTTATGTTGTATGCATGTTCAATGTGTTTTTAAAGCGCATCTACCACCAGGATCAAGTATTGTAAACCAAGAACACTGACATACTGGTGTGTGCCCCCTCTGGCAGGATCCACTCTTCTTTTAGCGTCTTATGCCCTGGTTTTTTACAAAAAAGAGCTTTTTAAAGTTATGCAAATGAACCTGAGGGGCTTTGGGCTCCATAGGTGTTAATGGAGCCTGGGGCCCCTTAGGCTCATTTGTATACTTTTTAGAGCCTGTTATTCTTAAAATCAAGGGCATAAGACGCTAAAGAAGGGTGGATACTGCTAGAGGGGACAGTGTCTTGGTTTACAATCCTTGATCCTGGTGGTAGATGTCCTTTAAATATGAATGAGTAAAGCTTGTACCTTTTATGATGAACTTTTTGATGAGTAACAGACCACTTTTCTTTTTCCAGTTATCTCTCCATTCTGACATAGCTTTTACCTGGAACAGAGCACCATTCAAACTATGGAGGAGGAGATGGTGAATGAGCATCAGGACTTTTGGTGAGCTGACCCTGTGGAATGATGGGACCATAACAAATCTTCAGAACTATTGTTACCCTTGTTGTTAACATTAAAAGGGATTTTCTATAATACAAATGTGTGGATTTGATTGCAGAGACAGCAGACTGGCATAGAAGTCCAGAAATAATCCCAAATGCCTGACTATTCACTGGCACTTGCAATTATTTTCCATTTTATGCCAGTTCCCAGCCGTGGGGGCATGGAGTGGCCTGAAGGGGTCTGAGATTGGCGATAAATAAAAGAGCGCAGAGCTTCCCTGCAGTCCTGTTCACCTTGGACTCTGTATATAAGAAAGTAGCATTATATATATAAATATATGTTGGCTGTTCATGAAGACGAGTATGGTCACACAGGTGCACCTGTGTGATCGTGGTCAGATTTCTGTCCACTGGAAGTAACCATAGAAGCTTTCTATAGGATGACAGCAAGCAGATATCTAGAAAACCATGAGGAATTGGTACAGGAGGCATATTGGACAAGTGTATAACTTTTCATTATTCAAACAATATCAATTGAAATGGGAATACCCCTTTAATTCATATAGGGTTAATTTCTGATGATATATACATTTTCTAAGAGTCTTTATTATTCTTTGTGTTATTAAACAGGCTGCCTTCTTCTTGATTTCTTGACTAATATTTATTTAATTTCCCATTTTTCTTCATTAAAAAATTCCATAGAAGTGATTTTAGCAATGTTTCCTGGGATTGCTTTAAATGCTACAAGATTTTAAAGTGATGAGATATTTTAGCAATTGGTCTTTACAAGATGGGAACACCCCTTTAAGAAAACAATCACTGTAATTAATCTTAAAGACCAACTCACCTCAAGCCATTTTGTGCGACCTGGTCCAGGAACTGGGGGACATTGCATCAAGGGCACATACTCCTGTGGAGAATGTAATGTATGTCAATTTATGATCAACAAAGATATCTTTACCCACCCCCTAAATAACAAGCAGTACAAACTAAAGGAATACACAAATTGTAAAACTCAGAATGTGGTATACGCCATTCAATGTCCCTGCTCAAAAATTTATGTTGGGCAAACAACCCAACAACTAAAGAAACGCATCCAACAACATATATCTACAATTGGAACAGCACGTCAACATTTCAAACAAGACAAAGCTCTATCGTCAGTGGCGATGCATTTCCTCCAACACCATGCTGGTAATCATAGAGGACCATGAGAGGGGGAGATATAGTACCCAAATTATTACAAAAAGAATCCAAATGGATTTTCGAACTGCAGTCCATGTCTCCACAAGGAATTAATGAAGAATTACTGTTTACTGGCTTTTACAGGTAAGGTGCCCATAACAACTTAGTCCAGTCCATTGTCTCTTTTATTCTTTTCATTTTATATTATTTTCAGACTTATTTTTCGTTTAGTACTCTAAGGGCCTACTCTATATGTATGTTCCACCTCCTCTGCAATTGTTCACTCACTAGTTTGATTTCCCATACACTCTTTAACACTGATTTTGTATATATTTTTTTCTCACATATATATTTTTCTTATAGACTTTATGCCACTTGGACGCAAGTTCACCACCTTAAGCAATATTCCAGGATAGACCACAGGATTCTCCAGCACCTATGCATCACAAGACACTCTGGAAGCACAGTCATCTATGAAAGTCATTGAAAGCTCAAGCACGCTCTCACCATCACTGACAGGTAACCCCTGTCAGTCTTCAACACTAAACGTCACACGGGACATCAAGATTTGAATAAGAAGAACTACGCCCGGCTTATTTACTCATATATATTTGAAACACGCAATAGGGATTTTTGAGAAATTGGACCTATAATATATATATGGACTTTTGAGAAATTGGACCTTTAATATATATATTTCTTCAAACAAAGATCTGAACCTTGCCCTTTACCAGTGACTTTTACTTAGTTTCTATGATGATTGAAATTCACTCACTTACTCTTTCATTTTGACAGGTACTCTATATATTTCCAACTGTCGTGCACAGTAGGCACCTTTCTATAATTCCCCCCCTTTTTCAATTCCACCCATACTCCATCTCATATTGTACCTCTTATTAGACTTACCTGCAGTGGTTTTCGTGCTTCATCTCTTCTGCACGGCGCCGGTGTGGGGGTGGGGCGTGAGCCTGGCCGTGACGTTGCATGGCCGGCCCAAGTTGGAGGCAGGAGGATTGGGCCGGTCATGTGACCTCGCGGCGGGCGCATGCGCAGTTCCCGCGCACGGACGCCGCACTATCACAGACCAGCTCCATACAGGTGAGCGAATATTATTTCTTCCCTATATAAAGACCACATTCCATCTAGAGCCACATACCCCCGAGGAAGCCACCAAGCTCGGTGGCGGAACGCGCGGGGAGTCAGCCCCCATCTACCCCATATATGGTGATATGATATTTTTCTATTTGTCTTTGCCTCGCACTTGATATATGCATTTATTACATGTTATATCTACATTGCAACATCATTGATTTAACCCTGTTTGCCAGGCATAGCTCACTACTTTATTAGATTTTAGGGTAGTTGGGACAGCAACCTTCATGCTTTATTGCTGCATATAACCATATGGTTGCTTATAGCAACAAGTGCTTATTCCTTTGCACATCATACGTTTTTGCTGCTATACTGAGACATAGCACTGGATAGTGCTTTTTAATTGTTTTTATCGGTTTGGCATACACAATTGTTCTATGTAAACTTAAATAAAGATTTCTTATTGACACGCAATTTGTGTATAGTACTAGTACCTATAACACGTTCCTTTGTCTTGCTATACTTCAATCACTGTAATTATTTACCAACTACATATTATTATTTTGACACTTAATGTGATCAAATGGGAAGTTAAAAAAGATCATTGCAGACCCATATACATAATTACAACAAGGCTGGCACCAAAAAGGTTAACAAGGAATCATCCAATAACAGGCCCCTGACTGTCTACCTGCAGATGACGATGACCTCATACCTGCAAATGTTCCCATGGTGTCAAATAACTGCTTCTGTCAACAAGTCTTTCATCACCAAACGACTTACATCATACTTTTAAACACAGCTAAACTGCTCATTGTCACTGCACTTATAACACCTCTAAGTGACAGTGGTTTATGGTTTCAATTAACCTCCCGGCTGTTTGTAACTATCCATTTCCACAAGTGAAAATCACTGTTAGATTAACTCCTACAGAACTGTCTGGTTTCGAAATATTGTGTGCTTTTCAGATGAAACTAGATATATTTACACATCATTGCCATCAACCTGAACTCCTCATTCGCCAGGTGTCCGCCTGTACTTTTACAAATGTTGCTTACAATTTCGCTGGTGAGGAAATCTGGTTGTTCCTACGTTATAATCCATATATTTCCTTGCCCGTAACTGTAACCACCCCAAACGCTTTTCCATATGTATACTGTAGGTGAAATCATCATGACATTGGGGCATATTTACTAAGGGTCCCGCGACCACATTTTCGACGGTTTTCCCGGCTTTTCGGGGATCGCGCCGGGGATTGTGTCCCACGTGATCGCGCCGGCTTTCACGTGATTGGGGGGCGGGCCGCCGGACAATCTGACGGATTCGGACTACGCACTTGATTTAACATTTAAATTTGTGTCGCAAGCCAAACACTTGCATGCACCAAGAAGAATAAGGTGAACTACGGCGGACCTGAGAGGGGAAGCAACACATGCAGGAAACCGGGCGCACAATCTTCATGAATCGTGGCAGAGTTCATCCTCGTCGGACAGTCCGGATCCGGGATCGCGCAGGGCCCGGGTAAGTAAATGTGCCCCATTATCTATAATGGAGTATCAATGTTGTCAATGGTTATGACATCCAGCACTCCAGCTGATGATCTATTAAAGGTCATCTACTGTCAAAATCAAGCATGAAAGACCTGGAATACTTATGCTCCTTTCACACTTGCGTTTTTCATGCGCAAGTTCTGCACAAGCTTTTTCTTTCCATAATTTTTTTTATTGAGTCTGCATGGTAATACATGCTATGGTCAAGCGTGAGCATAAGTAAGTATAAAATTTCAGGGAATGGGAAAGAACAATTTAACATGCCACAAAACAAATGCTAATTTTTCAGGGAACCTACAGTCAAAGATATTATCAGGAGTACTAGATCTTATTTGCAAAGGAAATACAGTATGTCTATAAGAAAGAAATATGTTGTCAAGGGCTAAGTGGTTAAACCAGATTTCTCTAAAAGGAATAAGGAGCGAGCTTAAGCCCATGGATCCCATATTTTAAAAAGGATTGCAGCCTTCACTGTTTAATGGCAAATATCCTCTCATAAGTACAGTGGTGGTCGATCATCTCCCGCAGGTCTCTTATGAACTGGGAGCAGGATTTCCAATTTCTTTGTCGCTAGAAGTAGATGGGCTGATAGCTTACGAAACTGCACCAGAATTACCTCTAAATCTACCAATAGTAAGGCCCTAAGTGGTTTTCTAGGAAAATGAACCCAAATACAGTCATGTAAAAAGTAATAAAAACACCTCATTCCAAAGGGATTTTTATCTTGGGGCAGTCCCAAAAAATATGTAGGATACAGCCCTTGGGGTGTGATACCAACTAGTTAAGAGCATAAAATTGGATTCAGCCAGGTAATTACATTAGAAGCCATATTACCCCATCTCAGGGCCTTAAACCGCTGAGAATGTCTGTAGGAGCCTTTAGGAACAACAGCAGAGGATCCATCCTGGACCTGGCCCTGGACGAGTCATCGCCATCTTTTGCTAGATTGCTAGAAAAATATGTATAGTAGTAAATTCAAGGTGACGAATCTCTGGATGGAACCCACTTATCCCGTCGTAATCTAAAAACTTAAACCATAAAGTGAAATTAGATCTAAAAACAAAGCAATTATATACATGGTAATTGAAGTGGACGCTAAAATATTAGTAACAGAAGAAAGACAGAATATTATCACAAACTGTTAGTAATGGTACATGAACTCACGTTTGTAATTCATACCTGTGGGAAATATGCTTTGCAGTATGAATTGCCAATTACATCGCCCCTTCTTTTAGGGGTACATACTTTTTCAAAAGCAAATGCCCTTAACTTTTATCCTCATGTACATTCAAAAAATGTTTTGATATTCTCAATAAATTTTTATCCTTTGGGTTAGTTTAAGGTGTTCCAGGAATCTCGTCTTGAATTTTCTCCCCATCTGACTTATATATTGTAGATGACATTCATCACAGAATATAGTATAGATTACATTTGTAGAGTTATAATTCATGTATGTTTGCATGTCATATTTTTTGCTATGTGTGATGTCCATAAAACTTTTAGTATTACTGACAAACTGTTTTGCAGTGGGTAGCACCACATTTATAAAAACCAATTGTGTTCAGCCATGTTCCTTTCTTATTATTTGATGTTATTAAGGAGGGTGACTGGATATTGCCCACGGTTTTATTTCTCCTGAATACTAGTTTATAACCATTCCTGAGAATTGTCTCTAGGGAAGGATTCTCATTTAGTAACAGTAAGTGTTTCAGGATGATATTTATGATATTTTTTTAATTGTGGCCTGTAACTTAATACCAGTGTAGATATTTTGTTTTGATTTTCTTTATCATCCTTTTCCCACCCTGAAATCGTATTTTCACCATTTAAGTTTATAACTGGCACAATGGTGGTCCTGGATTGTTATTTTTTGCTATTTTTAATACCCAACTGGTATAACCCCTTCTTTTCAACCATCATTGCCAGCTCTTTCTCATAATCCATGTCTTTACTACAGTTTCGTATAAAATTTGGCTGTGGGTTTTTTGTATGTTTTTGATGTCACAATAGAACCCGTTGGACCATGTAGGTTCAGATCTAGAATTACCATTTTGTGGGCATCAATATTATGAGTAAATTTCAGATTACAATCATTATCATTTAGATACCAAATGAAGAGCATGGAAGACACATCTCCCCTCGATATAATTAAGAAGTCATCGATGTATCTGCCATGCCACTCCATACACTCCAAAAAACTGATTATCAGATGTAAAAATGACAAATTCCTCCCACCAGGACATAACCTAGTTGGCCTGTGAAGGTGAGAATTTAGCCCCCATACTGACACCAGAATGTGCAAAAAAAATTTTTTTAATAATAATGGCATATTTCAATGATAAATTCTGGAAAGTTCTCATCATATATTAGTCTTTTGCTTCTTCTCTATCTCTTCCAAGGTGAAGGGGGCATTTCATGCAGAAATTTGAATCTCAGGCAAAAAAGGAAGTTGAATATTCTCTAAAAATGTATTAATGATGACAGTCGTGGGTTGGGGGGGGGATGTCGGGGTCATCTTTACGATTGTATAGCTGACTATAAAAAGAACTAAAGCTACTGGCTATATCACTCGAATGAGTGAGGTAGGCCGATGGGTCTTTGGGGTCTGATAAGGACGATATTCTCGACTTGGTGGATTAAATCATGAGCCACTAAAAGTTTATCATATTCTCCTATCAGGAGCGACTTGACCTCTTGTTGTAGGGAGAACAGTTTATCATGTAAGGCGACTGGAGGGGTCATCTTTCAAAATTGTTCACTAGCTGCAATCTTTGTCATGGCATCGTGTGGCTTCATCCTTCATAAGGGCACTGATACTCAATTTATGCATCTCAATTTAGATGTGAGGGGCCAGCCAAGCAGGACAAGCCCCCTCTGATGCAAGGCAATATATGAAAAAGTTAATTTATGGGGATTTGAAGAAAACTAATTTTAGATAAAAGAAGGGTGTCAGTTAGTTAAAAGGACTCAATGGGAAACTGTCATTAGCTGTATTTGTGAAAATGTGGTGACAGGTTCCATTTAAGGAAGAATACACAAATCTGTCTGTATCCAGTAAAAATAAAAATCCTGTCTTCCATTTAATTAAGGGAACCTGGACTATAACACAAAGTTCTGTGTTTGAATATTTTATTCAAAGCCCCTTAAGATGTTCAGAGAGGGACAATATGTGAAAAACCATAAGATAACATTGCCAGGTTTATTCGTTTTATTTTGTCCGATCTCCGTTGAGCTTACCTATTGCCTCTTATACAATTTCACTTGTGAACATTCCTTCATGAAATATTTTGTACATGCACTTTGAACCACTAGTAAGAATAGGGAGGCAGCTGGAGTATGTTAGATGATAAAATACAAAGACTTTCTTCATGAGCACCTGAGAACATAGAATTGCCTTATTCAGAAAGTATGTAATCACTTCTCCAAAGATGTAATCTCACAGCATAATGGACAACATTATCGTATGAGCACCTTAACTTCTCCTTCCATTAAAGACAGTCTGTCTAGCATGTAATATGTCTGCTCGGCAGCTCTTAACCAGAACTTCAAAACTTGTGAGCTTGAGGCAAAATTATTGATAAAATATCTAGCGATTATCATAAATGTTAATATCTTGAGTCACCTCTGATTGAACTGTTTAGTGCTTTAAGGGAATGGTCACACAAAGCTCAAAAATTTTGTCAGGACACAGATGTACATTTTTATGCATTTTATGGCCAGATCTAAAGTATCCTCGCAATCATTAGGGGGAGCATCCCCATGGAATATGGAGGAAAAAAGGGCATGTCGTAAAAAAAAAAAAGCCTCCCATAGCAGTCACTCATCCAGTATCCAGTCTGACCTGGTTCCTGGTATCACTGGCTATCCTCAATCTCAATGGGCGGGACCATTGTGAGGGGGAGTGAATAAATTATAAGCCATTTCACCCAGCACCAAGGATGCGCCTCAGACTAATTTGCATAATGTTTTAAACTCTTTTTCGGCATAAAAGTGCCATTCAGGATTATAATAAAAGAAGTGCCTAAGAATAAAACATGCTAACAGCATGGCAGACATGCTAAGGAGCATGTGAGTATGACTAGCTTACCATCAATCAATCTGCTGGTAGATGTCCTTTAAAGGGGAACCTGTCTAGACCCGCAAACTTAAGGTCCCACCTCATTTACTGTATTGAGCCGCTCCTGTGAATTATAAAGTGAACCCCCCCCCCCCCCATTTCTGAGTCAGGCTGCAGCACCGCCTTCCTCCTATGTCCTCTGGTAAGCACTTCCCCTGCACGCCTCCTGCATGTATCATTCATGTACAGGAGCTTAGCAGAAGGTGTGTGCAGGAGGACAGAGGGGGAAGGGGGTGCTGCAGCCTGACCCAGGACAGCTTAGGAACACCCGGCTGACTCAATTCTCAGGATTACAATGTAGTATGGGGGGTTCATTTTATAATTCACAGGAACCGCTAACTCATTTCCATATCATCATGTAGAATAATTCACTACAGAAAATGAGGTAGGACCTTAAGTTTAGGGTTAAGAAGTGCCTGTCCGGTTCCCTTTAAGAAAAATAATACTGAAAAAAGCTATAACTTTAACTTGTTCAAATAGGAAGAACAAATCAGTATATACATTAACAGTGATGTAACTAGAAGCTGATGGGCCCCAGTGCAAAGTCTGTGCCAGGCCCCTGACTATAATGTATGGTTTATAGTAATAGTTGTCTCATATGGGAAAGTGACACCATAAGGGCCCGTAAGCCTCCTGGACCTGGTTGTGATTGCACTCTCTGCACCCCTTCAAGTTACACCCCTGTACATTAACACAAGTTAATCAATTTTGATACCAAAAGACTGGTATCAAAATCCTGACTCCTGTGCTTCAAGAAATGGAGGGATAGTACACCCAACCTACTAAAGTTGATTATGAAACTACACATAAAACCAAACTATGGCCATGACATTGTGCCAGAGAACTATGCAGATGCTATCCTGTAAAATCTTTATCATGTATCCTTCATTGTAGAATCTATTCAGTAATGGACTTAACACAACTGTATTTCTTTTCATGTCTCTTTCTCAATTATGAATCACTCATTTTAATAGCAATAGGCTTGTACTTATATTAAATGTGCCATTCTGGACCCCAGTAATGAGCCGGTCTTTTAAACTGCTAAAGGGCAGTGCATTTTATGTAAAGGATATGTTCCCTTTCTATAACTGTCCATATCATTATAGATTTTATCTTCTCTGACTCCAATGTCTCTGATGATAATGGATTTCACAGACAGTGACACCAATATTTAACTGTCATAAAGTTACAATGTTCCTGTAAATGTAAAACTGATGACTAAAATGTGGCTAAATCAGATTTTTTTGTAACAATAATTGCCCAATGGAGTTGATTGACACAATCCACATAAACAGCAAAGACACATTCACATGGCAAGGATTTACACCTCATATTATGTGTAGATTTTGCACTGAAAATCTGCTGCAAATGACAACATAATGAAAATTATGAGGTGCCTTTAAAACCAAATGTAATCAATGCAGAAAATGCGATGGAGAAGGTATATTATGAGCATAATAATTGGTGCCATTTTTAGTGTTATATGTGGCACATTTATATAAAACCATATGTAAAGGCTTGTGAATGTGTTATTATTACATGGAATTGTTGTATACCTTTTCAGTGGATACACTCAGGCTGTCTGCACACACTGGGGGGCATTTATTATTTGCTATACACCAGTTTTCTGTTTTTCTTTGGTTGCAACGCCAAGTGCGCCATTTTTATTATACGTCAGCGTCACTATTTACCTACTTTGCCAAAACTCCACCATATTTTTTGTCACCCTCAATTGGATGCAGCATTTTCCTGCACTTCTCGTTCCCAACACTTTTTTGGTGTAATCTGTGGCGCATAATCTAAAATTCTAAAGCCCTCATGAATGCGGTTTCTCATTTCTGACATGCATTTGTCCTTCTCATTGTCCTGAAAACATATTAAGCAAATCACATTGCAAAACACTGCGAAAATCAGCGAACAACACTGCAGATTTTTCATGTGAAATTTAGAGTGGAAATTTATACTTTGTAACAGTAACAGCATAGTCTTCTGGTGTGGAATTCAATCTTCGCAATGTAAATCCTTAGCTCCGCCCACCTGAGCTCCACCCACAGGATGAACATGGTGCTGCTGATGACCATTTTTTAATCTGGGTTATCATTATTTTTCTCCACTGCTTTCAAAAGTCAAAGCTTATTTATTTTTACATTTACAGAGGGCTTGTTTTTTGTTTACCAAATTGTACTTCCTAGTGCCATTTTTGAATATGCCATGTACCCGGAAGCTGAAAAACACTGCATTTAGATGCCATGGGCAGCTTTGCCTACAGAGTTTAGACTCACATGAGATTGGTGCCACCGCTGATCATGGATGTTAGCTGTAGTTGTTACATTATGTGGCAAACACCCTGTCGGTATGATGTGAGCTCTCTTCATACATCTATAAGAACTCCAAGAAAGCAGACAATTTGTGCTGTTGTCTGCTGCTACGGACTGTATTTAGACTAAGGCTGAAAAACCAATCGTGGGTGTTAACCCGCACATCCCCGCCCACAAAGGTGCCGGCGGCTTAAAAAAAATCTTGTTGGAGATCGTCGCTCCCCGTGACGTCATAGGGGAGCAGCGATTGGTTGCCATGACAGCCTCGGGTCTTCCGAAGACCCAAGGCTGTCTGGATTTAACCCATTCATTACTATCTGCTAATTGCACATTGTAATGAATGAGGAGGAAAATCCCACATACTATAGTATGGCAGTATATGATAGAATCAATCAGACAACCTAGGATTAAAGTACCCTAGGGAGTCTCAAAAATAGTAAAAGTAAAAATTTAAAAAAGTTTAAAAAAAATGATAATATAAAAACCTAAAAATTCAAATCACCCCCCATTCGCTTGAACTGATATATGCTAAATATAAATAAACAGTAAAAATTATAAACACATCAGGTATAGCTGTGTCCAAAAATGCCCGTTCTATCTTCTATTAAAATATAATAATGGTTTTTCACTGCGTTTAACGGAAAATAGCTCCCGAATTTGAAAATGGCACTTTTTTGCCATTTTAAAAAATATAAAAAATTCTATAAAAAGTGATCAGAAGGTCGTAGAGCCCTAAAAATGCAAGCAGTGAAAACTTCATCAGAAGTCGCAAAAAATTACACCACCCACAGCTCTGTACACGAAAGTATGAAAAAGTTAGTAGTGCCAGAAATGGCAAAATCTGAAAAAAAAATTTTGTCAGTACACGGCACTTCCCAAACTGAAGTGCGGTTTGTAATGCAGAAAACAAGCCCTCACATAGCTCTTTACGTGTAAAAAAGTTTAAGATTTTTGATTGTGGGGAGTGAAAAATAGAAATTAAAAAACAAAAAAGGGCCAGGTCCTTAAGGGGTTAAAGAAGAGTGGTCCTCCCAGAGGGGACACATACAAGTATGTCAGTGTGCTTGGTTTACAAACCTTGATCCTTGTGGTAGATTTACAGAAGAGTAAAAAAAAGCTGTCAAAAATGTTCCATCTATATACAACTCCATGGCTTTTTCACATACAGGCGGTCCCCTACTTAAGGACACCCAACTTACAGACAACCCATAGTTACAGACAGACCCCTCTGACCTCTGGTGAAGCTTTCTGAATGCTTTACTATAGTCTCAGACTGCAATAATCAGCTGTATGGTGTCTGTAATGAAGCTTTATTGATAATCCTTGGTCCCATTACAGCAAAAAATGTTTAAACTCTAATTGTCACTGGGGTCAAATTTTTGTCTGGATCTACAATTCTAAAATATACAGTTTCGACTTATATACAAATTCAACTTAAGAACAAACCTCCGGACCCTATCTTGTACGTAACCAGGGGACTGCCTGTACTTTCATATTATACAAGCTCATAAATTATTTGATCTAAACAAAAGCATGGAAAACAAATATTTGGCAAATAGCAGCCAAACTGTGTGTAACTATAAGGCTTTTATTGACAAACAAAAAGGCAAAGTCCTGTTGAAGGGCACAAATGTGGCGTGAACCTAGCCTCAGTGATATGGGTAACAATTATTGTCACTTTTCAGTTTCCCTTCTTTTATCACTGCAAATCATAGAGGTGGGCTGGCAGACTTCACTGTGATCTGTGACAGGGATTACAAGGGAATCAAAGCAGGGAGCATGTGAAACTTTCCTCAACCTCCTCCCTTCTTAAAAGAAAAAGCTCTAATCTTGTCTCAAGAAAATGGACAACGTGCCGCTAACATTGCAGGGGAATAATCTTTTCTGTTTGCTGGCAGAGAAGCAACAAGGTTCAGGGGTTATCCCAACTGAGTCAAATTCCCACGGGAAAGTAGGTGAGTTTTGCTCTTTTTTTTCAGGTGAGCCAAGGATGTTTGCAGGTGTAATGGAGAGCACACAAGGAGATAAAGCCTTTTCTTGGATTCTGACTTTAATCATTTACACTGCAGTACTGCCTATGAAATTAATAGTTCTCTGAGTAAGTGCCTTTATCTCCTTGTCAGCCCCACCCAACAGTTGCGCAGCTGCATTACTTGGTGTGAAAATATTATCTCTGCACAGTTATTGCTCAGTACAGTAACTTCCATCATAAATAGTAATACATGGAGTGTTTCCCCGAATTATTAGGTATGATAGTGATGGGGAAAATGAAATGTCTGACAGCAGGGATAATTCCTAGAGTTGAATTGTGCTCACCTGGTCAAAATCTTGATAAAAAGCATATCACAATAAATATTCCGAAGTGCTGCAGAAACTGAGGCAAGAGACGTTCCAGAAACATTAGTTATTGGAATGAAAATTCCACTTCAGTGCTACACATCTTCAAGCTTCAAAGTAATATTTATTGCATTTAGAATTAATGACGCGTTTCAACTTCATACTAGAGTCTTCATCAGGTTGGGTAAAATAACATAGATCAATAAAAATAAAAATAAAAACAACTTGGATGTCAAATTGATATTAATTTTAATATTTATTAATCTATGTTATTTTACCGAACCTGATGAAGACTCTAGTATGAAGTTGAAACGCGTCATTCATTCTAAATGCAATACATATTACTTTGTAGCTTGAAGATGTGTAGCACTGATGTGGAATGTTCTTGCTAATAACTTATAAATAAAAACACTGGCTATTTCATGTCACTCAACAAACCTAAGACATATACGTATAATACCCTGGGTAGATTTACTATTGCTCATGCACAGGAATTTTTGAAATATTGAGAAATATTTTGTGCTCCATTTGTGCCAAAAAAATTAACACTTCCTCAATAGGAGATGTATGGATTGGGGTGGACAGCATCTCTCTCCAGCCTGGCTAATTTAAAGGGGTGTTCCCATTTCAGCAAATAAATCTTATTGTTTGTATAATTAAAAGTTATTAAAGTTTCCTATATAACTTCTGTATCAAATCCTCACAGTTTTCTAGATCTCTGCTTGCTGTCATTCTATAGGAAGCTTCTATGTTCACTTCCAGGGGACAGAAATCTGACCATGGTCACACAGGTGCACAGCTCGTTATATTACACAGCTTCGATTACGCTCTATAATACTAATGAGCTGTGCACCTGTGTGACCATGGACAGATTTCTGTCCCCTGAAGTAAACATTGAAGCTTCCTATAGAATGACAGTAACCAGAGATCTAAAAAACAGCAAAGAATTGATACATAAAGTTTATTGGAAAATTGTATAACTTTTTATTGTACAAACAATAACTTTAATTTGCCAAAATGGGACAACCCCTTTAATGTTACCGGTATAATCATAGCTGAAATAGCTGACTTAGATCTCAGTTCTTTGTATGTAAAGGCAGCAGCACTCCAGAAGTTTGGTGATGAAAGTGATCCTTTTATGCACCTGGTACTCAGCAACGTTTCGACATTTCTCTCTCTTTAAAACTTGAGCTTGAAAAAGACAGAAATGTTGATACGTTGTTGTGTAACAGACAATGGCGGATCTTCATATAAACAGTAGGTGTAGGCACCTAGATCCTGGGTTTGGCTTGGGAAATCCTCCAAATGCACAAAATGAGCTTATTCAACTGAACTTGCTTGTGGGTATCAGGCTCTCAACTGGAGTTTAGGCATATGGCACAGGCCTGAGATACAGTACAATGATTAAAGGGCATAAGTCCTAAATAATTGTTGCACACCTGATGCCAGCACAGCAGGTTATTAAGGCTGGCATACTACATTCCAACGTTTATAACTCTGCCCCTAGATCAGTGACCTTCACACAATAAGACAGATTAATTGCTATATTTATTGTTATTGCTGTATGATAGCTAGATTTAGTCAGGACAGTCTGAAATGCACTAAATTACAGTGTTATTGATTTGGAACAATTTGCAAAACGTTCCACTCTTTGCTTTTAGTGATGTCTACAGACGTCTAGCTAACTTTATATCCCTATTTAGAATTAAAAGAAACTCTAATAATACAACTGGTGCAACCAGTCTTACCCATTTTACTCACTTTAGTAACATGTCTAGTGAGGTGCAAAAAGGGTCTAAAACAATTTGGGAAGATTCATCAAAAGTATATAGAAGTTAGGAAGTGCAAGATTAGAGTTTAAAGGGGGCAGGGGAATTTCAGTTCTTTAATCCAGTTTTCTGGGCATGGTAATAAATTGTGACTATTTCCCCAAGTGGGTGTGGAGTGGTATAAGGGGGCTGGCGTGCATCATTTTTTCCTGACATGCCTTTTTTCACAAAGCCACATACTTGCCAAAGCCAAAACCCTTTTATCATAGTATTTGTACATGTGTCTCAAAACTGTCTAAAACCATTATACTTTTTGTTTTTTGGTGCAAAAAACCTGGTCCTAAACCACAAAATTATCTGTTTCTTTTTTTCACAGGAAAATGAATAATTTCAGCATTCTAAAACAGGAAGTAAGATTTTGCCTAATTAAAACAATCACTCATGGAAGACAAGTGGATGTTTCGATCTCTCTGTGGGTGCCAATTAACAGTAAAATGGATTCAGAATTGACCATATTTTTCAATAAGAAGTTGATTGGAACTGGACTGGATAGAGATGCCATCCACTGCCCTTCCTATGGAAACAGAAGAGATGTAAAATTCTTTAAAAGGCTAACTTACTTTTAACAAAGGCAAACAATGGTATACCATAAATTCAAGACTGACACAGCATTCTGCAATTCAAACAAATAGGCAGAGTGATCCAGATGAACTAATGCATCTTGTAAATCATTATAGGTGTGTATGTGTCTGTCACCGGCCTTCAGGTGCAGCTTATAACCCATTGTTTCACTGAAAGTCTATTGTGTGAGTGGACATTCTGTTCAGACAACATTTATCGGTCTAAGACTACATTCACATTGCATTTTTTTCTTACACTCAATGTATATGACAAGGAAGCTCCATGAATATACGCTGAACGTATCCGTAGAGATGTACAGGCAGGTAGAGATATCTTTCTTGCCTCTGTCTGCTCAATATACATTGCATATTGTTGGAAATACTGGATGGAAAGATGCAGCAAGCTACACCCTTTCCTCCTGTTCCTTCCTGATGAGCGACATATCCGCTCAGTAAAGGCAATTGGGGCCAATAGCCAATGGAGGACAGATTTGTCCCCGCAGGGAAGTCCCCAGTTATGTACCTGTTCATATAAGGAGTGATATCACTGGAGAAACACCAAGAGCACAACAGCTGGCATCAATGGTACCTTTGAAGTATGAGGAGCATGGGATTCTGCCTCCTATCTCCACCCCATGGGTTTAGAGTGGGTTTAGAAGTGTAAGATGGTACACTGAAAGTGATTTGGGCAACATTCATAGATACCTTGTCCCTCACATGAGGACATGCATAAAATCATATATAATCAATAAACGAAAGATCATTTGGGTCACGGTTATGATAATACTAGAATTGGCACTTAATTTACACTTAAGCCTCATGGGCCTCAAATTTCGGGTAGCTCACGGTCCCCATTGATGGCTATTCTGCATGGTCCCGTTATAGGAACAGTACCTGCTGTATATTTTGTGACTGCTCAGCTCCCATGGCTCCTATAGCCGAATTGGCCAATGAACATTCCCCTGAGGCACTTTTGTGTACGTGTGCATGAGGCCTTAAAAATATATAATATTATTAGGGTAGTCTTGCTGGTCCGTGCCCCTGTTCCGGCTTCCGGACGGCTGAGATAACCAGCCACACCCACCTGTCCTCATATCTCGGCGGAAGCTGAACTAAGCGGAGCTTCCGTGCACCTGTAAAATAATTAGCGACACGGACCAGCGGGACGGGACACAGGGAGTGACGGAGAAGGTGAGTACAGCTTTGTTTTTTTAAAATACCTCCCCAGCTCGCCTGTAAGATTTTCAAAAGAGTTGGACAACCCCTTTAAATTAAAATGAAAACAGAGTTGCCCTGTTTCAGTGTGCTGCCTTACAGGTGCCATATTTTTCTGGTTTCAAAGGAAAAAAACTACATAGGAGGCATGATAGCCTGTGTTTATAATCTGCTTGCGTACTAGAAGTCAAAGCACTACCAGAGCAGACAACCCATTCTGTACATGTCCACAAATTCTCTAAATATAGGTTTATAAAATGTCTGTGTAAAGTGTTTGTGTCATAGCAGCCAATCCCTATGACACTCTATGTATAGATCCCAGTTTGTGTTGCCTTATCATAAAATTAGTACATACTTTGACTTATTAACTCTGTGTAGATACTTCAATCCTTGATTGCGCTGAGATCTTGCTATCTCCTATGTTCCCACGTACTTCAGCCTTCAAATTGTTTTATGGCTTTATGGAGGTTCAGATTTGACAGCCGCCAGTAAAGATAGTAACCTGCCATGCTGCTGCGCAAGCCTTAGATTATCCCCTATCATTGGTAAAGCAGCTGTCTTACCTTGCTGTAGACATGTGTGACAGCTGCATTAAAAATGTGCAATGCAAGATCATAAAATTGCTCGGGATCTGTATACCACCTAGATACAATATGAGGATACATATGTACTATTGTGCACAGTACGTGGCAGTGATTTATTGCATCTCATTGATGCTGGAGATACATGGCTTGTTTATTGGTCTCACCTGCTGCTCTTTGTAACAATAGTATAGGCACTGGAATAGACATGTACAGGCAAGTCCTGGCTTTTTCCATTGTAGCCTATTGATTTAAGACTGAAAATTTAGAAATTGACATTCTGACATTGGTTATATTGGCTAATCTGTCACAAAAAAATTGTGTAAAATCACTTGGATATGTTTGAAGGAAATCTACCATCTAAAGTTACATGCACACAATAGCATAGCATAGCATAGTACGGCGGGCATACATCGGCGCCGGGAAGAGGAGGGGGAGATCGCTGCTCACCCCCACCCCTCTCCATAGGAATACACAGCGCACAGCGCCGTGAGGCCATTCAACTGTATGGGGGACGTATACATGCCGTATATACGTCCCCCATACGTTCGTGTGAATGTAGCCTTAGTCAAGTATGATAAACCAGGGACACTTACTCATAGATCCGGACAATGTGACTGGTAAAATGCTTATATTTGTTATCCATGGGCTCCTTCCTTCTAAAAATCAACTTTTAAAATTATGCTAATGAGCACACAGTGGGAGAGGGAAGTGCTCCTTCAGTATGTAGCAGCCTATCAATCTGCAGCATGGAGAGGATCTGATAAACATGGCCGTGACCTTTCTGGCTCATTAGAATAATTGTAAAAGTTAACTTTTAGAAGGAGGCCAACAAATATAAGAAGATAACCACTGTCACGGTGCCTGGATCTATGAGTAAGTGTCCCCGGTTTATTTTGCTTGATTTTGATGGTAGGTTTTCTTTAAGAACTTTCTTTAAGAAGTTTTTAGCACACAATGTGACAGAAGGCAGATTTTAAAATCTGAAAACTGAAGTCAGAGTCAAGGGGTAAACCCTGAAAAAAAGGTTATATTAATATATTCTTCAACAACTACTATAGTTGAAATGGTTTAGTCTTCCATTCTGGGGCCTCCTGTGTGCCTAAACAACAGTCTTCATCCACATGTGAGGCTAATCCGGACTAATCCGGATCCGGATTTGATGGAGTTTATTATATCCCTTCTGGATTCTATTTTAAAACACGTTTATTTTATTTTTAAAGATTGCCTCCTGCAGCTCCTGTGTACACTGTGTACAGTGTCGTGTGAAAATCTGTTCCTGTGGCTGTAGGAAAGAGAGCTGGTACAACATACTGAAGGATTTGATATAGTTCTCCTGTGGTACAGATATATAGACAATGTATTATTCATCTGGCTGGGCACTTACTCCTCTTCCTGCAACAGTTGAATATTAAATGTTAAACAGACTTGGAAATATACCCATGATGGGTCTGTGTGTACTGTTGTCTTGCGAAAGTCTACTTCGACTAATTCTTTCCTCATACTATCATCCAGTTAGGGACAGGCAGGGGGGTCTCTTCCGGCATTTTCAGGAGAGGCAGTATGACAAGCGGACAATCAAGAATGGATATAAAAGAGCAAAGAATACATCCAGAAACTCTATTGGTGAGTAGGCTAAAGGGTAAGTTACAATCTGATGGGCACGTTCGATTTATAACATCATTTTAATTTTTTTCTGGAGATGTTGCATAGACATTGATTGGTTTTGCAAACAGATAACACTTTAGCACAATGGGGCACATTTACTTACCCGGCCCATTCGCGATCCAGCGGCGCGTTCTCTGCACAGGATTCGGGTCCGGCTGGGATTTAAGATGGTAGTTCCTCCGCCGTCCACCAGGTGGCGCTGCAGCGCCGAAAATAATCTTAACGCCCCGGAATGCACCATCCCATAGAAGGTGAAGGTGAGCGCTCCCCAAGCGACACATTTCGGTTTTTAAATGCGGCGGTTTTTCCGAATACGTCGGGTTTTCGTTCGGCCACGCCCCCCCGATTTCTGTCGCGCGCATGCCGGCCCCGATGCGCCACAATCCGATCGCGTGCGCCAAAAACCCGGGGCAATTCATGTACAAGCGGCGCAAATCGGAAATATTCGGGTAACACGTCGGGAAAACGCGAATCGGGCCCTTAGTAAATGACCCCCAATGTCTTCCACTGGTACCCTCAATTACATGGCGTCCATCGCGTAACTTGAGAGATACTTTGACAGCTATTTTCCCTCTACTGCTAATATGTTTGGAAATAAAGGCCCCAACTGGGGTCCCTGCTCATGTGGGGACTGTAGTGATAAGATCTAAACATTTATTCAATTCCTCTAAAGACACCGGATATAAGATTGTCCCTAATATTAAGTGTAAGATGGAGGCTGTGATCTATTTCACTACTTGCCCCTGTAGATGGATACATGAAGGGATGACAAGCTAGAAAGTAGAAAAAACAACTGCACAGCAGGTGATGGTGTGGGTGCTATCCCAAGGAGCAATCCAAAAATCCTCTGTATTGTAGCAGAAAGCAGGCAGCACTCCAACAGATATGGTGAAACAAAGTGGCTTTATTCACCCATGCAGCTACGTTTCAAGCTTGATAAAGGCTGTACGGATCAGCCAAAACGTAGCTGCATGGGTGCATAAAGTCACTTAGTTTCACCATATCTGTTGGAGTGCTGCCTGCTTTCTGCTACGTAGGGATGACAACTAGAGCTCTCAAAGTTGTTGTTCTTGAACATGTAAAAGAAATTGTAGCTGCAGAAAAGAAAGAGGATCCCAATAAATTACATTAAATTAGATTAATTAATTAAATAAAGACTATCCACCGTACATGCACCCTCTGCATCTGTTGCTGAACCTGGGAAAGGGTGATACAGTAATGCTGTACACATTTATAACATATTTTGGTAAAAAGTTACTACTTATTTTAAACCAAAAATGTAAAAAAGCTTATTTTTTCACATTTGTAGTCAATTATTAGCAAATTTTACAAAGAAAAATATGTAATTAATAAAACTATCCTATCAAGTTAAAATCACAGATGTCACAAAAAAAAACTGTGAAAATAGATATTGTCATTTAACCCCTTAAGTCACTTTAAGGCTTCCAGACCAAGCACAGTTTTTTAAATCTGCCCTGTGTCACTATAAGTGGTTATAACCTTCAATGCTTTAACATATCCAGGTAATTTTGAGATTGTTTTCGTGTCAAACATTGTTATTCAAATTAGTGGAAATGTTTGGATGATATCTTTTGCGTTTAATTATGAAAAAAATAGAAATTTGTCAAAAACTTGTCAAAAATTCTCAATTTTCAAAGATCTAAATTCTTTGCTTTTCAAGTAGATAGTCTTAGCACCCAAATAAGCCCAGCTTTCACATACAGCCGAGCTCCCGCAACGATCCCATGGGCTCTGCTACTGAGCCCGGGCGATCTCTGAGACGTATATGTACATCGGTATGTGGCAACTGAGCAAATTTCCTGATGTACATCTACATGCTAATGGGCTATAAAGAAGCGCCTAGCAGAACGACAAAAATTGACTAGGACATTCAGGCACAAATGACCATTGGTCACCAATGGGTTAATTATACAAGGAAATACAGGCAGATTATAAAATGCAGGAATAATTATACAGGCAGCCTATCATGGTGTCATCTTGGAATCTAACTGTAAAAATGTTAATAGACATAATTAATTAATAGTTAACTTGGTTTTCTCCTTTAGACATTTATGGCATCTTCCTCAAACATGCTATATCTGTCTAATAAATAGGAACAAACCCCCCATGAACCAACCTATAGGGAGGATGTGGATCCACCAACACTATTTGATAAACCAAAGATTTATATCTGCTATATCTGATGATCTGATGTAAATTCCTTTGTTATTTTGATTTTCCCGAGTACAATAAAGTATTTAAGTACAATAATCCAGAAAAGCAGATATAGTAAATAATAAAGCAATACACAGAGAAATGCATGGTTTGAAGAAACAATGCGAATGTGGGCCATGCTCATAGGAACTTTTTAATGTATTTGTACTTGTATTAATACCGTTGGGAGTCATGTTAAAGTATTGCAAAGTTGTAAACTTGTAATCACATTAGCCAATTTGGTGACAAATTTAAGAAGGTCAAAAAAGTGAAAGTTAAATTGGTCAAAAGCTTCTACTCCTCCTGACTCTCCTTACCATAACTGGTGGAAATTTATTTTCCCTGAAAACAAAGGCTCTAGTCTTTATTTTCCCTAACATACAGTAAGTCATCGGGCTTAGTTGGGATACAACCTCAACCAATCCATGATATGGACAATTGCAGTTTAGACAATTTGCAGGTTTGTCTCGTTCAATGTATGTGCATGCCACTAGTTTTGACATAGCTGCAGCCTTGACAGGTATTCCTACCTCAGTGTAGCAATTTATATGTGTGTATTCACTTCTGGAATACAGAAGTGTTGACTAGTGATATTGTTTGTGTGCTCAGGTCACACGTGGCTGTCTGCAGTCTAAGGAATGGGACTGCACCTTTTAAGTACATATGATTGCTTGCCATGTTTTCTGATAAGCACTGGCCCATTGATATCAAACAATTTGCTTACCTTGCACAGTATGAGTATCAACATGCCCATTATTTTGAAATTCTACCTTATCTCATTTCAGTTTATCTCCCTTCACACCCATGTGACAACACAGGAACTGATTCATACCCAATTCTGCAATATGAACTGCTGTTCACAAGAGCGGGATAAGACAAGCCTTAGAGTTTCTACAATACGTAGTAGAAGTAGACAAGTTCAAGGATACATCCTTATTTGATTTCTGCTGTTCACCTCCTGAGCAACATGATAGGGGCATTTATCATGCCTTAAAAATACCCCCTCCCCCTCATTATGCCACCTCCACACCAAAGCAGGGAGAAGGCTTAGTAACTATACCTACACCTGCACCAGGATCCTCCTGTAAGTTATAGCAGAATTCTATGCCAGACAGGACATGCTGTAGAATTCAGTGTAACTGATTTTTTTAAAATTATTATTTCAGTATTTTTATAGAATATTTTAAAATATTAATAGTAGCAAACAGTATTTAGACCAGTAGCACTGTGCAATGAACAACATATGAGAGTCAGCTCACCACAGGGTATTCCTCTTCAAATTTTGTGCAGGTTTAACAATATCCATAGATCGAATTGCAGTTCAACAACACTAAATAAAGACAGAGGAAAGATTACTTTCAGATTATGATTGTCGTTTTGGGAAATATGCACTCTTTTAACTATCAAGGGCTTTATATTTAGGCCAATTTAGGTTGACAATTTCATTGTAAGGTGTCAAGTGATTAAAATAATTATAATAATATATAATATAGAAAATATAATTTTATTATAATATATTATAATATAAGACGGTACAAGTGTCATCTGCAATTACAGTTACCAAATGTTTTCTTCGAACCCTCAGGCTGCTTCCACACGTTCAGTTTTTCAGATGCAGTTTTTTATGCCCAAATCAGGAAAATAGGGGAGGAGCAGCACTTCTTAATGATATGTCGTCACCCATTATGATCCACACCTGCTTTTGGCTTCAAAAACTGCATCTGAAAAACTGAATGTGTGGCTGCACCCTCAGAAAAGTGATGGTGGCACAAGTGAAAGTGGGAACAAATTAGTCCTGGTCATGTGATATCACACATTGCTCGTTAGTATCACAGAGAGTAATCAGAGATTTGTCCTGTAACGAGTTGTGCACCTGTGTGACCTTCAAGCAAAGATTTAAAAAACTGTGAGGAATTCAAATTCTCTAATTTTTCCTTATACAATGACATTTATTTGCATAAACTGGACAAGCATATAAGACTTCATAGTAGATAATGACAAGTTGCTGATTCATCCAGACCATCCAAAATTGTATAACTAGATTGGAAGGCAATCCAATCCAATCCAATAAAGACAAGAAAAGAAAATCAGCAGCAGTTTCCTGAAGGCTTCGTTCACACCTTCCAGTTAGATTGCATTGGAGGGGCTTGGCCTGATCGCATATGCATTTAAACTGTACACAATGCAAAAAGCGTGGTGCTCCTTACTGATCACGTGTTTCAGTTGAAACGCCTATGCGATTAGCCAAAGCCCCTCCCCATGCCGGTCAAATTTTGTTTCTAAACGCAATCCAATAGAAACATGTGAACACAGCCGTATGACAAAGCAGCAATTCAGCCCTCAGCCAACCCACTGCGTGTGCGCCACGTGTGGCCCCAGCCTAGAAAAAACAAGCAATCAAAAGATGGTAAATATATAAGACCTTGCAACACAGACTTTAAACGTTTGCTGTACTTTTGTCACCTTGACAAATGAATGCCATTGTCCTTTAGACTCTCACATAAAGCTGATGTAATGCAAACTTTAAACCATAAAGATAGAGCTTATTTTGTTAGTTTCACAAAAATGGTTTCGACTCAACCCACTTAATCTTAAAATAATAAAGGTGTGAGGACATACCTACAACCCACAACAAATATACATTTCATTTAACCTATTAATTCCCATACCTCTCACACTGTGGATACTAGTGAAATATGGTATTTGTTGAGTAAATATAATGCATAAATAGGATAAGTAATACAGACAGTCCCCGGGTTACATACAAGATAGGTTTCTGCAGGTTTGTCTTTAAGTCGAATTTGTATGTAAGTCAGAACTGTATATTTTATAATTGTAACCCCAGCCAAAACCTTTTTGGTCTCTGTGACAATTTGATTTTAAAACTTTTGAAATGGCACAAGAACCAGGATTAACAATAAAGCTTAATTGAAGACACCTTTGATAGCTCTTACAGCTGATCATTGTAGCCTTGGGATAAAATACTGTAAATTATCAACATCCAGAGGTCCGTTTGTAACTAGGGGTCATCTGTAAGTCGGCCTTGCCCACCTCAACTTGCTTTCAATATCCCTGGATACCAGGCAAGTTTATAACCCTGACTTTATGGAGATCTGAGGGAATCTATTTTTATCTAAAAGAAGGGTGTCAGTTAATAGGGCTCTCTAGGAACCTGCCACCAGCTGTATTCGTGAAAAATGCGGTGACAAGTTCCCTTTAAAGAATGTCAGGCCACAAAAACCTCACGCCTTTTTTTTCTTTTTGTTGCGCACTTTGTGCACAGATTTTGAATCGTAACACTTTTCCTGCACTTCTAGGTTCCCAACACTTTTTTTGCACAATTTTTGCCGTATAATTAGACCTGCAAACAGCAAGTCTGCCAACTTCAAGTCAGCCCCTTCATGAATGTGGTTTGTCATTTCTGACGCTTATTTGTTCTACTTATGTTTTGTCAAATACTATAAGGCATGTGCCCCTATAGAAAATCTCAGTCCCAAAAAATACAAAAGTTGGGGTCCAAAAAACAGACCTAGAACCACATATTAATAAATTATCCCCATTTCATCAGCATTTGGTAAATATATTGAATACATCCCTGGAAGACAATAGGTGTTTAGCAGAATTATTAGGCATTTTTACCTTGATCTGAATAGAAAATCTTAACATTTAAATTATAATTTGTAATTATCTATTTAATTGTTGCATATTCCACAAGTTCACTTCTACTCACCAGTGCTATAGTTTTAAAACGTTCTGTATGAGGACCAAAACATAATGAAGGAGATTCATTATACCTTATCCACCAGTTTTCTGGTGGAGAAGGCAAATAAATCTCCCTATCCCCGGCAGTTTCCCTACTTCTCTGGTGCACACAACTCTTTGGGCATGTCGGGGCAGGGGGCAGGGCAGGCGGGGATTGGGCAGGGGCATGAACAGAAATCCAGCAGAGACTATAAGAGAAATCCTGCCAGATCATACCTGGTCTTAGGTCTAACCTGGTGGTGGGAGTTTTAACCCCTTACCGACATGTGACATTTCTGTACATTATAAAACCTATATAAATTTGGTATCTGTGTGATTGCACTCAGAGAACAAAGTAGATATGTCATATGGGACACATAGCTAAATTGGTGCAAATGCATTTTTTCACCAATTTTACTGCATTTGGAATTTTTTCAAGGTATAGAACTTTGAAGGTGGGGAGTGAAAAATGGAAATGCAAAAACAAAAAAGGCCTGGTTGTAAAGAGGTTAAGAGTGGCGTTTTAAACAACAGTCTTATTGAATTCTCCCCACGTGTTTATCTGACCTGCCAATATAGTATTCAAAAATAGTCAGCTCTCTTCCAAGAGTGCAGGGCATTAAATTCTCCAGGATCCAGTGACAGATCAGAAATGCATCAGCAGCTACTCACATTGGTGGCTATGATTTTTCTGAGATTTATGGGGTATGTGTAAATCTGTACATTCAGTAAAGTGGATATTTTTAGCAGCAGATTGGATGTGCTGACATTCCTTTTTCTAACATATATTGAATGCCATTTTGACACCTTCATGGGAGACAAAGAGAGGGATGGAATTCCATGAATAGAGAGTGCATATTCTACCACTCTAAAAAGTGACCACTTGCTGACCTGTACAGAAAAAGGATACATGGTAAGGGGCATTTATTATTTTTGGTGCAGGGGATAAAACCATTCTATATTTTTCAGTTGGATATAAGTTTGTAGCGCAAGGGATTAATGAATTGGGGCATGGACTTAAAGGTTTAGAACTTCCTAGATCACCTTTTAGCTGGGCTAATTTTGCACCACAACCAGCGCCAAAACATGTTTCGGAAAAATAAAAGGGCTGGCTCCGTCCCTGACCTAGAACCTCTGCCGCCTGCATTGACCTACTGCCTGCTGACCTTAGCTGCCACTGCGGGCAAGTCGCACCTGTGGAACGACCTGGTGGCACCACGACGCAGCAAGACCATCCAGGTGTTGGCTTGTGTTATTGTCCGCGGTGTTCCAGGGGGTTCACTACCCCAGAAGCCTGACATACTACACATTACTGCTACTGCTACCATGCATATATATGAATACTTTATATTAGTTCTACTTTTATCATGCATATATAGGTGAAGCAATGTATCACTACTCCACCTATCCTGCATATAGGCACTGCAATGTTGTAGTATTCTAGTCCTGCATGTATTGACACAGCACAAAACTATTTCTCTTATCCTACATATACTGGCACAGCAAAGCATGTATGGAAAGGACTAGAAAAAAGAAGCTACAGCAATGTAGCTCTTAAAGGAAATCTACCATTTGATTGTATGCATTATAAACCAAACATACCTTAAGAATGTTGTAGCTACAATGATGCCGAAAAATTTTGACAATGAGGCTCTCTCACTCCTGTGACTGCTTCAGCATTTCTCCTATTACCCTAATTATGTACTGCTTCAGAGAACGCTGTAATCACTGTGTTGTTCCTGACAGGAGGAAGTAATCAATGGCTGCATCATCCCCCAGCTGCTGTGTATGAGTCATCCAGGTCCACTGTCTAGACAGTTCACAAAGCTCTGTGTAATGTGTTTATATAGGCAGCCTGCATGAAACCCAGCTTTCCCAAAGTCCTGAATGTTATAATTGTTTTTTTAAACCAAACCATTCGGTTCAAGGATTAAACAAGATATGTTTCTGCATCAGTGTAGCTACAGCATTCTCAAGGTATGTTTGGTTAACAATACATAAAAACAAATGGTAGATTTCCTTAAAAGGACTTACTTGCTTTTATCCTGATTGCAGACATATTCATTCACATAGAAAATAGGTTTATTTCACATTGGTAAGCTTTACCCATCCTAACTATAGCCTTTCTACTGAACAATCATGTGGATTTGTCATGGTGTGTATGAAGTCTGGGTGTTGTCCTGCATGTTGACCATTACCTAGAAACAATCCTAACAAGTTGTTTGTACAAATAAACGTTTCTATCAGTCAGTCGCAATGTTACAGATCCTGTCTGGGAAGTGGTTAAACAAGAAGACTGAAGGTTTCTGTTCTCAGTGAGCAGCTCCATCCCTTGTGGTTTGGAAATCCAGAATTTGTTTCTTTTCGCAGCGCTGATGGATGGAGACACACGTGGCTATAGATAGGATGTCTTTGTGTTTTCTAAACACACCACAGTTCCTTTTCCCTGACTTTCTTTTTTCTCACGGTCGCTGAAAAGGTGATATGTGTGGGACTGCCTGTGTACAGGTGCAGATCAGATACTGAGGAAGAAGGAAAACCATTTCTTTCTTTCTTTCCTTTTGTATTGTTTGGCCTTAAAAAAAGAATAGTTTTTTTTTTAATCAAAAGAGTTTGGAGTGTTTCTTAGTGAAATGACTCAAGGTTTGCTGGCAGCCGGTAATAACAAGAGTGTGAGAAAGTTAGTCAAGCAAAGAATTAGGAAAACAATAAATGCATAAAAACTGTAACGGTCAGTACATGATGAAAGGTGGTCCATTGACCATTGAGCATTCATAATGAACTTTGCCCATCTAAATATGTCAGAAAGACAAGCTTAATGCTCTTATGTCATTAAAGGGAACCTGCCAGGAACATTTAGGACACTAAACCACCCACACATCCTTTTGGGCCAGCCGTTTACTTTTCCATATTACCCTGTAACAATTTTTATGTGGGCACTTAAAATAAACATGTATACTCATCTTATCCCTCGTTCCTTCAGCCCCTTTGTATTCAGGCAAGTAAAACCAACGCATTATATCCCGGCTTCACTGCGCATGCACAACGAAGCTGGGGTATTATCTCAGCTTCACTTGCTGCATCGCAAGAGGAGATGCCGATGTGGTATTTGCAGATGTGAGTCTGATGTGCCTCAATGAACTCACATCTAAACGAGTAAAAAAAGTTTAATTTTAATTTTTTTTACCCACCTACAGCCTTCAAACAGCTCAATTTGGAACCCTAAACTATTGTAGTTGGTTTATGATTCCAAATTTGTTGTATACCACACACTATGCCCTAAAGATGAAGAAATTACTGAATTTACTTTTTTAATTTCAAAAATGTGATAAATAATATTTGATCACTATAATCTGAAACCTCTGTCCTTTGAATATTGTTTTTTTTACAGAAAAGGTTTTTTTGTACTATATTTGCATAGAGGTGTAATTTGTATAGATAAAGCAGCAATTCCTGGAAGTACCCCAGTAACTGTAACCCCAGAAAACTGGTGTACAAACCATGAAAAATGCCTCCCAGTATGTTTAAAGTTCATTTCATTTCCTGTGATTTATTCCTAGTAGATGTGTCCATGTATATATAAAACACACAGTGGATATGGAAAGTTTTACTCTTTGTTTCATTGCAGCCAATTGGTAAGATCAAATATAAACAATGAAATCTGAAATATCATATGATCATAAGTATTGAGACCCTTTGTTCAGCATTGAGTAGAAGCTCCTTTGTGAATGATGCAACAAGTTTTCCACACCTGCATTTTGGGATCCTCTGCCATTCTTCATTGCAGATTCCAGTTCCCTCAGGTTGGATGGTGAATGTTGGTGGACAGACATTTTCAAGTCTCTCCAGTGATGCTCAATTGTGTTTTAGGTCAGGGCTCTGGTTGGGCCAGTCAAGAATGCTGCTGCCACTGCTTTGTTATTTTAGCTGTGTGCATAGGGTCATTGTCTTGAAGTTAAACCTTCAGCCCAGTCTTAGGTCCAGAGCATTCTGGAAGAGATTTTCATCCAGGATATCTCACATTCATCTTTCCTTTAATTGCAACCAGTTGTCATGTCCCTGCTTCTGAAAAAAACACATAGCATGATGCCAGGGCCGGCTCCAGGTTTCAGTGGGCCCCTGGGCGATTGAGCCTCAGTGGGCCCCTTAACAGTGAACTCATGTGGCGGCATGACCCTGCCACCCAGGTCAGACACAGTAAGAGACAATCATATTTCAATTACATCGGCAACAAGGATGCTGTCGCTGATGAAATTAAATTTTCTGATCAGGAGCATAATGGGCTCCATAGCAGACCATTTCCTTAAAAACACATGCATGTTTTTTCATAATCACAATCATTTTTACACGTGTCTACAGATTTATACACACATACAGTATATACACATCAAATTTACAACATACACACAGATATACAGCATGTATACACACACGCAACCAGTATGTACAGCATATATACACACACGCATCCAGTATGTACAGCATAAATACACACACATCCAATATATACAGCATACACACACGTATCCAATATATACAACATACACACGCATCCAATATATACAACATACACACGCATCCAATATATACAACATACACACGCATCCAGTATATACAGCACATATACATACACATCCAATATATACACACAGCACATACGCACAGATATACACATTCATCCAGTATATACAACACATATGCACAGACATACAGCATATATACACACACATCCAGTATAAAGAAGATACACACAGATATACAGCATATATATATACATATCCAGTATATACACAACATATAAGCACAAATATACAGCATATATACATAAAAAAACACATATACAGCACATATATACACAAATACATATACATGCATTTACATAAGTAGCAATTATACTTACCCCAGCTGGATTTTGCTTGGTCGGAACGTGGTGGCAGGATCAGGAAGGAGACCACATATGAGAAGGTGGACAGCCCTCTGAGGCACGCAGACGGGCCAGGCCGGTAGCGACTTGTACAGGCCGGCCAGATGAGAGGTGTGCAGGCCGGCCAGACGGAAAGCGCGCAGGCCGGGCCTGACACGGGACGTGCCGCGTCACAGGAGAGGTGGGTTGTGCAGGGCGGGGCGGACCACATGTGAGGTGGGTAGGGTAGGGCAGGGGGCCCGTCCCACTACCTCTCCGCCCACCGGCCCGTGGGACCGGCCTGCGGACAAGCAATAGATCGTGGTGGGCCCCTTTGGAGCTCTGGGGCCCTGGCACTTGCCCGGGTCAGCCGGGTGCTGACGCCGGGCCTGCATGATGCTGCCACCACCATGTTTCACTGTTGAGCTGGTATTTGGCAGGTGATGAGCAGTGCCTGGTTTTCTCCACACATATTGCTTAGAATAAACACCAAAAAGTTCATTCTTCATCTCATCAGACCAGAGAAACTTATTTCTCATAGTTTGTGAGTCCTTCATGTGTTTTTTTTTTGTTTTTTTTGCTAATTGTATGCAGGCTTTCATATGTCTTGCACTGGAGGAGAGACTTCCATCGGCACTTTCTCCCATCTCCCTACTGCATCTCTGGAGCTCAGCCACAGTGATCTTGGGGTTTTTCTTTACCTCTTCTTGTTGAGTTTGGAATTCTTTTGTAACCTTGGCCAGATCTGTGCCTTGCCACAATTCTGTCTCTGAGCTCTTTAGGCAGTTCCTTAGGGTGATGTCACAGGTGGCATTTTTGGTCCGTTTTTAAGCATGCATTTTGTGTCCATTTCCATCCGTTTTTACCATTTACCATGTGTTTGGCTGCTTTGAACCTGAGTTTTTAAACGGACTGAAAACGCGCGCTGAAAAATGGACCAAAAACACCATGCGTGGCATCACTCTTAAACCTCTTGATTCTCATGCGCTCTGACATGCACTGTGAACTGTTAGGTCTTATAAAGACAGGTATGTGCCTTTCCTAATCAAGTCCAATATGTTTAAAAGCAGCTGGAATCCAACAGAGGAGTAGAACCATCTCAAGAAGGATCGGGAGGAAATGGACAGCCTGTTAAATATGAGTGTCACAGCAAAGGGTCTGGATACTTATGACAATGTGATATTTCAGTGTTTCCTGATTATTAAATTAGCATTACAAGCTTTACATTAGTGTACATTAATGAGCAAAAAAAGTACTTTTGTGATATTACCAATTGGCTGCAATAAAACAAAGAGTGTAAAATTTAAAGGGGTCTGAATACTTTCTGTACCCACTGTATATTAATATAATACCATATACATACACATATGCGTGAAGAGCATCGGAACACACTCAAGTTCACCGGCCTATTCCTAGTGAAGGTAAGTGCAAGCTCCGCGACACTTTTTTTTAAAAATGCGGCGGTTTTTCCGAATCCGGCGGGTTTTCGTTCGGCCACGCCCCCAAATTCCGTTGCGTGCATGCCAGCGCCGATGCGCCACAATCCAATCGTGTGCGCCAAAATCCCGGGGCAATTCAGGAGAAATCGGCGCAAATCGGAAATATTCGGGTAACACGTTGGGAAAACGTGAATCAGGTCCTTAGTAAATGACCCCCCCATTGTATTCAATGAGAATTGTCAGACTTGCATTTATTTTCACGCAAACTTGTTTTTTTAGTTCGCGGGAAACTCTCAGCATGCTCTACTTTTGCAAGTCAATCGTGTGAAAAATGCACCATACAAGTCTATGGAGACTCATCCAAAACTCATTGCACTTTGAGACACATCCAAGTGCAATTCAAGTGCAATGTGTTTTTCACTGATCAATTGCCATAGAAAATATTGACCACAGTCATGATTCTTTTTCACAAGCATTTTCTGCACATGAAAATCACATTGAAAATGCCATGTAACTCAAAAAAAGTGTGAGAAAAAAGCAAAAGGTTCATGATTCAAATCAAAAACTGAGGAGTCAGTTTCTGCATCTTGTGTGTTGATCCTGTGTGTTGCACTGTGAGCTCCTCCCCTTCCTCACTGACCTGACTCCTTCTGGGGAGGGAAAGGACCAGCTCTTCCTAAATTTCTGTGTCTCCCTTCTTTGTCCTGCAGCTCCCTGTTGTTGCAATAGAAGAGTTTTTTTTTTTTATATAAACTGGTACATTGGTTATCTGTTTCTCTGAAAAAAATATCTGTAAATTTGTTTCCACTTTACTTAGAAACTGTAATTTTACCTGAGAAGGAAGAAAAATCAACATATGTTACAGATAAAGAGTGTGTAGTGTAACCTTCACATGAACAGATAGTTCTCTGACATTTAAAGATGGTATAAAGAGAGTGAAGAAAGTGGTGAAGTTTTAATGATCTCCAAAAACGCAAAGCTGTACGATTCATGTGCATTAAAAAAAATGTGCATTAAAAAAAATGTGCATTTGTGCGTTAAAAAAAAATGCTTGTCTGACAAAACCCATTGAATAGAATGGATAAGAATGCGAGTTCTGCAAGTCAAAAACACGTACAGAACTCACGTGTGAAAGGGCCCTCAGCATATTCTATTTTTGCAAGTCAAAAGTGTGAATAAACTCCCATATAAGTCCATGGAGACATGTCATAATCTAAGAGAGCCCGGATGCACAATGCATTTTTCGCTGATCAATTGCCATAGAAAACATAGACCATAGTCATGAGTCTAACTCAAGCATGTTTTATGCACGTTGCCTGCACATGAAAAATGCTGATAAAACTTTCACATGACAAACTTAGACACTAGACAAACTTTGACTGAAAACAGACAATTTCAGTTTTTCACTTGACCTAACCCTGATCACACTCTGATCAGACCAATGAGATGTACCCACACTGATGAGCAAAATGGTAACAATAGGGGGCATTTGTTATACATTTTGAGACTTTTATTATACATTTTTGGCAGCCACATTTTACTTTTTGTCGCTGCATCTTATTTACTATGTCGACACCACAATTTCGCTTCTTATTCGACGCTCACAAACTTTATTTTTTTTGTTGCTCAATTTGTGTGCAGCTCCTCAATCTCAACTCTTTTTCTGCCAACAAAAAACAAGTCTACCAAATTCTTAACTCCTTCATGAATGTGGTTTGTCATTTCTGATCCTCATTAGTTCGGCTTACATTGCGCAAAATACATTAAGGCTATGCGCCACAATTTATAATCACAGTGCAAAACACTACTAAAATTGAGCACCAAAGAGCAAAACCTAGTGCTAAAAAAAGCCACCCCAATGTTTTGAACTTTTGACTTTAAGGCTCCATATCTCACCATCCACTACAGCTCTCTTTCCAGCTCTGTTCAGCATATAGTTTGCAGCTGATTCGTTCAGGGTTCAGATGTCGGAGCATTGATCTATCCTGCATAAAGGGTCATCAGTATAAAAAAAATTGATCACAGACCAGTGTGAAATGTCAGAATGAGGTCCCTTTCACACTTGCGTTGAAGAGTCTGATCAAAGTACAAATTGACATTTTTCATCAGAGTTCAATCAGTTTTTGAAAGTTTGGTCAGTGTCCCAGTTTTTCACATGAATGTTTGACCAGTGTCTTATATTTTTTCACAAGCAGAGAAGGATGTAGTATGCTATGAGCACTATATGCAAACATGAACATTTTTACTATGGCTGTATAAAAGGTGGTGGTTACTGAGTATTTATTGTTTATTGTTAATTTATTGTCTTATATTTTTTTCTTTGTGTTGGATATAAATGAAAAAGTTAATTCTCAATTGTTTCTTTATATGTTATTGTTAAATATAATGTGACAAACAATTCATAAAATATTAGCAACCATGTCCTAGAAATGTTGCCAACAATTTTAAGAATTTGTATTGTCTCCAATTCAACCAGAACCACAGCCATAGAAGTATTGTTTGTGGCTTATTATTGAGCATAAAATAAAACAAAAGTAGTTAACATACACAATGCAGAAAATTTATAATTACTGGTACATACGGCCGTCCAAACATCAGCCGCACCCCCAGAAAAATTGCTGTGTAAACTTCTAACCTCTATCATCCAAAAATCACTTTGCTGAAGCTTCAATAAAGTTATCTCAAGATCTGGATCAGATGTGAAACAATGTTGCTCCAATAGTCCTGGAAATTGGTATATAAGCTACTCTAGGCAACTAAAATTCAAGTTTTCATGAAAAGCTCCTATCTCATTTCATTAATTTTTTAAAGGAATTTCTGTTTATTTTTCCTGAACTGTCCAGTGAAATGGTACTGGATTGCTACCAGAGTTATGAACCATTGAATAGATTCACTCATCTCTAGTCAGCTATAGTAGATTTTCAGATTGTCAACTACAGTCACTACATAAATTCCAGCTGCTGTGTCACCATAGATTGCAGGCGCTGTCATCGCCTACTTTTTATACCTGTACAAGGTATGACCCTAGCCTGCAGGATGTTTATACCAGCAGTGAATGGGATCCCACCTATAACTCTGCACCAGCACTGACTTCTGATATGGGCAGGAAAGATGGAATGGGGATAATGGGGAGCATTCATTAATAGTGTCCATTATCGTGGCACAGTTTTTAATACCTGACACTTTTTCTGCACTTCTAGTTTCCCCACACTTTTTTAGTGCAACAAAAAGCAAGTATATCAACTTCTAAAGCCCTTCATGAATTTGGAATGTCGTTTCTGATGCTCATTTGTTCTTCTTATTTGCTCCAAATACATTGAGGCCGTAGCTACAGTATATATTCACAGTTTGTGTGCGGCTACCTAGAGCACTTACTCAAGGTTCATCTGTTCATCTGGCATCTAATTTAAAGCATGGGCTAGAGGAAGGAGGAGACTCTACATCATTTTCTCCCACTGTCATAATGATTAACTCTTGTTTGGACGGATCATCGTGTGGAACATTCGTACTACATGTTTATACAGAAATCAATAGACATGTGATTATGAAAACAAACATTTTACTACACTCGCCTTCTCATATGGACAAGCCTCAAACTCTCATGTTGTTTAACTGCACCACCAATATTTCCTATTTCAGTTTGTTATATTTACCTTGTACTATAGTGCTACTATTTCCAATCCATTTTCCCTATGTCCCCCAAATTCTCCAGGGTCCTAATTTTTAGTTTAGTTGTATTGGCACCTACATACATGTTTTGACAGTTGGTACATTCTACTATGTGCACTACATGTGTTTATAGCAAGTGTAGGGAATATATAATGTATATAATGTTTCCTGTTGTAGACACTATATTAAACCATTATGTAGAATTTGCAACTGTTTTCTCATCTTCATAGAGGATCTATAGATACCTTTGGATAATTGACTTGATGGTGTTAAATTAATTGCTATGTTAAATGAATACATAGGGGCCGTTGTCTTGACATTGACCTATATTTTTAAATCTTTTATTGTTTTGTAGTAAATCCGTTCTGTTCTTATTTCTTACTATACGTTCTGCCCTGTTTAGAGTCTACTTCCGATATTCCCTTTTTTATAATAATAATAATAATAATTTTATGTAGCACACACAGATTAAGTAGCGCTGCACAAAGCTTGCCAAAATAGTCCCTGTCCCCAATGGGGCTGACAATCTAATCAACCTAGCAGTATGTTTTGGAGTGTGGGAGGAAACCGGAAGACATGGAGGAAACCCACCAATCTACCCTTAATTTCTTGAGTTTCGTCATCAAATGCACCCTCAGTACTGCAGTTTGTATTTGCTCTTGTGAGTTCTCCCACCAGTATGGCTTTGATAGTATGCTGGGGGTGGAGACTCAAGGTGTGTAAAATAGCGTTGCCAGAAATATTTCATCTGTGAGTTTTTTGTTTGTATCTCATTATCAACAACATTAATATGTAAATCCTGGAATTGATAGTAAAGGTGCATTTCAGATTACACTCATTATCATTTAGGTAGGTCACAAATTCAGGTATGGCAGACACATTGGGGGTCATTTACTAAGGGCCCGATTCGCGTTTTCCCGACGTGTTACCCGAATATTTCCGATTTGCGCCGATTGTACCTGAATTGCCCAGGGATTGTGGCGCACGCGATCGGATTGTGGCGCATCGGCGCCGGCATGCGCGCGACGGAAATCGGGGGGCGTGGCCGAACGAAAACCCGACGTATTCGGAAAAACCGCCGCATTTAAAAACCGAAAAAGTGTCGCTCGGGGAGCGCTTACCTTCACCTGGTCCGAGGTGGTGCATTCCGGCGCGATGAGATGACTTTCAGCGCAGCAGCGCCACCTGGTGGACGGCGGAAGAACTACATTCATAAATCCCGGCCGGACCCAAATCCAGAGCAGAGAACGCGCCGCTGGATCGCGACTGGACCGGGTAAGTAAATGTGCCCCATTGCCGTGCCAAATGAATAGCAAATCGTCAATGAACTTTTGATCTGCCATACCAGAAGATCAACCACCCAAATGGATTACCATTGCTATACCATTCCCACCATACTATAGTAAGCTCACCTATGGAAGGGAAGAATTTAGCAACCATTGAGACTCCTTTAGTCTGTAGATGTGTATGTATTATTATCGAAGAAATAATTATGGGTCATCAAATACCACAGCACATATTTCATGCACATTTGACATTTCAAGGCATTTGACACTGTCCCTCATAGATGCCTGGGTTAAAATTTTGGCTGAAAACCGAGCCTATGATGTTTCTGAAGTCACAAAGAGCGGATGTGCAAAATTTGGTGATTGTAAACACGATGATGCAGATTCGATTAGCGAATATACATACACAAACACATAAACTCAGCTTAAGGCTACATTCACACAAACGTATGGGGGACATATATACGGCCAACGTATATATGGCATATATATGTCCTCCATACACTTCTATGGCCTCACAGCGCCGTATGGGAGCGGTACATTTCCACACACGTGCGGCACCGTACCGTTCCACAGCCCGTAGAAAGATAGGACATGTCCTATCTTTCAACAGAATACGGCGCAGTGCGCTTTGTATTCCTATGGGGAGGGGCGGGAGTGAGCAGCGTACCGTACTAGGGTACGGCGGGCATACATCATGTGAATGTAGACTTATATATTAGATATGTTATGGTCAGGGATTTGTGCAACACCCGTCTGATGTCTTCTGTTAGTTCTGGTCACAAGCTCTAGGTAGAACATGCTCTCTACACATTAGTCACCAATGACCTGCTAAATATTCCTTTGCCCTTTCTGCTTCATGTGTAAACACACTAGAAACAGACCATCACTTCACATCAATAAACTATTTCTAAGAGCGGTGGGAAAAACAAACTGATAGTGATGTTAGTACAAGAAGGACATATCACACCCACCAGGAGACCTAGACACACTTCTCACTTTGATACCAAGTACCTCAGGAGTCTTCACACCTTACAAAGGTCATTACCTTTGATGCCATTTGAAACAATCTCCTCTGCCTTTTATTGCTCCAGATAACGCTGATGATGTGCCATCTTTTACACAATGTCCCTGTTCTATATGTATATCTATTGTGTACTTTTCTGGGGCAGTTGTTCTTTGCCTAACAAAAGGTTCCATTGTTTCAGAAAAGTCACAGGTTTAAAGATATTTTTGTCTCTTGCCACACTTATGACAGAAACTGATACACACTCACCTGGCCTAGAAAAAAACTAAAGTAGAAAAACCCTAAAAATCCAAATCAACTCTTTTCCTAGAATGCACATAAATAAACAGACATACAGGGGGAGATTTATCATCAAGTTTCTGAGGTAAAGCTGTTCTAGTTGCCCATGGAAACCAATCAGAGCTCAGCTTTAATTTTATAAACAGCTGTGGGAAAATGAAAGCTGAGCTCCGATTGGTTGCTATAGGCAACTAGAACAGTTCTGCTCTAAGAAACTTATGATAACTCTCCCCCATAAATTCTAAACATATTTGGTATGTCCACCTCCCAAAAATCCCAAGTGATCAAAGTAGATCCTGCAGCCTCAGAAAAGGCAGCCAGCACTATCTGAACTTTCACTTTGATCAGTGCAACAAATTACCTTAGAGGACTTACCTGGTGTCACACATCCCTTTTTAATTTCTTTACAAATTATGTGGAGGACCAATGTATTTGCCAAAATGATTGTCCCGGTTAGTGGGGTTAAAATCTTAGATATACATGAAGAAAAGTGGTTTCCCATCCTGTGTTCATAGGACTGTCTGTCCCAAACCAGCATCCAAAAAGAGGTCTTTTCATCTTCCTCACATCCTCCGCTACAGACAACCAGGGCCGCCGATAGGGCAGTACAACTGGTACTGCCCTATGGGGCCCGGACTCTAAGACACTAGGGGGGGGGCCCGCAGGGCCGCATCTGCCATGAGCAGAGCCGGATCATCATTGGCGCTATTGGAGCGCTAGCGCCGGGCCCCCGGATCCGGATTTATTGGTTGGGGGCCCCCGTCCTGGCGCTCCAATAGCGCCGATATTCATGCTCCTGCTGGGGCCCCGGCAGGCCCCGACACTCTCCACGGTAGACGGGCAGGGACCTCCGTCCGTCCGGACCGGAAGCTCCTGCCCGTCACTGTATAGTGCTCGATGCGGCCGGAAATGGCCGCTCGAGCACTATTACTGGAGCGATGTGCGCCGGGGTTGTCTTCCGGCCACATCGCTCCATGAATTAGGATGCGCGGCCGCGCGATGACGTCATCACGCGGCCGCGCACCCTTTCCTGCCTGGCCGCGGGCTGAAGAAAGAAGATGTGGGAGCCTGAGGTGAGTACGAGTTTTTTTTTTTTTAAATCAAATAGCAGTAAAAACATGGTGGGGGCTTATTAAAATATGGGGGCAGAACATTATATAATTCATGGTGGGGGAGGAGGCAGCATATTAAATAATTCAGTGTGGAGGGGCAGCACATCATTTAATTCCTTGTGGGGGGGCAGCACATCATTTATTCCATTGTGGGGGGGCAGCACATCATTTTATTCCATTGGGGGGGGGGCAGCATATCATTTATTCTATTGTGGGGGGGGCAGCATATCATTTATTCCATTGTGGGGGGGGGCAGCATATCATTTATTCTATTGTGGGGGGGGGCAGCATATCATTTATTCCATTGTGGGGGGGGGCAGCATATCATTTATTCCATTGTGGGGGGGCAGCATATCATTTAATTCATTGTGGGGGGGGGGGCAGCATATCATTTAATCCATTGTGGGGGGGGGCAGCATATCATTTAATCCATTGTGGGGGGCGGCATATCATTTAATTCATTGTGGGGGGGGGGCAGCATATCATTTAATCCATTGTGGGGGGGGGCAGCATATCATTTAATCCATTGTGGGGGGCGGCATATCATTTAATTCATTGTGGGGGGGCAGCATATCATTTAATCCATTGTGGGGGGGGGGCAGCATATCATTTAATTCATTGTGGGGGGGGCAGCATATCATTTAATCCATTGTGGGGGGGCAGCATATCATTTAATCCATTGTGGGGGGGACGGCATATCAATTAATTCATTGTGGGGGGCGGCATATCATTTAATTTATTGTGGGGGGCGGCATATCATTTCATTCCTTGTGGGGGAGGGGGCGGCATATCATTTTATTCATTGTGGGGGGGCAGCATATCATTTCATTCCTTGTGGGGGGCAGCATATCAAATAAATCATTGTGGGGGGGGGGCAGCATATCAATAATGAGGGGATGTGTTCTATGTGGGGTAGCGTGCGGTCACTTGTGTTGTGAGGGTTATTTAGGAGCGCAGTGTTGTTATCCAGGAGACTTTATACTGTAAGTGACTGTGGTATTTTTAGGGACGCCGGGTGGAGATGCTGCACGGAGCTGAAGATATCCAGCTGTGAATTCAGCAGTGATACGTCATGGATTGGAGAACCCGGAATAAAGTCCTCCTGATGGAAGAGATTGTCATCTATAAGGTACTAGATCCCACTAATGACTCTGAGAACCTGTAGTCAGTCACACAGTGTCAGGGAGCTGTCTGTAGGGATGTTAATTGTTAGTAAAGTTTTCAGCATTTTCTGAACAGGTAGCGGAATTTGATAAAAGATTTTGCAAATCTGAAAGTAAGAAGACTGATTGCTCCGTGAATCTGAATTTGCGGTTACTTTGCCAAGATCTAGCTGATGTGGCTTCAGGCCAGAGTATAGTTTGTAGAACATGGTCCTTGCTGACCGCGTCACAAGGACTGCACCCTAAGCCAGTTATAATGCAAGGAATTCCACAGTGCTTGGAGTGGCAGTGCACTGTAAAGACAAACGATGTCATTACAGTTCACTGCAGCTCCAAGTGCTCAGAGCTCCCTGCATCATATATGGGTTATGATGTGAGAAGTGCAGTCCTTGTGATGCAGTCAGCACAAGGACCATGTTGCACCAACTGTACACTTTTTTGGAGCTGCTGGGACCAACTGTTTGTTGCAATAGAGGCTCAAAGTGATTTGAGTTGGTTTAATTTTTTGTTTACACCTATGGTGAAGTTTACATATATTTATAAACATTGTTGCATTTACTTTATCCATTGAATGCTGATGCTTATTTATTGGCATTCTTGTGACTACACACTTATAGATGCATGCATCTAATAAAGTTATTTTTATAGTGTGGTACATGAGTATTTTGTCTTTATATATATCCCTTGTTTAAAGGAAACCTACCACTTAGTATGGCAGGGGTAAGCTGTAAGTACCGAGCACCAGCTCAGGGTGAGCTGGTGCCGGTACTTACTTTTGTTAGTGTTAAAACCGCGGTATCGCGGTTTTAACACTTTTTAAACTTTAGGGCAGAAGACACTTCGGCGCTGCGTGCGCACGATCGTGCGCGCGCCTCCATAGGAAATAGCGGAGATGTTGCGCGCGCACGGTCGCGCGCAGCGCCGAAGCCCCTTCTGCCCTAAAGTTTAAAAAGTGTTAAAACCGCGATACCGCGGTTTTAACACTAACGAAAGTAAGTACCGGCACCAGCTCACCCTGAGCTGGTGCTCGGTACTTACAGCTTACCCCTGCCATACTAAGTGGTAGGTTTCCTTTAAAGGGAATCGAGCACCAGGTGCACAGCATAGTACCTGAAGGTATCATGCTATGCACCTGATGACCCTGACTTCAGCACTGTAAGTTCCATCAAAATGGCCTCTATGGTTATCCTTTAATGCTTTTATAAAGAATTATGTTAATTACCAGCTTAGGAGCAGTGGGAGTGCTCCAGTGCACCTAAGGGCTCCTTATGTCACCCAGCGGCCAGTCCTGCGGACTGCGGTGATCCGAAATCCCGATACCTGTGCCTGCTCAGCAGCCTCTGTGAATCAGTGTGCAGGTGCAGGGACTTTAGGTTTCCTTGGGGCATGCAATGAACGCTCCTTCTTTTCCTTCCCATTGGTTCTGAGGAAATATGAAGTCCTGACCCTTATGCAGTGATTCACAGAGGTTGCTGAGCAGGCACAGGTACCAGGACTTCAGATTACCTCAGGACTGGTGGCAGGGTGACGTAAAGAGCCCTTAGGTGCACTGGAGCACCCCCACTGGTAATTAACACAATTCTTTATTAAAACATTAAAAGATAGTGGCGGCCCTAGCAATTGCACTTTATAATGTTATATTATATATTTGTTATATGTTGTCTGTTAAACACTTTTATATGTTTACTGTTCACCATGCTTTAGTTTTTGATGCCATATTTGCACTATAATAAATATACTTGACCAAAAGTATGACTCCTATTGGCAATCTACCAGAAGAGTGTGCCTTGTCGTAGCAACAGGCCTCAAACCCTGTTTGTGAAAGGTCACTGCGGGGGGCAGGAGGCTTGTTCGGTTTTGGGGTGTGTTGGGGCCCAGACACTTTTGCTGTATGGGGCCCCGAATTTCCTGATGGCTGCCCTGCAGACAACCACACATTTTAGGGATGAGTGTCCGCACTGTCTGATGGTAATTCCATTATTGCTATCCATTAACACCTTCCTGTATTCTGACACACATGAAATCCCCTCCTCCTGCTATGGGGTATTTTCTTTTTGTAACTTACTGCTAAGTGTAGACTGAAGGTTTGGAGGTAATCATTCTGTTAGCTGTGATACATAAAGTATCCAGTATGGTGAGGCTAAGGTACACATCACAAGTACTTGTCAGTGATAACACAGGGATCATTGGTTCTTGTTACCACTCACACTTGTGTGACAATATGTTCATCAGTCCATTATCTGTAGTCATCACTAAGCCCCTCTGGTCTTCAGCATCTGCGGTTATAATATTGCTGGTTCCCATTTAATGTGAGACAACAGAGAGGAGTTCACAGTTTCTTTTATCATTAACAACAGCATAAGAATATATACAAATATCTGTGTGTTGTAGTATATACCGGTATGTATTTACATTAAGTGGTTTCAAATGTGGCATATCTAGGTAATTTTTCCTCTGAAAATCAGTTTTAGGGCTCATGCTATCAGTGTTTTTAGCTTACCAGGGCTGCTCTAAGTGCAATACTTTTTAATGGATCAATGCACAAATCCATTTTTTAACTATCCCTTCATATAGAACAGTGGTGGGGAACCTATGGCACGGGTGCCAGAGATGGCATTCAGAGCCATTTCTATGGGCACTCAAGCCATCACCCCAGGACAGAGTTCACCAAATAGGACCAAATCCACCTAGTCCAAGGCAACTTAAGAGATGCTGCTCTCAGCGCTATTTTAAAGCAACACTTCATTGGCTGTTAGGAACTGCGGGAAAAGTGAGAAGGTGTTGACAGATCTGCAATATCTTTGGAGGTCTTCCTGCTGGACCAACCATTTTTCCTCTACAGAGAGTGTGAATTTGCTCTCCTTCTTTCAACTGTATTGGTGGCCTCAGGGGGATGATACAATTGAAAGATGTGGAAGAACAGGTAGCAATAAGTTACTGATTAAAATGCCATGTTGGCACTTCACAGCAAAAAAGTGGATTTTGGTTGTAGTTTGGGCACTCTGTCTCCAAAAGGTTTGCCATCACTGATATAGAACATCAAATAGAAAATCTTTTCACAATAAGGATACCTGCACATGATAGTAGTCAAAAATTACTGTTAAAAACGAACATTAATATCTGTTTTTTACAGCCAATTTTCATCAGTCTATTCTCTGTTTTTCACTGATCCTCATGAACAATAGTCAATAAGTATCCATGGAAAATGGCTCTGACTCAGACATTACTCTTTAATGGATCACTCCATTAAGAAGTATTGCATTTTACCGTGTACTGTGTTTTCAGCTGTAAAGTCAATGGGGGAGATTTATAGTACGCTGCCTCTCCGTGCCCCAATGTATGATGTGACCCCAAGATCCCAGCCTCCTGATGTATCTGGTGGCCGGGCTGTGCAGCGCACAATTGTTCAGCATGCTCTGTGTAACGTATATTTGCAATATTAACCAGCGACTGTTCAGCTTTAATAGTTGCAGGCTATAGCATGTGCATGGGTCTTGTACCCATCAGACCCCTCCATGCCCCCTTGGTGTGCAGGTTGCGTAAAGGAGAATATAATCGCAGTGCTTTGCTGACTGCCGGGCATTGTGATTATTTCAGGGCTTGTATGGCAGAAAACTGGCCTACAAGTCCTGATAAATGTCACTGTGTGTGTGACCGGGCAGGAGTGTGTGTAATTAGCTTTAGTCATCTGAATATGTTGTTTTGCTGGCAGAAACAGAGATTTATTCATTCTATTCAGATAAATGAGACAGTCACTGAAATCTCTGCAATAAATTCTTCGTGTACCTTCATATCAGCATTATAAGACTAGGTTCTGAAGATCAGCAGCAGGTTTGTCCAAACTCCACAGCAATCTGAGGCACTTGTAAATACGATGTACAGGCGGTCCCCTACTTAAGAACACCTGACTTACATACAACCCTTAGTTACAAACGGACCTCTGGATGCTGGAAATTAACTGTACTTTAGCCCTAGGCTACAATAATCAGCTGTAACAGTTATCAAAGGTGTCTGCCATGAAGCTTTATTGTTAATCCTGGTTCTAATGACAATCAAACATTTTTAAAATCCATTTGTCACATAGACCAAAAATAATTTGGCTGGGGTTACAATGATAAAGTATACAGTTCCGACTTACATACAAATTCAACTTAAGAACAAACCTACAGACCCTATACAAGATAGGTTCGGTGGTTCGATTTATGGAAGCCATAAATCAGTATCGCATTATCTATAGGTAAATAATATATAGTATTATTCTGTCAATACCACATTAATGGGTTTCTCCCACATTCTGTAACATATGTGACAATATACTACTTGTTAACCAAGAAGACATAGTGTATGTTGTACTATGTGTAATTCAGGATCATCCTATATAATCACATGCATACTTAGTACAGGCTGAAATCTGGGATCTTCAGAGCCAGAAATGTGCAGCATGTGAATTCCTCTACACAGGTGAAGATCGCAGCTCTGGAGCGCCCCCTATAGCACAGCGCAGAGGCTTACCAGTGCTCCTCCAATGAGCCGGATCCATCTCGCAGGGGGAGTGGTTTTCCCAGGCTTCAGGGCAGCAGCTGCTATTTGCCTTCTCCCGGCATAATGTAAACCATGTCCCCCCTCCTCCTCCCCGCACGCATCCAGCCGCCCAGCCTCAGCCTCAGCGGCCATAAAACATCCTGGCACGTGCTCCCGATGCCGGGCCTCCCCCCCAACTGCAGCCAGGCTTAAAGGGATCGCCCAGCGCCCTGTGCCTGTGCGGCCGGGGTGATGCCAGAACAAGTGTACCTTGTATGTGCCCTGCATCACCACCGGGGGAATGGAGAAGCAACAATTATTCGATATTAACTGAATTGCACAATATTTTATTGATCAATCATTTAGAATTCATCATTTACAAATTCTAGAACCCCCCACTATTGCGACAATTATAATAGAATAGAAAATATTTAATACACAGAATCATACAGAAATTGGCTAATACAAAGTAACGAAAATCCAGATGATACACGAAGATGCAGATAGATAGATAGATAGATAGATAGATAGATAGATAGATAGATAGATAGATAGATGATAGATTACACAGATAGGTAGTTGAATTAGAAGAAACAGGTGATAGATTATAGATAGATATGGGATACATATGGAATACAGATATATGGATTATAATAATATTCTTTCGATAGATAGAAAGACAGACAGACAGACAGACAGACAGATAGATAGATAGATAGATAGATAGATAGATAGATAGAATACATATAGATACATAGAATATGGATAATAAATGGATGATAATTATAAGATAGCAAGTTAGTAGAAAGAAAGAAAGAAAGAAAGAAAGGCAGAAAATCGATGACAGATATAGATGAGATACATACAGAATACAGATAGATCTATAGATAGACGCATAGTACATAGAAAATAGATAATAAATAGATGATAAATACATATGGCATATGGAGGCATATGGGATACAGCTACATAGATATAGAGATAGATAGTTCTCAGATGTCTCCAGCACTGTAGATATAATTTATATATAATTGTATATTACATTTTATACAAATACATTTTCTATAACAACGTATTACTGCTATAATTACAATATCTTACAAATGTTTGTTATACTTTAGGCTTATTGCTTTATACTATTACAGTAATTATTTTTCAAAAGATTTGACATTATTAATACATTTATATATTAGAGCTTATACTTATTTATTTGTGAAATAATAATTATTTACACCTACAATTAAATGAGTATGCATAAATTATAATCTATTACAGCGATCGTTACTATATATATATATATAGCAATGATTGATTGCGTTCATATCTATATATGATACTATGATACAACACTTTGTATTGGTAGTAGTAGCAGCACTATTATTACTATTAGTAATAGCGGCCCCGTGTAGTGGCGAACAGCAGGAGGTGTCCTCGGGCCATGTACATCAGCGGCGCATCACTCAAGGGTTAATGGTGGTGCCGCTGATTGACAGTCTTCTCTCAGGACCACACCCCTTACACTTTCCTTGACTTGTTATTGGTCTCGCGCGGTCACGCCCCGCAGCCAATGACCTGGCGCAGCCCACGCGTATGCCCCACTGCCATTGGCTGAAAGTTACTGTGGGAAAGAAAGTTTGGGAAGTTTCACACGAGCCGTTCGCGTGCAGTTAGCGCTATATAAAGCCGCAGCCAAGGAGAGGGCAGTCACAGGCGCACAGGGCAGCCAGCCAGGCGGAGCAGCACCCCAGCACCCTGTGTGACACACCGCCCGCACACTCTATAGCAGTTCTGGATTGTATCTGACTACTGAGGACAATACAGCAGAAGATGCCCGCTGATATGATGGAGAAGAACTCCTCCTCTCCTGTGGCTGCCACCCCGGCCAGCATGAGCAGCACCCCGGATAAACCCAAAACCGCCTCCGAGCACAGAAAGGTAAATAATGGACCCAGCTGGGCTAGAGTGTGGATGCTGGGCACTGTACCTCCTGCCACCAGGACACTCACTCTGTGTCTCTTGTTTATAGTCATCCAAACCCATCATGGAAAAGAGAAGGAGGGCGAGGATCAACGAGAGCCTCAGCCAGCTCAAAACTCTCATCCTGGACGCCCTCAAGAAAGATGTAAGTGTTCTCTCTGTATTCACGTCCTGCGCGATGTCTCATTATTCCAGTTATTATGTCATATCATGTGACTATTAGTCCAGTGATAACTATACTATACAATGCTATATATCTAGTGACTATTAGTCCAGTGCTGTCTACCTCTGTTATACATCATGTTACTATTATTCCAGTGGTAACTATACTATACTATGCTACATATCTGGTGACTATTAGTCCAGTACTAGATACGATCTGTCATACATCATTTTATTATTAGTCCAGTGGTAACTATACTATGCTATGCGTTATATATATATTGACTATAAGTCATTTGGTAACTATACTATACTATATATCTAGTGACTATTAGTCCAGTGGTGACTATACTATGCTTCATATCTAGTGACTACTAGTCCAGTGCTAGCTATTAGCAGTCATATATCATGTGACTATTAGATACGTGTTAACTATACTATGTTATTTATCTAGATCTAGTGACTATTAGTCCATTGCTAGCTAATATCTGTCATATATCATGTGACTATTAGATACGTGGTAACTATACAATGCTACATATCTGGTGACTATTGGGCTGTGTATTCACTGGCTCTGTCCTTGTACTTGTAGAGCTCCCGGCACTCTAAGCTGGAGAAGGCTGATATCCTGGAGATGACAGTCAAGCACCTCCGGAACCTGCAGAGGGTGCAGATGACTGGTAAGTCCCCCCCTTGTTGGGCTGATCGCTTCCAGACTTCCTCCTGCGGTCTGAATGGCATCTCCTCCATTCTGCTGGCCTGGCGCTCCGCGGCTTTCCCACGGTCTGGGCTTATTTATAGATGATACGTGGAGCTCATGTTACTGCCCGGGGAGGGGAGGAGGGAGCTGCTACTGACCGCGCTGTCACATGCAGCCTGCACTCCGTATCTACTCTATATAGCACTGCCTGGACTCCAAATTATACTCTATATAGCACTAGATCTCGTTTATATAGCACTGCCTGCACTACAATTTCTGCTTTATATAGCATCTATATGTTCTAGATCCAGTGTATATAGCATCTTTCTGCACTAGAACTCGTGTATATAGCACCTGCTTGCTCTAGAGCTCCAGTATATAGCATCTCCCTGAACTAGATATGTCCTAGTACTCCAGTATATATCATCTTCCTACTGTAGAGCGTCAGTATATAGCCCCTGCCTGCCCTCTTTCTAAATAGCACTGCCGGTCCCGGTAATAACCTGTATGTTCTCTTTTCTGCAGCCGCCCTCAGCACAGATCCCACAGTCTTGGGGAAATACAGAGCTGGCTTCAGCGAGTGCATGAATGAAGTCACCCGATTCCTGTCCACGTGTGAAGGGGTTAACACTGACGTGCGGACCCGGCTCTTGGGACATCTTGCCAACTGCATGAATCAGATCAATGCCATGAACTACCCAGCTCAGCCCCAGATGCCAGCAGCTGCCACCCCACACCCTGCTTTTGGACAGTCTTTAGTTCAACTCCCTGCCAGTGCACCGCAAGGAAGCCCAGTTCCTATGGGTGGGGTTCCCTGCAAGATGGGTGGCCCACAAGTAGAAGCTTCCAAGGTCTACGGTGGCTTTCAGCTAGTGCCAGCATCAGATGGACAGTTTGCCTTCTTGATCACTAACCCAGCCTTCCCACACAATGGATCTGTTATCCCAGTCTATACCAACTCCAATGTGGGCACCGGACTACCCCCTTCAGTGTCCCCATCTGTGATGCCATCGGTCACTGCAGACTCTGTGTGGAGACCCTGGTGAATGGTCTTGAATGGACTTGGCTTTTTCTTTTAGAAAGAGATTAGTTACTACTAGGAATCCCTCCTTTCTGTAGCCAGAATGCACTATGTTTGTACATTAGCAATGTTCATATTGAATGTGCCCTTGTATTATAAGATTGCCTTATATATTTCGTTTGTACACGAAATTTTGTTTTTTTATTGAGATGCCAAAGACATTGACTATGCTCTTAAGGTTCTTCCTATTGTGGAAGCATTGCCTGTTATTAATAATAAAACTGCACAATGTATTATTTTGGAGATACAAGATTGTCCAGTCTTGGTTATCTGTCCTATGTCTGATTGTATCCATATCTGGGAGAAATCGCATAATATAAAGAGACGTAGTATTCTCCTCTATGTAATAAATAATGTGATATACCGTCATGTCCATAAAACAGAATTTACATGCTGGGATCTTATAGTGTACACTGTTAAGAGATGTAGTCCGTATTTGGGTTTCTGGGGACACAATTGCGTTCTGCGACAGTGTGAAAGCGTCGCACTGCGCCCAATCCTTGTAATGGTATATGTAGATATATAATGTAGCGACTGGGGGCTTCTAGTAAAGTGCCCCGCTATGTAATAATAAGCCACATCTCCAGTTTCAGCTCCTGTGAAAGTTTGTAACAAGCCTGGACCAAATGAGACAACTTCAGGCAGTCCAAGGATCTGCAGGAATTCCTTGTCAAATCCCAGCATCCAGACGTGTTGTGCTCTGCCTGTGGCGGCCAGGTGTCTCATCCATCCAGGTGTTTAGGAAGTAAAAGCCACAATGAAAGGTAACGAGGCAAGACAGATCAGAGCCCCGGGCCTTGCTGTCTGCATCCTGTTCACACTGACAGGCCCGGTAACGTATGCTGAAGCCCCACAGTCAGGCCGAGTGATGATTGCTTCTTAGGAGCTTATAGGGTAAAGTGCAATACTTCCCTAAATAGGAAGCCAAGAAGTCTGATACTCTAGGACGAGCCAACACTGCCCCCTAGAGGTGACACCTAGCTCACACATGCGCATCACAGGGTGGTGGTGCTGGCCCCTGTACACCAATCATATGTAGCCCCCGCCTGCCATAACTCTCAGTATTAATAGCCACAGTCCTCTTTCACATTGATACGATTTGACCAGAGAGGAGAACCTATATGGGGCACTACTGATAGCAAAATGTGTCTCTACACCTACATTTATGATAAAAGAAGATACTTGCCAGGAATAATTGCTGATATGTAGGAGCAGACAGCTTTGCTTACTCTAGTTAGATATATGTAGCATCAGATACATATTTAGAAAACAAAATGTAGCAAACAAAACCCCACCATATCATAAATTTATTGCATGACCACAGCATAATGAGGTGAGCAGGAAGGATTGCCAGGGGATGGCGGCAGATCTATCACACGTCATCTATATGGTATATATAAGAGGAACATTTATACTGTCCTTTTATAAGGCCTCAGGGATAACCTCCAAACTATACAAAGCTAGCCCAATTTTGTGTATTCCATTTATTGCTGCTCTAACACTTCTCCAGTTTAGCTTTCATCTATTATTCATAATGTGACCCCCATAGCAAAATTCTGCAACATTTTGTCACAATCTTGAACAAGTTATGGCTTATTTATATTTCCATTTATAAAGTACATATTGTGGGGCTATTGTAGGGATGTTAGAGTGTGGTGCATTGGGGTTAATGAATTGGTGCAAGACTGAAAATGGTGTAACCCAACTCCCCATGCAGGAAGGTGAAATAGAACTCAGTAGAGGAGTTCTTTGTATCTCTAAGTGTGCGTCAAAAATGGCACCAAAAAAAGGTTGGATTTCCAAGCTCCAAGTCTCAGAAAATCGCCTACATTGTGGCGCTGACAGTTGAAGTAAGGGAAAAAAAGGACAGTCAATAATGAATGCCCCCATTAAGTATGTGGTCACAATCGTCCACACACCTATCCCTAAATGCTAACTATCCAGGAATGTGCTATTTTGGTCCATATTTCTATTTTCTGGCACTGGCATGAAAAATGGATCAGCCCAGGACCACATATATGCATAAATGAGGAAGAACATAAGCATGGTGAGCATAGATAATACTAGTCAGTTATAACCAAAGTTCTAAATTTAGCTCTACAGTAAAATCCTACTTGTAAAATGCAGAGAAATCTGCAAAATAATGTATATACAAAATGTGATAATCAGCATGTCCTTAAATCCACCTGGACACATCTACAATCTACAATGTATGGGGATTTAAATACTCTGTCCTCAAAAAATGTACTGAAAATTGTTGATTTTTGTGGGTTGAATGCATTATCCATATTGCATGTGAATTTTTTTAATTTTCTAAATCAGTCCCAGTTTTTGCATAAAAATTGCTGTGCAAAGATGAAAATAAAAGCTGCAGCATGTAAATATTTGGCTGCATCTTTTCGAGTGCTGTTTTATGAACATAAAAGTATTTCTATTAATGTGGACTTCATGTTTTCTTGTGCGGAAATACTGCTAAATCACTTGTAAAAAAAAATCAGCATTATATGAGTATGGAAAATTTATGCAGATTTTTTGTAAATTTACATGCAGATTTTCTGAAAGACAATCCCGACCATTTTCAGTTATCTATATTTTCATATAGATATCATGAATCAGTCTCTTCTTCAGGGCATCTTCTGCAGAGGTAGGTCACTATGGAAAATCTTCAACTGCAGGAGGCTGCTCACACGCTACAAGGGAGCTCTCTTAGTGTGTTGAAATGTGTGACTAATAACATAGTTCAGCTTCCATGTGCTCTCCCTCACACTGTCCTCAGAGATCAGCTGTCAGCACTGTCAGCACACACATCCATCTCCAGGAAGAATAATAAGACACACAGGGCAGACAGGAGGCGTCTAAAGATGCATTTACTCTTTGTGACTGCTTATACCAGAGTGACATACTGTAAATGAACAGCTCCTTGGACTCAATTCAATATTTATATACAGTTATTTTACTATTACACGAAGAGGATAACTGCTGTTATCAGATTAAAATAAAGACCTATAATATCTCTTTATTTCTTTTTAACAAGGTTGCCTCAATAATATAACAAGTGATGAGCCCTTACCATATACAATATTACAATAACCTATAGACATTATCTTGTAGAAATGTCCAATGTCCAAGTTATCTTGTAGTTGTTTGAAGCAATATCATAGAATGTATGCTCTTGAGAGCTTGTTCGATATGACTGTTTGTACTCTGTAATGTAATATTATATTTGTATATGTCCCCTATGATTTGTAAAGCCCCATGGAATATGATGGCGATATATAAAGATTATTACAGTGGGATCATTGTAGGGGGTCCATCCACAGTAGGTCAAACTAACTAACTACAGCAAATTGAAAGCTAGCAGTGCATGTGGCTTAGCTGAGGTATTGGGTGCTTCACCCACAAAATCATCTATATAATGATGCTTATGCTATAGATAGATCATTATTAATTTTAGGGCCAGAAAAACCCAGTAATAAAATCTTTGGTTTTGAATAACAGCATGTGTGTATCTTTGTCAAAGGCTTGACAAAGGCTGCTGTGCAGTTGCAACATTGCAGGAGGTGAAATAAAGATCATTTTTTGGAGTGCTGCCTTGCTTTGGATTATTGTATACCTGGACTCTGGGATAAGAGGATTAAAGGACATCTACCACCAGGATCAAGGATTGTAAACCAAGCACACTTACAGGCTGTGTTTCCCCTCTGGCAGGTTTTGCTCTTCTTTAAGCTTCTTATGCCCTGACTTTTACAATAAAAAAGTTTTAAAATTAGGCAAACAAGCCTGGGCCCCTCAAGCTTATTTGATTAATTTTTAAACCTTTTTTTTTTTCTTAAAAACAAGAGCATAAGAAGCTTAAAGAAGAGTGGATCCTGTCAGAGGAGGCACACATCAGCAAATCAGTGGGCTTGATCCTGGTGGTAGATGTCTCTAAGGATAGCACCCTTTTCTCACTTATCTGGACGGTGATTTCTACTTTTTGTTTTATATACATATGTTTGTCAACTATTTGTCTACCATTTAGGTGCAGTCAATATTGACCTTTTTTAACTCATGGCTATTGAACGAAATGTAACAGAAGAAAAATGATAAACTAGACAGGTCCCAAGATCTATATCTTTTAAGGTCTAAATGTGAAGAGACAGCTCTTGAGCAGTTATTAAACTTGTACACAGGTTGTAACGTAATTTATAGTCACTGTGATTGATAGATGCAATGTACTAAAAGTCAGGTAAGCGTGTCATAACCAGACAAACATGTTCTCCACAGCCGTAGCCCTCAGCGATACAACTTTTATCTGACAAAGATGAAGATACTAAAAAAAAATCACAACACCTACAGGCTACCCTTCACTGCTGCTCTACAGTAACCATAGATTCAAGGAAAATTATTTTGTGAATGGTTCATGAAGGCTTCTTATATTAGCAGCCTGTATTTCATAATGGATGGGGACATAAAAAAAAAATGGAACATAACTCCATATAATCCATATGTTGTACACATTATAGATGGGCAAAGCAACACAAATCCACATACATGTAGGTCACCAAAAATGTCCTATGACATCACAGCAGCTTCTTTTTCACACTTTCCCAAAGGTATTAATATTGAGAGAGTTGTTCTTTTTGATATGTGTATCTACTAAAATCCATGTTCTTTAGGCCAGGAACACAACCCTGCAATTGCTGTGGAATGGCTGCAGCGGATAATCTGAATTGATTTTTACTGCAGCAGAAACCAGATGATGCAAGCATGGGGGAAAAGGGAGGGATCCCTCTGAGGTTAACCTTTGGATAGAAAAATCTAAATTCTGCAGCTGATTGCCCTGTTACACTGAGTTTAATAATTCTATACTTTTTTCACAACATGTGAGTGGGATTGGTATAAAATGACATCTATTATGCCATTGATATTGTGAATCATTGTGAGTTAGCCACCACTGATTCTAGTGCAGCCATCCTGCAGCATGATGCTAGCTGAACAGGAACATGGGAGGATTCTTGCGCCACAGAAGCCCATAGTCTGTCTGCCACCAGGGATAGCATCAACGGATAGCACACTGTCCAAAAGAAGGTTCTCACGTTCAAACCTGTAATATTCTTGATATTCGAGTACATGGAGCCTCTACTGTATCTCTAGCTCTGTTGTGTGCCCTAATCCTGATATATAGAAAAACAACTTTAGCTTTATTCCAAGTGGGTTACATATTGCTGGAGATTGTAACATCAATGGAAATAAAATGTGAAATGTCTCAGGCCTCAATGGTCATACCGGTCATAGAACTACTCTATTTTTATGTCATATGTCAAAGGTTACTGATATTAACCATGGTCATAGAACTACTCTATTTTTATGTCATATGTCAAAGGTTACTGATATTAACATATGTCAATATCTGACTTATGTAAAATGAAGCTCTTTCAGTACCTGTAAAACAAGTAAGGAGAGAAGTGAATGGAAATGAGGACATGGATGAGGCTTAAGTCAGCGATTAGGTGACAATGGCAGATAACAATAGCTAGGAGGTTGAGGGAATGGAGTTAAGTGAATACATGGGGGAGGTGACTTGTTTGCAGTACACTTTCAGATGTATTTTCTAGGGGAAAATCCTGTAATTGAATCTTTTATGCGTTGTTTACACAATACATATGAGATATCTTCCTCGCCAACAGTTCTCCTCTTATCAGTGAGACACTTATCTTACCTGATGTGGTTAGAATTGAACCAGTCTTATGGGCCAATAGATTTCCAAAAGTAAGTATTATTTTTTGTTGGATAACTAAAGTAGTAAGGAGCGGACCCAAATAAAATTTAGAATTTAAAAATTGGTCTCGGTCACCTAACTGGACCCAAAGCCCTGCAAGTAAACACCCACAATCGGTGATGGAACCCAGCGTGGGTATTATCTTTTTAAATGCTCCCAGCAAAGCCACTATAGGCATTTAAATCAGTCTGGCGCATGCTCACTGGTTCTACGATGGTTGTGGTGCAGGGCCCACCCTTTTGGGGAGGATCGTCGTTCACCGTTAGCCACATTAATTTAAATGCCTCCGGTGGATGTTATTGCTGGATGTTAAGCTGAGCCTGGAGACACACCGACTAAGGTTTGGGTTTGAAGCAGGAAACTTTATGGTTCGGGTCTGCTTAGATTTATTTGTAAGGTATTTGTTTGGAAGTGATCTGAGAAGAAAACAAATTGGTTTTACCAAATTACCGTGTATATGGATTGTGTTGTAGTTACCTGCTTTATAGAGCCTGTAGATGTATGTGAGCCACGCAGCCATGGGTAAGGGTTATCATAGTGACATCAAAAAAGAGAAAAAGAGAACCAGTCTGTTTGCTGCCATTTTTCAGGCACCAAAGTGAATCTGAATTTGTTTCTTTCTTTTAAAGCGGAGTCTAACTATTGCTGTCATTCACTACAGGAATAGGTGAGGGCATATAGAAAAATTCTAAAAAAAAATTTTTATTTCAGAAAAATCTGTGTTTTAGAGGAGCAGATCATGTTATATAGCAATTTCCAGGACAGTTGTAGCAGCATTGGTTCAGACCAAATGGATTCGGATCCAAACCGAATTGTTTGAAATATTTGGCAAGGCTTCTACATATCAAATCTAAGACGATTCATTCATCACTACATACAGGGGCGTAACAACAGCGGTAGCACCCATAGCAGCTGCTATAGGGCCCACAGTGTCAGGGGCCCCCATCATCCCACCTGACACAATAAAGAATGGAGGATGAGCACCAATATATCTATATTGTAGTGCACATGTCCAACATAATATGCATATAACATATACTGTGATGTATATATGCAGTATCTGTGATGTGTATAAGGTGTCTGTATACACTGTATGTGAGTATGTTGCATATGGCACTGTATGTATGTGTATATGCTGTGTGTGCACATGAGTGTATTTATATGTGATTGTAACTGGCATGTGTGAGTATACTAATATGTATATTTTTTAAGTGGGAAGGGGCGGCCCCATGCAGTAGCCTGCTAGGGGGCCCTGTTTCTCCTAGTTACGCCACTGACTACATAGAAAGATGAGGGGAACATTTGTCAGGACTTGTATGGCAGTTTATTTTCCACTTTATGCTATCTCCTAGTCTAGCGGTTGCTCTGCCTAAACCCTGCAAATATTTAGTGCTAAACTACACCAGGCAGAACCTCCTGACGTATCGATTGCATCGAGGAGTGTGTGAGTGTGTGTGTGTGTGGGGGGGTCTTACCACACGCAGGTACTTGTAATAAATTCCCCCATTGCTCTCTACCACAGTTAACTAATGTACCTAAAAGGCTATGTGAAAACTCCAATAGGTAAGTCATCTAGAACTCAGTTTTTAACTTGAGCTTTCTTTGTATTGTTTCTATGCTTATTACAAGCATAATAAAGGAAAATATTGTAAAGTCTGTTTTTGATGCAGTTATTTTGTTCTAGGTCTGGATCGGTTACTACACCAGGAAAGACCAAGTACTTCCTAACCCCCAACAAAGTCTTCAACCAACAACCTCAGCAACTGAAATGCCACAACTGGTTAATACCAACAGAACAAGCAGGTGTGTGCATTTGTTTGTATAGGAGGATTGGATGCATTGTGTACTTCAAAGAACACAAAATGCTTCACTTTTTTTTACTTATCTTTGCTGAGTGGTTGGTTACACTTCAGGTCATTTCATCTCCCTTCATCTCTGAGTGACCACATTATAGATGCAGGTGCATTCAGTCTGTGAGGGTGAACATGGAACATATTTTGAGGACTTTCTGCAGTGACCTTGCAACATATGGTAGATGGTATGTTCAGATAGGGAAAATATAAAATATAAAAGAGTTGCAAAATTGGACTCACTTGTGAAAGATTGTGCTACTTTTTGGACCACTCACTACAGTTACTGAGCCTCTTCCATGCTGTAGCTTCACAGGCTTTTAAACTGTGTTGGAGCACCTCCCCTGCTCCCTCAGCATTTCCCACCTCCCTCTACCTGATGTAATCTCATCGCAGTAGAGGAAGTTCCAGCACACAGCGGGAGTGGTAAGTGCTCCTGCACATTGTAACAGTCTGTGAAGCTGTAGCAAGAAGGGGCTTTCTTGACAACCTCCATGGACCTTTAGGCTCATTAGCATAATTTTAAAAGTTGACTTTAGAAGGAGAGAGGGAATTGATAACAAATATAAGAAGATTACCACAGTCACTGTGCCTGGATCTGTGAGTAACTATCCCTGGTTTATCATGCATGGTTTTGATGTTAGATTTCTTTTAGCCCCTTGGCGCTCCACACCATACTAGTACGGCGTAGGCTCCCTTCGATTCGTGCTCAGCACCATACTAGTATGGCACCAGTGCACCCGGTGAATCGTGTGTCACCATGTCACATGACATGGTGATATCGCAATGGAACTCAGGTGACAGAGGCAGGGGAACCTCCTGCTGACGTCACCCAGCCAATAGGATTGGTCCCGCCCACTGATCGCTGCAATTGGCCAGTCAAGTCTGAGTAGCTAATTACAGCGTTTTGGGGCTGTAAAACATGGGCTCCTTCCTACTCCCTCCAGCGGCACCATTTTGGTTTGGTATCGCTGGAGAGAGGAGCTGAGCGTTACTGTTACACCAAAGTCACTATTACACTATGGGATCCCTATCTGTTCCCTATATTCCCTGTGTGATCATCTTGTGAGCTCACACTTGCCCTCTGTTTTTCCTATTTCCTGTTTGTCCCTTCTGAAGCCATATGCACTTTTCAGTGTGCCATGTGAATAGCGCTGCACAGTATCCTTAGCGATAATTAGGGCTTCTTAGGGCAATCTAGGTGCATTTGTTGAGGCTTTTTGCACATAGGTTTTTTTTGGTGCCCGGTATTATTTTTTTCCAGAAAGAAAAAGCCCTGCCATGTGCCCTGCCTGTAGATTACCGCCCCATATGGGGTATTGCTTTACCCGGGAAAACATGCATCATGATTTTTATGGTGTTTGTCTCCTGTGGCAGGAGCTTGGCACAATATGACATAATGGACTTTTTCAGGGGTCCACCTGTGGGGTTAAAATGCTAACTATACCCCTAGATTAATTCATGGAGGGGTGTAGTTTCCAAAATAGGGTCAGTTCATATGGCGTTTCTACTGTACTGGTCCCTATTGGCATCTACAAATCTTTCATGATGCCAAAAAGAAATAAAAATGTACAATGTCTGTGCTCCAAAAAGTTATTCCATTTTGAGCCCTGCCATGTCTCCATCCTACAGATTATTGGCACCTACGGGCTATTGCCCTAACCAGGGTAACCCGCAGAATGATTTTTGATGTGTTTTTCCCCAGTGGCATGAGTTGGGCAAAATACTTCTGCCACTTCAATGGCATATTTGATAAATTGCAATACAATTGTTTCTCTGCACTACTCGCTTTGTATTACATTTGAGCTTGCATCTTAGGGGTTAAAATGCTCATACAACACTATATACATTCTTTGAGGGGTGCCCTTTCCAAAATGGGGTCACTAGTTGGGGGTTTATATTGTACTGGTACCTCGGGGGCACCCCCAACACCAACATAGTGAAAACGGAGCTTGAAAACCTAAATTGTTCTCCTTTCCTTCTGAGCCCTGCCGTGTCTCCATCCTACAGATTATTTCCGCCTATGGGGTATCGCTCTAACCGGGGTAACCCGCAGAATGATTTTTGATGTGTTTTTCCCCAGTGCCATTAGTTGGGCAAAATACTTTTGTCACTACAATGGCATATTTGATAAATTGCAATACAATTGTTTCTCTATACTACTCACTTTGTATTACATTTGAGTAAGTATCTTAGGGGTTAAAATGCTCATACAACCCTACATACATTCTTTGAGGGGTGACCTTTCCAAAATGGGGTCACTACTTGGGGGTTTCTATTGTACTGAGCTCCAAAGGCAAAATGTCACTCCTTCCATTCTCAGCCCTGCTGTGTGCCCAGCCTGTCAATTATTGGCACATGTGTAGAATCTCTGGACTCGGAACAACCCGCAGAATGATTTTTGGGGTGTTTGTCCAAAGTGCCATGGGTTGGGCACAATATATTGTGCACTAAATTGACATTTTTGCATTAAAAACACAATTTTTACTATGCACCATTTATTTTGCATTCGATTTTGGCCAACATGTTGGGGGTTAAAATGCTCACCACAACCCCAGATAAATTCTTTGAGGGGTCTAGTTTCCAAAATGGTATAAGTTCTCAGGGGTTTCTATTGCACTGGCGCCTCACGGGCCCTGCGAACATGACATGGCACTCGAAATCCAAACATGTGAAAACGGAGCTGGAAAATCAAAATTTCACTCCTTCCCTTCGTCAGCCCTGCTGTGTGCCCAGCTTGTCAATTATTGGCACATGTGTGGTATTGCCGTACTCAGGACAACCCGCAGAATGATTTTTGGTGTTTTTGTCTAAAGTGGCATGGGTTGGGCACAATATATTAGGCATTAAAATTACATTTTTGAGATAAATACACATTTTTACACTGCACCATTTACTTTGCATTCGATTTTGACCAGCGTGTTGGTGGTTAAAATGCTCAACACAACCACAATTCTTTGAGGGGTCTAGTTTCCAAAATGGTATAATTTGTTGGGGGTTTCTATTGCACTGGCACCTCATGGGCCCTGTGAACATGACATGGCACTCCAAATCCAAACGTGTGAAAACGGAGCTGGAAAATCAAAATTTCCCTCCTTCCCTTCTAAGCCCTGCCGTGTGCTCAGCCTGAAAATTATTGGCACATGTGTGGTATTGCCGTACTCAGGACAACCCTCAGAATGATTTTTGGGGTGTTTGTCTAAAGTGGCATGGGTTGGGCACAGTATATTAGGCACTAAAATGATATTTTTGAGATAAAAATGTATTTTTTACTCTGCACCATTTACACCATTTGCAATTGTTTTTGACCAGCATGTTTGGGGTTAAAATGCTCAACACAAGCACAGAAAAATTATTTGAGGGGTCTTGTTTCCGAAATGGGGACATCTTTGGGGGTTTTCTATTTTACTTTTACTTCAGGGGCTCTTCAATTACACTGTGGCACCACAAAACATTTGCAGCCAAATTGGCCTTCCAAAATCCCAGAAGCACTAACTCTGTTCTGGACATCGCTGTGTGGGGAAACAGCAGCTGACATCCACATGTCTGGTATTACTGTACTCGGAAGAAGCAGGGCAAACATTTTGGGATGTATATTTACCTCAAATTCCTTCTGCAAGGAATCCATTTTAGGGCTAAATGAGAAAATAAATTTAATTTCAAAAGTTCCAATCCATTTTCGTTTACTTCCTGAAAAATAATTAAAGGGTTAACTTCTTATCTGCTGATTTGAATAGGTTGAGATGTTAGGTTCATAAAATGGTGTGAATTGTGGGGTTATATAGTAGAGAAGCCTTTATAGGGCACTTCCAAACTGAATTGATCACCAAAAATTTCGCATTTTTCAAATTTCAAGAAAATCTGAGAAGCTGCTACTAAAACTTCAAACCTTCTCACATCAGTAAAAAAAATGGAAAGTAAAACAAATAATGGATATAAAAAGAAGACCAATGGCAAAAGGTTTCTTCCAAAAAAAATTTGTGGTATCACTTTTTGTCTAAAAAGTATAACATGTGAAACTTTGAAAATAGTAATTTTTTTCCAATTTTTCCTAAATTTTCCAATTTTTACCCCCCTAAAAAGGAACAGATCACCGAAATGAAAATACTAACATAAACTACAATGTCTCACAAGAAAACAATCTCAAAATCACAGAGATATCTTAAGGCCCCTTCTCCACTGGCGTTTTTCACGAGCGAGTTCTGCGCGTGCATTTGACGCTCAGAACTCGCATTGCACTCTGTCCCATTGTATTCAATGGGTCTTTCTCCATTAGCGTTGTTTTTGATGCGCGTGCTTGCGTTCGTTTGCACGCGCGTCAAAATCGCAGCATGCTCTATTTTTGCGAGTCACGCGCAATTTTCACGCCCCATTCAAGTCTATGGAGATGCATCAAGAACGCATTGCACTCGCAATCATTGCAAGTGCAATGCGAGTGCAATGCGTTTTAAACGTAAGGGTTGCTAGGTGACCAGAATAACATTATTTCCCCTGCTCGCGAACGATCATTTAATTAAAAAAACACAGTGAAGAACAGTGAAGAATAGAATAAAAACAGTGAACACAGTGAACACAGGATCATTTAAGATAAAAACACAGTGCAGAACACAGTGCAGAATAGATTACAGATGTTCGGCACATCTGCTTACTTGTCGGGAGATACGCGCGGAACGGCGCGAACAAAATAGCATGTGAAGAACAATATATATGTGTGAAGAACACATTGCAGATGTATTTAAACATCTGCAATGTGTTCTTCACACACATATATATTGTTCTTCACATGCTATTTTGTTCGCGCCGTTCCGCGCGTATCTCCCGACAAGTAAGCAGATGTGCCGAACATCTGTAATCTATTCTGCACTGTGTTCTGCACTGTGTTTTTATCTTAAATGATCCTGTGTTCACTGTGTTCACTGTTTTTATTCTATTCTTCACTGTTCTTCACATCTGCTAAATTGTCGGGAGATAATATACGCGCGGAACAGTGAAGAATAGATCGCAGATGTTTGCAAATTATCAGAAGACATTATTTTTCAATTAAATAACACATTTTAATCCCAAACCATGGTCCCTTTGAAAAATGCTCGAGTCTCCCATTGAATCGCGCGTCAAAAATGCGCCGAAAACGCAAAAAAAACGCAAATTACTCCAAGGAAAAATGGAACAAAAACGCAGCCAAAACATCAGTTTTTCACGCATTGCACCCTGACGTGAAACGCAACGCTAGTGTGCAAGAGGCCTAAAGCGTTGAGAAGTTATTACCACAGGAAGAGACACTGGTCAAATTTCTAAAAAAAAGGACTGAGCCTCAACGTAGAAACAGGCTGCGTCCTTAAGGGGTTAATAGCTACCAAGCTTGTCATCACCAGACATTAGAAAGAGATCCAAAGTCCTAGGGTGAGTGAAATTATTAATCAGCTGTACCAATTGTGTATACGAAAAACACATTAACATACAAGAAAACACATATTTTAAGTACAAAACATCATGGGAAAAATGGATAAATAGCCCAAATTACCAAGGGTAATCATAGATATACCTTAGTCGGTCTCAGGTCGTTGTTCGAACTGGTTAATTGTTTATAACTGTTCTTGATTGTTCTTTGTTCATGTACCTTGTACTAATTTTAAGCATTAAAACATACCAATCAATAAGCATGTACCCAGATCTCTGCAGAGCAGATTCCAACAAATAACAACAAGAAAAGATGAACTTAATCCAAAACTACTATAACACGATCTGGAGATGATATGATGTGTGTGTAAATAATATAATATGCTTCTGTGTATATGTATATGTACAATCAATAAAAATGAATAAAAATGAATTAAAAAAAAAGAGAAGAACAATGAAAAATATGGAAGTCCCTGACGGGTAACCAAAGGACCCGTCTGACTACAATGACGTTGTTTGTGCTGACATCGAAAGGTCTGTGATTTTTTTTAAAACTAATTTAACATAGCCTAAAAATAATAACACAGGCAAGTGCTTACTGGCGCAACTGAATATGACTGGTGCTGCGATATACTAAATACCTCCTATCATGCTATTAACAAAGAAAATCAAAACAAATATAGATTTTGTATATCGCACTCCTCCAATATGATATATAGTTTTGACAGGTGAGGGATAGATGCACTCTTTCTTCTTCCACGGATCCGGAGCAGCCCCGGCCAGTGACTGCGTTCGGATGTATGCTGTTCGAATTCTACGGTGTCTAGAGTGCCTCTATCCCACACCTCCCCTCCAGGTTGTTGGACGGAAATAGAATAGCGCAATCGGAAAAGGTAAAAAAATCAAAACTATATATCATATTGGAAGAGCGCGATATACAAAATCTATATTTGTTTTAAAAATAATAACAGTATGCCTTGTTACTAGTGCAGTGCATTTTGTGTTGTTTACACATTATAAACCCACAAATTTCTGTAGGTGATGTATATAATATTGTATTTCAGAACCTGCAGATCCAGTTGCCAGCATTTGAACTATTACATATAAGAAATGATTTATTTAGGGAACATACATCACACACATATACATTGCACAGAACTGATCATTAAAACCACATAAACCTTCCACTACTAGGTAACAATGATGCCCCATTAGCCAGGGCCATTGTGTGAATGAGCACCTTCGCTAGGAAATGGAGGGAACTTTTTTCTTGACAGTTTGCCCCGGGCATGGCGGGGGTAGGGACAGTCATTACAACTCTGCTCAGACTGAAAACAAAACAACAGAGTGGAGGGAAACACAGGAAACACAGGCAAAGAAAGTAACTGTCACACTCTGGATTATATATTATCAGTACCCAACACCCACCCAATGGCCCCGGCTAAGCTGACACCTCAGGCCGAGACATTATAATGTCATTCACACTTCAAATCCACCAGTAAGTCATACACTGGTCATGCTGACATTTGCATAAAAAGCAAGTCTCAGTTTAAACTTCAAGGACCATAAATGTTAAGGACAAAGCCAACTTTTTGTTTTCCATTGTGTTTTTCATGCCCCTATTGAAAAAGCCATAACCTAAATAAATTAAACCTAAACCATAAACCTTCTACAGGGCAAAGTTCTTGTTACTCCATCTAATATTCTTTGCAATGTATCATGGAGCTGGAGATAATTCCTAATTTGGGGCATTTTTACAGCTTTTACTGAGAGGTCAGAATGTCACATTGTGGGAGATGTGTCTTTAGGCAGGAACAGTGGGCCTTTTTTTTTACGTTTCTGCTCCATACATTTATCTTAGGGTAGATTTATCTTTAATAAAAATTGCTCTATTTTGCGACTTTTTGATCACAATCTCTTTTACAGGCACAATTTATACTTATGCATAAGAGTTGCCTTGGCCTGGTAGGAACTTGAGTGTTTTTGCACATTTTTGGTGACTTTTTAGGGGCAAATCATTGGTCCATCAAGCACCAACATCTGAAAGGTGGCAAAATACAAAAATGAATAAGGCACAGATCAGGATAAACTTCTGAATCTGCATGAAACAGTCGCAAAGCCTGACGCATCCATTGTGGCCACAAAGCTTTATTGTAGGGTGGTGCATGATAAATCTTCCCTCCCCCGGTGTTTTTATAGCTTTCATTAGGTTTGACTTTAACTATAAAAATAGTTATAAAAATAATAATATTTTTGGCAATTTTTTTTTACATCACTATATTCTGACATAACTTACCTTTATATTTCTGCATACAGAGCTGTGCATAGTGTCATTTTTTTGCAAGAAAATTAGAAGTTTTCATTTAAAACTATATTTTGAGAAATGTATAGTCTTATGGATACTTTTTATTCATATTATTGTGGGGATGTTAAATAAACATGGCAACAGACACTGTAATAGTTTTTTTGCCATTTAGTGTAAAGAAGGCATTTAGAACAGAAGGATACGTAATATGTGATTTTACATTTTTTTTAATATGTCATCAATATAAAATAACCTCGAATAATGAATCTGCCCATGCCATTAGGAACAGTTGAGGAGCGAATTGTGTTGGTAACTCATTTGTTTCCAAGTGATTTGTGTGTATTTGAGCTGTGGATTGTGTATCCAGGGTGCACGTTGACTCGGGTCTTTCATCACTACAGTAGCATACTGCCTGTGGCTCCCTGCAGCGTGGGGGGTGGAGGTGATTTGCAGGAATTAGCTGTTGGAAGTCACAATGGATTGGGATGGAGGGAAAATAAACAAAGAAAAAGAGGGAAGAAAATGCAAATTGTAGCCAACAAAAGGCATGCTAATAAATAATAGAGGAAGGTACACACAGCTGATTCTAAAATCAACTCCAGAGAAAGGCCTGCCCGGCCATTCTTAATGTTTCACTTGAGAATGCTCTGTGCTTGGAGAGCCTTGTGCCACATCTTCCACAGCCATAGTACTCTCTGCAACATTAATTAGAGAAGTGTCAGTGTTACAGCACAGAGGTATTGTACCCGTACCTACCATTGTCCAGCTCTCATGTACACAAAACCCTCTGAAGATCAGTGACCTTTCCATACAAACAAGGAGAACCAACAGCTGATGCCTGTGCTCACCAAGTTTTCTGTTGGTCAACATTGCATTTCATGTTATTAATACTAGTGTCTACAATATGATCAGTTTAGGTCCCCTAAGGTCCCCTGCACACATAAGTATGGGCCTTTGATAAAGGACCCATATGCTGGTCAGATTTCTTTGCTGTGCAGGGGGTCTTTGCATCATAGTGAAATATGATACAGGGGGGTCATTTATCAATTTGGGCGCAGGGTGGCGCAGAAAGAATGCTATATTTTTCAGTGTGGGTTGCGCAAGGCATTAATGATTTGGCGAACAAATCAAAAGGTTAAGAACTGTCCCCCCATTCATGAAGGTGAAATAGAACTTCCTAGACCTGATTTTAGCTGCTCTAATTATGTGCCAAAAACTGCGCCACAAAACGAGTCTGAACAATAGAAGCACCAGAAAAGTGTCCGATTCACAAGTGATGCCAAGACAAGAAAGTGTTGGAAAACCACCAAAATTGTGGCGACGACACTTCATAAAGAAGACGCAAGAGGCGCAGCAAGGAGAAAAAACTATTTCCACCAGTTTTCCATTTGAAAGGTAATAATAAATGCCCCCCAAGGAGTGCTTGTCTGTTCAATGATGAAACTGTAACAGTTGCACAGCAGATAGTATAACTTGGAACTTATTGACTGAATTTCCCATTCTTTCTATGCTCAGGAGTCCTGCTCAGTGACTAGTTGTAAGCAAGCCCACATAGTGACATCTGCCAGCAAAGCTAGGCCCATCATATTCAGTCCACAAAGCATTATCCTTCTTAGTCCTGGTTGCCTCATATTCCTAGATTATTTTTTATGGTGTAGCTGGTAAGTGATAATGTAGTTCTCCTTTTTTCTGTAGAGTCCACAAAAAAAGACATATTGTACTATTGCACCCATATATATATGTTTAAGCATTGAAAGATGGTGCCAGAACTGATCCCATGATTTTATCTGCATCACTGGTAATGTCAGACACCTTTCTACACAAAAAAACTTTTTATTTCACCACAGACTCAAATATTGAATGCCCCACTGAATAACACAGTTGGCAATATGCGACCAATATCAACCAAATATGAACAAATGGGTAAATGATCAGCTACAGACAATGTCAGGAATGGTGATTCTCAATCATTGACATATTACTCTTCTCATTTATTTGCTGCATTCATTGTTGAATGAGGATTAAGGAATCGTTCACCCCTATTCAGTTTTTAAGAATTGATTTTAATAGCCACTAAAAGTTGCCAATATTTGACAAAGAGGTGTATGCTGGCTAGTCAGTTGACTTCTACAGGCAGCCCCCTGGTTATGTACAAGATAGGTTTTGTAGGTTTGTTCTTAAGTTGAATTTGTATGTAAGTTGAGACTGTATATTTTATAATTGCAACCCGAGTCAAATTTTTCTGATCTCTGTGACAATTGGATTTTAAAAATTGTAATAAGAAGCAGGATTAACTGTTAAACTGTTTATGATAACTGATAACTGTTATAACTGTTTATTGTAGGCCTTAGGCTAAGGTACAGTAAATTACCAACATCCAAGGGTCTGTTTGTAACTAGGGGTCGTCTGTAAGTCAGGTGTTCTTAAGTAGGGGACCTCCTGTAATACCTTTACCTAAGTCATTTATAATATTGATAATATTGATCATTGGAGGATCATTGGCCTATGTAAGGGCCCTTTAACACTTTTTTTTTGTTGTTGAACCAGTTTCGGTCTTCTACCCATCTCTGACCCTGTGAGTTTCGGGGTTGTCACTGAACAGCAGGGAACAGCATAATAAGCAGAATTTCTATGCGTCCATAGGGTGAAACAGAGAAAGGGGGCGGAAAGAGAATGGGGAAAGTAACAATTACACAACAATTGGATTACAGACAGGTGGATACCTGCATTGTTAACTGGGTGATGCTGTACTTGTGTGTGTGTGTAAACTTTAACGTGGTTACTTATAGGCTTCTTACTTTTTATGATTTATCCAATTCGATTCTCTAAATCAGTGATGGTGAACCTTTTAGAGATCGAGTGCCCAAAGGGAGACTCAAAAACCACTAGCTTTTCCCAAAGTGCCAACACAGCAATTTAGGCAGTAACAAACGTATTGCTACCAGAATCTTTGAGCTCAATCCGACACCTTTTCACTCTTTGGACAGGACCAGGCAGCACAGGATGGGACATTTTACAATAGCAGGGCACTACTTGGACTACCTGAAACTGCAGGAAGATGCCATGTCTGGCAAACTCTGTGCCTGGGAGACAGCCCGGGTGCCCACAGAGATGCCTCCGAGTGCCATCTCTGGCACCAGTGCCATAGGTTCGCCACCACTGCTCTAAATATTAGAGGGAAAAAAGACAGTGTGCATTGCTTCTATATAAGGTTGATGTTGCCATGACATTTGAGAACAGATAATAAAAGAACAAATAAGTGGATCTTGCTCAATCTAACCTTTCTACTCTTGGGATAGATGTCCTATTAAAGAGATCTTCTTTTGAAGATTTGAGAAACTTTAATTCATTGTAAAAGTCAGCATCCAAGATCTGAATGAAAAGTAAACTGATCGGCAATAATATCATTTAAATATTTAACAATGTAAATTTGCACATACACATACAGTGTAAATTGTGTAATCTATGCACCTTAAAGTATGGATCAGAATTTCCAGCTGTATATTTTATACTAATACTTGGATAAACACTACACTGTGTCCTCTCCTCCTTTATGTTTCTCATAGACTTAGGCTGGCACCACCCAGTGGCTACATAAGGAAATGCAACAAAAGCTAAAACACAACATTTGACTTTCTTAAAGGTCCAGGCAATTAAAATATCAGTCCACTAGTATAAACCCATGTTCTATGTTTTATCAATTTTAAGAAATGCCCATATTTCTGTTAAGTTAAACATCTCCAAACAGAAGACGCTACACTGGCACAGGATTTTATCCTAAAAGATGTACGTGTCAGTGCATGTTATCTTCCAGAAGTTAGTTTTCTAAGTGAACCCACTAGGATCAGATGTTGTCATAATGGTTACAGTGTTTTGTCTTATAATATCCCTTCTCTGACACTTATAATTCTTGGTTTGTATAATGGTGAATTCAATGTTTACCAAGAAACAATGTATATGCTAACCTGCTCATTGACTTTAATAGGCTTCCATTTGACTAATACACAGGATTCTTTCATCTTTATGGAAACAGTATGATTAATTTGAATATAGCTACTGACTTATAAAAATGACTATACTGTTTTAGGGAAAGTAACCAGCAATTTTGAAAGGACTATGTCATAATGTAATTCCAGTTGATTTCACTAGGTGGCAGCACTGTCTAAACAATTAATATGGCTAAGTAATTAGTTATTTTTTCTATGATATTTATTAGTGCATAACACCGATAAAAATCAACCATTTCTGCCCCTGTCCCTGCATATACCTACCCAATGATTCTCACAAACATCAAGGCCAATGAAAGCTCCTTCAAAATAAGAACATACTATAGACCTTTACCGCAGTTTCTGAGATTCGTTATCTTAGCGGCCAAAATTTCGATTGCCGCGTCCTGGAAACAGCCTCTGGATAGGGTTAAACACGAATTGTCCTGGATAATGATAAATTAGAAAATATCTTTTATGTTGCATCAAGGTATTTTCCGGGATTAAAGGGGTATTCCAGGAATCAGCATAATTCATATACAAGTGGGCACTCAAAATATAAGCTAATGTGTAATTAGTTGTTATATAAAATTTTGCTCAACTTAGCAGAAAAATGCTGGTGACATAGACTGTAATGAAGAATTAAAATGCTACTGGCCCTTTAATCAGTCCGTTAATTTCCTCCGTTGCAGGACAGAAGGTGGCTGCTGGTCACATGTCCACATCACATGTCTTGCAGCTGCCTGGGCAGGTCATGTGATCACCACTATGTTTGGCTGTAGTCGGTTGGTTGCAGTGCATTCAGTATGGCCAGTGTTGTGGTGATGGCAGTTACACATCATTACTATGGTAACAGAGCAAGAAAGTTTGTTATATCATCACTGGGAGCAGAGCATAAGAGGGAGGAGGAGTTACTGAGAACTAAAGGATCATGGAACTTGTAGTTTCCAGTGGCGGCCATCTTAGTGATAACTCCACCTACTTTAGAGAGGCCATAAATTTAGTAAATCATAAAATCATCCGTTTTGTTACTAATGACATTGAGTATTGTTGTATTTATTTATATCATCATGGGTTTTTGTGTCAGACGTTCATATTCCCGGAATACCCCTTTAAGTTCTCTTTAAGGAACGGCAGGGGAATATTTCTCTTTACCTTCCCCCTTTACTCCTTTACCCTTTTCTTCCCTCCTCCATTTTTTCCTGGTCATATTGTGCTTCTACCACCAATGTTGAGAATTGTTTGTAACAAATGTCAATTCCACTGTATTTCCTTTACTGTGGATATAATGTTCAATAAAATCCAGTGAAAGACAAAATTAGAACTTTAATGCCTCTGTGCCCCCATCTGTCTACCCAGGGCTGAATAAGGGTGGACATAAGGATGCCATGGGGGTGAGGGGGCTGTAACTAATGAATCCAAAGGGTGTGAGAGGGGCTTATATAAAATAACCATGAGGGGGGCTGTTTGGTATGGTAATCTAGGGAATATTTTAGGACAGGTGACTGTTATAGTTTCTGAATTTTGAATGCTGCCACGTGAGTTCACTGCAAAGAGGCCTACTGAGGTGCTGGCGTCCAGGGGTCTACTGAAACCTGGAGCTGACCTTGTGTTCACCTACCAAAAATCAGCCCAGGATGTGATTTTAATTTCTGAAAAGTGCAACAACGCAGAACAAGGCAGACAGCTACACAGCTTATTCCACTGTTGTAAGTAGGGGAGGTGCTCAGCTCTTTCCATAAACCCTTGGACATACAATAGAGACATGTGGGGCCACCTTGTCCTCTCCTCTTAGGTGGAGGAGAAGAATGTAAATGGAGGAGTAGAATACCCAGAAGTATAACTCTCACGTTCCAGGCACTTAAGGCATTTACTCTCTCTATATATACCTACTAAATATACCAAAATTAGATGCATAAAACCACAATGGTGGGATCATTTAGCCATCTCCATAATAATTAAAATTTACAAACTACAAAGGAGCAATAAATAGACAGGAGATTACACATTGCCCGGGTGTAAACATGATAATGTTAGTGTATCCTTACAAACAGTAAAGTGCTAAAGTGCTGCGCCAAAGTCTGATCGCCTGTGACACAATCCCCTGTTGACCCTTACCGACATGTGACAGTACTAAGAATCTGGAGGGGGTTATACACTTCGGAGGGCTGTATCTCTGGCTCTGTGACACATAGAACCTCACTTCTTTTCTACTATGAAAGAAGAGAGTCTCCCCTATTATATGAATCTAAATTTTGTGAGTGATTTTTATATATAAAAATGGCACCTGATATTCTCACTTTAAATCTTAATATCTCTGGATCCATGGCACCTAGAAACACAATTCAAGATTCATTTGAAAGAAGAGATCTCCCCTTTCAGGGGGGCCCTGGGCAATCGCCCACTTTGCCTACCCATAGCGTCGGCCCTAACTACACAGGCTGAGCCCTCTCCTAACACCCGCTGGTACCATTCTGGCACTCTATTTGTATGCTAAGTCTTTGTACTGCCCATATATATATATATATATATGCACAAACCTTAAAACTCTACATGTAGTATCACCAATGAGATTTTCACCCTTGATCAGTTCTATTCTGAAATAATTTTTCTCCATGCATATTATAATATAGGTTTGTATTCTAGTTTAGGCTGAAAAATAGTTGATTCATCTTTGTGGAAAAGATCTGTATTTTCACTAGAGAAGAACTATTCTGGAATAGAAATCAAATTTGAAAATGTCTCTGGTTGTATAACATGTGAAACCGCATGGCTCGAGTGCTGCACTTTCGTCGGACTTTGCATCGTTTTCGGGGATGGTATGGCTTGGACAGGTATTTAACAGGTGTCTGCGCTGGGATTGTGTTCCCCACCTCTGTATGAAGAGGGTTCATCCCGTGAGAGCACAAAGGAGTTTCTATTTAATAGCAGCTTGTTAACCTTTAAATCCTTCCCGTCACTTGTGACTTAGTAGTACGTCATACGTCAGGTGCATGGAGAGTTCTCCATAGCCGGTCTTTGCTGCATATTGCACTGATCGAGGGTGTTAACCCGTCCATTGCCGGAGGAAAAGCTGCCGGCGGCTTCAAAAGAATGGCGAGGATGGTCGCTCCCCATGACATCATCGGGGGGCGGTGATTGGTCGCCATAACAGCCTCGAGTCTTCTGTCTCGTTTTAACCCATTGATTACAGTGTGCGATTAGCACATTGTAATGAATGAGGAGGGAAATCCCCATATACTGCCATACTGTAGTATGGCAGTATATGGTAGGATCGATCAGACAACCTAGGGTTAAAGTATCCTAGGGGGTCAAAAAATAGTAAAAATAAAAATAAACAAAAGGTTAAAAAAAATTATATTAAAAAAAACCTAAAAATCATCCACCTTTCCCAGGAACTGATATAAATATAAATAAACAGTAAAAATCATAAACACATTAGGTATTCCCGCGTCTGAAAATGCCCGATCTATCAAAATATAATAACAGTTTTTCACTGCATTTAACCGTGTAACAGAAAAAAGCACCCAAAGTCGATAATTTTGAAAAATATAATTCAATAAAAAGTGATCAGAAGGTCGTCTAGTCCTAAAAATGCTAGCATTGAAAACATCATCAAGTCGCAAAATATTTCACCACCTACAGCTCTGTAAACCAAAGTATGAAAAAGTTATTTGTGCCAGAAGATGGCAAAATAAAAAAAAATGTTTGTACAAGAGGTTTTAATTCTTGTAAATGTATGAAAAAATTATAAAACCTATACAAATCTGGCATCCCCGTGATCGCAGCTACCCAAAGAATAAAGTAGACATGTCATTAGGGGCGCACAGTGAAATCTGTATTTTTTCACCAATTTCACTGCATTTTGATTTGAATATGAAGTGCAATTGTTACACAGAAAACAAGTCCTCACACAGCTCTATACATGGAAAAATATATAAAATATATATTTTTGAAGGTGGGGAATGAAAAATGAAAAAGCAAAAACTAAAAAGGGCCTCCGCGAGAAGGGGTTAATTTACCCTTTTAACTTGAATTTTGGATTAGGACAGGCTATAAGTAAACCAATAAGGTAGGCCTGAACCTGTTCCATTGATTAGAAGCCACCAGTCCTTAAAATAATGGTCAATCAGTGTTTCAATAAGTTGAAGTTTGTAATTTGTCACCATTTGCATACTGGCCTGTAGCATTTTACGGTGTAGTAATATGATATATAATTACATGATCTGTGCAATATTTAGGAAGTCCTGAAAGGTGACCGGTAAGGGGAACTTGAGATAAGTGTTAAGTGAGCCTATTGAAGAGAATATAGTAGAAATGTGTATGTATGAAAGTGTGAATGCACAAATAAAGCCGCAGCTCAGGCTCCCCATCACTTCTAATGACTAGATCAGATCCTGCACACCGGACAGTGTATATACAGTGCGACCTCTCTGAGCAGATCTCATGGCACAGGAAAGGGGGTGGTCTGCAGATAGGGGCAGCTTCCATAGAGTCTGATCGCAAAAAAATCAGTGATTGAATTAAAAAAACCTGTCTTTTAGGGGGGGGGGGTCCTCTCAGAGAGTTGGTTTCAGGGTGTGTTCACACGTGGCAGTAATGCATTCGTTTTCAAACCCTTTAGAAAAGCTGAGAAGAGAACATTTGTCAGATTACATAGATGTTAACATTGCGTTTAAGAAATGCATCCATTAACACATGTGTTAACAATGCGTCACAAAATTCAGCATTGAAATGAGGGTTCTAATGCTTAGTTGACCAGTGCACCACATTTATCATGCATAGTCCGACAGAAATGTGTAGCACGAGTATCGGAGCACTGCAGGGAGCGCCACACCTGTGTGCGCCACAAATCATGGAACTGGCGCACTCTGCACACTACACAGCCAAACTGCACATAGTACAGACTGCCCTGTGCTCAGTAAATGTGCCCCACTGTCATGCTGCCATGTGTTTATGTTTTTTATAATATGTAGGTGTTTTATGGTGTAGTTGGACATGTTTTTATATACCTTTGTGATGTAGAATATTACTGTATGGTGCGAAACTCCAGTGCTCCTCGTCTCCCCTGCCTTGTTCTGCACTAGATCTCTGTGCAAGCAGTAACACTTATATTCTGTACTGTATTCTGATTGGCTGAGCTGTATGTGCACGTGCACGTGAATGCCCTGTATTTAAATTCAAATTGCATTTCTGCAAATAGAGGTCTTTTGACCAAAAGTATCAAGGATAAGTATAAAATTTAACTTTTATTTCTATTTTTCTAATAATGATTCAGAACTCAATATGTAACTCTTATTTGAAATCAATATACTGAATCGAAAGAGGTGTATTTAAAATTAATGTGATAGCGGAGGGTGAGTATTGGTAGATATTATATTATATTATCGTGAAGCGAGACCTTTGGAGTCTATACCCGTGTGGTATATACGTGCGGATGTTGTACTAGTCAGCTGGCTGCTGTAGGCTTATCGTGGCGCTCCTGACAGTCTCCAAAATTGGTGGAGGAATTCGACCATTTGGTATGTCATAATTCCTCTCTTTGCCCGTGTTCACACATGCTCTCAAGGGAGGGGTATTTGTAGGAGATTTCAGGCATTCACATTGGCATACTCACACGCATATATCTATTCTGGTATCCAAATAGTCCCTCTATGAACTCTAGATTTAGAGATAATTTCTAAATAGAACCTAAAAGATTTGTCGCTGCAGTCTGACACATCTAGGCTCTAAGGCTATCCACCGCTTTTTATCACAAAGATTAAAATGTTTCTCGCTCGGTCAGCCCCCCCCGACATGTTTCGCCACAATCTGGCGTCCTCAGGGGGTGTCAGGGCTGAATACCCTGAGTACTATTTGCATCATTGCCCATAGTTGATGTCACAACCAGGAAGTCCCGCCCACTTCAGGAAAAGCTGTGAGAATATTACAGATAGCCTCATATATCTATTAGCCCCATATCTCAGGAAAGGAAGAAGCCAGAAACATGATACAAGTATCATTGGAATAGTTGTCAAAGGCTCTCTCCAGCTGTGCTAAAACTATTTTTTTTTGACAAGTAACTATATTTTCCCTTTCATTATATCTCTAGTGCCCCAAAAATATTCCTATTGTTTCCTACAGTATAAAAAAATTCCTTGTCACTTAAATTGGATGATCTGTCCACCAATTGGTAAGAAGCATTTGTGTATCTAACCAGAGAGCATATCATATCACTCTCAACACAAAGGAACACAAAACTTATCGTTGTCACAGCTGATAATGAGAGAAGAAAAGTGTATATTTCTGGTATCTTAAATTTTGTAAGAGAACATATTAAGAAGGATCATTACACTGTCCCCCTGCAAGTACAAATGGTCTAGTCTCTAGCTGCCCATGTGATGCTATTCTGAGGCACATATGGGTGACAGGACACAAAGAAAAATCGAACAGTTATGATGGCATCTGATAAGAGCAAACAGAAGGCTGCACTGAAGGGAAATCTACCCCATCCACTCTTCACTTCTGATATGGATCTGGCAGTCAGTTAAGAGCTGCAGGAAGGAAAAAATAGTGTTTTTCTTGGAGTGGAACTTTAGTTCTTTCAGTGAACAGAGCTGCTGTCTACCAGGTCTTCTCTGACAATGTGTAGTATTTGGTGATCTTCACACCCTCTGGCATCTATTGCAGAATTGGCTGACACAACAGGCAGTAAATGGTCCACTTATAGGAATAATATTGTAAAGTGGTCATGTTTCTCTAACAATCTATTAGTACTTGTTAGCCATGAAAATCATTAGCACAAGCATTAAAATGTAATCTAATAGAGGCAGGAAGCAGCTATATGGGGGCAGTGGGAGAGTCTTTCATCTTTACTTCCTACCGTCTACTTCCCCCATCTGGTCAGCAGCTACTGGGCTTAGGGATAAGAATACTACCTGGCACTGAGTATATGCATATGTGTGCATGAGTGTATAAATGATGGATGTGTATGTGTGATGTGTTTATGCTCTATATAGTAGGGGGAAATTTATCAGAAGTATCTCAGGTAAAACTGTTCTAGTTGCCCATGGAAACAAATCAAAGCTCAACTTTAATTTAATAAACGGCTGTGGGAAAATGAAAGCTCAGCTCTGGTTGGTTGTGATGGGCAACTAGAACAGCTCTACTTTAAGACTAACTCTGATAAATTTCCCCCTATGTGTGTATATGTGATATGTATATGCTGTATTTATATAAATATGTGATTTGTATATGCTTTATGTGTGTATATACACTCACCGGCCACTTTATTAGGTACACCATGCTAGTAGCGGGTTGGACCCTCTTTTGCCTTCAGAACTGCCTCAAATCTTCGTGGCATAGATTCAACAAGGTGCTGGAAGCATTCCTCAGAGATTTTGGTCCATATTGACATGATGGCATCACACAGTTGCCGCAGATTTGTCGGCTGCACATCCATGATGCGAATCTCCCGTTCCACCACATCCCAAAGATGCTCTATTGGATTGAGATCTGGTGACTGTGGAGGCCATTTGAGTACAGTGAACTCATTGTCATGTTCAAGAAACCAGTCTGAGATGATTCCAGCTTTATGACATGGTGCATTATCCTGCTGAAAGTAGCCATCAGATGTTGGGTACATTGTGGTCATAAAGGGATGGACATGGTCAGCAACAATACTCAGGTAGGCTGTGGCGTTGCAACAATGCTCAATTGGTACCAAGGGGCCCAAAGAGTGCCAAGAAAATATTCCCCACACCATGACACATCCAACACCAGCCCGAACCGTTGATACAAGGCAGGATGGATCCATGTTTTCATGTTGTTGACGCCAAATTCTGACCCTACCATCCGAATGTCGCAGCAGAAATCGAGACTCATCAGACCAGGCAACGTTTTTCCAATCTTCTACTGTCCAATTTCGATGAGCTTGTGCAAATTGTAGCCTCAGTTTCCTGTTCTTAGCTGAAAGGAGTGGCACCCGGTGTGGTCTTCTGCTGCTGTAGCCCATCTGCCTCAAAGTTTGACGTACTGTGCATTCAGAGATGCTCTTCTGCCTACCTTGGTTGTAACGGGTGGCGATTTGAGTCACTGTTGCCTTTCTATCAGCTCGAAACAGTCTGCCCATTCTCCTCTGACCTCTGGCATCAACAAGGCATTTCCGCCCACAGAACTGCCGCTCACTGGATGTTTTTTCTTTTTCGGACCATTCTCTGTAAACCCTAGAGATGGTTGTGCGTGAAAATCCCAGTAGATCAGCAGTTTCTGAAATACTCAGACCAGCCCTTCTGGCACCAACAACCATGCCACGTTCAAAGGCACTCAAATCACCTTTCTTCCCCATACTGATGCTCGGTTTGAACTGCAGGAGATTGTCTTGACCATGTCTACATGCCTAAATGCACTGAGTTGCCGCCATGTGATTGGCTGATTAGAAATTAAGTGTTAACGAGCAGTTGGACAGGTGTACCTAATAAAGTGGCCGGTGAGTGTATGTTGTATGTAGGTGTGTATATACTGTATGTATTTGCATATATGCTCTATGTGTGTGTATATGTGATGTGTATATTCTCTATATGTGTGTGTGGAAATGCTGGATGTGTGCATATGGTGTGCATGTATGCTTAATGTGTGTATATGGTGTATGATGTATATATGCTGTATATGTGACTATGGTGTTTATACTGTATTAGTGTGTATGGTGTATATACTGTATATGTGTATAAACTATATGTCTGTATATGGTACTGTATGTTTGTATATACTGTTTAAATATACTTTATATATGTGTGTATATACTATATGTATGTGACGTGTTCATACTGTATATATGTGTGTATATATAGTGTGTATGTGTAATAATATGATGTATAAATACTATATGTTTGTGTATTTGATGTGTGCATTCTGTATGTGTGTATGTCTATATAAGATGTGCATAAACTGTATGTATAAGTATATAAATGTACATATGAGTGCAAAAATGTAAGAGTGTATAAATGTTTGTATATGAGTATAAAACGTTATGTCTTGTTATACATTATATAAAAGTATATAAATGTCTATAGGAGTGTATAAACGTGTGTGATTGTATAAACAAGTGTACAAATATCTAGATGTAGCCCCATTCAGAAGTCTATAATTGGGTCTAGCGTCTCCTAGTTATTCCCCTCGTGCTATCCTTTACCGCTTCTGCTATGGAAAAGACCTAAAAGCCCCAAACCCATTTATAAAGGCTAAAATTCCAGATGTCATGAAGCCTACTGCTAATTTTTGTAAGCTCAGCCCTGCCCTTGCAGAGGTACTAAACCTTCCATAATAAATATAACCACACTCACCATAATCCTTGTAGAAAAAGCAACATGTGTCTCCTTAATCTCTAGAAATCACATTGTTTAAGAAAATCCATCAAGAAGATCATTCAGCTGTTCTAGTATCATCTCAACATGGTCTTTTTGTGGGTAGACTCAATATAAAATCTGGCTTTTCATATATATCAATTACTTTTCCTCTGCTTTATACTTCCTTATACAAAAAGGGTCAAATGAATTAACTTGAAAATCAATACATTGCTTCTTATGTTTTGTCTTCTCCACGTTTCTTGTCTGACAGTAAAAACACCTGCTCATTACTTTACAGATATTGTTATGATGTGGTTTTTTTGCTTTGATATACGGCATTGTATATATACGTTTACTGTGATTGTTAAGAGTGTTTTCACATTCTATCAGTTATACCAGGAGATTAACTCTAAAAAAAATCTAATCTAGTTTATTCATTTCGGAGTCACATGCCCCTAGATCTTAATATGTATTTAAGTTTTTCATTGTTATCTTTATAATTTACTAGTGTACAAGCTCTGTTACTCCCCCTCCCCTTCTTCTGCATAGATTGTAAGCTCTTGTGGGCATTATTCCTGTTGTTTCACGTGCGTCACGTTCTTGTGGGCTCAGTTTTTACGACTTTAACTGTGCGCTCCAAATAACACCTCAGCTTTATTCTTTGGTTTGGTGCGATCGCGGTGATACCAAATTTATATAGGTTTTATTGTGTTTTAATACATTTTCAAAAATTAAACGAATGTGTACAAAAAAGGAAAAAATTTTTTTTGCCATCTTCTGAAGCTAATAACTTTTTCATACTTTGGCGCATGGAGCTTTGTGAGGTGTCATTTTTTTGCAAAATGAGCCTACGTTTTAATTGCTACCATTTTAAAGTCTGTGCGACATTTTGATCATTTTTATTCCATTTTTTATGTGATGTAAAAAGGTGTAAAAGTCGCATTTCGGACATTTGGGAGCCATTTCCAGTCTCAGAGGTCACCGCCGGCCGTAACCTTTTTTATATTTTGATAGATCGGGCATTTTGGGACGCGGCGATACCTAATGTGTCTGTGATTTTTACTGTTTATTATGTTTTATATCAGTTCTAGCGAAAGGGGGGTGATTTGAATTTTTAATATTTTATTAATTTTTTTTATTTTTTAAACTTTTTTTAAACTTTTTTTTTTCACTATATCTTAGACCATCTAGGGTACATTAACCCTAGATGGTCAGATCGTTCCTACCATATACTGCAATACTTCTGTATTGCAATATATGGTATTTTTGCAGCTCATTCATTACAATGAGCCACTGGCTCATTGTAACGAATCTGCAGAAGCCATTAAGCCTCGGGTCAAACGAAGACCCGAGGCTACCATGGCAACCGATCGCCACCCCCCGATGACGTTCGGGGGCGCGGCGATCGGAATAAAGATTTTTCAATGCCGCCGGCAGCTTTGACGGCGGCAACGGACGGGTTAATAGCTGCGATCGGTGCAAGCACCGACCGCGGTTATTAGCGGTGGGGGTTTGCTGCAATATGCAACAACCCCCACCTCTGTATGAAGAGGACTCAGCCCGTGAGCCCTCTTCATACATTCCCTATACCTACGGCGCAGAGCGTTAAGGGTTAATACCTTATTTTGTTTCTATACGAACCCCATGATCTGTAAAACGCTGCTGTATATAATGGTGTAATATAAATAGACATGTATTATTATTATTGTCACTTTTATTTTTTGTTTTTTGACAGTTACATCTTATGTTTTGAAATTTTAAGAGTCCTCTCTTATCTTCCATGGGGGTTCCATGCTATTTGAGAAGTTCCCCAATTTTTTATCCATGATGGTTCTGATGCAGTTAACACAATACTGCTCATTTGGCTTTCAGTTAACTCAGTATAGTGAAAACGTGTCAGATCCAAGCGGACCCAGCATACACGCAGCAGCATCACACGCAGCAGCATCACACACAGCAGGGAGCAGCATACACAGCATCACAAGCAGGATACACACGTAGCAGCATACACATGCATCAGCATACACACGCAGCAGCATACATACGCAGCAGCATCACAAACAGCATCACACACAGCAGGGAGCAGCATACACAGCATCACATGCAGCAGGCAGCAGCATACACACGCAGCAGCATACACACGCAGCAGCTTAAACACACAGCAGCATACACACGCAGCATCACACATAGCAGGGAGCAGCATACACAGCATCACATACAGCAGGCAGCAGCATACACAGCATCACATACAGCAGGCAGCAGCGTACACACAGCATATACATGCAGCATACCTGTAGCTTACACACAGCAGCAGCATACACACACAGCAGCAGCATGCACACACAGCAGCAACATGCACACACAGCAGCAACATACACACAGCATACCTGTAGTTTACACAGAGCAGGCAGCCAGCAGCATACACATAGCTGCTAATGAAGTTCAGGAGCTCCGAGCTGGTGGGCGGAGCTTGCTCATCGGAGCTACTGCAGTAGGTGCAGAGCTGAGCTCACCCGAGGTTCCTTTGCTGGCTGTCAGAGGCTGTGGTGGTGCAGCAGCAAAGTGATAACACTCCAGCTGACTGCTACTCCACCAGGCAGTAAAGTCTCCGCACAGGCTTCCCGCTCACCCTTCTCCTACATCAGCCCACTGGGAGCCGGTATGCCCCTCCTGCCGGCAGCTGGACGCAGGCGGCATGACATCATCAAACGCCGCCTGCGTCCTCCATAGATCAGTGCTGCAGTGAGGAATCGTGTCAACGGCAGGTCTGTACTGCTTGTGGGTGATTTGGGCAAGTGCCCAAATCATCTACATCTGTTTTGCCGCCTGCCTCAGGGCTCTGCAGCTGCCGCCGGAGGCGAAATTTTCATCCCGCCTCATGGCAGATGCGGCCCTGGCTAGAACCGCATTATACACATTACACGTTGTCTGGTCTTGAGGAAAACAGAGGGCTAGGTTCCTTTCACACTTCTTATGTTTGCCTGGACTACGAGCATATGTGAGCCCACAGAAGAGGAGGAGGGATGAGGAGCCCAATAGCGAAGCACGACGCCCGTCCCTAAGCACGAGGAAAGATAGTTTATCACAGTGCATGGTACTTTGCCACACATGTTTTGTCACCGTACTGGGTCTATGGGGATGCCTATACAGTCTTCAATTTGCGGCCGAATATACAACCCCCAACACCTGTGTGAAATAGGGCTTTGAAGGGGTATTCTCACCTGAGCATTCATATTTACTTTCATTCATTTGCCAAATACATACCATATATACCCGAGTTTTTCAGCACAAAAAATGTGCTGAAAAACGTCCCCTCGGCTTATATTCGAGTCAATGCACAAGTAAAAAATACTTAAAAAATAATAAACTTATATACTCACCCTCCGGTGGCCCCAATCTGCAGCGCTGCTCCCCCGAGGTCAGCGCGGCTCGTCTTCTTGCTTCCGCGCCCTTCTTCTTTCTTCTGCTGGGCGCTGCCATGTTCTCCCCCCGGGCGGCGCCTACTATGACATCAGCAGCAGCGAGTCATACTATGCGCCTGCCAGCCAAAGGAGAGCAATGGCGGCGCCCAGCAGAAGAAAGAAGACGGGCGCGGAAGCAAGAAGACAAGCGGCGCGGACATCAGGGGAGCAGCGCTGCTCATCGGGCCATCGGAGGGTGAGTATATAAGTTTATTTTTTTAATGCTGGGTAGGCTGTATACTACTGGGGGCAGGCTGTATACTACTGGGGGCAAGCTGTATACCACTGGGGGCAGGCTGTATACTACTGGGGGCAGGCTGGGCTGTGCTGTATACTACTGGGGGCAGGCTGAATACTGCTGTATACTACTGGGGGCAGGCTGTATACTACTGGGGGCAGGCTGTATACTACTGGGGGCAAGCTGTATACCACTGGGGGCAGGCTGTATACTACTGGGGGCAGGCTGGGCTATGCTGTATACTACTGGGGGCAGGCTGAACAGTGCTGTATACTACTGGGGGCAGGCTTTATACTACTGGGGGCAGGCTGGGCTGGCTGTATACTACTGGGGGCAAGCTGGGCTGTCTGTATACTACTGGGGGCAAGCTGGGCAGGCTGTATACTACAGGGGTCAGGCTATATACTATACTGGGCTGACTGGCTATATACTGGGGGGGTCTGTGACCAATGCATTTCCCACCCTCGGCTTATACTCGAGTCAATAGGTTTTCCCAGTTTTTGTTGGTAAAATTAGGGGTCTCAGCTTATACTCGGGTCGGCTTATACTCGAGTATATACGGTACATTTCTTTAATTGAATGTTTTTAAACTAATTTTCCAGTGGGAAGATAATTTCCCATAAATGTAATCATGTGGTTCCTTAGAAACGGGGGACAGCTGTCCTTGGTAACAACCACCACTGGTAAAGTGATTGCACAAAGAAACAAATAGATTTTGCATATGAAATGTCCGGTAGATACTACATGGTCCACAGTCGTCCTGTGGTGGTGATCACTGAATCCAGGTGGTCCATGTAGTTCATGAGTTGTCACTGCTGGCAGAGTGCAGGGGTGGTCGTATCTAAGGACTATCTTGCTTCTAAGTCTACATTTATGGGAAATTATCTTTGCATAGGTAGATTTTTAAAAATAACTTACAATTGTAGAAAGGTGTATATAAGGCAGATTAATTAAATGAAATGTGAATGCCAAGGTGAGAACACCCCTTTAAGCTGACAAATATATAATATATATCCCCACCATAAATGATAAAATTGACCATGTGAAATATACGTTGAATACTTTTTACCTTCCAAAGAAAATCAATAGAGTAGACAATAAAGGAAAATACACAAACTATTTTCTTTTGTAATGTATAACTGGGCACTATTTCAATGCACAGGAGTGTAAAATGTTGTGACACTTATACAAAAATAAATCATCTTTATTTCCAGTATAAGAGTAGAATAAAACATGTTAAAAAATTGTTACAATGATTATTTGTTTAAAGTGCTAGAAATATTGTATCATTCCATTACTAGGTCCCAATTTCTTTCATTCATATGTGTCTTTTTCCGATTTTTTCTGATATATATATGATATAGCTCTCAGAGCCCCCAAGTTCATCTCATAGGTAAGATTATAACAATTCTGAAGCCATCAACAGGAGGATATTTATAAAGACCAATTTATTATTTAATTTGATGTCTTGTAAAATGTGCTAATGCTGGCAGAACTTTATCATAGGATTATAGCTCTGCACATACCACATCTGTTTGTTTTTCACTATCATGTGTATCTTGCTGTTTATCACCCCTGTGCAAGGAAAAAAAATGCAAATTTTTCTATTTTTCAATATTATATACATTTTATTTATCTTGTACTGGGTCCATCTTAGAGTCTTAGGAAAAACTCAGTGAACATTCTGTGTTTCATCTGCTATTTTGCATCCATGTGTCTTTTATATTCACAATACATTGTTGTTTTCTTGTGTTTGCAATTAAGTCATGATTCTCTTCCCTTTTTTTCTAAGGATTACTTCTTAGCTTGGCACTTGAAGAGAAAGTAGCGATCTTTAGAAAACTGGGCATAATCAGTTAGTTATGCCTGAGAATCATTGCTAACACCCTTCAAAATGTGCCAGAACAACATCAGTCAAAAGCCATTGCAAAATGTTTAGGAAATAAAGGCTTTACAGGTCTGTCTTGCATTCATTGAGAATAAAATGGCCACCAAGAGGCCTTTGGAAAGACGAGCTGCCTCATTGCTATTGTGGCTCTTTATAACTTCCACAGAAGGGAGGCTCTGAGCTCTGTCTCATTGTAGCTAGCAGCATGTCCCCATTGCAGACTAGGTCACTGTTCAGACCAGCACCAAGCCTTATTGTGCTGTAAGCGGAGAGCGCGTTCTCTTGTTGATGTGAAAGGTCATTCTCCCACAGAGACGCCATACCTGAGCTTTTGTTCAGAGGCGTCAATAGACCCACAAAATTAAATTTATTTTTCAATTGCATCTGAAAGCTGTTTGGGCGTATCGGTGGATCTTTAACCTGTAAAATTCCATTAGACTTTTGTTCCTTGAATATTGATGCAGGAGATATCTGAAACTGCTGGGAAAACAGTCCTTCCAAGCTTCTCATTTATTGTAGCAACTGCAAAAATGATCACATATCGGGGCTTTATTGTATCTTGTTTTGCTGTAAAAATAAACATTAAAGTACAAATAAGTATAAAAGTTTTCCATAAGACTTTGCTTTCCTTATGATAACGTTTTAAAATCCAACATCGTAAATTTTTTTACATTCAATGAATTCTTACCTGTCATCAGAGAGTCCTTCTTCCTTACATGGGAGATTATCATTATCATGTATGGACTTAGTTGTGTTATGTAGGTCTAATGATACATTCAGGTTACTATATATTACATCTATTCTACCCATATGGATATCATTGGCCAGGACTAACGTTATTTATCATCCAGATCTAATAATAATTGAACAATCTTTAGTATATTCATCATTCATCATCATATACAAGGATGATGAAATATTTGTACTTTCAGCACTTAAATGTCTGCTCCAGATGTTGAAAAGCAAGAAGCTTTTTCTCCGTCATGAAAGGCAGCTCCTGTGAGCGGTATGTTTTAGTGCTTACTTGTGCTGTTGGTGAATAGGTGTTTTTGTATAGAGGAGGCTAAGAGGCGTAATCTAATAAAAGAAGCAGCATGGTGCAGGACTGCAGTGATCTCTCAGCATGAGGGAGATGGGAGGTTGGAGAGGGGTTACAGGTATCCTTTATCCAGCCTCGCAGGAAAGCTCTCATGTCCTGCTGCTAGAAATTTGTCTGCAAATTTTTCTCATTGAAGGAACTGACTGGGCCACTGAAAGATGGGTTGATATGATAACTTGATTAGTGCAAGGGCTAGAATTGTTGGCGGTAGTGCCAGCTCAAAGGACTCTGTGCTCCAAGTGCTTAACCTCTCCTCAGGAGACCACCGTTTATGTCTACTAATGTATCAGCCCCCTGGAATTTTACAAATAAGTTGTCTAGTTAGGGAGCCCTAAGTGATATTAACAACTCTTACCCAGGAAGTATTCAGTTTGCACGGGTAGGAACTATGAGCAAAAATACATGCAACCTTCATTATGGATTTCCCATAACTAGTTTTAAAAAGCCCACAAAAGTTTTACCCATAATATATGGGTATTTTCTTAGATTTTTATTATTTTATGACAGAGAATAAAACCATTACGGACACAACATGAAATGTCTGCTATAATGTTCACTACATATTATGTTAGATATAATAATCAACATCTGTGGTGACTGAAGCCCACAAGATAAAATGATTCTAGTGGCTTACTCCCTATAATCCTTAGGAAATTGATCCCAGTAGGTACCAAATTGGGTTGTTTTCTGTATCTCTGTAGTCCACTTTTGGGTTAGAGATTGAGCACTCTGATGATGAATAATGAACTGCAGGTAAATATATTGGTCACTGCATATAACCATGTTTGAGGTTTATACTTGTACAGACCAAGCACAATGTAAACAGGGCCTAACCTAGACTCTTCTTTATTGCATGTTGGCCCATGATTTGTAACTTTAAAATGGGAAGTCACTATTTGTGTGCCAATGAATTAAATTTTTTTTACCATAACTTAAATGAAAGAAAATAGAGAAATGAAAAGATGTAAACTTTGATACCGTCGAAGTTAAAATAATTTAATTATTGCGTGCCAGATTTTTTCATGCTTTGTAAATATCCATTATGTATTGTATATATATTATCAATGTAATCCTTGTGTTTGTTCTGTATGGTATTTCATGTGAAAGTAGTGCAAGTAAAAATTTTTCTCAATGGGTCATGAATGATTTACAAAGTCCCTGTAGAAGACAGTCAATTAAGTTCACATTTCTATGTTGCTAAACAACAGGCAATCCTAGGTTCAGTAACGCTGAAAAGGAGAATAAGACTACCCCTTGAAATGGTTCTTTGAGGAGGTACAAAAGAGCACAAAACAAAAGGCGGTTCTGGTAGTGTTTTCACTCCTTCTATTGTCCCCACTCCAGCATCTAAGAGCCTGAGTGTAAGAAGAGAGGTTGTTAATATAGAAAGTGGGAGTTTTAGTTGTTCCAAGCTGACAATACTGCCCCTTTTTGGTCAGCCTCATTAAAGAATAATCTGAGATGCTTCAGGAACGTTCCCATTGATTATCATAAATAGTTGAAACATTCTTCCACAAACAAAGCAGGTTCCATCTGCCCATTGCATGTCTTCACCTTGACTTTAAATGAAAAGTCACTCCCCCTGCACAATAAGGCAACTTGGGCATAAAAACATCAATCCACTTGGTCTGTATGTGCTTTCAGGGAAATATCAACATAGAGACCCAATGTTTATTCATTGCTCAGCACACGTCTTTTTACCAGTGTGCTACCTTATTGAGCTCGATTCATTCCGCTGCATTTGCTAAATATGGAGGAATGCTAAATCCTACGATGCCAATTTTGATCACTCCAAAACTACACCTTGCAAATCTATAGATCCCTCTAATTGTGTTGGTTCTGCCTCATAAACCCTGGAATATCAAGTGAGGTGTCCTAGAATTGAATTAACAAGCCATTAATCATGGACATTTGACAGATAGAAATACATTGTACTGCATCTGTCTGTTTTAATTATTGGATACTGATTTCCAAAGTTGAGTGATGGTGACACATTTGGTAGGTTTTAACTCTCAGGCACTCATCCAAGTGACACTGGTAATCTAATTTAAAACACTCTTTTAATTTACCTTACTATTCACTATAGTAAATTACAGTATAGAGGAATGAGTTCTAAGTTTACAAAACAAGGGTTTTTCTTTTAAACCTGGATGTTCTCTTTAGCTTCTTATGATCTTTTTGACTGTAGTGTAGTCCTTGAGTAGTTGTTAGAGCCAGTGTTCTTATCAATCTATTTAAATAAGCACAGAATTTTATCTTCTTTTGTTTAGAATTTGGATTTCACTGCCCTGTGCCTGCACCATGGGACCATTGTTTGCATCCCGTATAACTGCACTGTATGTGTGCATGTAGCCCACTACTTACCCTTATTCAACACTGCATTCCTACAACCCATAATGCATATTTTAAATCTCTCACTGGGGTCTGTGGGCACTGCAGCCATTCAGTGGTCACAGTGGTCACAGAAGCTTGAGCGGTGACATTGCAGCATGAACAGTAGCGGATTAAGTGTCCCATGGGAACCGGGCTGTTCCCGCGAATTGGGCTCCTGTCAGAGAAGGTGACTTTTGAATTAACCCTTTTTAGACCGGTACCGGGATGAGAGCAGGAACCAAGACAAACCAGTCTCTTAGAGAATGCAAAACTCACAATGTTTATTAGTGTGCAGCCGCATATGTAAAACACAGAAGATCATCAGCATAGGGGGTTTAAAAAGGTGATAAAATACTGCAATGCTATTGGCCATAATGAATATACCAGAACATCCTCTTTAAGACATTCTTCCAAAATGTTTTTGAACTATGCACCATTGTTTCCAGAGACCTTGTTCTCATATAAAAATAATGATTATAGTAATTGTCCTTATGTTAGCTCTGTATAAGTCACAACATGGCCTTCAAACATAGAAGCTGCAGAAAAGATAAGGTAGCAATAGCGAAGACACAGTAATTTCTAAACAGTTCACACAAAATGAAGTTTTTGACATGGCTGTACAGTGTAATCCCTGGCTAAGACTAAAATGGTGTCCACTTGGTCCAAAATAGCTTCTGTAGAGGAATATATCTCTTACAGCCCCCAGCATCCACACCAACATGTGCCCAGGTGTTAGGACTTTAAGTACTATTCTATATCCTCTATACACTCTATATCACTAATCTTGTACTGTTCATAAAAGTAATTTAATGATGAACATCAAACCTGCTCTTCTAACTCATTTATCTAGGAAAGCCAATCACATTCCCTAACTGCATAACCATCAACCACCACTATGCCCAGACCAGATCTCCCAGACAGTGAAGAAGATCTGGACTGCTACACCTGGCTGGCCCCACCACTGTGCACCCTGTAGCTGAATTCCCCCACCCTCAGGATTATGCCCGATGCCTAATCTCCTCAACACCACCACAGCCCGTACTGAATTTTTCTTTTGAAAGAACCAGGTCAAGTAACCCCCTTACAATGGTCCCTTGGAAAAAAATTGGTTGCCCCACAAATGCCCATATCTAATCCCAACCCATATATATGCCATTTCCAGCAGCTCCCAGTCTAAACTTCCTCCTTCTCTGTAGCACCTCCTGACAACAGAAAAAGTTGCACTGTCTTTAATGAAATGTCCACAGTAAGGACCCCCTTTAATGAAATGTCCACAGCAGGGCCCCCTTTACAGAATTGTCCACAGCATGGGTTTCCTTCCCTCCCCCATTAATATAATGTCCACAGCCGGGATTACCTCCCCCATTAATATAATGTCCACAGCAGGGATCCCCCCATTAATGTAATGTCCACAGCAGGGATTTCTCCCTCCCCAATTAATGTAATATCCACAGCAGGGATGCCCCCCATTAATGTAATGACCACAGCAGTGATTAGTGAAAATGTCCAAATTAGAGCTCCCTTGAAAACTCTGTACTCACCTCCAGCTTCTTTTCCCCTGCTCCGCAGGTCCATTTTTTTCTCCTCTTTGGGCCCTTGCGCAACACTATGACATCACACGGCCTCACATGTATTTATATGGAGACTGTGGCAGTAATGTGTCATGACTGCACTATTCCTGGCAAGACACAAAATTCTGCACTGAAACAGGCTTTCTGGTGAGTCGGAACGTGCACCACTCTTATCATGCAGTGTCCAACAGAATTGTGTTGGAAATTATTATTCTCTTTACAGCAGCTCCATGCCAAGAGAAGTGAAGTGGGGCATGGCTGGTGGCAGAGTGGACGTTCACCTTAAAGGTTCTCATGGTCTCTGCATGGTCTAGCTAGCAGTTGGCGTTATTTTAGCCAATGGGGCAGCCATTCGCCAGATACATCAGGAGACCTAAGCCTCCTCCAAAACCGGAGAGATGGGCTTCCATCATACTTACATGCATTAACAACATATCTGCCTTTCTACTGCTGAAGGATGTTTGATCCCCATTTGCCCCCCTCATACTGTACTGTATAATAGTTAGAGTGAAGTATAATCACAAAATAAATTTTAACGTAGTTAATTATAATATATGCATATATTTAAAATATGTAGTGTATTTTTATGTTCTAAATTTTATATTATTTACTCAGTAATAATTTAATATATAAACATATAAATTCTAAAGGGACAGTATGACTCCCCCCATTTATACATATTATACATATCACATATCATACAGTAGTTAGTATTGTGTGTGTATGTGTATACTTGCATTGTATGTACTGTACATAAAATATATACTGTATTGCACTGCCATAAAAATATATATTGAGCCCAGTAATACATTATAATATATAGAGTGAGCCCATATAATACATATGAGTCTATATGAGTCTTTCAGATATGTTGACCAAACAAAGCTTTGGACAGTGTATGGTAGCAGCCCTGGAGAACTTTATAACTACATGCATGTTGTTCATATTCCAGGATTGTAGCTGAACTTTGAGTACTGGGGGTATCTTCTCAAACTCCTATAGTCTTTGATTTCTGCATTTAAACTGCTCCCCAACCCCTTCCCTATGCTGTAATATCCCAAATCCTGCTGCTATTCTTACTCTGCAGCAGTCAAGTGCAGAGATCTCACACAGGAGTGTGAGTAACAATGTGGAGCCTATCCGTATTTCATCCAAGCATGCAATGACTCTAATGACAGATTTCAACTAATTATTTCTCTACCAATGCAAAATCACCATGAAATGATCACATGAGAGGTGGGTGGCACAGAGGTGGGGGGCACATTATGGTACCCAGGGCACCATAATGCTACATTTTGACTGCTTGTTTGAGTTTTGCTTGTCTATGAAAAGCAAAAAGAAGGAAAAGAGAAGGCAGCTATAAGTGGAGGGTCAGGCTAGAAGGACTATATTTCTTACACTACATACACATGTAAGGGAGCTGTGGGAACAAAAAGAATATTTGAATAGTTGCTACATTTGGTCTTTAAAGGTATATGTCAACGTTGCTTCTGGCGGGATTGTTTGCTTCATAGAGATGGTGGTGTAGCATTGCTGACTATAGAGGAGTTTGCTGCCTCTTCTACCAGTTTGTTTACTTCCTACATCTTCTAGGAAAACTCCTCATTTGTACACAGCCAGTAACAGGAGCAGATTTATAACCACCAGTGATTTCAGAATAGTTTTTTAATTCATGCTCAATTTTGCCATTGACATGGAATCTGCACTAAATTTCTCTCTTCACAAATGAGCTGAAAATCTTTAAAAAGTAAAGTACCATCATTTTGTTTATTAATGAGAATTGTTGATTCTTAATTTACCGTACATATTTTAGGACTTGTTCTGGGTTTACACAGGAAAAACTAAAAACAATACAGAGGGTAAGGACTTACCCCTTTAAATTTTTAACGCTTTGTTTCATTACAGCCAATTGGTAAGATCAAAAAAGTTGTTTTGCTCATTAATGTACACTCTGCGCACCATCTTGACAGAAAAAAAACAGAAATGTAGATATTTTTGCTCTTTTATTAAACAAGATAATCTTGTCATAAGAAACTCACCGGGTCATAAGAATTCAGACCCTTTGCTCAGTATTGAGTAGAAGCACCTACTTATCTTCTGGCGCTCCACACGACTTTGGACACATGGGCAAAAACCCGCACAACAGCATACACCTTTGTGCACTTTGTAGTGGTGTTGATGGTTTGATTTAGCTATTTCTTCTGCCATTCTTCCTTGCACATCCTCTCCAGGTCCCTCAGGTTGGGTAGTGAACATTGGTGGAGGCCATTTTCAAGTCTCTCCAGAGATTCTCAATTGGTCTCTGGGCCAGTCAGGAATGGTCACAGAGTTACTCTGAAGCCTCTGCTTTGTTATTTTAGCTGCTTAGAGTCATTGTCTTGTTAGAAGGGGAACCAGAGGTCCAGAGCACTCTGGAAGAGATTTCCTCCAGGATATCTCTGTACTTGGCTGCATTCATCTCTTCAATTGCAACCAGTTGTCCTGTCGCTGCAGCTGAAAATCACCCCCATAGCATATCATGCTGCCACCACCATATATTTGATAGGTTTTCTCCACGCTTAGAATTTCGTGCATCATTTCTCACAGTCTGAGAGTCCTTCATGTGTTTTTATTCGGAAGTATATGAAGGTATATGAAGTATATGAAGTATGAAGTATATACCTTTATTCTGAAAAATATGGCAGGAGCATAATGTGTCTTGCACTGTGGAGAAGTTTCCGTCTCCTCACTCTGCCATAAAGTCTTGACTGGTGAAGGGCTGCAGTCATAGTTGACTTTGTGGAACTTTCTCCCATCTCCCTACTGCATCTCTGCAGCTCAACCAGAGCGAACTTGGGGTGTTTCCTTACCTCTTACACCAAAGCTCTTCTCCCACAATTTCTTAGCTTGACTGGATGGCAGGTTGAGGAAGAGTTGTGGTTATCCCAAACTTCTTCCATTTAAGGATTATGGAGGCCACGTTTCTCGTAGGAACCTTGAGTGACAGAAATTCTTTTGTAACCTTGGCCATATAGACCCCCACCGATTATGAGAAAGAGAAAGCACGGTGCTCAGTGATGTCCATCAGCTCCCTAGAGATGAATGGAGCAGAACGGTCATGATCTTGGGGAGCAACAAGGGGTCCAACAGAGGTACATGGGACCCCATTGGACCCCTCATTCCTGTGATCGTGTGGATAGAGCCTAACTTGTGGAGGAAAAACCCCTTTAAAGGGACCTGTGAAGACATCATGAGGGGAAGAGCTCTCCCCTTGCCAATGTAGTGTCTCAGTACTATGTACTGTCCCCTATCATTTCACCACTTATTTTCCTGCTTTCACGAGCACAAAAGCAGGATAACCAACCCTTCCCTATAATGACATAACCAAAGGTCCTTTACAGTGTATACATTATTAGGGTCTGTGTCATTTATTGATACTTGATTATTGCTGTATATTGCATAAATTATTTTATCATTTTTAATATTTCCTGAAAAAAAACTTAAATATCTTAAGAAAAGTTAGAAAATAGATCTTTACAAATTACAATTTGAAGTCATCGATTGACATCTAATAAATTGTGAGTAATCTAGAGATTGCTACCCTTATATGATCACTGTAATGATTATTTCTAATCTATAATTACCCTCCCTATGTTGAAATGAGGGCTTGTCTCCTGCTATTGGTAAATATGGCAGAAGCATGCTTTATAAGTGAAAGCCAATCTTAAATTAGAAGAAAATATGACCGATCTGTTGTTCTCCTAGCGTGAAACCCTCATTTTCAATAATGTCCTTACGCTCCAAATGATAAGTACTAGGGAATCCTCTGTGTGATGAGCATTTTGGTATCACAGTTGTTTTCAGATGAACAATCTAGAACCATGACAAAACGATTACTTGTCTGTGCACAAAAACAAATCTAATTTGCAACATGAAATTATGCCAACTACCAGCACGAGCATAAGGTTCACACCTGCAAGTTATTATGAAGCAAATAAGATGCAGAATTTTATGTGTGGGTTCATATATATAACAAAGTCATAATTGTGTGCTTTGGCAGGAGTGATTTTCCAGCCTCAGGACTGGAGATGCCTAGCCATTGACTAAATCACTAACCCTTCTTCAAGTTAAAACTACAAACAATGAAGTGAACCTGGAAGGAACAATCCACCACATAATTTGATAAAATGCGTCAAATTTATAACCCCACATATCTGTACTGACAAAGAATAGTATGAAAGGGATTTGCCACTCATGTAAAAATTTCCCAGGGTAAGTATCAGACCCTAATAGGATCACCCATAATATACCTACCATGAAAAAGTTTGTCAGTAGCTGCCAAGAGCAACAGTTAACAGAACTCGGGACTTCCTATGACCTGTGTCCTGCTGGCTTTCACATGACCTGTGACTACCAATACCAGGGTAACTATGATATCGATGACCCTATTAGAGTCTTATATTTACCCTGGTAAGGTTTTGTATAATTGACTAAACCCCTGCATTTGTGGCAAGAAACATGAGCATAGATGTCCTGACCAATAGCTTTAACCAATAAGGATCACAGAAAATAAATAAGCATCAGACAAAAATCAGTAATGATGTGGACATTTACCCATATGCTCAGCCTACATTACAGTGACAACCCAATGCATCTGAATGAAGACATCGAAGAACCCTTCTAAGGATTTTTTTTTTCTGCTGGGGGAGAAATCTGGCAGAGAAGGCACAAAAGTCTCCCCATTCCTGCCAGTTCTCCTTTTTCACTGACCCACGCGCCACTTTGGTTATGTTGGGGAGCGGACGGGGAGTGTAGCAGGTGGGGGGGGGGGCAGCAGGGCATGAACTAGTAGATATCTTTGCCAGTTCAGACCTGGTTATTAGGTCCAAAATACTGTAGATTGCACCCAATCTACTAAGGGGCCAAAACCTCATAGTAGAAATGGATGCTGGAGAGCCAGCGGGGGAATTTTAAGACTGGCTTTTAAAAGTAAAGTCTTAATAAATTCCCCCCATTGTGTCTACAAATCCTATAAAAGATTTAGTACAGCTCTATTGACATATTATACTCATAGTTTGTCATATAATATTACTATTGTTTTCTCTTTTTTTACTATGAGAATGTTACACTATCTTATTTTCCATGACACAGAATTCAGGTAGAGTAAAAGTTCTGTACAAATTGTCCGGCTGCATCTGTATATGTCTGCATGAGTAGAAACTACAAACTCTGTGTAGTTTAATCCTTGCACCTACTTCTTTTTAACCTACTGGCTTTGTGTTATTAGGTATTATTACAGCAGTTCAATTTTAGATTTATGTAATCATTAAAAATCTTGGCTACATAGGTTAATATATCTTCAAAGGGCTATGCTATCCTACATATTAGTAGGGTGCGTATCTACCTTGATAGAAAGAAGATCTGAGCTCTGAGATATGAATAAGCACTTTCCTCTTAAGAGTTTCTAAGTTCTAATATACAAGTTAGATGCAATGCATAAAATACAAGCTATTTGTTTTCGTAAACTTAGCAGGGCTTAATTGATACTGTATAAGATAGGAAATGTCCACATCAGCTTAAGAAATCCAGCAGTTACTAATATGGAACCACCCACACATATATGAAATATTAAACCCACAAACACTAGAGAGTTTCACGTCAAAGAGAATATAAGGGTAGTAAAGCCACCGGAAGGTGACACATCTATGACCTTTGAATAGTCACTGTATCTCCGGCTGCTAAGGATAGTTCTTAAATTAGACTGCATCTAGTGAAATTAATATTACCAATAGCGATAATAAGAAAACATACCAAAGCCACTTAGATTGATAATTTGTCCTTTTATATCGTGTGTATTTTAAGAAGATCCTTTAGCATTTTTAGTTAGCAATCCATTTATCGTCAGGAATTCTCGTAATGCTAGCATTCCAAAGCACAAATGAACAATTCGAAAAGTAAAGTAAAGTATACCACATACATAGATTGTGAGCCCTAACGGGGGGTCCTTCTTCCGCTTGTCTCCTGATCTTGTAGTCTTGTATTTGTACTTGCATTTGTTCTTGTCTTACTGTAATGTATATAAATTACATGGAATTAATGGTGCTCTATAAAAAAAATAATAATAATTTTTGTGCAGAAATATTGGGGCAGATTTACTGCCAGCGGCGCATTCTCTGCGGAGGATTCGGGTCTTCACTAAGGTAGTGCGCCCGATGTCCACCAGGTGTCGCTGCTGCGCTGAATTCTGTCCGAGTTCACTGAAGTTCACTGTCCTACGCTGGGTGCAGGTAAGCGCGTGTCAAGCTACACTTTTTTTTTTTTTAAATGCAGCGGTTTTTCCGAATCCCTCGGGTTTTCTTACGGCCACGCCCCGGGAATTCCGTCGCGTGCATGCCGGCGCCAATGCGCCACGAGCCGATCGCGTGTGCCATAATCCTGGGGCAATTCAAGGAAAATCGCCGCAAATTGGAAATATTAGGGTAACGCAACGGAAAAACACAATTCGGGCCCTTAGTAAATGAGCCCCATTTTATTTTAAATAGTAGAGTACCGTAATATATTAAAAAGTATTATTTTTTGTTGCTTTTTTGTGGGGTCGGTGGCCTTAAATACACAGCATGCTTTAGATATTTGTCAGAACTCTCTGATACTTTCTTCATCTTCTGGTTCTGCAGGTCTGTCTCCTGGCTGAGTACCATGCCTGGGTGTAATGTTTTGCGGTAGGCTGATTAATTGACAGCTCAGCAGCCTCTCTCAGCAGGGAGCTGCTCAAATCAGCCTCTAGGGTGGCACCATGTACATGGTGGGTGTGAGAGATATATTACTCTACAGATGCCATTTTGGACCAAGGAGATGCCATTTTGGTCACTGTCCACTGTCAGCTATATTGTAAAATATCTATTCATCTATATAGGTGATAGAAAATAAGCAGCACTCCCAGACTTAGTTGGTCAAAGTGAAAAAAGTGTTGGTCTTTATTCCATGTTTTTGGGGTACAAAAAAATGTACAAAAGCAACGTTTCGGCTAAGAATAGCCTTTGTCAAGCCTAGTGACATAGGTGAACAGCTTTCTTATATAGTGCATGTATGTGATCACATGATCCAGATAATCCCACCCCCTTGAATTAACATATTACATCCTAATGCGTATTTGTACAAAATATAGCAATCAAGTATGCAGATACCGTGCCTTACATGAATATATACAAAGTGCTAGTGCATTATCACAACTTTTCATAGTATTATAGGAATACAGTACTTAACATGAAAGTGACAAGTGCTCACAGTGTTAAAGATACATAATTAAGGTGCGCTAAAGTTAAAAAACCGGTGACTGTAGTCTCACCACCTTCCTCCATCGGTCCCGCGGAAAAACAAGAGCAGAGGCAGCAGTCATTGACCGATCGCGGTGTGGACCGCAGGTGGAACGCAAGCGGAGCAGCTGTGTACTGCGCATGTCAAAGGAGGAGCTTAGTGTCCATGGCAACAATCGCGTCCTAGGAGCAGGGATCGCGTCACTGGGAGCATAATGAAGTGTGCCAAGTAGAAAACGCAACCAAAGGTAAGTATGTGATGATAATATCTAGACAATCAATGGCACAACGGAGGGTCTGAAGGTAGGCATATAAGCATACATAAAAAGAAGGAATCAGGGATGTCAGAGCATGAAATGATGTAAACCCCTGTATAACCGGGGAAATATGAAGGCATATAAATGAGATATTTGTATCCCTATTACCCCAAAGGTCAATTCAGGATTATTAAACATATACTCTGATCCCTGTAACAAATACATTGCATCCACAATGACCACTCCTATTTGGCACAAGGTATGATCGTCCAAAATGTATGTAAACGGCACTCAAAGTCCAGAGGTCTCCTTGACCACATCTTCCTTCATTTTTGGAACGCTCATATCTTTTTGCATGCCCATGGTTTTTTCAGCTTTCTGGACTTTGAGTGCCGTTTACATACATTTTGGACGATCATACCTTGTGCCAAATAGGAGTGGTCATTGTGGATGCAATGTATTTGTTACAGGGATCAGAGTATATGTTTAATAATCCTGAATTGACCTTTGGGGTCATAGGGATACAAATATCTCATTTATATGCCTTCATATTTCCCCGGTTATACAGGGGTTTACATCATTTCATGCTCTGACATCCCTGATTCCTTCTTTTTATGTATGCTTATATGCCTACCTTCAGACCCTCCGTTGTGCCATTGATTGTCTAGATATTATCATCACATACTTACCTTTGGTTGCGTTTTCTACTTGGCACACTTCATTATGCTCCCAGTGACGCGATCCCTGCTCCTAGGACGGGATTGTTGCCATGGACACTAAGCTCCTCCTTTGACATGCGCAGTACACAGCTGCTCCGCTTGCGTTCCACCTGCGGTCCACACCGCGATCGGTCAATGACTGCTGCCTCTGCTCTTGTTTTTCCACGGGACCGATGGAGGAAGGTGGTGAGACTACAGTCACCGGTTTTTTAACTTTAGCGCACCTTAATTATGTATCTTTAACACTGTGAGCACTTGTCACTGTCATGTTAAGTACTGTATTCCTATAATACTATGAAAAGTTGTGATAATGCACTAGCACTTTGTATATATTCATGTAAGGCACGGTATCTGCATACTTGATTGCTATATTTTGTACAAATACGCATTAGGATGTAATATGTTAATTCAAGGGGGTGGGATTATCTGGATCATGTGATCACATACATGCACTATATAAGAAAGCTGTTCACCTATGTCACTAGGCTTGACAAAGGCTATTCTTAGCCGAAACGTTGCTTTTGTACATTTTTTTGTACCCCAAAAACATGGAATAAAGACCAACACTTTTTTCACTTTGACCAACTAAGTCTGGGAGTGCTGCTTATTTTCTATCACCTATTTGGAGGATCTGAAGCCCGATCTCATTGAGCGTGCACCCGAACTATTCCCTTCTGCGACATGAGTGTGCTGTTTGAACTTTCTTGAAGTATTCATCTATATATCTATTCAATATCTATGATGATTCAAACATCATTTTTGATGAGAGACAGTTCTGTTCTTGACTCTTGTCCTATATTTTTGCTTCAGCACCTGCTTATCTTATGTTTTGGCTTCACTGAGGAGCCATTGGAGTCTTCTTCTCAGGACTCTTAGTAAAAACATTCTGTCTCCCTGTAGACAGTGCTCTGTGCTCATCTGCATGTTTTGGGAAAGTGAATTTATGGGGAGATATTCAAGCTGGCCTATAGCATTACAGTATTTTATCACCTTTTCACGCCCCTATGAAGCTGATTTTATGTGTTTTATATACGTGGCAGCGCGCTAATAAAAATGGTGATTCTGCATTTTCTAAGAGACTTGTGTGTCTTGGTGTCTGCTGTCATCCCGGTACCTGTCTAAAAAGTGTTTATTCTAAAGTCATCTTACAACTGATAAGGACTGTTTTGAGTCCTAGATAAAGATCTTTTACAGTGGGTCATAATAACTCTGATTACAATTGAATTGGTCTTCTCCTCTCTTGTGATTTTCTGATTCATTCTTCTGTAATTTTAACCTTTTCCCTGAAACTTGACTGCCATTCTGCCTTATGTTTTTGTACCTCGCCGCCATCTAGGTACTCAACTGATTTTATGTTTCTTTGACACAACCCAGTTTGGAGGCTACTATGGTCACTTTCTAGGCTTTAATGGAGGGTGGTCCCCTGGAATTCTTTTATCCGGTCGAACCAAGGAACCCCAGTCTAACACTGGGTGGATGTTTGTTATTTATAGATACCGTTGTTTGTACGAATAATTTTTTTTAGTAATGGATAGTGTATTTTCTTCCTTTTCTATTTTAAAATATGCATCTGAATTTATGTATCAAATTTAATAAAGATTAATTAAAAAATTATCCAAGGAGATTTCCAAAACACTGCAATGCTATAATTATTTATCCACTACAATGAACAGAAAAAAATAGAAATCCTCAAAACACTTTTTTTAACCTCTTCACTTCTCTATTTAAAAGGTGATCAAAAACCAATACATACCCCAAATAAAAACCTGAATGTACTGAGCATAAGGTTAAATGTGTCCTCCTTACCACTCTGTGAACAATATAAAAACAAATCCCTAAAAAAATGCCAGTGGCAAAACTATAAAAATAAAAAAATTAAAAAACATCATTAGCGTGTCTATAGAAAAGTATTGTCACATTTGAGGGGCAAAACTATTTTCAGGCTAGTCTGAACCTTGTCTGTGTGTGAGCTGGTCTTGTAATAGAGGGAGTAGGGACTGGATGTAGGCTGGAGTTTACTGTAGTGTGCAATCAGACAAAGCTATTCATGAAACAAATCTGCCCTGCCTAACCATAGTCAGAAGATTTAGGGTTGGATTCCTGTGCAACTGAAATTGCTTACACCAGGACAGATAGAGACAGGTTAGACTTATATCTGTAAAATGCTGTATTTTTGTAAATAACAGTGAATTAGAGAATGTGGTATTTTGTTATCATGATTATATTTAAGAATCTTGTCTTCGTGGGAATATCCCTTTAACTCTTTAAATCAGCCAGTTTTAGGCAAGATAGTAGTGTCCATGGGCAGTTCTCAGCTCAATATGAGTGTAAGGAAGATAAGTTTTCAAGATGAGAACATGTCAACGACTTCTCGGCTTCCACACACCATTCACAACATACATCTTGTTGCTTGTGCAAGTTGCTGTACGCTATGGGGCATTAGGGAAAAGTGGATGTTCTGTTATCTGGACCGTGGATTCTAAGACTGCTAATCTGGATCCACCATCATACCACTGGGGTGTGCCACCACCATGATATTAGCATGATATCACTCCTTTGAACCAGGCCTCAAAATAGCCATAACAGATCATCTGGTAAGGTGCGAGTTTTGCAAGGTGTTTAAGATTGCTATGAAAATAGCTTGTGGCCTAGCAAGATCTAGTAGTTTTATTACACAGGATTGTATTTTTGGCTTTTGTGTGCTTTTGGGTTTTTTGTGTGTTTCCTGGATGATTTATATCAATTATACAGTGAACCAAAAGCCCATTCATAGATTGTAATGCAGGCCCCTCATTCATGACAATGTTATTACTATGTAATGTCCAATTTTGATTTGTTTCTGTACTCCATGATCTGTAAAGCTGTGCAGAATATGATATAAAGTTCTATTATTATTATAAAAAAGGCCATACTGTATTTTACGAGTGTATGCTATAAGTACAAGTACTTTCCAGGGTTTTCTCACCTACTGCCTCAGCGATTACTTGTTCTTGTGCTTCAGAAAGAAGAGAGTTAATGCTTAGTGCTGTGCGGTACAGACAATGGATTTGTGCCAACACAATCTAAAATGCTTTCCAAAGTGTTAGGGCATCCTGACTCAAGACATTCTGTAGATGGTGTTGAATATACAAACCTTAAGATAATATTACCCTGCAGATGTCCCATGAAAATGTGCAGAGGTTGGTACTTTTTCTGACACTGTGCTGTCACACCAGTGTGGGATTATAGTGCTGCAACATGTATCTGTCGGAAAGGGCACAGTGGCAGGTTTTAAGTTACAGCGTCAGATATGTGAGTAGTCGGCATCTGCTGAGAGCAACGTGTGTGCGTGTCGCTTAGGCCTTGGTCGTGTAACTGGAAACGTTCTCTGGATTTTTGTAAAGGGCTCTGCACGCTCTTACTTACCCTCTGCCCTATTTGCTGCTTTTCTTTAAGAGGTGTCACAAGATATGTGTACCACACCAACCGATGAGATTAATAGATAAACGTTGGATAGATAGATAGATAGATAGATAGATAGATAGATAGAATGATAGATAGATGAATAGATAGATAGATAGATAGATAGATAGATAGATAGAAAAATAATGCTGAAGACTTTAACAATAGAGATAACTAAAATAAATATTTAATGCACAGAAACATTATGTTGATTTAATAACTTGTATGTTTACATGAAAGCAATCATAACTTTGTCCATCTTCAACTTTTAGTTGGAACTTAAGCCCTCTTTATACATGATGGGTGTTTGCTGCAGGGGCGTAACTACATGGGTAGCAGCCATAGTAGCAGCTATGGGGCCCAGAGTGTCAGGGGGCACAGCCACCTAACCTGACATACTGTACAGAACACATGCGCAAGTGTATTAATATTTTGCTTCACCTCTTTCACAGCACACAGTTCACTACAAGATAAGATGCCGTGGCCCATAGAAAAAATATGTATACGCTTGTATATCATGTGTTTATACTGCATGTATGGGTATTTGATGTTTATATACGGTATATGCATGTATATGTATGTACATATACTGTAAGTCTGTATGTACATACTGTATACTGTATGTATGTACATATTGTGTATTTACTGTTTGTGCATGTATATGATGTGTTTATACTGTATGTATGTGTATTTGATGTGTATATATGGTATATGCATGGGTATGATGTGTATTTACTGTTTGTGGATGTATATGATGTATTTATACTGTAGGCATGTGTATTTGATGTGTATATATGGTATATGCATGGGTATGATGTGCATATACTGTATGTATGTACATGATGTGTATTTACTGTTTGCGCATGTTTATACAGGCAGTCCCCGACTTACGGCGTTTCGAGTTAAGGGCAACCCGTAGATACGAACAGGGCACTCGGCACCCTGCGCATGCGCAGTCCACTTCCTAGTTTCAATAGCGTGGTTGGGGTGTAGCGCCTCCTCATTGGGCGGGCAATGAGGTGACGGGAATCATTGGGCGGAGCGAGCGAAAGGCTGGAGCGGCCATGGAGGTGACCGGGATCGCAATCCGTTGCCGATATAAAGTAATTGCCGGCAGTATTGGGGGGTTCAGGTAACTAAGGATGCGTTCGCTGGTGCGATCTCACGCTTCCTTAGTTACCAGCCAGTGCACTAGAAGCCGGAGATTCCAGGTAACTAATGAAGTGAGAGATCGCACCAGCTAATGCACCCTTAGTTACCAGCAACCCGACTTACATACAAATTCAACTTAAGTACAACCCTCCGGTCCCTATCTTGTACGTAACCCGGGGACTGCCTGTAATGTGTATATGATGTATGTGCATGTATACGATGTATACATACTGTATGTATATGATGTGAATAAATGTGTGTATAAATTTATATTTTTTATGTTTAAGGAAAAGTTTGCTAGAACTATGCTATTGTGCCGCCCTCTTCTAGTCACAACCCTGGTTTACTGCATTATGGACTTGGCACTTAAACATGATTATGGCACTTAAATGACAGTGGCAGCTTACTTGATTTGGGTGCCTCCCATGACATTATTGGGGGGAACTGATTGGTTGCAATGACAGTCAGTGACATTAACAAGGAACCCATGGAGGTTATAGCGGGACCTGTAATTTAGCCGACAAAGTGCCAATATACTGCAATACAGTAGTTTCCACAATATTGTATCATCAATCAGATGCCTAGGGTACAAGTATCTAGTGGGTCTAAAAGAAATAGTGAAAAGAGTGAAAAAATGTAAAATAAAATGTAGACTTCCAAATCACCCCCCTGTCCCTACAATAAAAGTAAACAAATACAAGGTATCCCCACGCCCCAAAATGCCAATTCTATCAACATATAAAAGACAATTATTCTCCATAGCTGAAAAAATCCAAATGTATGAATTGCCACTTTTTTGGCATTTTGAAATTTGAATAAAAAGTGATTAGTGAAAGGTTGTGCCGTCCACAAAATGGTATCAATGAAAATGTCAGCTTGTCCTGCAAAAATGACACCTTACATAGCGATGTAAAGCGAGGTATGAAAAAGTTATTGGCCTCACAATATGGTGATATGTCATCATTTTTTTTAAAGGTTTTAACTTTTTTAGAGTATTAAAACATAATAAGACCATATACATTTAAATGAATCTGTCATCAGCTTCTACCCTACTAAACTACTAGCCCCCTTTATATAGGGTATGAAACGTCCTTTCAAAATTCCCTCTTTTATGTGAAAAACGTTTGAAAAAAATCTACCCTAATTCAGGCAAATATGACTCTTCTCACCTCATGTCACATAAAGGAGGTCAAATTTAGTGGTTGCAGATGTCATTTCAGAAGCGGGTTTGCATCTCTGGTTCTTTAGTGTCATCTGAAAGATGAGATCCTTATATTTAATATGACACATGCAGCATGTTTGTAAGTACTAGATAACAGATAGAGGGATCTCAAGTGACACTACACCTGCAACCATTAAACTTGACTTATCCCAAGTGAAAATGAGGTGATGGTACTGACCCAATGAATAAGGAGGTGTAATTTGGGTACCCCTAAAAACTAGATTTTTTTCGTACTGTATTTGGAATATTTTCCAGCATACCAGTACTGAGCATGGGATATTAAATATTGACATTAGGGAGTACAATTTGTCCTGCAAATAAAAAGCCATCGTACAGCTTTGTGGAGTTGTGGAGTCAAAAAGAGAAATGCAAATACTGAAAAGGATCAGGTCATTTAATCCTGGGCCAATATCCAATACTACAGGAACCTTGGGAAAGGTTGTTGATCCAGGGGTTTATACTGGCTGGTATAATTGCAGTCAGGAATACATTATCTTTCCTACAATGTGCTAATTGGCTTCAGCCTTTTGCCTTCCTCTGGATCAACACTGAAGGATTGTAGGTAGAGCCATCTTTAATCAACCTAATCTACTTTCTACTTTGTGTGTCAGCAAGTACTATAGTCTTGCTATAGTACAATGGAGAAACTGTCTTTCCCCGAGGCATAGAGGATCTCCCCAAGTCTTGGTTACAAGGACTAGATGTAAAAACATCATTAGATGGATCTCTGTATGGTCCATTCTGGTAATTCACTATTACAAACATACTCGTACTTTTTATACTCGTACTTTTTATCACATTTATCTACATTAAACTTCGTAAAGCGCCACATTCTTCTTCACGCAACACAAATTTCATCATTGAAATCGGCATTCAGTTCAGTTGTGTTTAGTTGAACGCTACGTTTAACATGCAAAGTGTGTTGCATGGCCCATGTAAAGGTGCAGCAAAAAATGCAGTTTTTTAGTAAATGTGGCATTATCATGTTGCTATGTGGAAACATAGGGGCTTATTTACTAAGGGTCCCACGGCTGCATTTTCGGCGATCGTGCCAAGGATTGTGTCGCACCCGATCGGATTGTGTTTCAATCACCCCGGGTTTCACGCGACACAAATTGGGGGGAGGCTGTTGTATGTCACTATCTATCTATATATATATATATATATATATATATATTTGTACAGAAAAAATGCTAATAGAATACAAATGAACGGACACTTATAGGAAGCATACTAATGATAAGGTCAGTCTGCAGACAGAGCAATTTAGGGGAAATGAAGAGGACAAAGAGGGTATTGCTCAGTCAATCTGATCCCACATTTCAATTCCCTTGGACACACTAGGATAAGTCCATCATTGATTGTCACTGATCATTCTATAGCAAATGAGATTTTTAGAGAATAAGTACCTTTTTATTGAATTTTCACTTACTGGATGAAAGGTTTACTTAAGAACCGATGACAGGAATGATGACAACCCCAGATAACAATGTTTCACTGACAACTGATAATTTGTTATCTCCTCCTTGTGGCAAATTACTTTCCACCTTTAACAACAAAATCATGTTCCAAACCCCTTTCCTGAGGCCACCAAAGTCTACAGTAGAGTCAATAACCCTAATCCTAAAAGTTTCTCTAATCTAAACAGGAAGTGATCAATGACAATTAATCATCTCAAGAGATAACATAAGAGAGTTTTATGGATGTGCATTCAGAGTGCTGTCATATGTGGCAGTGCACATCCTGACTATATGGGTGACCTAAAGGTAGGATCCAGATTGTGTCCATACCTTTTAATGTAGAATAACTACTGCTTTTGTAGAGTATCATTAAGACTTGGCACAATGTCATAGGGATGTCAGGTGCTCAAGAAGCCTTCAGAAGCTGTGCCAGGTCATGCTGATACTCTGCAAATAAACAGGATGGAGCAGTCTCATTCTCTTTTAATAGCAAGTTGAGCCTTGATGTTTGTGGGCTTGTAGGAAAGAAAAGATTTGTTGCACATTATTAGGCTTAGTATAGTGAATAATGTTTAGCATGTTAACTCATTAACTCATTTTTTCTTACATTGCTCGTAAGTTAACTGAATATTTTATGCTACCGTTGCCAGGCAGTGGTTGGTAGTGGCAGCGGTGCTCTAATAAGAACCCATTCCACCGCACATGTATCAAGGGACTTCATAGGAGGAATAAGTAAGAACTTTTTATTTTTCACTAATTGACTCCAAAATGTAAATCTATGTAACTAATACATCCTGTAATGCATTTATAGGTCGAATGATGATGCGTTTGGTCATCAGGTAGAATTAGCCGTAGTAAGAACTTATTCCACGTGTAAATGGGGCTATACAATAATACCAAGAACAGCCACTAAATGTATAGATCTTGATAAGGAGTTATGAGGCCACGGTCCTTGACATCTAAACAGTGGTAGCAATGGGTATTGCACCCCCTCCTATACTACATCCCAGAAAGCCCTTTTCTCTGATATGTTACAATATTAGTTATTATATGTTATTAGAAATGCTATTAATGCAATATGTACAAAACCTAAAATGGTGAAAACATAAAGCAAGTGACCCTTTGTTTTCTACATGGTCCTTCCGTATTAGTTATGACTACAAATTTGCACCATTGAAGTTCTAATTCTTCTATGCTGAATTTCACACAGGAAAACCCTAGTTTACTGAACACAAATCACTTCCAGCCAAGCTTTAGAAGCTTTCCCAGGTAGTAAATAGAGGCAGAAGAGGCAACACGTGCTCACCTGGCTTAAAGCTGACCCCCTGCCCTCAGTCAGCACTTCAGCCCTGGAGCACAAACCTTTCCACAAGCCCTTGTTTATCTTTTAACACTATGATAAAAAGGATTTAGGTATCAGGTAATGAGCACCCGCAGGCAGAGGAGGCAGCCCGCCATTCTTTGCTTGTTTAGTCTTAAAGGAAGATCTTTTTTTTTCACTGGCTGAACTCTGTCACTCAACACAGCTCCACTAAGCCTGGTTAGGATTACACCCACCAGCTAACTAAGCCGACTGAAGGGTCTCCCAAACATTATGGCCTTTTAGCTATTCCCATCGCAAGTCTTCTGGCAGCTACTGAAGTAACATAGGGAAAAGTATTCACTTTCACAGCCACACCAGAAATAATTTATCTCTGCTTACTGCTGTAAAATAATCACACCTAGGGCCCACTTTGTAGACGTGGTTTTAAATTTAAGCCATGCACTGAAATATTTCACTATCATAACATTGCATTGATAGCTTTAATCCATTGACTAGGGCAGTTTTTCATTTTTCACTAATTGGCTCCAAAATGTAAATCTATGTAACTAATACGTCCTGTAATGCATTTATAGGTCAAGTGAAGACGTGTTTGGTCATCAGGTAGAATTTGCATCCTAGGGTTAAACAAAGACTGACAAAAATCAATAAAAAGAAGATTTAGACTTTTGCTAAATGCCTTTGAAATCTAAAGCCAATAGGTCAAGGAGGGCAAGTTTACGCAGGGCATGAGTACAACTTGCTGACCCGGGACCAGTTTTACTCTACATTAAATTAAACTTTCATATAAGGGTACAATGGTTAGTAAAGTCAATAGGAAAATAGAACTTGCTTTTTTTTGTATTAGTAGTTGTGAACTCAATGTTTATTCTAAAGATATGCAAATGAATCATATCTAATTATCATAAGTTCAACAGTGATTTCTTACTTACTGTTAGGTAAAAGCAAAAACTACCTGATGGGCCACACAGCACTTCTATACTAAAATGGATTCACTTATGTAGAGGCACAGGGCCAAAGATATCCAAAAAAAACCCTGCTCAACACGTACATAAACATAAACACTGGTAGACATGTATTTATTAAGAAAAAGCTATTTGGGAAGGGCTATCGGGTGAAAGGATCTTCTCACAACATATTAGCACATCATGGCAGCTTTGTCTTATTTTATTTGTATGTTCCCCAGAATCTGTAAAGCGCTATGGAATTTGATGGGGCTTTATAAATAAATATTGTTATTATTTACATAAAGTGTCGGTGTCTGCACTGGCTTGGTTACCGACATGCTCTCAGAAAGGAGATACATATTTAATATTGTGGAGGCGTGCAGATACATTTCTAGCACCAAGACCAGTTTCTGTCCCTGGGACCAAAATTTGTCCCGAGTTCCAGAAATGTGTCTAGAAGTCGGAGGACATGCTGAGCCCCCTGCCCTGAATAGAAGCAATGCGACAGCTCATCCAGTCTGAATTGGATGCCAGAAGGACAGGCAGCAGACATCCTAATGTGGTAAGTGTTTTTCCGGGTACGTTAGTGTAAGCTGAGTGCAGTAGCACAGTTTTGTGTCCCTGCTAGACCAAATTTATTTTGGTATACTTTCTGCCAGTTTACAGCACCCAAAAATGGCTACCTATTACTTGTGTTGGAGTTTCCACTCCACCAAAGCCACACCCCTTTTCGGAACAGAGCAAAAGTCCTTTTTTTTTTTGTGCCGACAGCTAATAAATACGTTGGAAAGCAGAACATGCGCTGAAAGCGCCACAAAACTAGCGGAAATACCATAGTAAATGCCCCCCATTGATTCCAAGCACAGCAACAAATAACAGAATTGCCAAAATCGAGAGGGGTTAAATTACCCACATCTATACATAACTTTTTTGTTACATTCAATTCTTATTTCTTCTTTTTTTGTCAAAGATTTGCAAAATATACTTTAGAAAAATATTGTAAATCATTGAAGCATCATCTACATTCTTTACTATAATCCTTGTTACTGGTACTGGTTGAGTCATTAGCTTTGATCACTAAAATAGCAAAATAGTATTTAAAAGGCTTCCACATAGAAAATCATGGCTTACTAATTTGATGTATGATGTATGATTAGAAAAGTTGGGTACAGTAGATTGACCAAACAGATGTTGCCATCCATTTGCTGGGAATTGTGTATTGGGACATCCTTATCCTCTGGATCAGTCAAGGTCCCAGTGGTTAAACCTTTACAGATTAATAATTTATGGCATATCAAATGGCATCTATGTACACTGTGGGGATTTCCCTTAATAGATGTGGTTTTGCAGTAGTTTATACACAATTGTTTCTCAATGAGGTCATGGCACAGCTGCATTCTACTTTTTTCCAGTATGAACGTAAATTTTAAGTGATGTTCCCAAATTATATTTATATATATGAAAACAGTGTATTCAAGCATATTGTTTTACCTCTTCTTTTTTAATCCATATGTATATGGGGGAAATATGGCTTTCTGAAAAAACATGGCATGTTTAAAAGAAACAAAAATGTCTAATGGGCATGTAACCTTGGAGAATGGTATCAGATTTTTCTTAGGTGACACAAGGTTAGCTGGGCAGTTTTTTGGGGTAAAACAGTCATTTTCCATCAAAATAATAGGACCATTTAAAAACCACATCAACAATTTGCTGCAGCAGCTTCTTGCCATCCTGCAACTTTATTAGTGCAGCCCTGTGTGGACCTACCCTAATCTATCCATATTTTTGCTGCTTTTGTTGGTATTTTATGCAATTCTATTTGTTATTCACCTATGTAACCGATAAACACATAGCCTGGTGCTATATAGTCCTAGTTTCAAACAATGTGGATAGTTCTTTAAGTATAATTCACTAATTATGATTTGCTCTTGATAATCCTGAAGGTACAAAGTCTTAGCATTGGCTGTCATTGATTATATGTAATATTTATAGGTATATGCAAATCCAGATTTGTCAGGCCATGGTTGAAAGGATCAGGTCATTGCAGTATTGGCTTCTAAATCATGTCAGTGGTGCGTTCTATTGTTAGAGCAAAGGTAAATACTAATCATTATTTTTATAAAAGAAAGCCAAGGCCGGCCCTGTAAATTAGGGGGACCTCAGACCTATGCATGATTAGCCAAGAATGAACCACACTTAAGACTTGGAAAAGCTGTCACTAGGCCTAATTACCAGGGCTTCAACAAGACAATGATTTTCCACTCTTTTACCCTTAAAAGATAAGCACTCAGCTGTTTCAGAGATTTTCTATTCATACATGCTTCAGAGAGCCTGAAAAAGTTTTAGGAAGAATGAAGTTGAAATGAACAACCACAAAAAAGCACTTGATGCACATAGAAAGCATTTTATGAAATAGACTTATATGCATTTCTTAAGAAGATCTCAGTTGTAGCTACAATAATATTTATTGATTGTATTCCTTAAAGGGGTTGGCCACTTTACCTTATGTTTTTGCACTGTGTGTGTAAGTGTGGGGGGCGGATTTTAGATAATTTACCAATATACATCTTTTAATAGTTCTGCTCTGCTTTCTTGATATGTAAAGTGAAGCCTCTTGTCTTTTACCTCATGAGCCGGACATTCCTGTCCATAATATGGCCACAGAGGGTTTTGTGATCTCTATCTATCCATGAACAATCACTCCGCCAGCACCTTAATTTAATATTTTTGAATACTATCATAAGGTATTGGCAGGGCGATTGTTCATGCACAGATACAATCACATGGCCCTCCATCTGCAGCCATTTTATGGACAGGAATTTCTGCCTGATGAGGTAAAAGACAGGAGGCTTCACTTTATATATTAAGAAAGCGGAGCAGAACTTTTAATAGATGTATATTGGTAAATTACCTAATATCCTGCTCCCAACACTTACACACATTACAAAACATGAGGAAAAGTGACCAACCACTTTAAGAATTTGGTAACAGTATAGGGTGGGATAACTGATAATTTGGACCTAATAAAAAGAGTATGCTTAGATTTTGTCTAAACCAGTGTTTCCCAACCATTGTATAACAGTAAAAATTTAGATACTGAATTGTAACTGGATAGCTCGACTTGTAAGTGGGAATAACTTGGGGTTGCAGGGGAAGGGGCATAATTACACTGATAGGCTATATACACATGAACGTGTGCCCGCCATACCATAGCACAGCGGGCACACCGGCACCCCTCTCCACAGAGAAACATTGTGCACTGCACTGTATTACGGGGAAAGATAGGACTGCTCCCGTAAGGCGCTGTGTGCCCATTGCCATCTGTGGGGGATGTATATACGGCGTATATAACCCCATATGGTGAGTGAATGTAGCCTTAATGTGTTCTTTAATTTCCATCAATACACAGAGATAAATTGTGACTGATTTATACAGCCTGTCCAAAATTATTAAGGGGATCCAGCATGGGACATGCTGTGCAACTGAATAAACCCTACTTTGTCTTGATCCTTCAGCAGGGTACAAATTGCAGCTTTTTGAGTACCAGTGACACCATGGGGCACATGTAACATAAATCTGTCTGTCTGTCTGTTTTTTGGGACTTTTCTTGGCTTTTCCACTGGTCAGATGTATCTTAGTGGTTTTTCCCTATTGATAAATACGATTTTGAGCTTTAGTGAATTTGCGACTTTTTAAGTTCTAAGCCTGGTCATGGGAAGCCTTGTATTTGCGCCAAAATTTGCAGCTTTTTTGCGACTTTTACTTTCACATGTGGATTGAGGTGATAACTGAGGGAACACTGCAGAAAACGAGACAATGGCAATCTTCAAAGGGACTGTATTAGGCGCAAACAAAGTCACAAATGAGCACAAGCACCATGAAAAGTCTCAAAAATTAAAGAAAAAGGCAAGCCAAAACTTTGATGTCCCCTGTGAATGTTACAAAAGGAGAAAGAGAATCTATCTGGTATTCCAGTTCAAAGTATCCATATTACTCTTAACAGGTTGAAGACTTGGTTTATGGAATTGTTGGAAGAAGTAAGTACAAATCTTATCTTCATGCTGGTGCAGATCCAAAATTAATAGGCAGCACTAGTTGACTAGTAAGATCTTTGCTGATGATTTATCTCCTTGGCATTTTGTAGAAACATGCCTAAATTCTCTAGACCAGCATACTACAAAAATGTCTGCTTTTATGGAGGTGGTCACACTTGTTGTTGATCAGTGAGGTGAAATTCCTTTATTAGCACTTGCTGCTACTTACTTTCTTATTTCCTATGAAAAGCATCAGGAGTATACTTGATTTTTCACACACTTCTTCCTCATTTTACCTAATATTTACAAAATAAACGGTGACATGTTGTAATCTGTTGTGTGAAATGTTTACCCAAGGCTCCATGCACACGAATGTAAGGGGGCGTATGTATGGCCGCAAGCTTGTAACCGTACATACGCCCCCCATAGACCGCAATGGCCGCACTGAGCGATACGGTATCACTCAGTACATGGGGAAAAGATAGGACATATCCTATCTTTCCCCGTGTTACGGGCTGTGTGCTGTGGATCGCTAAGGAGAGGTAGGGGTCACCCCTCCTCCTCTCCATCGCAGCTGTCGTATGCCCACCCAGTCGTAGCCTTAACTGTAAGACTTTCTAGGTACCACATGTTTTCTTTCAAAGTCTTGATACATAAAAACATGATATTCTATTTCTGTGAAATACTGTTGGAGTTATCAAATATATTATTTCACGGCGCGTTGTCCGACGAGGATCCAGGTTCTGCGCCCGATATCCAGTAGGTGTTGCTGCTGCGCCGAGGTCCACCGGAGTTCACCTGCTTCGTCCCGGTGCATGTGAGTGCTTGATCTTGCGACACTTTTCGTTTTTTAAACTCCGCTGTTTTTCCGAATCCGTCGGGTTGTCTGGCGGCCACACCCCCAATTTCTGTCGCGTGAAAGCCGCTGCAATTGCGCAGAAAACCGATCGTGTGCGCCAAGATCCCAGCGGAATTTGGCGGCAAAATGGAAAAACTCGGGAAACCTGCCGAAAATGCGGCCGCGGAGCCCTTAGTAAATGAGCCCCTATGTGTTTGATTTAGATCACCCCTTTAAAGGGTTTGTCCACTTTCAGTAAATAATTGATATGGTTTGTGTAAAACAAAATTTCTAAAATTGTCCAATATACTTTCTGCGTTGAGTCTTCACAGTGGACTAGATCTCTGCTTGATGTCTTTCTATGGTCCATTGTCATGTGATGGACATGCAGGTACAGGAGCTGCTATTATCACACAGCTCTGATTACTCTCTGTGATAATAGCGGCTTGTTCACCTGCATGTCCATCATATGACCACAGACAGATTTCTATCCACCTAAGAAAACATAGAATAGAATGAAACAATAAATTCAAGCAGAGATCTAGAAAACCACGAAGAATCGCTACAGAAAGTATATTGGAAAATTGAATAACTTCCCCTTACACAAACCATATCAATTATTTGCTGAAAGTGGACAACCCCATTAAGTTCTGAATTTACTATGTTTTACATTGCTGATAAGATATTTAAAATGTGATTAAAAACCCAAATAAAGTTTAAAATAGTACCAATAAAAAGTACCAAAAAAATGCATCTCATCCCATAAAAATTAGCCTTCATATGGACATATTAATGGAATGTTATAGCTTCTAAAGTGTGCCATTTGATAAGAAAAATTAATCACTTTAAGGTGATTAATTTACTGAGTAAGGAGTGTGAGAATCCGAAACCCGTATAGCTAAGGACTAAAGAAAATCCTTCTACATAAGAAAAGATCGGCCGATCTATCTAAATATTTACCCTTGGAGCAGGGGGAAAAGTGAATAGCAGAATGTGCTGCTACCATATATAACAATCTACTTATCTTCAACTTGTGGTTGCGTTCTGGATTCGCAACCTGCATGTGCAGCTTACAGGCACAAGTCTGAGACGGAACACCGGCAGACGCCGAAAGACAGACAACATATGTTAGGTACCAACTGCAACTATTACAGTCAATTGACTCTAAAGGTACCGTTATCAAATTAATTTCAATTGTGAGTGACTTAAGACTGTGGCTGGACTATGTTTATACTAACAGGTGTCGAATGTGTTTTGGGACACACTGTGAACCTTATGGTACATACAGCCACAATGTGCATAAAAACGGAATAAAACAGGAGAATATCTTTTGGTGCCGGATGTACTGATAGAATTCAGTATGAACAGTGATATACATAAAGTCGCATTGCATTCAAACGGCAGACTATTTTTTGTGATGGAACATATCAACAAAACTGAGTGTGAACACTGTTGTATATGCAGTTACAATGTGCATGAAATGGTACATTCTTTATTAACTCCATAATAACATATAGGACACCTCCATATATCAATCTTCAGAGAATAACTGCTTTTAAGCTTTTTATTGTTAATATTGGTTATATAATGTAATGTATGTTTTTTACGGCGGGCATACATCATGTGAATGTAGCCTTAGTTTGTAAAGAAACAGTCTGCAATGTGTCCCTTAGTTACATGGTTACTTCTACGTTACTATGGAAAATCTGTGTACAGGATTGAAGACAGGTCTCTCTCTTCACCTATTATTTACACAGCTATAAATGGTTGTAATTGGTTGTATAAAGTCATGGAGGTGGAGAACTCAACATTGAAGTCAAGCTATCCTCACCTCAGAATGAAGGAGATAGATCTGGTTAGTGATGTGTCAATTACAGTAAAGGGGGCATTCTGAAGTGAGAAAGCTTGACTTAAGTTTTAAACTCTCCGCCTCCTTGACTTTATACAACTAAATGTCAGAAAGTTGATTTTGTTGAAGATGCCACAGCTCTGAGCCATGAAATAGACATGATTTAGAAGGTGTTTAGCTGCTTGACAACATATTGGTAGTGGTTTATTAGTTCAATTTCTGCTGACAGGTTCCCTTTAACAACACATGATGAAATACTACTGTATAGGCTGGTGTCTGCTGCAGTATTCTATAGGCAAGGCCAATCGCAAGACTTATATGCCAGAGCCATGTGCATTAGAGCCATATAAGGTATGGTTTGATTCATATGCAGTACATTTTCAATATATTACTTTCTAAACATTTTGAAATGTTAGGTATCAGCATGTCCCAAAATTCCAGATCTATTAAAATATAAAAAATAATTATCCCATGCGCTGAAAGCGTGTAATGGAAAAAAAACTCCAAATGACTGGATTACCACTTTTTTTTGTTTTGCCAAAAATAAAAATTTTTCATCAAAAAGGTCATACAGTCCCCAAAATGGTATTAATGAAAATGTCAGATCGTTCCTAAAAAAAGACATATGACACAGCTCAGTACACTACAGTATGAAAACATCATTGGTGCCAGCATGTGGTAATACGTTGAATTTTTTACATACCAAAGTATTAAACTTTTAAAAAAATATATTAAAACATAAAGAAACCTATATTAATTTGTTATCTCTGTGTTCATATGGACCAAAGGAATAAAGGATAGGTGTCATTTGGAACACACAGTGAAAGCCATAAAACACTCAATCCATGAACCATGCACCATGAATGTTGGAATCCTTTTATATTTGTTACCCATGGCCTCCTATCTTCTAAAATCAACTTTTAGATCTATGCTAATGAGCCAGAAGGATCCTGGGGTTGTGTTATTAGCCTTATTTGCTGTGGATCTCACATTTTTTTCACAATGTGTGTATGGAATTGTTAAAAATCCCATACACTGTGATGCTACTTTGTTAAGTAGCCAATTCGCAATGCAGAAATTCTGTGCAGCAAATCTGCATGTAATAGGTAACAGGTGCAGACTCTAGACATCTAGATGCTATAGTTCATATTCATATTGGCATCTAAGGTGTTAATAAAATAGCAGCGCTTATTCCACTTAGGCAACATTAACGAGACAGTTTTTTTTGGGGGGGGCGTATATACCCCTTCCTCCCCCCATATAAAGTAATGGCCGCACGGAGCAACACGGTGCTGCACCCACCTCTCCATACACTGGGAAAAGATAGGACATGTCCTATCCTTCCCCATGTTACGGCCCATACATAATGGATCGCTATGGATCCGGGTTACGGCCTGGCAGCCATACATTCGTGTAAATGCAGCCTTACTGTGAGTAGACTGACATAATTTCCTTGTTTTCCTGGTGTTTAAAGTGTTTATAGCTGTTAGCACAATAAATAGTATGGTCATATTGAAAACACAGTTTTCATCAGTTAATGTAAACTTTTAAGGTCTTTTGAGAAAAGAATGTTATCAAGCACACCTTCTACTGAACATCTGCTTCTCTCTATGATGCCACATTGACAACTTAAGTCATTCGGTTGACAATTTCAGTAAAGTGACTTTTACATCTGTGTTATATTTCCGTGTTTTGTACAAAGCAGTCAATGTTGGTGTTAAGAGGATTACATTCATTTGAGCCTCGCCTTGGCTCACTGGGATGTGTAACAAGGAAGTGTTGTTACATTGTATTTGGTGTTTCCTCTCGGCATCACTGTGCAGACATGTATATTAAGTGTTTCGGGACTTTTATAGTGAGATACCCTAATAAGCCATTCATCCTTCCCTTGATTCCTTAATAGAGCACTGGGTGAACATTAGAGTTTGGTTCAAGGGTGTTTAAAGGGACGAGGGCACACACATCAGAAAGCATCCACTTATATAAAAGTACCCCTTCTTTGAATGCTGTTGGATGGATGTATTCATTAGAGGTTTCATTTGTTTGTGTAGAAAGCTCCACAGATGTTGACATTTTTTTCATCACTAGGTTAAGATGTCTTCTAAAGGCTTTTATTCCTAGTCTGTTATTTCTTTATTATCCAAGAGCTTTTTATTCTAAAGGGGTTGAGTCAGCTGTATGAAGAGAGCAGCAGTAGAGATTCCATTCTTATACTGGTCCCTTTTTATCTCGGAAAGCAGACTGTGGAACTCCATGTCTTTGTGGCTAGCAGCAGGTAGCTGTTGCTGGCAGGGTCACTGCACTGACCAGCTACAGCCTCCATTGTGCTTTATCCACTGCAGACGGCATGTGCGTCCACTTATGTGAAAGGTCACTTTCAAGCTGAGGACCCTACCTGAGCTTTTGTTTCTATCTGCTGCCAAACTCATATACAAATCATTTGTGCCCTGAATAAAAGGATCAGGTTAGTGCCAAAGACCCTGTTAGGTGGTAGCAAAATAATTTGTCTGCTTACTTTTTTTTCCAATTTGTGTTACTTCCCTTTAACTCTTAAAGAAAATTTGTCTGCACAGTAATCCTTTATAAA